>NC_139026.1:116162353-117643902 GCF_964662115.1 Mustela nivalis | reverse complement strand
TCTGAGTTCCCAAATACATGTTTTTCTCGTTCTCAAAGTTATATATTTATTTATTTATTTTAAAGATTTTATTTATTTTATTTGACAGACAGAGATTACAAGTAGGCAGAGAGGCAGGCAGAGAGAGGGGAGGAAGCAGGCTCCCTGCTGAGCAAAGAGCCTGATGCGGGGCTCGATCCCAAGACTCTGGGATCATGACCTGAGCCGAAGGCAGAGGCTTTAACCCACTGAGCCACCCAGGCGCCCCTCAAAGTTATATATTTAAAATATATTACAACTTCAGTGAGGTGTTCTTTCTTTCAAGTTCATGCTGGCACATGTACTTGAAATCGAAATGATACAGAGAAGATGAGCACGGCCCCCAAAGGGAACACCGAGGTCTTCTTTCAAACCAGTCACACTGATCTGGCCATGGTTCCTCTGTGCTTAATACTCTGTGCACACCTGTATCATAAACTGTACAAAATATTCTTTTCTTGTGGATCGGCTCGACTGCGGAGTTCTAAGGGTAATCTTTCCTTCCCATCTTTGTCCTCCTGCACCAAACACACTGACTAGAACACAGCAGTAAGCACTCAATACATCTGATCAACTAAGTAATTAATTATTTAATTGTGGTTTGAAATCCACATTCCCAAGTAAAGTAAAGAGGATTTCTGCTGCTCCTCACAGTGTGGTATGGGGACTAAGAAACCCAAGCAGGCTCTTGCTGGGTTAGGACTCTGTGTTTGAAAACCATTTTCATATAGGATTGGTCTTCTCCCTCAGGTGGCCACTGTACTCTTTCCTCTTTTCAGCCTTTCTGTGCAAATATACATAGCTAAGGATGTTTACCACACCTCAAAAGAGAATCCTGCTTCAAATCTATTGACATGATACATCACAACAATAAGAGAAAGGGTAAAAACCATCTGATCATGTCAATAGATGCAGAAAAAGCATCTGACAAAGTACAACATCCATTCACAATAAAAACCCTCAAAAAAGTAGGCCCAGAGGGAATATACTTCAATATCATAAAGGCCATCTATGAAAAACCCACAGAGAACATCATACTCAATGGGGAAAAACTGAGAGCTTCCCCTAAGGTCAGGCACAAGATGGGATGTTCACTCTTCTCACCACTTTTATTCAGTATAGTGCTGGGAGTCCCAAAGCAATCATACAACAAAAAGAATTAAAAGGCATCCCAATTAATAAGGAAGAAGTAGGGGCACCTGGGTGGCTCAGTGGGTTAAGCCTCTGCCTTGGGCTCAGGTCATGATCTCAGGGTCCTGGGATCGAGCCCCACATCGGGCTTTCTGCTCTGCAGGTAGCCTGCTTCCTCCTCTCTCTCTGCCTGCCTCTCTGCCTACTTGTGATCTCTGTCAGATAAATAAAGAAAAAATCTTTAAAAAAAAAAAAAAAAGGAAGAAGTAAAACTTTTGCTATTTCCAGGTGACATGACACTACATATAGAAAACCCAAAAGACTCCACCAAAAAACTACAAGAACTGATAAATGAATTCAGTAAAAGACACAGGATACAAAACCAAGGTACAGAAATCTGCTGTATTTCTATACACTAATAATAAAGCAACAGAAAGAGAAAAGAAGAGAAAAATCCCATTTACAATTGCACCAAAAATAATAAAATACTCAGGAATAAGCTTAATTAACCAAAGAGGTGAAAGGTCTATACTCCAAAACTATAAAATGGTGATGAAAGAAACTGAAGAGGACACAAAGAAATGTAAAGACATTCCATTTTCATGGATTGGAAGAACAGATATTGTTAAAATGTCTATACTACCCAAAGCAATTTACACATTTAGTGCAATCCCTATCAAAAGACCAATAGCGTTTTTTTCACAGAACTAGAACAAATAATCCTAAAATTTGTATGGGACCACAAAAGACTCCAAATAGCCAAGCAATCCTGAAAAAGAAAGCAAAACTGAAGGCATCAAAATTCCAGACATCAGCTTCTATTACAAAGCTGAAGAGATCAAGAGAATATGGTACTAGCACAAAAAAAAAGACACAGAGATAATGGAACAGAATAGAAAACTCGGAAATGAATTCACTATTATGTGGTCAATTAATCTTCATTGAAGCAGGAAAGAGTACCCAGTGGGGAAAAGACTGTCTCTTTGTCCAACAAATGGTGTTGGTTAAACCTGACAGCCACATGCAAAAGAATGAAACTGGACCATTTTCTTTCACCGTACACAAAAAGAAACTCAAAATGGATTAAAGACCTAAATGTGAGACCTGATACCATAAAAATCCGAAAAGAGAGCACAGGCAGTAACTTCTCTGACATTGGCTGTAGCAACATATTTCTAGATATGTCTCCTGAGGCAAGTGAAATAAAAGCAAAATAAAGTATTGGGACTATAAAAACTATTTTATCAAAATAAAAAGCTTTTGCACAGGAAAGGAAACAATCAACAAAACTAAAAGGCAGCTTACCAAATGGGTGAAGATATTTGCAAATGACATATCTGAAAAGGGTTAGTATCTAAAATATATAAAGAGCTGATACAACTCAATACCCCAAAACCAAGTAACCCAATTAAAAAATGGCCAGAAGACCTGAACAGACATTTGTCCAAAGAAGACACCCAGAAGGCCAACAGACACACGAAAAGATGCTCAACATCACCTATCATCAGGGAAATGCAAATCAAAACTACAATGAGACATCACCTCACACCTATCAAAATGACTAAAATCAATAGTATGAAAAGCAAGTGTTGTTGAGGATGCTCATGCACTGTTGTTGGGAATGCAAACTGATGCAGCCACTGTGGAAAATAGTATGGAGTTTCCTCAAAAAGTTAAAAATAGAACTACCTTACAATCCAGTAATTGCATTATTGGATATTTATCCAAAGAATACAAAAATATTAATTCAAAGGGATACATGCAGCATTATTTACAACTGGCAAGTTATGGAAGCAGCCCAAGTGTCTGCTGATACATGAATGGATAAAGGAGATGTGGAATACACACAATGGAATATTACTCAGCCATCAAAAGGAATGAAATCTTGCCATTTGCAATGACATGAATGGAGCTAGAGAGTATAATGTTAAGCAAAATAAATCAGAGAAAGATAAATACCATAAGATTTTGCTCATATGTGGAATTTAAGAAACAAAACAAATGAGCAAAGGAAAATAGAGAGAAACCAAGAAACAGACTCTCAACTACAGAGAACAAACTGATGGTTATCAGATGGGAGGTAAGTGAGGGGGATGGGTGAATAGGTGATAGGGATTAAGAAGTACACCTGTTGTGATGAGCACCTGGTGTTATATGAAACTGTTGAATCACTATATTGTACACCTGAAACTACCATTAACACTGTGTGAACTATACTGGAATTAAAATTAAAAACTTAATTTAAAAAAAAAAAAAAAGAAAGAACCATGCTTTAGGAAACCTAGTAGAAAGAGACTGAGTCAATTATGCCAAACAATATAAATAGATTAACACAATTCAGTCATGCTCTTACCTGGGAATGACTCAATTTACTTGATCAACTAAAAAATAAATGTTTTAGAAAAACAATGCCATTAATAGTAATATTGTTGCAGGAACACGATTAGAAATTTTCCTAGATGTTATATCTGCTGAACTTGTTTTATAACCTCCCAAAGTTAGTCTGGGCTTGATTTCACAATCAGGTCTTACTCTTGGATGTTGGTCTCATTTTGCCAATTGCCTGCTCTAAGGTTCCACCTTCCTCACTTGAACTGAGGTAGTACCACTTCTTCCATTTTTCCTTCTTCTATCTCAAAATTATCTTCCACAGACTCCAGTTTGACCCCTAAGCCCCACAATCAAAACGTTTATAGGTTTCTGGCGTTGAGAAGAGTCTATCGAGGGTGTCAGATTTTAGGACCAAAAAGGACCTCAGAGATGACTGAAGGTCTAGAAAGGTGCTTCTCCAAGTTGAAGAGGCTCCAGAAGGACCCCACCAGGCCTTGTTAAAATATAGATTCCTGGGCCGCACCCAGAGAGGTTGAGATCCAGAAGGTCTGAGGCAGGGCCAGAGAATGTGCAATTATAACAAGTTTCGAAGTGACAGTTCAAAGTGCTGGTCTGTGGACCACACTCGGAGAAGCTCCCCTTCTGTCTGCTTTAACTTACGCACTCAGCTTTCTCTTAAATTTTCATTTTATAACAAAGGGTTTAATAACCGGCGCTCAACCATCTACTCTAACTCTCTTGGTTTACAACATCAGAAAAGAGGCCTGAGGAGCCAGATCGCCTGGCCAGTAGGCCTGTGCTCTGTCCTGATACTATCTTTCTTCAAACTCCTAATCTAGCTTTGAAGCCTCCGACTACATTTCTACCTTTATCTCTGCTTCCCTACAAAATAACCAACCTCTCAATTCTGGGTCAGCTGGGTACATACCCTTTCCCAAATAAAACAGGATTTTTTTAAAGCCCTTTAAACCACTTTAAGCCCTTTCTAACATTACTAGTCCTCCTAGTCCTACTTCCCCAAGTATCTAGTGTAATTAAAATTCCAGCACATTGAACTGAACTCATGAGCTTTTTGGACCTTAATCTCTCATCTACTTTAGGAACTCACATGGATGGGATACCTTTGACCGCAAATTATCCAGAACTGTCCCACCTCCAAGATCCTGGACTCTTAAAAAATATACCTTCTTGCCCGCAGCCCCCTATGCTTTCCAATCTGTAGACCACTGACCTTTCTCGCATCCTCCCAGGCAACTGAGGTAAAGCTTCCTTGAGCTGCACTTACCCAGCCTGGGCAATGTTCCACCAGCATCTTCCCAGGCCTCCAGAGTGCCTTCCCTGATTTTCTGTCATGTCTGTCTTGCCAATCCCCAACACTGAATTAATCCAAACATTGTTCTATTCCCAATCCTCTAAGCCCTGTTGGCTATGGGCACAGTACAATGTTGGCTAGACTTACTAATGCTCTCAGCTAGAACCTCCTACCTCAAGCAGCTTGTATGTTCACCTCTCACAGATTCTCTCTCAAGTTTCCAAAGAGATTCCTCAAAATTCCTGTCATCTTGAACCTCTCCACCCCCCACCCCCAACCAAATCTCCCCCAGTGCCTCCCATTCCCAGCAATCCCATCTTCTCCAAGGCAAAACACAAGAACAGAGAGCAAGTCTGGGGCTGGACTTAGGGGGATTAGCACAGCACTCTGTAGAATTTGGACTCTCTCTTCTGGGGCCTTGAGACGCCATTCAAAATTTTGCTTTAGAAAAATCACTGTGATGGCTGTGAGCAGGACACACTAGAACAGGGATATGGGCAGCTAAACCAGAGGGATTCCACAAATACACAAAGGGGATGAGGGAAAATAAAGAATCAAGAATTCCTAAATACTATACTTCATGTATAGTAGATACACAATAGCCATGTGTTGAACTAATTTATTCTGGCTCTGATTCTGAGAATATATAGAAAAATATTTACTAAAGTTAAAAAAAAAAAGTGCATAATTGAGAGCAAGAATCCCTTGGCTATGTCTTGTCATAAGGCAAATGCAACTGATTATGCAATGGACAGATGGTGCAACAAGATATAAAATGAAATTAGCAATGATGAAACCCAGATGGAAATGAGGAAAAGGTCAATATGTTAAAGGTCAAAGGAATTTGGCTCCATCTTGTCTTGTTTCATAAAGGACGAAGGTCAGAGCTCAGTGGCTCTTTACTGCAGGCAAGTTGTCAGACTGTTCTCTGTGCTGCTGAACCGCACACTCACCCAGGGTTGCTCAAAGCTGTAGGTACGTCGCCGATCTTCTACGTCTTCATCCTGCTTCGCTTGCTGAAATTCTTGCCGTAGACGCTGTATCCGATCATGGTTGCTAGGAGTTGATCTGTTGCTAAAAGAGAGAAGGGGCAGCAATGAACACCCTTCAGAGATACAATCTGTGATATGCAGTTGCTAGGGGAAGAAAATGGCAGCCGGCTGTGGAATGACACCGTTTAAGAGGCAGTGAGTTTATAAAACAGTATCTGGGCACTTAAAAGGCTTTCATTTTGTTCTTATGATTAAGACTTATTGAAGACTTACTTCAGATATTCCAGAGGGCAAGCAGTATTTTTAGACATTCCTGTTTTATGCAGTACTTTAAAAGCTTCATTTCCTTTCTGTAATCTGGCAAGGTGTTGGCAGCAACATTTTTTTGGAAAGGACATTGCATTAAGAGACAGAAATACCAGGGTCCCATCCTCGCCCCTCCCCCCACCGCCTTCTCAGACTAAGGCACTTAATACCTCTGAGGTGTGGGGTTTTATATACATATGAATTGGACATGATAATCATTTCTGCTCTAAATATCCTAGTTGCAACAACCAAATAACAACCAAGTAACAACACAGACTCACGAATATGCAGTATTATTTTCATAACGCCATCATATAAAGTTTCTGTTTAGGAGTTATCTATATACAAAAGGCAGGTCTCACAGCATAAAGGACAAGCATTTAAAAAATAACTTGGGATGGCAGTTTGATTTCACCAGTTAGCTAATAATAATGATGCCTTCTTTTTTGATAGCATTAAATTTTAATTCTCACAAAAAGCTTTTAAGATAGGTACAGATGGTAGTATTTCTCTCTCTCTCACTACACACACACACACACACACACACACAAACGTAGAAACTGACTTTCGTGACTTGTCTGCAGTCTCCCCATCAACAGGGAGGGGAGGCTGGAATTCAGATTCTTCTGGAGCCCAGTCCATCCCTGATTTTGCTGTGCCGTGTTATGTCCCTTAGTAAAACGTATATCAGACTCCAAAGCCCCTGCTTTATAAAATCATACAGATTTTAAAAACAGTCTTTGGCAAGAGTTGCAGAGATAGCCAAGTTAAAACAATCTTAAATCTCATGGCACTTTTGGTCTATGTTATCCCCTGAGGACAAAGTTATGTCCTATCAGGAGAGCTATTCAAGCACATTAGGTACATGCTCTCTCCCCAGTGACACATCGGACTCCTTGAGGGTGAGAATCAAGCCTTGTATTTATCAACTATACCCTCCAAGCTGCTCACAGAAAGGAGAGCTATAAGCTCCTAGAAGATGGGGGTCTCTTCACTGAAAACATGTTACCCTGGTTACTCTGTATGATTCTGAGTTCCTCTTGCTGCACACCCGCCCTGGGTCATGTAATTTGTCAGAGGTAGCTTGGAAAGAGGAAGTCTGCCACAGTGGAGTACATAAAATTCTCTAATATATATCTTCATATGATTCCATGTGTTTTGAAAAATTCTAAAGGTTTAAGGATCTCAGACTGAAAATATTCATATATGACAATACGAACATCTTCCAAGAATATGGGTCAGTCTTTCATCATTTAATCTACTGGGTAGATCCCTATCATCTTTTTGTTGCTATTAATTTTATTAGAGCTTCTGGAACATTCTGTCAATACTCCCAGTTTCATTATTTTTTCAGTCAATAAAACCCTGTGTTCCCTTCTTAATTCTGACAAATATTTTGAACAGATCGCCCTGAGAACATTAAAGGCTAATGGGTCTGTACAATGTGCTACTTGACAAGGCTTCAGCCCACATCTGGATACTGCTTAAAACTTCCCCTCCATACTCTTGAGCTGAGCAGGTTGTTATTCCCACTGGTTTTCAAGAAACATATAAAGCATCTTATATTTTTGAACACATGCACTTTCAATAATGGCTTCCCAACATAGTACCCAATCCCTGCAACTCCTGCTCTCCATGTGAAGCTGTGATAATGCAGGCACAAAGATAGTTCCTGAGATAGGAAGTGAGCATTCGTTAATCTCACTGCTGTTTCTCCAACTGTGACTTTTTTGTTCCTGGAATACTTTCCATAGCTTTTAATATGGGGATCGTAGGAGGCTTGACTGACAAAATATTTTACAGGTCTGACTAGAAATATTTCCCTGTTATTTTCATGTAGCATAGACAGTTTTAACCCCATAATTATCAGGTTCATGAAGTCCAAACCACTGATGAAAACTGATCTCCTACTATTTGTGGTTAATTGAAAGTACAAATCTCCCAACACAGGAAGTTGACCCAGTGTCCTTAATTTTAAATTCTGGTGACCTCAATGTTTTTCACAGTAACAGCCAAGTTCTGGAAGTCACTTCTGCCCTTATTTCAAATCTCAGCAGCTGTTGAGACACTGCTTCACTTTCTTTTCCTTTGCTTCCTTTCCTCCTTTGCTCTAGAGAATGGCAACCCACTTGCCTAAGACTAGCAAAGCCGCATTAAGGATTGAAATTGAAAAACAGGCCGCAATGGTTTTCATGATTGATGATGACTTTCAAAGACTGGAAGACCATCAAGCATCCTTGGGGACAACAGTTGGCAGTCTGAAGGTGAAATCCTGGCTTCAAGAATGAATCCCTTGCAACTGCTTGCTCTGTTTCTCAGGCCAGTCTATAACGGGCCAATAATTCACATTTGGACTTCTAAAGTTCTTGGTTGGCTCTTCTGCCAAGAAAGCCAAAGGAAATTTTAAATATTCATTAGCATTAGTGGCTGAGGCCTACACATCCCAATCAACTTATATTTAGATTCATTGACAATTTAGGTTGTTCATTATTTTATGTGTGGGGGAATAACAAAGATGCCACAGGAGTTAGCAGATGGGTGAGAGAGACAGTACAACTCTTAATGACGAGCTAGTAAATCATAACTTCTACAGAAACGAGTGATGAAGAGGACAATTACAGAGATGGTTTTTCTTTTCCTTCTTAAAAAAGATTTTATTTATTTATTTGCCAGAGAGAGAGAGAGAGAGCGCGCGCACAAGCAGGGGAGCAGCAGGCAGAGGGAGAAGCAGACTCCCCACTGATTAGGGAACCAGAGATGGGACTCGATCCTGGAACTCTGGAATCATGACCTGAGGTGAAGGCAGACTCTTAACCGACTGAGCCACCCAGGCATACCAGAGATAGTTTTTTCATAAGAATTCCCACAGACACAAGACAATTTAAGTCTAACACCAACACAGCCTTCCCTTATACATTTTTTTTAGTCCAATTGGAATTTTCTTTTATACTTTTATGTGTGTGTATATATAAATTTTCAACTAAATGATGGTGGTTAATTATGGTTCAGTAATTATCTGGAAGTCTTTCTGACAGCACTAAAACAAGGATACATTGGCTCATCCACTATGGAGATTCCTAGTCTGGCATGAACAGTGTAACCCTTAATTATATGGAACTCAAATCTTTTCCATTCATAATTACATGGCCTTTGTACCCTCTCCTATCAGAGGAAGATCACACAGAGTGCTAGGCTTTATAGCCTTCAGAATGGACCACTGCAATGTGCTTTGCAAAAGTAGCCAACTGTAGCAAAGATCTTATGTGCCTGTAAGCTCTGGAGTCTGTCCTGTACCTGAGCACGCTATCCGACCCATGGCCTTAGGTCCAGAGAGTGAGAAAAGAAACATCAACAGGCGCTCTCTTGTGTCCATGAGAATCATGCAGGGCATTTGCTTAAAGATGCAGATTGACAAAGACTTACCTGGAGAGATTCTGAGTCAGTGAGTCGTGGGCGGGTCCTATGTATCTGTATGTATTCAAAAGCACTGCAGGTGCCATATGGACACCACTTAGGAAATAATTCAGCCTGTAAACGTCATAGTTGGGACAAATTCCCAGGCCCGTGGGGCAATTAACTAAGGACAGAAGGAAAGCCGATGGCCTTGGGAGCACCCATGTGGGTTCTGTGACAAATGGGAGTAATATGCTTAATCAGGAAAGGGGGTCCCTTACTTGGTTTCAGTAGATTGTTGTCCTGAAGGGATGTGAGCCTAGCAATGCCTTCTATTTTCTTTTTCTTTACAGAGAAACCAGAACTATAGTTTTCTCCTCTATTCCCTGAATTTTAAATGCTGGCTTACTTTTTTTTTTTTTTTTTTTGAGCTAAGGTGAGACAAAACAAAAAACCAAACCAAATAGGTCTGTGGGCAGCTAGCTTACAACCTCTATTTTGTATTCTGCGGATGCTGCCTGTTTCATACGTTGCTTTTCTAGGCTATTTACTTCCACTGCACCAAGATAAGGCCAGTGATCTCCCAGTAACAGACCCAAGAAACAAAAATATTTAAAAAAAAAAAAAAAAGACAACTAGGCATTTCCATCTAGTCTTGCCTCTCCAAAGCTGTCTGCTTCTTCTGATCTAACGCTGGGTCTACTGCCCTGCAGGCTGGAGGTCTGACCTATCTTTTCAGACCAACATATGCTGAGAGAGAGGGGGTTGTGATGTGACTGATTAATTCTTTATGGACTAAAAATACCTTAACATTTGCATTTTTAATTATGCAAAAGAAATCTGGAAAGCTGGAACAGAGGGCACAGCTTTAAGATCCAGAATTCAATGGAAGGGATAACGACCACTCTGTTGTTGGTTTTTTTTTTTTTTTTTTGAGCAAGAAGCACCACCTTGGAATACACTAGTTTTCCCACAGAAGGAAGGAAACCATGATATGGGATGGGGAAGACAGAAGGGAAAGAACGAACTGTGGCAGGCTTTCCATGGTGCCCAGAATGGAGAGGTGATTACCATGTCTAGCACAAGACAAGGGAGGAAGGTATATTCACTCGAATCTTTCTTTCTGTAATATCCTCTCCTTTCCTTCCATCTTCTGATTCTACCAGAAAATATTGTTTTACAGTGTTTATAACTTACATGTGCATGTGTTTCTCTTTCTTAAGATCATGACTTAATCACAATAATCAAATATTATAAATATATTATATAAATTTATATTTATATTTATTTTATATATTTATTTATATAATATATATTATATATAAATATATAATAAAAATAAATGATAATATATTTTATATATTTATATTTTATAATATATAAATATATTTATATTCTGCAATATATATTAAGATATACATATATTAATATATAATATATAATAATATTATATATAATTATAATATTATATTTATATTCTGCAAGTCACGTTCCTGTGGCAGGGTAAACTGTTACATAAATACTTGTCATGGACAGACTTTAGAGTGGCAGTGGCCCCACAATCCCCCTTCCACATATTCACACCTTTGCACAACTCTCCGCCGCTGAGTATGGGCAGGGCCTGTGACTTGCTTCTATCAATGAAATGGAATAAAAGTAAAAAAATGGATATGATTACATTTGTGTGAGTATATAAGTATGCAGTGTCCATCTTGCAGGTCTGTATCTCTCTCTTCTGGCTTTGAAGAAGAAAGCAGCCCTGAATCCTACAGCTGCAGAGAACAGAATGCTGTCAACATCTCCGGGAGCAGGGAATCAAATGTTTCTTTCCCTAGTGGAGCCTCCCAGGGAGACCCCAGCCTGGCTGACTCTTTGATTGTACTTGGATGAGACCCTGAGCAGAGGATTCAGCTGAGCTGTTGCTGGACCCCAGATCCACAGAAACTGATCGAAGAAGCTGTTAAGACTGTGCTGATTTGTTATACAGCAATAGCACTAATACCCTTTGATGTTGGCCTTGGCCATGTGTCTTGATTTTACCCACAGGATGTTCATGGATGTGATGCAAATAGGGGTTTGAAATGTGATTGCACAGTGGGTTTGTTTTCTTGTGCTCCATTGCAACAAAAGATAATAGATACTCTAAACCTCTTTCCTTTAAACACACACACCTACATATAGACACAAACACTTGCCACAACCACCACCACATCACGTTAGTGCTGGCAGAGTGGTGAGGGTGGGGGTGGGGGTGGGCTGGCCATAAATAGGTATTAAATGGAATAAAGTTGCCTAGAAGCACAAAGACCTAAGCCCTGCCCATGGCTGCAAACAAATATTGCCTGTTGGAAATGCTTGCTGGTTCAAAGAGCAGAATCAAGAGAAGAATGAATGAATGAATTTTACCACTGTTATTTATATGGTTAGTCACTCCAAAGTTCCAGTCTCTGAGAAAAATTACACAAAGTAAATACTATTGCAGAAGATGTCCCTGAAAGATGGTTACTGCCAGATCTTAACACAAGAAACCAATCAAATGAGCTTTCCTCTGAACACCAGTATATTGCCAAGAACACTCCATGGAAATCTACCCAATTGTTTAGGGTGACTCCTTCAATCAATTTCCTCATCATTGCACCCAACGTACCCCTCTGGTTCTGTGAGCTTTGAAAATCAGTCCTCATGAGACCAAATCCACCATGTGAGTGTTTTCTCAATGTGTGGTGAAAATAGACCTGCCAGCCAGGTCATTCAGTAAAATCTAACTCATGGGCTCACTCCCAGTTTCTCTTCCTGGCAGAGATGGGTGACCTGCCAGGTTGTGACATAACTCACAGATATTTGTGGTTAAAACTGGTTTTACTTAGTCTGGAACTTAACATATGTCCTTCAAATCCCCAATTTACAAAAGAACAGGTACAATGTACAGAAATCAGTTGCTTTCTTTTACACTAACAATGAAAATATAGAAAGGGAAATTAGAGAATCAATTCCATTTACTATAGCACCAAGAACCATAAGATACCTGGGAATAAACCTAACCAAAGAGGTAAAGGATCTGTACTTGAGGAACTACAGAACACAAATGAAAGAAATTGAACAAGACACAAAAAGATGGAAAAACATTCCATGCTCATGGATTGGAAGAATAAATTGTTAAAATGTCTATACTGCCTAGAAGCATCTATACTTTCAGTGCCATCCCAATCAAAATTTCACTGGCGTTATTCAAAGAGCTTGAACAAACAATCCTAAAATTTGGATGAAACCAGAAGAGACTCCAAATTCCTAAGGAAATGTTGAAAAAGAAAAAACTGGGGCCATCACATTGCCTGATTTCAAACTTTACTACAAAGCTGTGATCACAAAGACAGCATGGTACTGGCATAAAAACTGATACACAGACCGGTGGAACAGAGTAGAGAGCCCAGATATGGACCCCCAACTCTATGGTCAAATAATCTTTGGCAAAGCAGGAAAATAAATATGTAGTGGAAAAAAGACAGTCTTTTCAATAACTGGTGCTGGGAAAATTGGGACAGCTATGTGTGGAAGAATGAAACTTGACCATTTTCTTACACCATACAAAATGATAAACTCGAAAGGGATAAAAGACCTCAACATGAGTCAGGAATCTATCAAAATCCTAGAGGAAAACATAGGCAGTAGCCTCTTTGACATTGGCCACAGCAACTTCTTTCAAGATATGTCTCCAAAGGCAAAGGAAACAAAAGCGAAAATGAACTTCTGTGACTTTGTCAAGATCCAAAAGCTTCTGCACAGCAAAGGAAACAGTCAACAAAACAAAGAGGCAACCCACAGAATGGAGAAGATATTTGCAAATGACAGTACAGACTACAGACAAAGGGCTGATATCCAAGATCTATAAAGAACTCCTCAAACTTAACACATGCAAAACAGATTATCACGTCAAAAAATGGGCAGAAGACATGAACAGACACTTCTCCAAAGAAGACACACAAATGGCTAATAGACACATGAAAAAATGTTCATCATCATTAGCCATCAGGGAGATTCAAATCAAAACCACATTGAGATATCACCTTACACCAATTAGAATGACCAAAATTAACAGGACAGGAAACAAGTGTTGGAGAGGATGCGGAGAAAGGGGAACCCTTTTACACTCTTGGTGGGAATGCAAGTTGGTGCAGTCACTTCAGAAAACAGTGTGGAAATTCCTTAAGTAATTAAAAATAGAGCTACCCTATAACCCTGCAATTGCACCACTGGGTATTTACCCCAAAGATACAGATGTAGTGAAAAGAAGGACCATCTGTCCCCAATGTTCATAGCACCAGTGGCCACAGTCGCCAAACTGTGGAAAGAGCCAAGATGCCCTTCAACAGACAAATGGATAAAGAAGATATGGTCCATATGTACAATGGAGTATTATGCCTCCAACAGAAAGAATGAATACCCAACTTTTGTATCAACATGAATGGGACTGGAAGAGATTATGCTGAGTGAAATAAGTCAAGCAGAGAGAGTCAATTATCATATGGTTTCACTTACTTGTGAAGCATTAGGAATGACACAGAAGACATTGGGAGATGGAGAGGAGAAGTGATTGGGTTAAGTCGGAGGGGGAGATAAACCATGAGAAACTGTGGACCCTGAGAAACAAACTGAGGGTTTTGGAGGGGCCTGGTGGGATGGGTTGGGTGAGCCTGGTGGTGGGTATTATGGAGGGCATGTATTGCATGGAGCACTGGGTGTGGTGCATAAACAATGGATCTTGGAACACTGAAAAAAAAATTAAATTAAAAAAAGCACAGGTACACACAGTAAAGATTTTGTTAACCACATCAGCTTATACCCTTGGCCTTTCCATTTTTGCTCTACACTCCTCAGCCCCAGCAATTTACTTTTTGGCCTAAGTACAAAACTCTATTCCAAATGCTACTGGATTTTACACCTGCACTTGGCATCCAATTACTGGAAATGTAAAAGGACATTATTCTTTTCCCAATTAAAAAAAAAATCACAAAAGTCAATTTCCACATTCTATCTGAGATCTCAGATAGGCCACTCCATGCTTGATGCATATTCCTGTGACATATTTCTAGCATTCCCCCAGCGGGGAATGCTACACCCGAGGGGGGCTCTTGGAGTTCTGCTGACTGCCAACTTCTCCCCTTAAGGAACTCTTTCTTCTCCAGCCACCAGTGTTTCAAAGTCCAACCATCTCCCAGACTCCGGGATCTTGCCGTCCAGCCTTCTGAAACACCATTATGGCCTGCATCCCAGCACACTGACAAAGGCAAAGACCAGAGTAATTTAAAGCATCCAGGACACTGTTCATGACACTCAAAAGACCCTGTTTTCCTGAACTCCGGCTTTTCCGAACCTCGGTGCTGTCTGCAGATAACCCGCCCTTCACAGGAGGGCCACTTATTTCAGGGAAATGTATTTCTTTTTTGACTTCCTTGGTAGTCGCCCACAAATGAAAAGACTAAAGATCTCGTACGTTATGTAAACAACCCTTCTTGGGTACTATTACTTTTCAAGATATTTCATTAGAGTAAAACTAAAGCACCTTTCCCTTCCTTGTCCAATGACTAATTCTTCCTGCATCCCAGAGAAGGAAAAACTTTTAGTCCCTTCATTTGTACAAGTGGCAAGTCTAAAATTCAGTTATTTCATGGATGTCACTTAAAACAGACACTAGGACCAGAGAAGGTAAAAAAGTGACACCCAAGGAAACATATGTAGGGCAGGCCTGTCACACAACTTTAGAAACAGGCAGCCAGCAATGACCACAAGCGTCTCAGATCATTAAGCAATGTCTTACTGTGATGTCACGCACCGATGTACAGAGTTGTAATCCTTTCAAAACAGACAGATTGTCAGCATGATAAAGTGGATACAAACAGGTTCTTGAACAGTGATGACTACAGTGTTGGGGGGAGGAAATGTCACTGAACTGAAAAGCGTTACCAACACAACTCCTAGGGGCCAGTGCCATCGAGAGACTGAAGGTATGTCTCATTATTCTCACCGAGCTGTTTCTCTACACTGAGCAGTAACTGCATAAACTCTTCCTGATCTTGTAATTGCCAGACAAATAGTTAGAATCTACAGATGTCAGAACTGAGTTCCTAATTGCTATAAATTAGTGAGCAAACACAGGTTTCTCATTAAACCCATTACACCCCGTATGTTAAAACAGAGCCCTTGCATGTGTTTTCTTTCTTGGCACTCACAGCATTCGTGGAACAAACCTAGGAAGAGAGATGCAGAGTGGTATTGCTAGGGCGTGTGTGCGGCAGGCTGATTCCTGGGTGAAAAACCTGGAAATGGCAATGCGTTTGTTGCCGAAATTTTAATGAGGAGTTACACTGTGCCTCCATCTTTGCTTTCTTAGGACAGAGTCAAGTGACATCACGCCTCTTTGAAAGTTTTTGCTTCTCTTAGAGGAACCTGGAATGCTGCCTCCCATGGCACTTGGATTTGCCTCCTGTTACCTGTGCAGGTGGAAATGCATACATTGCTAGATTAAATGGGAAGGGAGGAAGGAATGGACTGAAATGCTGTGGAAAAGCATATCTGAATTTTCATTGTAGGTAAGCACTAGTCTTCTGGCTCAGAAGACCATGGCTTTTTCTACTCTGGCTCTCTCTCTCAGGCTGGAAGATTTATGAGAAATGGGGGAAAGGCTGGGAGGGTTAAACCAAGAAATGTATCAATTACCAAACTACAAATAAAAATAGCTCCTTTGCACAAGCTTCATTAAGTTTTATCAGCAAGTATCTTGGGGTTTTACACTCAAACCACAGGTCATAAATTCACAGTAAATCCCCCATATGTTCACCAAACACCTGAATTCAATTTCTCTTCTGGTTGTGAAGTAGGAATATGGTGCTCCAATTAATTATGCATGCAAAGTTAGTTCCTAACATGGGGAACTTTTTTTTTTCCCAATGCTGAAGGGTATTTAGACATTATACATTCATACATAATATATATATTACAGTATATAGGTATATTTATAACATTCGAAATTTAGGGATAGATCTTTTTTTAATCATCATAATTTTATACTGGTGAATAGGTATAAATTCTCTTTTCCTAGTTTGAACAGTGAAAAAGCAAAATTGGTATATACTTTGCTGTAATGTATAATTTTTCTATAGACAATCTCATACCTTTGTGAGATGTGACAATGATGTTAATATTTAAGGTTTTTACTTTGAATTACAGAAAAAGTCTAACGTGAGGCTAAATGACTATATTTATATGTGTCTATATGTACATGTGAAATTAGCTACTTAGGAAATATCATGTCATTTTCAGTTTATTTTCACAGTTTTGCTCATCACTTGTAATATGAAAAGAATTATGAGAAACTTATGCAAATCCCAAAGGCACTCACTTTCCTCAGCTGATAAAATTCATTTTCAGATTTTTGACACCCATGATTTGTTGTCCATTTCACACCAATTTCAGTGTAATAAATCATAACAAATTAAAAACATACAGCTACGTTTTCTGGGTTAAAAAGGTAGTCACCAAAGCTGTTAATACTGCATTTGCTTCTGATGTGATGAGTCACAGGGAGGGTCACCTCTCTCCATCAGAAAGACTGGGGACTAGATCTTACCCTGGGTCCCTGTGTGGTCATTCGGTAACAGGGCTATCATTTCATAAGCAGTAAAATCTCAGGAATGTACCCCTCACCCCATTTTATTACTATCATCACTCTTCCTTATTAGCCTGTCACTGGTCTCAGGCAGGAGTGAGAAAAATTTAGCTTTACTTTTTCGAGGAGAATTCGTCCAGCTACAAAGAAAACACACGTGCATGGACATACATAATTTCAGGACCCAACAATAAATACACGAGAAAAGACATTCTATTATGAGCCTGAGGTCGTTTTTCCTGACTAGTAAATTTCACAGAAATAATCCAAGTTGTTTTCTCCCCAGAAAGATTGCTAAATCTATTGCAGTCACACCTCTGATGAGGCATTTATTTAAAACTTAGCACAAAGTAACATTATTTAGCAAGCTTTAAAGGACCATCAATGAAAAATGATTGATCAAAGTTTTCACTTCAGAAATCATGTTCTCATAAAACTTTCCAACAAGTGAGCTTTGACTGTTGTGAGATGGAGTGTTGGAGCTTAAGACCCCAGAGAAGGTGAGAGAAGCCAGAATGAACCTCCCCAGGCCCTTAGAGGAAAATGGGCAAGGGGGCAGGGGGAGAGAAGCAGTGTGCCTCAAGTCTTCCTCACTCCCAAGTTGACTACTCTGGGGCTTTATTTATTATTTTTTTTTTTAAGATTTTTTATTTATTTGTCAGAGAGAGAGAGGGAGAGAGAGCGAGCACAGGCAGACAGAGTGGCAGACAGAGGCAGAGGGAGAAGCAGGCTCCCTGCCGAGCAAGGAGCCCGATGTGGGACTCGATCCCAGGACGCTGGGATCATGACCTGAGCTGAAGGCAGCCGCTTAACCAACTGAGCCACCCAGGCGTCCCTACTCTGGGGCTTTAAACAAATAAATGATGGGAGAGAAAATGTTTTCCAGGCATATCTATGAATTTAAACTCATTCTTGAAAATACAATGTTACTGCCTCTAAGAAACCATATATGACATTTCTCTTTCCACGATGCAAGACGCAGTTATAATTTGGATATAATGCCCCAAGTGCACTTTCTTTTCATAGACTGTATGATTTTCATAAATCGTCTAATAAATGGCAAGGACATAGAAGGTATTCTATTAGGTTAGAGAGCTGAAGAAAGTTTATGGATCAGGCTCTTCATTTAATAAAACCACTGGGGATATGAAGGTTAGCCAGTTGTGACCCACAGTTAAAGTCGGTGCTTCAAACTAAAATATACGTTTCAGTGTCTGAAAAAAGAGCAAAGGAATTTGGGAGCACAGGTGAAAATTCTAGAGAGTGAAAAGAAGAGTGAAAATCAGGAGTACATTATGAAAATTTGAAATAAGAAAGCAATGGAAATTAAATTACAAAACCTGATGGGTTTTGATGACAAAATAAAACGATTATCATGTTCCTTTTCATATTAGAGAGGTTTTATCATACAAGCATAGAAACTAATTATAGAACCATTATTTTAATTCTTTAATCATGAAATGATTACATAGAATTCAAGACTAACATTCTTTTTGTTTTTTTGTATTCTTTGTCCTTAATGACAGCATAATTGCAAAATACTATACGAACCTAAGCTATTTTTTTTCCCTAAGATAAAAATTCCAGTGCAATACGCTGTTTAATGCTCATGTCAATTCCCAATTATGGATAAATTCTATATGGCTTTCCTGGAATGATTTAAAATGGAAAATAATGTAACAGGAGATACACGGCCTGTGATTCCATGACTGGCTAACTGAAAGGTTTCTGAGAACTAGAATAAAAGCAGAAACATATTTATTAGTCTTCTAAGAAAACAGAACACTGGATGTGCCCAAATGAAGAACTTGCACATATTACTTTATAAACATTTTAAATATCATTGGAATACTTCTGTTGACAGGTAGTTTTTTTAATGTCTATTTATGTCTTAATTAACTTCATAATTATTAGCTAATAATTTTTTAGGCTTTCCTTTAATTTACAATCTGGCCATGTCCCAACTTATAAATAATTTATCTGGATAGAGGAAATAAATGAGATAGAAACATTGATCAGTTTAACTTCTCCTTTCACGTTCAATTAAATTATTAGAAACAAAAAATGTGACCATATTGGTTTGGAATTATTGATAGATTTTGAAAATGGTCTGCATCATTTTTTTGTAAATTACTTTTTCAAAGCAACACTTGCATGTGTAGGGTTGATATTTTTAACTGCTAACTAAAAGTCTTAAAGTATCTTCTGCTTCATTGCCTCGTGTCCCTCTGACTACCCAATCCCAAGCTAAATACTTCTAAGGCTTTTCACTGTTTTCTACAACATTTCTTTTTAATTCAACCTCAGATAGCAGAATGGATCAATCACAATTCCTGGTTTGTGATAGACTCTTGTTGATGATTCTCAGCTCACTTTCTTCCATATAATTAATGATTTTTAATACTATACTCAATATTACTAAAAGTAAATTATCAATAAGATTTATTACACAAAACAAAAGCTAGAGATTTAACAATAATCCCTATCTACCCGAAATACCTCTGGCATTTCACTACATTTTTCTGAATAATTTTAAACATTATTTGTTGATTTCCTGTGAAGGTAGAAGCAGCACTAACTCTCTTGTATATGGCAATCCCATTCTTCACTCCCTGTTTTCATGTCCCACGTCCTCTTGATGCAGTTCTAGCAGAACTTTTAAATGCTTTTTTTAGTATTTATATTACGTATATAAATATTGTTCATTACTAATTCTAATGGAGCACTGTGATTACATTTCCTTTCTTCTATGACATTCTTGGTTTTCCTTTGGCTTAGTGTTCTTAGAGCCTGTCTCTAATTTTTTCCACCCTCTGTAGTCTTTTTATTTTTTTAAGATTTATTTTTTAGAGGATTTTTAGGTTCAGAGCAAAACTGAGAGGAGGGTACAGAGATTTCCCACAGACCTCCCGCCCCACACGTGTGTAGCCTCCCCCGTTATGAACATCTCCCCCCAGAGTGGTAGACAGGTCACAACTCAAGAACCTATCTTGTCACAACATTATTAGCCGAAGTCCATAGTTCACATTAGGGTCTGCTCGTGGGGTTGTAAATTCTATGGGTTTGAGCAAATGTATAATGACATTTATTTATTATTATAGCATCATACAGAGTATACTTTTTGCCCTAAAGTCCTCTGTGCTCTACCTGTTCATCTATCCCTCTTCCACCTTTCCTGGCAGCTACTCATCTTTTAACTGTCTCCATAGTCTGCCTTTTCCAGAATGTCAAAGAGTTGGAATCACATAGTATGTAACCTTTTCAGATTAGTTCCTTTCACTTAATAATAATATGCTTTAAGTTTCCTCAGCTTGATAACTCATTTCTTTTTAGCTCTAAATTCCATCCCACTGTCTGGATATGTCAGTTTCTATCCATTCATCTACTGAAGGAAATTTTTATTGCTTCCAAATTTTGGCAGTTATAAATAAGACTACTATAAACATTCATGCGCAGGTTTTTGTGTGGACATAAATTTTTAGTTCTTTTGGGTAAATACCAAGGAGCACAATTGCTGGATTTGTAAGGTATGTTTAGTTTTTGTAAGAAATTTCCAAACCTTGGTCTTCCAAAGTTCTGGTACCACTCTTGCACTCCCACAAGCAATGACTGAGTTCCTGTGGCTCCACATCCTTACCAGCATTTGGTGTTGTCAGATTTTGGCCATTCTCATAGATATGTAATGGTATTTCACTGGTGTTTTAATTTGCATTTCCCTGATGACATGTGATGTGAAACACCTCTTCACATCCTTATCTGCTGTTTGCGGATTGTCTCTGGAGAGGTGATTGTTCAAGTCTTGAAGCCCTTGATCCTTTTTTGAAATTGGGTTGTTGAGGGGCACCTGGGCAGCTCTGTCATTTAGGCATCTGCCTCTTGGCTTCAGTTCAGGTCATGATCTCAGGGATATGAGATCAAGCCCCATATTGACTCCATGCTCAGCAGAATCTGCTTGAGCCTGTTTCCCCCTCCCACACTCTCTCCCTCTCCTCCTCCCCCCCACTTACACTCTCTCTCTAAAATAAATACATAAAATTAAAAAAAAATAAAATTCAGCAGTTGGCTTTCTTATGGTTGAGTTTTAAGAGTTCTCTGTATATTTGGGATAACAGTCTTTTATCAGATAGGTCTTTTGCAAATATCTTCTCCCTCTTTATAGCCTTAGACACATTTTCCCATGATCCAACCTATCATAGCCTATCAATTCTGGGTTTTTTCTTGGAGCCCTCCAAATCAAGTGTTCTTGCCACATGCTCCAGGCTGCACTGGGCTCTCCAGGTTTCTGCATAGTGGCAGTCCTGGCACCTCCCTTCATCATCATCCTGGGATTTTTTTTTTTTAGAGTACATCATGTAGCTTCCTAAAAGGGGAAGTATTAGAAGTAAAAGAGAAAAAGAAACAAAACAAGAACTTGTATCTTTACATGCTTAAACCATCACCACTTATTGGCAGTTTGGTTAGGGATGGAACCACAGGTTAGGAAACACGACTCTTCAATATCTGAAGGTATGGCTCCATGTTCTTCTGGCTTCCAGTGTTGCTGTTGAGAATTCTAGCATTCTGATTCCCAGCTCTCTACTGTATATTTTCTTTAAAGGGTCATCTATTTGTTTCTGTTATTCTGAAACTTCACAATCCTGTTTCCTTTTAAATTTGAGTTTTGGGGGCACTAGTTAATTCTTCAGTTTAGGATCGTAAGTTCTCCATCTCTGGAAAAATTTCTTGTGTTATTTTTCTAATAATCTCTCCATTCATTACCTCTGTTCGCTCTTTCTAGAAAACATATTCATTATATGAAGGACCTTCCAGAATGAACTTCTGCTTTTTTTCCTCTCTCTCTTTCCCACTATATTGATCTTTACCTTATGTTTCATGTTTCCTGGCAAGCTTTAGAATTATTTGTATACTATTCTTTTATATTATGTATGTTTTATGCACATAAATTACTTTTTAGAATATTTATATATTTACACATGCTATATGTTTATATATGTTAATATATGTAAATATATGTGAATATCTATGTGTGTGTATATATACTTTAAAAAATATTTCCATATATATTGACTCAGAGACTAAACTTTTAAAGCATTCAATCTGTAACCTACCAAGTTCCAAATACAAGCAAATCTTATTTTTATGACTTAGCCAAGTCTTTCAAACCTTTCTTCCACAAACACACGTTCTGGCATTATACTACAAATGACTTTTTCTTTGACATGTAATGAAATTCACAGTTTGGGTTTAGATGTTTATTACACAAGTTTACTCCCACTGCTCAAAATGGTGATTATGATCTATAATTTTTAACTCTCTGTTTCAATATTTGCTGGCGTCCACTCTTAATTCTCCTGCCAAATAGTGACCAGCTCCCACTTGGATCTCTTAAAATTATCCCATTGGTGTTCATGGTAGAATGTTTCATGACTTTTCCCACAGTGCAGTCCGAACCTTAGCCACAGAAGCATGCTTTGAGAATACAGTCCAAGACTCAGCACACCCCACCACACACAAAGCTGATACCATTTTCTAAGAGATTTGGTTCTGTAGCTAGTACATGTGAATTTATTTAAGCAAATGAAACCTGGTATAAAATCCTGAATAATCACAGTCTTTGAAGAATCAATTGCTACTCTGACTAAATAAGAGTTTACAAAAGTCCTTTTTGTATGTTTGTTACAATCCCCGAGTTTGAAAATCTTTCTAGAAAGCACTAAAGTCTCTTCCATCTAGGAAAGAAGGAATAATGGATATCATTTGAGTTTCTTAAAAAGCTTTAAGATTCTCATGAACTTTAGTTCTCATTACTGAATATCTGAGTAGGAAAAAGAAGTACTTGAGCTGAACCTTATTCCATCAACTACGGGATAATACCCAAAAGCCCTTTTGCTTTCTCATTGATGTTTTTGGACAAATTCCCAATAGCAGTACTTTTGTAGGCATCTACCTCTTTCTTCTAAAACTAAACTTTTGCAAACATTGGCTAATTGTAGGTTTGCTTGGTTGATTTCTAGTTAACTGAGACTTCACTGTATCATTTTACTTACACGTGACTTTAAAATTGTACTGTAGCTGAAACAAATGAGAAAATCTTTACTTATTTTGTGGTATAGGATTCCTAGAAGAGGTTTCCTTTTCTTGTTTGACTTTTTCTCTATTTCAAGCATTTGTGAATTTCGAAAGAAAAAAATCAATAATACTGACTTCCAGACACAAAATGTTTAAAATGTGGATAAGAAACTTTTTGACCTTTATAAGTTGATTCATGTAGTCAAATTTTCACTTCTGAAAAAATGTTGTTCAAAGACTTTTTAGAAGTCTTTTTATGACTTTTTAAAAAATTTAATTTTTTCAAGTATAATTAGCCTGCCATGTTATATTAGTTTCAGGTGTTCAATATAAAAGGCTTCAAATTTAATGCTTTCTCTTTTTAAATTTAATTTTTAAGATTGTGTGTTAATTCAAGTTATTTAATATGCAGTGTAGGGTTAGTGTGAGGTGTACAATACAGTAATCCAACACTTCCATACATCACCCGGTGCTTTCATAACAAGTGCACTCCTTAATGCCCCTCCTCTAGTTCACCCATCCTCCCATCCCCTCCCCTCTGGTAACCATCAGTTTGTTCTCTATAGTGAAGACTGTTTCTTGGTTTGCCTCTCTCTTTTTTTTCCTTTGCTCATTTGTTTTGTTTCTTAAATTCCACATCTGAATAAAATCATATGGTATTTGTCTTTCTCTGACTTAGCATAGTACACTTTAGCTTTGTCCATGTTATTGCAAATGGCAAGATTTCATTCTTTTTTATAGCCAAATAATATTCCTTACACACACGTGCACGCACACACACACACACACGCATATTATATATTGTATCACATATATATATATATATATACATACATATATATATATACATATATACATATATATAATCTCACACATCTTCTTTATCCATTCATCTATTGATGGACACTGGACTGCTTCCGTAATCTGGCTACTATAAATGACAACTGCTATGAATGTCAGGGGGCTTGTATCTGTCTGAATTAGTGTTTTTGTATTCTTTGGGTAAATACCTCGTACTGTGATTCCTGGATCATAGGGCAGCTCTATGTTTAACTTTTTGAGGAGCTTCCATACTGTTCTCCGGAGTGGCTGTACCAGTTTTCATTCCCACCAACAGTACGAGAGGGCTCCTCTTTTATCACATCCTCTGCAACACCTGTTGTTTCTTGTGTTGTTCATTTTAGCCATTCTGACAGGTGTGAGATGATAGCTCATTGTAGTTTTGATCTGCATTTCCCTGATGATGAATGATGATGAACATCTGGCTATTTGGATGTCTTCTTTAGAGAAATGTCTGTTCATGTCTTCTGCCCACATTTTAATTGGATTATTCACATTTTGGGTGTTGAATTTTGTAAGTTCTTTATATATTTTGGGTGCTAACCTTTATCACATATGTCACTTACAAATACCTTCTCCCATTCCATAGACTGCCTTTTAGTTCTGTTGATTGTTTCCTTCACTGTGAAGCTTTTTATTTTGATGTAGTCCCAATAGTTTATTTTTGCTTCCATCTTCCTTTAGCTCAGGAAACCTATCTAGAACAAAGGTGCTACAGCCAATGTCAGAGAAATTACTGTTTGTGCTTTCTTCAAGGAGTTTTACAGTTTTGGGTCTGACATTTAGGTCTTTCATCCGTTTTGAGTTTATTTTTGTGAATGCATGTGGCTGTCCAGTTTACCCAACACCATTTGTTAAAGAGACTGTCTTTTTCCCATTGGATACTCTTTCCTGATTTGTACAAGATTAATTGACCATAGAGTTGTGGGTTCACTTCTGGATTTTCTATTCTGTTCCATTGATCTGTGTGTCTATTTTTTTAAAAAATTATTTATTTATTTATTTGACAGAGAGAGATCACAGCAGACAGAGAGAGAGAGAGAGAGAGAGGGAAGCAGGCTCCCCGCCAAGCAGAGAGCCCGATGCGGCACTCGATCCCAGGACTCTGAGATCATGACCTGAGCCGAAGGTAGCGGCCCAACCCACTGAGCCACCCAGGTGCCCCTGAGTGTCTATTTTTGTACCAATACCATACTGTCTTGATTACTACAGCCTTGTAATTTGACTTGAGGTCTGGAATTATGATGTCTCCCACTTTGCTTTTCTTTTTCAGATGGTTTTGGCTATTTGGGCTCTTTTGTGGTTCCGTACAAATTTTAGGATTATTTATTCTCATTCTGCGAAAAATGCTTTTGATATTTTAGTAGTGATTGCACTATGTAGATTATTTTGGATCGTACAGACATTTTAACAATATTTTTTAAAACAACAAACAAAGCCTAAATCCAGCAGAAGGAAGGAAGTAATAAAGATCAGAGCAGAAATGAATGATACAGAACTAAAGAAAAACAGAAACACCCCAGTAGAATAGACCAATGAAACTAAAAGCCAGTTCTTCTAAAAAATTAATAAAATTGATGCACCTTTAGTGATACTTAATCAAAAAGAAAAGAGAAAGGATCCAAATAATAAAATCATAAATGAGAGATGTGAAATAAAAACCAACACCACAGAAACACAATTATAAGAGATCATTATGAAAAACTGTCTGCCAACAAACTGGACAACCTGGAAGAAATGGATAAATTCCTAGAAACATTTAAACTACCAAAACTGAAAGAGGAAGAAATACAAAACTTGAATAAACTGATAACCAGCAAAGAAACTGAATCGGTATTCAGAAAACTCCCAACAAACAAGTCCAGAGCCAGATGGGTTCACAGGCAAATCCTACCAAACATTTAGAGAAGAGATAATACCTATTCTTCTCAAAATATTCCAAGAAATGGAAGGGAAACTTCCAAATTCATTCTATGAGGCCAGCATTACCCCGATACCAAAACCAGATAAAGACACCACAAAAATAGAGAACTTCAGGCCAAAATATCTGATGAAATCTAAACAAAATACTAGCAAACCAAATCCAACAATACATTAAAAAAAAAAATCATTCGCTACAATTAAGTGAGATTTATTCCTGGGCTGCAAGGGTGTTCAATATTTGCAAATCAATCAGCATGATGCATCACGAGAAAGAATAAGAAACATACGAATAGATGCAGAAAAAGCATTTGATAAATTACAACATCCATTCATGATAAAAATCCTCAACAAAGTAGGTTTAGGGGGAACATACATCAACATTAAAAAGGCCATAGAGGGAAAAAATCACATCTCATATCATCTTCAAATGGGAAAAACTGAGAGCTCTCCCTCTGTGGTCAAGAACAAGACAGGGTGTCCATTCTCACCATTTTTATTCAGCATAGTCCTGGAAGTCCTAGCTATAGCCATCAGACAACCAAGAGAAATAAAAGGCATCTAGATCAATAAAGAAAAAGAAAAACTTTCACACTTTGCAGATGAGAATACTATATATAGAAAACCCAAGACTTCACCAAAAAACTGCTAGAACTGATAAATGAATTCAGTAAAGTTGCTGGATACGAAATCAATATACAGAAATCTGTTGCATTTCTATACTCCAATAATGAAGCAGCAGAAAGAGAAATTAAGGAATCAATCCCATTTATAATTGCACCAAAAATAATAAGATACCTTCCTAACCAGAGAGGTGAAAGACCTGTACTCCAAAAACTATAAAACACTAATGAAAGAACCTGAAGACAGCACAAAGAAATGGAAAATTCTCATGGATTGGAAAGGCACTTTACTAACTTAAATAACTTTGGGGGGAAACAACTCAACATGATCACAGAGTGTAATCAAGATTTGTTTTTCTGCAATAAATATAGAATTTTTGATCTTTCAACGAGTATCAAAGTGCTGGGAAATAGGCAGAGTAAGTACCTAACCAGGGTTCTACTGCATCATGAGCAGCAGGGGCAGAGGTCACAGGAATCTGGGTGCATATTTCCAAACCAGCCTCGATGCCTAAAGACTCACCAAGGCAAGGGGTAGTGCCAGCTTATACCTGAGCACAGAGGAGAAAGGAATGGAGCAAGGCATCTGTTAAAACTCAGTACGACCCCTTACAAGCAGATTGTAACACTGCTTTCCCTGTATTTTTGCATTCAACCTATGTCCAAACACTAGTGTGCGGGGAAGCTAAGCCAAGACCAAATAGAACTAATTATGTGTGCAGTAGCAACAGAAGCCCAGAAGGAAGTCAGGGATAGACACAGACATTGATTTAGATCTAGACACAGGCAGAGATGTAGATATAAATATCAGCACGAAAAGACATTTATACTGAAGAATCAGTTCTGGATATTTTCCTGAGTGGCAAAAAAAAAAAAAAAAAAAAGATTTAGAAAATATATACAGACCATCCCCAACTTATGATGGTTTGACTTAATGATTTTCTTTTTTTTTTTTCACTTTATGATGCTCTGATAGTGATCGGCATTCAGTAGGAACCGTACTTCGAATTTTGAATGTAGATCTTTTTCCAAGCTCACATACAGAGTGATACTCCGTTCCCAGGCCCCAGCCAGCAGCAGGATCTCACGAGGACAAACAACGGATAACAATGGTCATGCACCGATCCAGCCATTCTGTCCTTCGCCCTCACTACAGAATTCAGTAAAATGCATGAGCTATTCAGCACTTGATTATCAAATAGGCTTTGTGTTGGATGATTTTGCCCAACTGTAGGCTGATATAAATGTCCTGAGCACACTGAAGGCAGGCTAGGCAAAGCTAGGAGGTTCAGTAGGTTAGGTGTATTTAATACATGTTTGACTTGGGATATTTTGAACTTACAATAGACTTATTGGGACCTAACCGCATTGTAAGTAAAGCAAGCTCTGTACTGAAATATTACCCGTGTTTGTCATGAGCCTATTATCTGACATAAAGCTTCCCTGAGACTCAGAAGTCACAGGCCTCTGTAGATATCATTTTGTTTTGTCTTTCCTCATATTGTAATGTCTCTGCAGACTACCTCTGATATTGTTTCATTTTGATATCATAATAGTGTCTCCATGGATTTTGGCTGACATTTTGTTTTGACATTAGGCTACAATAGACCTCCACTGACATTTCATTTTGTCACTGCAACATTGTTTCTATAGGTTCCCGCTACATTATTTTGTTTTGACATCAAAATGTCATCTCCACGGTCTTGGCGTGACATTATCTAGAGAACTTTATGAAGAGGTATGGAGCCCATGGAATAGATGGATACAATGCAGAACATCTCATAAACTTGAAAATGTTTTTGATAAACACACGTTTACATGAAACAATATAAATGTGCTAAATTGTTTCCATAAAGTTACTAAGGTTTTTTATAACATGGATTCAGGTAAGGTGTTGATTTTCCATCTTTCCAATAATACAAAGTTTTTTAAAGATTTTATTTATTTCTTTGAGAGAGCACGAGACAGCGAGAGAGCACAAGCAGGGGGAGAGGCAGAGGGAGAAGGAGAGCAGACTCCCTGAGGAGCAGGGAGCCCAATGTGGGGCTGGATCCCAGGACCTTGAGATCGTGACCTGAGCCCAAGGCGACGCTTAGCTGGCTGAGTCACCCAGGTGTCCCACATTTACAAAAATCTTTATGAACATTTTGCTACTCATAATAAGGCCAAGAATATTGATCAGAAAACTAAATACTTCTAGGTTATATCAACTTAAATTCCCAGGGAAATATTTTTACAACATAATAAATCTTCAACTTTGGTCAGAAGTCTATATGACAAATGGTTACAATATGAATATTTCTGTGTTTTTGGCAACCTATATTTATAAATGTTATTTAATTTGTTGAACAGTTTTTATTTTGGAACATATATATATAAAACATTACTCCTAACATAAAATGCCAGAGAAGGTATTTCTATAGATGTTCTCCTATATTTCCATCTATTGTGTAAACAATTGATAGTAATAAGAACATTCATGGATCTTATACAATCCTTCACTAGAAAATTGTCATTTCATTACATAGTTTCCCTTTTACAAGTATGTATGTTAAAAGTGACCTGAAAGTTGGTGCTAGTGAAAGCATTTCTCCGGCTGAATATGTGTTTCCTTTAGTTACAGAGTGAGGATTTTATATTGTCCTTTTTGCCTTGGCTACCAGGAATCTCCAAGATAATGTTCAAGTATAATTACTCACACCAATTTCCTGGTATATCTTTTTTTCCTTTAGTCCTTTTAAACTTTGCTTTGACAGCTATTTTTGCAAACTGCTTCAAATAATTTTTGGAAATCAGATGGGCATAAGTCCTATATAAACTTTATGTTTTAGAGGGACATAGTAACCACTCTCCTGAATATGGAATATAAAGCCTAGAATTTCTCTTTGTATTTTGAGCAGTTATTTCTTCTGATTCTCTTAACAGAAGTAATAATATCTGTCTCATGCATATGCAAATAGTATGAATGTGGCCTAAGAACACCCCTCACCCAGTGGTGAGCACAGAACAGGCACTTCCCCACCTCTGAGTCCGATGAATTAAAATGACATCTTGATAGAGACACAGAATCAGTTGTTATAAATTGCAGCTCAAGAGAAAAATAAAGGTGCACATAGAGCAGGGCACCTGGGTGGCTCAGTGGGTTAAGCCTCTGCCTTTCGCTCAGGTCATGATCCCAGCCTCCTGGGATTGAGCTCCACATCGGCTCGCTGCTCAGTGGGGAGCCTAGTTCCCCCTCTCTCTCTGCCTGCCTCTCTGCCTCCTTGTGACCTCTATCTGGTAGATAGATAAAAATCTTTAAAAAAAATTGCAGATAGTGCTTCAGGGGTCATCAACAGATACAGAGGTATAATTCAAGTGGTAGGAGTGGGTCAGATCACACGCAGCAAGGATGTAGAAGAGGGACGGGCATGCATGAGAACTCGAACTAATACCACTACAAAAGAACGGCTCTGACTTTCCACAGTGGCTGTGTAATTGGGATAGAGAAGCAGAAAGGCTGACCGGGTTGCTTATGAAGTGGGGACCCACGGGATATCACAGTGTGCTGTTGGAGAGAGAGCGGCACCTCCAGTGATTCTTGGGCTCCGCTGCTAAAGGCTGACTGCAGGGAATCCCTTCAAGGTCCCAACACAAACTTCTTTGCTCCCTCCAGCTGGGCCCTCAGGCTTGTGATACCTGGGCTGCTGGCAAGTGGCATCTGCTTTGTGGGTGACATGAGTCTCCTCAGGGGTTGTTGCTCTGATCCCTTTCATGAGTGCTCAGGTTTCACTAAGTGAGAAAACTTTACAGAAAATTAAAATGTTAAATTAACTAAGTATGACAGCTGCGATGTGCTGCTGTCATGATTCCCCTTTCTAAATCCAACACTCGGAGATTAATCTTCCCATTTTCCTGATGTTAGATTAATATTGTTACTGAGTATGCTCTTTATCTCACCTATGCTTTGGCTAACTTTTCTCATGAAAAGAATGGAAGCCACAGTAAAGGACGTACCCCTCTCTTGGCCAAAACTACTGTTCTCTGTAAATATCAGCATGTTTTGGTAGATGAGCTATTTGGCTTATGCAGTTTCTAAGTCCCAATGGGTATTATTATGAAAGAGATATTATCTTTCAAAAAAAGCTGATTGGACTCCTTCAATTATTTAACAACAACCAAAAAAAACTCGAGAAACTTTATTTTTTGTTCTTGTAAACTTAGAACCATGATTCTCGGCAGGATCTTAGCAGTAATTAAAATATTCAGCTAAAGATGTCACCAACAATGTAAGTCTGATTAATGACAAAAAGGAGCACAAAAGGACAATGAACTTTTGGATTTTTAAGAGAAAAGCCAGGATTTATCAGTAACTGTAACTCTAGTCTGCATTTGGAATATCAAGATGTTTGGCACTGCAGAGAAGGGAGCTCTTTTTATTTTATAACATTTCAAATTAAATTCTCATTCCAAAAACATGAGTGCATAAATGTGTAGCAAATTTTCCAGTTAAGGCTTAAGTTTGACTTACACATTTACTATCCTTTCTGTATGCACTTGGGGGAGGGGCTGGACTCCCACTCAAATCGAATCCATGAGCGAACTTCAAACTAAGACACACTAGTCACATCTTGCCAAGTCATAACTGATGGTATAATGAGTTGAAAAGCTTAAACTTCAAAAAATGCAGGCATTCTCTACTTTTCACCACGATGTGAAACCACATCATAAAGTAGATCACATTTTCCCAGAGGAGCAATGTTATAATTGGAGGTTATGTTTCTGACCAAGGAGTTGGCTCCAGATAACTCCATGATACAGCAACAATGGATGCCATAAACAAAGACATAACAACACTAAATCTTTACAGTAATGTTGATTGTAAAAGTAGACTGTGACTACTATAAAGAGTTTAAATATAGTCTACATGTAACTTATACAAGATTCTTAGCATATATACATATATATATGCATACATATACGTGTGTGTGTGTGTGTGTGTGTGTGTGTGTGTATTACTAAGAAATTTTTAGGAATTGCCATGAAATGAACTAGCCAACTAAATATCATCAAACTTTGATTTTTCCCCCCTTTTAACTTAAAATTGCTTTATGGAGGATGATGTCCAGATTTTTTGAAGAGGAAGAGAGTCATCTTCTAGTTAAACCTTTGAATTTTACCCTGGAGACCCAACATGCTTTTTATATTTTTCACAGGATTTTCCTTTTATTTTGAAAAAATTTCCCCGTGTTCACAGAGACTACCCCCCGCGCCCCCCCCAAAAAAATCATCCCATCAACTTCAGAACTATTCCAAAATGCTAAAGCCAGGGAATCACAAATTGTTTAACTACATGTTGGAGAGTTTGTTGGTCTCTATCATGGCATTGACTATTTTATTCAAATGCCATTAAGGAAAACCCCTGACTTTAAAAAAAAAAAAAAAAGGGAATATTTAACCCTTTCCCAAATAACTGACACAATCTGTACTTGGACTATTTGCCTTCCGTTCTTGTAGTTCAGACATGGCTGTGAAAAGCACTGAATAGAAGATTTCAGGCAAAGAAAAAGAAAATTTAAGTGTTACTTACACGGTATAGAAGGAATGGCTGATTACTCAAAATCTTATGCTATAAACCATACTCTGTGGTCACAAATTCATTGCTTTTAGAATTAAAGAACATTCAAATTATAAAGTAGCTCTGAATTCATGGAGACCAACCCCTTCACTTTATTGAGGAGGGAACTGAGGCCCAGAGAGAGAAAATGACAGGCTGGCGGAACGACAGAGATGACAGGCCGAGGACAGCGCATTCTTAGTCCAAGGCCACTCCAGGTTGGCTCCTGTGCCAGCATTCTGTTGCTCAAATCTGCATGATGCAAAGAAATTGGGAAAAAGCTTTCTCATCTGTGCCCACTTGGATTAAGAGATCTCTCTCCCTCTCCTTTCCTCTCTCTCCCTCTCATGCACATACATATATAATACATGTTCAGTTCCTAATATGACTATAAAGTAACATGATACTTTCTCATATTTATTCCACATGGGATCAGACACTTGAAGTGTTTAATGCACACCATTTCTGAAAGAGTACCACATTTGCAGTATAAAAACACAGAAATAAGAAAACCAGCCTTGGGCCAATTTAATTCAGACCTTCTAAAAGTAAGTCAAATTCGTATAAATCCTTTGTCCAAGTTGTGTCTTTTATTAGCAATCAGTTTAGCTCAAAGTCTTATAGAAAAGATCAATTAAATATTAATCAAAGTCCAGAGAATTTTAAGGGTCCATTCCATTATCTTAAATGCAACACCCAGATAAACCACCAAAGCAAATCTCTTTTTTCCTCCCTTATCCTTCAACATAAATAAGCTTTTTAGTCTTTTCCCTGATGGTATAACTCATACCAAATGATGACACTATTTACAGTATATGCTTTAAAAGGGCATAGCTTCTATTCCTATTTCAATTAAAGCCATTGTGCAATTATGCTTTCAAGAAACAATTAACCGAGGAAAAAACCATCTCGCTCGCTCCAGCCTTTTTAGAGCTGGGTGGTGAGTACCCCTTCTTACCACTAGTGGCACTGAAGCAATTATTTAATGTTAAGGTTCACTTCCTCGGATGTAAATTTTGGTTTTAGTTGACACTAAAAAGAAACATCAATTTATTAGGAGATAAAACTTGTTCTCTAGTAATGGAGCCGCTGCGTACATAAATTTATTGCAGTTTAATGTTCTCACACATAAAGCAATTAGAGTTTTCTGACAAACAGACTCGCCGCAGAAACGACAGTGGGCACCGTGGTGGGGACGGTCTGCGAGATGGAAACTGCCATGGGAGGCGGTGATGACAATCTCTGCGGAGCCGTAAAATAATAACAACATGCATTGGGCAAACTCAAGGGGAACTCTCTTCTTGGTGAGTGGAAATGGAAAGAAATGCTACAAACTCTGAGTTCCCCTCAGCACACACGCACGGTAGCTTCGCTGGCAGTGGACTCATTTAGTGACGCCCAGAATGGAGACAGCGTGGATTCTGAGCCACGGATGGAGCAGACCATCCCCGACGGCATCACCCCATTGGGAAGGCAGCACAGTGGTCAGGTGAGCGGTTACGGTTATTTCCAAGAGCTGAATGTCTGGGCTATGCTTGCCAGAAACTAAAGCACATTTGCTCAAGAGTTTGTTTCACTCCAGACAGTGTCCCCATCTTTCCAAATGCCACCTTTCATTTTTAATGCGTGAGAGGCAGTGTGGGAGAGGAGGCGGGGACATCCACCACCCAGGACACCAGGCCTGCGGGTGTAGCAGACCCTCCCTGCCCCCATCGGTCCTCATTGCTTTGGGTTGAGAATATGTCTTCCCAGTTCAAACAGGAAGATTAGGTAAGACTTAAACCTGCTATAACGTGTTTCCATAATTGGTAGTGACAATTACCACTGTTATTTATTAAGCACCTTTTAAATGCCAGGTAATACACATTATATTGTTGACAATACACAGATGTGCAAAACGGTTCCTAAACTCAACAGTCGGGTAATATAAGAATAGATAAGGTCATGCGGTGCCTGGAGGCCTTAGTCGGTGAAGTGTAGGCCTCAGGTCATAATCTCAGGGTCCTGGGATCAAGCCCTGCCTCAGGCTCCCTGCTCAGGGGGAATCTGCTTCTCCCTTTCTTCCTGTGCTTCCTTCTCCCTCTGCCCCTCCCTACTCCTTGTGCTCTCGCTAGTTCTCTCTCTCAAATAAATACATCTAAGAACAACAGATAAGGCTGTACAGGAAAGTAAATGTATAATTTTTGTGAAAACCCGAGGGGTGGACCAATTCTTAAGGGAAGTTGAGGCCTGGGCCAGCTGCATTTCAGACTCCCTGCACTTGGGATGGGCTTGGAGGGAGGAACTGGTGTGGGCCAGTTTAAGAGGCAGCAAGTGGTTTGGGGTCCCTGCCTGGATGGAATTTTTCCTAAACAGAGATTTCTGAAACACCCAAACCCAACAGACTGAAGTCACACATGAGGCCAGATCTCTTCTAAAACCCCACTAAAATGACAAAACGAAACAAACTGTCTTACAGCCCCAAGGATAAAGAGGGGACCACGATAATTGAAATGAGGGAGCACCTGGATGGCTCAGTCAGTTAAGCATCTGACCCTTTGATTTCAGCTCAGGTCATGATCTCAGGGTTGTGGGATCAAGCCTCAAGCCAGGCTTCACGCTCAGCATGGAGTCTGCTTGAGATTCTGGCTCTCCCCCTCCCTTTGCCCCTCCCTCCACTCATACGCGCTCCCTCTCTATCTCCCTCAAATAAATAAATAAATGTCTAAAAAAAAAATAAAAGAGATGAGATTTTAGGAGCTGGAAGGCTAGTGAGACAGCATGCTGGAAAGGACAGAAGTCTAGGTCTAGGTCAGGGGGAGATGCTCAGAGTCAAGCACTGGATCTGCAGTTTCCCAGGAAGACGCGGACACAGAGGCACCAGGGAGCTCTGAAGATGGGTGGTGGATACACTATCCTTTGGGCGTTTTTGCTTTACACAGTTTTCCCTTTCACCATTCTAAGAAACCACAAGCCCTTTAAAAATATGTGTGGGTATACATATGTGTGTGTATATTTATACTCGTGTTTCCGACTTCCATGACAGCAACAGAGAGCCAGCGGAAGGAGCCCAGTGGAGTAGTGGTGGCCACGGGTGGACAGAAAGGTCCTCTGGGAGCTGAGCGTCTGTCTACATGCTGGTGCAATGTGTGCTGACCATCCTACTCAGAAGTAGGAGGCAGACGCCAGGCTGCCCATCCACTGTGATCGCTTTCCTAAAGCAGGATAGCAAAACATAGCTGTTCCGCATGGTCCAAAAGGGTTTCAGCTCACACCTCTGACCGGCTTCCTACTCTGATAACTGTGTGAGGCACAGGGTAGAGATGCCAGAGATAGGCGCTCAGCTGAAAGATTATACTTCCTATCTTGATGGAGTGGCCACAACCTCAGATACTCTATGGCCATAAACAGATGGCTCATGCCAAGTACCAAATGTCCTAATTTGTAAATGAGAACTCATGGTCAATGGGAAGTAAGGGGTTAAAAAGAAAGGGCTTCATTGTAAGTGTGCTCCCTCAAGAAAACTAAGAAGCGATGGGTGAGAGTTTCCAGTCAAGGTTCCGACATGAAGTGGTCCTGCTCCTAGATCCCACCCAGGTCCCCAGCGGGAGCCATTTGCTGGGGCTGGTCACTTCCAGTTCTCAGCCTCCCGGAAGCTCCACTGGGCTCCCGCTCGCCTGGCTGCCATCTCTACGCTCCTCTCATTAGGGCAAACCACCGCCCGGGCACTTACTAAATTCTTTGTATCTTTGGTTTACATGAATGGGAAGAACAGCTTCTGCACATTTAATCTTCTTACTATAAATACTTAAGCGAAGAAAAAAGGTGACAATGAAGGTTCATCCCACTCAATTTATTCCTGTTAGCATTCTTTCAGTGGGAAAAAAAGAAGGGGGAAAAAAAAAGGCAGCCCTTGACTATGAATGTAACATGAAAAAACCCTGTGCTGAATCATGAACATGATTATTCTATGAAAAGACTCAAACTGAATTTTAAAATCTCATTTTATAGCTACTTATAAATCCTGTGAATGGCTAGGCATTGATCTCACTAAACTTCACACAAGAACATCCACTGTCAAGGGCAGAGATTTTCAACTTGGTGGGGAAGATGAGGGTTATGCGGGGCAGAAAATTCTGGTTTGGACAAGGCAAAGTCTCAAGGGTGAAAATACTCCTTTTCTGGCTGAGCAAGATGCATCTACACTTGCCAGTCCCCTATGCCGTCTTATACTAGTGTGCACTGCAGGTGTTTACTGGACTTGTCTCTCTGGAATCAGACAACAAGCTTTTTAAAGGGAGGGACCTCATCATATTCATCTTTGTGTCCTCAGCCCTGGTCCCAATGCCAGTTAAGTAAGTACTCCATGAATTCCTTGAATGAATGAGAGCCTCTGATCTATACCCTCCAGGGATATGCTCCACCTTAGCTCCATTTTCTTTAACTACCTTTCACATGTAGTTATACTCTGTGTGCGTATACCTCCCAACACAGAACATTATGAGCACATGAAAAATATTCGCCCTGTAAAACCAACCAGAAAGGACTCCTTTCACTCAACTCTGCAAATTTCACAATAGAACTCTTTCTATCATATATTTCCAAACCTGTGGCTACACTTAAGGATTGGGGACCACCATCTGCTTTCTATATAGGATTTTTCGCTGTTCTGATATCCATGAAAGGATGACATGAAACACATGGCAAAGTAAGTGTAACACTATTATGGAACTAGGCATTAGAAAATTAGAAAAAGAACTCTATTTATTGTATTACCTATAATTCCAACTCAGTATTATTCAGACTTCGACCACAGTCTATAATATTTTATACAGCAAGCAGTACAAATGTACATAAATATATAATATATATAACTGAAGTAGAGATTATGAAAAAAATTTCTATATCTAGTATACTTGATAGTATCTATTCTATTCTACCTCATTCTCCTTAAAAATGGCTGATGCCAACCTATTAAGATGATTTTATAACCCAACAGTGGGAGGTGACTCATGGTTTAAACCTAAAAGTTGTCCATATCTCATTTCCTTTAAGAAAGAAGTTTTGGGCATGATTCAAAAGCAAAACAGAATCATTAAGACCCCCAAAGTAGATAATCACTTTCAGGGAAGAAGTTAAAAACCCTAGAATCTTCTGCAGAAATCTCTCTTAGGTCTCTTCTCTCTTTGCCATCTCTCCTCCTGTGGTTCTCTTGGACAGCTTCCTTTCTCTTCCATTTCATACTGTCCACATGGTTAAGAATAGGCAAGACATAGGTGGGGTCTGGGAGAAACAGAAAAGTTGCCTCTACTCAGGCTTGACTCTTGTCAGCCCAGGCTTCATTCTGAAAGGCAAGAGGAAACCTACAAGCTCCCCAGAGATCCTGTCCTGGGTACAACAGTGGGCTAACAAGGATAGAGATTCCAAACCTTAGCTCATAATACCATATCTGTACCACATGTCCCTGTGAATATCTCTCTACAACACTGCCAACAGAACTTTCTGCCACGATGCAAGTGTTCTACATGGATGCAATATGGGCATCACTAGCTACCTGTGTCTACTGAGCACTTGACTTAGCTAATTAAGAAGAAAATCTGGATTTTTAATTTCATTTAATTATAATTAATTGAAATATAAAGAGCCAAGTGTGGCTGGTGGCTTCCATACTGAACAGGGAGCCCTTGGACCAACTAAAAGATGGAGAGAGTGTTGAAGTTGGGAGGCTTAAGGGCAGGTAAGAACTTGGAGATACTGATCCTGATTATATCATTCCATCTGATATTTCCAAAAGTAAGGATGGAATCATGGCATTTAGCACTCTCGAATCTTGAAAGAGAAATGGAGTATGTGGAACCAAACCACCACAGAGTTTCATGTGTGGGATTCTGTCATAGGCGATAAGCAATCTCTTCCAACTAGATCCATGGTGATAGGTGTTACACAAACAGTTAAATGTTCTTTGAGGAGTAGGGGAGACAAGAACCTAGTTCATTGTATGGTTTTAGAAGGCCCAAGTTATAAATATGCTTTTTAGTCTCCAAAGCTAGGGATGGGCTGTTCAGCTGTCGTGATTCGGTGTAGCACTCGGTACTATGGCTCAGGCTAGATGACTTTGCAGTACTCAACAGGGTGTACACATAAGGAGATACGCAAATACTCTTACTCTAGTTTAGGCTAACTACCAATTAAATTACATAGATACAAGGCTGACTCTAATTATTCTATATTTGTGTGACTTCTAGAAAAGGGTAATCTAAAACTTGTGGGAGACAGAAAAATCAATCTATACTATTAGTAGTCCTCAGACCTAGAATATGACTGGCCAAAATCTGAAGGTCTCTGAGGTACTTTATCCATTGTTATCCATGACAAAAACAGCTAATACAGCTATGTAGCTCTTTCCATACACTAGACACTGTCCTGTTTACCTAATCCTCACAGTTCTAGTATTATGCCCATTTAATAGACGAGGTAAGTGAGGAGAGAAATGCAAAGATTAAATAATTTGCTAAAGATTAACAGCTAGTAGTTATTGTAACTGGGATTAAAACAGAGTGCACACTTGCAATCACTACATAGTAGTGTCTGCACATGAAGAGTGGGTTCTAGATGGATGGCAGTCAATCATCTTAGCATAGTCACTCTGGAACTTGGATGTAACGTAAGACAGCATATTAATAGCATCAAGGACACAAGATCAGAAGCAAAAAATAATATATGACTACAGATGAAGTTCTATAAAAATAGATTAAAATATTTTAACAATCTGTTAAATCTGTTATTTACTATAAGAGCAATCAATTCTTTATATCTTAATAACTCAATGAAATAATCAATGCAAATAGATGATCTAGAACCATCAAGGGTTAATTATCATCTAAGAACACTGCTGAAGAAGACAGAGAATCATTAAATATAGGTTAAAAGAATTCATACTGGGACACCTGGATGGCTCAGTCGACTAAGCATCTGCCTCCATCTCAACCATGTTGAGCTCCCTGGTCAGCGGGGAGTCTGTTTTTCCCTCTCCCTTTGCCTCTGCCCCTTGCTTTTGTGCTCTCACTCTCTCTAAAATAAATAAATAAAAATAAATAAATAAATAAATCTTTTAAAAATTCCTACTAACTACTAAAGATAATAGAAAAAAAAATTGGGTTCCTAAACATAGTGAGCTTTGGTTATTTGGAAGATTCAGCATACTCAATGCATGACATAGTTCTACGAAATAAACAAGACTTCAGTAAACAAAGAAATTGATCCAAGGGCCCTCTAAGTGCTTAAATCGAAAAAGTGTGTACAGCTTGGTGCAATCAGTAGGCACCAACACAACAGTCTTGAAGAGAACTGAAGATTCAACACTGCTGTTGGGTACATTAAAGAAAAATGTGCTAAAATAATGGGCAATTGAGGCATTCTGAAATTAGATCTAACAAGGTGAGTAATTGCTGTGCAAGTCACACTACATTTTGCAGACTGTGTTCTCACACTGAACAAGATGCAGAGATTGCCTTTAAAAGGTATAATCTTCTGTAATCGTTTTTTGGTGTTCAAAGCAATTGCTTTCCAATGGTAAAAGAACACAAGAGAATGCATACCCCCAGACATCTTGATGACATGGAAACTCTGACCACTCACAGCACGCCATTATTGACCAGTTGGACGCCATTAACTTACTGCAAAACTTGTCAGAAAAGGAGTAAAATGCCTTTGGCACCTGTTTCTAGTACACAGGCCCAACTGAGGGAGCATGTGGAAGAAGACTGAATCATCTCAGGCAAGGTTCATTTTTTAGCCAGTGCAAACTAGGGAGATGCATCATAAAAGAGAGAACAGCATTAGCATGAATTGAGGGGAAGCCCTAAGCTGACGTTCAGTGCCAAGAGGGTAAGGAACGGATTCATTCAAATGTTTCTACAGTGTACGGTGAGTAAAAGGCAGTATGTTACCCCGTAGGGGATAAAAAGATGAATAAGACACAGTCACTTGAGTAGGAAAGATAGGAGGTTTTATGTGTGTGAGTGTGCGTGTGTGTGTGTGTGTGTGTGTGTATGTGTATACACATATATATGCTGATAGTAAACTTTTTTGTTTTAAGGTTTTATTTATTTATTTGACAGACAGAGATCACAAGTAGGCAGAGAGTGAGGAGGTGAAGCAGGCTCCCTGCCGAACAGAGAGCCCAATGCGGGGCTTGATCCCAGGACCTTGGGATCATGACCTAAGCCAAAGACAGAGGCTTTAACCCACTGAGCCACCCAGGTGCCCCATAAACATTAACTAGAATTGTGCTGTATGCTAGGAAGGTGAAGGACAAAGTGTATCTGGGTTGAGTTAAGCTTGCCACACTCACCTGAATTCTGACTTCACGAGGTAAGTTGAAACGACTAGTAAATGTTGATCTGATGGGCTGGAAGGATCCCACAAGCAATGAAAAGTGTCCACTGATGAGTGCTGAAAGCCATCGGCTGGCCACCAAAGACTACTGGCAGGACTGTGAGATTTCAGATCCCCCTGCCCCCAAACTCTGGGACGAGCTGCTCAAACAGAGGTCATGACTATGTGGGAATCTGAAACCCCACCTCATTTCAGAGCTGGAAACACTTGCCCAAACCAGCAGGTAGAGCTCTAAGGAAATGCAGGGCAGAGAAAGCTAGAACCATCTAGGGACTGCATTAGCATAGAGGAATTTAAATTGTGATTATCAGGGTATTTCATGTGGTATTCTTTGATATCAACAACACGTGATCTGTCACTCACTAGGCTGATGATGACGGGGACTAAAGTCCAACAGCCCACCCTGGGACTCAGAGCAGCTACATCCAGAGGGCTGAGCCCTTATCTTGGAAGTTAAATCTGGGGAGAGGCCTGTGCTTGAGGACACGCTATTGGACTGGGTTAAGAAGAACCCAGAAAATGCAGGATAGACGCTTAGATTACAAGTAGAGTAATCCATGCTGGTGGAATCAGATATGACTTCTTGGGTGAGAAAGCACGTGTGTTGGATCTTAAAAGGGAAGAATTTGCAGACGTCAGGAAAGGGCCTGAGATGAAAACAGGCAGGGTGCCGTGGATACATTTAAAAAAAAAGAAAGAAAGAAAGTCCTGTCAGTTTGGCCGGGACACAAGATGCCCAACTGAAGAAGAATAAGACAAGAGTGGGAGATAAAACTAGAAAGACACAGAGCCCAAATAATTTACAGTGGGATGGAGAACCACCAGCAAACTTTTTCTGCAGATGGCCAAATAAATATTTTCAGCCTTATGCGCCAAATAGTCTGTTTTAAGTATTCAACTCTACTTCTGTAGAGTAAAAGCATCCACTGACAGAGCCTAAACAGATGGGCGGTGGGTGAGGGGTCATTCGGTGCGCGGGCCGTCGTCTGCAGACCCTGCGTCTGAGGACTTTGGAGAGCTGGGGCCTGCGCATGCGCTGCTGCGGGACAGCGAACCACGCATGCGCAGCAGTAAGTACTTGGGAGGGGGGTCCAGTGAGTCATGTTAGCGCTGGGTGGTGGGTTCTTGTTAGTCTCAAACCAAAGGGTTCCAGAAACAATAAATACTTCAGGGAAAGCTGTAATAATAAGCAAAGTAATTAACCTGGAGTATTATTCTATTTGTTACTTCATATAAGTATTACTTTTTTAATATATAAAAAAATGAACGTGGAGCGAGGATCGACTAATTAAAGCATCATGCACTTTGGTCAACTTGGGGAAGGTGAGGACGAGCAAATCACTCACAGGACCTTTGTCTGAAGCAGAGACATAAACAGCTCTGTACTCACAGAGCAATCAAATAATGAAGAAAAAGAAGGGATGGCCACAAAAAAACAGGCCTTCTGTTTCTGACCAACCTGTGAGAGATTAGTGGAAAAGTTCCTGTTTATCTGCAACGCAGGCTCTTTCCGCTGAATTGTTAACACGGTTTAAGAACATCGAAGCATGGTCACGGTCAACTTTCGTGATGGGCAAGTGCTTACAACTTCTGCCTGCAAGAGCTATACTGTTGTTATCTCCAGGGATTAACACACACTGGATAATTACAGGTCATTCAGTATCATTAGAATACGCTGGTACCCAACATGGTCTGTAATGTCTGAATATTTGAAAGCTTTTAATGAGGAATCACACCTGCTGAATTACTCTGACCAGAAAATAAGACAACGCAAGAGAAAAGAATCAAGGTCAGAACTAGAGGTCTCAATGAACTACAGACCATTTTTTTTCTTTTTTTTTTCACTCTGAGAAACATTTAAGCAAATTCCAATGACAACTTCTGTAGACATGTTTATAGCCACTGCTAAAGAAGACTTGTATTTTCACTGCATGCAAAAAATCTAAAACTAACATATAAAGGTTGTTGTTCTTTTTCCAAAATTCATAAAGTACTACTTTAACATCCCTTCTAGTTGGACAGAGACATCACAGACAGGCACACACAGAGTGCTTCATTTTCATAATTTTTGTATGGGTTTAAAAAAAGCAAATAGTAACATTTCTCAAACAGACTGAACTCACCCACTGAGGTTATCAAGTCACTAACTGGAAAGTTTTCAAGAAACCACCCCGTTTTGATCCTTGACTTCAGCCAACTGAATGTACATTATTTAAAACAGGTAAGTTTTTTTTTTCCCTTCAAGATTTTCCATAGCCCGTTAGAACCCCATCCTAACATTTCTTCAAGTTTCTAAGACACAGACAAAAGAATCACCTTTTTAAAAAAGATTTTATTTATTTGACAGAGAGAGGCACAGTGAGAGAGGGAGCATAAGCAGGAGAAGTGAGAGAGAGAGAAGCAGGCTTCCCGCTGAGCAGGGAGCCTGACATGGGGCTCGATCCCAGGACCCTGGGATCACGACTCGAGCCGAATGATTGAGCCACCAGGTGCCCCAAGAATCACCTTTAATTTAAACTCATTTCCTCTTATTTTGGCCTCTGTAAGAGTAGGGGAAAACTGGCCAGACTCATCCTCATAAAACTTTGTGTTTCTGAGAATCAGAACAAGGCCTCCTCCCAGTCTTCTCTTTGAAAAGCTAAGTAAATCTCAGTTCTGTCACTTTTACATGGAGCCTCTCTCCTACCCCTCTTAAGTTTGCCAGCTCTTCCAGTTCCCTTTGGCTATGCAGACACCACATTTTGCTCTGGCCTTCCTTCATACCTCCAGCACGCTAGGACATGTTTACATATAAAGCAGCAAATCAGAAATTTTAAAAGCCAGACTCACATGTTCATTGAAATCTTACTTAATATCACGTATCTTATAAGGTGCTGTGTGGGGACAAACTTCATCATGGCCTAAGAGGCAAAACTGTTATGGCTGGTAACTCTTTGTGTCTATAATTCACAGTCCCCTCTGCCCACCTGCCAGCACACCTCCCTCTCTCTTTCTGCTCATTCTGGATGAGTAATTAGGACTTCGCTGCCTGAGTTACTTTCCTCTGGTATCATCAATGCCTCCTTCATTGCTGGCTGATTCATCTCCGCCTCATGACCTTTCCTTGACCTTCCTATTCAATTAAGTCATAAATACCAAGTTCCATTTCTACCCTTCTCTACCCAACACTGCACGAAGGTCACTGACATTCCACTCCCACTTCACACTGTCTTCTCAACATCCAGCAACGTGGCTTCAGTGGCTCCCACTGGACTCTCAAACAATTTTCCAGAGGCTTAATGCTGTGAATGGCTTCTTTTAGGTTTTTGAGTTTCTGGCAAAAATCGACCCCGCCAATCTCTTCCTCTTGAATAATAAAATATGATTCTCCATATTTTGGGGGGGAGAACCCCAAATTATGACTCATTTTTTATCTCTGTTTGCAGCCTCGATAGGCTGGTCCATCCTATGACATCAATAATCATTTTCATGCAGGGAACTCTACCTCTCCAGCTCTGACCTCTCTTTTAAAAACCATATCCATTAACCTAATTGCCTGCTGGGTATCTCACCTGGATATGCCAACAACAATCTGAACCTGTTATATATAAAAATGAAATAATCTTTCTCCCCAAGCCTTCCCTACTTCTATTGGCCCTATGTTAATGCTTTCACTTTGTCTAGAAAAATACACCAGTTTTCTCTTTCTTTCCCTAATCCCTCCCTTAAATTCAATGAGCTGGAGTCAAAGATGTGAAGTAGGAATAAGGGATTTTACTTTATTGCTGATAAAATATTAGCTTTGAAAATAGTTGTTCTAGTGGATAAAATTAATTGGAAAACAAAATTAAATTTAGTAATAAAGCTTGGTGTGTACCAAAGCATGGACTGTGCTCTTTCTTAAGAAGTACTGATGAATGTCAATACTTTCCCTGAGTCTCAAGATTAAATTCCATTTTGAACCTGGCAGATGGAAACACCAGAAATTTCACTTGCATTAAAAAGAGCTCAGAAAGCCTCAAGAACTTTAAGCCCATGGCTGGGACAGATGAGAGGCCACTCAGAAAACAGTCTGCAAATACCTTCCCTACCCCCATAACACCCGACCTCTAAATCTCCTTAAATACTTCTCTTTTAGAAAAACAAAGGAAAAGTAGACCTTAAAGATCTTGGTAACCTCTGTTTTTCTGCATCTCTGGTTAAGGAAGGATGGCTGGTATCATTCCCTATCAACATCCTGCATGTTCCATCTGAAATGATACACTTTGGCTGGGTCACTATTTGCAAAACAAAACTGTCAAGATAATTAAGAGAGTGATTTGTGAGAATAAAAAAGCATGACCAATTTGGGCAGTAATGATGTAAACCTGATGTACCGCTGAAAATTTACACAACACTGAGTGTTGGCTCGTCTTTCCACTGTCTTTAAATCTGTTTGCCAGTGGGTCCACGTCTGTGTGTCTGTCGGAGACAATAACCTGTTGGGGGCAGGTGGCTGCAGAAATCTCCCACTTACCCATTATGGCCAATTTAATATTGTTCACTAGTTATTATTTATATATCTTACTTCCAAAATGTCTGACTATAATAAAGTATCCACCACCCAAAACCATAAACAAAACCAAAAACAACTCGGGGTCATTGTGGACACCCACCATCATTGCTTGACTCTGCCAGCGTGCGCATTTTGGTGGGTGATGGGTTACGATGCACAGTGTGCCATTGCACAATTAGGCTCCCAGGAATGCCTTTTCATTATGACCGTCTACATTAGAAACAGTATTGAGGGGTGTTCATGGAAAGATGCTCCAAAAGTGACAAGACATTTTCATTCTCTGAAGAACTGTTAAAAAAAAACAAAAACAAAAACAAAACAAAAAACCAACAACTCAAGAAATGATTCCTATGGTTTGCAGAAAAATGGAAAAAGTCATATTCAGGTAAATGGAAAGAAGCACATCTTCTGAAATGAAAAAAAAAATTAGAAAGTACAGAGCAAGCAGAACTGAGTAAACTAGGAAAATGTCTTATGGGTCATTTTTCTTTGATATGTTCTAAACTTTTTCTATCAACTTCAAACAGAATACCTAATACCTTGTTTAGACCTAAACATGTCTCTAGTCATGGAAGGCAGTTTCATGAGACTTATTAATTTCTAATTTGTTTTCTAATCTGATTATTTTTATAGCTACTTATTTGTGTCCTTTGGTACAATAATAGACTCTTGGTACTAATTGAAATGTCCACTGACCCTGTGTCCTAGAATCATGTACCACCATTAACAGAAAGGGCTGCCCTTTGGCCTTTACTGCTCCCAGGGGTGCATGAGTGTTATGTTGAAACATGGATCTTTTGAGAAAAGGTCATGCCACTAGTAATGGCTTGATATGGGTTTTTTCTTTTCTTCTTTTTTCCCTAATGAAAAGGCTAAGTATTTGACAGAACTATAACATGGAAGCTATCTTCCTTTTATAGCTTTGATATCAACTGCCCAAAAATAGAGTTCTGAGATGTATAGCTTAAATGTTTAATAAAAGATGTCTCCCCCAACAGAAAAGTTAATAATGACACGATACACTAAGTTTCAGAAGTAGTTATTTAGCAATATCTTTGTGTTTATCATGGGAATTTAGCAGATAACTGTCTTACTGCATACTATGATTTAAAATGGAGTCATTTTTTTTTTCCTGCAAAATTGTATTAGTATAGAACATGTCATAGTAAACTCTAATTTTAACATGAGTTTCTGATTTGGGATGTTTTGTTTTCCTTTAATCCAGAGAACTGAGAGTACGTTTTTGGACTGTGCCAGCATATCTTGCCAAAGCCTGGTTCTGTTGTTAAATATTCAAGCCCACACATAGTTCTGTGTTCCATTTAGCCAAACACTTCATAGGACATCAGGGGAGATCTCCAGGACAGGCATACAATTTGGTAAATCATCGCAAGGGTGATGCGTTTCACTCTGATTATCCTGACGGGCTCTTTCCCGCACAGGGCTCCTTGGCTCCGAAAAGAGCATCTAAAATCAACAGCTGTGTCCTGATGTTTTGCCACTCTGTGCTCATAAAACATGACGTTTGGTAACATATTTCAAACGCAGTTTGCTTTTGTCTTTTCAACACCAAAACTCTTGCTTCTGTATCTTCTTTAATCCAAGAATTCCTAAACAGTTTGAGGGCCTTCATTATGCCATATAGAAATCCCTTCACAGTAGTTACTGGTGTTACTGTTATCCTAATTATCTGTAATACCGACAAATCCAGCTTCTCTATTGGACTGCACCATGGAAATGCTCGTAACGGAACGTGCTTTAATGCTACCTAGAAATGTCCGCTGCCTTGTTGATGACTAAAGAACTCTGAAATGTATACATACTGCAGAATCTTCTCTGTTCCGCATTGTGCTTTTCACATTAAATGTCAGCACTGAGCTTCTCTTTCTAAAACGCCTCTGCTATATACAGACTTTTCCCTGTAAGTCGGAATGAAATTTACCAGCTACATTTTTTTTGATCAATTTCAGACAAACCAGGCTAAGGTATGTCAAAGTAAAGAACAGCTGCTGAAAATTCAATTTCTAGGTCCTAGGCCTTGCAGACAATGCAAAGAAAAGTCATGCAATCTCTGCTTTCAAGAAGCTTACAATTTCAGAGGAAGACCAAACGCAGGACGGAGTACAGGAGTAAGTTTAGTTTCCCACGACGGTAACCAAAGGACACAGAAGACAGCGTGGGAGAAGACTCACAGCAGAGCAGGAGGCGACCAAGGAAGTTGGATATTCTGGTGATAAACTCGGGAGTTGAAAGTTCAAGTTTTATTTTTACTCACAAATATAATGAGAAACTTTTGGAAGCCCTAAGGAGATGACACGTGATCCAAGGGATGGAGAGAGAACACTTTGAGGTGGCCAGCTGTTCCCCCTCTCTACTGGGGACGAAATGGAGGAAAATGGGCATTTTGGGATTTAGATTAGAGCAAAAGAATACATTTCTGACAGAGAGACTTATTAAACAAATAATGGAATAGGTTACAGAAGGAAACTGTGAAAATGTCATCTGTGAAAGTCTTTAAAACTGGGACACGTTTTCAACAACCTAAAGAATGGAGCAAGTGAGGTATGGGGCTTGCTGGCCTAATGGAAACCATGCAGCTTTACCTTCCAACAACTGAACAAAGGCTCTCTGGATACATCTGCTTGAGATTCATTTTCTGGTCATGAAGGTCAGGTGAGCTGCCATATTCCTTGACAGAGCCTCCTCGACCCAACGTGGGTGTCTCCAAAGTGGCCAGCGGAGAGGAACCCAGACTCTACTCAGAGAAGCAAGGTTGGGATCCCCTGTGGCATAAAGCAACAACACTAGATATCTGTAGAGCCCTTCACAAACTGAATCCATGAGCTCGGATTTTAAGTTGGGCATCCCCAAAAGGGGGTTAGCTTTGAAGAGCTAGTTTGGGACCCTCATTAAGTTACAGATTTATTCATTCAACCACATAATTACTTTGCATTTAGTGGTGGGCATTATAGGTACAGAAGGTGGAGTCCCTGCCACAGGGAAGACAAGCACAGAAACAGTTAATTATACACCAGAATCACGAATGTTAGAAGAGAGGTAAGCCTAGGATATGTGGGAAGCACAGATGGTGGGTGCTGCCCCAAGACAGAGGGCAAGGGAAGGCTCACAGACTGACATCAGGGGATCCTGGAAGGAAAGAGTCAGGCAGCTGATGACAGAGGAGAAAAGCTTTCTTTCGAGAAAAAGGGCATGGCATGTTTGAAGGCATTACATGCCACAACAAAAGACGATCATGTGAATGCCTACAGCAAGGGGAAAACTGGCAGAATCACAATCTTGGCTCGCATTTGCTTTGCCTTCTAGCGCCAAGGTTGCTTTTTAAAATATTTAAGTAAGACCTTCAGCCTTGATTAGAGCATCTGTCATATGAATATGTATTTACTGGTTCCTTGGAATAATGTGTTAGACATGGAATTCAAATGCCCTTTCGTTTATCAATGGCTACTAAGAACTGTAATCAAGCCAAGTCCTCTTATCCAAACAAACTCGCTAAACGTAGGGACAGAGGTCTAAATAGAAAACATGATTCATTTGATCATTGTTTTCTCCCACCATAAACACTCACTCTTCATTCATGACATATATTCTCGTGTGTACACATGCATTTATACATACTATCCATCAATCAAAAAAAAGCTGTCACGGTGAATATATGATTCCACGAGCGAGAACACAAGCTCTACCAAGAGGCAAAAAGAAGCTCAATGAATTTTTAAGATTCTCTGGTTATACATCTGTTCAAACTAGAATTAATATGCAAAGTGGAGATGATCAAAGTTGCTTCTTTCATCCTGTCACCCATGGAGGCTTTCCCAGTGACTATGGGGACAGCGCTTTGTCCCTTCATGCTTTATCAATGTTACCAAGAGGTTGGTTCATGGGGGTCACAACACAGCCATCTTACGAAGAGATATGGATGCAATTGGTAGAGGAAAGGGAGAGATGTTAATGTATGGGTAGTAAAAAAATATGGAGTCTGTCTGCACTGCATGAGGTCCACGTGCCCCTGTTTTTTTCAAGCCCTTTCTTCCCCTGCCGAAGATGAGTAAAAAAGAAGCTGTCCACACATGGACTCTGCACAGACCGTCCCCAGCTTCAGGGTGCTGAACCCCAACCCCAGCTGCTCTGGGCTCTTCCCAGTGACTTCTCCCCATTTCTCTTTTCCCCATCTCTCGACCCTTATGAAGGATTTACTAAAAGACTGAGAATTTTTTGGACAGGCAATTGCTGTTGTAACACAACCTTCTCAAGGGTTAAGTGTAAATGAATCAGAAACATGTGGCTTAAATTTCCCACAAAATTGAATTCATATGGACTTCGATATAAAAGGGAAAATGGTGCTTTTCAAAACATGGTTTGAGTTTTGAAAGACTCCAAGCGCTGGGAAAATAGTTTAGGTATTCACTTAACTTTTAGCGATGGCCAGGATTATTCATCCGTAATACTACAAAACTTTGTTCTGTTACATAATGTGTCACGCTCGGAGGAAATTACAGAGAGAGTGATTAAACACCCACCTTCCCCATTCTGTTATGAGCTCCAACAGAATCTGATCAGGATGGAACACGGGGTGCTTAGGGAGCGAAACTGACAAAAGTGATTCCCACCACTGAATGTGCATGTGTATTATGTGGGGATCTTGTGAAAATGTAGATTCTGGCTCAGCAGGTCTGATGTGGGGCCCGAAACCCCCCACTTCTAACAGCTCCCAGGTGACGCCAATGCTGCAGGTGCACAGCCCACATCTGAGCCGCAAGGGCTCGGGTCACCCATGCTGCATGTCACCACTCACCACACAAGTCACTTCATACTATGTTACAGGGCTCTGAGCTTCCGGAGATGCCTATTTGTTTGATGGTAGATAAATAAATAATTAAATAAATATTCAAGCAAAATTACATAAATGGGAATTAAAATACCCTGCTAAAAAGGTATAGATAATTGCTGTGAAATTTACATAACAATATCCACTGATTAGATGTAATGAGTAATGTATTCATTATTACACATGAACAATGAGAAAACAAATAGGAAACAGTAAATATTCATCATTATCAGCTCTGCTACTACTTTATACCCTATTCCAACTGGGAATCCTTTCACAAAATCTTCCAGATCACTTCAGACACAGGAGATATGGCCTGTTTGGAATTCGAGCACGTTGTTGTCTTCCACGTGACTAAGTAGGAAGGACTCATCTAGCCCTTCTGCACGCATTAATCTTGCACATATGGATGCCTTATTTTCACAAAGAGATTTTCATCTCTGTGAGGGTGTGGCTTGTCTTTTCCCTTCCTGAATACCCAGGAGTCCCTCAACGTGCTTCCTTAGTTGACGATGAAATGAGCCTCACATCCTTTATAACCATCTAGAGTCCTGGCAGACTTCGGCTTACGGATTTTCAAGGCCAATAGCTGTACCCATCTTCACAATGTTAGAATTCACGCTGCTCAGGTTGTAATAAATCCAGTTCTATTTGTCACCTGAAGGTAGGGGGTGAAGGCAGGGGATAGATGCTGGAGGTGGGTAAGGAAACGTTTGATGTTTGAGAAAACATTCAATACTGATTCACAAAACTTGATGAAAAATTTGTAACTCCTTTCCTCCCTCAGGGGTTGAATGGGCCCATTTTTCATATATGCAGCTTTACAGGAAACTTGTTAAGATGAAGAATGTTATCATTTTCCTCTTGGGCAAACTCAGCAGAGAAGCAGCTTCCTTTTGAGTACACCACACACACCACCACCACAATGGCAAAGCTAATAAAAGTGTTTATCAAACCCTCCAACTTCCAAACCATTCTTCTCACTCTCCTGGTGAGAAGGCACATATTTAACTGCCTTTCTAAGGGCAAGGTCATTCCCAGGTTCTGGAAAACCCATTCACATACCCTGCCACTGAAAGGCCCGCTCAGTCTGGACTGCCCTTCATTTTCCACATGAAAGCACTTGGGCTCCAAAGATAGGAAGGTCTTTTCTCACAGCAGACGAAGTGTGGCCAGAGAATCCTAGCTCCCAGCTCTCACCCCTGCACTGAGTTCTTCCACAGCCAAAGTCCCAAGGCCACAAGCCCCCATCATGAAGGGAGCAGCATAGGTTCTGCTGACTCTCCGGCTAGGATCGGAAACACTTCCTCTCCTCTGCACATAACCTGTGGCTGGTTCTGGAAGCAATGTCATAAGTGAGGTTGGTTGGTTGGGTGGACCATTAGATCTCTGCATCAGGTCTGCCACCATGCATAATAGAGGTCTCTAGGAAAATGAAGGCCAGCTCACACAGGCCCAAATCGAAATAAACTGGGTGCTATCTCTTCAAGGAGGACAGCTCAAAATGTATTTTTTATAAGATAGGACTGTCATAAATTCCTCCTCCTAGTATGAGCTGAACTGCAACTACACTCCCAGCACTATGCTAGGTTAGGAGTAGGGAGAGTGCTGGGGTTTTTTCATACTTTTGACCCAAAGAAAATTTGCAATCATGATGGGAAGACAAGACATACACAAATAAGCAGCTGAACAGCTTTTGAGCCAAGAATATTATTGCAAGACATGTTACGAAATGGTATAAGAAAGAAGCGATTGAGCTGTGTCCTCAAGGTCAAGAACAACGTGTGAAGGGAGGAGTGGACTAGGAGTCCAGATCGGGGATGTGCAGTTATGAAACTCTGCTGCGCGGGACACAGTGCGTCGACCCACCTGGCTGGTGCAAAATGAACATCAGGTAGAAATTTAGGCTATGGTTAAAGTAAAAAAATCATCAAATCAACGAGTTTGGATACCATTCGGTAGGTGGATTTTTTCAGACAATATTCCTCGGAATCCTCAGAGTCTATAGACATGACTTAATATTCTCAGTGGTTGATTTTAAGAACAAATGCATATAACACTTTTGCCCTTAAAACTACATTTATGCCAAAAAAAAAAAAGAGAATTGTTTTGATTAGTTTTATAAACTAAAATTCTGTGTACAATTCTATCGAGAAAAGAAGAATGATCTTGATAATCGTGAGCTACCTTTTGAGTTATCACAGAAAAGAATGGCACTGTTTAATTGAAAGCATCTTATTTTATTTATAACGCAAATTCACTTCAAAATTAGTTTAAAATTCATTGTATTTAAAAAACAATAAAAATGCTTAATTTGACACTTGGTGTTCTAAGGATCCATAAGGTAAAGTTATTATCGACAGCGTTATTAAAAATATCAATCTGGCTGCATCGCATTAGCTGATGAGGACTAATAGATCAGAGCGTGTGCCGTTATGGGATTTAATAGCACATGGTCCAAAAGAATTGCTCGCTGCCCAAGCAGCGATGCATCCTTGTATATACAAAACCCACATTAACTTCATGGAGAGCTAAGCATCAAACAGGGCCAGCAGATGATGGGCTTTGGTCCTTGATGACTCTAACGAAGATATTAATTTCAGTTTTGCAGCTCATTCAGAAGATTGCCCTAATAACTTGGAAAAGCCCAGTTGACACTTTCTGCTAGTGTGTGTGTGTGTGTGTGTGCACGTGCGTGTGTGCACGCAGGCACACACGCATCTGAACCAAAAGCAAGCATGCCAGCCGTAAAGGAAATTAAAAACAAACTTAAATATGCTTCCATATGCCAGGGCAGGGGCCCCAGAGACTGGATCATAAACTTGCACACTGAAATTGTCTACCTGAATTCTTGATTCAAAAAGTGTACTAAGCAATTTTATCAGCACAATCACATAAAATAAAATATATTTTCGCTTGGGGAAAAATATTCCTCAGGCAAGAAATGGGATATTTTATTTAGACATTCAAGTATCAATTTATAATAAATGAATGTTCTGGATTTTAAAAACCCTAATAAAGCTACTACTTTCCCTTGTATGAGGCGGTCACAGAGAGGGAATAATACAGGAGATATAAGAAAAGGAACTTAAAACAATCAATTTTATGGGATGATTGAGAATTTTAAAGTAAAATTATATTAACAATTTAAGTGGTAAATCCCCACGTGTCGATTCATTTAAATCCCCTTATATTGTTAAACAGAAAACAGGTGTTGAATTTCTTATACTTTATTCTTTATACTTACTCTTCCTCTCACTGCATTAAGGTAATTTTCAAACAGGTACTTTCAGGTACTGAGGATCCTTCAGACACGGATTGAAACCAACCCACAAATAAATAGGATGTAATTCAAATATTTAACAAATACGTTTCTCTAAAATCTTATTTCATATTTGTGGACAAAAGTGGTCTACTCGACATGATTTTAAAATTAGGTGTTATTATAAAAAGGGGGCCTATTCCCAGGCACTGAAGATGACGAGGTCTTGTACGCACATGGACTTCTGTGGCTACCACCTCCCTACCTGGATTTATTAGAACCAGGAAAATAAAAAGAGTTGGATCAATTTAATTTTAATTCCAATTAAAACAAAAATGTGCCAAGCAATCAAATGGCAGCTGCAGACTTTTATGCCAAGAGGATGCAAAAACAGGGACATCGAGTATTACTAATATGTAACATTATTAAGAAAAATTTTAGTGAGCATAAATGACACGGGGGAGGAAGGGCAGAAGAAGAACACTGGAGATTAAATTCGTAAAAGTGCTTGTTAGCAGGAAATCCACTTGTTTATTGAGAGACAGCCTCAATTAGCTGATTGTGGAAGTGGATAATTTGTTTATTGTTTCCACTTTGAGGAAAGGTTTTCTTACGTATTTCCAACCAAAATAATGGGCCCAGTGGTGTTGTGTTTTGTCTCTGGGGCAGCTTCTGCCACCTGCACCCGTCACTGCAACCCCCACCCCCACCTCCATCTCGGGCTTGCCAATCACTCTCTAACACCGTAAGAAGCCCCGGAAGGGGCCTAGACTTCTGGGGTAAGGGACTTAGGTGTTGCAAAGGCTGGTGCAATCAGATCCGAAAATGACTGCAATTAAAAAAAAAAAAAAAAGGTGCTTGCAAAAGGGGAAACCCTGATATAGGGATGAACGTCAGCCGATCATCAAACCCTAAATGACAAAGGAACTAAATTCTCAGGGCTTTCCCTGGTTACAAGACTGGCAGTGGGAAGTGATTTGCAATTGTGCACAATCAAGGTTGTTTTCTCTTTAAAAACGCATCCCAGGAGGAGTGGCGTTGAAGGAACCTATGCCACTATTTGCTATCATTATAAAGGTTTTGATCTTAAAATCCAAGGTTAGTATATATAGGCATGCTGAAGGCAAGAGAGTAGCAGAGGACTTGTAGTATTTAAAAAACATGGCAAATATTTAAAATCACACTCCAGCAGAGCCGAGATCGAAGGTGATACCACCAGAGATTTGGGCTGCCCTGACCCTGTGCCTTGTCGACACCCCCTACCTCCCCCATGCAGCTCGGCACTGTTATTCTTTACGGGGGAGCACACTTGGGTCTCAACCTCTTTTAGAGTCGGGATTTTCACTCATGATCCGATGGAATAAGAAAAGAAAGACAAATACTGCAAATCAATTTGACAAGTATTCACCGATCAGATTTCAAAATGTTTGAGAAAGAAAACCTCTCTCTTAAATAAAATAATTTAAAAAAGAAGAAGCAGCAGCAGCAGCCACCGCCATCCTTCATCCCCTCCAGTTCGGTCTGCTCACTGGGTTGCCAGCTTTCAAGCCTGACCCTCCCCTGATATCCACTTATTGTCCCCAGACCTCAGCCCACTGGGCAATTAGAACACAAGAACCGCTTTCCAACCTCCTCGATTTAGTCGAATGCATGATCAAGGAGTTCCCTTGAAAGGGCGGGAAGCACACACCAGTCCCGGCGACATCACAGCCGCTTTAAAGACCCTGCGACATCCGCCCCTGCAGTTAACAGAGCGACACCAGATAGAGGGAGTCCCCGCTTCCTTGGCCCTCGCTCCTGTCTGCTACACACAGATTTTCCCTGGTGGGGATCTCTCGCCTTCAGCCCTTCTACTGGCTTCAGGTGCTTCCAGCCTTATCAAGTTATTTACACGAATTACTATCACCGGTCCTGGGAGGTACTATGATCATAAAACATAACCCAAGGTATACACATCAATGACAGCAAAAGTATTTTCTACTGACTTTGCTATAAAAAATAACATCAATAAAATTTTTATGTTGGACAAAAGCGACCTAATTAGAAGAATACATTTTTGGCTGCAAATCTCTGTAAACTGTGTATTTACAGAGACAAGGAGAGAAAAGCAGCTTCGTGAAGAAGCCGAGCCTTCTCTTATCAAGTGACAGGGACACCAGTACACTTTCCTCTAACATAATTACCTACAGGAAAGTTGGTTTCTTTTACTCATAAACCCAAGTTCAGCAAATGGAAATCCTAAGAATTCAGTAGCAAAAGGGACAGTAACCGCACCGAAGGCCTTCCAGGGAATAAGGCAGCTCAGTCAACGGACCACAACCCACTTTCCACCAGACCACGAAGACATGAGCGCCAATATTTTTTTTTCCTTTTAAGATAATGAATTTGAATCTCTCTGTGAAAGAAAAAAAAAATCCACAAGAGACAGCATGCTTCAAACAGACCTTTACTGTGAGGATCTCTCCTAAGGAAAAGCAGGAATAAGAAAAGAAAAAAATAAATTAAAAAACACCTCATGGATCCTCCTTACTGAGGGACTTCTACTGAATTATTGGCAATCACCCTTTAGACTGGACTGGCCCCACCTTCATCTGGCCTCATCACAAAATGCTGAACCTTGAGGCGTAGAGGTCTGGTTTATAAAGAGATGACATTTGCCAAACTTCAAAAAAGAACACTCAGTGGTGGAATGAAGGGGAAAACCAGTTTGGTGATAACGGTTATAATTTTAACTTCCCACGGTTTGCACAGTGGTCAGTTAACACGGTACTTTTGAAATTTTAACAAGAACAGGCTACATGACTACAACTATTTTGCCAATGATGGAATTGGGGTTCAAAGAGGACAAACGATTTGGTTAGGATGTGATAGGAAAGCAGCACTGGAGGCAGGACCTGCTGCCAGATTCGTGACATGGGACAATGAATGGCCCGTGGCCTCTGCCAAGTTTACCCAGACAGCCAGGCAAATACACGGACCCTGCCTGCAAGGCTTCACCTCCCCCAGGAATTGAAGGAGAGAAAAACCGAGGAAGAACACCAAGACACAGAGAAAAGATGTTGATATATCTCCGTGGCCTTCTAACAGAAATAGCACATAGGAAATTCATTTACAGCATTCAAGCACGCACGCACACATACACACACCGAGTTTAGGGACTGTATTTTTAAATTTACTGCAGGTCAGCGAGGCCCTAAGTAGAGGTATCTATAAATAGCACGGAGATCTGGAAGGATAACCCTCTGGTGGAACATTCTGGCTCTGTCACCACCACCATTTCACAAAATATGTGTGGACACACTGCCATTCTTCAACTTGAGAAAGCCTTGGAAAGCGGGAAGCACAGAGCCGGGAGAATGGTTTCTATCGTTGTGGTAACATGAGAAACCAAAGTGTTTTAGTGGAGGAAACGCAAAGCTACATATAAATCAACTCAAAATGTAAACATACCACTTAAATATTAATCAAGGTAATTATAGAAAAACAATCCAGAAAATCTCTGTAACAATCCAAGATAAATAAATGTCCCCAGACTGAAACGAAACTCAGAACTCATTTGTTCATAACATCTCTGGACTTTCTTTGCTACCTCTTACCAAATACCATATGCTTGGCTACCTCAGTTCTAAATAAAGTGATCTTGTAGTTGCTATTTTTTTTTTAAGATTTTATTAATTTGGGGGCACCTGGGTGGTTCAGTGGGTTAGGCCTCTGCTTTCGGCTCAGGTTATGATCTCAGGGTCCTGGGATCAAGCCCCGCCATCGGGCTCTCTGCTCGGCGAGGAGCCTGTTTCCCCCTCTCTCCGCCTGCCTCTCTGCCTGCTTGTGATCTCTCTCTCTCTGTCAAATAAATAAATGATATCTTTTAAAAAAAGATTTTATTAATTTGAGAGAGAGAGACAGAGATAGGGAGAGAGAGCTTGAGTGGGGAGGAGAGGGAAAAGCAGACTCCCTGCTGAGCAGGGAGCCCCATGTAGGCTCTATCCCAAAGGCAGACCGACTTAACCGACTGAGCCACCCAGGCACCCCTTGTATTTGGTATCTACATGGAACCCAGCAAACCTACACAAAAGTTTACGAAGGGGGAGGACTAAGTCCAAGGCAAAAAGCCATGAAAATAATCACAATATCCCTCAAACAGAACCACTGTATATTTTTTAATAAGGCCTGTTTCTCAACTGTTTCCTTTAGGAATGTGTAAAAGTGGAGAACAGGTGCCTGTGCAGGGGAGCAGGCACATTTAAGCCAGACCGCATGCACTTCAAACTCCACTCTAATTCAGAATGGCAGTAACTTAGGTAGGTAGAGAAATGAGAAAGGCTACTTCTCAGCATCTCTGGAGAGTTGAGTCTTTCCTGAGGGGTCCGAGATGTGATTTTGCAGAAGCAGTGTGGTCAGTGTGGGCTCTCACAAGAGGAGAAAGGTGAATTCTAAATCACCAAAGGTACATCTGTTTTATATGGTGATATGGGGAAACAGAACTGCAGACAGAAGAAGCAGCAGATGCAAAGGCCCTGGGGCAATAACAAATGTACACATGAACAGGAGAAAAGCCTCTGTGGCAGAAGCACCATTAGCAAAGGGAAGGCTGTGTTCAGTGCCTGGTATTCCATGCTGTTGATTCATGATTATTGGTTTATTTTCATCTTCTGAGCTCTTTAAAATTAGAGGAGGGGCTAAGCTGAATTATCCAAGATTATTACCTAGGCTCTAACATATTTCTGGTCATCAGGGAGGCAACTAACATGGGAACTTACTAGCTGTGTGACCTGGGCCACCTACTTCACCTCTTTGAGCCTCCACGTCAGATGAGGTAATTACTACCATCTTGATAGGATTAGTGTGCCTGTGCCTGTGCGTGTGTGTGTGTGTGTGTGTGAACATACAGCTGGCACACAACTGGTGTACAAAATTACTCCTGACACAATATAAATATTTCTGGCTTTTCCTAGTCTCTTTTAAGAACTTTCTCTAGTGGATTTTGTCTTAACAGGTCATTAACTTCTTGAGACACTTCAAGCTAAAGCAGTAAGACCAATGACAACAGCAGACCAATTATAAACACTGATCAGTCAGCTCTGAAGTCTTAACTCAGCGGGAAGCCATGATCCAATTAACAAACGTTGGGTTTGTATATTGCTGTTCAAAAATCCGAATCTGTATAATGTCCATTCAGTAAGTTAAAAAACATTTGTCTGCTAAAATTCAGAGACAGATTCCAATTGGGGCATAGGTCTCACAATTTCCCCCCCACTTCTGCGAAGTGCTACAGAAGAAATGAGCTACAAAACCACAAAGGGTGCTTTCAAAAGGTAAATACATTCAGAGTCCCATCACCTCCGTTCGTACTTGTCGGAACATATCTAGTAGATAAATATAGAGTCTTCTACTATTTACAGATTTTCTTTCCTTTACTGCTTCAGCAATCAGTTAACACCAGAAGTCTACGGCTCTTAACAGCAACAGGTAACAAGTCATCTTTCTGGAACCTGCTGACATCTGGTGACATGGGATTGCTCTAAAACTTCATAATTCAGGAAGTTCCTACAGGAAACATTGTGCTTGACCTCTATGCAAATGACTCTGGGAACTTTCAGGAATCACTATTGACACTGTGTTTGAAAATCTCACAAAAAGGTCTAGCCTCCAAATTTCAAACCCAGGATTCCTCCAAAAGCCGGGTAAGGAGAGAAGAGTCACACAGTTGGAAACAAGATGCATCCTCAGAAAAGACCCCAACTTATCCCATTAGGGTCAACTAAATGTGTCAGATAAGAATTTGGTGAATTTACTTCAGCGAACACTGCTCTCCTTCTCAGTACACACGGCTGATGAAAAGCCAGATGTTTTCAATCTGGAAAGCTTAACACTACCCCACACCAAAACCAGCTGGCAACAGCCTGAAAGAAAGTGTGTGTCTTGCTGGGAGAAATCCCAGCCCTGCAGTGTTTGATCTTTCACACACAACGAACGGAGTTCTCCCCTTCCTGAGTCCACTCCTGTGTCGCTGTCCTGACAGCCGGCTCTAGTAAGGACTTTGGGAGCAACAGCATGATGTCATTCTTTTTCCTAGAGTTCAAAACTACTTGGAAAAAAAAAATAATATACATTTTTACCCCAAATAATAGTCTCCCTAAAACGATTTAACCGCCCCTCAAAATGATTTCACCACTTCATCTCATACCTTAGCGGAGATACACGTGTGTGAACATACTTTGCAACAAACCACACACCACTAACTCATATAAGTTGCAAAGAGTGAGATTGAAGGTGGCATCTGTACTAATATAGAAAGGGCTGTAGTACAAATTATTTGAATTTTCTCCAAATCTCACACAATGGGAATCTATTATAGGAATCAAGAGCTATAAGCACTTTTCTAGCCCTTCAGAAATACCCATCTGTTCCAGCTGATACAGGCCGGAAGATCACAAACCAATTTTATCTACTCGGGACAAGTCTACTCCTTAAGTATCACCAGCGAGCAGCACTTTGTTAGCTAGCTTCAAAATATATTTCTTTAAAGAAAAAAAAAGGAAAAGCAAACCACTACATTTATTTTTTTTAAAAAGTTAAAATTTGAACTTTTCACAATTTCCAATGGGTCCTCATTCTAAGAGGCCACACTGAGTGAGCTTTAACTATACTCATAAATGGTTCTTTTACACCACATCATAACTATCTTCTATGCATAGTGTGTCTTTCTCATAAGAAATTCAAGTACATAATGTTTATTGGTAAATTACATCGAAATTGCAGGAACATTCCAATGATCCTAACATCTATGTCAGATAAGCAAACTGGGGAAATGAAAATATTTACATGACACGGAGAGAATAAAGAATATAGCATTGAGCCACTAGACCATGAGCGGGAGGTACTCTTCTCCCCTACAAGTGCTTGGGAATAATCCCAATGCCACAAGGAGCAAAAATTCAAAAAAGCTGTGTTTTCAAATAAAATCATCATTGAGAGGATCAATCAGTCGATGAATCTTTGAATGGACTATTATGGCAGCTACAGAAATACTGATTTCCAGTCTGGCCCTCTTGTTGCATGTTCTCCTTTACTGGGCACAGGGGAACTGAGCCCCGAGCTTTCCTCTGAACTTTCAAACCAAGTACAAGCAGAGCTCTGAAAATGAAGAGAACACAGCAAGAGGCAGAGTGGTCACAGAGCCTGCCTGGAATCACAGGACAGAAACCAAAGTGTTGACAGACCTTCATCCACGGTCATAATATCCAGGTTTTTCTCCCACACAGGCTGATCAACATGCTACCTTTGTTGTTCCTTCTCATAAAAATTCCACTCCACCTCCTCAGCTCCCAAGCCCGCAGTTTTTCTCGAACTTGCATATCCACTCTGGCAAGAATCACTGGCCCTCCTTCGTGATTAGTTACCGACGGCACCCCCTGGCTCAAGGGGGGCTTAGAGAATTAATTAATGTTTGCAAAGTGCTTGTAGATCCACAAGCCAAGGGGTATTATATAAATGCAAATTATTAGCATTATTCTGTTCTCCAATGGGGCAGAGTGCCCAGAGCACTTATTCATGCCTTATAAGAAAACCAAAGTCTCCTTAACTAGGTCTTCCTGCATTAAAGGGACTGTCGATTTACAACCCCAGATCACTGTGCCTGCACCACCAGCCTGTGTTCCAGGACTTTGGGTTTTTTAGTGAGCTTTTTGGTGTTTTTTTTTTTTTTCCGCTCCCTCTCAAGGAGCTATTTTTGGACCCTGGGTTCTCCTGCTCAAAGTCTGCAAAGTAGTTCAGAACCTATCATTAAAACAAATCTCACCTCCAGAAAGCAGTTTCACATCTCACTTTCTCATCTTTGGAAGGAGATAGGACAGAGGTCTTGACTTTTTAGAAAGTTCACTGTGTCCCTCGGTGGGAATACCACATTGAGTGATTATGTTCTGCTCCCCTCAAGGTCTCCTGCTGCTCCAACTGTGTGTAGCAGTTATCGCCACTTCCTGCCCTTGAATGTTTTGCAGGCGTCCCCCATTCTGTTTAAACAAATGCTGCGTTTCACCTGTCAAAGCCCTATTCCAGGGAATAAAGGGCAAGAGGACATTCGACACCACACCTATCACTTTGAGGTCCTGGGATGCTGGTTTATTTTGTTATGTAGATCGGATGAGCTATTAATATATCATGTTTACACACGTCAGTTTCTTCCTTTATCTCTGTTATTTTCACTTTCAACCTGGGAAAACAGTTGGAGGTTATGTAAGCATTACCCTGGGTCCTGATCCCCAAATATCTTTTGTTGGTCTTGGAGCATTCCATTCCTTTGTACTAAAGAACACAGTCTTTCATATCACATCATTAGAATTACACAATGTTAGGAGCAAAGCTGTCAAAAGATCTCCAAACACACTTAGAGGAAGGAGAAATGGCTTTGAATTATTCTTCCTGTATATTAAAAATGGAAACAAAAACAAAATGCACAAGGAAAAGAGAAGAAAGAACAAATCATTTCAAGTAATTCCTTCATTTTCTGGATGCTTACTGAACTAGGATATGCAAAACAGACATGGCATTGATTTTTAGGACTTTTTACCTCTCCCATTTCTGCTCAAGGACACGTAAATAATTTTGGTAGGAAGAGTACAGGTGGGCAAGGACTATAACTTCTCTTCAGGGGTTTGTCTTAGAACTAGACCAGTTAGTCACAGGGTGTATGGACAAGGCCTGAGAAGGCAGCAGCTAAGGAGGAATCAGAAAACTGACAGGCAAACCGTCCCTTACATGTTATTACATACGTGCATACGTGCATACGTGCATACGTGCACATGTATATCTACTACTGTAGAGTTCTGTGGTTCAGAGAGGGCTTTAACAACTATCTCATTTAAAGTTCACCCAAGTATCATACCCCTTTTACAGACAGGAAAACTGTAGCTCAAGGAGCTGAGTGACTACCTGAGGTGGATCAAACAGCCAGTCAAGGAGCACATTCTGAACTTGAGCCCATTGCCAAGAGCTGGAGAAGGGTTAGTTTGCACACTCTCACTGAAGGAGGGTAGGGCATGAGACAAGCAAGAGAAGAAATTCGGGAGAAGATGGTGGGATGATGGTTCAAAGTATGGGTGACACAACTTTCCTAGAAACTGGCCAGCAAAGTGCCCCTACTCGGAAAGGTCTCCAAACACTGATGCGCATGTTCAAGTTGACTATGAGTTCTCCCGTAACTGTTCGGACTGCTCGGTCACACCTCACTGTCCTAAGAGCCCCTGGACTCCATCAGCTATTCTGGGAGTCATTCTGAAAGCCATCACAGAGACCATGGCTGACCCCAGTGCCTCAGTTTCCCTCTCCTCCTGAATCTAGAAGTCTAGAAGGAGCCAGTGCTCCCAGAGAGCACTGAGGGAAGCGGCTGGAAGAGGGCAGAAACAGAGAACACCTCGAGGGTCCTTACAGATCGACCAGTCCTCAGTGCTGATCTGGGGTGACCCCTCGGCCTCTCCTTCCTCTTTGCTGGACATCAAGACCTCGCCACCCTCCATCTCCCCCCTCAGCCATTCTGGGGCCAGCCTCTTCCCTCCCTACATTCCTACTATCCAATGTCTCATGTCTCCATTCCAACCCTTCCCCATGGGGCATGGACTGCCTGTGGACAGAAGCAGGGCATCATTTTTCTTGGTCTTCCCCTGTAGTGCTAATTTCAAGTCAGACATTCTAAGAATGTCTGTGGAACTAGCTCCTGAAAATACCCCATGTCCTATTCAAAGAACCCTTTTCTCTCTCCCACTGTTTAACTGATAGTGTGAGCTCTATTCCATGCTTAAGAACATTACCTTCTGGAGACAGGACCCTGGGCCAGCTGTTAACAATGGGGTGGGGTTTCAGTTTATTGGGAGGTGAGGTCTTGGGCCCAGGCTTTGGGGATCTTGAGAGAGGAGGCAGTTAAAAGAACTAGCCTTGAAAGAAGCTGAAAGCCTGAACATTCTGCCATTTGGATATGTTGCAACAACACAAGAGGCACAGTGTTGGGCAAGAAGCGTAGCACAGCATCTCAATGTTAGTTGAAGGGCTTCTACGATGACAATTCAGGGAACTGCCGTTTAAAATTCCCATCTGCTACAATCATGTCTAAAGTCCCAGGCCAAGGCCCACACATTCCTGTACCCTCCACAAGTACAACAAAAACAGATGCTTGGAAGCTCCACTGGGGAACAAAGGCAAGCTCATTCCTGGTGCTGATTATTTTCTTCTGTATCTCTTCTCAGAGGAAAAAAAAAAAAAAAATCAAACCACAACATTCATCAGGACAGTGCCTAAAAGGGCAAAATGGCAGATCCCAGGTTGGAAAGTCCGAGCAGAAGGAAGCCATGAAAAATCCATCAATGGCAGCAATTTGGGGAGTAATATAAGCTGAGCCCCTGAAATGCTTCACACCTTGATGTCCTTTCAGTGATTCTGGTCTCCTCGGGTTTAACCGACTTAAACGACATTCACCGTCTGTAACAGTAAACCGCCTCCCAACCGAATGGAAATTCACAGTATGTTCCTCCTTTTTCCAGGGCGGGGCTAACTGTACTCTCCAAAGTGAAGCCACGTGCTTTTTTTAAAGGCATTTAACTAAATCACTTTCAATCCACTTGGCCAATCAGAGTTGAACCATATATGATCTTTGTAGCACGGCAATGAGAAACTTTGTCACCCTCGCCAGACTGGGACAGCCAGTTACCTGGGTAAATGTGGCTGAGAAAGGAATACAGAGCTGCAGATAATTAAAGTGCTTTAGACGCTCACCAATTGATTTCCCTCTTGTAAAGGTAGCTCAATTGAAATGTTCAGAATAAATCATGTGTTAGAATTATCTTCTGAAGTAAGAGCTGAGAGCATATTGATTAATAATTATTTGCACTAACAGACTCAACTAAAGCAATATCATCAATTACCTTAAAAATTGGCTCAGATCAATCACAATGGAATCAGCTGAGTTTGAAGATTCGTTGTCTTCTGCTCAGTATTTTTTAAAGAGATCAACAGAGAGGCAGGGCTCCTGAATGGAGTCCCAAGCGAACACTGCTAGCTGGGTTAGAATGATTTGTGATTATTCTGAACATCATATTGACCTAGACCTCGTAACTGAGTAATGAGTCTCCCATGCTGCCACCGAGTGGGAGGTCTCCATGGTAAACAAATGTTTTCCGCATATGATAGAGGATGGACGTGTATGGTCCAAGAAATGTGCTGCTGATGAGAAAACACAAAGACGCGCTGGCCCAGAAAGTAACGATCTGGCAGGCCAAGGAGCTGGGGACGTGTGCGCACCTAAGTGGTACCTATCAGGTCCGTGTGCATATACGCCCAAAGTTCACTTCATACAGAGTAAAAATAAGAGCACCCAGAAGTACCTTCAACCTAGTGCATCCGTGCAACTGAATGTGATTTGAGTAACGACACCACTCCAAAAGTGTTTAAAAATTGGGGGCTTACTCAATCGGACACATTCATTAGCAACTCAAACATACATAGCCAGTTTTTGGCATTAATGTCCAGTTATGACTCCCTAACTCCCCACAGGGCCTCCAAAGTCCCCACAGGACTCTGTCACTTGTCCCCTCATGCCCTTCCCGGCCCAGCACTAATGAACTCTGCGGCCTCCATCAAGGGGCCTCGGTCTGGCTCTCTAGTCCCAAGGTGCTGGAAGCGTGCTCTGTGGATTTCTGGGGGTCTCCAAGAGCCTTTCAACAGGCCCCAGAGGCCAGAACCATTTTATAATGATGATAAGACATTATTTGCCTTCTCCACTGGATTAACATATGCCCAGACAGTATACAGACAGCTAACAAGGGGGTGATTAAACAGCCGCTGACCTGGGGCCCAAGGTAACAGCACCCACTGTCCTGGTGGTCACTGTATCCCTCCCCTGCAGGCACTGGAAGGAAGATAAATGCCAGGTTCACTTAGGCATACCCTTGATGAAGCAGTAAATACTAGTTTTAGTAAATTTTGACCCTGTGTCCCTACCTTTCTAATATTCTATCACAAAAAACCAAGTATACCTGAAGCTCTTATGTTGCACCTGAGTACGCGGTCAGTCTCACAGAAGAGCACACTGAGACCAAACAGCAAGCCGAACTCATCATTTCTTTTTCCCGAGCACCATTTTTACTTAAAAAGAACAACTGACAAAAACCTGTTATTCAGAATTCGGGATTTACCAAGCATTCTGAGTAACAGAACAAAAAGTTTGTCCCTGTTAAGTTTCCGTTTTCACACTATGATGGCATGCCAGAAACTATGGCCTGTCAAGTTTTGGTGTAGAAAACTACCCATAATCAAGGCGGACTGTCTGCATAGCCGTCCCACTGATGTGAATGGAATGTAGGGGCAGTTATGAGAATCCAGCTATCCACTCACAATGAGCCAGACGTTCAAAGAGTGTCTTAACTGTTGGTGGGAATGCAAGCTGGTGCAGCCACTCTGGAAAACAGCATGGAGGTTCCTCAAAAAGTTGAAAATAGAGCCACCCTACAGCCCAGCAATCGCACTACTGGGTATTTACCCTAAGGATACGGGGAAAGTATGTGAAATGGTGAGTGCTGTGAAGCGTGTAAGCCTGACGATTCACAGACCTGTACCTGTGGGGCAAATAATACATTATATGTTAATGACAAAAAATAAGTAAGTAACTAAGTAAATAAATAGATAACATTACCACAATTTTTAAAAAAAAGAGCATCCTAAAAATGCAAAACAATGATGGCCTTCTTGCTGTATTGTTTTAATTCTGAAAAAGAGTTATTTTCTATAAAATTGTATCACTTATAGTAGCAGGTAATGGGTTTATTTGTGTTGATTTTAAAGGAATTAATAATTTTAAAAACAGTTTAAATTTCCAACATGGTAGATATCAATGGATATTTACCCCCAAGATTAACAAAAACCTCTTGGAGGCCGTTAGTAATTTCTCCAAGTGTAAAGGGATCCTGAGACCCAAGAGCTTGAGGACCACAGCTGTGGTCTTAGTCCTGGGCACCTTCTCCCCAGTGCGCTTCCTGCCCTCAGGAGCTCGTACGCCAATCCAGAGACATGTCAGCAAACAAGAGTTTCAAATGCTCCGTGTTGAATGTGGTCACGGGAGTCCCCGGAGTGCAAGAGAGCAGGACAAATTCAGCCCTGGAGAAGGAAGGAGAGACTCCGCGCCGGCAGAGGACCAGGAGAATGAGCAGGAGGCTCCCAGGCAGACATGGAAGATGCCAGCGGGGAGGGAGCATTTCAGGCAGAGAAAGGGCAGAAGCAAAGGCAGAGACAAAGCAATGGCATGGTGCATCCCGACTCCTGCAACGTGAGCCGTCAGCGCACAGAGTGGAGACTCTGGGAAAGAGAGCGGGAGACGGCTGGCAGAGCCCAGGGCATTCCAGACCAGAAAAGTTGATGATGGGCCATCAAAAAGCCTTTAATCAGGGATGTGACAGATCTGCATTTAAAGCAAAGAAGTTGTGTCAACCTTGTTAAAAAGAAAAGAGTGAAAGAGGCACATGATGAAGAGAGCTAAGAGAGAGAGGTAAGAGGCTACCAGAATACGTTTAGGTGAAAAATAAAGCCTGAACTCAGGCACCTGCAATGGGCGAGCAGATGCGGCGGGTTAAGGCACCGTTATCCAGGAGAGATCTGGAATTGGGAACGAGCCTGTCAGGAGGAAAGTTTTCGAGCTGAGCCAGGGTGTACTGACTGGGGGACCCCTGGGAAAGACGCCGAGTGGGCAGCTAGGTGTATGGGGTGTGGTGAGTGGAGCCATCATCAAACCCCTCACGGACCAAGACTCCATCACTCAGAGTACCAAGGGATCTGAAAGGCAGAGGGAGAAGGAGAAAGGCCCCAGCAGATGGAAAGGTACAGCCCAAGGTCTGCATAGAAATAATCTCTGGCCCAAGGAAGACACCACTGGGATGCTTCAAGTTACTGAACTTGAACGAACTTGCTGGATATTCAAAAACAGACATGACCAGCCAGTAGATGCTTTCCAATTCACAATCGCAGAGGCTCGGAATAAGCTTCAGCCTCGTGGTGGTGAGCATGGGGACTGAGACACAAGAGGAGGGAAGAGTAAAAGCAGATTGGTGTTGATTCAGAAAGATTTCTGTCCCTGCTGAAAAGAGAGAGCCAACCTTCCAAATGAACAGCGACAGCACGAGCGTCGCCTCCTGGTTCCCATGTCACATACAGACAGAGAAATTTTGGATGAGGGAACCCAAGACTGAGGGAGTTTTGTATCTTACATGTGATCAAAACTGTTTCCTAACAATAAACTAATTTTATCTCCAAAGCCAGGAAGCAGATACTCTGGGCTAAAACACGGACTCATTTGAAATCCAAGGACTCGATCTAAGCACACAGTCTGGTGGAAAGTTAAGAGCTTACCATGTGAAGTGGACTTAGCAGAATGCTTCCAAATCAAGCATTCAGAACCCAGCCTGAACTACTTTCCTGTCTCTCTGTCTGCCCTTTAGGCTGTTGTGTCTGGGGCAGGAACAGTGCTACTCTTGTAAGATAGTTTCTGTCTTCTCAACACAGAGCTTCAACTTTTCAGGGATTTCCTTGTTGCTTTCTGCTTCACAAAAAAGTTCTTCCATTTTTTAAACCAAAGCCTTCTAACCAGAGATCTAATTCCTTGTCTTCCATCCTCCTTCTAACCAGAGATCTAATTCTTTGTCTTCCATCCTCGGCTGTGCTGGGAGATGCCTGACCTCTGCCAGAGAGAATCAAGGCTGTGTCCCTACTCTCTCCCCGGGGGCAACAACGTGGTGGGGGGTTGTTGAAGGCATGCGCCTGCATCCTTTAGGTCTGCACGGAAAGCTTTAGGATCCAGGAATAACTAGCTGGCTCTTCTCTATGTGTCTCAAGGCTTTCTATGAAGCCATGACGTGAAAGTACCAGGCGGGCTCCATGTGAATGGGACAGAAACACTGATTCCCACACCCACCATCCTCACTGTAAAAGGATCACTCCAGCCTCTCCATCTGTATTAGAGGTAAAGGCATTAAAAACTAGAACACTTAAAAAAAAAAAAAAAGATTTTATTTATTCATTTGTCAGAGGAGAGAGAGAGAGAGAGGGCACACAAGTAGGGGAGAGAAGCAGGATCCCCACTGAGCAAGGAGCCCATGCAGGATTCGATCCCAGGACCCTGAGATCATACCTGAACTGAAGGTGGATGCTTAACTGACTGAGCCATGCAGGTGTCCCTAGAACACATTTTTTTATAGCATCCTTTTAAGTTAAACTCAGTTTTAAAATATAACTGAGTCAGTGTGAGCCCCTAAAACTGATTTTGAAGGAAATGGGAACACCGCTAAGGACAAGCCTTCCCTGAATTATACAAAACACCTTTTGAATTAAACAAGTAATTCTTTCCACTGAAGTATCTAATTTGAATTTAAACATTTCTTTACATGCTACCTTAATTAGATGCACGTTTCTCTCAGCATCTTAATTTTATGCATTTTACACTTCTAAGCAGCTTGCTAGTGAGGATTGCTTATTTGCATTCATTTACATACAATTTGCAAGAAATGTTGAAAAACCTAGAAAGGGAGAGATTGTAAATTCATGGATTTTTTTCCCTAAATATAAATGTCAGCTCTATGAGGAAACAAACAGCGCATTTTTTCCTTGCTTACCTATAGTACTTTCAAGACTACTTTTAATATTTGTACACACAAAGAGATCCATTTAATGAATACTGGAATAGGAAGATTTTCCCCTACAAGTTAATAACAATGATAAAAAAGGCTCCAAACTTCTAATCGCCTTCTTAATAAGAACATGAAACATTCTCAAGCAGAGGATGCCTCCTAAAAAATATTATTTGCAAAGTGCATCTTCTCATACAATAAGGACATATTTTATCAGTTCTACTCTAAAGATTCATCCAATTTAAAACTATTTCTTTTAGCAATGGGTAGTTTATTCTGTATGACTTTCACTCTAGTTAATTGGATTTTCTCCACATCCCTCTCCACTCTTGAGCTTGAATTTATATTCACAATAATTCCGCCTTCCTTACAAAAATGCTAACCGCTAGAGGACCAGTTTGGGCCACTCTTTCTGTCAGGAAATTCAGTTGCTTATTTTTCGGAGATGGAAGTTGTTGATACTTTCCAGGCTTGCAAAGCCTTGTATACACTAATATCACAAAATATGGGGTGCTCCTCTCCCTGTGACCTTGAGCATGGGCTCAGAAAGGGCTCTGGGAATAGATCTCCTACAGCAGCCATTTCTGCAAGGGCTGTAGAGGGAGGAAAATGGTAGAAAACACTTAAATATAAGGGCTTTTGACATTAAAATTTTATCTCCCTAATTTCTTTGGAACATGTCCGGGAGCTCCCCACCCAAGCTTCATAAATAACGACTGTACTTCCAGAAGGCTCTCCCCCCTCTACATATTGAAAGTAATTTTAGGTTACCGATCTGAGCTTCATAAAAGAAAGCTGCCTGTCCAAAATGAGACATGCTTCGACAAAAATTAGAGTTTTGACATTCTTCTAGTTGTAAAATAATGTTATCTGGCAGATGGAGTTTATCCTTGAACAACAGGAGAAAGGCTAGGCACGGAAGTTGCCTCTACAGGGCAGTAGGGGAGGCTGGGACAACAGTGTTTGATGGAAGCTCCTGATGCAGCAGGCTCCAGCTTCCTGGGTGGGCTTGGACTGGCCACGTGACTTCCCTGTGCCTCAGTCCTCCTGATGTAAAACCAAGATCTTGCAGAAAAAGCAAAAACAGATGCTGCACTTGAGATGATCTCTCTAAAGTAAACAAATTAGGGAATTTATACATCAACTGTGGTCTCTGGAAATCAGTGAGAACCGAGTTTCCTAAAATAATTCAAGAAATCACTATGAATATCCTGTAACGTGCCAAAGCTATTTTTTTTTCCCCAGCACTTTTCTCCATCATTCTCAAGGCACTGTTAGGTGGATGTTAGAAGATGCATAGCGGGTCACAGATGAAACATACTAAATTTTGACCCACAGTTCCTGAAGAGTACCAGTGAAACTGTAGCAGAAGAAAAAAGAAACACCATTTTTACCTAAGTGATTATGAAAACCTTTCTTTGTAAACTTAAATCTTACAGGAGGTGTGATTACATATATTAGAGAAAGTGAAATTTGGTGAACTTATCTATAAAGCTAAAATCCAACATATGTTTATTTATAAAACAGATTTGCTCTTTTTGCTCTAGCAGAATAACTGAAGAATTAAGTAATGTTCATTCCTGGTTTTGTAACATCCTAAATTGTCTTCAAATATCTCAAGTTGTGCCCAGTTTCTTATGCTAAGTTAACTGGAGACTCCAAATTGCTTCATTTTACAAACAGTATTCCGAACAGTGTCCCTTTAGAAAAAGCATATCAATAATTAATCCAATGAAGAGTTGCAAAAAAGTTGAATATGATTAATCCAGTATTTGTGGAATCCACCTTCAATTTTCATCTTGCTTAATCCCAATCTTAAGATACACTTGATTTTTTTTTTTTTTAATGTGCCCATTTATAGTCTTGGACACATAGTAAGAACCTCAGCACTACAGTGGACTTTCTTGCTCACACTGAGCAAGGTACCGGCTCTTTCCTTTTCTGTTCAAGCAATGTCTGGCACTGGGACCAGGCCCTTTGTGAATATAATGTATAATAAGCCCATTCATAGAATGTCTGCTACGAATACAAATACGCACACATACATATTAACATACAACATGAATATTAACTGACAATACACAGCAACATGCAAGGGGCTTGTCAGAGAAAGCTTCTTTAAAACAGACAAATAGAGAAGTACAGACATCAGAAGCAAACATTTATAGTGTGTTTATGTGTTGAGACAGGAGACACATTTAACCATCCTCTAGAAATTAGCTCCAGTTAGGAAACGGGATATATTTATATAAAACTAAGAATATAAGGCATCATATGTTACATAAAAAATGAGAAGGGACAGAAGGTAGCGTAAGAAGCAACATTTGAAAACGTATTTAGACACAGCCCAAGAGGGATTTTAGGAAGAGGTGTATGACGTCAGCAAAATGGAGTGGAGTGGGGTGGGGGTTGGTGGGGTCCACGTATGCACAGAAAAGAATACATGCTTGCAGCACTCACAAGCAGAAAGCTTGCCACTCGTTAGCCCCAAAACCTTGGCCAAGCTCATGAACCAACTCTTTTAAAAACCTTAGTTTCCCGATCTCTTAACTGTGGGTGACAGCAGTAACTCACTGTGAAAGAGAAACGTTGTGAAAACCGACTGAATTCGCGCAAAGGGCTTACGCGGTATTCAGTGCACAGACAATGCTTTCGAGAAATATGAGCTATAACAGAACTGATTTACATTAAACTTACCTCACCTCCTCTTAGCCCAATTATTCATTCCTATGTCATTTAATTTGTTCTCATAATGACTTTTCCCATCCCTTTAATCAGTCTTGTTGCTGGCCTGGCAGTACCCTGGTCTACACTTTCTAGAAATAAGTGACCCAGACAGAGTTCAGTGTTGGGGTGCTCCCCGGGGTTACAGATTACGTAGTGACTACATCTGGGCTCTGTGACATAATCCTTTTATAGTGCACATGGAATTGTGCTGGTCTCTACCCTAACAGATCTAATTAAGGAGCACTATCATTTGAGAGTCACTCTTTAAAATCCTCTTTCGTCTCAGTATCTCTGAAGCTCCTTAGATTGTGTGCTCGTTCTGGCGTTTAGGATGACTTTTGATACAACACAGGATGGTCCTACCTCCTGTCTTATGCTGATCACTGTGTGAAATAAACAGGCCCTCCAGGGAAGCTTTGAACTCATTCTTGTCACAAAGAATTTCATGATCCTGGCATTTCTCCTTACTTTCTTTGACCTCTAGTATCTTTTAAGTTAATACTTTGTAATACTTAAGTTGAATTCTTTGTACTCTTCCTGTTCTGATTACTAATGAAGTTAAGAGGAAGACCAGAGCCAAAACCAATATCTGTGTAACATCCTATGATGTTACAGCCAATTTTTTGATGTTACCATGCAATGTCAGCTTTATACGTCCATCTTAGGAAATGGCTGGTTGTGTCTTGGAAACAGGTAGACATTACACTTTATGACCTTGTGCTTTCCCATCTGCACCCACAAGATGAGAAGATATTCAGCTCCAAACGAAGTTAAATTAATATGAATAGTGCAATAACTTGAAACAATGTCTTCTACTCCAAATTTAAAGTGTATGTGTGTATGTGTGCACTCACACACATACATACACACAGACATATAGCTCATAATCTTGAATAATTTCTTGCAGTCACGAAATACTATGTATGTATTCTTAGGAAAAACACTTTCTTGTTTTTAAGATTCAGTTGGCTTCTGAGTATTCACAGATGGTCTGAATGTTTTAATTACTCAGTCTGAGGGACTGATTGGCCCAGGACTGGAATGAAACCTCAACCTCCTGGTTTTTGTCCCACTGGCACTCAGTTCAGGCTGAACTCTTAGGACAATACATTGTTTTCCTTTAAGAAAAAACATAGACCACCTGTCCACCTCCAAACAAATAAAAACAACACAACAATAACAAAACCAACCTCCAAGTTCCTGGTATATACATACTCTTTTGTCAAACCTTCAACAATGCAAACATCATTAGTTTGTGTTTAATTATTTTAGGACATCAAAGTTTGCTCTATCCCTTCTCTCTTACTTAGACCAGGTGCTTACTGAGTGAATAGCAAACTCAGGACCCCAGGTTAACACATCAAAGTATTTTATTTTTAACACGAATTATCTAGTTATTTGCTTGAATTCTCCCCCCCCCCTCCAGTTTACTGTGTAACCTTAGCTCCTGCTACAGAAGAATGTGAATCGGGGGGAACCTGGATAGCTCAGCTGGTTAAACATCCAACTCTTGATTTCAGTTCAGGTCATGATCTCAGGGTAGTGAGATCAAGCCCTGTGTCGGGCTCTGCACTGGGCATGGAGCCTGCTCTCTCCCTCTCCCTTTGCCCTTACCAACTCCCCTGACCTCCCTACCCCCATGCTCGCTCCTGTGCATGCTCTCTCTCTAAAAAAAAAAAAAAAAAGGGACTGTGAAGCTGTTATTATGTTATGAGATGGATGAAAAATGCTCTTGGACCTTGACGTCCACATTAGAGCTCTTCACATTAATAATGAGAGCAGCAAGTTTTTAGAAGATGATGCAATAATTAAAATTGTGAAAACATCCCATAAGCATAATTTCTGGTCAAATTAAATTTTAAGATCGTTTTATTTTTTGATTATCGAAGAACCCTAATAAACTCAGATAATAAACAGAAGAAGATAAAAATCACTGGCAATCCTGACAATTATGATTTTAATGTTTTGGTCTTTTTTTCTTCTAATCAACATTCAATCAGTGAAAGATTTATCATATTTCAATAAATTCCACCCAGATACTGATTTTCAACTAAAATTAATTTAAAATCTAGAAGAATGCCCACTTGAAATCACTGGTTGGCATGTGCATATACACATAAAGGGCTATCTGGAAGGGCTGCCCTAGAAGGATCTTGATAGAATAGGGCACCATCTTTATATTTTTCTTTATGTTTTTCTGCATTTCAAATTTTTATGATGAACACTATTCCTTATTATTTAAAAAATAGAATTATTCTATTTTGTTAGAGCAATTTCACTGGCTGTTATTTTGCTTTATGACAGTCAACTGAAAGACAAATGCATCCTGATATTCCTTTATAGATTACAAAATTGTCAAAAGCAGTTAATTCCCTCAAAAGGTGTCATAAAATAGGCAAATACAAAGGGAAAAGCAAACTGCCAGATGAGATCCCAGGCTTTGAATTTACCTGGGCAGGGGCTCGGTAGCTATGAGCTCATCCCGATATGCCCGCCACCCTGCGCTCTGTGCCGGGGGGCTGTTTTAATAAAGCCCAGCCTCAGCCCAGAAAAGCCACATGCAAAATTGGAGAGAAAAGTGCTGCTGTGAGACAAATGCTACAAGCTGACAGTCCCCCGTGGCTGGTTAGTGCAGACAGAGCCAAGTTAATAAGGCCAAAGTCATGGTTTCAAGTAGGGGACCACGGAGCTTTCCTCTCCTTCACTGCCATTGAGGACACACACTCCTAACTCCAGTTACCTGAGCAAATGCTGGCCTGTTGTGTTGGGCAAACCTGAATAACCAACACCATGAGTAAAATAAAGCCATCGGAGTATGAAAAATGCACCTTTCTAACCAGGTGAATAGAGCAACAGCACCTCACTCCTACTTTCGAGAACAGAAGATACAACCTTTCTCTTCTGAGCTACTAATCAGAACAGGAGAATCGGCGGGGCCAAAAGAAAGGTATGAGCTCCAAGACACAACCTAGTTCTACCTGACATCTTCCCAGCTCTTACCGAAGATCATTCTTCAAATGTGAGTAGGAAATGCACAGCCCAACAAAAGCAAAATATTATATCCATGAAAAATGGTCCAGAGGCCCCAGGAGATGACATATATGTTCTGAATTTGGCTGAGGCAAAGAAATAATTGAGACAGCCATGCAATGGAATCAGACAGTAAAGACCTGCTCCAAAAAGCAGAATTGGGTATATGAACCATCCTTGACACTCTGATCATATAGACCTTTGTTATAAATAGTGATGATAATGGTATCTTCTTGACCTCCAGCTTTGTTAATCAGCTTATGTACCTTGTCTCACATAGTCCCCCAAGCCCACAAGACAGGGAGCACCATGACCCTTCCTTCACAGAAGCACAGCTTAGAGAGGTTAAGGAACTGGCCTACCATCCCCCCGTGAGAACTGACTTCCAAGTCCTCCCAACACCAGAAGAGGAAAGCACACATTTCCCCAATGGTTTCTTTAGGGATGGGTGCTAGTTGCCAACTGGGAGACGAGGTTGGAGGAACATGGCTCCTGATGTGGAACTTTTGCCAGACGCTGAGAGAGTTAAAAACCTCACAAGAGAGAAGAAATGTGTCAGGAAATGCACTAGTTGCACCACATGGGATCGCGCTGCCTGTGGGTTCCGCTCTAGTTGGGGAGTCTTAGTCTGTATCAGAAGAAGGAAACTGTTCACGGCCCTCTGGTCCATCCATCACATGGCTTAGTATTTACTGAATTCTGAGAAGGTATCAAGGCGCATTGGTGCTGGTCTGACTGGTCGGTGCAATGTACAAGAAAGGACCAGGGCTAGCCGGGGACAGAGCATTGAGAGATACCAAGTCATGGCAACAGGAAGGAGGGAACAAAGCACCAGTCCCTTGGCTACCGGCTCCTTTGACACTAGGGCTATTGCTGTGTTACAGAACAAAAGCTCCCACGTGGACACCGGGGCTACCATAGCAGATGGTTTTGGTGGGCTGCCATGGTCAACCCAGGCATCAAGATGAGGGTGGCTATCCCTGAACCAGCCTCCGCTGCTTCATAAACAGGGTAGATGGGAAGCAAACTTTCTGGCAGCTTCTTGGCAAATCTCCCCTGTCCCTCCCTCCAGTATATGTGTGCATGCTCATTTGGGAAAACAGACACACACACACACACACACACACACACACACACACACACACACCTGCCTTGACATCTTTACAAACGGTATCCATTCCCAGGGATGGCAGTCTGGAATGGGAATGGTGTTGGATTAAGAGACAGAGCCCCGTCTCTGTCCTCATGGACTAGGCAACTGCCCCAGGTCTCTCCTTTCTTGTGTCAAAGAAAGATAACATGCACACACTGGGGGAGTTTGAAGGATGAAGTAAAGGACCCCGCGTTAACAGCTAGCAGTGTTTGGCACATGCTACACTACATGAATGCAACTCACTAATATTCTTGTTCCTCACGGCTTCTCAGGAAACGCTGATAAATCTTACTTCCACTGTGAGAACCTTCTTGGAAGAAAACAGGTGTTCTCTCATTACTTAAAAACAATATTTTATAACAGAGGAAGATCCTTATCCCAGAATACATAAAAGCTTAAATAAATTATTAGAAGACCAAAGAGAAATATAATTAAAGATTAAAAAGAAATGAAAAGTCACTTCTATTAAGTGGGCTAAGATATTCTGGAGAGAACAGTTCCAGCTGCTGGTTCATCTCTTCAGAGGGCTGGCAGTGACTCTTAAAAGGAAAGGGTTTTTTGTTTGTTTGTTTTGAAATTGTAAATTAACATAGAGTAATACTGAGTTTTATAGACTCTGTACGTTAAAATCCATAGAGCCACACACCAAAAGAAGTCAACTGCATCATTAAAAAATGAAATGAATTTTAATACACCAAGAGATTAAACAAAAATAAAATGCAAAAATAAAAATAAGATAAATTTAAAAATTTAAAAATCAAATGAATTAAATTTCAACACTAATTTTAAAAGGAAAAGGCATGTTAATACATCAAAAATTGATTTAAAAATAAAATGAATAATGAAATAGGGACGCCTAGTCTGACTCTTGAGTTCAGCTCAGTTCCTAATCTGGGGTTTGGTTCAGCTCTGTGTTGGGTCCCATGCTGGCCATGGAGCCTACTTGAACAAATAAAATAAAATGAATTAACTTTTAAAGAATGAAATTTACTCTAGTAAGAGACTCATGTAAGTATTCTAACAGTCATAATATGGAGCTTTCATCACCCTAGAAACCAAAGGGGGCTGAAGTGGGGTTTCATTTAGCAACTGAGTGCTGAGTGCTTACTGACGCTGATAAGTGTGCTGAGTACGAGGGAGACAAAAGTGAAGGACAGGATCCCTGCCCCAGAACATTGTTGTGTTTGGAGAGAAGGGTTAGAGATCTTCTAAACTACTTTAAAGACTTTTCAAGCATATTCTTTACACATCCTTTCTGCATCTTACAGAGAGAGGTGTGAAGGGCTTACTAAGATTGAGATCCACTCTTTGGAAGAAGAAAGCATTGCTTCTTGTCCAAACATCACATTGTATAAGTGAAGCATAAAACAGAGGTACAGAGACGCTAAAGGACTTCACACAGAAGATCCAGAACCAGGGCCAGCAACCAAAATACTTCTGGACATATCTGAAAACTCATTAAGACAAACCTCCTGTTCCTTTTATTTCAAGTGATGTTTTTGCATATGGTGGCATTCCTTATATGCATTGATAGCGATCAAATCACACTGTAGAATCCATTCTTTTTATGAATGTATTCTCACTTTCATAAAGAGGAAAAAAGAAAAATAGGTCTAAATGTACATTTAAATGTTACTGTCCTGGTAATATTTAAGGCACAATACATCGATCTATCTCTTAATGTTATTCACAAATGAAAGACAAGTGGTTTAAACCCAGAAAAAAATAAAATGAGTAAAACTGCTCAGTGACAGTGGCCATCTGAGCTGGCAGTGACTGGGCATGTCTGGCACTCTGAGCATCCAGAGCTTGAATTCACTGAGGTCTGCGTTTGAATACAACCCAGTGGGCACGGCCACCTCTTGCTCGTGTCACCTTCTCCCCAACCCGTCACTGCTGCTGGCATCAGCTCCAGGGTACACATCTCCAGTTTCTCCCTCTGCCTCTGCCAAGACATCATGACAGTTTAATTTTGAAGGTCATTTCTGGAGTGCATATAATGCAAAAGAGAGCTCTGTTTCTTGCTGTCTCTACTGAGAGACAGAACAGCAAAACACTTCAATGTGAAGCAAGTGTTCCCAGAGTCTGCGAAATCACTGTCCACCTATCCACCATCCACGCACTTGAGGTCTGCTATAGATCAATGGCTGGGTTTGCTACAGTAGAAAATATAAACAAGTTATCAAATAGGGACGGTGTGCTGTGTTCACATGCAAGAGAAGTTTGGGAGATGTCTGATCTATTTTGAAGAACGTTTTGAATGAGTTAAAGATGCCTCTTGTGTTCTGAATGAAATCAGCGGCAGCTGGATCACAGTCAGAATGCTCATGAGTTGAAGTTCTAGTTCATCCCTTGATTAGAGGTTTCTGAATAATAAATGTATTGACTAAACCTAGATCTCACTTAGAAAATGGAAGGTAAGTGGAAAGCAAAATATATCAACATTTATTGACAGTATTAATTTCAATGATGAGAACATGTTATCTCTTCAGTGAATGTTAGAAGAGAATGTTAATTAATTTTCCAATTACCTTTTTTGATGTGGACATTAGTCAGCATAAGAGTTTTCTTCATAAGTAGAACAACTGTTTGTTTAGCAAACTTTGGATTTGCTTCTCTTGTATTTAATTACAAGCATATTAATTTTATGATCATATTAAAGAACTCCAATAAAACTTTCAATGACCCAAGGGAAAGGTAGCTTTAGACAGTCAACCATAATTAAGCAAAACAATTGTACCAGCTTCATTACGACAAATGTAAGGCATAATTTGAGAATTTGAGTCTGGGGACAATAATCTTCAAAAAAAAAAAAAAAGAAAGAAAAAAGAAAAACAAGACACCTAAACGTTTGCATCATAAGCACATTTCGTCAATAGCAGCCTCGAGGCTCCGGTGGAATCAATTAAATATGTTATATACTTAACAATGGAAAAAATCTTAGATTTTGTATTTCTCAACAAGCAGACATCTGATGCTGGAGTTATTGGAACTTTCAGGTGAGAATCAGCAGGAGCTGAGAGTTTTAACACCTGCTTGTAGAACTTGCCTGATTTGACTATATTTAGTCTGTTATACTGATATCTGAACTCAATTTAAAAATACTCCGATGCTGACCTAAAGTCTCTTCAAATTCTACACTGGCCATGTGTATGAGGAAAAACTCCTCCATGTATTAGAAAAGAAATTAACAAAGTACTCAAATCCTTGAGTGCTTTTTTAAAAAAATATACTTGTGTTTTAATATATTGTGTTTAATTTTTTTTAATACACTCTTCCAACTTTATTCTCTTGATCCATTTTCAAAAGTAAACCCAGGAACTGTAATCATATATGACTCTGGTGAGGCATCAGACATGTAGAAAGGCCAATGGGCTTGAGGAAGGGGACCAGAGGGCAGGGAAAAGCAGCACAGTGAGACAGAAGGTGAAAGTAAGGGCAAGGAAGGAAACAGAGACTAGGCCTTGAAGAAATGCAAGGACTCACCTCCTGAAGCTGTTCCTCGAGTTCCCCACTTTCTCAACCTCACCTGGGGTGCAGGAAATGCAACAGGTTTCTCTGACTTGTTTCTGTTATGGGTATCTGGCGTGGGAGGAGGCAGCACACTGTGGTGTGTGCTTTGCAGAGAGTCCCCCCACCCCCTGGGCTGGGAATCTGAGGGCTGCTGTCACCAAACCCCAGAGGGTCATGGCTCAACTGAGGACCAATGTGAGGGTGGGGGAGGTGGGCAGGGCAGAACGGAGCTGGAACACCGCTGCTCAGGTATACAGTTACAGTCAATCATATATATACCTCACTGGACTCTTACTCCTACTTCATTCTCACGTGAGACAGAAGGAGGGGTGGGGGGTCCAAAAGCAGGTACGAGAGCAGGCTGCCTGGGGACAAGGAGCAAGCACCGTGACAGATACAATGGCGGGCACAGAGACAGCAAGTAAAAAGAACAGTGAGCTGGCTGGCCAGGAGCCCCATGCCCACTGACTGTGAATCGCAGACCTAGTGTGCCAGGGTAGGAAATGATAAAAAAAGATCTCACCGCCAGGCTACCGTGACTGCTCCAGCAAACCCAGCACTGTCAGGAAATAGGAAATAGCTTACGATCACCTTGAGGCCCTTTATGCCCCTCCTTGTGCTACTAAGATTTGTCAGGTTCCTACAGGATCCAGGCCTTGACCCATTTGTATGTTTCTGGAGGAAGTTCTCTTGGATATAGTCAGAAAAACTAGTGGTACCGCCCTATAATTCAAAAGGCTCACTGCTACGGGCATCTACCCGTCACTCCCTTTGTGCCCAGCATCAAGCCATCATCTGTCAGGGTGTGTGCGCCTGCCTGCAGGTACGCTAGTGTGTGTATTTGGTGAATCTGGGATGGATGATGCCTCCCTGTTTACAGCTGAGTTGGATAAACAAGATTCATTAATCCTATACCCGAAATTTGCTCCTAAAATATACTCCCTCTTTAGCTTATAGAGAGACTCATGATTCATTAAGACTCAGTCTTCTGATTATCTCCCATTCAAATGGTTGTTTTGCAACTCTTGGATTAAAAAAAAAAAAAGTAATAAATAAAAATAAGCACAGAAACAAGTGTTCTTCAATAAGCAACCTTACCACTGACCGCTGGCTCTAGCTGAGGTCCTGCAGTCTAATTCATTGTAAACAAATCAGCGGGGAGCAAAAGTGAAACCCCAGCAGTGGAGTTCCTGGTAGAATCATTTCCAAAGTGGGCAGAGAACAACTTCCCCGTCCCCGCCCCCCACCCCCTGCACTATCAGAGGTCACTGCTGCTGGGACACCATGGATTGAGTTTCACTTACTCGGGACAAAGCTAGTTACATAAATAAAGCCTATGGTCACGGAAGGGTTAAATGTACATCACACCTTTCTTTTATCAAGAAGAGATAATTTTTCTTCCACCCCCAGCCCCCAAAACACACACTAATAAAGACACGCAGTAAACCTTGTGGGAATTCTCAATTGGTATTTATCAAAAGGGTTTCATTTGAAATTTCTCATTCCCAACTTGAAATAAAAATAACCAGTATAATTCTAGTTCTTAAGGTGATTTAATTTCCCTTTAATGTGAACACTGAAGCTTTTTTAGGAAAGTCTGAATGGCTGAATTAAAAAACAAAAAAACAAAAAACGTGTGCCTCCCATCCTTTTTCAGAAAATAGAAAGTTTATGTCAAAAGAGGCAATAAAATAACTTTTATAAGAGAGGAAAAAGTAATGAGCTCTCCCCGGACAAAATACGCCTGGGATTCCCATGCAAACAACATACTTCTCCAATTTTTCAATGCTTAAATATTCTCTATGGTGTGAAACAAACCATAGAGTGTTTGTTTCATAGAGTGGTGTAAGTACTTTTGCTAATTAATGAGCTGCTTTTAGCTATAAGTCAGCAGAATTTCATTTTTTAGAGACACACAGCCAGGAACATAAGATTTACTTTTTTTCTTATATGTATCATTTTTTTATTCCATCTCTGTCATGGACACAAGTCAAATCAGGAATCATGAGCCATTCTCCAAGGTGCAAATAACAGCATTCATTAAAGACGTATTTTAGCCAAGAAAAGGAGCAGCCAATAAGGATGCCGCCTAAGTTACGCCAGCAGGTAGGGCCCCGTGTGGGACACGGAACTGAATCACGGAGGTTCTGCGTGACCATTTAGTCAGTTGCTCAAGACAGGAACGGCAATATTAGTGAGTTCTCATCTAATGTTACTAATGACATCCCTCTGTCTTCTAGCCTCAGAAACCTTGCCAACACCACCACGGGGGTAATGCCAAGGTCCTTAAATACAGGTTTAACAAGGCTGTTTACTAATCGATCACACCTGATGGCACAGGCGCATCTACAGCCGATGTCTCGGGAGGCTCATTGTGCACGGGGCTAAAGATAACAACGGAGAAGGCAGGGAAGAGTCACAGCAAAGGCAGCGATGGCCATGTGTGATGCAAGGCACGTTGCTTCCCTAGTCCTCCTCTCCCAGGGCAACGGAGCAGCGAGCAAGAGCTGCATCCCCAGCCATCAGGCCTTCAGCTACACAGTGTTTCATCAGGGACCACCCTGGAACGTCATACACGGACCTCTGGAGCCAAAGGCCATCAGAACCCGGCTGCTCCGTAGCTACCCCGTGGCTCAGTCATGCTCCCTGAGGGCCTTTCAAATGGTGAAAATCATAGGTTCTGATATCTTGAAAATTGTAAAGGGATTCCACCATCTTTCAGCGAATACTGAATGTCTGAATCCTCTTTAAAACAACAGACCTGTCTTGGTGACCACAACTTTGTAGTAAAGCTTGAAATCAGACAATGTGATGCCCCCAGTTTTGTTTTTCTTTTTCTCTTCTGGTTCCATACAAATTTTAGGAGTATTTGTTCCAGCCCTTTGAAAAATGCTGGTGGAATTTTGATCGGAATGGCATTGAAAGTATAGATGGCTCTAGGCAGTATAGACATTCTAACAATGTTTATTCTTCTGATCCATGAGCATGGAATGCTCTCTCATCTTTATGTGCCTTCTTCAATTTCTCTCATGAGTGTTCTGTAGTTCCTCGAGTGCAGATCCTTTACGTCTTTGGTTAGGTTTATTCTCAGGTTATCTTATCGTTCCTGGTGCCATAGTACATGGAATCGACTCTCTCATTTCCCTTTCTGTATTTTCATTGTTAGTGTATAAGAAAGAAATTGACTTCTGTACATTGATTTTGTATCCTTCCACATTACTGAATTGCTGTATGAGTTCTAGTAGTTTGGGGTGGAGTCTTTTGGGTTTTCCATATAAAGTATCATGTCATCTGCAAAGAGAGAGAGTTTGACTTCTTCTCTGCCAATCAGAATACCTTTTATTTCTTTTTGTTGTATGACAGCTGTTGCTAGGACTTCTAGTACTATGTTGAGTTACAGTGGTGAGAGTGGGCATCCTTATCATGTTCCTGATCTCAATGGGAAGACTCTCAGGTTTTCCCCATTGAGAATGATATTTGTTGTGGGTTTATCACAGATGAATTTTATGAAGTTGAGCAAAGGTTCCTCTGAAGAGTTTTTTTTTTTTTTAAGATTTTATTTATTTATTTGACAGAGATCACAGTAGAGAGGCAGGCAGACAGAGAGAGAGGGAAGCAGGCTCCCTGCTGAGCAGAGAGCCCGATATGGGACTCAATCCCAGGACCCTGAGATCATGACCTGAGCCGAAGGCAGTGGCTTAACCCACTGAGCCACCCAGGCACCCCCCTCTGAAGAGTTTTAACTGGGAATGGATGCTGTATTTTGTCAAATGCTCTTTCTGCATCTATTAAGAGGACCATGTGGTTCTTCTCTCTTGTTTTATTAATTTGTTCTATCCCACTGATTGATTTAGGAATGTTGAACCACCCTTGCATTCCAGGGATAAATCTCACCTGATCATGGTGGATAATCTTTTTAATGTACTGTTGGATCTTGTTGAGAATCTTGGCATCCATAATCATCAGGGATATTAGTCTGAAATTCTCCTTTTTTGGTGGGGTCTTTGCCTGGTTTGGGGATCAAGGTGATGTTGGCTTCATAGAAAGAGTCTGAAAGTTTTCCTTCTGTTTCTATTTTTTGAAACACTTTCAGGAGAATAGGTATTATTTCTTCTTTGAATGTTTGGTAGAATTCTCCAGGGAATCTGTCAGGTCCTGGGCTTTTGTTTTTTGGGAGGTTTTTGATCACTGCTTCAAACTTGTTACTAGATACTTGTCTATTCAGGTTGTCAGTTTCTTCCTGATTCAGTTTTGGAAGTTTATAGGTTTCCAGGAATGCAACCATTTTGTCTAGGTTGCTTAACTTATTGGCATATAACTGTTGATAGTAATTTCCAATGATTGTTTCTATTCCCTTGGTGTTAGTCATGATCTCTCCCTTTTCATTCATAATTTTATTAATTTGGGTCCTCTCTCTTTTCTTTTGGATTAGTTTGGCCAATGGTTAATCGATCTTATTGATTCTTTCAAAAAACCAGCTTCTAGTTTCGATGATGTGTTCTACTGTATCTCTAGTTTCTATCTCATTGATCTCTGCTCTAATCTTGATTATTTCCCTTCTTGTGTATGTGGTTGGCTTTATTTGTTGCTGATTCTCCAGTTCTTTAAGGTGGAAAGAGAGCTGGTGTATTTACTTCAAAGCTGTGATCACCAAGACAGCATGGTACTGTCACAAAAACAGACAGATAGACCAGTGGGACAGAGTAGAGAGCCCAGATATGGACCCTCAACTCTATGGTCAAATAATCTTCAACAAAGCAGGAAAAAAAATATACAGTGGAAAAAAGACAGTCTCTTCAATAAATAGTGCTGGGAAAATTGGACAGCCATGTGTAGAAGAATGAAACTTGACCATTCTCTTAGACCATACACAAAGGTAAACCTGAAATGGATAAAAGACCTCAACATGAGGCAGGAATCCATCAAAATCCTAGAGGAGAACATAGGCAGTAACCTCTTTGACATCAGCCACACCAACTTCTTTCAAGATATATCTCTAAAGGTAAAGGAAACAAAAGTGAAAATGAACTTCTGGGGCTTTGTCAAGATCAAAAGCTTCTGCACAGCAAAGGAAACAGTCACCAAAACAAAGAGGCAACCCACAGAATGGGAGAAGATATTTGCTAATGACACTACAGATAAAGGGCTGATACCCAAGATCCATAAAGAACTCCTTAAACTCAACACATGTGAAACAGATAATCACATCAAAAAATGGGCAGAAGACATGAAAAGACACTTCTCCAAAGAAGACATACAAATGGCTAACAGACACATGAAAAAAATATTCATCATCATTAGCCATCAGGGAGATTCAAATCAATACCACACTGGGATATCACCTTATACCAGTTAGAATGGCCAAAATTAACAAGACAGTAAACAACAAGTGTTGGAGAGGATGTGGAAAAGGGGGAACCCTCTTATACTGTTGGTGGGAATGCAAATTGGTGCAGCCACTTTGGAAAACAGTGTGGAGATTCCTTAAGAAATTAAAAATAGAGCTAACCTATGACTCTGTAATTGTACTACTGGGTATTTACCCCAAAGATACAGATGTAGTGAAAAGAAGGGCCATCTGTACACCAATGTTCATAGCAGCAATGGCCACAGTCGCCAAACTGTGGAAAGAACCAAGATGCCCTTCAACAGATGAATGGATAAAGAAGATATGGTCCATATACACTATGGAGTATTATGCCTCCATCAGAAAGGATGAATAGCCAATTTTTGTATCAACATGGACAGGACTGGAAGAGATGATGCTGAGTGAAATAAGTCAAGCAGAGAGAGTCAATTATCATACGGTTTCACTTACTTGTGGAGCATATGAATTACATGGAGGACAGTGGGAGATGGAGAAGAGAAGTGAGTTGGGGGAAATCGGAGGGGGAGACAAACCATGAGAGACTGTAGACTCTGAAAAACAAACGTAGGGTTTTGGAAGAGAGGAGGGTGGGGGGTTGGATGAGCCTGGTGGTGGGTATTATGGAGGGCACATATTGCATGGAGTACTGGGTATGGTGCATAAACAATGAATTTTGGGACACTGAAAATAAAATTAAATTAAATTAAAAAATAAAAAACAGACCTGTTACAACTTCTCCAAGGATTTAAATATCTCAAGTTCCTTAAACATTCTGAAATGTACTGGCCTGATATATATTAGCCAAAATACTCATATATATATATATGTGTGTGTGTGTGTGTGTGTGTGTATGCTGAATGAAATAAGCATATATATGTATAATAATAAGCATATATATATATATATATATACACACACACAAGTATTTTGGCTAAAGGAGAAAAGTAATACTGTATGAGGATAACCACCACTTCATTTAAGGCACACTGAATTTTCACATATTTTGATCCAGAACAACCACCACCACCACAACATAAAGGAAAACAAAACAAACCTTAATCCTGTCACTTAAAATTAACTAGAGGGGAGGAAAAATGACTTCGGATTTTCTTTCCACTTCAGTAAGACATGAACAGACACTTCTTTAAGTTTCTTTACACACAAAACATGTGGGGCATTCCACGCTGGTTCCTTTAAACTCCATTTCCTGGGTCAAGAGAGGAACAATATATAAAACCACTGGTTCTTTTTAATGAGAAGAAAACTTCAGTTCACAGGAAACATCTTCTCATCAAGAAGTCTAGCAGAGGGGCGCCTGGGTGGCTCAGGTCATTATCCTGGGGCACCTGCCTTTGGCTCAGGTCATGATCCTGGGATCAAGTCCCACATCGGGCTCCTTGCTCGGCAAGGAGCCTGCTTCTCCCTTTGCCTGCTCTGCCTGCTGCTCCCCCTGCTTGTGTGCTCTCTCTCTCTCTCTGACCAATAAATAAATCTTTAAAAAAAAAAAAAAAGTCTAGCAGAACATGTAGTTGGATGATTATTTGGTTGTCAGGAGCCCAGAGGATTCACTCTTACTTCCCTTAACATCATGCTATGAAATATTCTGGAAATGAAAGAGGGTAGAACTCACACGGAAGCATTATCAGCACTGGTGTCAGAGCCTGGGTAGGCTCTTTGCCAAGAAGCAAAGCATCACTGAGTCTTTTCTTTGTGAAATAATATTAAGATGAATGACAAATTCTAGCTGGGGAGAATGACCTTGGGAGTCCAAATTTAACATCTTTTATAAATAGGGAAATACTTCCCAGCCCGGTTTCCTTAACCACAAACATGCACACATGGGAGTCAGAGAGACACGGGTTCCAGTGCTAACTTAGTAGCTCTGGGAACCTGGCTGAGTCGCTCCTCGGTTTCGGTAAACTGTACATACTATAAAGTGGTTTCCCGAAAAACTGCCCACTTCACAGGGATGCTGTGAAAACTAAAGGAGGAAATGTATGCAAATTCTTGCAAGAGAAAGCACTTAATATAATGCTAGCAATTATTAGTTATCATTACCATGTTATTTTGTATCGCAAAGTTGTAATGCTAGAACCGTATCAGGTAAGATATTTATGGCCAGAAATCCCAGACAGGCACCCAGTTTACCATGAGTGCATAAACTTCACCTTCAGTTGCCAAAAATCCTACTTAATGGAGATCGGATTCCTTGAATTTTGAACATATATCTTTCTAAAATTATCCACATATTGCAACCATTGGAAGATTTTTTTAGAATTTGTCCCACTGTGAGCATCTGCATGGTACTCTCTTTTTATGATATGTGCTCGATGCAAGGCCAGGACAGAGGATGTCCCAACATATAACATAAGAAAATGTCTCCCATATTTCCTCTGTTACCACAATAAGTGGTAACCATAAGTGTAAATAAGGGTTGTGTGTGCACCCACACATATGTGTTACACATGTGTGTGCATGTTGTGTGCATATATGCGTGTGTGTTGTGAGTGGGAGAGAGAAGAGAAATTGGAGGAATACCAGTAGAGCTGACCCTTAAACAATGTGGGGTTAGGGGCACTGACCCTGTGTACTTGAAAATCTGTATATAACTTTGGATACCCCCAAATCTTAACTACTAATAACCTACTATTGACCAGAAGCCTTACTGATAACATAGACAGTCAATTAACACACATTTTGGATGTTGTATGTATGATATACGGTATTCTTTTTTTTTAATTTATTTTTTATTTTTAGCATAACAGTATTCATTATTTTTGCACCACACCCAGTACTCCATGCAATCCGTGCCCTCTATAATATCCACCACCTGGTACCCTGACCTCCCACCCCCCCGCCCCTTCAAAACCCTCAGATTGTTTTTCAGAGTCCATAGTCTCTCATGGTTCACCTCCCCGATATACGGTATTCTTAAAATAAAGCAAGCTAGAGAAAACAAAATGTTATTAAGAATAACATAAGTAAAATACATTTATAGTAGTGTATACAAAAACATCCATGTGTATAAGTGGACCTATACAGTTCAAACTGTGTTGTTCAAGGGTCATCTGTATTGGGATTTTCTTTCTTTCTTCTGTTCATCAAGGCTGTGGTCTAATTCCTCCGTGACATGTGAACATAAATCAGAACCGTTCTTTCAGGGGTGGAATGCCCCACATATTTTGTGCGTAAATGTTGGATGAGACATTTGATAAGACCAGTGGCGATGGAAACAATTCTTGTAGGATACCACCTCTGCATTGAAGCCTGTGGTTTCTAGAGCATCTGAAACAGCTCAAGTTGTTGTATATACATGGAGGGAAGATATACCCAGGGGTACAAAATGGAAATAGTTCACCATTCTCTCTTGACTGACATAATAGACACGAATGATCAAAAACTTGCTGCCTGAGAAGATGCCATTACTGGGACACAGGAGTGACCTCCCCTCTGTGCCCTTACCTCATTGCCATTATGGTCACAGCCCAGACTCATTTCCCAGGACATGGGGTGGTCTGGGATGATCTCAACCATCTGATCCCTAAGAAAACTACAATTTATCCCACAATGCCATTCTTTTTGACTTAATTTTTCAACACGGTGTGGTGGTAAGCGGTATGGTGTCTTACCCTGCCATGATCCCATTCCCCTCAATTCTAGGAGAAGGTGACAATGCATTGTTTCCTACTGCTGCACCAAGGTCTTTATGTGTATTAGCTCATTTACTCAGGCCGACTTCACTGGGTTGTCATGAGAATAGAGAATGCATACACAGCTCTTCGGCCTCTGCCCTATGCCTGGTACACTATAAATACTGATAAATATTCCTTCTCTTCCCCTGACCCTTAATTCTTATATTTTGTAAGGTCAGTGTACTTGTCCCCAACCGACAGACATGGAAACATGTCTAGTGTCCTAAAGACAGGAAGTGGCTGTGTAAAGATTTAGGCCCAGTCTGGCCCATCTGACCCCAAAGTGTGGGTGGGCCCTTTCCTCCATGCCCAGACATCTCCTGCAGAGTGTGCATTTCCTTTTTAAGTTCAGAGTCATGAAATTGGGAAATGACTGTACACTCAGAAATGCTCAGAATCTGGGGAGGGAATGTTAAGCAGACAGGAGGGAAGACAATGGCAAATCCAAAAAAAAAAAAGGCAGAAATAAGAAAAAAGAGAGAACATGTTCATTTTCTCCTTTCCATCAAGGGGAAAGGCTGCTTTGTGGCATATCACATAGTATGTTATTTAGAATCTGACAGTGCCTAGACCATCTTTCTTTTTTTGCTTCCATGTATTTTTGCTCTGTATTTTGTTCCCATATATATTTCTGCCCATTCCACCGGTTCTTAGGACTACTTAAGGGTGCTCAAATCACTATCATCCTAGCTGAATTTATAATACTATCGGTGAGCCCTAGTGGGAAATCTGACATTTATCATTATTACTCCTCCTCCCTTCTTACATTTCCTGACATTCCCACAACTTCACCAATATACATTTTAAAAATATCTCAATAAACTCTAGGACTTTGAAGTCCTATGATCTCAGCCTCTTCTTCTCGATCTTATGGCTGTCAACACTTGCCCAAGCAGCCTTCATTTTTTACACTCTTCTAGCCTGACTCTTCCTGGCAATCTCCTTTAGCCCAAATGAGCATCATGACTTTGTTTTCTGCTTTCTTTTTTCCAGCTCTGTTGCCATCATTTAGAAGTCAAACTACTCTGCTAGGCTGTGAGGACTACAAAGATATTCAGAAACGAACCTCACTTAGACAGGGAAGTAACTCCCAATGTAAAATCATAAAATGTTATGAATAAAAGGCAGACACGACCAAGACATGCCTTGCATGTCCTTTAGTCCCTCACGGAAACATCTTAGCCTAACTTGATTCAAGTCAATGATGATGTAAATGCTTACTGAGGATTCTAAGTGTATGGCCTCCCATTTGGTTTGGTTCTGTAGGGGATGCACAGAGGTCCTCCAAGAATTCACCATCCCGGATTAGAGAGAAGACGGTTATGTAAACAACGGGGATGGGGACAAGGTCCAAGCACCTGGACAGCTCAGAAGGCAAGAAGTGAAGCAGCCAGTGAAACCCCACATTTTAGGGCTATTTCTTTTGATGATGAGAAACCATTGGCTCTTTGATACACATTTTCTAGCTTATTTTGATTTTCTTACAGGGAAGCTTTTCATGCTGATTTTTACATATAGACTCTTTTGGTTAAGTGGTGTGCTTTAATTTATAGCTCTTCAGGGTCCACAAATTGGGAGCGGGTGGGTGTTTGCAATTTCAGAGAACTGTCATAAAATCACTGCCATTATTAATGTGGCTATATATGCAATTCTTATGAACAAATCTGGCAATTCTTCCTTCCATATCATCAGTGACAAGGGAAACTCACTACAAAGACATCTGCCGTCTCAAGCAATACGGGTTGAGCTGCCTATTTGGTGCACAGGAGAGAGCAACTCAGGGGTCTCCCATTACCCTTCTTTTCTAGTTGCTACCACCACTATATGAACAGGGGGAAAATGTGCTCATTTATACTGTCTGTTATATAATGAAGGTCTAAAAGTATCCTATATGGAGGGGTCTTCCACAACTCTTTCTTAGGAGAAGTCCAGTATCAGCACGTGGTATTTTGAAGATAATAAAAACCCTTACAGAATCAGGACTTTTCAATAGAGGAAGAATATGCCATGAGTTTTCAGTATTTCCAAGAGTCCAGGAGACTTGAAAAACCTAAAATGATCAGGCCTCGTTTCCTTTAAGTATCAGAACCCAGTCAGGAAGTTAACCCACTAGTTTTGCTAACAGATGTCGTATTAGCATTAACTGTAATGGCCCATTTTACTTATTAGGTCCCTCTCGCCTATTGGCGTGGCACGCACCTTGCATAAATCCTGCAATAAAGCCAATTAAAATCTCATTAAAAGATAACCTAAAACTATGCCAATAAATGCTAAATACATTTTAAATACATTCATTTTGTATCACTTGTGGAAGATATAAAATGGAAAAGAGTGGTGTAACTGTTGCAAAGCCTTATTGAGGACAGTGCCAATCTCAGGAGGTCAACCTGGAAAATACAATTAAATTAGTCAAATGTGCTCTGCCTTGTCAAATTTCCAAGTCTGGTTTTCATCAGCACTATATTGAAGGGATTTCCTACGTTTTATAGGAAAACCTGTTTCTACCTGCAATAAAGTAAGGGAGATATTTCTGGGATAAATGTGTATTGAAAAATACATAAAATGTCATGATAGGAAAGCTGAAATGTCACTTTCAAAAATTTATCCTTTTATTCAATTCATAGCACATATGTCTCACCAGAAAGCATGGAATTTGCTTTCTGAACATCTCTTGTAGGAACAGGGAGTTATACGTTAGGTATGAAACTTAACAACTTGTATGAATAGACCTAAAAAGCTGACCCATCAAGAATTTTTCTAAGATTCCCACCTCCATGGGTGAAAAAATGCCTTTCTGTTACTCTCTACAAAAGTATGTAAACATAGGCTCGTCTTCTATCCCTTCTATAATGTTTGAAGCAAGGGAAGAGATAAAAATCTTCCAAGGAAAGTGATACTTCCTTTAACCAAGAAGAATAAAGAAAGAAAATAAAAATAAATTGTATTCACAACTAGATGAGTGCTTGGTGATGTGCGCATGCGTGTGTATGGTGGGGGGGAGGGGAAAACATTTTAATTTTTTTTTCAAATATTTATTTATTTATTTATTTATTTGAGAAAGCAAAAGAGAGAGCACGAGTGAGAGGGCCAGCAGGAGTGGGAGAGAGTGTCTCAAGCAGACTCTGCCTCGAGCATGTGCTGACCCAGTGCAGGGTCCATCTTACTAACCTGAAATCATGGCCCTAGCGGAAACCAAGACTCAGATCCCCAACCGACCATGCCATCCAGGTAAGTGCTCTGAGACATATATTTTATAATAATACCTTTAACACATGTATCCAAAAACAAAATAATTGTCATTGGGTGATGACATCTGTGTTTTTCATTATGCCCTTCTGTATTCTCCATGCTCTTTGCATTAAAGATATAGTATTTAGTATTGGGAAAGTAGGTGCTCTCTAACAACCTATGCGCAGTATTAGATATATAGGAAATTAGTTGACTAATCTATTCAACTGGCCTCAGGAAAAAAGAAAACACAGTATCCAAGTAAAATGGCTGACACTTACTTCTTGCATTAACTACATTCTCTCACTGGGGCCCAGCTGATGGTCTAAAACGGCTCCACACCATTCCTGACCTCCTGCCACCTAACCCAGTATCTTTATGCAGATATGTAAGAAACATGCATGAAACTAAGCAAGTGGGCTACACTGCTTTAACAATAAGCATTCATAATGCTATTTGTACTACTACCTGCAGAGAATAACACTGGATGATCTCTTTAGAAATTTAATAAATGGAACACTGTCAAATTTATAAGCAACATTTTAGACAGCAAATATGTTGCTTGGATTTTAGCAGTCTTAAACACTGCAAGCGGCTTAACCTTATCTCCCAGTGCCACTGCCTTCCTGGAGTAATTGATGCTTGGAGTCCCCAATTTCACATAAACCAGGCCACTGTGTTATTGTATACAGCAATCTGACTGCTGGCAGAGACAGGAAACTGCACTGAACCCAGATCAATAGACATGTCAACAGTAAGCTGCTTAATCTAATTCAGCCTATCTCATCTCGGGGCACAGAGTTTGCAATTTTACTGTTGGGTCCCTCTGGCAGGAAATGGTTTGGAAAGTTTAGTCTTAAGAAGTTTAAGTGATATGCTTATCCTTCAGACTCTTGAATGTTTATTCAGCAGAATAGCTGTTTTAAATGTTTTATAAATGGCAGTAATGTAAACAAGGCACTTCTGACTTCCCTCACATGTGAAAACTACAATGGTGATTTCCTTGACTATGGACACAGAGATTAACACTACAGTCAATTACACTTTAGAGGAAATTGCTTTGGTTCACGTGTTCTGGGCTAATGTGTTTTTTAAATTCCATCCTTACCTCAACCACTAGCATTCTTCTGAGAAAAAGTAACTATTTGTTTTAAGTAAATACTTGTTTCTTCTTTAACTACATTTTGGACAAATGGCTTCTTTAGTGATGAAACCTTAAATGATTACCCATCAAAGCACTGTTCTTATTCCTCAGAATAGGTAAGCAGGAACTAGTTCAGCCATGACGATCAGAGTCGGAAATCCATGAATTCTGGCCCTCCGCCAGACATCCACCTCTCCGGCGGGAGTAAGCCACCTCACTGCTGTCCTGTCCCTTGAAGTTCTGTGCCCATCTCCAGGACGGCAGAGCTAGATGCTACCATCATCACTCGGAAGACAGCGAGCTAGCTATGTACTTGTACTGCCTGCAGCGCTGGTTCATGCTGGCCTCGAATTATCGATCACTTTCCACACTGTTTGTACCAGACTCAGTACTTTCGTCAATCTTTGGAAATCACAATTCATTATCACTGTCATCCTTAAAATGACCTTTAACAGAGGTGTGACAGGTGATGTGATCCTACCTTATGAATGGAGAGGGCAGGGAGGCTGGGCCTGGAGAAGGAGGGTGTGGAGGACAGGAGGGAGGAGGGCGAGGAGGACGGGGAGGAGGGGGCAGAGGACATGGAGGACGGAGATGAGTGTGGAGGACACGGAGGATGAGGGGGGCAGGGGATCAGGGATGCAGAAGGAGAAAGAGGGTGGCATGGGAAAAAATGGATTTGTTCTCAGTGGCATCAGATCATAAAGGTCAAGTCTCTGCTTGTGGACATCAAGGACTCACGTACTTAACTTAAACTAGCCCAACATTTTCCATGCCCAGACGGCGAGGAAGCTGTGCCAAATAAGGGCTGAAAGGGAAGCTCACAGAAGTGGTGAAGCATTCGAGAAATTTCCAGTCAAAAGAGATGAGGGCCTGACTGGAAGAAATCAAATCTGTGTTGGTGCCCAGGAGTAAGAGCCCTGAAAAGTAGGGATTCATGAGGCTAGTGAGAGTCCCTGATAACACACTGAGGGCCACGTGTGGAACACTTTCTGCCCGGGAAGCCTGGGCAGGCAAGCTGCATCCCAATTTCCAGTCTCCAGGGAACTTATTCCAGAGCTGAAGCTACCACACAACACTACCCCTCAGGGTAACACGTGCTAGTCCATGGGTGACAAAAGAAGAGTTTGCTTCACTGGTGGGTGCCTGAGTTTCAGTATTTTAAGATGAATATTTATCAAAATTGCATGTGTTAAACCTCACTTTTATTAATCTCAAAGAGAATGGTGGCAAGCTAGGACAAACAATGACAAATTTTCCTGCCTTGGTAAGCACTCAGAATGACACCCCAAAAAGCAGACAATATCAACAGCAAAAATATGAGAAAAAAAGTCATTTTCAGTGGAGCCTGCCACAACCGGAGGTGATTCGCCACTAAAGAGTACCCTCGTAGAAAAATTCATAACACAAGTATCAAAATTCTGTATTCATGCAGTGAGTACTGAAAGCGCTCACAACAGAGAAGACAGAAGCTAATGTATGTGTGTGTGTGTGTGTGTGTGTGTGTGTGTGTGTGTCACTTGTACCTACCTGGCAGGGGAGTTCTATTCTCAGCAGAGCCAGAATTTTTATTCTGAAGCCATTCTCAGAATTCCTTTAGCTTCTTCTCATACAGCTGCCCATGCTGCACACTGCATAAATGTGCCATGTTAAATGGGCACTATTTGCATCACAGACAATGTCAATGTGTGACTGTGGTGACAACTTTACGGCAAGCAGCAATAAGTATCCTCTTTTAATAAAATGCCACAGAGAGAGGAGACAATAAATCTGGAGGAAGGGGTGCCTTTTCTAGGAAACTGCAGGTTTCCTATGCAGGTAGCTCCTGGAGGCCCTGACTACTGGTGCATCCAGTTCAGAAAGTGAAAGAACAGAACTGGACCAGGTAACACACCAGGAAGCTCTGGCTGTCTGCCCAAGTTCTTGCTCCATTTTGGCTCTCCTGAGCGTGTGTTCCCAAGTCCTCCAACTAACACTGAATAAGCAATTTAAATCCCTACCAGGAAATGTAAGTGTGTAGCTACCAAATAAGGTAGCTACAGCATTCACAGACCTAGAGGAGGAGGAAGAACCCACTTTAAATGTTCCCAGAACCCATCCAGGATTTGGGAATGATTAGTTCCCCTTCTCAGCTGGGTTTGCTCATTTAAAACAGGTCAAAATGAAAAGATCTAGTAACCTTTCTTCTGGATTTCTAGATAATCTCAGCCTCTCTTGTTCTTCAAGGTTAATCATACGAGGCAATACTAGGAGGCTTATCTCCCCACTGTGGGAGGGCAAGGCAGGGGGAAGCTTTGTACAACACTTCCTGAGAAACTGAGCAACAAAGTAATGACAAATCCTATTACCAGAAATAAAATAAGAATTCTAGAAGAAACCGGTTCCACTTATTTATGGTACATAATCTTAATTAAAGAGGAGGAAGAACCCTGAAGAAATATGCCATTAGCTCTTTCACTTTAGCTGGAATATGCGTCCCCCCTAATTATGAAACAAAGTGCACCTTTATGCACCTGGTGATTTTCTGTGCCATGCTGTAGTGTAATGTACAACGGGGATTGTTTTAATAGGGCTGGTAATGAGATCTGGGTGGAAAATCTCTCTGTTAATTTAGCAGTCCTCCTGAGATGTTAAAATTCTAGTTTGCAGGTGTTTTAAAGTTCCTCGCCAAGCATGACCCCAGTCTGCCCCCTAGTTTTGACATTAGGTTTTAAATATCACCTGTAAATCTCTTCCTCGGTTTGTCCTCACCAAAAATCACTTCTATTCTCTTCTTGCCTCTATGCCACTGTGAGTTTCTTTTGCTTTGCCTAAAATGTTACTGAATTAATAATTTGATACTGTAATAATCCATACATTTGAAAACAAGCTTCTACAGAGTTTTAACCCTACAATCTGTCCCATCCAAGGCACAGCAACCTCAAATAGCCAGAACCAACTTGAGCAGCTGCTGTCGCTTCTTGACCTTTTTGTTTAAGGAATACATCAGTCCTTGTAAGCATACTTAAATAAATGACTTGCAAATTAAAAGAAACATTTTTATGATTCACTGCAGTAGTTTGCTTTTTGGGATACAAGGTTAAAAGTGAACAGTAAACCTTTTAAGGTTATTGAAACTAAATTATTAACGCTGTGTTTCACCTTCCTTTTGTCCTCTTTATGGCGTTCTCCCTGATTACTCACTGCAACTCCACTCCTACAAGTTGTAAATCAAATGAAAAATCTTTAAACCACAAAAACAGCTGATTAAAATGTTCAACCACAGGGGAACTACAGAGATGATGGAGAGGGACACACCGCATTTTTTTAAAAATATGAAGCTTCTGATAGCTTTTGAAGAAATATGTTGTGAAAACTGTGCACTTTCATCTCCAGGAGTGAGCAAAAGGGACAGTCCCGCTTTTGAAATCCATTTGCAACCTTCAAAATAATGAGTACTTTCTTCCACTTGCTTTGCACCTGGTACCTCACACCAGAGTGCTTTTCACCTGTACGGTTTGATGCTCAAACACGAGTTGCTTCAAAGGGGGCTGGTGACTGGCGCCAGAGGATGGGGTTTTCTTCCTCCTCTGATTAGCGATGACTGACAAAGCTCTGAAATCACGATCCGGGGGGCTGGAATGTCACTGAGGAATGCCATGTTCCACCTATCTACGTGCAGCCTCCATCTCCTCGCCTGTAAAATGGGCTGATGATGCTTTCTTCTTAGGTCCTAGCTGTGAATATTATTTTCACCTCTGAGCACACACTCAATAAAATATTCAGTGGGTAAGTCATGCCTTACACATCTTCTGAAAGGAGGGTTTTATGCTTCACAAAACCGTCTGAATTCGTTAAGTGTATTCTGATTAATAAAGCAAGTCCAATCCTGCCCGGGGCACCAGCGCATTACATCTGGGATCCCCAGAGGAAGCTCCGAGGAGGGAGGAATGGAGCAGAGTGGAAGCTGGGCCAGACTCTGGGGTCACACTGCGTGACTCCACGCAATCCGACGGAAGGGGCTTCTCAAGAGCAGCGCTGTCTCCCGTAGCCTCCTTTCCCAAAATGCTGGGGAAAATACCAGGAACAGGGCCAGGCCCCCGGCTGTGCATCCTGGACAGAAGGGTTCTGCTGTTGCAGTCGTGAAGTCCTTCCTAATTTATCTGAACTTGTGTTAAGTGGAGTCGACCGGATGGTGGCGCGTGGGAGGGGGCGACGATCCTGCAGTGCGCATGCGCCGCTCCTCTTGGCCCCGTGAGCGCGCACCATCCCCCATGGTCCCCAGCCCGGGATCCCGGTGGACCGTCAGTGCTCAATGTGTGGGAGTTCAGCGGAGGTGCCCGAGACGCTGCTCTCCCCGTTCAAACCAGAACTGGCTTTGGATGCAGAAGGCAGGCAGTGGTGTTCTGAGAAAACAGAAATGACCAGGGAACCCTATCCTGTCCTTTTTTACTCGTGTTACTTTAGCTGATTACCCAAAAACACTGTCAAGGACGGAAGGAAAGGGAATGATGGGGCTGCCCACAGATCCTTTCGGTCCTTCCTTACAGTCAGTAAGTCGGAAGGAGAGCGGGTGAGTGGAGTGTGGGCTTCTCGAAAGCAAAGAGATCAAAGGTTGAGTTAGAGTTCTGCAGCGTTTCCCCACGTGGTTGACAACACAATATGTATGGGTGCATGAGCTGTGAAACACGAATTATGTAACTTCAGCGATTCCGCATGCGAGGGAAATGCTCTTATATTTGTATTTAAAACTGGCACCGATCCCAACAATGTGAATGTGCTTAGCACTACTGAGCTTAAAAGTGGTTAAGATGGCAAATTTGATGTTACGTGGTTTTTACCACAACAAAAAAGAATGGCATTACAATGCTATCAAGATGAATGGTAGAATCCGTGCTAATAATTTAAAACTGCAATGTTTCTTTACTTAGAACAACATTCAATAGCAAATTAAAAACATCATGAGAAGCTGGAAAAGAAGCTATAAGAGAAAGGCACAGGCTTTCTATTTTCGTGCCTTTAACTGCACGTTTTTCCTGTCTTTTAAACAAAGGACTCGGAGTTTTCATTTTGCATTGGGCCTCACAAAGTTCGGAGCTCACACTCACCGTGAACCAGTTATCTGAGTGAGAATCTTTGTCCTTGGAATGCCCTAGGAAACCTAGGGCTGGCCCAGGAAGGACCAGGAGCTGCCCTTCTTTGTGAAAGCAGTGGAAAGAAGAGCACCGGGCCCCTCCTCCTGGGGACTGACAGCGTCAGGCTCCAACAGGGGAGTCACGGTAAAGGCTTGGAACCCGCTATCTGCTCTACCGCTCTGGCAATAAATGTGAGAACAGAAGCAACAGTCCCAGCAGCGGCTTTCAGGCCTAACCAGGATGATAACAATTGAGAGAGGGAGAGATCCATCTGGTGGTGGTGAAGGGAGACAGTTGCTTCTTACCTTCCCCAAGGCTATATCAGGTCTGCAAGCATCTGCTGGGTCCAGAAGGGGCTTGCCAGAGGCCCAGGATGGACCAGCATTTGAGCTCTGGGAACAGAAGCCACCAGCAATGCCCTTACCTAACTTCTGCCCTGAAAGAGAGCTTTTCTGCTCGTGTGCCTGTTCAGAATCCGCTGCCTTGGTCTCGGCTGTACAGCTCCTTCTGGACTCCAAATCACACAGGGTAAGTCAGAGAAAGGGAAACAAGACACCCAGCCCTCCAAAGAATGTGCTACCCTGGACAGCTCTCATTTTGGCTGCTCCCCACCTCCGGTTCTCTGTGGGGCCCACCAGGCTCTCCTCTCCGGTATCTCTGCTGTTTGGCTGCTGTAAACCTTTTTGGAGGTCTACATGTGCCTGGAATTACTGACCTTTATCTAAATCATCTCACTGGGAACTCCTAACTGCTCCTGGTGGTGTATACTAGAGGTCCCCTATTTTAGATGAGAAGCAGGTTCCAAGAGATGGAGTGGCACACATGACATCAAAGGGAACAAAGGGGCTGAGCAGCAACTGCACCATCTGCAGACCATACTCCCAGTACATCCCAGGCTCCCAGGTCATGAGGAAACCCCCGGGGAACATCCGCAATATGGAGCATTATGAGACAACTGGCCCAGACTCTGCACGTGTGGTACCATCCAAAGATTTAAAAAGGGAGCGGGGAGAGAAAGAACATTCTAGATGAAAAGAAACTGAAAAAGGCATTGCAATGATATGCATAAAACTTAACTGGATCTTGGATCAAAAACAAACTGTACCAAGGGGAAACTTGAATATGGATTATATATTTGATACTATCAAATCAACATCAATTTATTGGGGGTTAGTTTTGAAAAATGGTCCAGAGGACAAAGACCAACTTCAGGAGATATCTTAAGGGGGAAAGGAGAATGGAATGGGAGACACATCTGACCATATCTGTAATGTGATATCTCTAATAAGAAATGTAAAGTACACACACACCAAAGCAAGGGGCACCATATGAGGCATAGAATGCTATGGAGGGATCCTGCAAGCTTAACATGATCAAGTTCAGGTCAGCACAGAAGTAGTTAAAAACATTAACAATGACAGCCATTAATTAGCTTATTGCACGTGAGGCTTAGATCTACATACCTTCTTTATATTCTTTAGTTGGCCTTTCTAACTTCTTTGAGACAGATGTGAACCCCATTTTTACAAAACAGGAAATGGGCTCAGAAATATCGAGTAACATTCTCAGGGACACACAGCCTAAGATTCCGACCCAGGTCTCTGTGGCTCCAAATCCCAGCCTAATCATTATTCTGAACTGCATTTCAAGTAGATGAAAGGTGAAAAACTAAAGGTGGATATTAAAGAACTTGGTCTGAAACCCTGAGGATGTACTTGATTCTTACAGTTTGATACGATCAAACCTCCAAACAGGTCAGCCTCAGGAGGGAGAAGTCTCATTCTGAGAGCCTTTGCCAAATCCTAGCATCATTACTGCCCTTATATTCCTGTCTCAAGACAACAAACCTGAAGAGATTGACTTAAAAGCTTTCCATAAGACATAGTTAAGAAGATCAATACCCAAATACATTGCTCACTGAAACCTGCTTAAGTTGACGATATGGAAAGATTATTTCTCAGCTGGATTTGGGGAAAATCTCACAAGATTTTACAGAGGCATGCGGGAAATTGGAGTAATATTATCAGTATTTCTCCCTTTCATCAATGTTTTAAACATACTGAAACCCCCCCTTGGGGGAAGGACCACTCATGTGCATGTGTGTGTATCTTCTACAGGACATAGGGCACAGAGCTTATTACATACTAAATCCTCAGTAAATATCTGTGGAGAAAGTAAACTAGAATCTCTCTCACCTGATTATAAAGAAATACAAACAACCTTTTATTGCAGAAAATTTAGACTAAATCCTCGAGGCACGGGTTATCGTCTCACCTGGAGCATAGGAAAACCATGCCTCAGGTGCCACCGCAGGAAGTGTATGGGACAGGGAGATGGACGTCAACAGGGACAACGAAAGCCCTCAGCAAATTGGAGCACAGAGTGACTGCAAGTAAATAATAGAGATGGGACTGGTCACATGTCTGCTGTCGTCTGAGGGTTTCCAGGTTTTCTTAGATATGCTATTTCATTAGGGCTGTAGCCGTTATCCATCACCCTGTTCAAGTCCCATCAAATCACTGTCCCTTTTCATATGTCTATCTCCAAAAGCTACAAAGCAGCTCTGCAGAAATCTGGGTACTGTCAGCTAGAATGATTTATTCCTTCTCCCGAATAGGCTGGTTCCCTGGACTATTTTCATGGTTGCTGTTGTTTCAAATGCTAGCAGGTTTTAGATTCTGAAAGACACACACACACACACACACGCACACGCACACACACAGCGTGGGGAAGGAGAGGGAGATTTTCAAGGTTTATGGAGGTAGATATTTAATCAAATTCAACCCAAAATACTTCAGGTACTAGTACATTTCTCCACTGAGGAAAGAGTGAAAAAGAGGCTCACATTCTGGAGAGAGAGACAGACATAAACACACCGTGACAATAGAGGGTTCCACATTTGACACCAGACAAATGTACAAAGAAATAGGTAAGGAACAAGTTCTATCAAAGTAGAGAAGAGAGGACACAGAAAACATCCCAAAAAACTTAAATATCTAAGATGAGTTCCATAGGATGAATGGAATTTTGTCACACGGCCTCTTGTCTATTTTGACTTAATTATTAATTAAGTTATATATATATAATTATTAATTATATCCACATATCCATGAGATCACTTCAGCTCTTTTCTCCTCACATCATACACAAAAATCATCTAAAAAATTTGGACCACAGACCTGAATGTAAGAGCTGCAACTGTGAAACCTCTAAAGGAAACCCAAGAGGAAATCTTCATGGCCTTGGCTCGGGGTAAGAGTGCTTAGCTATGACACCATAAGCATAATCTTATAAAGCAAAACTAATAAATTGGAATTATCAAAATTAAGGACTTTTGTATTTCAAAAGACATCATTAAGGAAACTGACACGGGTTCATCAATGGATGAATGGTAAAGAAGATTTACATACACACATACACACATACACGTGCAATTGAATTTATTCAGTCACAAAAAAGAAGGAAATTTGGCCCTCTCTGACTACACGGAGGGCCCTTGAAGGCATTATACTTAGTGAAATAAGTCAGAGAAAGACAAATACCTATGATCTCGCTTTTATGTGGAATATACAAAACAAACAAGCAAACAAAAACCTGAACTCATAGATACAGAGAACAGACACGCGGTGCCAAAGTGTGGGATGGGGACTTGGAAAATGGATGAAGGTGGTCCAAAGGTACAAACTTCCAAATAGAAGTAAGTCACGGGTTATGATGTACAGCTCGATGACTATACTTAAGACTGTGAAGAGTAGATCTTAGAAATTCTCACCACAAGAAAAAAAGCTATGTGATGGATGTTAGTAGACATGTGGTGATCATTTTTCAATATATACATACATAGGACTGTTATGTTGTACACCTGAAACTAATATAATGTTATATGTCAGTTACATCCCAAATTTTAAAAAAATGTTCATTATAGACTGTAGGATATTTTTTAAAAAATCAACAAACCAAAGAATGGGGAAAACATTGGCAAGTCACATCTCTGTTAAATGGCATATATCAAGAATACATAAAAGACTCTTAACAACTCGATAATAAGAAGCCAATTCAACCAACCTTATTAAATCAGAGTAAAAAAATATATAAATAATTTACAAAAGAAAAGGCATACAAATGGCCAATAGGCAAAGACATTCAACATCATCAGTCATTAGGAAAATGCAAATAATTAAAATCACAAGATACTATCTCACATCCATTAGGATGTCGGTAAGTCAAGAAAAGACAATAAAAAGTGTTGATGAGGATATCTATAAACCAAAACTCCCCTATGCTGGTGGTGGGGTCACTTTGAAAACCAGAGTGGTAGTTTCTTAACAGGTTAAACGTAAACTCATTACACAACCCAGCAATCCCACTCCTGGGTGTGTGCCGAAGAGAAATGAAACACGTGCACACAAGAACTTGTGTGGAAAAGTTCATAAGAGCATTACTCTTATTAGCCCCACACTGGAAAGATCCAAATACCCATTTGCTGGTGAATGAATAAACAACATGTGTTCTGTCCACATGGTGAAATATTACAGAGCAAAAAAGAGGAAAAACTACAGATATATGTTATATAATATGGAGGAACCTAAAAACATTGTGCTAAGTCAAAGAAGCGAAACACTATAGTTCTACTTATATGAAATTTGAAATCTTAAATTTTTTTTTTTTTTTTTTAAGAAGACAGAAAGCAGGAAAGTGGTTGCTGGGATTGAGGAGGGGTGAGAATAGGGATTAACTTCCAATAGGCACAAGGGATATTCTAGGGAGAATGGGAATATTCTAAAACTGGATCAGAGTGATGGCTGTACAACTCTATAAATTTACTAAAAATAACTGAACTGTAGACTTAAAACCAGTCAATTTTATGGGGTATAAGTTATCCCTCAGTAAAACTATTAAAAATTAGTGGTCAGGATGAAAATCAGAGGAAAAGATTTTTAGGGAGCATAACAGTTGAATAGTCTGGTGTGTGACAAACATTTTTAAATAAATGAACAAAAAATGAAAGACTGGATGACCATCACACCCCTGATTCATGTGGATAAGTGCTCTCCGTCATGTGAAACTCTTTTCACATGTTCCTGTATTAGCCACGTGGGCTGTAGTGGCTAGAGGGTAAACCTGGGAATTTTTAAAAACTCTCTTCTTTCTGCTTTTCATTTCTATGTTTACCTTACCTTGCCTGTGATTGCTTGTTCTTCCTGTTATATCCAAAATTACTCTAGTCCCCTGTCTCTGTTTCTCTTGAACCTGGTAAGGTGCAGGGGTCTACCAGTTGTGTTTTCTAACCATCATCCCCAGCCTCGAAGCCTCTAGACCCCTGTGCCTTCCGGTCTAATGCCTCACCCCCCAGAGCAGCTACTCTGTACCTGGGGAGTGGGCACCCCACATCCAGCCTCAGGACTCTCTGCGTGAGATGCCCTTTATGTCTGTTCCTCAAAATGTAGCTTCACGCTCCTCTTATACACATCCCACAACTGGCCTAAAGATAAACATCTTTAATGGTACTACTTTGCGCTTATTCATCTGTCCCTTTGCGAGTCTTCTCGAGTTGGGGGGAGGGGGCGGCAATGTGTGCACGTGTGTCTGCAACCAGACGGAAAACTCTAGATCACACACCACGTCCTCCCCACACGTCTTATACTTTCAGCACACCGAACCCACCTTTGTGTTATTTTTGTTGCTGGGCAATACACAAGTGACCACAGGTAGGAAGGAACGAGGTGCCAATATGACAAAGAAACGTTTCTCTCATTTTGTCCAGTTGGCCCATTTGAACACCTTGGTCACCTACCAAACAGTGACGCAAGAACTGCCCTTACTTATCCAGGGACTCTGGTGTTCATGCCTACTCGCAGTTGGGTGGTTTGAAAAGACCATAGTTTCAGTTCCTATTTATGCATCTGGCCAGCTATCGGGCGAGACAGAAAACGCAAATGTATTGACGTGAAATAGCAATAACCTTTCTCCGCCCGGCTGCGGGTAGGCCCTGAGCTGCAGAAACAATCTGGCCTTTTGGCTCTATTTAATACATTGAGCAACCACAAATCAAAGACTGCAACGAATAAGGAAACACATGCACAAGAGGACATAAACCAACCCAGCCATAGAGACCAGGAAAGCCTCGATCTGGCCATTTCCTGAGCAGAGAGAAATGCACGAGGCACGATCCGGTCCAGACCACACCAGCTAGGGCCAGAAGTGCTACACACCTGCTCCATCTTGCTCTCTGTCTCCACCCCACACTTGAGCTACGAAGACTGATTTCTTTATTAGACGCGTTAGTAAAGCTGAGCCTTCTGTTTATGTTTGTCAAAAAACATAATATAGCCAATATCAAGGTGTTTACTTAGAGAAGAACAGATTGGAAGCTCTCCCTGTCTAGCAACTCCCTCTGGGCACTTGAATATAGACCTGGAACATCTGTATCGCCTCCAAATTATGCTTCTTTTAGCCAATTTCATACTGGAGATGTCATGCCCTATTTTGGCCTTTTACTTTTCAATGCAAACCAGCCACCTGGAAAACAAGAGCTCTTTTCTTCTATTCTCCTTAAAATGACAAGTTTAGAAAGCAAAAAGGGGAAAGTGCACAAGCAATAACTTAAAACAAAACAAAACATGCAGACCAATTTCTCTAAGGTTGCCCTTCATGCTAAGGTTATTCTACCTATATCTAAAAAGGAGACACTTGGCCCAGCCATGAAAATCTGCTGCACTTTGCCAAACTTAATATACAAATCCACATACACACACACACACACACACACACCCCATTTCTTGAAGTGAAATTATATTTCCTCTTACAGGAAAAAAATATATATACTACATGAGATTTTTTCCCTTTTATCTGATGACATGTGCATTTAGTGGTATGATCCTAAAAGACCGAAAAAAAAAAAACAAAACAAAACAAAAAAAAAACACCAAACAAACAAACAAAAAACCCAGAAAGAAAGAAAAAAAGAACTTATTCAGGAACTATTTGTTATGAAGAATCAACTTTTGGTTGCTGAACTTTATTATTTCCAGAAGTCACACTAGCTAGAAATGTACAAGTTACCTCTGAAGGTCATAAAATTTCAATTAATTTTGGAATGTCAGCGCTGTCTGCGGCATATTCCAGAACTCAGCATTCAAAGTGGCAGCTGTGGCTTAAAGATGATCATCTTTTAGGTCCATCACTGGACCTAAAAGGGCAGAGATGCACAGAAAACTTGTCTGTATCAAATGCCTCCTCCGGAAAGTCTCCACCCCTCTCCTGAAACAGCCGCCCATTGTTCTCGGACATGGACAGACTTTGCTCTAAATCTTCATCTTTTTTTTTTTTTCCGAAGGCTCTCTTGCTTGTTAATGCCCTGACCTTGGCATCTGTGCTCAAACGACAGCTAATGTGATCTGCTTCAACAATGCTGACTATTGGCAAGGAATAGAAGCATGCTCAGTGATGTCATTGAACTCATTAGGGATATATCTGACATTTTGGCCCCAAAGAACATACTTATTAAACACAACCTTACTGAACAGCAGTGTGGCCTGTTGATAAGTCAAGTAAAACAATGCATGTTTTGTCTTGCTATAAAAATAGCACTTTGACCAAGAAACAGAGTTTCTGCTCTTGTCTCTCTAATTATGGTAGCAAAGCAAACTGAAAGACAACTTACGTAAGGAGGAGAGATAATAACCTGAAATGCTCAGTGCTATGTTAGACATTTTACAGAATTTAACGAAAGTCCCAATATTAATCAATTGCTTAGCAAACGATCCCTTTTCCAGCCCTGGCCCAAGAGCAGAGGCAGATGTTACTGTCGCTGAGACAACGTTACTTGAGAAAACGTCTTATACATCGACAAAGCAACATCTAAATTGTGATTTTAGTCTAGATGGCTTATTTGCAGACTGATAAAGAATATGCTGGCTTCCAGCGACTCCAATCCAGTTTTATCGCCCTTGCCGTTCCGTGAAGGTGGCTTGACCTGGATGTGGCGGCTACGGAGGGCACCTGGGAAAGGTTGGAGTAACCCCGCTGACCCACGGGGCTTCAGAAACAGGCTAAACACGGCACCATGGGCCTCGCTTTCTGGCACTTAGAAAAGGCAGGCCTTTCATTAGCTCCTAAAAGAACAAACACTTTCTGAGCCTCTTTTTCAAATGAGATTACTTTCAGACACATGAGTGGAGTGTTCCTCATTTACTGAGCAGCACGACTGGAGGAAGCTGGTTAGAAAATCCCTGAGTAATGCCTTCTTCACATCTTACTCTGTCCACGACTTATTTTCCAAGCACCCCTGCACACAACCGACCACTGCCTCCTTCCTGTCTTAGCTTCTCCACATCACACTCTCTTTACTTCCCTTCTAGTATTTGTTCTGTCCTGTGTCAGCTTCCTTTGCTCTCTCTCTTGCTCTGATCTCTCAATACTGGAGATCCCCAGGGCTCAGAACTAGCCCTTCTTTCTCTTTATCCTCTCCCTAGCTGGTACCATCCATTTCTATAGTAAAGACCACCTGAAAGTTGATGATTCCCACATCTGGGTCTCTTCTGACCACCATACTCACATATCTGATGGCTTACTTGACCTCCCACACTCAATGTGGTCTAAACTCACTTAGATTTCTCCCTGCACCTGCCCCTCTGGATCTCTCTTCCTCAAGGAGCGGAGCCGAGTACACTCAGTTATTCGATTAGGAAGCTTGGGAGTTAATCTTGACTATCTATTTGGTGAAACCAACCCACAATGGTGGGTCTTATTGGTTCCAGCTCCAAAGTCTCTCTCAAATCCAAGCATTTGCCATCCCACCACCTATGCTAAACCATTTGTTTCATCTCCAGACCAGCACAGCAGCTTTCCTGTGCCTGCTGCTGCCCATGGTGCCACGTATTAATCTGTTGTCTCTGCTCCAGACCCACCTTCCTGTCCTCCACTCTGTGTTCTGAGAGCTGCTTTACACACCTATTATCTAGATACTTTCATTATCTTTTCCCTCTTCCAACCCCCGTGTAACCAAGCCCCTTTACTAAATCCCACCTGCTTGACATCCCTAATATATTTTCTGCCTTCCTAGGTGACATGCCCACCACACAATCTATTTTCCACACAGCATAATTTTAAAATTGTAAGTCAGACTATGCTCACAAGCTCAAAAACACTATAATGGCTCCCTAGAGAACCTTGAATAAAACTTATCTTGTAAGCTTTGCCTAGGGAGGTTTGATTTCCACATACTGCTTTGATTTCCTCCCATACCAAATTAGCTTCCTTCCAGTTTCTGGAACAGGTTGAACTTTTCCCTGACTTTCACTCGGTTCATACAGCTCCTTCTGCCTGGACTCCTCTTTCCTCCATGTCTGACTTCCTTGTGCCCTTCAGGATTCAGCTCAAATGGCATCTTCTCAAAAAAAAAAAAAAAAAAAAAAAAAAAACCTCCTTCCTCCTGAAGGATTTCAGCACCCTGGCTAAGTCCCTATCATAATCTGTAATTAAACATGTAGTCATTATTTTTTTTTTCCAGTTAACTCTAATCCCCATGACATAAAAGGCAGGGACTTTGTTGAACTCACCAGTCTGCACCCAGTACCATGGCCCCACTACATATCTGTTCAATGAATGAACGCATGAATGAAAAAGTAAATGAAAGATTACCATTTCTTCTATGTTTCTGTAAATGAATAACTTCCAAATTCCACAAATAATTCAAAAATCAGAAATATCTCTATTTCTTACAAAGGATGATTTGTAAGGCAAATTAGTAACATAGATACACTTCAGGGAGAAAAACCACTTAAAACATACTAGCCCATGGTGAATTCCTTAGAAACACTGCTTTATTTACCCACTGATGTACTATTTGTAATTTTTTTCTTAACTATTTACCAAAGCAATTTCTGCAAGGAACTCCATAAATCTGAAAGCAATTAAATAACTATTAATTTTTTTTAAAGAGTTATAATTTAGGCCACTGATTTAGTTCGGTCTTCCTCTTACTTAATGTGAATTTAGTGAGTTTTGCTGCATCTTCTGCGTTCATTTTTTTTTTTTTAAGATTGTTATGTTACAGAAGTATAAAAATTCTTTTAATCCTATTGGTTGGAATATCACAAATTTTCCTAATAACACCAAATTTACTGTTTGGTGCAATGGGAAGAAGCAGACAAGAGAGCCGCAAAGTCAGCTCAATGTTGCACTAAGCATGAAGATGACTTGGGTCAGAATCAGTTCAAGGGCTGGGAAGATTCTGGGCAGTGCTCCAGAGCCTCCTACTTTGACTTCTGGTATAACCTCATTCAAACCGTTTGCCTTTGTCATGTTCTCTTCTACTCAGGGATATTTTTGTGATGGATATTTAAATTTTGGGGTATTTACATAACATTATTTACAACTGGTCACTATTCGCGGATAATTTGCTTTTTTCCAATTCATCTATGTGTTTATGAAATGCCACATTAACTACCACTGCTATTTAGTTACTGAGTCCTAATGACTGACATAAACAAACAAATGTGTGTGTGTGAATGTGACTGGCATGAAATCAGATCTTGCCGAGAGAGTTCTGACTAATGATATTCACTTGTGATCTTATTGGTCCCAATCTGAATCGGTGACGCATATTTACAAGAGTGAAGGTTACAGTCATTGCTTTTGCATTTGCATGTCTTGGGTATTTTACTTCGTACTAAGTGATTTTGATTTGTTCTAAGAAAGTGTCTGACAATATCCACTTCGATGCATTTTCCAGCTGAAATGTTTCCAAACACAGTATTTTCCCTCTAGAAGTATTCAACCATGTAAGAACATTCACACACTTTTACCGGTGTTTATATTAATGGAGACAGAAGACACCAAGAAAATCCTGCACAACCAAAGGTTGGTAGTAGGACGATGTCATCTGTTCCACAGCTGGTGATATAGGAAATGCTAGAATCAGCAGTAGAAGATAATCTTGGAGATCATGCCCAATCTAACCATCTACCTAGATTTGAGGCCAGTTTTAGGGTGTGTGATGGCCATGATAGGAAGAATCTACAGCTAAGGATTGAGGGAAACAGGGTGAGAGAACAGGGAATGGAAGGTTAATGACTAAGTTCCACAGTCTAACAACTTACTGTCCAATGATACAATATCAACCAAAGAAGATTGTATCAAATAATAGATACTCTATTTATTTTAGGACTCACTGGGACTCCCTACCCCTCTTCAATTTCCAGGGCTGTCTGATCATTTTAGTTTTAATATCACTTTTATTAGAGTTTTTCCTCTCAATTGTAATAATGAACTGGTCATTTATTTTACTGTGTCAAACAAAGAGTAAAAACAATGACACTTTCCTATAACAAGTATATGATAATTAGTAGCTTAATTATAAAAAAAATATTCTCTCACCTTGAGTAAAGTCAAAGCCTTTTTGTTGTGGTGGTGGTTTTTTCTGTTCGGCATTAAGTAAAAAAACAGTCTTGAACTCTGACTATCTTGCAACACTAGCTCACGAGAAAAAAATGGCTCTAGACCCATTTTGATGCTCAAAACCTAAACCTGTTAACAAATGCCAACATTTCTGAACCAAGAAAAAATATTCACAAGTTTTTGTGGGATTCAAGAAGGAATAATGTGGCATAGACCTTCACAGTTCTCTTAGCCCTGATCAAGTCTATTCTCCAACAAGTCTGAATGATTTCCATTATGCGAACATGTTATTGGCACATGTCTGTGGCTCCTTGCAGCAAGGAGCGGGGGGTGGATAGGGGCAAGCTGAGAATAATGATCCTTAAAATATTTGGAAACTTTAATAATAATTTAGCTCCTGGGAAGCAGTATTTTCAATACTTACCATAGTTGATGTTAAAAGAATGTAGAATTAGATGCTCGACGAAAAGAATTTTTGAATTCCTACTAAGAACGGAGAAGCTCTAGCTGACAGATGCTGAGGTCAAGCTACGTAGCCTTTTACAGCTAATACAAAACCTATTACAGCGCTCAGTACACAGTGTTGGTTGTCAGAATGAGCATGTGTCTTTAAACTCTTAACCACAGATTAGAGGCTCGCTTCCTGAGGGTTTTTAGTTTCTTTTAAACAGATGGTCCAAAGTGAGGATGAAGGAAGCTGTTTTGATCCATTGTGTAGGTACAGAATGTTATCTTTGTTTTGTTTAAGCATTACACTACCTAGAGTTAAATAATTGGGTGACAATTCTCAGCTTTACTTTGAAGCTAGAGCACATGGGAACAAAGTATTCGGTAATTTTTCTTAGCATATTTGCATAAATGTTTACTCTCCTGCAAATATGAATGTAAATACAACTATCCTTAGTACTTATACAGTCACTGAAGGGATGGGCATGCCTCTCTATATATTGTTTATTTTTGTATTTTTTTTTAAGCAACTGTGATCATCTTTGGTAGAAAGAAGAAAAGCTGCTTTTTTTGTGAAGTTTAAAGATAGGAGGCCATTGTCTTATTAAAGTTTCCGTGCAAGATCTCAAACAGCCTTCAAAGGTAAAAAGTAAATCTTCCTGACACATCTTTTGATTTTACAAACTATGAACACAGGCATGTAAATTTAACTCTGAAATTTCGATACTTCTGAGCATTTGCATATGATACTATTCTGATATACATTATAACCTGAAATTACATTGCTAAAATAATAAGGCTCAAAGCAGTCCTTCTCCATGAACATGGGATTAGGAATAAAGAGTACTGTCTTTCTAAGCTTAGCATTTGAATGCATTATTTTATATGCCTCTCCTGGCTTGGCTTCACACTGGTAAATGGTGTTTCATCAGCCCAAATGATTGGGAAGATGGTTCATGAATTTAGTTTATGAATACTGACACATTTCAACCCACAAATAGGGATGTAACACTGCATCAAAATGGAGCTAAAAGAGGAAAAAGAATACAGCAGCCAATGGGAAATCTAGATGAATTGAACAAAGGCACTTAATTTAATAATGAAAACCACTCCAATGTACAATGTACTGTACTATACCTCTAGCCATTCAATTATTAAAATAAATGCATATTCAGATGTTTCCCAAAGATGCTTTCTTTCTCTTTCAGATTCAAAAGAACGCCTTTCTAATCCAATACAATTCTTTTCACTCTGCATTTCAGCAGCTGTCTTTCCTGATTTCTAATCAAAGCTGATGATAACTGGCTTTGGCAACAGACTGTAGTATCCCAAATGAGTAATTAAAGCTATAAATGTGCTCACTTCTTCCTCAAAACCCAGGGTGCATTTCATAGCCTAACAGATTCAGGCTCAACAAGGCTCTCCTGGTTTTTAAATTTGGTCAGGATCTTTAGTGCATTAATAAAGGAAGGGCTGAGGTTTTGTGTTCGGATTTTTCAATAGCCAGTTCTACGTACACAATACAAATGTCAGTAGGGTGAACAAACTCCTTCAGTCTCTAATATCTCCCCCACATATGGGCCCAGGATGAAGAAGCTGACAGTCAATAATAGCATTCTTCTAAGAAAGAGAAAATGGGGGGAAAACAAACAAAAAAAAGGGGGGGGATATAGCATTTTAAAGAAAAACGGAAGAAAATATTTTTAAAATCAGAGAAAATGCTTAAACTATGCAGGGCAGAACACTTTCAATCTCTGTCTGAGAAACAGCGGTCAGGGGAGGAGATGTCCACTTTGAAATGGATTCTACCTTGAAGGGATATATTCCTTTCTAACCCACCTCGTCCCCTGTAAGAAAGATGAACTCATAAAATGGAGAAAACAAGGAACAGATACATTGTATCAATGTAGAGCCTAAACAGCATTTTCTTTCCAGCTCTTAATTAATGCATGATAGGACTGTGAATAAATGTAGGTTTTTCATATACTTAATTCAGAACAGACACTTAACTGTGACATATTTTAAAGGGGAGTAAACAGACATTCATTAGAAATAGAGATGGGGTTTTCTTTTTTAATCCAAAATAACAGAAACAGTTCCACATTTCTAAATGTGTTTACTACATGCTTAACTGCATGGGAAAGAAAAAAAAAGACTCAAAATAAGAAAAGTTTAAATTAAATCGAACAACTTTTATTGAAGGCCACATGTCCTCTTCAAGTATATTGGTGAACTACTCCACTCGGAAAACAATTTCTTTCGTTTCCTACCACCCCGAGGCTAGCAGCCCGATGAGCCCTGAGAGACGATAAAAGATGAGAGAAAGCAGAAGAGCAGGGCTAACCAGGATGGAGGCGCTTCCGCTCCCGGCCCTCGTCCTGAAACAGCCGGGGTGAGCATCAACCTTTAGCCGAAGGTCAGATCGAAGAGGTGGCAGAGGCCAGGAATGAGACAGACGAAGGCAAGTAGGACCAACTTTTACTTCCAGGTGGAAACTCCTGAAGCAACCTCTTTTATAAAACTAAAGTGTTCTTCCTCTGGGAGGAACTAGAAATGCCCTATTATCTTTTGATAATATTATTTGAAAATAGAGACAATGTGGATTTTTAGACTTTAAAATATGTTATTGATAAAATAAAATTACGTACTTGAATTCGTAAGAAAGAGTAGTAGGACAGATCAGAATGCGTTTTAAGTTCTTAAATGATAGTAGGAACGGATAAATTTAAACTAAAGGGCAGCTAGTATTCACTGAGTACTTGCTATGTGACGGTCTTGGTGCTTTCTGTGCCTCTTCTTATTTAATTTCCTTACGCTATTTAAGGCAATGTTGTTGTCTTTTACAGACGAGAAAAGTGAGGTTTAGACTGTTAAGCACAAATTGGTTTGACCAAGATAAACCCCAAAAATGAAATACTGTAGCCATTTAAAAAGTACTTTTGTAGGAGAACGCTGACTGGCACGGAAAGATGTTTGTGATATACTAAGTAAAAAGGCAGGTCACCAAAGAGTTATGTATAATATGATTTAGTTTTGAATAAGTATACATCTGTAAATATCGATCTATGTCTGGCTGTGTGCCTAAGAATGTACTCTAAAATGTTAATAATTATTATATTGGGGTGAGATCATCTTTTTTTTTTATTTCCTTTTCTATTTTCTAAGTTTTACACACAAAAAAGGTATTACTTTTTTTAAGTTATTTTTTAAGATTTTATTTATTTATTTGAGAGAGAGAGAGAGAGCATGAGAAGGGGGAGGGTGAGAGGGAGAAGCAGACTCCCTGCCGAGCAGGAAGCCAATGCAGGACTCGATCCCGGGACTCCAGGACCATGACCCAAGCGGAAGGCAGTTGCCCAACCAACTAAGCCATCCAGGTGCCCCAAAAGTATCACTTTAATATTAAAATAACTTTAAGGTTCAGTGAAAGGGATCATACTATTAATGTATGTTAATTCAACAAGAACACTTTCCAGAAGCTCTTCATTCTATATTCTCAAAGAAGAATTTTTTTAGAAGGCATGCAAGGAGGGTTAAAAGCAAAATCTCCGACAAATCGGTTCTTAAATACTGCTGAGACAAGGCAGAGTTTTTGAGTTTGGTGAAAAGGAGGTGCTTTAAAAACCCGAAACAGAAAGCACCAGAAGGAGAGGACTCATTTTTGCTCCTGGTGGGGACCTTCGTGGCATACCCAGAGGTCAGCACCTGCCACCCAGCAGGATTTTCTGAGAGTAGGTAAGAGTGCTTCCTAAGCAAGGGGAAGAAAGCCACACCCCCACACAAACACACATATATCCACACATGCATAGAAAGATACACACACAAAACCTGCATACGAAATACACACATACACGCATGCATACAGCAAGGATCAGCTAGCACCTACCCCTGGCCAGCCACTGTAGAGGAACCTTGCAGACAGACAAACAGACAGGACTTGGGGGGTCTTGAACATAGATTCAAGAAGGCAGAATTAGAAATAAGAAAACACACGGGCGAAGAGGGCAGGCTGAGATAAGGATATGTGTATGCAAACATTAAAGAAGGGTATCGGGCTAGAGAGGGGTTGGGAGGTGGGGCAGCCTGTGGCACATAGATGGGGCATCAGAAAAGATCACCCTGAAGAGTGAGCCGGGACGACAAGAAGCATTCAGTCACGTCAAGAGCCAGAGCAGGGCATCCAGCAGACGAAATGCCAGGTGCAAGGGCGTGAGCATGGGAACACTCGTTGGCTGGTGTGGCTGGGTCCCGGGAGTGCTGGGGAGCAGGAGCCACGGGCAGCAGACACAGGAGAAGGAGAACAGAGGATCCAGAGTGCACAGAGGCTGGATCAACGGCAGGAGAAATAAAGAAGAAAGCAAAAGAGAAGGATGGAAAGCAGCCCTGGAACCAATGCAGGTCCAAGGAAGCAGGAACACAGTATGAGTGATTAATGCAGAGCGCGGTCAACGTGTCTCAGTCATAACTGCAACGGGGGGACATCGTGATATTTAACAAGACTCTGCAACGAAATGAAGAATGGCCACAGATACAGCTCAGGGAGCCACCACCACCGGGGCCAGTGGGGGTGAGAAGGATGACACAGAATTCAGAGGAAACAGACCGATTTGTCCAGATGAGTGCATCCCTCTCAAGCTCTAAGACAGGCTGGTCCACACTGGACTCGTGCTGGCATCATCCATTCACAGAGCTGCCTCTGCTTCATGTAACTGTGGCATTAACTGTTACATTAATGTAACGTAACTGTTACTATGGCGTCCATGGGTTATAACTACATCGTACATATTAAGCTCTTAAAAAAATTTTTTTCCTCACTCAAAGTCCAGTTAGACCCTTACTTGGATATTGCTTATTAAAGAAGTATCTAAGTCCTGGAACATTCCAATACACCACTAGTATGGTAAGGTGTCCTCTACTCTTCAAAGCTGCCACATCTCCACCTCTGAATGAATACATTACTCAGTAAAATTCTAGAGTTCCTGGAAGAAGTCACCAGGCAGCGGTAATTATAAAAGTGTGACACACACAGGGAGACCTTTATATTTTTAAGTACACTTTCACATATATACTTTATTTCATGTATACTACTACTTTCACATATATACTATATTTACAGACACTTCCTTTTCGTAACTGGCAGACTACGTGACTCACACAAGCCAGCACGCCTATCTGAGGGCAGTGGTCCCACAAGCCCACAGGTTTCCTGACTCCACATCAGCTGCTTTTGCCACGGTACCACCACCTTTAAAGGAAAGATAATGACAGGCAGGACCCACTCTCATTGACATCCCAACCCCTCAGTTCCCACTTCAGTGAAGTAAGAGGCTGTTAAATCAGGACTTCCCAGGGGCACCCGGGTGGCTCAGTCGGTTGAGCTTTGGACTCTTGATGTCAGCGCAGGGTTGTGGGATCGAGCCCCACGTCCAGCCCTGTGTCCTGCCCCGTGTCCAGCCCGGTGTAGGGCTCTGCACTCAGTGTGGAATCTGCTTGTCCCTCTCCCTCTTCTCCTTTCTGGCCCTGCTCGTTCACTCTCTTTCTCTCTCTCTCAAATAAATAAATAAAATCTTTAAAAAAAAAAATCAGGTCCTCCCAGCTCTGCAACCAGAGAAACCCATGATTCTAAAGTCTATTTTAACATAAAATTTAATGAAAACCAGTATTTCATCACCAACAAAAGCAACATTACAGCTGTCAAACCATGACTACCCCTCGACGTTGGAAACTGAGAAATGATTACCACTTTAAGGACCTTGTTAAAAAGTGTGCACATTAAAAATAATTTACAGAACCAATTCTCTGTTTGCAGCCACAGTTTAAGAAACAGGAAAATGTATTTGCATTTCTATCTTGTTAATTCCTGTGTTACGCTGGTGTTACTAATAACATAAAATATTTAAAATTTGTGTTACACACAGAGCCAATTATAATTATCTAGTGAGAAAACAATTTTATATGGGAATCTAAAAATAATCTATTTTACCACTGCAACAGATCACACATGTTATGAAATAAATTCTATCGCCAATTAATGTTACAGTGGTTCATCTACTGACAGTCCAAGTTTGAAATGCTCTCATCCCAGCTGATGCCCACATTCACATTACTCAGAAAACACTGGCTACAAAATTGTTATTACACATGTGCAACATATATTAAGTACGCTGCCTGATATGTCACATTCAGGGATTATCTCATTTTATTTACTCCATAGCTTGGCCAGTAGTTTCTATAGATTAAATTCCATTTAAAACGAAGTCTAAGATTTCATAATGTACTAAAACTAAATGTTTCTTCAAGTAATTGTACCTCTCATTAAGTTTTCAAGGTCTACTTATTAAAAGGGTTGTTTTATTGTAACATATTTTTGTCAGATTTTTGACATGCACCACAATAAAACAGATTTATAACACTGAAAGCAGGCTTTATGCCAAATGTTTTATTTATAGTATCTCATTTCACCTACACAATTCTACAAGATAGTGACCATTACTATTTATCTGTATGCAGATATTTCACTGTACAGATGAAGGAATAGAGGTAGTTTCTCAAATTCACAGTGCTTAAGTTTGAAACTGATGTCAATATATAGTCTTTCTTTGTGGATGACCAATTAAATTGATAAACGTGATAATAAGCTTAACATTGTTTCTCCTGCACCTGGACTTCAATATTGCAATACGGTAGCAGGACGCTTCTTCAGACAATGTTTAATTACCAGCCTTTAGCTCAGAATTTGAAACTAATTGGAATAGGACTTTGTTTAGTGTAAACAGACATCTCAAAAGAAGCTGATTAAGGGATAATATGTTTCTTACTCAGGAAACATTTAAAAGAAATCAGCAAAATGTTGTGCCTAGTTAAGCATAGTGCACCACACTGCCAGAATATTTGCACAGGAAGAAAGAGACACAAGAGGAGAGATGTTGACGGGTCCCAAAATAACCTGTATTCTTTGTTTCCTTGGGATGCCTAGCCTTGAATCCAGCATTATCAGGAGGAGGATAGATCATGATCACGAGCTTAAGAAATGTATCAGGGAAAAAATTTGCATATATAAATATACACACACAAACACACACACACCTTTATCAATACTGAATTTGAATTATTTTGTCCTAGCCCCTCCCCAAAAATACAGTGCAATAATGGATTTTTTAAAAAAGATTTTATTTATTTATTTGACAGAGAGAGAGATCACAAGTAGGCAGAGAGGCAGGCAGAGAGAGAGAGGAGGAAGCCGGCTCCCCGCTGAGCAGAGAGCCGGATGTGGGGCTTGATCCCAGGACCCTGAGCGGAAGGCAGAGGCTTTAACCCACTGAGCCACCCAGGCGCCCCGCAATAATGGATTTGTAAAGTGATTTATTCTGTTCCATGTCACTGATACGTTACCGCAAAGTTATATGTAACTGATTTTTATAAACGGAATCATCTTAGATGCTGAAGTCACATGCTACATAATCTCCTTAAATCAATCAAATGATTCAACAATTTTAAGCCAATTTTTTTTCATTTATTCATCCTCATGCCCACCTTCAAATTCTCCCAAAAATATGCAAAAGCATCTGGAGGTTATGAGTGAAGAAGGCATGGCCCTGAGCCTTATTTTCTTATAAGAGAAGTCAGCCACATACAGAGTGATCACAACCCTACACATGAGATTGCTTTCTGGCTGCAGTGTGAGTCCTAAAAGCAGCTCTTGGGGAATGCCTTAATGATTTCCCACCATCACTAAAGAAGACATCTAGAACAAAATGAGAAAAAATGCAAATCATGCAAAAAGTGGAGGGGATGCAGATAGCTTCTAACTCTCCCATACAAACATAGAAATCCTTAGTAGGCAGGCATGCAAAAATGTTTTACATCCAAGAAAAATGAGAGACTCATTCCAACTAGATGTACTAAATTTGCAGAGATGGCATCTGGAAAATTAGGATTCTTAACAATGGAGATAAAGAGAGCCATATGCGTCAGTTTCAGACTGATTTAAAAAAAAAAAAAAGCTTATGTGACGGGGACTATGGTAGGAAAATGCTTGACACATTCTGGGATAGCAAATAGCCTAGTGTGACTAGTTTTGACAAGGGCAAACACGGAGGATTAAGACTGTGGTGGCTCACCAGGAGGAGAACACCACACTCGAGAAAAGTTTGGACTCGATTCTACAGTGAGATTTTCTGAGCAGGAGCAATGCCACCCAAACTAGACTTTAGAAAGGTGATGCTGACACAGTGTAAGATGGATCACAGATCGGTGAAAGGGGCGTAGAAGTGTAAGTGCTGCTACTTCACTACACCAGAGAAGGGATAATACATCTCTGAGTCCAGACAGTGAAACAGGTGGGGGAGACTGGTTTAACAAACAGTACAGAAACAATCAATAAAACCTTATCACTAGATACAAGGATGAAGGAAGGGGATGTGTGAAGAGCACAGGGAGGATGATGGTGAAAATAGTAGACAGAGGGGACACCGTGGTGGCTATGGTATTGATAATACAGATAACGGTAGATTGGTTATGTTGAGTTTTGCTGCTGTCAGTATACCCAGAGAGAGAGGCGGGGAAGCAGGGGTGGTACTCAGAGATAGATCAGCTCTGCTCACAGTGACCTCAGGAATCTGCTGCACATACGTGACAGGGGAAGGCACAGTAGGAAGGAAACTAGATCAGAAAGCAGGTACTTGAGAATTACGACAGGTAGGGGATAAAAGAGCCACCCCCCTCCCCGAAAAGTGGTAGTCAACAATGAAGACACAAATTAAAGCGTAAGAGACAAAGGAAAAAGAGCGCCCTGTAAACCCAACATGAATGCCTTTTTAAGGTGGTGTGAAGGAGTGGTCATCAACACTAAATATTTCAGAAAGAACAAGGAGGCGAAAGACAATGCTACAGTCTCAAGATCTGGCAATTTCATCACTTGGAAAGAGTGCGCCTGCGTGCGTGCCTGCCTTCCTGCCTTCCCTTCCCTCTCTCCCTGCCTTCTTTCCTTCCTTCTCTCCCTTCTTTTTCTTCCTTCCTCCCCTTTCCCTCCTTCCATAGGAGAGAGGAGCCTGAACTCATGACCCTTAGATCAAGAATCAGATGCTTAACCAACTGAGCCACCCAGGAGCCCCTGCAAAGAGTCTTTCAGGAGCCAGTTGTGAGTGGTTTAGGAGTAAGACTGTGTGGGTAGAACGAAGACGCCCTCGGAAGAACAATTCTTTAAATACATTCTAAGAAGTTCCATTTCTGGCAACAAGAGGATATAAGTGGTATCGAGTTCCCATCTTATTTTAAGCAACTGGAGAATCATAAAAAACTATGTTCAGAAATTGGGTGTGAGGAAGACTAGCGCGGTCATCTCCAAGAAAAGGAAACCAATGCGATGAGCTCTACCCATACCCCGGCTTTCTGTCTGGTGGCGATTCCCACACTGCAATGCAGGGAGGGGAACGCAAATGGGCACTGCCATCACCCAGACAATTCTGAATTGGGGGAGGCAGAGGCATCAGAATTTCTGGGAGAGATTCTCTGAGAAGAGAGATCTACACTGAAGACAGAGCTCCAGAAATCTGCATGTGGACAAACCATGCTTGGGTCAGGTAAAACCCCACAAGCCTGGTCAGGAACAACTTTCTGGGAGAAGAGAAAATCATTCCCAGGCAGCAGTAAGAAGAACAATTTGGGACACTCTTAAAGTACTAGGAATTGGGCAGTTTTTCTCCAACTGGAGGAAGAGACCTCATGGAATTCTTTGACCACATGAAGTAGTCCATCAAGAAGGGCCACATCTTGGAAATGGGGCTAAGTTGGGTCTCAACATGAAGGCTACTCTCACCCCGGCCGAAAAAAGATTTTAAAGCAGCCTAAAAATAACAAACAATCAGCCACTAATTTAATCGCTTGCCAAGTAAGATCCAACACTCTTACAAAAGAGAGTAAAACCCAGCCCTCAATATAATAAAATTCAAAATGTCTGGCATCTGATAAATATTTATTAGACATAAAAAGGAGGAAAATGTAACTCACAACGAGGAGAAAGTCAGTCAATAGAAACAGATCCAGAAAATACAGTGATGGTGGAATTAGAGGAACAAGGGCGTTCAGCAACTAATTTAAAGATAGTGTGCATGGTAAAGGACATAAAGGAAAACACAAACTGGACGAGGAGAGAAATGAAAGATATGAATGTTTTGATGGTACCGAGGAAGCTAGGGATGCAATGAATATTTAAGAATTGATCAGGGGAGAAGACAATCTAATACTGTGATTTCACTGCTGTTCACAGAAGTGGTATCACGATTTAGAATGATTTGCACAATGAGAAAAGCACAAAGTCATGCTACTTTAAACCCTGACTATTTAAAACAATACATTACTGCTAAGTATTACCCAACTCCCATGTTTTATGTTCTTTGTGTTACAACACCATTCAAAATCTGGAACCGTGTACCCACAATCAACTGATTTAGGGTAGTTTTATAACGTTTTTAGGCATCCCCAATCACACAGTATACGTTCTGTTCTAGATCATTTCACATACTCATTGCCTACAGTTCTTTGATGCAACAAATTTCCAGTGACTGATGAACAATAATCTGTACTCTATCTTTTAAGAAGGGTGTTTATATCACCAAGAGCTTAGAAAATGGATCGATTCAAAATAAAACATTTTGCTAACAACTTTCATGGTTCACTGGCAGAGAAAAGAAGGCTTATTAGCTTGGCACTCTAGATATGGCCTTGTCCATATGGTAAAAAACATACCAGATTTTTAAAAAGTCAATCAAACCATTCTGGTCTAGCTATTAAAATAAACAGCATGGTCAATAAAACTGGTTGTGTTATTTAAATCCGTCTGTTATTCTCCCAAAAGACTAGGAGAGCATTACCATCAGAGATTGGATCTCTATTTCTCTTTTAGCCCCAATAGCTTCTAACACGGACCATGATGTATGGTTATGAAGAACATATTTTCTAAATATAAAAACCAGGACACAGCTGACATATGGTCTAACAATGGGACAAAAAATTTAAAGTACAGATGAATTTAACGAGGCTCACAGAGGTTAAGTAACTTGCCAAACATCCAAGTAAGTGGCAGAGCCAAGATATGAATCTAAAGCCACGGGGCGGTGAAGGGGGGGGGGCGTGCCTGGGTGGATCAATGGGTTAAGCATCTGCCTTCGGCTCAAGTCATGATCTCAGGGTCCTGGGATCCAGCCCCACATGGGGCTCTCTGCTCAGTGAGGAGCCTGCTTCCTCCTCTCTCTCTGCCTACTGGTGATCTCTCTCTCTCTGTCAATAAATATATAAAATCTTAAAAAAAAAAATAAAGCCACAGTGATCTACTATGTCACCCTACTATAGAAGCTTACATCTGCATTCACATGTCCATTGAAGGCTGAGAAGCAGGACAGGTAAGTTGAGAGGATCATAATGATGAAGTCCAGTAAATCTATCTTAAGCTTCTTCCTGGAATCTTGAGAGTATCATATGCAAATACTAGAATTACTGAAATATGCATACTCACACCAAACAAGTCATGGTAATGCTAATACGGAAGAATAAAGTATTTATTATGAAGAGTTATCAACAAACATTCCAAAGGTAGGCAAAATGTAAGGACTAGCTCTGGGTAAAGAAAGGATTAATAATTTTTAATGGTAGATAATATCTCCTAAAATATAAGCATTCTTTTAATTCTCCATTAGTAGATATTTATATATCTACTGGTGGCTCATTAATTTTTTAGACATATTTCTGGGAAAAATAGATCAGGGACATGAGGCAAGTCAGCATTAAGTTTTCTGAGAACAGTCAAGAGGGGAGAATGGCTTCAATCCAATGAAAATATTTACAATTCTGTACACATATACATTTACCAATTTTAAGCACAAGTTTTTATTTCTTAACATTTAGCAATTTTTGCTCAGCACGAAAACTGTTACAGCTAGTGAAAGTTAATAATATGTACTATACACAAAAATTGCTTAACATGGCTATGGAAAATAGACATATACTACTTCAAAATCAATTTCAAAAAAGAAAAAAGAAAATATCTATCCATCTACTTTTTTTTTTTTCCAGTGCTAGCATCAGCTTGTCAGAACCTGTATGTGCCAAGCATGTTTCCACCTTTTAGGTTAGCTATTCAAAAACAACAACAACAACAACAACAACAAAACAAAAAACCAACACAAAAACAAAAACCTAGGGCCTATGGATGCATTTAAGGAGAGGTACTTGGAGTTTGGGGTTTTAAGAGGTTCCGATCCAATTCCCACACCCTGCGTGGGCTGTGTCTAGCTGCTACCGGTCACAAGCAGCCAGTGAACCGTTTAAGAATAAAGAATGGCTCTTCCCTGCACAGGCATCACATTAACGTGAGGGCCCAACTCTTGGCTTCACTGAGACAGAGCAGCGCTCTCTAGGTGGCAGCACAGAAGCCTCGGAGAGGGCCACCCCCAAGGACACACAGGCCCACGGAGCATCAGAGGGTGAGGGCAAGTGTGCCTTGAAAGTAACCGGAGACACGTTCTGAGAATAAGGTGTATGCCGAGATAGTGATCTCAGCCCCGGACCATGCCGCACACACGATGCTTCGTTCTTTCCCATTGATGGCATAGTCTAAGAGTGCGTCCCAGTTACTTACTTCCTGACTTCTGCATATGATAATTCAGTCCTTAGTCTTGGAACATATGAAATAGAAAATCTGCACGTTATTATCAAATATTCAGAGGAGGCAAGAACCCGGTGCAAAAAAGCATGCGCACGCACATATAGCTTTCCACAGCCTAGAACTCTTAGCTTTAAGTACAGTTAAAAAAAAAAAAAACTTGGATCAATTAGCAGCCCTGTGAAGAATGTTGGAAACATCTTAACAGTGTCTCAGAGATGAAAGAGTATAATACAGAATGAGAAAAAGAGGGAAAGTTAAATTATGTCTGCAGTCATAATGAATCAAAGCCCAGAAGGAGGTCTGCAAATCAGCGGGTTCTAATGAAATATTAAGGTAAGTGATTATTGATGAAAAATGAATAAGCCTTTTTGATTTCAGCAACCTTTAAATCACACCTAGCTAATTAAAACAACTCAAACGCATTCATTTATTCCTTGATGGGCATTTAGCTATCCTTGGGTATAATGAGACCTCATTTTGTGAGGCATGTATGTAGCTAATCCCAGGTAAGTGGACAAAATGGGCCAGAAAAAGGCATATCATGAAAGAAAACAATCTAGCCCCTTCTCATATCTGATTTATTGTTTCCAGGCTGGGAATAAAAAAAAAAAAAAAATCACAAGGGACATTTCCTGTTTACCATAAATAAAACATCAATAATATTCTCTACTACATATTTATTAACACTGAACCTTATTTTAATTAATTATCATATAATGAATACGAGGCATTTGTAATACTAATATTGTGCAATTACACGGTAGTTTTTATTTAAATATACCACAGAGCTATTTAAAATGGCCCTATTATGCCACGCCACATTCCAGGAGGAAAATGGTAAGGGAAGCAGCCTTCCTGAAGGCGGGGGTCATCCATGGGATGCATCACGAGCCGCGGGAGGATCTGACCCCAGCCCCAGGCCTGTGCTGTTTTCATTCCTGTCCTCAAATATCAAAACCTTCATTTACTTTAGTGTTCTCTTTTGAAAATGAATCTGTGGCTTTTCAAGTTCAATACTACACCAACTTACTGCAGATTAAGTTGCTTCTTAATGACAGAAATCAGTCAAATGTCCACGGCAATGCACATCTTAGCACGGCATATACTGTAAAAAGCTGCAGATGCCAACTGTGGCATCAAAGTAAGAAGTTGAGAAACCTACAATAAATTCTTATGCACAAATATGCTAAAAAAATACAGAATCATTATAGATCATGTTCAGATGAAACAATCTATGAGGCAAACTTTTTAGCTTCTAAAAGTCCTTAGAATGCAAGAATACAGGGGCACCTTGGTGGCTCAAACGTCTGACTCTTAATCTCAGTTCAGGTCATGGTCTCAGAGCACGAGATTGAGCCCCATGTTGGGCTCCCCTGCTCAGTGTGGAGTCTGCTTGGGATTCTCTCTCTCCGCCTGCCTTTCTCCCAACTCTGCTCACTCTTTCTCTCAAATAAAAAATCAGTAAGTACTCTTAAGAACTCAAGAGTACAGATGGTGATGGTGGTGATAGCATAATAATAAGGATGACGTTGATGACAGCAACTGACACTTACCGGAATCTTCTATGGGTCAGGTAGTATTCAAAGGGCCTCGTCTGTAATCATTCATTCAATCCTCACATGCATACACAAAAATCCCAATGAGGTCAGTAATATCAATATCCCCATTTTACAGGTACAGAAAGTGAGGCACAGAGGTTAAATGGCAGAGCTGGCATGAGAACTCAGACTGTGCCCTTTACCCTATCTAGATCATATCTACCTTAATGTATCACATTGCATAATATTGTATCACATCTCTCCCTCAAAATTATAGATGCTTTAGGAAACCTGGAAGGATAATGGATCTAGCATGAGCAAAAGTGATTTTTAACAATTAAAATGTTTAACTTCCTTTTGAGGCTAGAACTCCCACTCTTCTTTTCTAAAGCAGGCCCCTCTACTTGCGTACAGCTTAGAGTTGTCCTTTTCAGACACCACGCCCCACATACTGCCTTTCCTGTGCTGACTAAGAGCTTGGTTTATTCATTCATTTAAAATATTCGAATGACCATATGCCAGCCCTTGGAATACAGCCGTAGACAAAACAGACAAAGACTCCTACCTGAAAGGGAACTTCAGTCTAGTTGTAGGAGATGGAGGATAAACTGTGTTTTGAAAGTCTGACTAGGCCCTATGATAACAGCATAAGCACTAGTCAGAAAACTAAAGCAGAGAAGGTAATTAGGGAGTTTAGGAAAGGATGCGGGAGCGTTGCAATTTTAAATTATTTGCATTTCTTCACATTAACCACCTTTAATTACTGCTGGTGGCTCTGCCTGCTCCTGGCCCCGAGCCCGAGCTGCTTTGGGGCCAGAGCCAGGACCCCTCAGAGGCAGCTGAGGCCTTCACAGGGGAGTGCTCCCGGGTGTGGCCTTCTGCCACAGAAGCACCTGCGACTCACTCCTTCCTCAGGGCTGCAGGCCTGTGGCGCCTGTGAGGTCCCAGAATTTGCCTGGAACGATACACCAACTCGTGGTCAACTAGCCTGTCTTCCTTGCCCTGACTCCCATCTTCCCAGAAGCCCTCCCTCCCACTGTTGGCTGCGAAGGTTCAAGCCAAAGGCCACGTGGGAAGACTCGCCCTGGTGGCTGGTGTGAGCCTGGGGAGAGCCCAGAGTGCCCTCAGGAAGGACATCAGCGCCTGAGTAGGGATGCCGCCTGGCTCTCCATCGATGGGGTGATGGCAGAGGCCCTGGCTTGCACTTGCCTCAGGTCCGGGTTCTCCCAAGACAGTGGAGTTTATGACCAGAATTTTCAGCTCTCTAAGAACACAATCGTATCCAACCCTGCATATATGTACATGTGTGGCCTTGGCATAGTCACTGGACTTGTAAATGTTTTCAGGACTGTACTAGAGTAAAAGTGGGAGAGTCACAGTCTCGTGCAATAGCTGCGAAGGACGTCCCGGTAAGACCCAGAGCACCTGCCCTTCAAAAAATCAGCCAGGGGGCACCTGGGTGGATCAGTGGGTTAAAGCCGCTACCTTCGGCTCAGGTCATGGTCCCTGGGTCCTGGGATCGAGCCCCGCATCGGGCTCCCTGCTCAGCGGGGAGCCTGCTTCCTCCTCTCTCTCTATTTGCCTGCCTCTCTGCCTACTTGTAATCTGTCTGTCAAACAAATAAATAAAATTAAAAAAAAAATCAGCCAGTTTTAAGTCCGATGGGACCGCTGATCATCACAAACCCCTCAGTCAGCGGGGATAACACGACACCTATCTCCAGTTTGCCCTAATTGTGTGTAAAAGCTAGAAATAGAAAAAGCAAGACAATTCAAAGATGTGCTGATCCTGGGGCACATGGGTGGCTCAGTCAATTACACGTCTGACTCTTGATTTCAACTCAGGTCATGATCTCAGGGTTGTGAGATCGAGCCCTGCATAGGATCCATGCTCACAGTGGAATCTGCTTGACCCTCTCCCTCAGCTCCTCCCCGCTGCAATCTCTTTCTCCCACTCTCAAATAAATAAATTAATTTAAAAAAATTTTTTAATATTTTTTGAAAAAGATGTGCTAAACTTTAAAAGAAACTGGGGCAGCACATTTTGGATTTATTTATCACAAAGACGGATTACTGGGGCTCTCCCAGATGCAAATAAAATTCCTTAAACATAATATCAGAGGGAAAACGAGATCTGCCAGCATTTCTGAACTGGCCTGGCAAGGTAGTCTGCGTCTAGCAGGTGTTCAACAGATAACTGCCACTAACTAACAGAGTCCCATGTCCCTTGTTGATCCAGCAACGCCTACAGGCCATTCACGGCCAAGAAGAGCCGAAACAAGACTTTGAGATTCTTCAGGTGTTTTGAGCCATACTGCATGAAATACATAAATATTCTCACAAACCTATTTTGGATCCATAAGGTCAGTATCCCCAACCACAGCTCTCACTCACAGCCCCTGAATCCTGGATCTACTCTCGTAGAAACCACCTGCCTGGTGGGGCAGAGCATCTCTGCCTGTCCAGGCTCTACTTCATTATCCTGCAGGCCTCAAGGCCCCACCTAACTGAGAACTGGAGACACCAAGGGCCCTAAAGGCTAGGCAAACCTCACTTGCTGAAATCCATAAACCCTTCCAAAGCATCAGACCGCTTGGAGAGAAAAGCCACAGCAATACTGCCAGTGGCTTTTAGGCACAGGAGGTATTAAAGAATCTACATAGTGAAATGTTGACCACATTTCATATTTACCAGGAGCACATATATAAATCGAGTGCCTTAACTAGACTGCATTGTCAGTCAAAACTAGGTAAATATATATGTAAAGATTTTTATTTATCAACATCTTACAAATTTTTATTTTTTATATTTATATAGATTGTGTATATATGTGATATATTTATATATTTTGTTAAATAATATTTATATATTATAACAAATAATATATAGTTATTATGCTAAACATATATTTATATACTATAATATGCATATGATACTATATATTATAGATATTTATAGATATATAGATATAAAAGCTCTGACCCACTTTGGATGCAAGCACATCATGTCTTTGAAGCCTCCCTTCCCCAACCTGAGTCAATCTCCTTAGCATCCTAATTCCTATCAGTCTGTGTGCAATATATTGTGTATGGTCTCTCAGGTAACACCAAGTAAGAGGAACCTGGGAGGTAAATGAGGTCTCTCTCATTTCCATATCCCAGATGTTTCCACAATTTTCAGGACCCAGTAGCCCTGGGGATAATTGCTAGGGAGGGGGATGACCACCCCCAGGGGCAGGCTGTAAGATGGAAATGTGCAAAAACCTCGGGCTTATTCAAAAACTGTAAGCCCTTGACTATTTCACAAAGCTTAAACATACAGACTAAAGGGGAAAAGGAAATGGAAGAAAAAGAGAATAATTAGAAATAAGTATTTATCCTCAGCGTTAGTTTCTGTTACAAAAGGGGTGGGTTTTTTTAAGTTATGCTAAGGCAGCTTGCAAACCCAAAACCCAAACTCTTCTGTATCAGAATTCTAATTATACAGAATTTCAGTCATTTTTCTAAGTCCTCCACCTCCCCACCACAGGCCACATGGTAACTTTGTGAAATTGAGAGAAAATCCTCATGCCTCATGTCACTGACCACCAACTGCCAGAAATTCACCATTAATTGTCCACAACCACAATGACTGGTTTTATGGCACTCCTAGGGATTAAACAGCCCTTAATTCCCTCACCTATGTCCTCCGAAACTCCCCAGTTCCATTTGCATTCCTCCCATCCCCCCCCAATCTTTTTAAAGAATTCTTAAAAAAAAAAAAAATGCGGCACTTGAACTCACAACCCTGATAGCAAGACCTGAGCTGAGATCCAGGGCTGGACACTTAACTGACTGAGACATCCAGGTACCCCCGGGAATTCTGAGCACCATTAGAATTTAAAATATATTTGGAGTTAAAATTTTACTTGACTATGTCTCTGCCTAAGTGCCTGATGCAGGTCCAATTTATTACATAACCTTCAAAAGACTACTGCTTTGTACCCGGCATTAAATGACCTATTAAGTAGCAAAGCAGAGACCAGAAAAGGGAGACAAAAGATATCTGCTATTTGGTTGTTAAACAGATTTATTTGGAGGGAATTGTGTTCCGGTCATAGTGAAGAGTAAGTTCTGATATGGCAAACTTTTTCTTCTAAATCACATTTTTCTTCACAAAGACAAAATAATTTTTTATTTTTTAAAATATATTTTCACAATTCAGAATTATATGAGGTCAACATGAAACGATAGCAGTATTTTTTGTATGGGGGAGATTTATAATTATTTCAGATACCACTATTCATAACCTTTGAAAATCTATACAGGAATTTATCTTTTTACTATCAAATTTTTTTCTTTACAAATTTATAGCAGAAATGAAATTTTAGGGGGACTTATCTGAAAGGAATTTAGAAGAATAATTTTCTAATCTGATTGCATTCAGATCAGCAAATAAGTCTCCTCTAAATAAAATTTAGGCAAATTTGATTTATATCTAAATTAGAATAACCAGAATCCATGGTAAAGTTTACAAAATAAAGATTCTCTAACTGAAACTGCTAGCCCTTCATCTGAGCTGCCGGATATGCTTTAAAGTTCTGAGCATGATCTCTTTGAACATATACTTTAATTCAGATGTTACACTATTTCCTCAATTCAGATTGACATTACCAGTCAATGCTAAGTCACAAGATTTTAGGCTGAATTCATGTACACGCAGGAAATCCTCCAGATTCCTGACCGCTGTATTCTTCAGCTCACTTCAGCTCAGATCATCTGAGTTCCGCTGTGAGCTGGGTTCATTTAGTGGCCTGTTGGTCTTCCCTTTGCTTCAGGTGCAGTCAGCACCTGCCCACACCCCCTGCCACTCTCCCCACCCCACCCCCCACCTCCCCACTGGAAGGTTAACAGCACATGGGGCTGGGCCAGGTGGGCCTTTCTTGGAGGTAACCAAGAATTTCAGTTAAACCAGGGTACTAAAAAGTCCAAATTTAGATTAAGATTCATTTTTTGCCCAATAATATCTGTTCAACTTCTAAAATAGAAATGAAATCTTGCCATTTGCAACAACATGGATGGAACTAGAGCGTATCATGCTTAGCGAAATAAGTCAAGCAGAGAAAGACAACTATCATATGATCTCCCTGATATGAGGAAGTGGTGATGCAACATGGAGGCTTAAGTGGGTAGGAGAAGAATAAATGAAACAAGATGGGATTGGGAGGGAGACTAACCATAAGTGACTCTTAATCTCACAAAACAAACTGAGGGTTGCTGGGGGGAGGGGGTTTGAGAGAAGGGGGTGGGATTATGGACATTGGGGAGGGTATGTGCTTTGGTGAGTGCTGTGAAGTGTGTAAACCTGGTGATTCACAGACCTGTACCCCTGGGGATAAAAATATATGTTTATAAAAAATAAAAAATTTAAAAAAAATAATAATAAAATAAAATACATTTGTAAAAAAAAAAACTGAAAGAGCCCCCCACCCATCCCGACACATCACCAAAAAGAATCACCTACGAGATACTTGCCTGGCCCCGAAATATTTTCTTTTGAGAACATTTTAAAAACTCTGTATTCCTAGGGGTTCGATCCTATAACCCCTTTATAATCTATTAGGTAGAACTAATAATATAAGACAAAAACTGATACAGAAAATTCACTTTTAAAAATATTTGTGAGTTTTACAGAAATGTATATATACACCAATAAACATTCATTCATTGATCCATTCAGTCTATGAACATGAGTTCCTTTTATGCAATCTCAACTATAACATGTAATTACTACATGTTCATAGAACATATGAATTATCTAGTCATTTTCTATTCTGCAACAATACAGAAAGCTTAGAATTTCCACATATCTATATACTCATCTATTTTAGTGGGAGACACACTAAGGATTCTCCAAACACTTCCATGATTGGAAAATGCAACAAACATTTTTCAGTCAACTACTGCTTCTCCTTAAGTTACAAAAATCAACCAACAAGGAACTGATGGAAAGAAAAGGAATGAAGCAGCCAATAAGGACTAATCAGACAGTTATTCACACCGAGGGCTGGGGTGCCCAAGGAAAAGCTCTAGAACATCTGGGAAGTTAATTTAAAAATGGATTTGGATTCAGGTCTTGATAAAGTCTCCCCCAAAGTTGAAAATGCATCTCACAACAGGGCTCCACGTAAATCCTCATGAATTTATATTAATAGTTGACTGATATCCCAGCTTTGTTCAGGAGCAAGAAAGAAAATAATGCCAACCTAAGACCACTATATACCAGTAAGATTGGCACTTGAGTCCATGGGTTTCAACAGGAAACCTGTTGTCTACAGGACAGGAGGGCCAGGAGGTTGGGACAGAATACAAAGATGAGTTATCATGCTGAGTTGCATTTAAAGCAGAATCTTGGAGCTTCTGTTAGAAAGCTAAAAGCAAATGAAATCTCAAACAGCTCAAGCAGATTCGACGCAGTGCAGCCACCTCACCATCAAAGGCCGAAAAGTTCAGTGCCCTGCAAAGGGAAAGACATTAAAACAAAAGCGAACACACTGCGCTGGAAAATTATTTGCCTGATGACTACCAAGGTCTAAGATGGTTTTCTCTTATCCTCATATTTCTGTGTAATATTTAAATCTCCTCCAAGGCTGAAATAAATATATAAATAAACAACCCCCATTACATGTTACTTCTACAAACAAATTGTGGTTTCAGGCAATGCTAATCAACAAAAAGAATTAAACAAGAAGTCTTTAAAATTAGCCATGACCTTATTTATGGCTTCATTACTTTCAAGATTTCATTTGTTGGGTTGTTTATGTCACCTCAGCCTTTAATTTAATTGCTGCATCTCTAACTATATTAGAATAGCTTAATGAACGGTGATTGCTTGTTTTAACCCACCAAAATGTAACATTTACACAACATATAACGACCAAAGAACCACTTAATTCACCCACGTATTTCATGAAGTTGGTTTATACTTCTAGAATATCCTCTGTTAGGAAAGTAGGACGTGAACCAATATGACACAGTCTGATATAATTAGGAAGGAGGCTGAAATGGAAGGTCTCGGAGGCCCACAGACACCATGCTGAGGGCTCAGACTGCGTCATGGAGACAATGAACAGCGACAGAATAATTTTAACCAAGGGAATGGGCTATCAGATCTTTATTTTGTGTATAAGACTCCAGGTACTGGTAAAAGTAGGAATCTGGGGAAAACAAGACTGGAGCTCAAGCAAGGAGATGAGTTAGCACACTGTTGCCAGTCCATGTGTCATGGTGCGGAAGGACAGAAAGGATTTGGAATTGTTTGGCATGTAAAACTGGTAGGCCTCTGTCACTGAATGAGGTGGAGGAAGGGAGGCTGGCTGCCTAAGAAAGGTTTGTGTCTTGAGTAAATCTAGAGATAGTATTCTTGGAGATTAGGCCCATGAAACTAGAAGAGGCTTGGAATGAAAGTGATGACCTTGGCTTTTGGATAGGTTGGGTTTAAGTTCCTGACAGACACATGAAGCAGACACCCCAGCTGGTAGTTTGCTCCAAGGGTCTGGAGCTTAAAAGAAAGGACTGGGCTAGGACGGGTTATCCATCACCAGTGCCACACAGTAGTTAAAACTTCAGCCCAAAAAACCACATTAGGGAATAGCAGTAGTCCAGAGCTATCTCCCTGAAGAATTCAAACTTAGCAGGCAAGAAGAGAATCCTTAAAAGGACAGTTAAAAAACAGTTCCATAGGAAGTAGGAAGCAAAAGGCAGTAGGTTCCATTCACAGAAACACAGAGGACAGAGTTCCAGGAATACCACAGAGGGATCCCAAATCAAAGTACTGAAGTGTTTACCGGATCAGGAAACTAGGAGACCAATGGGAAACTTTAATTATATTGTAGTTTTGGAGGTCAGAGTCCAAAATGGTTTTCACTGGGCTAAAATCAGGCTGTCAGCAGTGTTATGTCCCTTCTGGAGACTCTAGGGGAGACTATTTCCTTGCCTTTTCCAGCTCCTAGGATCTACCTGCATTCCTTGTCTTGTGGTCCCTTCTTGTCTTCAAAGTCAACAGGCCAGCATCTTCAAATCTCTCTCTGACTGACTCTCCTGTCCCCCTACTTCACTTATGATGACTCTTGTAATTCCCCTGAGCCCCCTGGGATGGATAATCTAGGAAAATCTCCCCATTTTAAGATCATTAACTCAATCAGATCTTCCGTGTCCTTTTTGCTGGATAGATAGAGCAACATATTCAGTGGTTTCCGGGCTTGGGAATGAGGTAGAGGTGTGGGGGTGGAGGCCGTTATTGGGCCTGCCATGTGGAAGGAATGAGATGTGGGAAAGAAGACCCAGACCTAGTTTACATCAAATCTAGATTAATCTTTCAAGAAGTCTGAATTAGAAGTGAAGACAGAAAATAGGGCAGTAAATAGCTAGAGGGTAAAAATAGCTAGAGGGTAAAAAAGGATTTTTTTTAATAGCATGATAAAGACATCTACATAGTTACCCCTCTGTGGAAGAGCGAGCAGAGAGACACAGGCTAAAGGAGGGGCTGAGAAGGACTCATGGAGCGAGCCAGCTCCTTGCAGAACGGGGCTGGCAGAGTGTACACAGAACTGGCCTAGAAGAAGGAGAGTTGACCCGCGGCACATAAGGAGAGGGAAGGAACCAGAAAAGACAGAGGTGGTTGGTCGGTTTGGACAAGAGAGGCATGTTGAAGGAACAACCCAGTTTGGGACATTTGCTGAGGTGGATGGAGCCAGACAGGGTCAGGAAAGGATCTCTAAGGGCACTGAGAAGGGCCGAGTGGAGCACATGAATTAGCAATGGCACCAACTTGCAAAACTCTTCATGACAACAAGATTCACTACCTTCGAGAATGACTTTCTCACATTTCAAGAAAAGCAGGGATGACTAATACCGAGTAACTGTAACTAAATAAAATGGCATTTGACTTTTTGAATAGCAAATGCAACTTTGTTATGTGACCCAACATTTTAAGAAGAGCACTTGTTTAGTAACTACCTGTATCTAAGAAAATTAGTTTTGTTCTTTGTCACACTTCCTTTTGACACAACTGGATTTCAGTTTTAATGGGGGGAAATAAACAAGTTCACAAAGGTCTTTTCTTTTAAAATCCACATTTTCTTTTTAGTGGTAAAACGCATGCAAAAAGCGTTATGATTATGGTATTTATGTTTCCATTAAGGTGTCCTGAACAAGCTGGGGGAGTCTAGCCTACTATTTTCCTGCTATTTAGATTTATAACAGCACAGTACCCATTTTATTTCAATTATATTTGAGGACAATGCACTCTTGGTGGCAAATGATCGCATGGTGACAGTCCGCAAATGTCCATTAGAGCTGTTTTTCTGTAGAGTTTTTAAGTACAGATTCTGGTATCTGGATATAAAAATACGAATTGCTTGGTATCCTCAAGTAAATAAAAATACGATCGACCAACATTTCATCATTTCTTTGTTAGAATTCAAAGCATATGAAGCTTTTAAAATTGCAGCTGTATAACTTACATGAAAAGAAACTTTTAGTTAAGTGTCAAGAAATACTGAATAAAGCTTATGAATACCACACCGGTACAGACCTTTTAAACAAAATGATTATCTAGCCATAGGTGAACAGTAAAGCAGTGCCCAAAACACAAAGTATAAATTACTTTATAGCTTCACTGTTAGATCTTAATAAATGAACTTACATCCAAGTTCCATTTCATCTTGTTTGTTTATTTGTTTTCATTAGTCCAAAGGTAGTGCTTCCCAAAGGGCGAATGGGCCCGTTGCATTATAGTCAACTGAGATGCTTTCTGAAAATGTGGGTTGAGTCCCCTACCTGACCTACTGTATCAGAATATGAGGGGAGGTCAACAAACCTGCATTTGTGAGAAGCATTCCAGGTTCCTTGTACACATGCTAAAATTTGAAAAATCACTATTCTAGAATGTGGTCTGGGACAGTCAAGATTGTGATTCCTGCCCATCCACCCTGCCTGGAGATAACCTGATGTAAATAGAAATGTCAAAATTTTAGAAAAGGTTGCAGAAGTCCAAGTCTCCATACCTCCAAGGAATTTCGCTAGCTTGGAATCCACCAGAACTTCATGAAAGTAGAACACGAAGAACTTCAAAGAGTTCCATGAAAGTACAAAATGAAGACCTTCAAATTGTCAAAGGACTGAAATCAATTAAGAGATCACATTCTTACACAACTATCCCCCCTACTTATTCTCAAGTAAGCCATTTTACAGTACCCAGCACTTACAAGTATTTACACAGAGGAAGCCCTCCACAAGGCCTCATACCGAATCCAGTATGTCCTAATTTAAAGAGAAATGTGAATAGCAAATGATGAGGTTTATGAAGAATACCTAGAGACCAAGCTATTTAGTGACTAAAGTGGTATCAGCAGAGTTGCATGCCCACACCTTTACAAGTATGTTTACGTGTAAGGAATAAAAGTTATCTTAATTCGGGACGCCTGGGTGGCTCAGTTGGTTAAGCAGCTGCCTTCGGCTCAGGTCATGATCCCAGCGTCCTGGGATCGAGTCCCGCATCGGGCTCCTTGTTCCACGGGGAGCCTGCTTCTCCCTCTGACTCTGCCTTCCACTCTGTCTGCCTGTGCTCGCTCTCGCTCGCTCTCTCTCTGACCAAAAAAAAAAAAGTTATCTTAATTCATTTCAGTTCTGTTCTTTGCTTGTCTCTGCACCCAGGTGGGGCTGCTGCACTTTCCTGAGGGAAAAATACCCATTTCCTAACAAACTACAGCAACATCAAACACTTAAACAGGGTTTACTGTGGACCAGAGACATTGCTGGTCCTTTTTACGTATTTTTTTATTATGTATTTTATATATAGCGAGAAGGAGAGAGCACACATGTGGGAGTGGGGGGAATAGGGAGAGGGAGAGAAACAGACTCTCTGCTGAGCATGAACCTGCCCCCGTCCCATTGCTACCCCCATGCGGTGCTTGATCCCATGACCCTGAGATCATGACCTGAGCAGAAATCAAGAGTCAGATGCCGAACTGACTGAGTCACCCAGGTGCCCCAGAGCTTTATATGTATTAACAGACTTAGTCTCCCCCAAGCCTGATAAAGTGTATTATTATCCTTATTATACAGATGGGGAAAATGAAGCAGAGAGTTTACACAGCTGATGGTGTAAGAACCCAGAACCAAACTCAGGCAGTATCCCCCATAGCTCGGGCTCTTGTATGTTACACTTTGTAGCCGGACTGTTGAGAGACGCAGGAGTTGCCGGGAGATGGTGCTGTATCAGCGTCAGGAAGGATGTTATGCTAGCAGACATCTGACTGATAATATTTATTTAAGTACAGGCTAAATAAAGTGAAAAGTAGAAGAGCTAAGTAAGCAAAACTAGAAAATAAATTTGCCCACTACTTAATACAAAATACTGTGGACATGATTTGACCAGGGGATAGTTCTTCAGACAGTCTTGATCAAAGGATGATTATTCCCTTTGGGCTCCAAACGCTATTTGGTTCCATGGAACAGAAATGATGGAGAGTAACCTAAACAAGTAAGAGGCTCAGTTGCACAGGTCGCAAAGAGGGTGGGCATACCGGAGTTAGAGGCATTCGCTGTCCAAGGGAATGGGCCGCTTCCCTCTTCCTCCATGTAGCCTTCATCTTCAAGAGTGTCAGACAAAAGCCCACCTTGGAGTACCTACCTAAGTTCTAGACGGGAAGGAGGGGAAATGGCAAAGGGAAAAAGCTGAGTTGGCTCCATTTTTTCCCATCAGAAAAAAACTAGCTTTACAGAAAAAGTTCTATCCAGATCCGCTTCTGACTCATTAGTCAGAATGATGTCACATAAGCACCTTTCACTGCAAAGGAGCCTGGGAAATTGAATTTTTATCTGGGCACCTTGCCAGCCTGAACAAAACTGGGATACTATTAAGTGGAAGGAGAGAATAGGTATTGGGTAGGCAGCTGGGATGTCTTCCACGGTAGGAAGAAATACATCAGAGAGCACCGTATCAGCCTCTCACGTATCTAGCCAGCCGAAGATATAATTATCAAGCAGGAAATACAATCTTGCCAAAGAAGTATAGGATTATGAATCATTTACATAGCTAAATCTTTGAGGTCTCTGGTTCTAATCAGGATAAAATGTACGTACGCCCGTATTTTTGTGAGCTTAAGCCTTGTTATTCACATAAAACAGAAGGGTAGGGTTGGCTTCTCGTTAGCATCAACCCAAAATGATAAGTCAAAATGTTACCAAGGGCATTAATGGAGAATAGTAACAACACTGTGACCAACACAGACAGTCGGATAAGAGTTCATTTGTCAATCAAACTAAATTGGGATGAAAATATAGTAGGAAGGTACCTGTTTAAAAAAAAAAAAAAAAGCATTTTACAAATAATCTGTGCAAACGGAAAAAGTATCCTATTTTGACATCAAATTCACAGCAGTTAACAAATTAACCCTGGGTATTTCCATGTGGGGCTAACAGATGCACATTTCCGACTATATGATCAATCAAAATGATTAAGCGATGAAATTCCGAATGCTGCTTTCTCAGCGAACAGTGAAAAACCCTAGAAACAGATGCGGGCTATACTTCAGATTGTCCACTGAGTACCTACACTCCCGTGAAGTCCAGAAATCTGAATCGTAAAGTTGTACCAGTTCACCAATTACAAATCTTGGTGAAATTTAATTAACTGATGGGAGTTTCTTTATTGGGTATATTCTTTGTACAGGAAACACATTTTTTTAAGAGTTTATTTATTTATTTGATAGAGATCATAAGTAGGCAGAGAGGCAGACAGAGAGGGAGGGGGGGAAGCAGGCTCTCTGCCGAGCAAAGAGGGGCTTGATCCCAGGACCCTGGGATCATGACCTGAGCTGAAGGCAGAGGCTTTAATCCACTGACTCACCCAGATGCCTCAGGTGACATATTCTGAGGAGTGGCAAGCTTTTTCTGTTTTCATCTGAATGTTTATATCTCAGTATAAGGCATCTCTGTCTGAATTTAAGTTTCCAAACATGAAGGCACCCAGAAATGGCATTTTCACTGCCTCAAGTTACTGATACCCGAAGCAAGTTGGACTTCACAGGTAAAGACGCCAAGACACGGCAGACGACAGGAGGGAGCTCGCAGAACCGCAGAAGTCTTGCAGAGAAAATGGGTGGGGAAAGGAGTCGGCCCTGGGCGTGTGAGGGTAGGCACACAAACTCAAATGAACCTTCCATGGCGCAGCCACCACCATATCAATGATTTGTGCAAGAGTTTAGATTTTAAAACACATTACTGGCCACATTAAATTAATGTTGCTCATTTGAATGTAATGGTTTTGCTGTTTTGTTTGTATTTAATTTGTAAAGACGTTTGGTTTTATAGTTGTATAATGGCTGTAAACAGAAGGAGTTTAGCCCTATTTTATTTTTATACATATTTAAGTAACATTATAATCAAAACTATTTAATTCCATACTGCAGTATCAAGAGATTGTCCTTTAAAAAAGAGTCTCTATTACCACTCAAGTCTGAGAACCACTTTTGCACCACTTTCTCTCTGACAGGAATAGACAATGGAGGGGATGCTGTTATTTCCAAGCCACATTCATATTCGATGACAGGTTGGTAAAGAAGTACTTTACAGATGAGATGACGCCCAACTTTTCCTATTACTAATGTATTGTTTGGTAGACATGTTATTCTCCGTAAAAACAAGAATTACAGAACACTAAGAAGTTCCTGTGATCCTTTTCAAAGAAAAAATAAAGTCTCTCTCTCTTGAGTTGGCAGTGCCTTAGAAATCCTCTAGTCCAATCACCCTTTGGGGGCACAAATGGGTAGAGTCTGGGGTCCCCAGTGGTACCCAGCTGCCTAGGCTATGCTTGAGTGAGGCTGAGGGGGACTTCTGGATACAACACTATCCATGATGTGATTTTTGAGCTGTTCTCTGCCTGGTATGACTCGTCCCCAAAACAAAAGTCTCTCCTGAAACATCTCACCAAGTGGGTTTTTGACAGAAATGAGTTGAGGAGGCTGAGTTGCAGTAGGGCGTCAGCCTGGTCCATAGCTGAGACGGCAGCCAGGGATGCTGGAGCCCAGTAGCAGATGGTACTCTGAGCACTTAGTCCTTTCGAAAATGTGCAGAAATTGTCAGGGGAGACAGAGACTCCTGCTGCGGGGCACGGGTTTTTCAACTGGGGGTTGAAACAACTGCTTCCGGCCTTCAGGGACTGGAGAGATCGCCGCACACCAACCCCCCCCCCCAGGGTTCCCCTCTCTCCTGTCAGCTGGGACTTGGTAGCCCCTATAAGCACATGTACCACCTACGAGATTTCCAAACTTCATGTGGGAGGTGCTGGGAATGATTAATATTTTTATTATTGATCAATACAACATTAATTCTCTTTCAATTCTTCCCAAAGTTACTAAAAGGCCATGCCAACGTTTCTGTTGTCCTTTCTCCACCCAGAAAACCACTTTTGATGGGACAGTCATGGCCTTCTAGTGCTATTTGACCTTCTACAAGCAGCTTTCACAAGTAGAGCAAAAACCAAGTAAGAAGTTCAGTATAAAAATGTCACTGTTACTGATAATGACCTTATTCTTTGAGTCCTGACACATCGATATTGGTTAACAAGCACTTTGAACTTTCTAGATGACCACACCAAAGGGGTTTAAATAAAGCATAACCCTTCTATGTTAACTTACATTACTTATTCATTACAGTCAACATCAAATAGGTTTTCATAAAATAATAAAGAAAACCTAAAGCCAAGAAAGAAGGAAAGAGAGAAGAAAGAGAAAGAAAACAGAAAAACAACCTGACTACAGTTTTACCTTAAGGCCTGCTTCTCCTTTTGCTACTCTTTATAAAATGCTTCCTTCTGGGTTTGCCTGAAGGTTGCCTGTTACATTTGCAAACCTCTATCAAAGCTGGAAGTAAATAACTAAAACACAGAACGCCTGCAAAATGTAGCAGCCAAATCACAGGTGGGTGCTAGAGGCGAACTAATTTCATCTCATCCCTAGACTTGCAAGGGTTGGTAAAGTGCAGCAGGGGAGAGCAACCTCAGACTCAACAACTTGTTAGAAATGCAAATGATAGGCTCCACTCCCTTCATGCCTGCTGAATCAAAATTCAGGGAAGGGTTAAGCAATCTGTGTTTGAAGAAACCCTCCAGGTGATTTGATACAAGTCAAAGCTTGAGAACCACACCTTTTAAGTGAAACCTACTTTGAATGTTCAAAGCCAGCTCCCCTAGAGAGCAATGATTATAAGAAAGCATTATAATATATGATGAGATTAGTATATTTTTTATGAAAATAACATACATATATAGTACAGATAAAAATAAATGAGAATTATTTTCCTCGTGAACTTTAAAGGTGTTTGATAAATGGATAGGTAGAAAAATGTGTTTTTAAAATAGTTCAGAATTTAAAGTTAATATGGAGCCACTAATAAATATATAACCATAGAGTCAGTCAAATTTTGAAATAAATACGTAGTCACTAATATATAAAATCAACCTTTCCCTCCTTTGTGCTATATTGCTATTCATAATCAGACCTTGATCTCTGGCTATTAACAAGCAATTTGGAGACTGGCTATATTATACATCTCATTCACTAATTCTTCTGTAATAGGAAATCATGTCACCAAAAAATGAGACCCTTTAAGTAACTCATAATTCAAACAAATCAGGCCACCTCCACCTGTTTAATTACTGTAACTAGAGGCTCTGTTAGCAGCAAAAGGAAATACAGCTTAAGTAGAAGAGCCAAAATTTCAAGTTTGTTTTTTATTTGAGTTACAAACTCAAAGGTTAGTTTTCCAGTCTAAAACCAATTTAAGGACAAGATGAAATACGTTGGAATCATTAGAAAAGCTATCAAAACCTCTGCTCCTCTTTCCATTAAGCTTCAATTTGTATAAACCCAATACTTTTAGACACAACAGCTTTCTAAAGGCCATTAATAAAAGACAGTCCAGGTACGAGGACTGATGAACAATCTACTCCCTTGTCAAAAACTGTATAAAAGTTGATTTGGAAGCAATACCTTGATTGCTCCCGGAGCCTACCTGTCTACAGATGAAGGTTTGGAATGCCGTGGCTTCTTCACTTGGGCATATAAAGCATCCATCATATCTCCTTCTCTTGGGCTCTGGGGTCTGGCTTTGAGAGCCATAGAAGCTTCATAGGAAGACATGCCCCCATACATCAACTCATTGTTACAACCCAATGTCCGATGAAAATCTTGGATTTCAGCATAGTCACGCTCTCGAGCTTGTCGCTCTCTAAATTCACGAGTTTTGGCTTGAATCCTGTAAAATTAGAACAAAATTGAAAAAACAGAAATGATGCCTTTTCTAAGAACTGCATACAGAAACATTCATCAAAATATGTTGTAAAATACACTTTATTTCATGCAGTTATAAGACTGATGGCATAAATGATGTTATAGTCATTTTAGATTGTCAAGGTAATAGGGACTCTCCAAAATGATAACTTTAGAAAAGTTATGTTCATGTCCATAAGACACAGTCATGATTTACATCTTAACTTAAATTGCCACTTATTAATTAGTTTTAGAAATTCACCAGGGACAGTTTTAGGCATCCACCTGAGTCTTACTCATGAATTTTTTTTTTAAGGCAAGAAGTGATTTTTTTTTTAAAGTTACACACACGCACACACACATACACATGCACAGAGACTATATATGTATAAATTTATGTGTATAAATTTATAAATAATGTATACATCTTACTCACTATAAACCTATCATACACATATAATATGTTACCCTTACAATACATTATGAAACCTAAACATTAATCCACACCATAATTCTCTATTAACAGCAAAAGAAGATCTCAGTTTAATGATACCAGCTTTGATTTTATGTGTATACAGAACCAGCAAATCCTGAGACTAAGGACAAGAAGGCATGTATCCAATCAAATTCTGAAATAAAACTTATCTGTGTTATAACTAAAAAACACAGCTTAAATAACCACTTTTACTGAAGATCATTTAAATATTTCCTAAGATTTTATTGAGCTACTTGGTAGAAAGGACTTTTCAACCTTATACTGGTATACTTCATATACTAAGTTGATCTTTGCTACCTAAAAATAATTAAACAACCCTCAGTCAAATTGTAATGATTTTTGTTGGGAAAAATATTTCCACTATATACTTACAAATTTAGCTGCGAACTTAAAAGTGAAGTCTTGTGAATATAAAACAATATGTTTGACTGAGTTCAACATTTTATTGCAAAGTTCTTTGCTTTATTCATATCTGAAGTAAACCAGTGCTAGCATAGGCATATATTGAAAAGAATACAGAAAAGATACAAAAGCCAGATAAAGATAGTATAGAAATTAAAAAGCAAAACAAAACTGAGCCAATATCCTTCATGAACACAGAAGCAAAAATCTTTAACAAAAATATCACCAAATAGAATTTAGCACTCTATAGCAAGACTATACATCACAGCCAAGTGATGTTTATTGCAGGAATTCAAGGCTGGTTCAATATTCAAAGATCAATCAATGTTATTAACAGGTTAGCAGATTAAAGAGGAAAAAGCACATCATCATATTAAGTAATGCAGCAAAAACCATCTGACAAAATTCAATACCCATCATGGCAGAATCTCTCAAAAAAAAAAAAAAAACTGGTTATAGAGCATAACTAACTTCCTAAACTTGATAAAACTACAAAAAACCTGTAAGTAACATCACACATTATACATCATGGAGAAAGACTGAATCTTAAGATTAGGAAAAGGCTAGGGATGGCTGTTCCCCCAGAGGGCTGGAAATTCTAGACAGTGCAATGAGCCTAGGAAAAGAAATGGGTGGTATATAGAACAGATTGGAAAAAAACTTATAAAACCATTCTTGTCTGTAGATGACATAATGATGTCATTGCAGGTCTGCATTCAGAGAAAATCCCAAGGAATCTACAAAAGTCTCCTAGAACTAAAGCTCAAGTTCAACAAAGTAACAACATACAGCATCAAAAAACCCAAAAATCTTTGTATATAAGCTGTCAATGAACATGGATGCTGAAATTAAGAATACAATGCCATTTATAAGCACTAAAAAATGGAATAGATAGATACACAGATTAAAAACTTAGTTGGTTTATAGATATGTATAAACGTAGAGAGATTATCAATCTAACAAAACATGTACAAGACTTATATGCTAAATATTATACAATGCTGATGAAAAGTAACAGAAGATCTAAAAAAATGGAAAGAGTTACAGTGATTATGAATCAAAGACTCAAGATAGTAAAGAAGTGATGTCTCCCCCAAGTTGATATCCAGGTTTAATATGATTCCTATAAAAATTCCAGGAAGATTCCTGTAGATATAGACAAGATTATTTTTATTTTTATTTTTTAAAGATTTTATTTTTTTATTTGACAGAGAGAGACACAGTGAGAGAAGGAACACAAGCAGGGGGAGTGGGAGAGGGAGAAGCAGGCTTCCCATTGAGCAGGGAGCCCAATGCAGGGCTTGATCCCAGGACTCTGGAATCATGACCTGAGCTGAAGGTAGACACTTAACAACTAAGCCACCCTCACGCCCCATAGACAAGGTTATTTTTAAATTTATATGGAAAGACAAAGGATAGAATACCTAAGCAAATGTAAAAAATAATAATAAACAGAGAAAAAAAACCCATCCTGATTCCAAGACTTAGAATGTAGCCATGATAATCAAGACGATGTGAAATCTATGGAGGGACAGACACATCAACAGAACAGAAGAAAGAACCCAGAAATAGCAAGTAAGGTTGACTGATTCCTTTTAATTATGCAAAAGCAATTCAATGAAATAAAGCGTTCTTTTCAACAAATACTGCTTGAACAATTAAATGTCCCTAGCCAAAAACAAAAACATTACAAAACAAAGCACCCTGAATTTACACATCATACCTTATACAAAATTAATCCAAAATGAATTACAGATTTAAATGTAAAAATATAATACTATATAATACATTAGGAGAAAATCCTTAGGACCTAACACTTGGAGAATAATACCTAGAAATGATACCCAGAGCATCATTCATGAAGAAAAGGCATACAAACTGAACATTACCAAAACTAAAAGCATTTCCTCTCCAAAAGACTCTATTAATAGAGTGAAAAGATAAGTACAGACTGAGAGAAAATATTTGTAAAACACATATCTGACAAATACTTCATGTCCAGAATATGTAAAGAACACTTAAAACTAGACAGAGAAGTACAATCCAATTAGAAGAGCAAAAGACATGAAGCAATATTTCTTTGAAAAATATATACTCTCTCTCTGATCCAGTCTCTTCATTTTTTCCTTCCTTCTCATAATGTCCTCCATGTGATTCCTTACGTTCCACATATAAGGGAAATCGTATGAAAATTGTCTTTCTCTGTCTGACTTACTTCACTCAGCATAATTCCCTCCAGTTCCATCTATGTTGATGCAAATGGTGGGTATTCATCCTTTCTGATGGCTCAAAAATATTCCATTGTAATATGGACCACATCTTCTTTATCCATTTGTCTTTTGAAGGGCACCTTGGCTCCTTCCACAGTTTGGCTATTGTGAACACTGTTGCTATGAACATTGGGGTGCACTTGGCCCTTCCTTTCACTATATCTGTATCTCTGGGGTAAATGCCCAGTAGTGCAAGTGCAGGGTCACAAGGTAGCTCTATTTTTAATTTTTTGAGGAACCTCCACACTGTCTCCCAAAGTGGCTGCACCAACTTGCATTCCCACCAACCAGGAGAGACTATGGACTACATGAAACAAACTGAGGGTTTTAGAGGGGAGGGGTTGGGGGAATGGGTGAGCCCAGTGATGGGTATTAAGGAGGGCATGTATTGCATGGAGCACTGGGTATTATATGCAAACAATGAATCATGGAACACTACACCAAAAACTAAGGATGTACTGTATGGTGCATCCTTAGTTATAAAATAAAATATATATTGTATAAATATATATTTAATATATAATATAAAATATATATTATTATAAAATAATTATTATTTTAATATAATAAAATTTTTTAAAATTTAAGTATATACTAATTATAAGCACATAAAAGATGTTCAACATCACAAGATGCAAATTAGGACTATAATGAGCACATCTATTAATCAGTTAAAATTAAAAAGTGACAACATCAAATGCTTGCAAGGATGTAAAGAAACTGCACCTGTCATACATTACTGTTGGAATGTAAAGTGGTACAGCCACCGTGGAAAACAGTCTGGCACTTTCTCACAAAATTAGACATACACTTACTATACCACAAGCAACTGCACTTCTGGACATTTATCCCACAGAATTAGAAACTTACATCCATGCAAAGACCTGTACGCAATTGTTCAAAGACTCTTTGTTTCAAATACTCAAAAACTGGAGGTAACTAGAACATGTGACAACAGGTGAACAGCCAAACCAACCAAAGTCCGTCTTTCTCACAGAGTACTACTCGGCAATACAAACGAACAGATTAGTGATAAACGCAGCAGCTGGAATCGACCGCAGGGGCATTATGCTATTTGGGCAGAAAAAGTCCATCTCAAAAGCTCAAGTACTTTTGAAATAAGATTTCATTTATATAGCGTTCTCAAAGTGACAGAATTAAAGACCAGGTGAAGAGACCAGTGGTTGCTGGGATTTAGCAACAGCCGGAGCAGAGGGGCAGGTGTGATGATAAAGAACAGCACGAGGAAGGTCTTTGCCAAGGAATCCTTCTGCTTCTTGACTGCAGTGCTGGTTACAGGAAGCATACACGTGACCAGATGACGCAGAACTATGTACATACACGGAAGCAGTGACAATTTCCTGGTTTTGATTGTACTACAGACATGGACGTTTTAGCAGCTAGGGGAAACTGGATTAACAGTATACAAGATTTCCCTGTGCCATCTTTGCAACTTCCTGTAATCTAAAATTATTTCAAAATAGGAAGCTGGAAAACTGTCAGATAGCACTGCAAGCAAAATGTGCACTTTTCTCCCTTGTTTTCTTCTTACATTGAGCCTATCATCATGAGGCGGGTCCTGTTTACCCAAATTTTGGACCTGCCTAGTCAATCTTTTCTAACTTCCTTTATTTCCCAGCTATAAAATGGAACTACCTAAATTCGCCTAGCTTAGTGCTCCTCATTAGGGGTCCAGTGATATCCGAGAAAGGGTAATTCGCTATTGTTGCAAAACTTCCTGCGTAACTAGTTCCAGCTACATATCAGCAAGTAGTGTCCCCAGCCATGTGGGCAAGCAAAAATGCTTCACATATTCCCCAAACCTTCTAAGAAGTACCCTATCTCCTGAGCTGAGAACCAATCATTGTCTTAATTCATAACAGACTAGTGGAAGCTAGCAATTTTTATCAGGAAGGGTCCTAGATTCTAATAAATCCCACTAAGAGAATACACCTAAGAAAAATAGCAAGTCAAATTCTAATGTCAAGTTTAGCTAAATTTATACTCAATTTCTTATTATAGTCTACTTATTCACTTAGGAGCTATTACGACAGTCAAAGATGTTATTATAAAAGCTGATTACCACTAAATACTGGATATTCATGATGAAAAGTTCATATAAGTTCAGAGATCTTTTCATTCTTTGCATCATACTATCTTTTTGACTCCATATTCAGTCAGAAAAACTACAGAAGAGAGAAATGAGTTCTTTCTTCAACTCAGTGGGATATTAATTTGAAGCTCAATTATGACCACTCCACTGACAATCTACTTTACTACTCTATGTGGTCGCCATCAGAGAATCACCTAACTATAGGATGGCTGGGCATTCGCAGACGTCTTGAAGTTTGGGAACCTGTAGAATGTGAAGGGCTACAACAGAAATGAAGTAAAAATCTCTGAATTTGGAGACCCCTCTGAAATCAAAGGGAGTAACAGATGGTTTTATGAATGAGCCCTATGGTACTTGAACCTCAGTTCACTAAAAGTAAAGAAAATCCAACTTACTTATGTTGGAAAATGCAGCCCTGTTCAGAAAAGAAACCATCGGAAAAAAAGAATATGAACATTCTCTTCTCAAGAGAAGCATGAACCTAAATCATCTCCCCAAACTTCTTGTACAATAGTTCCAATATATTATTGATGGGCCCCAAAACTGAATGTTCTTTTGTTCCAAATTACACAGAAACTCATCTTCATTTTGGGAGTCAATTTCTAACAAGTCAATTGCTCAGAAGAAGCGCTTGGTAGCACAAGCTACTATTCATAAAGCCTGGCTCTCATCTGCTTACTTTTACCCGAATTTGTACACTATTACTAATTGCCACTAATCACTGAATCCAATAAACATTACAGTCACATCTATAGCGCCTTCCAAAAGCATTAGGTTTTTTTTCCTAAGCTCCAAGAACATAAGAACTTATATTTTTTTATTGTTTATCTTGTCATCACTAATTAATTCATCCCCAAAGCCATGAAAGCTCTTTGTGCCCCTCCCTCCCTCCAGCTCACCCCGTGCTGAAAACCTCAGAACTCCAGCGCACCTGTGGCCCAGAAGTGAGGCTAGAGCTGTAAGAGGTGAACGAGTCTGGTTATCAGCTTGGACCGATATGCGTTTTATTTATTTTTATAAAGATTTTTATTTATTTATCTGACAGAGAAAGAGATCACAAGTAGGCAGAGAGAGGGAGGAAGCAGGCTCCCCATGGAGCAGAGAGCCCGAGGAGGGACTCAATCCCAGGACCCCAAGACCATGACCCTAGCCGAAGGCAGAGACCCAACCCACTGAGCTGCCCAGGTGCCCTGCAGAATTACTGCTAATGAGCTTGCTACTGTGAAAAAGGCCCTGAATAGTAAATTTTTTTTTTAAAGATTTTATTTATTTATTTGACAGAGAGAAATCACAAGTAGATGGAGAGGCAGGCAGAGAGAGAGAGAGGGAAGCAGGCTCCCCGCTGAGCAGAGAGCCCGATGCGGGACTCGATCCCAGGACCCTGAGATCATGACCTGAGCCGAAGGCAGCGGCTTAAACCACTGAGCCACCCAGGCGCCCCTGAATAGTAAATTTTTAAAACCAGTAACGCACTATGGCTTTTGTGAGTTTTCATGACAATTCACAGTCAAATAAACAGAAAACACAAACGATTTTCTTTATTACATACTTTTATGCATGTATGTCTTGTGTAATCTAAAGTGAGGAAAGGGACTTAGGAACACAAACATGTTATATTTACATATGACATATTTTCATTCTCTCTGGAAAGATTTAATTAGAAAAGAAATATTTGACTCAGGGGAGAAAACATTTTTGGTGTCTCAATAAAAATAGTATAGTTTCTTAAGGAAACTTAAAAAAAAAGACAGTGAGTACACTGCAGTTCAGCCTTTAATAGTTCCAGATGGTCAGTGCTATAAAAGGACACCCCCTCTATTCTTTTATCGTGACCCTGAGGTCACAAATTATCTCTAAGATGTAAGAGCCATTCGTTTTTCTGAACAGTCAGGTTGTTGTTCAGCATTATCCATCCAATTTATCTTGGGCCAAACCTCAGCAATCACAGAAGTAACTGATTAGCCCAAAACTTAGCCAAAGAAATAAATGTCTATTGCTTTAAGCATTTCAGACAGTCCTTCGTGGTTATAAACAAGAGAACTATTCTGAGGCCTAAATGATGGCAGACAGCTGTAGTGACGGAGGCTGACGGGCAACATCATCATGAATGATTTCCTGATTCTTAAAATGTAAAAAAAAAAAAAAAGAAAGAAAGAAAGAAAATTTAAAAAAAAAGGAAAAGAAATGAGAGCTTAAAAAACTCTGTAAGACTTTTAACAAGTGAGGAACTTACATCAATTTGTTATATACAAGCATAAATATCCACATTTTTTCTTTTTGTTAAAAAAATAAAGTATTTTCCAAGATGATAATGAACTTGCTTTGAACCTGCATGGACAACAATACACAAAATAATGTAATATACTAAATAAAGTAATAAGGTTAATTTCCTTCCCGCTGTCACTAAATTCATGCTAACAGTCTCTCTTCAGCTTGACATCAATTAATGATTTTAATTCTAGACTCTTGTCACAGTGTTCACCACCCTTTTCGCTAATTAAAATGGATGATGCGTGATGAAGATAAAACACACAAGACTTCTGTTCTTGTAATATTTCTGTTCATTTGGATTTTTGCTTTTATAATAAATGGCTTTTAGCACTAATTGCAGTAGAGTAAGATGAAAATAACTGTTTTATGGCTATGAAGTATGGGCTTCATACAGCCAGAAAAGGTACAGCATGAGGATTGCTACTGAGTGACCCACTCCTGAGGATGGAAATCAATGACGTACTTAGTTATATCCCAAATACTTCACCTCCAAAGTTACAAAACTTCAATACATAGAACACCCATGGTTCATTTTTCAGAACCCTCTAAAAAACTAAAATCAACCTGTAGAGATGTTAATTTTTTAAAAATTTAAAAAAATGCTATAAATGTCTACTCATACTAGTTTACCAGAAAAAAATTAAAATGAATTTTGGATTGGTATATATTAGATAGTTGTTAAATATTTTCAAAACAATGTTTAAGGCCTTGCCAACAACTCTTTTGGGAAACATTTTACACCCAACTTATCGCACTGTTATCTAGAAGCCTCATTCTGGAAACAAAGTTCCTGGATCTTTTCCCCTCAGTATTTCCTCTCTCTAAAAATCAGTATTACAGACAGTCAACAAATAAAATCTAAAGGCATGGCACAACGAAATTTAAACTACAAGATAACTGGAAGGAAGAATTCAATGTAATAGCAGTTTGTGTCAACTGAATGAATGCTGTATTTGCCCCTAGAAACACCTCAGCAACTGGCGGACTTCGGAAGTAGCGTGGCTCAACTCATCAATCCTTCAGCTCACCCTGCTACGTAAGGCTAACTGCCACCTCCCAATAAGCATGCTTCCAATTTGGCGTCTGTGCCGAATTCCCAAAAGAGGGACAATAGAACACTACATTTCCTACTTTGAAAACAGTCATAATTTTAAGTGGGATTTTAACCTCTTTGTGATACTGAGTTAAAAGTTGGTTGAGAAGAAAAAACTTCTATATTCTAAATGGGTTCTGAGGAAAACTTTTTCATGAGGAGGACCAACTGTTTTTGAAGGCACATTTCCCATCTAAGATTTTATTTATTTATTTGACAGAGAGAAGTCACAAGTAGGCAGAGAGGCAGGCAGAGAGAGGGGGAAGCAGGCTCCCTGCTGAGCAGAGAGCCTGACACGGGGCTTGATCCCAGGACCCTGGGATCATGACCTGAACTGAAGGCAGAGGCATTAACCCAGTGAGCCACCCAGGCACCCCAGAAGGCAAATCTTAAAGTTTAGAGCTCCACAGAAGAAACGTGCACTCGGTAGGGCAAAGTTAAGCTTCATCCCTTAATGCTCAGGTGAGATGATAATGGTTTTAAAATACAAAATGGCTAAAAATTGAAAAAGAGATCAAAGTATTCATACAGATACAACTAATGACGGATACAACCACAATCTGTACAGAATCTGAGGGTTTAGAAGAATGCCTCCTCCGTGTGAGCGCCCGTGCCCGAGCATGTGTGTAGAATCCGTCCACTTAGCTAAATATGTAAGTTCTTGGGAATGAGACCCCAGATGACCGTCTCTGGGGAGTGTTCATTATTAACTCCAACCTGTCAATCTGTCCCTTCCCAAAGCTCCGCAGCTACCTATTTTCACACTGATTATATTGCTTTATATTGATTTTATAATGTTAACAGGCTTAGATCTTTTCTCCCTCTTAACAAAAGCAAGGGATCCCTGGGAGAGGGTATAATAACATAGCACAGAATTCATACCATCAGATGTGGACTTAATGTATTGTGAAACAACAGAAACTTCTCTTTTACACTGACTAATGGAACACTAGAATAATATTTCACAAACCAACACACACACACACACACACACACACACACACACACACACACTCACATACTCATTCACTCACATGATGTTCTGACTTTCACGAGTATCAAAGCACCTACAGTTATTTCTAACTCAAAGAGATGTTGAAATGCCAAATACGTCTAAAAGAGCTCTCATCGAATATAAAATTACCTTTTCCTACTCCAGTTACAGTCTATCAACAAAATTCATCAAACACACACACACGGCTTAATTTGCCCAAATATTGGTCGAAATACTGAACTTCCACATAGTTAATAGATTCTTTAAAATTTCTGTTCACCTGCAACAATAAATTTTTCTAAAAAATGCCTGCTGGAACTAGTCTCAGTGATTAGAGTTGACTTTTCTGAAGGAGTTGAGAGGTCAGAGAAAATATGAAAAAATCTGCTATAGAATAGAAAAATGTACATTTTCCACCAAAAGGTTAATTTTTAAAAGTCAAGCTTTGTTCAAATGACAATATGGGATCTAAATGCAAAGATCACCTAGGTTGTCTGGGTTCTACTGTCAGAATTCAGGGAGGCTGAACACTAAGTTTCAAGCCAAAATGAGTGAAAATATCTTTTATTTTTCAGACCTACGACTGCTTTCTTGATTGTTCTCCCTGTAATTTCACAAACTTTCTATTCATGTACTTTAAACACACTTTACTACTACATTATGATATTTTAAAATGTTAATTTCTGCAAAGACTAATAAACGCATATCATCTTTTTAAAAAGATCTAAAAAAGAACTAAAAAATATCACAAAAAAGTTTTTATCAAAATTTCAAGGAATTACGCAAAGGAGATATTGGAAACAATTGGTAAAACCAAAAAGAGAAATGCTGGTAAATGGGAACCATGTACAGAAATGCCACAGAGTTGCAAATGAGGCACCAAGAAGGGGAAGTACCCTTTGTGGGCACAAACAGTTCAACAGCCCAGTACTGAAGACACAAAGCCTGTAAGAGAGATTATCACTTTAAATAATGGAACATTTCAAGCCATACATTTCCTTAGCAGATTTATAAATGTCCTTCACATACTGGGAGAATTTCGTAAGACATTCATTTACCTTTTTCATGTCTCCACTAGGAGCATTCAGTCCCCTTAAAAATACTTCCCAGTACAATTTACTACATAGATAACAGATTAAGAATACCAGAATAGGTATCCCTTGCTGAATAACTACAAAACACAAGCCAGTTAACGTTATGTCTAAACCTCATTTAATAGAATGAATAACATATGAGGTAAATACTTGACAGCTGGGGAATCTGCCAGATACGGCAGCTAAGATTTCATCTTTCAGACCTCTTTCATTCTTTCCATCCTTCCTTCCTATCCATCCGTCTGTTCATACACACTTGGCCTTGTCCCAGAAAGTTTAACATGGTTTTCTAAGAATGTATAAAAATGCAGATGAAGTAAAAATGAAAACAGAGGGGCGCCTGGGTGGCTCAGTGGGTAAAGCCTCTGCCTTCGGCTCAGGTCATGATCTCGGGGTCCTGGAATCAAGCCCCGCATCGGACTCTCTGCTCAGCAGGGAGCCTGCTTCCTCCTCTCTCCCTGTCTACTTGTGATCTCTGTCAAATAAATAAATAACATCTTTAAAAAAAAAATGAAAATAGATGTGGGGCACCTTGGTGGCTCAATCAGTTAAGCACCAATGTCAACAACTGATGATTACGGCTCAGGTCATGATCTCAGTGTCAAGAGACCGAGTCTTGAGTCAGGCCAAGGAGCTTGCTTATGATTCTCTCTCTCCCTCTCTCCACCCTCTCCCTGCTCACGCTCACTCTCTCTATAAAATATGGATAAATCTTTTTTAAAAATGAAAATAGATTTAACTTTTTTTTTTCCTATATATTTTATAGGAAATAAATTAGAAAGGCATAGACCAGTAGGTTAATAGTGGTATTACAACAGATAAATTTTTATTTTCCAGTTTTAAATTTATGTTTTTTTCTTTCAAATTTTCTATAGATATAGGACTAGAATACATTAGAATTAGACCTTAAAAATGTATATGTTTTAAACAAGTGAGAAATGAGGGTAAGAGAAAATGGAAAATGAATGTTCAGGAATAAGATTTGTAACTACACAAAACAGATGCCATAATGTAGAGGCCGGTCACAAACACTGGCTCTACACTTGCTCACGATTCTATGAAACAACCAACCCGGAGTTCCACAGCAAGTCACATGAGGGAGCTGGATATGGCTGACTCAGGAGCTAATGGCCTTTGCTTGCCACCAGTATTTCCCCAGTGAATGAATCCTGTAAGATGTTGGTATTTCACAGAAAACAAGTGAAAGGGGGTGTTCTGTGAATAAATAAGTTAGGAAATGATGACTCTCTATTCATACCTTTGTGACTCACAAGGTACATTAACCAGGGGAGGGTTTTGAGAATAATGGAGTAAAGAAATATGCATAAACTGGTTTAACCAAGTGTTTCTCAAACATATCTGCATGCAGAACTCCTTTTTGGCTGCTAAACACTGTTTGGGAAATTCCCACACCACACTGCTTATATACACCAACCTTAAGAGCCTAAGCAGAGATACCACTAGAGCAAAAACACAACAGAGAGCCAAACGTTAATTTGGATACTTAGTCAACGTAATGGTAGCTAAGTGGGCCTGAACTGACACAGATCATTTAATGAAGTATGTTCTATTTTGGGTTTGGAGCCCAATCCTTCTGTGTGGTGGAAAACAGCCAACAGGGGCTTTGTCCCTAGGCACAACTGAAAGACAATCCAGTAACAGCAGTGAATTCATCCCTCAGCTCCAAATACCCATACCCTGCTTCGTTTCCCCACCTAGCCCTAAAGTGGCCAATAGCATCTCTGAAAGGTACCTCGGTTTGGCGTTAGAAGTCAAATAGCACATCACAGGACCAGCTAACTTTACCCTTGGTGTTAGCCCTCTGCTCCCCCCTTCTCAGAAAGAGAGCCGAGATGTGCAGGCTCAGGCTGTTTAGTGGGGCAGGACCAGTAGAGTCAGAGGACAGTTCTAGGCAGGGGTCTTCCTCATTCATTTCTCCTAGAAGGACAGTTTTTTATTCAAGACCCTACCTCCCAGGGATGACAGCAAGTGGAAGGAGATGGGGAGAAGTGAGCAAGGATGAAGTCAAATCTAATCTCAGACCCATGCTCAGAAGAATCTAGTTCATGTTCATTATCGAACACATTTTCAATTCTATTCACTTGTGTTCTCACTTGTTCCATATTTGTATCTTGAGTCATAGTCAGGCTTCAGGGATGTATACAGACAAAAAATATTTTTGTATATGGACATGTCATAATTAATAACCAGGGAATAGCAAGTTTTCTATTTTTATACGAAATCAGCCAAAATAATTTTGGGAACTCAAACAGCTCCAGTGGTAAATAATGTGAAAGGAGGTGTTTTGCTACTAATCGGCGCGAAGCAAAAGCTATGATGAGATTATAAACAGTGCTTTATTTATTTTTATCTGCTCCTCCACCCAAATTCTCCCCAAAGAAGTTGCAATTTCCTTTCTCAAACAAAGCATCGCCAATGCCAACAGACAGAATAGAAAGGAGGGCATACAAAGAAAGACTTGGCCTATCCAAATAACAAACATACTTGTAAAAACTGTTACTGAAATACGAAGTCAGAGTATAATAGTTTTCTTAGATTATGAAGCTAATTGATTTTTTTAAATGGACCATTCACTTGTTCCTTGACCCTGAAAGATTTTTATTCTAGGCCTCCTGTACATTGTAAATTCATTATGACCAACCTAGTTCCCAGAAGTATTGCATCATTAGAGGTACAGAGACGGAGATTAAAAGCAAAACTGCAAGTGAACTGTGCCTTAGGCAAATTAATAATACAAGTGAAACCATTATATAAAAATCATTGTTTGGCTGCAAAAACTTGACTATGCATTTTAACAAGTATCTTGGAAAATGTTGATAGAATTCTGCATTGAAACACAGTGATCACCTTAAACTGCAAGAAAAGGATATTGCAAATATGGATAAGGTACTGGATTAATGAAGCTATCCGCTATGGTTGGCAACAACATAGGGGAAAAATATAATGTTACTACTGCTCAGATTTTTCTCTAGCTAAGTCACATTATTTGCCTGTGGATAAATCTGAGTACATATGTTCAGCTGGTATACACTCTTTCCTACACTCTCTTAGGATAGAAGTTTATAGTACTGAGCAATTAAATGCCATATTGTATGGACTAAGGAATATTGTGTGTCCAGGCCTGACAACAGTGAGCTTATTAATAAGCTTGAGGATCGGGGAGCCTAGGTAGCTCACTGGGTTAAGCCTCTGCCTTTGGCTCGGGTCATAGTCTCAGGGTCCTGGGTTCAAGCCCCACATTGGGGAGCCTGCTTCCCCTTCTCTCTCTGCCTACTTGTGATCTCTCTGTCAAATAAATAAATATTTTATTTACTTATCTATATTATTTATTTTTTAATTTTAATAATATTATATTATTCATTACAATTTATTATAATATAATAATTTAATAATATTATAATTATTATTTTATTATTATTATTTATTTTTTAAAAAATAAGCTTGAGGGTCTCAAAATTGCTGAGGATTAGAAAGGGTCCCAGAAAGCAAGAAAATGGAAGGATTTAAAAAATAAATAAATAAAAACTGGGGAAGAACCAAAAGAATAAATCCAGTCTTGCATCACAAATTAAAAGTCCCTATTTTTCCCAGTTACGTATTTAGTACTCTGAAAGGTTATGCATAGAAAATCAGAGTAACTATCCTAGCCTAAAGCCTCGGACATGGGAGAAAGATGAGTAGAAAAATACACAAACAGTAATCTCTTCTAAAGAAAACCATGGTAGAATATTCTTTTCAGTTCTTTCATTAAACTCGAAAGTGCCCCAACTCTAGAATTGTTAGCAAGAATCTGGAGATATAGACACTGGGCTCTAATCTTATTTATGGACAATACTTAATCTTTTAGCCTCACTCAAGGCACCCTCATTTCCCGGATGATTCCAAGTACAACAGGTATAGATAGTGTCTCTTGCTAGAGGGGTCTGAAACCACAAAGCGAAGTTGGCTGTAAGCTTGTAAACTCGAGTAACAGAAGTTCAAGGCAAGGCGGTGGTTTGCTCATCTCCTGGGAATTACAGCAGGAGAAACTCTAATCACTTATAGAAATGAGTTTCAATTATCTGTCTAAAGTAACTTTTCATGCATTTCACTGGTCTTTGGGTTCTTACCACGGAATGACTCAACAATAGATAACAATCTTTCTGGAAGAGATGCAATCAAATTCAAGTGATAATTTCATAAAATATGATAGGGAAATAAAAAGAGAAAAAAAAGAAACAAATGTCAGGTTTGAGAGGAAAACAACATAGCAAGAAAGCCTTCTTGAGTCTTATTATAAATCAAAATATTTTAAAAGAGATATAAAAATTCAGTTTTATTGCCAGAGAAATAGTCTTAAAAATTATCACAAAATACTATATATTCATAAATGAATGAAATGGTATTGTAACTATTTCCTTATGATTTTAAGAGTGATCATAAATTCAGTCTTAATGTTTATTTAATTCATCTAATATGCCCTACTCTCTTCTAGGCAAAGATCTTAACTCAACCATTAACATTCATTAATGCCTCATATAAATACACGCTTTTTCCTTGAATCTTCCTTTACATTGTATCTATCCCACAACTCAGTGTTCAGACTGACACAGAAAAACTAAAAACCCATTGAGTATAGATTCTTCATATTCAAGAAAAAAAAGAAAGAAAGAAAGAAAGAAAGAAAGAAAGAAAGAAAGAAAGAAAGAAAGAAAGAAAAAAGAGCAGAAAGGACAAAAAACTCTATCTGGTGAGATTTAATCAAATGACTGAAGTCTACCTCTCCTGCTCCTGCTTCATTCGTATCCTCTCATCTTCTGACGTAAGGGAGTCCTGTATTTTTATTTTACCCGTTTTCTCAATCTTGTCATCTTTTCGATGTTTGCCAAACCTGTTGATAACAAAAAATTCTAACTTGTCAATATATACAAAATGAGTTTTCATTCTTTTGTGACAAAGACATATCTACTCAATGAAATGCGACCTTCCTCAAAATGAGGGTCAAAAGTTCTGTAATTCTCCAGTTTTTGCCCAATATGAATATTTTCAATCAGATTACTGGATTCATTTTTAATGAGAACTTTCCAGAGACAACCCTTTTGAAAATGGCCTCAATCCCCCCTTTCTCCTTTGGAGAAACAAAAATAAAAAACAACTCTGCAGTTCATCCTTACTGAACGGAATTAAATACTTTAAATGCTAGAGGCCAAAAATCTGCATTAGAACGGGTTGCTCTTATGACTAAAGAATGGTAATCCGCAATCATCTACTTAATAATCTCTCCATAAACAACTATTCTTATTTTCACAGTCAGGTTTATTGGAAACATTCATCATAGTTTAAAAACTGACAAACAAGGTCATGTTTGCAAGGTTTAAAGTACAAAGGATAATTTACACTGCTACAATGCTTTGAGCTTATTAAATTGAAAGCTTTAAGGCATTCTCCTCAAATGCTATTCTGAAATCTGATGGAAAGCAATTGCTGAATATGGCATCTTTGCCTTTGAAATCTGTATCTGATCAAAAACAAACATGATTCAAAACCGGTCCACACAAACTTTCACAGATGGCCACGGAGCTGGAGGCTCTCTGCGAAAACACTAATACTCCATGCTGGCATCATCCGAAATATCTCTGGAGCCTAGATTTGCTGTCAATTCTTGGTCCTGTTCTGCTGCTTTCCTCTAAAAGAGACCATGTTGCCTGGAATGCATGCGTTACATACCCTCAAATAATACTCCTTTTAGTGATTTTGTCACCAGATATTTTTAAAAAAAACCTTTTATAGACAGTTACTCAACTAAGCATTCATGAGTATATAAAATACATCGAATATTTCTTTCAGAGGACAAAGTAGAAATCTAGTTTATGATGAACAATTAATCACATTGAAAAGAAGAGTTAAATAAATAAATAAATAAATAGTGGTCCAAAACTGATATTAAAGAGAAAAAGATATTTTAATTAATGGCTTGGTTGGTAGCATAGGTCTTTCTTCTATTAACACAAATCTGATTTCAAATAATGGTTTATACATGAAGTGTACATGGGAATATCTTACACGTTTACTAAAGGAACACTGTTTACAAAGGGGTTTAGAAATAAGGGAGTACATTCTTAAAATGTTAAAATAGAAAAAAGTTAAAATAACTACCATCACTCATCCTTCAAAAGTTACGTATATTATTAGACAGTATTTAAAACTGTCTATAAAATTAACTTCTATAAAGCAAATCTACCCTTAAATTGTAACGGTATTTAGAAATTGGAAAATCACTGCAACTGCAAAAAGGGGAAAAAAAAAGAGGAAAAAAAAAACTCCCTAAGAAGTTAGGCCCAGAATCTGACTACTTCCCACAAGGGATAAAATATGCACTATGTTTTTAAAACAAACACAAAGCATTAAAAATAAAAACTTTCTCTTGCCTTTATTTTTGTCAATATATCAATAATGCCTAAGAGTTAGGCATAATGACTGACTTTATAGAATGAATTAATAAACAAATGAAAAAGCGAACATAAAAAACTGATACATCACAGTAGGAGCCAACATCTAAAACATAATGTTCATTCATTTGACAAAAATTTATTAAGCATCTACAGGGGGTTCAGGAAAGAGGACAGAACTGGACAAATTAATCTGAGCATCATCAGCATGTAGATGGTATTTAAAGCCCCCATGAATTCCCATCCTGAATATTCTGCAACACTGAGGCATCTGGAAATAGAAAACGTATTAAATTCCAACTTCAAGAAAAGTGTAAGTTCAAATCTTTACATGATATTTACTTAGATGAGGGCTTTCTAAAGGTAAATCATTTTAACCATTTAGTTTTCCAGTGCATAAATATCCCTCCAATGATACAAGGCTGCAAACTTGTTTTGTTTTGCTTTTAAAGGCCTGGGCTGGTTCACATTGTAAATTACATACATTCAAACCTGTATCATATTTATGAAGCACTACACCATGACACAAGATACATAGTTGACGCTTAAACAACATGGATCCACTTATACCCAGGTTTGTGGTTTTTTGTTTTTTTTGTTTTTTTGATAAATATAGTACAGTACTGTGAATGTATTTTCTCCTCAAGTTTTTCTTAACATTCTCTTTTCTCTAGCTTACTTTATTCTAAGAATACGATATATATAACACATACATAAAATCTGTGTTAGTCAACTAGTTATATTATCAGTAAGGTCAACAGTTGGTTATTAGTACTTAAATTTATTTGGAGTCCAATGTTACCCATGAATTTTCAAAAGCACATAGGATCGGCACCCCAATCCCTGTATTTTAAGGGTCAATTGTATCTCTATCTGTACCAAAAGGTACAGTTTAATCTTACAAGAAGATCATGTACAACATTCCTTTGAGTTAATAATATGAGGGAAAACTGAGAGTGGTTGACTTTGCCATGTTTTAAAACAGTTAAGATATTCTTGGTCCCAAACCTAACATAGAGTTATTTTTGTTTTTTTAAAGATTTCATTTATTTATTTGACAGATAGAGATCACAAGTAGGCAGAGAGACAGGCAGAGAGAGAGGAGGAAGCAGGCTCCCTGCTGAGCAGAGAGCCCGATGTGGGGCTCGATCCCAGGATCCTGGGATCATGACCTGAGCCAAAGGCAGAAGTTGTAGCCCACTGAGCCACCCAGGCACCCCCTAACATAGAGTTTTAATCAGCTATGTTAGATCTTTTTTTTAATGATCTCAGCCTGAAAGCTGAAAAGGTTTCTGTTTTAGATCTCAATCTATTAACTTTCAAGTTTCATCTTAAATACACATGATTAAAAAGAATAAAAAAGAGTGAATCCTGATTCAGATTTAAGAAGTGAATTTTTTTCCTCATTTATTTGATATTAAAAATATTAGTGTCCTAGGCCAGCCCTGAATAAAATATACTATTTTATTATATGTAAATTTATTATCAAACTGTTATAGTATACTTTCCTTTTGACATTATAAATTCAAGATTGATATATTAAAAAGCAAAGAAAGCACAGATAAAATGTTTCTAGGTTAGCATTTGGACATTTCCCTTAATGCCTGCCTTAGTTAATAAATTATGTGATTTCTTTAAGACATACTATAAAAGCACAGCATATTACTTTATAATTGGGGTAAAAATGAATCCCTTAGTGTAATTTTTTGACAGAATAAAATAAAGACAATAGGTGAAAAAAAATATACCAACTGTTCTAGAGTGTAAAAAGAACAAGAGCGTAGCTATGCCCTCATTCATTCTCATTGACAATATATTGTAGTGTTCTCTTACAGTGTTTAATTTTTCCTGCAAAGAGGCGGGACAGGATGTCCATGAAAGCTTTCAGTTACATATGTATTTTCAAGGTCAGTTTCACAGCTAAAATCGGTGATCAGTCTATGAAGACAATCATTTAATACCAAGCAGCTTAAAACTTGGAAAATACCAACTACATTTATTTTATTATCTTTTAAAAGCTATGGATGAATTTCAAATGGGTCATGTTCCAAAGAAGAGCAAGGCTGAAAAAATCATGCACTAATAATGGTAGGTCCAAACCCATTTCCAGCAAAGGATCAGTTTTGGAACAGCCTTCTGACTAACCTTCCCCCTACCCCCAACATGTTCAAACAGAAAACTCCACCATCCAATGGGTGTGACGCTAGATTAGAAAGCAGTCATGGACCCTACCACTCCAGGAAGAATTTGCCAGTCATATCTTAGGATATACTAACATAAGGAAATGACCTTTGAAAAACACAAACATGGGGGTGGTGGGGTGATGCAGTCAGTTAAGTGTCAGACTCTTGATTTCAGCTCAGGTCCATGATCTCAGGGTCCTGGGGTGCAGCCCAGACACAGACCCTGCGCTCAGCATGGCATCTGCTTGAGATTCTCTCTCCCCTCCCCCTGTCCCCTCCCCTGCTCATGCTCTCTCTCTCTCTTTCTCTCTCTCAAGAAAGACAAAAACAACAATAGCAACAACAACAAAAACAAAACACAAAAGCATGGAGACAAAAAGAAAAATAGGAAGCTTGAGAAGAAGTTGATAGAGAAAAATTTCAGAGGTACTGCTACCTGAAGAAGGCGCTGTGGAAAAAATGCCAAGCCACCGAAGACTCCTTCACAATAAGATACAGCCTGATGAGCCCTGTCTTACCAGAGCAGAATTGATTCTAACATTTCTTAAACATATGGCTTTCTTCATAAGGAATACAGCAATGTTTTCATTCAGCTAAAGTAATCTTCAAGTAATCTGCTAAATGGGTTTCACTATGACACGTTACAAATGAGATCACTGCCGTCTGCCAGATCGGCCATATTTATTACTATAGTAAAGAACAATGGGCAAAACCATGCACTTGTTGATGAAAGGGGAAAGAAGGAAAAAAAAAAAGAATAACAAAGGACTACAACAAAATTCTGTTGTTTTCTATAGAAAGAACTGTCATTAAAAATTTACTGGTAAGAGTTTCATGCTATTGAGCCATCATTTCAGCTTTTAGTAAATTAACCTAATTCTCTCTGCAGTATAAATAACAGTGAAATATCTTACTATTATATTGCTACTAAAATTAGAGACCTTCAGAAAAAATTATGCTGAGTGATAGAACACACAGCATCCTACTATAAATAAAATAAAATAAAAATATAATTGGATTTGTAATAAATGGAACTTCCTAGTATTGTATTTGAAAATGTGATATAGTAGAAGTCTTAAAAATCTTCTGCCATACTTAAAAATAGATGAACAGAACACCCAGCACCAATTATCTTGCGAGCTTTGAGGAATAATTTTTGAAGTAAGATTTTCTTCAATAAAGAAAATCACTGAAATGTCACTTAGAAGGTTGGTATTTCTCACTGCCAATCACCAAGGTCTTCATTTCTAAGGAGGGTTTGCTATAATATTTGCCTTACTTTTTACCCTAACCAATGTGTAGGTTAAGTGATAACGCTTGCCTGGGGGACAGAACTGAAATGGCTCAAATACAAATTTTGTGTCCGTGACTAGAAGCCCTGTCCTCCCCCAACACCAACTTCTCCACTGGAGCGGCCACCATGCACTTAACTCAATACCCCATGCTGTCTTTTGGCCCTCATCTTTATATATTTGCACCATCACATGGTTTAATCACTTCCTTTCTCTGGGAACTCATTATCTCTTTCTGGAATCTTGCCGGTGTTTCTCATAGACACAGTTAGTTTAGCCACTGTGCTAACTTGTCCTCGTCCACTGTCTGCCGTGATAATGCTGCCCTTTGCCCTAAAGATCCTTGAGCTCCAGCAGTACAATGAGCTGGAATCAAGACTCTACAGTAAAACTGAAAACCCTGTCCTGTGTTATTCTGATGTTCTATCAAATTCTCTGAAATGCCTCAGGAACACTCTGTTCACCCAAATCAAAGCAAAACCATGAGCTTGTAACACTATTTCTCTATTTTCCTTTTGTGTCATACTTTTTCCTAAATGGTTTTGATCCAAGTTTCTCTAGAAAATCTTTTCAGTTGATTCTGATTCAATCTTTTTCCACATTCTTGCTGTCAGCAATGCTCTCAATTCATCACTATGGTCTCTAACACAATTATGAACTTTTTTTTTTAAGATTTTTATTTATTTGTCAGAGAGAGACAGTGCAAGCTGGAGGAACAGCCGGCAGAGGGAGGAGCAGACTCTCCACTGAGCAAGGAGCAAGATATGGGACTCAAACCCAGGACCCTGGGATCATGACCTGAGCCAAAGGCAGATGCTTAACCAACTGAGCCACCCAGCCATCCCTATTGAACTTATTTTTGTCTTAAAGCCTTAAACTGTTCTAAATTTTAGTTGGAAAAAAAAATCTAGCTATATATCTTTATAGAATATTCTACTGCACTCTTACCCATATGCACAGAAGGTATATGTGCACATTTCTGAAAATCAGAGTCTAAAGATTGGTCACCGCATTCAATGTCCATATTTGACAAACAAAGAAACTGAGGCTCAAGAAGTATGCAGAGCTGCCCAACGTCACACTGCAAAAACTAAGAACAGAGTTCAGGTCACCTCATATGTAGTTTAAGAGATCTCAGTGATTCTAAACTTGGATACTCCTAGAGAAATTGAAATTCCCAGACCTATGAAGTTCACTTCGTGTAAATCCTAAGTGAGACATATAATTGAACACCTGTTGGATGCTCTTTTGATTATTTAATTACATTTAAGTAGAATTTATTGAATTTTTATTATGTACTTTATCTCATTGATTTCCACAACCAGCCTGTGAGGTGGGTGTTACCATCACCCTCCTCTTTAGGGGGAACCTCAAGGGGATTTAATGATTTCACAGGCCATAGAGCAAGTAGCAAACCCGGACATTAGACTCTTTTTACCCAAGACGGGCCCAAGACTCTTTTCACCACACCCAGCCTCAAAAACTTGAGGAACCAAGAAAAAAACAAACTTGAGGAACCAAAGACAGTCTAACACTTATTCTTTTATGCTCAGAGCAGCTGTTAAACCATCTTTGTGGAAATAAATGAGATAAATCTTGCATTTCCTACAGCAGTGAGGTCCAAAGGACATTGTTCCCAAATGGAACTTGTCTGTGGAGACCATGAATCTGGACGCAAGGTTAAGAACTGATCCTCAACATTGGGAAGGATCTTAAAAAGGCCCACATACCCATTGCTAGGACACTGCCAATATTTCTAAATACAATGATACTCCACAAGTCAAAATTGTCTGTACTGACATATGCAAATACTGCCAGGCAACAGCAGAAGCGTGTCAAACTGTCCAAACCCAATCCAAGGGTAAAACAGCAAGAATTCAATGAGTGCATTTATCTTTTATAATAACACACTCATAGTTTCTGGCTAGCCCTCCCCCCATCTCTTCTTCTTCTTCTTTTTTTTTTTTTTTTTTTGTGTGTGTGTGGCTCAGCCTCCATTTTATAAATAAGATAAAAAACAAGTCACTTCTAACATGTCCTTCCCATATAGGATCTCACATATTTTAGTGACATTTTAAGAACTCTCTACCATGATCGTGCACTGATTTGCTCAGCAGTAGATTGTGGCAATGCTGGGTGAATCAGGGAAGAGAAGGCTGATTATGAAAAGCAGAAAGCTTCTATTTAGGCAAAAAAAAAAAAAAAAAAAAAACAACCTGGTAATCAACAATGATGAGAACGGAGGCTTAGAAAGGGTACATGACAACTTGATAGTGCTTTTATAAAATGGGATGCCGTTTTAACTTGGCGGAGTTTAGCAGGGGTTCTCTTTAGAAGGAAATTCACAAACTTGAGAACCATTATTTGATTGTGTACAGTTTTCATCAGTGCTAGTCTGATTAGATTTAATAAACTAAATTTGGGTTGCTTGACATCCAGAAAAGAAAAAAGAACTTCTTTTTTTTTTTTTTTAAAGAAAATATAGCTTCTATTTAACCAAGCTAGAACAGCCTTTAGACATGTAGTATATGAACCCTTAATGGACAACACACCCTTTTCAGGACGCCCATTAAGTGTCCTTATAAGTGCGCTCTTCCCTTGGCATAGCCTGTGTTATCTAATCAAGGATGCACTGAGATGCCTAGTAACCCAGCACTTCAGGAGTCCTGGAAGGATATGTATGGAACAAGGAAATATTAAAACAACAGTAAAGAAATTGAACCTGGCACATATCAATATTAATTTTACAAACATCACTGTAAATCCCAAATATCTTAAAAACAACACCAAACCCAAACACACACACACAGGATCTAGATAGAAAGACTTAAGAAAAAAAAAAAAAACAAGCACACACAGTAATCCTCCAAAACACAAGATAAATACATAAATAACTCTGAAATAATATTTATAATCTGTACTAAGAGCCATTCAAGGAAAATGACAGAAGATGAGTGCAAGTATATCTTAATTATGATGTTAAAGCCTTTCAGGCATCAGCTAGTTCATGGACTACATGACATTTTCTGTAGCAAATAAATTCCCTTTGTAAAATGGGGTCAATTAGTAATTACTATTCCATACAAGATTTTTATAAGGCTTGATACACCTTATTTTTTTTCAACATATACCCACACAGGTAATCAAACCACACAAACCCCTAACACCCATAACACCAAACATGCAGATGCAAATAATATGAAAAGTATATTTTTTTGTTTCCCCTTTAACTACACTGACTTTATATTAAATGATGTGTATATATATATAATATAAAATATATATTTATATATAAATATGTGTATATTTATATATTATTAAATATAAATATATAATATAAAATATATTTATTTATATATAAAATAAACACACACACCTAAACATAATAAAAACAACACATAATTCTGTTTTGTTTTTTTTTTTATAAATGCTTAATTTGGCATTGAAATCAGTCATGTCCACTTCTAATGATTCTGAGAATGCCTTTCACACAACTACTTCTCTGGATCCTTTCTTTACTACTATACTCCTAATTCTTGCACTGTTCCTTTTAATGCATTATTGTTTCATAATACAATACTCCAAATTGCAAATTACATTTGGCTCAAGAAGTGATTATGAAAAATACTATCACTGCTGCCTTTGCTCGAATAACTCGGATAATAATGAGAGATTGATTGAGCTCTGAGCAGCCCAAGTGATGAGAAGGGTCAATTTGAACATTTCTATTAAGCTTCTTTTGTTAAATCCAACACTTTGCCAGGTCAGAGGCAAATAATCATACCCTACATCTGGTTACCATGGTTTTCCTTTTCTTAAAGCATCAGAACAATTTAGCAAGTGGTACTGCCCCAAAGGCAGTCCCTATAAGAAATGCTAATGAGACCTAAGTCAAGAAACACATCTATTCAAAAGGGCACTTGAGAAACATAAAAAGTAAAAGGTAGAAAGATAGGTTACCCTACACCTTTTTTCCTATTAGGACAAAGAATCGGAAGTATTTAGCACCAGAGATAATCCTAATAATTTCCATTGTCATCTGCCTGATACTCAAATTGGCGTCCAGGTTATAAATGCTTCTGTGGCAATGCAAACACATGTACCCTTTAGGAATATCTTTTTTGAGCTGGAAATATTCACCCTCCATTAAATACGTACTGCAAGTCGAAGTCCAAGTTTTAACTACTGATAGGAGATATTTAGTTAGAGATACAGCGGAAACCCTCTCAAATATGTTCTGTACTGTGTTTACAGAGCAAGGAAGTGACAAAGAAAATATGATCATTGATGACGGGAGGATGGGAAGGGGAGAGACCTTTTGTATAGCTCCTGGAAACTTTGAAAGATTAAAACTTCCCCAAAGATCTCATTATCTGTAAAGTTAATGTGTCAGTCAGCACTTTTTTCTGTTGATGAGAAGAAACAATTTCTGTTGATTCACATTTCTTAGAGAACGCTCTCTACAGAGTAAATTAAGAGGTACCGACTTTCATTTTTTATCTTTTGCATATTCAGATTTAATAGTAGGGAGCTGACACGTTTGAGAAGGCCCAACAAAGTGTTCTTTGGGGCGTGAGCTGGAGGCTACTGGCTGTCCCCGCCTCCCTGGGTCGCACCATCCGCTCAAGGAACAAAGGCCTCATGGTCACACATCTGGGTCAAGTTGGAGTTCCTGCTGCACGCCTCGGTCCTGGTGAGTTTCACACACACAGACGAGGGCCGGGTGACGGGAAGAATGGCCATGGCCGTTTTCTAGAAAAGCTCCACTCCTCTTCCACACTGTGATTCACTCCACCCAGACGCCCAGGACCGCCTCAGAGTTATGACTCAACTGTGGCTCAGGGCGCAGCTGTCAGGGAGGGTCTGAAGTCCGGATGGCTCGGGGTCTCGAGCGACAAGGCCTCGGAGTAGGGAGACGTGTTTACTGTCTCATGTCCAATCAGCACAGCCCCCGTGGAACAGGGAACATGAGATGTGACAAATGGCAAACCACCACATTTTTCCTTATTTGACAAAATAGTTCAGCAAGCGTTTAAATATAGAACTTGTTGATTTGCACACTGGCCTGGAATTCCTCTCCGCCCAGCGGATTTCCATCTCCCCAGCAGGGTCTCATCTGCCCGGCCTGCTGTGTGGTCTGCGGCCCCACCGGCTCCGCGGCAGGCGTGGGCCAAAAAAGCAGAGCTCCGCGAGAGTGCGCCCTGTTTGTCCAAGAAACCGTCCTGGAACCAGAGCCAAGCCCACGGGTCTCAGTTTAAATTCTCAAGTCTCCCCAGTGACGGCTGCTTTGACGGGAGATCATTATGCTACTTTTCCTTGGCTGAAGTTGAAGCTGTCAGGCCGAAACGAGTGTGTACAATCAGGGCGTATTAGCCAATGTCACTTTATGGGGATAGTTTGTAATATAAATAGACTTCTACCCCAAATGATCGAGATAACCCTTACATCCTTTTTAGCAAAGGCACTCAGGACACCTATCTAGAAACTAAGAAACTAATGCAGAAAGAAATAATCTAAGGGACAAAAGGCCATGAGAAAAGAACTTAAATAACACGAGCTGACAGATGTACAGCACCTTACAATTCCAAAAAGCTTTCCATCCATATTCTTTCATTTAGTTCTTAGAAGACACGAGAGGGAGACGTGTAGACGGGAGCCCGAGGCGGCCGGGTGAGGCGGCAGGGGCGGTGGGGCCGGGCTGGGAAGACAGAGCTTCAAATCCACACCCCGATTCTTTCTACCACAGAATCCTCGTCTCCCCTTGGACTGACCTCAGCCTCTCTGAATGCCTCTTAGGTTCCTTGTGTTATTTTATATGTACCGGTCACTCATGAAGTAAAATCTTTATTTAGGAAACTGAGATCATATTAAATATAAACTTTAAGGAAGATCACTACGTAAGCACCTTTGAGGGTGAAACACCAGATAGACTGCAACATACTCGAGCACTTCCAGTGTAATGCTAATTCTTAAACACCCACCAACATGCACGGGGTAGGGTCCCCCCCCACAGAATAACTGAAGTGAGCTGCTCAAGGGGGATCCAAGGACAACCTGACATAAGACACAGAAGCATTTGGGTAGCTTGTCTGAAAATCAACAACGCAAGGACATGTCACATAGAGGCTGGGGCTGGGCAGGGGCAATGTTTTTCCAGCCTTGGCATTCTTGAAATTTTGACCCAGAGACAATCCTGGGCAGTAGACTGCATGGGGTGGGGGAGGGGGCTCTCTCGTGCATCATGGGACGTTCAGCAGCATCCGTGGCCTCTAACTGTACCTACCGCTAGCACTCCTCCCCGTGGATGACAACCAAGGAGTCATTAGACACTGCCAGAAGCCCTGAGGGCAAAACCCTGGGGCCTGAGGACCACTGGGCCAGGGTTTCAGATAAACAACAAAGCTCAATGTGGTATCTTTATTATTCACAAAGAATAAGAAGAGAACTCCTAGTATAGTAAAAGGTAAATCCTCACCAAGTGCCCCAATTATAGGACTACTTCCCCAACACTAAAGAAGGAAGCTCCTTCTACTGAGATAGTTACGATTGAATGCAGATGGCCCTCTAAGTCCCAGACGGTAAGATCTAGCATGCTGTAACCCAAGAATATATTAGGGAATATATCCATAAAAACCAATCAAGTTAAAAAGGCACCACAGTCAGTATCATCAACATGAGGACACTGATGAAGAGCCTGTATTCCAAAATCAGAAAGACATAGGTTACTTGATATATGACAGTTGGCACTATTAATAAAAATACTATCTATAAAAAATAGTAGCAAAGATGAAATGTAATCATGTTCTAAAGCATGTAGCACTCTGAAGGCAGAAATCACTCAATTAAATAATAGATATGATTTTCTAACAAAAATATCTATATATTCCTTCCTTCCTTCCTTTCTTCCTTCCTTCCTTCCTTCCTTCACTGGATTCCTTCATCCAGTGTGTGCATCCTCTAGGCTAAGCTGGGAAGACCACGACCCTTTCAAGAGGTACATATTATAATGCTTTCCAGTATTTGTGGCCCACACCTTGTCTTTCTGGTTAAGCCAAAATGCTCTGGCTAGTCATAGCAGGTCTTGGCCAGCAGGGTAGAATGAGGGCGAACGGCAGCCCAGAGCTATAAAGCAGCTACAGTCTCAGAGGCCTGACTCCACCTGTCTTCAGAAACAGTGACTCAGAAAGGTGGCTCCCAGCGCAGACTCCCCACAGCAGCTCCTGGCTGTCAGGTATCCCTTTCTTGATCTCCTCAGAAAAGGACGCCTGATTTGGTAGGGAGAGGAAATGTGCCTCCCTGGGATCAAGCTACTTTGCCCAGCCACCTTTGAGAACAGGAACAGAAGACTGTAGAAGACCGTTAGGAGTGTCAACACTGGAGCCAGATTTCTGGGTCAAAATCCCAGCTTTGCCCGACCAGCTATATGACGCACAGCCATACGACTCACTCTGCTTGGACAACTCACTGAGCCTCTCTGAGCCTCAATTTCCTCTTTAGTAAAACGCAACCACCCTCATGGGTTTACATGAGAATTCAGTGAATTATACATGCACTCTGCACTGACACAAATAAGCTCTCCAAAAGTACTAACTGTTTTATCATTACTTTTATTGTTAAATTCTGGCTCATAGAAATTGATATGGGACTTCTGGGAATGATCTGTAGAAAGGCGACCGATTCCACTGAAAGTTCCCTTTCCCCCTTCCTGCTGCTTCTTGCTTAGAATTCTGATAAGATGGCTACCGCTGTAACCACGAAGGGACCACAAGGGCAGAAATACATGTTTAAGACACTCGTGTTCCTCGTGACACGACTCACACAAGCTGAAAGACGGATGCAAACTGTCTGTTGATGGACGAATGGATAAACAAAATGTGAGATAGAAGTAGAGTGGAATATTATTCAGCCTTAAAAAGGAAGGAAATCCTGTCACAGGTTACAGCACGACGGATCTGGAGGACGTTATGCTAAACGAAATAAGCCAGTGACATAACTACTGTTGGAAGTATCCAGAATGGCCAAGTTCAGAGAGAAAGAAAACAGAACCGTGGTGGTTATGGGTGGGGGACGGGGAAATGGGTTTGCTGTTTAGAGGACACATGGTTTCAGGATGTGTGAGAGAAAGAGTTCTGGGACAGACGGTAGTGACAGCCACACGGCAACGTGAATGTTAATGCCCCTGGCCAGCACACTTAAACACGGTTAAGATGGTAAACATTATGGCTATTTTAGTACAATTAAAAAAATAAAGACACATGCAGTAAGGATGGCTGAATGAACAGAAGTGGGTCACACTGCAGACACTCTGGGCCTAGAACAGAAGCCCTGGACTGCCTTTCTCCAGACTTCTTGCAAATTAGAGACAAATAAGCCTTGTCTCATTTAAACGACAGTTCCTTGGGTCTGTGCTACAACCAAACCAATTTGTCCCAGATAAAGGCATGGAGATAAGAAGGCAAGAAAGACAGTTTCCTTTCATATATTTGGCTTTCCAAACAGAAAAGAAAAATACATTCTTTGAAGCATCTTTGTAAATGATCGCACCCCCCTGTCAGGACCTCACTCTTCAGGCCCACGGTTCCCGGCAACTCATCTACTCTTAGGGATGTCACCGTCAAGGTTAACCCAAGGTGGCTGATGCGGGGGGTGGGAGGGAGCCAGCCAAGACTGTAACAGCAGAATTAATGGCGACAACTGAAAATAACCACCCGCACAAAGCCTCATCTCTTTTGGCCAACCCTGCAATTCCAACTGAAAGACTTTCAGTATGAAATCGAGATGAAAACAACATTCCATGAGTCAAAAATGATTTTCATTTTCTCCTCATTGTTTCTGATGCTATTTGGATATTCGACAGTTGGTGACTAGAGACTCCTTCACACACTTTCTATTACCTTGGTCGCTATTAAGTGCTTCTTTCTAACTTAGTTGGCTGCCTGTCAGCCGCACTATATACACAGAACGGAGGACGCTCCTAAATGAAAGGGGGATTTCCCATGGCTGACCAGACTACCTGGAAATAGTATGAAAATTCTGCTTTGGTGAATTACCAAACTTCCATCTCACAAGAAAAATAACATTCAAAGGAATTCTGCTAGACTCCACAGAGAGGGTTCTACTCGTAAGAGTAAAAGCATGGAATTTTGACAGTAAAGATAATAAGACCCGTATGGATAAAACTATATTTAAATATGCGACCTTTCCATATAAAAAGAACTCCATAGGGAAAATGTTATATATACTTTTTTCTATTTGTTCATGAAAATTGTGAAGGCAGATCTAAAATCGTAGTAGTAAATTATTTAAAGACTGCAATGGTACCTATGACCAAACAACAGCTAACTAGTTATGTTTTCTACTTTTTAAAAAATGATACTTAGCTTATAGTATTTTATTATTGAAGATATAAAAGAAATCAAAATCGTGTCACAGCAGGAAATACACATAATTCTCTATTTTCATGGGAAATATATTTCCAGAAAGAAACCTAGTTGAAATGCTTCGGAATGCAACCATGACTATAAAGTGCTAAATATACAGAATGATTCATATTAAAAACACCTGTAAAAAAAAATAGTAAAAAGTTTTCTTAAAATAATGCAGATAGGCAGTGCACAGCTAGGAGCCCTTCAGAAAAGGCAACAAACTAAAAATAATGGGCACACGCTCAATATACCAATTTCAATAGTTTACATAAAGCATTAATAGTGTGACTATATCCCAAACTTTATATCCCCTTGGATAGAACATAAAAGATGAACACGGTGGCCTTGAAACACAAAGATATCTGTAAATGGTAAAATCGGTTTGTTCTCTTTTAGAAGCCACGGGAATGGAAGCACTCACAAATCTTGAGAAAATACATCCTGGGAAACAGTTTGAGATGTACATAAATATACAGTGAGGACTCTTATTATGTGTTATAATGGTTAAATGTCACAATTTGAAAAAAAAAAGTTTCAAAATGAATCTTGGAATGCTGAAAAAATTAAATTAAATTTTTAAAAAATGTAATTTAAAGCAGGAACTGTGAGGAGTTCAGATACAAGCTTTGTATCTGAACTAAGTACTTCTATTGTTTTGTAAACAGGAGAGAAAATTGAACTAAGGTCCTATTACAATTCAGAGCAGCTGGTGTCATCCTGATCCCCACTCAACTCTGGTCACAGACTCAGCAGTAAGACACCTGCCAAGACAGACAGAGGAGAAAGACAACACAGAGAGAGGGAATGAGAAATTCTCTCGGACCTCATGGTCAACAAAACCAATAATTAAGTTTGTTAAAATTAATCCCTCATATCCTAGTTTCTGTAATTCTTTGTTAACGTCTACAATGGGGATAAATATGTCACTTAAAATGTAATTTCTATTGCTCAAAAATACAGAAAGCAGCACAGGTTTCTGTGTTTGTGTAGCCAGTGTTGGGAAAAAAAAGAGCTTGCATCTGGGCGCCTGGGTGGCTCAGTGGGTTAAGCCGCTGCCTTCGGCTCAGGTCATGATCTCAGGGTCCTGGGATCGAGTCCCACATCGGGCTCTCTGCTCAGCAGGGAGCCTGCTTCCCTCTCTCTCTCTCTCTGGCTGCCTCTCTGTCTACTTGTGATTTCTCTCTGTCAAATTAATAAATAAAATCTTAAAAAAAAAAAAAAAGCTTGCATCTTACCACAGGAATTAATATATTATATCCCTAACTTGGAACAAGCATTAGCATCCAGAGATTCTGTGTGTACTGCCATCCTACAGAAACCCTGAAACGGGTAACCATTCAAAACTGGTCAGTAACATGTATGATGCTAGAATTCCCATGCAGCCAGGCCCGTGAGTCTGTCGGACTTCTCAGCAGAAACACTGTGGGCCATATCCTTCTAATTAATAAAAGACACACCCTTGCCTTGGCTTTAACAATCATAATCTGGTTTTCTATCTGCAGCAGCCTCTCGGTCACCAAAACCTTCCACGGCCCCACTCCGCACGCTAAGCTGCCCCCCGATATTTGAAGGGTCCCCAGCACGTTGGCCTTCACCTTTTTGGTCTCCGACTTCCTAATCTCTACAGCCCCTCCTGCTCATCTGCTCCCTGGTAACGTCCACTGGGGTATTTCACACACAAGCACCAACCAGTCAGATTCAACAGGTCCCACTTCCTCCTCCAGAAGGGACATTCCTTCAGGGTTTCCCATCAGTGTAAACACCATCAGTCTACTTTCTCAGGCCCAAACCGTAGAAATTACTTCTTACTCATTTTTCTCTCTCATTTTTTACATCTATCAAATCCCCAGGTCCTCTAGATGCCTCCTGAGAAATACGTATCGTATCTCTGTCCCGGTGGCCACCCCGTGGCTGGCCACCATTTTTACAACAGCTGCCCTGCAGAGCTCCCGGTCCCACGCTCTGGGCCAGCTCCTTAGTTCCTCCCACACACCGTTGCTACAGTCCTTTTAATTTTCTTAAAAAATGTCAATGTATCAAGCCATTCTCTTGAATGGCCTCTCATTCCCCACCTGCTGCAAACCTACAGGACTTCCAGCACCGAAACGGTATTTTTCGATTGTATGTTGCAACCTGTTAAAAATGTAAAATCAATTTGGTAGGACTCCTTTAGCTTTCCAAACAAGTGAGTTACACCATAATAACAGTAACATCACGAGCAGCTACCATTTACAGAGAGCTTGCTTTCTTTGTAGCAGGAGGGGTTCTGAGGTGCCTGGGATACAGTGACTCATTTTAGCTTCCAAACAACGGGGTGAGGCAGGTACCATTATTATGCATACTTGACAAGCAAGAAAAGTGAAGCACAAAAGGCTTCATTAACTTGCTGCAAATGCAAGGCTGGTGAGTGTACAGCTGGGATTTGGACCCAGGGGATGGACCTCGGCGTCCAGGCTCTTCACCATTCTGCTCAGCCGGCTCTCACCAGTACATCAGAGCACAGCACACGGAGGAAGGGCCAGTCTTACCCCGGGAAATGTTGGTTTTAGTGACTTTGTGTGGGGGGGTCCACTAGCTTGCAAGGCAAAATGTATTTCTTACTGAGGAACGTTATCAAGAGTCTGAATCCCACCCGATGCCAAATACTCCTTTCCCCCAGAAGACCCTTGAAAAAGAGAAAACACCTTTTGGATCTCAGTTTTAATGTCATCTTCTGGAGGGAGGTGACTCTGGCCCCTACTGTGGGCCGGATGCACTTGCTCTAAGTCCCCCAGCTCCTCCAAAGGGCCACTGAGGCAGGGCCTGTCTTCTCTCAGTTACACGGGAATCCCTGGTCCCCAGCAGAAAGCAGGCCCTAAGGAACAGTTGTCGAATGTACGTACGAATGGCTTTACCTGAAAATGACTAAGACATCCTACCCACTCCATAGCCAGCCACTTGCTCACCATCAGAAACAGTTTCTGCCAGGTGAGCAGCAAAATGCTCAGAAGTCATTGCCTGCCCCAGCTGTTCTTTGCACAAGGCACGTGCATGCATGTTTTTCTGTGCCTGCCTCAGAGTCCAGGCTGCTCTCGCTGGCAGGGGTAAGCAGGAGTGGATATGGTAGGAGAATGAAGCCGTCCTTTGGAGCAGTGATCAGGGCCAGGAGCCCACACTCGCCTCCATCAGGAAAATGGCTCTTCCTGCCAGAAATAACCATTGAGGAAATGGAAGGCATCAAGCCATACTTCTCAGGCTGCAGACTTCCTTGGCTCCAGATCTGTGGCTCTCACCAGCCAATGTGCAAAGAAGCAGTGAAAGTCTTTAATAGGATACTTATCATTAAGTGCTGAAATATGATTGCCCATCAGGAGATTTACTGCTCATTTGCAAATATATGTACCTGAATGCTGAGATGCAGGAAACTTAATTCATTTGAGGGCAATCCCCTTTTCCCCAGTCTGGCTAGGACAACTCAGGTGTGTAGCAGAAAACATCCTGCATAAATGATTATCAGCGCTTTGCTGCTGTGCTCTAAGCATCTGGCTGTTGCTCTGTTCTAGAAAGTTCATCAAGGGAAAATGTCCAAAGTTTACTTCCTTAAACTTCCAGAATCACCCTATACTAAGATTAAATTGATACTATCACTTACTCAATTAAAAAAAAAAGTTTTTAACCCTACCCTAAAAAGATAAAGTAAAAAAGAAAACCTGAAATTCCAGGAATTCCAAAGTAAACTTAGGATGCTTTCCTAATGACGGAAGTGGTTATAAAAGCAGAAATTCGATAAAAGATTACTTCCCTCGAAGCAGCCGTGGAAAGGTGCCCTGGCCAGGTACAAGGATCCAGACAGACATAATAAGCAGTGCCGACAGGCAGGCAGCCCTGAGCTGCACTGGTCTTCCAAGGGGCACAGTCCTAAAGGCTGAACTGTGGTCTCTGGGGCACATCCAAGGATCGGCAGGGTTGCTAATCCAGGCGGCACGGACAGGGCAAGGGTGAAAACAGGAAGATAGGGAACATCAGGAGATTCACGGAGGAAATCAAGACTACGAACACACATGGCCTCAAGACTGTTTTAACAGCGGAAGATGAAAGGAAGAGCAGCCGTTGAGCAAGATCTGAGGTACAAAAAGGTACACAGTAAGGGGGAAAGGGGGTGTAAAAGCGGGAAAGCACTTAAAGCATTTATAGGACTCAATAGCCATCTTGGAAGAAGAGAGCAGGCATAGAGCTAACCTTTGTTCTCTTTTTTTTAAATCATCACTAGTATTTGGGGTACCGTATAGATGGGTTTGAGGGTCAGGTATGGGAGAAAGGATATGGCAATCAGTAATTTTTAAATTAACAATAAAACTCCTGAGTCCTTAAAAATTATTTTGGGAGGGGAAAGACCACAGACAGAGGAAGCTAAGAAATCAAATAGGAACAAAAGTTAAAAGTCTGGCTCAAAAGATACTAACTTCCACACTTCCCAGCTAGCAACAGGGATCTCTCTTCTTTCCTAGCACACAATAGCAACAGCACGTCACGTGATTAACCACTAGCCATCTTGGCTCTCATCCGGGTAGTCACGGCAGCCCAACACATTGGAAGAGGCTAAGAAGTTGGTTCAGCAGAGTGGGTAGGAACATGGCCTTAGGGGTAGACCCATGTTCAAATTCGCTGTGGCTCTGCCACGGTGACCTCGGTCATCAGTAACCCCTGAACATTTGTGTTCACTTTCTTTACCTGTAACAGCTGATTAGAAAGAGCACCCACCCTACAGGGTTATTATAAGGATTAAATGAGTCATTGCAACAATGTTCTTAGCGGACATCCATCAATATCAACACGCAATGAATGCTAAATGCTTGCTACCGTACCAGCAGAAGCACAATCCATGAGGGATGATTTCTCTCCTTTGGGAAGTCCTCACGACCAGCATGTCACCCAACGAAATCAGAAACAGGTGCCAAGAGGTGATAATGGATAACAGGCTAAATTACTGGGAGAGTAGAAACAGAGAAGCCTTCATGCAGACAGTAGGGATGTTACGTAGTTAGTTTGTGTCAGTTCAGTTCATTTCAAAGTCCCTGTTCCTTTGTTTGGGCAAAGAATGTAAACTTGTTCTTTTATTCTTTTTTTATAAAGACTGAAAGTGTTACATAAACTAGAATGACAGTCTTTTTAACACAGGAGAGATGGATGTAATAATACACAATATGTAAATATTAAATAAGGTATTGAAGGAGCAACTAAGGAGGTACGGCTACCTTTACCCCAAGATACACCTCATTTAAGAATCAGGACTATCCCAGGGTGGCTGAGCCTGGGTGGCTCAATGGATTAAAGCCTCTGCCTTCGGCTCAGGTCATGATCCCAGGGTCCTGGGATCAAGCCCCCATTGGGTTCTCTGCTCGGCAGGGAGCCTGCTTCCCCCTCTCTCTCTGCGGACCTTTCTGCCTACTTGTGATCTCTGTCAAATAAATAAATAAAATCTTAAAAAAAAAAAAATCAGGACTATCCCAGGCCTCAGGAGGCTGGGCCCCAGGTACTCCGCTAAGCGTCCTCCCTTCAGGGCGGTCGAGAAAAGGGGAAAACTCCAGGGCGCCATCTATGGTTGGTGGCACCTGCAGAGGACACAGGCTGTGAAGGCCGTGGGTGTGGTCTTCAGAAGGGAGGGGACAGTTTCACCAGCTCTTTCTCTGCTGCTTGGGGAAGCTTGTGAAGAGGAAAACAAGGTTCCGACTTCTTTTAGGGACAGAATCTTGCACCATCTGCTGAGCCTGACATTTTAAGGCTTAGGAAAGCATTAATAGGGCAATTTCAATATTGACTCCTTGCCTGAATCTGTGACCCCTCAGCAATACGACCCAAAGCCTGAAGGTTGGGGCCCGCATGGCATGAAGAACTTTAATTTGGAAATTGTATCTTTCTTTAAAAGTCTGACGTAATGGAGAATACCTAAATCATTTATGGCTACTAAGAGCACGGAAAACGGTAACTTGAACAATAAACTGAAGGACATGATGTAGACCTATGGAGTGTGAAAAGGCCTGCTCTCTGGGGACTGTCTTGGTCAGTCACAGACAACGCTTTCGAATGACATCTTCCGAAGATGGGAGCATGCACCAGCACTGCCCCGGAGTGACAGCCTGTCATAAACTGCAGAATTACTCCAGGTAGAAATTCCTCACCTACACTGTCACTGCTTACTCTGGGAATCTGATGTATTCATTCAGTCAGTCAACACACACATCTGGGTCTGGATTTCAGCACAGTAGATCCTGAGATGAGGATTCAGGCCAGTGGTTTACTGGAATGACAGGGGAGTGCAGACATGATGGGGCGGAGGGAGGAAAAGCAGCCCAAAGGAGTGTTCTCAAGCCTGCTGCCACTGTGGCAAGGGGAGCTCAATCCCGCAGACAAACTCCAGGAGCAGGCAGAATGGGGATGCACAGCCTCTCCCCAGGGGGTGTGCACAGAAATCTCTAGGGCTGTAAAGCTGCAGGTTCTGATGTCAGTGGATCTGGAGAGGGGCCTAGGATTCTGCATGTCTGACAGGCTCCCAGGGCCTGCTGTGCTCCTGGTCTGAGGACCACAGTTCCGGGACGAAGGGAGGAGACTTATGCCTGAGCATTCAAACCCTCTGGGCCGTACGGACAGGAGTCCTTTTACGGGGGCTTTCTTGAGTCCTCGGCTGCCCACGGCTCTGAGGAGGGGGGATCCCAAGGCACTTCCGGCTGTCTGCATGAGAAGCAGAGCTTCCTTCCACAGCCTGTGACGTCTCGGGCACCAAGGGGGAGATGGGCCGTGGGAAGCTGGAGGACACACTGACCGCATATGGACGTCCTGACCTCTGTTACACTCCCTGGGTACTGATGACGCACCAGGCAAGGGCCAAGGTCAACGATCCCTGCCACTGTCAACCGAATATTAAATCAAGTGTGATATATCCTATGTTAGGCAGTGGTGAGTGCGGAGGAGAAAAGCAGTGCCAAAAAGTGGGACAGGAAGAGTCAGGGTGGGAGGGAGTGCTATTTCGTGAGGCCGGAGAGTCAGCCCTGAAAAGCTGACCCTCACGAACCTGTGGGTATCTGAGAACGGATGATTCCAGGCAGAGACACGAGCAAGGACAAAGGCTCTAGTGGGCCTGGCAGGTGTGGAAGGGGAGGCCAGCGCAGCCAGAGTGAAGTCAGCAAAGGCAAGAGAAGAGGTCAGAGGGGCTACGGGTAGGAGGCAAGTGCTGGGCGGGTGGGGTGGGGGGAGGTGTCCCACAGCTGACCCTTGAACCTCTCCTCTGAATGCCTTGGAAGACGGCTGGGGGTTGAGCAGAGGAGGGAAAGGAAATGACTTCTAGTGCAGCGTTCAGAAGGTACTGAGTGGAGGCAAGGTGGGAACAGGAAGGGCGGTGGGAGGATTCCTGCTGACTCCGGGAGGCAGAGGATGGGGGTATGGAAAAGTACCAGGGCTTTACAGAAATTATAAACCAAGTGGGCCTTTGCTCTTGTACACCAATAAACTGGATGTGGAATGTAAGGGAAACATTACAGGAGAGAAAATGAGGTCGTAGTTGAAAGGGAAGGGGGTTTAACTCAAGGATCACTTGAAGGTTTTGGTCCTAACCAACTGAAAAAAAAAAAAAAAAACCAAAAAACAAAAAAACAGAGTTGCCAATATCTAAGAAGGGAAGAAACAGGGGCCCCTGGCTGGCTCAGCTGGTTAAGCCTCTGTCTTCGGCTCAGGTCATGAGCCCAGGGTCCTGGGATGGAGCCCCACATCAGGCTCTCTGCTCAGCAGGGAGCCTGCTTCCCCCTTAGGCCTGCCTCTCCCTGCGTGGGTGTGTGTGCGTGCTCTCTCTCAAATAATAAATAATTTGAAGAAGAAGGAGGAGGAAACAACAGAAGAAGAAGAAGAAGGTAGAATGGAGAAGAGGGAAGCAATATCCAGCACTGAGCTGGAAGCACATGAAGTGTCGACACTCAAGTGAGCGTGGGAAACGGACCGAGGACCTACCAATCTAGAGTTCGAAGAAGATGCTCAGGTCGGAGATGTGAACCTGGGAGTCATCTGCCCCCCCGGGTGTATTTAGAGTCCAGAGGCTGTTTCCTAAGAACGGAAAAACCCTGTGTTACTGAGAAGGTAAAAGAGAAGAGCACTGAAGACGGAGCTGGGGGTGCGGGAGGGGGAGCACCATGACCTGAAGGACAGACATGGCCCGGGACTGAAAGGGGAGATGAAACGGAAAGGCTAGAACAGAAGGCAGAGACCCCAGCGAGGCTCATCTCGAAGACGCGCACCGTCAATGTGCCAAGTGCTACGGGCCCACCCAGGGGAGCTGAGGGGGGCACAGGGAACACCGCCCTCTGACAGAAGAAGTCCCTGATAACCTGCATGATAGAAGAGGTCCCTGATAACCTGCACTAGGAACAGGCCGTAGAGCCCAGGGCAGTGAGGTGTCACCGAAGGCGGTTTCAGAGAGAACAGGAGAAATGAAGAGGACGAATACTAATTGATCAAAGGGTAAGTGCTGGGATGCGTAGGAGAGAAAATGAGGTTGTAGTTGAAAGGGAAGGGAGGTTAAGGCAGACTTCCGTCTAAGCTAGAGAAGTAACAGCACCGTGTAGGACAAAGGGAGTGACCCGGTGGAGAAGGGCAGACCTTCCTGACGCGTCCCGGCCTTACCTTCAATCTCATCCACGCTAAAAACAGAGAAGTAGAAAGGTTAATGGGAGACATGGTCATTTCACTAGGATATGAAATTTAAGCCAATTTTAGTCTTTTGTCTCTAAATTGGCTATTATTAAACAGGTCAAAAGAAAACCATCCAACACTCAATTATGTAAGCGGTCACTTCGCCAGGGAATTCTTTAAAAGCCTATCTGCAAGAATCAATTACCTTTATGTAATAATTTGTGGCTTGATAAAAATATATTTAGGAATACCAGGTACTCGGATCCATTATATTTAATGTGAAAGATACAGAACCTCTAATGGTAACAAATAAAAACATTCAGAGGGAATATTCCCAATACATGTTGTGGTAACTGTCATTAGCCTGGCCTGTCTTCCAGGACATTTTCCAATGGTGTGATCGTATTTATTTACCCTGTGTTATTAGAGAGTGAATAGTCACTAGCCTTCAATTTTCACATCAATTGCAGAAAAAAGATTCCATTTTCTACACCGTCTGGAATTGAAATTGACTTAGCATCTCAGAACTGTCAAAAATTTCTTTTACGAAAAGGTTTGCTTTACAGAGACTATAAAGTAGGTGTCATCCTTGACACGGGCATTCTATATTCATGCCGCAGGTCTCTGCAAAGGCAGCACTAAGGAGCGTCAGGAAAGGTCTTGGAAAGGCCTCGCCGTCATGCTTTGTGCCTCCCCTGGCTTCCTCGCAGTCAGCTTCTGCGCTGTAGATGTCAGGGGCTCTCTATTTAAAACTGCTAACAAGAAAGAGAAGAATTCGAGAAGAATATGATATCAGCTACCCTCGAACTTGCCTTTGCTAACAGGTCAGCCTGACACTTAATTTTCCTGCGTTAAAAACGGGAACCTCGTCCCCATTCGAATTAGAAGCAAACGTTAAGTCCTCGGTTGCACAGATTTGAAACTTACTCCGAGGGATCCTCCCCCGCCTGTGTACTCACACAACGGGGCTGGTCTCTGTCCAGCTCACAAACAAGAAACCAGGTAAAATTACACAAGATCTCCGAAGTCCTTTCTTTTCTGTTAGGAAGTACTGTGCCTGTCCTTCATACAGATGGGCAGACTTTCCCACAGATGTTATCTTAACTGCATTCCCTAAATCAGCAGCAGCTTAGACTGAGTGCCATTTAACGTTACCAGTGTGCAACCGGTCACATTCACCCACAGGGCAATTAGGCCTGAGCCATAAAAATCTACAAGCCCCGCTATTTCCGACATCAACAAATAAACAGGCTTATGGGAGCCTCCTTCCTGGGATCCAGGTCAGGGCTGTTGCCTGGCAGGGGTGGGTGGAGTTCCGTCCTCACAGGTGCACAAGCCAGCTTCGAGACACCCTTTATGAAATGGTTCTCTGTTTCATCATCACGTTTATTTTCAAGAGTAATACGATTTCAACATTCTCCGGGAATGAAGCTAACTACATAGAGTCCTGCCGGCAATTCTGAAGACGCACAGAATGGAGAGTTAAGGCTTCTTCTGAGCAGAAGGCTTCCTCCTAAAGGAAGGACAGGCTGAGAGCCACCCGTACATTCAGAGAGTAGTGATTACGAAACGTGGTCAGAGAGACTCTTTCCGGAAACACTGTTATAAAAGGGTATATGCTCTTAACTCCCTGGGGCCTCAGCAAACCTTAGAATTACTATTTGCTGGAGTGACTCTACTTTTTCCCAGGAAGGACCTGCTGGGTCAGCCATGCCCCCCAAGCACAGACATCTCTTTTCCTAACCCCAATCTTTTGTCTGAGCCCTGTAACTATGAAGGGACTCAACCTTGTTCAAAAGTACCTTGCAAACCGGCAGATTTGGTTATCAAGTAGTGGGTGACAGTCCCAACCCACAGGCCTCCCTGCCACCTGCCTGTGTCCTTGGCCACCGTGTCACACAAACCAAACGGGTACGTTACATCGTCTCGAAAGCAGATTCTAACATGGGACTGATGTGTGCTGATGATTTCTGAATACGCCAGCAGCTAGACTATGGTTTTCCACTATTAAAAAGGGGCTAATAAAAATGATAGGAAAAAACACTTCTCTGCCTTTTCAAGCAGTAATTTAAACCCCCAAGCTCAAAATCAAGATGAAAAAGTTCCAAATTGATTAATATGGAAATTACCAAACCATCGAAACTGCTGATGTCGTAAACAAAATTTGTCAACAGCCACTAAGACTTCATTGAAAGTAAATTTATTGTTTGTTTTAAAAATCAACTGTGCAAATATGTGCTTCTCGAGACCTTTTTGAATCTGGTTTGTTGTTCATCTCTTCTCAGGCTTCAGTTTGGCAAGGCTAAATGAGAAACACGGTACAGACACACAGTTAGTAAGTACAGGTAAGGGAAGCAACAGTCATTCCTGTTTGTTATTCTCTCAAAGCCTAAAGCGTATAATCCAAGCTACAATATTAAGTCTTAAAATCTGATCATGTTCACTGTGGTCTGAAAACTATCATATTCTAAAAGGGGAAAGATAGCAGTGTATCTGATTTCAACCAAACAAGGTTTCAAACTAAATTACCTATTTCCTCTTACAGAACTAAATAAAACAATGCTGCAGGGACCCAGGTAATCATTTTAAGTGTAATTGGAGGATTCAATTTTAATGGTAATAATGCAACATTACTTTTGCTTTAGCTCTCCATAGTGATAGGTTCTCAGCTGTCACATATGGACAAAAGCACAAAATGAACCCGAGATGTGCACAGTGAGGTCACCTCTAAGAAACCTTCAGTTTGAGAGTGGATACAATTCTACGGCATTCGAAACAGAACCATTCTAATCTTTTAGGCAAAGCAATATCAAATTGTACTTACTCCAGGACTGAAAAGGAGGGCAACACGTAATTTTTTCAACACTTACTATTGGAGACTATTGTCCTAATATAGGGTTTTATTATCATATTGATTATTTCAATTTGAAGACAGACACCAGGCAAAAGTTATGTTACTGAATAATGCTATTGCTTTCCTTCAAACATGAACTCATTAAAAACATTAAATAATAGATCTCTCTCCTTCTAAAGGGCAGATTTAGTTCCTTCCCTCTTTAGGGACAATTTCATGAACTGCAGAATTCTCAAAAATATTCTGGAGTATTAAATGTGAATAGGCAAGCATCTGAGAATCAAACATAAACAAAGACTCAAAATTCCAGACCTTCCCTCTGTTCTGCACTTTGCACAAAGAATGATTACATTTACAAGTCATGTTTACCTATTCAGCAAGCGCACTCTGGTTTCTTAGCTACAAAGCCATTTTAATTAAGGCAACAGGAGTTCCTTATGTGCAAAAGAAGATGTAGTATATACAATGAGAAATTCATACAAACATGAAACACTTTACATTTGTTATTTGATTTCTTATAGATTTGAATTTGTGATTTAAAACTTGCATTAAGACAGCTTTTGCACTTCATATACTCCATAATTTATAAACAGAGAAGTGATTCATAGGACTCAACACATTCTTTCCTAGAGCTGTTTATCAATAATTAAATCATCTTTGTGACTACCATTCAATGTGTGAAATAGAAAACCATGTCCTCTGACTATACCAATAAATAAAAATACTTATGCAAGGTGCCATGGTTTCCTCTGGTGCCCTTTTAAAAACAGGGTCCGTATGTTTGGCCCTCTTCAAACTGAACCCCAAATCACAATCTACAGGGGTAGGAAGAGAGTGTATGTGTTTGTGGGGAGCTGTGGAGGGAGATGGTGGGAGGGAGAGCTTGTGAGCCTGCTTTTAAAGGAAAACTTATTATTACCTCCTTCAGTGACTAAACAGAAAAAGCTCATGTGCCCAGAAAGCTAGACCAATATCTAATGCCCCTGACCCTTAGTTTTATCATTCTGTTACCTGAAACAAAACACAGAAACAAAATCATAAAAACACACGCACAAATACACACACTTGCACACAGACACACACACACACACACACACACACATCCTTGGTTCGTACTTCAGGTCTCTGTTGGGCAGCCTCATTTGAACTCCTTTCCTTACAAACTGATCTAAGAATGTATATGCACATACACATTTTGATTAAGCTATTTAAAAGCAACACTGCTAAGGAAATCACATGCTCTTTTCCATAAGAGCACAAGAAGGGAAGAGACGAATTTTCAAATTGGACTATATTCCCTACATTATTAAAAAAATAAAAAAAGAAAACATAAAAGAAGCAACCTGAGACTGGATTGGTCTCAAACAGTGAGATTCAGAATAAGAGGTAGTTACGAAATGTTTTGAAAAAATCTAACAACACTTTAATAAGAGTCTTCTCTAATAAGAAGAACATAAAATAATGGTGTGAAGGAAGGATTAAGAGCCAAGAGTCAATCAGACAAAAAGCGTATTTTGTTTAATAAATTATTCTCAGATCATTTTCAAGGAGAAGTGCTTGGCAAGCTTCAACCATTTCCCAAAGGGCTGAGCCAGAGGTCTGCACCCAGATGGAAGACAGCCACACTCAAGAAAACTAGACGAGATACCGAGACTCTGCTAAAGAGAGATTTACATTCGTCACTTGGTGGCATGTCGTTCTCCTAGGGGAAGCAGCTCTGTTCTGTGGAACTCAGACACTTCCATGGTCTAGGCTCTCCAAACACAGCTCATACTCATCCAGCAGCACTTGTTTGAAAGGTAGCGCTGGAGAGAGCTGTGTCTGCCCACCCTCGTAACGTGTCCGCACGTGCCGATGAGAGAGGGGTAAATAACCTCAAAAGCAGAGATCGTGGTAAAATGCGATAAAATAATCAGGAACTGGTAAATTTTGAGTACTGTTTTTGATTTTATAAAGCGGACTTAATTTTTATAATGGCGTGTTTAACAATCGTTGGGCTGTGTGTCTGAACAGGGAGCAACCCGCTCTCAGAAGCCAACGTGGGCTAATTCTAGCAAACCACTGACTCTGTATTCCCGAAAAAGTGTGAACGTTGGTGATTTTCTTTAATAGCTATTCTCAAACACTGGGAGAACACAAGCTCATTTTTTAGGGGAAAAAACACACACACACACACACACAGACCCTTTGGCCCCTACACCTAAACATGGAAGTTAAGTTTTCAAAAACACGCAGGCCTTTGAAATTAGAATTTTCACAAAGTTGGCTTTCACTAAAGGATGCAGGTATAATCTACAGAATCTGTCTAGAGAAAACATCATGTGGTATTTTACAGAACTTTTAGCAACAAGGTGCTTGCCGGGTTACAATTCGACATCCCTCTGAAACATATATGTTCCCATGGACCCCACACTGTCCACTCTTCTGACCCCCAAAGGAACAACTCTACCATAAATCCTCTCTTATTCTGGAGCTGTAAATTATAGAAAAAAAATTTATAAGGAAAATAATTTATAACATATTTTATAAAAAAACACACCAGAATGTTGCTTTTTTTTTTTTTTTTATTCCAGGAGAAGGACAGAGCACACTATCTGCCAAATAAATGTTGGCTGACGAAGGGGGAAAACAAACAGCCCATTGACTTTCAATGTGACTCCAGGAGGGCACCTGGACACAAGACTGTACTACCGGTTGAATGTGTTATGTCTAGGGAAGATATTCTCCCATCTCATCTTCTCTAATTTAAAGAAGACAGCAGTACATGGTCCTTAAATTTTAATTGATGGGCAAGAGCCTTACGTCATGTGTAACCAAGTGCCAGCTTATGTGCTGCCCATCTACATAGACAGAGAGAAAAGCCCCTGGCTAACACAGAAACTGAAATAAAGTGGCCGTTAGCGCAGTTTCATCCCATAGGTGTTCCTGGACACGGCATATAATGAAGAAAGGCGAAACATACTGAAAAAAGCATTCGGGAGTATATAAACAAAAAAAACTCTAATGTCAAAGTAGGAAAATCCCCAAACTCTAAAGCATCAGAGATGAAAATCCCTTCATATTTAAATCAAAGCTAATGCCGCTAATAGACCAGGCTTTGTTTTATCTAGGTCTGTAGTATACTTCTTCTGTGCACTCGACTTATTCAGACATGTACAGAGCACATCTGTTGGATTGTGTGGCCTGTAGGCTGTGCCCCGAGTCCTCAACTTTGCAGGCCTGACATATCTTTAACTCTCTGAGTTATTGAGGTCAACCTGAGGATCATAAATCAAGAAATTCCATGAAAATAAAAACTCTTATTCATATTTTGCAATTAAAAAAAAGTTAAAAGGAAGGGATTCCTAATGCAGGGTAACTACGTTTTGAAGAGTCAAGCGACTATGCTGTATGTTTTCAATTTGAAACCATGATCTTGATATGTTTAGGGGTTTAATTTATGGAACAATCGAGCAATCTTTATATTTAACATTAAATGCCTGAATATTATAAATCACTTAAGATGAACATTTATGGGAGAGTTTCAGTGCAACTTCTGAACAACTTGTCACTTTTACTGTGGAGCAATGATTTGTAAAAAATGATATGCTAAGTAATCCTGGAGTATAATTTAGGGACACAAAAACAACTGTCAGAAAACAGCCAGAGACTACATTTAATGAAATCTTTACAGACTGAAGTAATAAGTATTAAATTAATCAACACAGCTTAATTGAAGCTCTATTTGTAACATTTTTTATTAGACTTGTTATTAATGAACCTTTAAATGCTACCACTAACTTGAGCTCTATGTTAAATTTAAATAATGAACCATTGTTCACACACACAAAAGAACAAACACCGCTTTAATAGCCCTTTGTCTCCACGGGGCTTTTACTCTATGCACAGCTAACATGAAGACATGTCCTTCCTTCCTCTCACCGTTATTTACATGGTTGGCAAGAAAACATCTTTAAGGCTGCTACAAGGGTCTGAAATGACTCAAGTGAAATCCCTGAGAAATTACAAGTGCAACGGCGAAGAATGAAAATTAGAAAACATTTCTGGTTGAACTCAAAGATAGTGTTTTCAAGTCTGTGTTTCTGGAATTCTGGATTGAGTATGTCTAGGGATGATCTGCTCTGGGTTGGTAAAGACTTACCTGAACATGTCTCCCAAGCCCTTCAGCATTCCCTTCTTGGCTTTCATTTTGTCCTTCTCCTTGTCTCGGTCTTTCTTCTTGTCTTTGCCAGCTTTATCCTTTCTCCTATCCATCTTGTCGCCTTTCTCTTGGTTTCCATTCATGTGTCTCTCCAGAGAATGTGAAGGCTGATCACTGGCTGTGGATACAGACTCTCTCCCTGATCTTGAACTTTCTTCTGTGTCTTCCTCCACTTGGAAGGGAAACAAACACAAACAGATGAGGAATACAATGAACCAAAAGAACAAAGTGAAAGAGGCTAAAATATACACATGCAGATTTTGCTTTCCTACATTTTCTACCATTGTTTGACCCTGCTATCAATGGGGATTGCAATGTTAATTTAGTTTTTGCTTTTTTAAGTTTTTCCTTTTTTAGTAATCTTTACACCCAACCTGGGACTTGAACTCATGACCCCGAGATCAAGAGTCCCATGCTCCTCCGACTGAGCCTGCCAGGCGCCCCTGTGCTATTTACTTTTGAAGAGAATGAGAACTGAACATGTGGTATGGATGACTACTAAGCACATAGGTATTCCTATGTGAAGATCATGTGCCAACGGTAAGAGACAAGCAGCTTCCTGGCCAGATGTTGATTCCTTCACTAGGGTAATATCCTCCTTGATACAGCTATGCATGGCTGGCGGGGATTAGTAGGCGCTTATCACACAGCGTGGATCCCTAAGGCTCCTGTGTACTGTACTTGGAAAATGCAAAGGAAACAAGCAGCTCCTCCTCTGGTGCTTCCTTTCCTCGCAGGTAAGGATAACATAGATCTACTCTGGCCCCTCATTAATTTGTGAGACTACACCATTCACTAGTAAGCACACCAACACCAGCACAAGGACTTCTTTCTTCAGGCTCCCAAATATGTCCATTTGTGATTTTTGCAAACAGAAGACTGGATCTTCACAGCCTGTTACTTTTCCTCATGCTGTCATTGCATAAAGCCAACATCATAAGCAAATGCTACTGTATCTTCTAATCCTAAATAATTCTGCATGTCCATCTACACCATGACAAGGAAACAAAGATGGATAAAACCATGAAAATGTGTAAATCAATAACCTCACACTCCCTTGAAGTCTGCAGATAAAAGATCTACTTAGTGATAACAATATCCTATCCTTTGAACCAACACTCAGCAAGCATATGGTCCAAGGGCACTTCAATACCACAAACTTTTTGATCTGAAAGAATGACAAGTAACTAGAGTAGGTTTCCACCTACCAAAAGAATTGGAACAATTTCTATATTAAGTAAGAAACAATACATATACATATTAAGAGCCACTCTCATAAATCTTTTTTGAGATTGGTTGCCTAAGATTTTCTTCCCAATAGAATAAGAATTATTGGGGCTTCAGATTTTCCCTTGACTTCTGAGGTCATTTTATTCTCCTGCATCAACAAATAAAGTAGGAATCAATGTTTTTGAGCTTCCTCTTATACAGAACCAAATAGAACAGTTAAGCCTCTTCCCAATATTTCACAAAGAACTGACCTCTAAGTCAAGTTAATATATCTTCAAGTGAAAGTCAGTCTTGCCTCTCCAACACCAAGGGACACTTGAGTTAGTAATACACAATATCAAAGTATAATAAGGCCAGTTAAAACAATCTCAGTATCTTAGTGTTCTGCTAGTAAACCTTCCCAAATCTGAGGAAAAGATGATCAGTAATGGCATGACCACTACAAGGTAATACAGTTTAAAAAAAATGCAGCTACTTAGCATGATACCAAAATAAAGTGTACAATTCCTTTCGTTGACACATTTGGTTAAACACATGAGCCAACATATTTCTCACGCCAACAGGTCATGCCTTCATACAGCTCAAGAATAAAAGCACCACCGTTTCTAAATCTAGAAGGTACTTCAGAGGTCATTCAGACCAACAACTCCTATTTCTTGCTGAGGAAACAGTAAAGTTTGAGGGCAGCATACTCCCAGGCTAGGACTCTTTTTAGAATTATGTCCCATATGATTGTACTTCAGCAAGACCTTCATGCGTTTCTTTCATCAACTCTGTTTGTGATTGCGCAATTCCATGCTTCACACAACCCACACTGAGGTAATCCATCACCCAGCCATTACACAGTCTGCCCAGAAGATAATTCCAGCAGTCAGCACTGTATTTCAGAAACCTACTGTCAATCCTATGTATTCATTTAATGCCGTGACTTGTGGCTCATATTGATGAAATCACTCAAGAAGCCAGATCAAAAATGTATATGAAAGACTTTAATGACTTAGAAAGGTGCGACCAGTGACTTAAATGCCTTTAGAAAGTTCTGCCTCCCTCTGCACTGGGTGATCTAATTGTGAACCACTCCCCTGCTCCAAAGGATGTAGTAGATTTTAAAATTTTGCTTTTTTTCCTCTCATTTTTTTGTGGTCTACACAGAACAGTGAAAGAATATCCTGGTCAGGGGTGCCTGGGTGGCCTGGGTTAAGCCTCTGCCTTCAGTTCAGGTCATGGTCCCAGGGTCCTGGGATCGAGCCCCACATCTGGCTCTCTGCTCAGTGGGGAGCCTGCTTCCTCCTTTCTCTCTGCCTGCCTCTCTGCCTACTTGTGATGTCTCTCTGATAAATAAGTAAATAAATAATCTTTAAAAAAAAAAAAAAAAAGAATATCCTGGTCAACTAGGCCAAAGATGTGCCAAGTATAATGTAGCCTTTTTACACGTGAGTCTCCCAGGAGCATGTAAGTATCGCTTTAGCGGGTCTGAAGTGCCTTGTCTGACCCTGTAAACATGCCTGTTCTCCACCACGTCACCAACTGCTGTCTCAACCCTTTGGGGATCAGGTGTGGCCTCAACTTTGAGATAATCATGCAAATAGTTACATAGCAATCAGAGGTTCTCGGAAACTGTAAAAACTAGGTCTATTGGTCCACTCAAGATAGCTAAATGGATGCTAGTCAATCTTCTTAAATTCCCAACATGCAAGCCTCCCTTTACCCATCCTTCCATAACTCTTGGTATAAACTTTTATTACTGCACTCCCCATGTGGTGTGACCACATGTCTGCCTCCCATTCTCTAAACTTCTAAAATGAGGCAGACGCAGACAGCAGAGGAAAGACTGTGGCTAAGCCTGACGCATGACTTTATCCCAACCAACCAAACTCTCCTCCAATCTCTGGGTATCCCCGTTCCCCGAGGTTCAGAGCAATACCTACTTTCCTCTAACCGAGAGTGACAAAACTAGCCACACCCCAGCTACAACATCGGAAAGGCTCACTATACTTGGTTTTTGCTCCCTCATCAGTTGCTGGTACCTTTTCATGTGATTATTGTTAGTGCTACACGTGTTGTCTAATGGATTTTAGAGCCCTCTCCAATATCTGAAACTATAAACAAAAAAATGAGCTCAATAAATGTAAGTGACTTAGTCTTCCACAGCAACCATTATCATAAATCATGAATGGAAGTATCAGTAGCAGTTCTGCTAGTTTTCTGCCTAATAGTTTTGGCAGAAGTACAAGGGGCATATGTCTGCTCCTGGCTCAGTAACAGAATAAAGGCAGCGCCTTCACAACTGACTATATGCTGAAGTCAGATTTGTTGCCAGTTCTTTTCATGCTCACAATAATTTTCTGGTGTATGTAATACAACTTATTTTCTAAATTGGGTGAAACAGAAAATTAGTATTAAATTATTTATTAACTTCGGGTTTTGTAACCTCATTTTATAAAATCAAAAATCCTAGCTCCGTTTCCTGCCCCAAGCAAGTGGACTGTTTTTAAAATGATACTTGCACGTTTGAGAATTCTTTATGCTTATTCGGAACATTCTAATTTAGATAATACATTATCACAGAAACTCTTCTGGGGGTGTACTGATTTAAGTAATCCCTTTGAATGCCAACTAATTAAAAATATTTAGCAATATGTGGCTTCATATGTACAAACATAAGATGTTCTTTTAGAGTATCATATACTTCGAACTCTAAAAACATTTGATAGAAAAAAAAAAAAAGTAAGGATCTCTCACTTGACCCTGTCCCCATGCAGAATCATGGTGGTTATCAAAAGCTTAAATAAATGGGTTACAGATGTATAATTGTTTTAAATATGTATATTCAAGGTCACTGATAATACTAGTCAGATTATTTTTTAAAGTTTTACAACCAATCTTTGTACACTTAATACTACCTTTATAATAAGGTACATAAAATACTTTTATTCCCTCAAACTTAAAAAAAATACAAAAAAATTCACATAAACAATTTTTCAAGTAAGAAAAGTACTGGCAATATATTAGTAGTAAATGGTTTGATCGATTGTGTTCCCGCCATAAATTACAATGCAAGAACTTAAACTTACACTTAGATGATCTATTTAAATGCTATGTTTTACATTTTTTCTCCTTATTTCTGCTCATCTTGACACATTATTTGATTTCCTTTTGCAGATAGCCTACACAAAGAAAGATGATTACCTCCTTCCAAACAAATAGAAATTTCTATTTTTGACTAACACTTCTGCCTATTTTAACCTGCTCTATGCACTGAACTTTCCCACATGATTACCTAGGAAGGCAGATACTTTTAAGTTTCTCTTTCTGAAGAAGGTTTAACACGAAGCTGCTCATTTCTTTTTAATGCAGCACCGTCATTCTGCAATTAAAACATACCTAATTACCATGTTTTCAACAGATGCAAATGCAGCTCAATTAAAATTCTAGTCCATGCTACAAATTAAGCTACTTAATTCTGCAAGGTATCATGTTAGGACTGGGTCACCAAGAAGTTCAGAAAAGATTGGGCACTTATATGTTAATGACTATGGAGGAAATGACGTTAGGTTTCAACTGAAAAAGTTCTGCAGCTCCTGACATAAACAAATACTTCTGTCTAGTTATCACAAACATTTTCCAATCAAAAATTGACTCTAAGCCACATGGACCTGAGAGTATTTTCTTCCCCATTGTTACTGTTGATACTGTTAATGATTTCTGTTGGTTGCTTATCCACAATCCATTTTCCCCTTTCTTCTTCTTACTGGGACTCTGACCGTGTTCAGGAACGCAGTCTAGCTCCAACATGTTAATTCAGCATTAGACCAACCTATGGGTGCCTGCCCCTTGATTTACTATTTCCAGTGTTACTAGTCTGAGAATGGCCCCGTCAACCTGCATAGAAACACTCCATGCTTGGGGAGATAGCGCACTCACCCCCCTCTGTTGGATATAGACAAGAAAGCAGAAGGCCTATGAGGTCTGTGATTACCCTTTGGATAAGCTGAATTGTGGATAATGGAGTCGAAAGGGCAGGAAGATGGGGAATCTTTGGTAACCCTGCTGGGCTATGAACCCAATGGTCTCTGAAGCTGCCCAACTCCAGAGCTCAGCTACATAAGACAGTGCATTTCCTTATGGTTCTAGTTGCTCTGAGTTGGATTTTCTATTAAATGCAGCTGAAAGCATCCTAATAGGTACATTGTGTAAATCAAACTTTAGAGTAGCTATGAAAGATACACAGTCTATCCCAAGTGTAAGAGTTAGCAGTTAAATGTAATTCTGGATAGTGGTGACAACTTTGCTAGAATTAAATGATTTGTTCAGACTGGCTACTAGAGTTAAATGAACTGTTCAGCAGGTATAAACAGGGAAACACAAAATGAGAATGATAATATTACTTCTTCATCACCAGTAAACAAGTCCTTTCCTTTGAGGTCACAGCTCAAAGAAGCATCATTATTTCTTGAGTGAACGACACAATGAACAAATAGTCAATCACATGGAAAACTATCCTTTACTGTTCCTTACTTATTAAGGACTACCCTAGGTATCAGAAATACCTAATGAGGGAACCACACATTCTTGAGTAATTTACAATTTATTTTAAAAGACAAAGAATTAAATGGAGTAATTGTATAGAGGATGACTAAGTCTTTGGAATTTATCTTCTTAAAACTTAAAATGAGTAAGTTCAAACGAGACATGAGTAATTGGAAAATTTCACTAGACTTAGCAAATCCACTGACCCCTACCAATTTCTGCTGATTAATCTTAGGTTAAAAAAAAAGTGATAAAAATTAATGAAGACTAGACTCCCGGGCACTGCAAAGTCCTATGCAGGATTCAAGAACTTTGGGGATATAAATATTCTTTTTGTTTCTTATTTTAGTAGAGTATTTTGACTTTGAAAAGGAAGAAAGATGTGGAAAATGAACAGCTAGTGATACAGATGGTGTCGAATAACAGGATCTGCTTTTCTGGACTCTGACTTTTAACATTAGAATGATGAGCTCTTGGCAAGGGATAATTTAGCTTTTTCAAAATGCTTAAAAAAAAAAAATTACAAAGCTGCCACCAAACGTAAAACATGAAGAATTAAGAAGCTTCTACCCTAACATCCTAAAATGTGAGGTGAGAATAATAACTGATATGATGAAGAACCAAGAGTCTGACTATGAAAAGAAAGACAGAAGATTTCATGTGACATTTGCCACGTGCTATCACAGAGGTGGTTTCAGCAACTGGAGGACAGGTCAAGTAGATGATTCCAAAAACACTCTAAAGTATATTTAGTTCATTTTAAAAAACCAACAACAATAACTATTTATGTTGAAGAGTGGACACGAACAATTAAGATCACTCTTCCAAAGAACTGAAGACTTATTAACAAAACTCATTTTTTGTTTCTACTTTATATTCTAGCGTCACTCCAAATTAAATAGGTAAAATGCTCCTGAAGATGCTGGTAGAATGTCATCTCCGTTATCCTTCCCTTCCCAAGAGAATGCTACAGAACAAGTAAGTACAATGAGGGTCATACTCTCAATTTTCTGAACCCTTGCATTTTAACTTTCGGCATCTAATTGATTTTTACATTCAAATGATGGTCTACAATGGATACTACTTCCTGCCCATGGGGACGATGTAGTGAAGCTGGAAGTGTTCCTTTCAACAGACAGATGGATTGGTTACACAACCAAAATGGTGGCACTCATCACTCTACTGTTGGAACATCACTAAAAATTTTACTTTTAATCATGGAATGAGCGTGGTGTTGAATCTATGTTCTAACACTACACAGAATATGATTTATAGTGTCAAGGAAAGAGATTCCAGGTCACTACTCTGACTCTTTTAAGTGAAAAAAATACAAAAACAAAAATAAATAACAACACTACCATGTGCAAATATGATAAAGTAGTGAATGGCTAGCAATGCTCTATTTTGCTATTTATTGAGAAATCAAAATCACTATCCCCCAAAAGCCAGTGTTCTAAACTATCAAGCTAGTCCATACTGGGGACTCCACAAAATCTTCTTGATGTTAAAAAAAAAAATGCTTTATAATATAAAGTCTCAGATACATTCTATATAATCAGTTAGGGCTTGAGAAAGTCAAGGAAAGACTAGAGTGCTTGGGAAGGAGTTTCCTGAAGAAGGCAGATAGTCTAATGTACCATGAGAGGGTAGGGTTGAGGGGGAGGAAGAAGACACAGCTCATGGAGATTACATACTCCAGGCAAGAATGAGCTGGGAGGCTTGAAGGACTCTGAGAATAAGAACGTGATTACAGAGTTTTCTAGAGAAAGCAGGATCAGTTAGGAGATCCTAACAATAACTTTAGATATTAAATAATGAGGATTTGGCTAGATTGAACAGAAGGAGTGAAATTAGTAGATTTCATGGGGAAAAATTAAGAAAGCTTGGTAATGGAGTGATTACACAGTACGATGATGATTCGAAGTTTCAGAGCCTGGAAGTGCTAATGAGAAAGATCACATCATCATCATCCATCTTTATGTGTGAGATGCTAAGCATGTAAACGCAGTTTCTTCCTTTTCTTTGACACTGCCAAGCATCATTACTCAACCTGGATGATCGCATTACTAATATATAACTGATTTTCTTGCCACCGGTACCGCTCACTTACCATGACATCCCTGGTAACCATCCTCTGTCCTACCACCCCAGCAATCACACATACTCGAAATTCTTCAATGGTTCTTTAAGGCCCTTCATATAAAACAGAAATAATTTAAACAAGGTTGTCTGTGATTTGTCTTCTACTTTCATCTTAAACCGTATTCCTCATTACGCTGTCACCTACACTACACACATCAATCTTAATCAATCTATGGCAACCCAGAGAAGGTCCACAGTCTTTCTGATGCACTTGCTGCCTACATGTCCAGGTGAAGACCTCTCGGGCAACACCACTCATCTCCACTCAGACCTCTTCTGGGGCGGCTTTTCCTCGCTACCTCCCCTTCTGCTCTAAGTCCACAGAGGCTAAGTGGGTACCCTGACCTTTGGTGCCATGATAACCCATGCACTACAATGGCCCTTAACCACATTGCTTCTTAAGGATTGGTTTATCCAGTGGGTTGAACCACCCCATGGTGCCCAGGAACTTACAGGGCGAACACACACTCACATACTTTAAGTAGTTTTAGTGTAGGGGCTTTCCCATTTGGAAGTTTAGTATTCTAGAAAAATCACAGGACTATGAATCAGAAAGTATACATTCAGCATGATTCAGTTTTTCCCAAGTGTGCTCTTGGTCAACTATTTAAATACTTCTTTCTTATCAAAAAGTGGTTAAAATGAGGATTCTATAATTCAAACACTTCAGATGTGACTTTTCATCGTACTTTTAGCTTACTTAAGTTAATATTCACCCACAAATAGAAGGGGAACGAACACCTCGGGCTATTTTACCCGCTTACACCCATATTGCATGGAGAAACTTCCTAAAATTCATCAAAGCTCCTTTTCTTAAACTGCAGGTGATATTTAAGTATTCAAATTAGCACAGGACAGGCTATTCCTACAATTCTGGAACAAAAATTTCTATAGCTCAACATCCAATTATTGATATTAATCAACTACATAATCTTTTGAAGTACTTTTGACTTGGAAACCCATGTCCTGAATTGTCACAGCAGATTTTCTATAATCTAATGGGTTTTGCTTAGATAAAATTAGACCTAGTTTGCATATTCTGCTGGAATACATAGTGCCGAAAGTGCCTACGAGTGTGCAGAATGCCGACCACAGAAAATCTGAGCTATCAACTGCAATATTCTGTTTTATAACTAATAAACAAGAAAAATTACCCAGGGATCCCTCATATGAGCTGACTTACTCCTATAAATTTACCTTCTTCAAATCTCATAGGGTTCACCTAATCTATGTATATTTTACAGAGCTATGTCTTTCCTTATACCCTGATAAGAGACTACAAGAAAAGTGGGCAAACTACTCAAAAGCAAGCAAGTTGTCTCTGTTTTCAAGGCACACAGTTTTCATATCTAAAACTGTAAACTAGATCTTAAAATCCATAGGTACAATTAATAAGAGTGTATTTGGTTTCATTATGCTTTACCGCCTGACCCCCACAAAAAGCAGTTTCTGTGTTGATAGGAAGACTTACAATTTGGCAACTTTAAACAGAAAAAAAAAATAATAAATGGGGCCATATATTTTTCAAGAAGGAAACAAAGCAATGTTGTTGCACATAGCAACAGAAACTGATTTATTCTGGGAGAGGTAGAAGCCACGTGCTGAGAGCCAGGCAGGGTATGTAATTTGCATAGAAGAGGGAGCAGATTGTGGATGCCCTGACCTGTCAAGCCCAGGTAGGGCCTCGGAGATAATGGGTCCCAGAATACAAAGCTCCATCTTGATCCAGACAGACACACACAACACGGAGAGGCCAGATGGATTAAATGAGAGACAAAAACGCTGGCTTCTGCCATCTCCACAGGAAGAACGTAAGTGTTACAGAAGATGACAGATACCAGATACCACATGGAGCCCGCCCCGGTCTCTTGGCCCCCATTGTTGTGCCCATGCCATGATTTCGACACCGCAGAGAAGAGGCAAGCCTGTTCGGAGCCATGAAATACAGTCACCAGGGAGATGCTCGGCCCAACTGACAAGAGCCATCAAGCGAGCCTATGCCTCAGCATCTTACTTGCAGGGCTCAGGCGGGAGGAGGAAACAGGGACAGGAGCAGCACCGGGGGCTGTCTGTCTGGGTCCCCTGCCTCGGCTCACGGCCTCACGGCCTTTCGACGACAGCCCGCCCTCTGAGCCCACACGTCTGGGGCACACTGGTGGGGGAACAAAAGGACTGTCTGCTAGGACAGTGTTCCTCCCTTCAGAGCCCCGTTCAGCAGCGAAAGGGCATTTTCCCTGCCACCGGCGGCTGTGAGGGCGTCAGACCACAGCACAGGAAAGCACGGTCTGCCGGAGACCCCCAGAGCACAGACAGGGGCAAGAGAGAGATGCGCTCGCCACAAAGGACGGTGCCCTGGGAAGCGGGATGCGGAGTACAACCAGAAACAAGCACGCGGATGCTGGGAAGCCACGGTGACAGCACGTGTGTGGACCAGGCCATGAGAATCCGGAAGCCAGACTCTGAAAAGGACGCTGTTTAGGAAACCAAAGGAAGAGTGGAATGAGCTGGACCTTCCTCGCTGCTGGAGCCACAGAACACCTTTTTGTATCCAGTTCTACGTGAAGGGGACAGTCTAATGCTCACCGGGAGTAACACTGGGTCGGAGGGGCATTTTTTTTTTTTTAAAGACTTTGCTTAGGCACCAGAGGTCTGGTGCGTGCAGGTTCCGCGTGGAGCACAAAGAGGGATGGCAACGTGACACAACCATCCCCCTCTTCCCACAGAGTGAAAGTCTCTGTCCCGCTTCTCTCTCGCAGAGACACAGGGATGCAGAGGGACTAGTTAAGCAGGAGCTCACTCACTGATACAATGAATATTCACCGAATCCCCTGACCGGCCTGGCCCCATGCTTGGTTAGGCAGGACTAAACCAGACATGGTGGTGTTTCCCTTCGTGGGCCCTACAGAAGGTCAGAGAGCTTCACGGGCAGGACTGAGGCAGGTAAGTGAGCAGGTATACAGAATCATGGAATGGCCAAACTACAGAGGACCTCAGAAACCATCTAAACCAGAGCTTTTCAAGAATGTTCTAAAGAACGGTAAACTACACTTTACTAAAATTAAAATGTACAGACAACCAAAATGTATTAAAAGTAACTTAAAAGAAAAAACAACCCTCAAGGGGTGACAGCAGAGTCCCGGCCACTCAGCCTTTCCCTGACTTCTGGACTCCCCCCAAACCCCTTGAGGCTCCCGCTCCTGACCAGAATCACAATACACAACTTTGAGAATCAATGATCCAGTTGTCCCAATCTTCAGTTCCACCAACGAGGAACTTAAAGCTCAAAGGTTTTAGATAACTTGACCAGAATCCCAAATTCGCCAGAAGGATGTGGACTAGGACGCGAGTCGCCCAAATCCCAGCTCAGTGCTCACTCCACTCCACTAATGCCACCTCAATGACTCGGACTGTGGAAGTCTGAAATGTACAATATCTGTTTTTCTCTCTCTCTCTCTCTTTTTTTCTTTTGTAACCTGAGTTCAACAGACTGCTCTGGGAGGGGAAAAAAAAAATGATAAAATCAGTCCTTTTGGACAACATAGCGCTCATGGCTACAAATGCCCATGTCACAGGTCTTTCCCCATCTCTCGTCCAGAACGTCCCCTTTGGTTTACAAAATGTAACTTGTCTATTTGCTTGTCTTTGTCTCAATGGCAGCTGAATGAAAAAGTTTTAACATGATGTACTTAAACCAGTTATTTCAAATTATAAAAGGAAACTGAGTTGACATAGGGACAAATTTAGTTGTCTATCCACACGGCTGAGAAACTCTGAAAGCTGTCCCTATCCGAATTAAACACGTGCCTTGTACTGATATACATTCCATCCCCTGATGCATTTGAAATGAGTGTTATAGATGAGAAAATTACATTTTATGAGTGAATTTAAATAACATTTTAACCAGAACAAGAAAAAAATTCAAAAGCATCAGAAACTGTAGAAGCTTAAAAAAGAACTAAGAGTGAGGGGCCAAAGTACCATACGTCTCATTAAATACAGACCCAGGACAGGCAGAAGCATGATGCTACCACAGTAGGGCTGCATGAGAGATACTGCTTAGGCTGGAGAGGAACCACTGATAGAGCGGGAAAAAACTCAAAAGAAGGCTGAAAGCGCGTATGACTCAGGATCTTGGAGCCCAGACTTGGCAGCAAAAATAGGAAATATGTTCTTCATCTGGCAAGAAGAGGTTGCATACATTTGAAAATCACTGGCTGGATAGAGTGAAAAGGCTCCATCCAGCTTTAGATGGAGAAGGAGGTGAAGGGGCAGGAAGGCGGGGGTGGGGCAGAGCAGTGCCCTCCCGAAGTTTCGCTTGCTACGTGATGACGGTGGTATTCGCCTTCCCAAAACCAGTGTATGTGCGACAAGCAAAAACTATATGATTTTTCTTTCAGTCCCCACAGAATATGATTTTTATCTAAAGCTTTTCTTCCCCACTGCAATTTTCCTTAGGTATTTGTGACAGGAGCAGTTCACCCAAAAGTTAAATTGCAAGTAAATTACAATCCACTTCAATTATCTCTGGTTTCTGCCTGGACTATGAGCAATAGTGTCTCTAACAACAGTTAGATGCACAGAGTAGTGTTTGAACTTCCAAGTCCAATAGAATTATAAAAATATAGAGCAGTAATTATGAACAAGAGAAGTTAATCAATAGTTTTTACTATTCGGACTCTTAAATCCTTTTTCTTTTAAGTAAATATACTAAGGTTGTTTTCTGATTTTTAAAACCAACAGAATGGTTATTTTTATGCCATGACTGTTTAACTATAAAGATAGTGCTCTGTAACATCTGAACATACTTATAAATAATACTTTTTTCTCAATATTCTACAGAAAATATATTGCTCACCCATAATAACCTTTGACTTTCAATAATCTTAGCTTAAAATATTTTGCAATTTTGAAATACACACATCTACAAATATGCCAGCTAAGATCAAGGAAAGCAAGAGTAATTCATAAAAATAAAACTACGGTTTCAAAAGCATAGATTATTACATATATTCACTGGAGATATCACATTATAGCGGCGATTTTCAAACATTTTGGTCTCAGGATAACTTTAAATTCCTAAAAATTATTAAGAAAAAAAAATAATTTTTTACGTGGATTATCTCTATTATTATTTACTGAATTGAAACTGAGAAGACCTAAAAATATTAATTACTTTATAAAAAACAAAATTTATATTAAGAGAAATTGTTTTTATAAAACGATCATTGTTTTTTCAAAAAACAGTGAGTGCAAACCGTGGCACTCTTTTACATTTCAGCAAATCTCTTTACTATCTGGCTGAAAAGACTGATTCTTCTATCTGTTCTGCTTTCAATCTACTGCAGTATCAAATGACTTGTTGTCTCTAGAAAACCCAACTGTGTCCTCGTGAGAAAACAAGGGTACAAAGATAATAAATGACATCTTATTATTATGAAAAGTTTGGACCTCACTGATCCCTCTGAAGGATAACAGGAACCCCTAGGGTTCCCTGAAGCATACTTTAAGAACTGCTACTCTACCAAGCTGTCTGTAATTGCTATTCTTTCAGACATTATAAACTTACACGTCTCCATGCCTTCATCATCATCATCCACCGCTGGTTTATCATAGGACTTGTCGATGGCAGCTCTGAAGCTCTCATTGCATCCCCTTCCTCTGATTATCCGCGGCCGTGGGCGGTGGAAAGGAATATCCCCATTCAAAGTCACTTCAGCGACCGCCGTCTGCAGACTCTCTAATGAGCTTGACTTTTTCAGACCCAGGGAAGGGCCTACATCTCTGCTGGGGGAGCCTTGGAGATTTACAAAAATGAAATGTTAGTTAGAATTAGTGGTGAAAATTACATACCTGAATATCTACGGACTGTGGAAAACATCAGGGACATAAATTATTCACTCTCTGAGTTCTAAAGTGTGGATGGAAATGTTATAAAAATAAAGTTAATCGTAACCAATTTTAATTTTTTCCAAATATATTTTAAATTTAGTCTACTTTCTCTATTTTCATTAGTCTCCATTTTTAGCCCAAGAGAGCTAAAATCATTTACTGGTCAAATCATTTGCTCCAAGTATGTAAATAACCAAAACCAGCTAGAATAACCCAGAAGCTTACTTGAAAAGTAGGGATGATGAGAAGGCTAGGATAAGCAACCAAACGTAAGCTTTGTAACTTAACTGAAATCATTTATAGACAGCTCAAAATTATTTACAGCAGAATTTAAACTTTCATCTCAGTGAGTTCCACGAATTCTCTTCCTCATTACACCGCGGCTTCACACAGCTCAGTCAGTAAAACGAGCACAAAGACTACTCGTCACTGAGTCAATTAGGGCACGCTGGCACCAGACAGAAACCTGATTCTGGGAAATATTCATGTTCTCAGGAAAGAGCAATGCAAGATCTGAATAGAAACAAATTACATAAGGGCTCTCACTAGGGAGCCGTGAAGGAGGAGAGACTCAGGAGCTGAACATGAGTACGTGTGTCTCCAGGCTCGGGAGTAATAATAGCTTCTCGAGGAACAACTGAGGAACAGGAGGAAGAAAACTTAACAATTAACGAAGAAAATTTCAGGAGGATGGCAGGGGAGAATTGGGAGAATGAACAATGGGGCTGTTTCTGGAGGATATAGGGCAGGGGGCCCGGAGAGAGTACCAGTAGCACCACGCTTTAGAAGGCAATCAAGATGAATTTCTTTGAGCGAGGAAGACAGCCGCATCCATCACTGCCTAACCTGGCACTCAGAGGCAGATGAAGTCTGCCGCTCCATGACTAAAATACCAGCTTTGGACCACCACTGGTCAGCCCAGGTTTCAGAACTAGCTCGTCACTTACGCTGTTAAAAAGACAGGTACGAAAAAATGGGAAGGTAGAACAGAGCAGGTCGTTTATCTGTACATGGGGTCACCAGCTCACGTGTGAATCAATAATTAAGGCAGAGCCTTGATATGGTATCACCTAAAAGGCAAATAATTATGACTCGGGCTTTGCATGGCTCAGGGTAGAAAACAGAATAAAAGTTTAAACTGAGAGTCAAAACAAGAATTATCTTTTTAAGATCCATTTACATTACATCTCCCACCTCATTTTCACAATGGGGTAGCAGTTTTTAAGTTAGAATAAATACGTCAAAAATGTAACACAGGCAGAAAGGCAGAAAGATGATTCTAATGAAGAAATAATAGTCCCTCAATTATTGTGTTTGGGAGAAAAAGATGATTTATTGAACTTTCTCCGTGCAGGATTGTATATATTTGATTATTTTATAACAAAAATTCCCATGAAATGTTTCTTTCTAGGATGATCAATCTTACTTTTTCTCTTGATAGCACTATAATTTTTGACAAGTTCATGTTCTAAATACTCATAAATACTCACGGGAAGGAAAATGAATTCTGTTCTAGAATTAAACAAAAAGTAAGAAATCAAGAAGTCAAAGAGAATAGGAGAAGATCACTCGTAGGCAGGGACATTTACTTTATATTTCCTAGAATTAGCACAGGGGAACCCTTTTTCTGAATAACTCATGCATATCAATTTTCATAACCTACCAGCTACACCTGAATTCTGTAGTCACTTATCAGGCAAATATTTGGCACTTTTTGGTGAGCATAAAGGACGTGTGTGTTTGTGTGGGTATGTGTGTGTGTGTTCGTATCTATCTATATTTCTCCAATAAAGATTTCATGCTTCCAGTAAAGATTTTCATAAAAACATCACTCAGGTATATTAAGTTTTTCTTTATGAAAAGTTAGCTGAGATTTGACTTATTATACTCCCAGCACTAAACATTTTAATAATGAAATCTAGAAATAGCATGAATATTACAATAGGTGTATGTCTATATATACATGCATATAAATATTTATGTACATATATAAGAATATATATATGTATATATTAAAATACATAAACAAAGGCAAATCTGGTGGAAAAAACAATGATGAAAATATAAATAAGCAACAGATATTTTGTAAGAATAATTTAAGGCTTACCTACCTATTCTTCTTTCTGAAACTGTAACACTGTAGTATGTAACATTCTGGCCATGGTATTATGTATAAAGGAAATCAATGAATTATTACCTCTATATTTAGGTATGGTTGAAAATTCTTAAAGTAAAAGGTTATACAAAAAGTCATAATTTGTAATTTGTGAATCTATAAGAGGGATCAGCCAACCATGGGCCTAATCTGGAACGCCCATTCTATTCCATGGCTGCTCTCATGCTACATCAGAATGGAAGTAATTGTTACAGGAACTGTTTGGTCTATAAGGCCCACATTATTTACTATCTGGTCCTTTACAGAAAGAGACTTCTAATTTGTAACATGGATATGATACATTTAAGTATGACATTTGTCAAAGAAGCTGTTAACAAAGATTTTGTTAAGGAGCAATGCTAAGATTCCTGAGTGATGGTTACTGAGAACCCCAACATGATACACTTAGCACTTCCTAGAGATGAAAATTAAAAACGCCTTTCTCTATATAAAGTATGGGCAAAAATTTGTCTTATTTACACACGCAAGCACACACAAATCAACATCTTTTAATTTTAAAATAATATTCTAAAGCTCTTTATAAGTCAGCTCATTAGGACACTTTGCTTATTTTTTATATCCAAAGATTAAACTGTTAGAAACACAATTCTCCTCTTATTCTCTCTTTTCATTCACAAAGAAAATTTACCCCCAAATATCAAAAAAGAACTTTAGATCTGAAATAAAGGGGAAAATCATAATCATACTGTTTTCCCTAGGCCATTTTTCTACTACTTACTAATACCTCTCTTGCCGAAAAAAAGTAGAGGATGTCTTTTGCAAGGGCAAAGGGGAATGGAATTCAATTTTCATTATGAAAGGCTTATGGCTAGACAGATGATCTGTGCTGAAATGCCACTGTGGCTCTACCAAAAACCTTTGGACTGAACTGTAAAATCATGATCATCTTAGCAATTCAAGTGAACTGAAGAAAGAAAAATAACAAAATCTGCTCACTGTCCAATATTTCAGGGTGGAAAGGATCTACTTTAGACATTTTATTCATGTAGATTTAAAACCAACAGACCAAAAAATAGGTACTGTGATGTCTATGTAATAATTTTGTTTCCCAAGGTTTTCTAGTTTACTTTGGTAGGATCAATGGTGCATAGTGGGGAAAATAAAAGAAAAAAGGAAAAAGGTTTTATCTAGGATCCAACATTTTAAACCACAATAAAAACACAAAATTGAATTAGATTGAATTAGATTATAAAATCTGCCTCTTCTCCATGAAAGTTATTTTATGTGTCCAATTAAACTCTGGATATCATCATCATTATTTTTTTTAATTGCACTAATGCTCTTTTCCTTTTAGTAAAAGTGAGTTGGTCAAATTAAATATTTTCCTGACTTTACCTGACTGGCATAGTATATGAAGTCATGTTCTTTAACCTGAGAAGTTCGAGTTGGTTTTTATGAACATTAACTTGGATAGGGCTTACTTCTTTAAAAGTAATGAATACTGTTAACTCTAAAACTAATTAGTAATTTACATATATGAACTATCAAATAGTTTCTCTTTAGCCCTGTTCCAGAATTTCAGTGAATTTCATGTTTGATCAGAGAAATAACTACATAATAATGGCTGAAGCTATAGTTAATTGCCTTCCACTACAGTTAATCTTATGATTTATTGGATGTAATTTTTAGAATGTATCTTTTACTCTACAGAATGTAAAAACTCCAACCTTGTCCACAATAATCTTTACATATGTATATGGATATACATTTTTCAAGCAGGCTAAAACTAATTACTACTGCAGGTTAAAAAGGTGAATTGAAGCTAATTAGTGCTAAGTGACGTGAGTACTTCATACCGGATCTAGAATAATTAAAACACTATTCCAAACTTATAATAATAAATCATAAATGCACCACTGTACAAAGCACATTACTTTAATTACACGTGATGACTTTCCAATGATTATTTTTATAAAATAACATAAAAATAAATTCTAATACAATGAAAAACCCAGTTCAATATAATCTGATTATTGATGCTACATAATGATCTAGACAGCATTTGAGAAACAGTCCTAATGAGTTAATTAAAAAAAAAAAAGAAAATTTTAGAATAGGTTCACAAAGTCAAGTCAAGACAAGGAGCTGTGTGCATTGTTTAGTCTAACTCCATGTCAGACAACTATGAGCTAATTCTTGCACCTGAAGAAGAACTAAGGTTTTCCAAGCAACTAAAGACAGCATTACTGGACACTGTCCATCAGTGAAAAATATTTATATTTATGCTATCATCTTTCAAATCAAAATCACCACTTTGAGGATCATTGTCTGGACATCAAGCTAGTCATCTAATACATGACTTAGATACTTAAGAGTCTATTAGAAGAGATCCTGTTTTCAGGATTTTGATTTTTATTTAATCGTGACAAAACATTTCTACGCAAATACTATTAAAATCTAGGTTGTTTTAGCATTTTTGAAACACTAATTATATTTGCACTTAGTATTCCTTCTAACAGAAAATTTTTCTTTTCCTGTACAATTTGATTTCCTACAATGAAAGCATCCATGCAAGTCTGGAATATTTATGTTTACACGCAATATGATTGGCAGCTCTATAATTATGATCAGCTCCTTGGACCACAGTTTCTATGGCAACAGTCTCACTGTCCATTCTTACCTGCTTTCTGGTCATCCACTGTATTGAGTTTAGTCTCGTCAGCTACTGTTAAAAGGTAAATGTATATTGGTTAGCACAGTTAGTCCCCACAGCCCAACATGCTTCAACCATTCTCGGATCTTTTCAGTTAGGTGATCATTCTTAGGTAATATTTCATGCAAATAATATGAAACATCAAGCAAACATTCATAATCAAAAAAGGGGGGGGAAGCAGTGTCTCCATGCAAAATGCCAGTCATTTCATTTCACAGACACGTGTGTTATTTATAAGTTAGCATATCATAATTAGCCAAGGCAATGCATCGCCAAATTTTTCTTTTATGCATGTGATAAATTAATGCTTTTAGTCTTGAAGTACAAACAGCCACCAGAGAACAGCATAAATAAGTTACAGTTGATTAACAAAGGTTCTGTAAATCATTTGATCAGTTTATAGATATAATTAATTATTTTACTTGTTTGTTTGCTTTTTGGTGGATTTTGATTCAAAAAGAGACACTACCTGATTGGTGTTTGATTGAACAACTACGGTTATTTTCCTCCTCCCATTTGCTTCCAAATACTTTCTACAACAAATATTCTCTCCAATTATTACTTCAATTACATGCCTTAATTATCAACACGTGAGAGTTTCTATTATATAAACCTTAAAGAATAGGAGTGAAACAAAGATATCATGAAGTAACCAAATTCTACACATGGATTGAGATAATGGTTTCTCTCCAATACTTCTCCTTCTAGTTCAAGAATCCCACAGCCAACCAAATACTATTTCCAAAAATTGGTTTTAGACAACCAAGATGTTAAAACATTTCATCTTTTCAAATAAAGATGCAGGAATATAGCATGAGATGCGTGTGTTTGTTTCTTTTATCATCAGGAAACATATATGTTAACATATTGCACATTATGTAAACATGCCACTTATGATAAATATGGTTATCTTAAACTCAGAGAAAAACTAATTTTTGCCAAATTGCCACATTTCACATTTATTTTCTCTATTGCTTAAAGTAAACAGACATGTGTTTGGGACTATCAATTTTAATCTGAAAGCATCTAAACCTTATTTAGATAAAGATTCATGGAGATTGTACTCACTACCTAAATCCATGCTTTTTGATTTTCGCGTTTTAACGAAATCCAATTGACTGGCATCTGAAAATTGCTTTGTGCGTTTTTCTGACATACTCTGGCGTCCAAATCCTTCTCGTTGAAAAGCAAGAACTGGATCAACATCTGGACTCAAAGAGCTGGTGTGAAGAGAAAAACAAACATAAAAATATTTACTAAAAATAGAGGACATCCAACTTCAGGAAAGAACCTATACGCGTGTGCGTAAGAAGGTGTGCCTATGTGTATTCCTCAGAAATGCTGAAACTAACACAAATACAGTTCATTAAAAACAAAAACAAAAACAAAAAACCTGTGGCTGAATAGGAAGTGATGGGAAAATACAAAATTCTATTTACATTTAGAATAATTCTTTCTCCACATGAGTTCTCTCGCCTTCTTGATTTGCTTCAGTTTCCGCACTGTTCCCCTATACATCATTATTTCTAAGTGATTAACAAAAAGAAGGCAGATGGGGGTGCTGGGGTGGCTCTGGCAGTTAGGCGCTCCACTCTTGGTTTGGCTCAGGTCATCGTCTCACGGTCATGAGATCAAGCCCTGCACTGGGCTCTGCGCTCAGCAGGGAATCCACCTGTTCTTCTCCCTCTGATCTCCAACAATCTCCCCCCCTGCTCACACAGGCTCTCTCCCTCTAAAGTAAATAAATACAATAAAATCTTTTAAAAAAAAAAAATAAGGCTGGTAGTCTTTTGGACATGGGGGGGATTGGATATTTGAGGAAGACTTTCATATATGAATACAAATACTGGCCGCAAACAATGACTGTATGAACTGCAATCAAGTAAAAATTTTAAAAAAGAGTATGGTCTTTTTTAGACAGCCTTTAGATATCCTGGTCTTCTTTGATATCCTTTATCCTGTGTTTCAGAAAAGAAGGAAAAAACACCATTGTGGTATGTGGTTTCATGAGAATGCAGTTAGTTTCTCAGCAGTATTTATTCAACGAAGAAGAAACCATCTCAACACACCTTTAATAGAACCTATTCTGATTAACATGTTGTGCTGGGGACCGAAGTTAAAAAAATAAAAACAAAACTATCTCTGTTCTCTGCACGTTCCTACAAAAAAAATACTACACCAGACGCACCAAGCCAAAGCTGTGGACGCGGAGATGGGGGAATGTTTGGTATTGGAGGGAGGCGGGAATAGTGCGACTAAGCCCGGATGATATTTGATTTTGGCGACACCAACACAGTAGTTCAAACAGACATGGTGAAACCCACGGCAGATCATTGGAAACAGAACACCGCCGGAAGAGTTTTCCCAGGGGACGTGTCATGGGATGACACAGAATCACTCCTATTTGTAAAAATCTATAAACGCTTTAAAAAAGTACTTAAGTGTTCTGAGCATAGTTTCATGCAGTAAGAATGGTTGTTCTGTGCTGGGCACACTGAGTACACACACCACTCTCCAGTGTTAGCACCCAGCCACCTCCCCATTTGGCCGGTGAGGAGAAAATGCCTCCACAGCGAGCTAAACATACTAGAAGGTGAGGGGGCCGCGTCTACCCCATCAGCTCAGTTTACAGAACTGAGTTTATAGGCTGATAGCCTGCCTTATGCTTCTGATGGAAGCAAACGTCTCTACCCTTTATGGCCGCAGATAATTACCATCCATACTGGTAAAGCAGAGAGATCTGGTTTGGATATCCATCAAAAACGTAGCTGCAGTTTACTGCGCATGAAATGATAGCTGGCTCTGAGAGAAGAGCTAAAGCAAAAATTGTAAAAAGAAAGACATCAAGGGAAATGTTTCGCCCTCAGGTTAAGTGACCTGAAATGTGTCGGGTGCACGTGTATTCATATGCTCAATAAACAGGAGAGCGGCCCCACCCGTCTGGAAAGGCCAGTGAGAGACTTCAAGGACATAATGTGAAAGCCCTTTGTAAACTGCAAACCAAGGTACAAAGTAAGCTATTATCACCCCACAAAGACTGTCTGTCTCAAATAATCAACTTAATACACATTATGATAACAGACATAGATAGGGGGAATACACAGGGGAACTGCACAATCCTTCCCAATCTGCTCCACCAAGCACAGAGTGGGGACCCCAGTATGAGACAAGGTGGGTGCCCACGACTCCAAATTCAAGAAAGCACTCACTCTCACAGTCGTGCGAGGTCAGAGTGCACACCTGGGAGTGATTCCCTGCCTGTAGTTTGTATCCTGGGCACCTGGCTTGCCTCGCCCTTGTCCTGGTCCCAGTACTGAGAAGAGAGAAGATGTATTCCACGGGCACTGGGAATTCAGCCCAGGGCAAGAACAACTTTATTTAGTAAAGTTCTATGTTATGTCCAAATAAACGTTCTTTTCTCTGCATTCTATATTACATCTTTCCATCTTTAATATGCCACCTTTGTTTCCATGAAATTTTGACTACATTTTTGAGACCTTTGGGGCTCCTTCACATACTACTATGCCTGCATACTGTGTATGCATGTATCTGTGCATGTATGTGTGTGTGCATGTGTGTATGCATGTGTGTGCATGTGTGTATGTATGTGTGCGTATATGTATGTGTGCGTGTGTGTACGTGTGTGCGTGTGTGTACGTGTGTGCGTGTGTATATGCATGTATGGATGTGTGCATGCATGTGTGCGTGCATGTGTGTGTGCGTGTGTATATATGCATGTATTTACAGCCACAGCTTGTAGTATGCACATAATTATGTACTGTTTAGACATATTTCTTAAATTTATATATGCTTGAGTATTATGTATATGTAGTAGTATTCAGATACCACTATGCTTACTACATTATTCTTGTAGTTTCCACATACACCCCAATTGGAAAAGACAGTCCTAGAAGTGAAAACTAAAAACCCATATGATAAGAACTATGATCCAATTTTGCAACAGTGTACTCTATATATTTTCAGTAAGAATAATTCTTTCATCTGTTGAAAGCTGATCCCTTCAATCATTCTACTCCTGAAATACATTCTTAATAGAAATTTGGTAAGGGCCTTTTCAAATAAATATTGTTGGTGCCAATGTTATCTGAAAACCACATACTGGCATATTTTTTAAACTGATCTCATATCCTTGGAATTATGTTGCCACTAAGATTAGAATCTGCTGTTTTGCCTTGTTTCTCCTTAAAAACATTGCTGATATTCCCTAAATCAATTAACGGATTGAAAAAAGTATATCCTATTCGTTAACAAAAGTTCAGCCACTTGACGTATTCACCTTCCACGATGGCTCAGTGAACTGTAAACATACACAATTTAAAATGTCAAATGAGTTTGTGAGCTAATAAGAGTCTTAAAATAACTAAATACTCTTAAACCATGACATACTTAATTCTTCCCTATCAATATACCCATTAAACTAATTTCAGACACAATAAACAGTATACTAGAATACTTAACAAGTTCGATTGCAAAACTGACAGCTGATTCTTTCAAGAATGTAACCATATCCTGACCCTCAATGTTATTAAAATTCCAGTTATTAATCCTGTCTTATTGCCCTTTTGTTTTCATAACATTTTCATCAAGGATTAGGGAGATATTGTCAGGCTGGAAAAGCTTACACTTTCTGCTGTGATTCGGAACAGCTGCCATTCTTGTTTGGATAACCCTTCATTCATATTCCTTCCCCTGCTCCACGTCCCCCACAGCAAAATCACGCAAGTCCTCCCCGTTTTATCAATGCCCTTAGGGAAATTAATGCCACAATCAATTTCTGCTAGTTCCTTATTTATTTTCACCAATACAGTGCGTTAGAAGGCCCCAAACAGATCTATTCCTATGGCCACCTTCACAATCCTCACCACCGTAGAAATTCGAGGGCTTTTGTCCCCAAGTTGAATACTGCCAATAACTAACCCTCACTTTCCCTGTTGCTGCTTTCACTCTCCAAAACAGATACAAACTGCAGCAGTGAATGGAACAGCATCTGTGGATTTCAAATGAGATTTTACTTTATATTGTGGTTTCCCCTTCTATGCTGAGCCAAAAACCTCATTCATGGATACGCTATTATCATGCAAGCTGGAGTATAGCTCCTTTTTAAATCCTGTATTTTCAGGAAGAGAATTTTTTTTTTTCTTGAAGAAAGAAAGACAAGACAAGACAGAGACAGACTTTTCAAGGATCCAAACAAACAGGTGAGACTATTCCAAGAGAACATCTGCAGAATTCCCAGGTACATGTGCTGGATGTTCATGTGGTTTTGTAAGGAGTGGGGGAAGGGGGCTGGGGAGAGGGTGACTTTGCTAAAATCACCTCTAAAAAATATTAACACAAATCAACAATGATCCCCCAGACCCCTCTGATCTAATACCAACTGTTGACACAAGTCTGGGTAAGAGTAGAGAAGAGAAATGGGTAAGTGGTGAAGAACAATGCTGTAACATTTAAGTATTATTTTGCTGATGTATTCATGGAACACCCCCAGAGAAACGGCAATAAGAAAATTCTGGTATAATGCTTGCAGCTTATGCTAATTTTTACATCAACCTCACAAGGTCATCCCTGGGAGGTATTTGCCTTTCGGGTTATGGATGTGTATAATTACAAGGCACGCAAATTAAGGCACACATCCACACTCACGGGCCACGCATCGGCTTGATAATATCAAATGCTTTCTTCTGTTTTGGAAGATTCGGGAGAAAGAAACGGCATTAGACTGCCCCAAAAGTCACAATGTTAGAAGCAAGAGGGAAGGGTTACAGCACTCTAAAAAAACAACCCTTTAAAAAGTCTCCTCACTTGGGGCGGCTGGGTGGCTCAGTGGGTTAAAGCCTCTGCCTTCGGCTCAGGTCATGATCTCAGGGTCCTGGGATCGAGCCCCACATTGGGCTCTCTGCTCAGCAGGGAGTCTGCTTCCCCTTCTCTCTCTGCCAGCCTCTCTGTCTACTTGTGATCTCTGTCAAATAAATAAATTTTAAAAAGTCTCCTCCCACTCCTACAGCACAGCAGCTATTAATTTGACCAAAGTCATCTAATGGTTACAAACTTTCAGCCACCTCAGAGATTTTGCTTAGAACTGATTTAATGAAAAAGCAATTCATCAAATTAAAACAGATCTAAAATAACCAACAGCGGAACTTCAGAAACGAACAGGTCTTTTTGGTGAGTGGAAGCTCTGTCACAGAGCTGGCTGAGTTAGTCAGTACAGCTCTGGACATGCTAAAACAATGGGGCAAGTTTATGGGGTGGAGGGGAATCTTTTATTAAAAGAGTGATAATTAAGAGTATTAAGACCATGGAAACAGAACACGGCCATAAAACAAAATTGATTAACTGTGCTTAATGATAGACCATTTAAACATAAAATGAAGGTGATTGCAATTAAGTAATGTTTTCCAAGCCTGGAGTGCAGTCTTACCAGTCTGCTGAATCACTGATTGCAGCCTTCGCCCATGTGCCAGCGTCCGTTGTCATGAAGCCCACGTCATCGTGGGAGCTGGAAGATGACTGGTCAGACAGATGTGGGGGAAGCACTGGCAGCCTGTCATCTTCTATAATGACAGTGTCATCCTGGGGCATGTTCACCGTGGGGGACAGCTGGTATTTACCTGCCCAGTGGAAAGAAAAGTAAGAGAAATTCTAGATCTCAATCTAAGGGCTACGCATATAGCTATACGAATGACAATATTAGAAAAAGGCTAAATTTCCAAATGTCTGCTCAACCTGGTGGAACAAAACAGAAGGAAGGAAATTTATTTTTTCACAAATAAATGGCCAGTGGAGGCCTCGAGTCTGCTCCCTTCTCTGACTCGGCAGCTCTGTAGCTCTTGGCACAGAGTTTAATTTCACTGGATTCAGGTTTCCTAAAGCCACAGATGATCTCCAGAACGTCTTCTAATGTGAAAATGTGACACAGATTCTAGGTTGTGGAAGTCCTTTGAAAAATTTTACCAGGAAATTTATAGGGAAGCCCTGCAGACTTACATCAATCACTCCCGTACTCATTCGCTGGGCACATACCACGTAGCAAGGATGGAAGAAAGACTTAAACCTCTGCCCCCAAACAGCCCACACCCTGAGAAAGAGCCCGGCATACAAACAGGGATAACGGACTGGTGGTGTGAAGGATGTGCTAAAAGGACTATGGCCTTCACTAGGGCTGGTAATTGCCTGGGCCGCTGGAGGCAGAGGACGCCAGGGATCTTCACAAAAGTTAACCTCACAGTTGGGCTCTGAATGAGGAATGTGATCTTTTCTGCTAGGAGAAATGATGACATTGACTTAACACATTGGCAACAACATCATCAAATTCATGATGGAGAAAAGCTCCCGGTACACTAAGGGGGCACTTCAAAGATGAGTACATGCAGAGTCCAGGCCTCACGGGGAGATGGCAGGAGTGATCTGAAATGATAGGATCTCACTGCCCAAAGGATTTCAGGCCAAGATAGTGGGGTCTGTATATTTTTATTTATTCAATTCGGATGTAACGTTCTTGGTAAGGACAGACTCCAAACTGTCTCTACTGATGAGTTTTTTGGGGAAATCTGCTCAGGCGTGTGGATCAGCATGACAGATGTATTTTTGGGGACAAAATGAAGATTCAAGCCCTCAATCACTAAAGATAAAGCTTCTTTATCTTTGATGAGGCATCTTCCTCCCCAAAACATCCACAGTTCTGGCTTCCTCCTCAAATCTCATGCCATACTTCTGGGTAAGACCTCGCTGGACAAGCCTTTGGCCCAAGTGGACCCATCAAGAGAGTTCATACTCACAGAAACACACATCAGGACAAGAATTGACAATTTCCCCATCACCTTACAGCAGGATAGGCCAAGTCTCATTTGAAGTCCAATATTCCAATCTGGTAAGCCAGCTCTACTGGCTCCTACCCAACTGAAACGGACTGCTGTCCTTTCCCAACACTGGCACCATTTTACACTTTACACAGGGTGCTCTTTCCCTTTATTATGAGCCACTTTTTAAAATAGCACCACAGCAACATGTGGAGAGATTTTAACATTTTAACATCAGGCTTAAGATCTAATTTTTAAAACAAACATTCATAAGAATGTGCAAATGATGACTTTTTATTTTAACACGATTTTGGCAATTATGGGATGGCATATATAGGCTTGAAGGATTTTTAAAACACATATTATTCTAGACGTTCAACAAAGGAACAAAAATTAAGTTGATATGTATCTTTTCAGGACAACCCACAGAAGAGGATGTGCTAGACGTTTCAAACGCATTCATTATTTAGCACCAACTACTTTATTATAGAAATACTCTATGTTTACTGAAACAGCAACATAGCATTTTATCAAGAAAAACACTCTATTTTGATTTGAAATGCACTCATTTTGACAAACTGTGAAAACTAGCAACTTTTTATGAATGCTCATGATTATAAAGCAAATCAAATTTAACGTAATCGTTTCTTTCTCCTGAATTCAAATTATTCATTTACTACTACTTGAGTTTTAGGACTTCAACACAGAAAGAAAAAATCTGTCTAAAAAATTATCATTCATAAATAAAGTTGGGCATCCTAGGACGATCACCAGAAGAAATATTCCCTTCTCAAGACAGACTTTTTTGCCTAAAAAGTGTATAGAATGACAAAACCAGAGTTATCCCTGACAGCTCGCCACTGACAAGGCACGTGTCACAGCATTAAATGCCAAGTCCTCACAAAGGCAAAATTTACTGGAAGGAAAAATTACAATATAATTATAGTGCACTCTCTTTTAAACACAAAAACTAAAACTCTTGGGTTTACACAATATATTCTGGGAGACAGCCTAATAAGCAATATGGAACACTGAATGGTTCTTCATATGACAATCCTTTTATAATATGCTGTGTTGAGTAGAAATATTGTACCTTAAGTGATCCAAAATTTTATACATAAATGGTAAGAAATTTTCCTAATAATAAGAAAACAATTTAGCTTTTTTCCTCTCACAAATGATTCTAGGGGCTAATATTTCAAAAGATTTGAGAATTCACATTTTTTATGAGCTTCCCAACTTCTTAACATACTCGCCAAGAGTTAGTTTTTGATTCTGGATGCAGGAATATATTGGGAATGATGGACAACTAAATTATTTCACTCCAAGTTCTACCAACTCCACCTAGACAATACCTCTTAATGATGTGTGTACATCATAAACATGAAACCTTCCAAGGGTGATCTGAGAAGCATTTGATCTGTTGTTTGATGGATAAATATTCCTTCTAACTAAAATTTAAACCAATCAATATCTTACAGAGGAGTGAAACAATGGATACAAAATGATTGTTTACTAAACATTTATTAATTGGTACATTTATACAGAAGACAATACCATTCATGACACTAGAAACAGATGAAAACTTTTCCAGTGATTTGACTCACAATAAAAATAACCTTAATGTTCCATTTCTCAATGTTGAATTTCTAACAAGATAAAAATATGCTGAGCACAAATATTTATTAAACTCACCACAAATGTATGACTATAAAAACTACTGAGGTTAAACTCTAAAACGAATATACCAGATTTTGGTCTTACTTTAAACAGAAAATTTCTTCAGATTAAAATTTGGAAAAAAAAAAAAAATTAAGGTTCCATGACTCCAAGTGTCAACTTGAGATATATTTTAGTGAACATGTTGGTTAAATTAACCATGCCTGTTATTATTTAAAGATTATTATAGTTAAGGCAGTCCAGCAATTTAGGAGACTTTTTTTTAAGTCTTTTAACATGAAGTGATCCTAGGCTGGATCTCTAGAGATTTCTTTTTAATGAATATCCAGGATTAAAAGCCCTGATTAGTGGCAGGTAAGCCCACACAGAAGACATTAGCAGAAATCTTGCCTTGGTCAACTCTGGCTGACCTGAACAAAAGCTAGGGAGACCAATCCAGGTTGAAGTAATGTGGGACTCATGAATCGGGAGAAAACACACCCTCACTGGTTCACGAACACAGAAACCTTGTGACTTCAGACTTGTCACTGAATTTCTCTGGTCCCTAATTCCTCTGAACATGAGATAATTCAGCTGGAGTAGATGATTTCTAAGGCTGTTTTCAGAGATGAGCTGTTCTAATCTTCAGAACACAGTGGCCGCCAGAATGGAACAGTTTCTGGAGACCGTCTAATGCTTTTTGCTTAAAGATATGGATAAATTAATATTAATCAAGAACGGTCATCACTAGTCCTCATTGTGTGGTCTAACTATGCCCTAGAGAGGGCTACTTTTAGAAAAAGGAAATAACCAAAAACAACATAAAACAAAAAAATCACCATGGGATCTTGTGTCGGTGGTCCTTTATCTGTTAAGTGGGAGAATGCAGTGGATGACCCCGACCCCTGCCAAGTTTTCCATCTCTTCCTTTTTTGATTTATTTTTTAGAAGCTTCTCTCTTGAGATATGTTTCCACAGAAATGAGTTAGAGAGCCTCAAAGCTCCTTTTGGTCTAGAGTCTCACATGATGATTTTTCTAGGTAAAAATTCACCCTGTTTGCATACAATCAGTCATTTCTTAATCAGCTGGAATTTCAATACAAAGCTCTATCTGAATCAAAGCAGATCATAAAGTAAATATCATCACCTCCACTATTGTCTACATACGAACTATTCTAAATGCAGAAGACAATCCGTAACCAAACAAGATCTACCTGAGAGATTTCCATGTACCTAGATTCTGTGCAAATCAGATACATACTAGTGCTACTGATTTAGGTTAACAGAAATTCAGAGCTCTACTATCTGATATTTGGTAACCTGTTCTGGTATTTTGTTGTAAGCTAACATCCCTTGCAGGACCTGGAAATGGACTTAGCAAACTAATTGTTTCTTAGGGCCACTGATAATGGAGTACGGACTGATGAAGACTGAGTTCTCAAATTTGTTAAAACTCAAGACAGATCAGGTTAAGCATATACATTTCTCAGGGCAAAACTATAGAGGATCCCTAGTTGGCAGTTGAATATGTAAAAAACGATATAAAGAAAATATCCAAATTGTTCAACATTAACTTGACCTACCAACAAAGGGTAAAGAGTTTTTCACCCCCCACCCAAAAGGCAGGCACAATACATCACAAAGATCACAAAGCACAGAGCTGGGAGGGAAGCTGCTGCCCCCGGAAGGCATCGGGAGCCTTAAAAGTCCATTACATCTCCACAGGAGGGAAGGAAGAACAACAGCAACACCAATGGAAGTGGCCTAATGAAGCCACAGCTAACAAAATCAGGGCACCAGACTATGAAGAAAATGAAGGAATCCTCAACCCCTTATAGACAGCACTTCAAAAGGTCACTAGGTGAATTTTGGGGTTTTTGGTTTTTTTAGTTTTAGTTTCTCAGCCTTCCTCTGAAGCATCAGGGATTGGAGGCAGGACGCAGGTTACAGGAACTGGTGGACCAATGGTCTGATTCAGTATGGCAAGTCCTACGTTCCTATAATAAAGGGGAACAGCGTATCACTTTGTATGCACACAGATCCAGGGACACATGCACTCTCTCTCTCAAGGGGTCTGAATTTTCATTAATGAAAAAAGTATTTAACAAAGATAAATGTCATGCCAAAACCAAGAAAGTATGGGAAATGCAACGCCAGTGAAGAGAACGATCATTAAGAAGTGAAGATTAGTGTGCTGATCTCTGAGAACTGTGTACCTCCTAACAGGTGCACAATGGTTTTAGCATCCTTCCCCTACTTCCATTTATGCCAAGCAGGCAAAAAAAAAAAAAAAGAAAAGAAAAGAAAAAAAGAAAATTATCGACAAAATCAAACCAAGGGCTGGCAGGTCTAAGTTCTATGTGCAACAAAATAAGGAACTGAGAATTTAGCAACTTTTCCAAACCAGAAAGCTAGAAGGACCAAAGGAAGACCAGAAAATTCTACTAGTCATTTTTATGTGTTTTTCCTGTCATGCCCAGGAGAGAGTTCTTTGTAAGCAAAGATTGTGTCTCACTCATTTTTGTATCTACAGCAAAGTTTGTATACAAACGTCTTGTCAATAGAAAGTTGTCCACAAATGTCCACTGATGAAGGAAATAAATTCCTGTCCCAATGAAGCTTCGCAATAGAGACTTGAATTGTATTAAATCTTCATTAAATGTTTCAAAATGGCATTAAATTTAGGGTTTTACTTTCGAGCCTTGCGAAACACACCAGCAATAAAAGTGTTTTATGTCAGGTGCTGTTTTAATCAAAACAGCTTCTTATGCTTTAAATTTGAAAACTCTCACAAGTTAATCCCAAGATGAGCAACTCAGTCAATCCAACCACTCCTGTGGCAAAGCAAGTCTTTATTAACTGGATCTGTTAGGAGAGAGCTGCACGGCTGCGGAGCTCGTGCTAATAACCTCATTACCCACTGGGGGCCAAGCAGACAGTATGGTGCTGAATCCAAACAAAGGATGCAAAACACCAGCTTCCAGATTTTAAAATGAGAGCTTTGAAAAAGTAGAGATGCAACTTAAAAACGGTAACATCTTACTGAGTACAAGCCAAATCAATGTGAATATTTCGTCTACCTGCAAACGTGGGGAGATGCATTCGTTCCTCTCCCTACACACAGCGCTGCTGTGACTTTGAAACCTCCTTGTCATAAACCACTGAATTTTGACTTTCCTAAAACATGGCTTCACTTCTACTCTCAAATAAGCTAAACACATCTTGATCACTGACTGAATTTCCATGTGACCCCTTCCTTTTCTCCCCCCAGCCCCCCACATGTTACAGGATCTAAAATTCACTTAACAAGATCAATGTATTGATTCAGTCTCTCCACTATTAACACTTCCTGGATGATTATAATGAACCTGCTCTTTCTCCTCTTAAAAACACGGACCTGCCTTACATTAATATTACATTAATAACCTTCCAGTGAACCAGGAAAGCATAAAAATAAGATGTGATAAACAGAGTTTTACCTGACTCACCCATTATCCTGCTGAGGGCAGCATTTCTCGTGGGGGATTCATCAAGCCCCTCGATCCCACTGTAGAGGGAATGGGAAATTCTTCGTTCTCGATCATCCAATACCGTTTCAATGGGCAGCTCGGGTCCAGAGGGGCTCCCAGGTGACTTCAGCTATGGAGAAAAGGGGGCAAGGGAAAGTCAGTCCTGGAGGCCCACGAGCAGCATGGGGGAATTATAACAACTTGCCCAAGGCCTGCATCCAACTGGGTACCAAATGAACTAGAACTTTTCACCCTGTACCAAAATAATTTGTGATGACAGCTCTGCCTAATGACCAACTTTCTCTGCCACTTTACACTGGGCCTCCCATGAAGTTCTGTCAGATTGCAGCCATTGGAGGAAAAATATGTATATTAAAGCTTTTTTTTTTTTTAACTTATTTTGCTGCTTATTTTTTCAATTTGACTGTTAGTATCTGCTGAAGTCAATTTAAGTTATGGTTTAATTCGGAATTCTTTATGAGCTGTTGCTCTGCATAAAGCATGCTTTATCAGAATGGAAGCCGGAACTGAACTATACTTTTTGTATCTATAATAAGCAGATATACCTCACAAGCGCTGGTAGAATTACTACCTACTCTATAAGACCTAAAGACCATTTGTAAGCTCAGGTGTCTTGAACAATTCACTGAGTGTATATTTCTTCTGCTAGAAATTAGAAAAAAAATCATCCTATTCTCTTACTGCAATCTTAAGATAGTGAGTACCTGAGAAAACCACTTTAATAGTACACAAACAATATAGAAGTAAAGACCAAATATTCTAATGAAGCAAATATGTGTTGGTCACAAACATATATGATCTAAAAAAATAAGCAAAGAAAATGGATCAATTTCCATCACCATGATTAAAACAGTATGTGGCATTCTTTAAAACAGCTGTGCCTCATAGGTCAGATTCTTCACAAAAATAATAGGAATAAGGAACCTATGTTCATAAGGCCTTGAAACAAATCAGCTTCGAGGAGGAACAAAGCACACTTAACAGCAATCCTCCAAATGTGGGCTCTGAGGTTAACCCCATAGACTAATATCTTATGACGCTCAGCCAGAGACAAAAAGGGCTTGACAGGGAGGGCTGGGCTGGTGGTGGGGGGACTCTGGGGGGAGGCAGCACAGCACCGCCAAGTGGGAGAGAGGACCGCACATCCCAAACAGAGGAAACCACAATGGCTCCGGCTCCTTCATTGGAACAAATTATTATTTCTGTTAGAAGCTATCATCTGTTTAATATAAATGAGATATTTAATGAAGTTCCGAATTGTAGACTTATCTCTCCCAGTTTGATAAGCACTGGGGAGATTTAATGCATTGAAGGGTCAACACAATTACAATTGGAGGCACGTCAAACTGCAGGAGAATAATAAACTCACAGCGCTAGTGAATTAGACTCAATAAGGTTTAAATTGTGAAATGAGGATTTGTTTTATTAGTTTTTTTTTTTTAATTGCTGATTACAACTGACAGCTTCACAGAAAAGTAAATTAAATATTCAAGGTCTCTGATGTAAAAAATAAAAGGACATTTTCTGAAAAAATACTATGCCTCAATTCCTAAGTACTTTGCAGAGGTAAAAACAAAAACAAACAAAAGCAATACCCTATGTCTTTAAGAACAAGTATGTCTGAAAAAATTTTAAATGAGCACATACACTGAAGAAACTTGCAATCCAGATCTCTAAATGAGACCTACTTCCTGTACAATTTATTTTATAAGACAAACAATGCATCCTCACATTTGCTTAACAGATTACATTTAATTGAACTAGAGAACTGCAATTTTCTAGATGATAAAATCCTTATAAAGCTATTCATGAGAAATCCCTAAATAGTCTAAAAGGCTATTTTAGAATTTTAGAAAATCGAATAAAAATTCCATAAAAAAAAAAAAAAAAGCAGATGCAGGCTTTCTAGAGAAAAAAACAGTAAGGTGCCTATTCAGAAAAAACCTCACACTTGAACGTTTTCATGGGAAAGAGTCTATACCTCCCTTACCTCCCTAACCATGTCTAATTTACATCTCAAAAGACAGATTTAAATGAAGACATCAGTAGCCTACTACATAAATATTTAACAGAAGATACAATGCCTTTTAATTTCTTTAAAAAAAAAAAAACCTGATTGGTGTGCACAGTTTTGTTTCAAATCTATTGATGATTTTTTGTTGTTGTTGCAAGAAAAGGAGTTTAAGAATAAGAAACGTGCCACGGGGCACTATGGTGGTACAGGCAAGAGACAGAGTGAGGGGGTCCTGGAAAGAGGCCCAGGGTAGTCTGCAACCTAGCTCGTCCCAGGTCCTGAAGTCTCCTTACATAAAAACCTGCTCCAAGTCAAAGTTAATTAGAAGAAGATACTAAAATAAAAGAATCACAATTTTTACTTTGTGGCTTGTTGCCTGAGGTGCAAAAAGTGTTCTTCAGTCTAACTTAATTTAGTTAGTTTACTAACTAGTTAGTTAATTTACTCCTCCTCCAGGGAGGAGTAATTATGCTCAGGCCCCCCTCAGCTCCACCTCTGGAAAAACAGGAAAGCTTTTCCACCTGTTAGAAAAAAATTAGCTCTCAGTTGTACTGGGTACCAGTCTTTTCTAAAGTAATACAGAAATGTATATCACAGGTCCCCAAACATCTGATACTCCTTGACCTGGCCACTTCTTTCACTTTGTAGTGGTCACTGCCCTCACAAAATAATAAGCTATGTGAATAAGATTCACGTGAATCAGTTCTTTATCATAACATTATCTACAAAGGTATAAAATTGGGAATTACCCCAATACTGGAAAACAATGTTAAATGTAGTCCATACTTAGAAAAGATATTCAAACGATCCTATGTTGCTTTTATAATCAGAAAGTAACAAGTGATATATAATAACAAAGAAACTGGATTCCATCCAATCAATATGCTTTCCATTATATACTTGATTACTTTTCTTAGGAAGAGTTAAAATCTTGGCTTCTTTTAAAAAAACTAATATATTTTCTGCAGCGTTTAGCAAATTCTCATGTTGTTGTAAGTAAGCATAAGTGGGTCAAATGATGTCTTTAATATAGAGAAATTGTATCCCACCATCTCAACATTAACATCAAAAACCTGGCACAGATGTGGCCCTGATCTCCACAGCAAATTACAGACTGGCTTCTGGTTAGTAACTGTCACAATCTTATTATTCGACATTTCAATATTTATGGGCTTATTCTATTTTATCCCCAATACCTGGCACAGGGCAGGTACTAGGTGACTAAATGTATGAATAAATTAATTTCCAACTCAATGACTCAGATTTTCCTCAAAATGGTTTGGAGATCTTATACACACTAGGCCACTGGAAGCAGGCCTCAAGCTGAGAGCACAGCACAGTACATAGCCTAGATTACAATGATATCTTGTGGAAAGCACTAACATCCAAAGGACGGGTAGAAACAAAACAATGAATAAAAAGACAGGCTTGAGTTTTGAAGAGTGGTCCTAGTGTTAGGGTCAGTTTCAGGTTCTGCTGTCAGGCAGGACAACACTTCATCTCCTTCGACCCCCGCCCCCTCACCACCCCCCGTGGGCTACACCAAGGATCAGAGGTACTGGAACCTCCCCAAGTCACTCTACCTATGGCAGACCCAAAATGTAACAGACTGTCTGATGCTAAAACCCATGCTTTTATTGTATGCTACTTCCTAACACAACCAGAATATAAACTGCCTGAACAACACAATCACGGCCAATTAGGCGCACTCCCATGTGTAAGAGGAATGGGCACCTTGCTTCTAAATTACTTTGCCACTACCCTGGCCTTGCAGCCATTAAGCAAATCATTCGACCTCTCCGCATTTATTTCTTAATACATAAAGTGAAGAGAATAATAAATGATACCTTAGGCCCCTTCCTATTCTCATATAGCTTTCTAATTCTAAGAGGATTAAACTTCAGAGACTCATTTTAAAGTAGTCCCTGATGACTAAATCCTTCAGTATGGGGTCTAAGACAAGGCTCACCCGGCCACATTCTCTACTTGTACTAAGACGAGGCTTTACGTGTCTAACTCAGATACAATGAGATAACTGCCAGCTGTGTTAAAGTGCTGTAATTTCTACAAACGTTAATTTCCTTGGAACATCTACAATCAGCATAATTGTCATACACAGGTTATTTTCAACCCTCAAGGAACAATGTCAAGTATTTACTCCCGTTTCCCTCTACTCTCCTTCAAAGTCCTCAACAAAAGTTTTCTTTGTGATGGTAACCAACATTCCTGCCTCTTGCTTTATGTGTTATATCCAATGGAAAAGACTTATGAAGTTTTTCTCCAAAAAAGTTAATCTATCGGTCAGGAGCACAAAACAAGGGGAAGCCATTTTTCTCTCTCTCTCTCTTTTTTTCCCCCCTAAAGAAACAATTATTGTTAATGAGATGTTTTTAAATGTACTTAACAATAAAGGTAAGGAAAGCAAAGGAAATCCAGAATCACTGCCAAAATATTAGTTTGGTTACCATGCCTGATGGTTTTGTTTTGTTTTGTTTTTAGAACTTCAGTTTCTTTAATATAACTATGTTATCTTTTCTTCTAAAAACATCAGCCTCCCTAGGATTATTTCCCTAGTCATTCCGTTCATGTTTAGGTGACAGCTCTGGGTTGGACATCAAGTGATGGAGAGGTAGGAACACAGCAGATGGACAAGGTCCCAGCCATCTCAGAATTCACAGTTCCCACGAAAGAAAACTAAAAAGAAAAACCAGGACAAGATGACTCCTGCTAGATGAAGGTAAGTAGTGGGACTATGGAATACTCTGGTGAGAGAAACAAACTAAAAGCTGAAAGCTGTCTTTGTGAGGGCAAGGAGCAGAATGGGCTCATGGGGCAAATCCAGAGGCGACAGAGAAATTGCAAGCAGTGCAGAGGAGCTCACGCTGGCCGCACGGGGCAGGCTGGAGGGGCACAGACGCCAGCTTCTGCATGGCCCAGGGGCCCACAGGATGGAGACTGATGCCCGTCCCGGAGAGGATGGAAACCTCCTGAAGGAATTTCAGCCAGGAATGACATGAACAAAGTGTTCTGAGCAAAAACCTGCCTTCCTGCAGGGTGAGGACGAACTAGAGCAGCCAATCCTGTGGGACAAGGTGGTGCCACAGCAAGGGGATGGCGAAAAGTGGCTCAAGGAGAGAGAGGTTCTGGAGGCAGAGGCTACCAAACTAGGGAAGGCATTGGAGATGTCAAGAGTGAACTCATATCTCCAGCTTCTATTTTTTTTTTAATATTTTATTTATTTATTTGACAGACAGAGATCACAAGTAGGCAGAGAGGCAGAGAGAGAGGAGGAAGCAGGCTCCCCGCTGAGCAGAGAGCCCAATGCAGGGCTCGATCCCAGGACCCTGGGATCATGACCCGAGCCGAAGGCAGAGGCTTTAACCCACTGAGCCACCCAGGCGCCCCCTACATCTCCAGCTTCTAAACCACAGAGTGGCAGTGGAGGTTTGTGAGGAGGAGGCAAGGCCAGGGTGGATGAAGAACTCAGGGAGAACTGGTTTTGAAGGAAAAGCATAAACGAAGTCTTAGGCACCTTGTGACAAACCAGGGAGTATCTGGAACCAGAACAGAATTCTAGGCTGGAGACGGGTTTGTGGGACTGGTCCTAACATCGGGGGTACCTGAAGACCTCCCAAGGAGCATGCACAGGGTAGAGGCCCCAGTCCAGGGAGAGCTCTGAGGCACACTCACAGTAACAGAGCAGACAGAAATAAAGGAACCTCAAAGGAGAGAGAAGAGCCAGAGTGAAGTAGGAGAAAAATGAGGAGAGCAGGTAAGAAGAGCTGCAAGATGGCTGCTTCCAAGATTCCTGAAAGGCCAAGCGAAAGACACTGAGAAACATCTTCCAGAGAATGTCTCAAATGTGCTGTAGAGTGAAATGCGGGGTAAGGTGACGATACCTACTGTGGAGAGTTGACAAATAATTTTTGGGAAAAAAAATTAAGATCATATACAGCACTTCCTACATAAAAGAAAAGGGCACAAAGAGATGTGACAAAGTACAAACCATTTTCCTTCTGCAAATTCTCATCTCCTCTGGTTTGAAATTACATATGCAAACCCCTGATTTAAAGATGAGTTAGTAAAATATAGTTTTGTGATATTGTCAAAGGCCGGACTCTGGCTGACTAATAGACCCAGAAGGAGGGAACCCAAGCACATTATTTTGGCTTGAGGTTCATTCATGACAAGACACCGTATGCTTGTATCAATATTTACTGTAACATAATTTACACATACTCTCTCGTAATTCAGGGAGCCGCTTTTCCAAAGGTAATATATAAGTACAACAGCCGCAAAATCATGTCTTATGCCTTATGGGAAGCTGAACTGAGCTCTTCTGTCTTCAAATAATTCTTTAGTTAAACCCTGTCAGTACAAAAGGCTTCTCGGTAGTATTACAAAGAAAGCACAGCACTCGTGATACGATTTTTTTTTATATAATTGTTTTATAAGCTTATATTCTCCTAAGAAACAGTAATAACCAGCAATGTATGAAAATGATACCATAAGGAATATTGAATATTAAAGTCTATTACTGTCTATTGCAGCTGTTCCCTTACTTAAATCATTTCATTCACATAAATTCATATGAAGAAGTAAATGAGACACAGAGATATTTCAGTGGGATTCCAATTTCATGTGTTTTACAGGACAACAGGGAATAAAATCAGTGCTTTTATCAAAACATTTTCAGACTGTTCAGGGAGTAATAGGGACTCATCCGAATCACAGGAAAGCATGTCTAGAGTCAGGATGCTCGTCTTTAGTGTACACTTCTTAATGTTTTAAGTGCCCCCAGAACATCCCATGCTTTTCTGTGAAAGAAAAGTTTGAGAAGGCGTTTAGTAATTTTATTTTTAAAGAGACTGAGAATATGACATATTCTCCAGTAGAATACAAGTTTTGCAAGAGAAGGAGCCCCATCTGTTTTTATTCACTGCCATATCCCAAGGATCCAACACATTTCTTGAATATAGTAGATGCTCAATAAACATGTGCCAAACAAATACCATCCTACGAATGTGACATTATTCAGTTTTAGAGAAAGACCTACTAAAGAACATGTAGCACTTTACAGGACTCATATTAGAAAGGTCAGTTAATAATTTTTGGCAATGAATAAAAACTCTACTGTTCAAGAAAACCATTCCAGTAGCCTACTCTGAGGAAATCAGCATTTATATTTATCTTATGAAAATGAGTTCTTTTATGTCCCAGTGTTCTCCATTCTGAGATTTTTAGTTAAGGTTACACTGTTCTCGTATTGCTATGGAAATTAATGCATTAATTATTGTTAACAAGTTCTCCATTTGAAAAACAGTAAAGAATAAGTCAATAATCAATAACCTTTCCCAAATTGGTCACGTGTAGATTGACCACCCAACTTTCACTGCAAAACATGAATGCTCTACAGGATGGCATGAGTGATGAACATAATCTGAATAGCTCGCTTTATATATATAACATAGATTTTTTAAATTAAGAAAAACACTTAAACGATTTAGATATAATTTTCAGTTTGTATGATTTCCTAGTCATTTCCTTGTAGCTGATTTGAAAATGTGGGGAGTTGAGCATTGATTAAAAACAAAAACAAACTCTACATTTTTAACAAGCTTTGCTCTCTAAATTCTCAGCTCCCACCTATTTCATATAGACGGCACATAATTTATAACAGATCTATGAACCTGCTTTTTTTTTTCAAGTTCTAACATTATCAAATCAATATAGAATTCCTTTTAAATTTTCAAATACCCCACTGTGCCAGAAAGTATGTTTCCACTTACTGTTTTTTAAAACTTGGGAAAAGAGATGATCACAACCTTCAGGAGAGGCTACTCTTCCAACTCTCTGCTAATGATGCACTGCTGCAAATATTTAAAACCCGCCACAGCCTCATGCAAAGCACGCCATCAAGAGGAAAATACCCCACCCCACAGTGAAGGAGAAAGGGGACATAGGGCACAAGAGGGGAGACTTGAACTTTTGACAATGTCACAAGAGAAACAGACTCTTCCCTGTCAGGGACTTTGAAAAGGCATCCCATTTTAAAGAAACAAATGAACAAGCCATTGTTTCACTGTTTCTCTGTCCCAGGTACAACACTACTGAACAGAAGAGAAACTGTTGGTTCCCAGAAGGAAAGTGTGTTCCTGTTTGCAAGAAGAGAACCCAGCTAAAGGTGCTTCTAAGATTTCCAGTGTTATCTGCTGAGTTGGCCATAAAAATACTCATGCGCACTTAGGAATTCTTTGATCATAGAACTAAAAGAACAAATCACAGTCCACAGTCAGACAATAAGAAGAGCAAAGATAATTTTATAATATTTGGAAGGAAAGTGCCAGGACCTGCCATTCTTTGTCCATTAGGACAAAAACTTAGTCTTATTACAATTTCAAATGGAACTGTCTTGTTTTTATTTCCTACACTTTACCTCATTGCACTTGCTTATTCGCCTCGCCACAATGAGCTGGATCATTCCTCGCTTGTTCCCTTCGGTGGACATAGACCTTCTGAGGGTTTCCATGGCGTCTTGGTTTGTCTTGCCCAACAGGGATTCCCCATTCACTGCTATCAGTTGATCATTCACCCGAAGCCTTCCATCCTGGGAAGAAAACAGGTAAAAATAAGTGCTATTAAATAGTCTGTTATGAAAGAAGCTTCTTTCTCTTTAGTTTAAATAAAATAAAATAAAATAAAAACAAGGGGAAAGAAAGAAGGCTTTAATCCTAAGGGATTATGCCCAATTGAACAGGAGCACAATAATGTCTGAACAGCCATGGCAGCCTGTGTCTATTTCAATCATTTATACATTTGTAAATCAAGTCATTATCATAATCTGTTTACCAAAATAGCATACTAATTTAAAGGACACAAAGTGATTACTTTCTTGCTTCCAGAGATACCCATAGAGGTTATTTACAACCCAAGACAAGCACAAGCTCAAGGCTGTGACACAATTACAGAGAAGTGCCCCCTTGACAAACAGGCAGGAAACTTGCTCTCCACTGGCCAACAGGCTAAGTGACCCACAGGCAGGGGAAAGCGGAAAGACGTGCCTTCCCGTAGAGTAGCTCTGTGCCCAGAACCTGAACTAAGTCTGCATGGATTATCTTCTTTCAACTGCAAGGACTAAGGTTTATAAAAATACGAGACCAAAAAAATGGGGACTCGAAGCTATGGATTCCATCCCGAAATGGGAAATCACGGAGATTTCCATTCGCTTGCTCACGGATGGGGTATTATGAGGAAAAACAAAAGGTGTTACAGGGTAAGCACACCACCCTGGCACAAGGTCTCTTTGGAGCTGAAGGCAACCAAGATCCGGCAGATGCAGGAGGAGCTCTTTGCTCCCCGCCCAGCTGGCTAAAGAGAGAGTTCTTCTTACAAAGATGGCCCCTCACCTGTCCCTAACCAGAAAGAGAACCACCCTCACCACCAGAGACAGGGATGGCACGGAGGTAAGTCAGCGACGGAACAGACCAGACACAAGAAACCTGATTGACCGCCAGCTTCTGCCGTCTCTTTACCATCCCACACCTGACCTCGCCGAGAAGCCCAAACCTTTTTGCTTTTTTCTCTAGTTACTGCTCCACAACTTACTGCCCTTTGCTAAAACGGTATCTAAGCTTCTGAGTTTTCTTTAGCTTTTCTTTCTTTTCTGTAGAGCCCCTGTACCTGGAAAATTTTAAATATTAATGTCAATAAAATTTGTAAACATGTTCTGTTCATCTGGTCTTTTGCCAGTTTAATTCACAGGTGTGTACCCCTACACACACACACACACACACACACACACACACACACACGGTGTATATGTTCCCAAGACAGGAATAGGGTAGTAATGAACTATTTTTGTTAATGGGCATAAGCTGATTAAAGTTAACATTTGCTTACTTTAGACGCCGCTCCTCCATTAATAATGGACTTGACGAAGATCCCCAAATCCGCATGGTTCTCTTTTGACCGGTTACCTTTGACACTGACACCAAGACCGGCTGATCCTGAATCGTTAAGTGGAACTTCAAATGTCAGAAATTCCCTGGTGCCGTCAGGTGTGAGAACAATATCCTCATCTTCTGCTTTCTAATAGGAAACAAAATTGCACGGCATGTTATATTCCAATGTTCCTTTCTCACAGCTGTTTTTAAAGACTGCTAATGAGCAATGTTTAATCCTAACAGGCACAGTATTTCCACCAAAGTTCCGTGACAAGATCCACGATAATAGTGCATCTGCACCCCCTCCAGATGACTCCTGGAACCAGCTGCTAATATTTTTATGTGGCACTTGCTTCAATATTGAAACAAACTCAAACCAGATTCTGAGAATGTAGAGAAAAGTACAGCTGAAGACTGAAGACACGTGGACTCCTAGAGTTTAGTGTGTTTTTTTTGGGGGGGGGGGCTGTTTATATATCCTAAACCACAGGAGAAAAACAGTCACAGCAGGAATCAAAATAAATAAATAGAACGCCTTTGTCCTTTTAGTCATTAGGAATTTTTAATGTCATTAAGAGTTAAATGCTCAGTAACGGTCTGTTATTTTCTTCACAATTAATAAGTTCTGAGGATACAAAGCCAGTAGAAACAGGTTTCCATTTTCAGAGAGGCACTAGAGAGCTTTACCCTTCAACATCGTGAGGCAGAAAGCACAGTAGAGGACACCTTTCCTCAACTCCGTCGCATGCCTCAGGCAGCTGGGGGATATGCCCCAAGCTTCATGAATTCATGGTGAGCACAAGGTTTGATTTCGTAACTGTAGTCGTCACCGCATGAGAAGACTGCTTCAGACTGCAACACATATAAGACACCCAGCTCCTGCCCAGCCCCCTTCACACAGTGAGGAAGAATGGGATGCTGGAAGGAGAGCCTGATGAACCCCAGTCAGAGGACATGTTCTGCCACTCGGACACTGGGCACTGGGGAGACGCAGCCGGCCCCAGACTTCTCTTCAGCAGCCCCACCTACGACCAGGACTCTACCCTGGTCATCTCCAAACAGGCAAGCACAGACTTCTTTTTCGAAGTTAGGACTTCCAACCACATAACAGCTAAGTGGCACAAACTTCAAATCACAGCCAGCCCCTCATCTAGCCCTACTACACGTTCCTCCTCTGCTTTCTCCAGTTTTGGAATATTTCTCCAGCATCTACCTAATCACTCAAGCTGGACTTACCAAATTGTAACTGAAAAATGGCTAAACATCTAATGGCATATAATTAGGCGAGACTATAATGCATCCTTTAAAGTGTGCTTTTAAAGAATGTTCAATCACACATATGGAAAGGAGACCATCACGCAGCAATGTGGGGAGACTTCAGTTTTCCTCTCTGTGTCCCAACAAATGTTTAAATTTTTCTAGTAACTACCAAAATTAACATAATAATGACGTGGTTTTTTTGTTTTTTACAAATTTGGGGATTTAACAGCGCAACGAGATGAAATAATTTTTGGAAGTATAATATTTATCAATAAAAGATTATTTTGTACTGCAAAAGATAAGTTTTTTTTTTAAATCTCCAAATCCCTAATTATGTGATTCATGAAGTGATGTTTCTGATTTACTAATATCCACTTTAACGTTTTATGGTAGGATATTCCTTGTGCCATCTTTGCAAAAGACAACCTCATAGGTATTAGGACAAGGTATGTTTCAAAAAAAAAATAAAATCATTAATATGTTAAAAACAAGAAAACTATATAATAAAGAATACAAAATAAGAACAACTTGAAAAGATACACGGCAATTCCTATGTTACTATACAAAGCAAATATACTTCAGTGTCAAAGTCAAAAAAAAGCCTAAGCCTACCCATTATAAAGATGTTTATATTGAAAATATTCCCAGAGAATAATTATACCTCAAATAAAAGCATACCTCAAATAAAAGCAATGTATGAGAGAAATAATATCAAATACTCATATCAAAATATTGGTATAGCTCATATTTACTATGCTAATACTAATGTATATATTATATTCTATAAACTTTTATTCATATGGTTCAAAACAACTAAAAAATACTAAGTAATGACTGTGTGACTTAATACAGCTATCTCAATATAAAGTGTTATAAAAAACATAATGTATGAGTAAATTTTTATGTCTGAAATACAAAACAGTATCAAAACACACCATAGTGTCCTTCAGAATTATTTCAAATTCAGAAGTCATTAAAGGTAAAACATACTTTGTTAATCAGAATCAGTATTTCTATTCCTGGAAAAGTTGCTTTTAAAAAGGTATAAAAAGCAAAGATAGTTCTTAGCTGGGCACATTTAGGTCTGATCATTGAGCACATTTGTTTGCCGCAAGCCTGTAAGGTTCTTAATTGTCACTTACTGATTTAGATCTTCAGTTTGGCTTTTTAATGTTTACTGATTTTCACATTTCCATAATGTTTTACTAAGGCTTAAAATTCTCATTTATTTTTCTACTTGAAAAATCAAGATAAGGAGCTGACTGAATATATGAAGAAAAATTTTAATCAAGTTGGAATCATTTCCTGACATGCCCTACTCTGAACCTGTCTTAAAGGAGACTATTTTCTCCACAGGAAAGTTTCATTTATTATGAAAACTGCAGGATGGGAATGATATTCTTTTTCAGCTTTCTTATCAAGTCTTAAGTCATTATTATCATGAAAAACATTTAAGTGAGAGACTGTACTTTCCTTTGATATTTCATTATTAATCCATTTGGCTCTTGACATAAGACTGAAATTAATGCCAGCTTTTAGAACTTAATTTTTTGGCAGCAAAATCTTTTTTAAAAATTTGCTCTTCAAAAACCATTTTAAATGCCACATTATAGAGAACTTTTTACACTGTCTTCTAGTATGGAGATCTCTTCACTCTGATATAAAGGAGAAGCTAATTTTCTATCACCTTGAGGGTTTCCATCCAGATTGTGTAATTTACAACTATATGAATCAAAAAAAATTTTTTTAAGATATTTTGTATTTATTTGAAAGAGAAAGAAATAGCGAGAGCAGGAACACAAGCAGTGGGAGTAAGAGAGGGAATACAGGTTTCCTACTAGGTTGGCCGCCCGATGTGGGGCTCAATCCCAGAACCCTGGGATCATGACCTGAGCCGAAGGCAGACACTTAATGACTGAGCCACCCAGGTGCCCCATGAGTCAATTTCTTTCTACAAAAACACAACAAATGTCCTTCCTTTGTCTCTCATGCCATTTGTACATGACCGTGTCATTCAAGCTCACATGACACATGTAGGGACAAGCCAAGTGATTTTTTGCATTGATGCAACCTGGCATTTTTTACAGTGCCTACTACTCCCCTGTAGAGTATACTCTATATGCATACTAGAAGCAGGAAACCTGCAGAATGGGCAGTATGAAAGCTATCTGCTTTCCCACTATCCTCAGAACAGCGGGAAAGATGCACACTTCTATCTGCAGACAGAACAGTAACCACAAGTGTGCAACACCAGCAGGACACCTGTCCTTTTTCCTCAGACAGGAGTCCCAACAGCTGCGGGAAACAGCAGGCCCATAGGTCCCTCTGAGCCTGCTTGATCTGGAAAATGGGTCGATCCAAATGAGAGAGGGAAAAAAAGTTATCTTAAGTAGAGGGAAAAAAATTGAGCAGAATCATCTCTGAGCCTCAATATACTACAATTTTAATATGAGTGCACAAAATACTGGAAAGACATGGTATGGTTATGTATCCAGGTCATAGGAGGCCCTAAAATCACAGATGTGAGTACAATAGCTGATTTCAGGGTCTGCAAAGAAATAAATGACTCGACATATTTAATTTGTGAAATTGAGGAAGTAAATGTAAATCTATAGAATTTGCCTTCAATGCCTGCTACTATATTGGTCTTTTGTCCCAGTTCCTGACACACGGCAAAAAAAACCCTGTATTTCCTAGTAAGAGTGTTTCTGACACAGAGCTCTGAAATCCCTTGGGATTTTCTGGATGTTAGGGGCATCTTTTGTTCTAATGAGGTGACATTTGGTGGATTCCTTGGTGGCTCCCGGATGGGATCTGGCCACCAGAAAGAGCAAGCCATGATTAGAAGTTAAGAACTTCAGCTCAAGCCCATTCTCCAAGGGCGGGAGAGGGGCTGAAAACTGACTTAATAACTGATCACGCCTATATACTGACGCCTCTATAACAACTGTGAAAATATGAGATTCAGAGAGTTTCCAGGTTGATAAAGTATCAATTTACCAGAATGGGGGCACACCCCCACTCCAAAGGGACAATAACTCCTGAGCTTGGGAACTTGCAGATTTTTGCCCTGAATATCTCTTCATTTGGTTTTTCTGTTTGTGCCCTTTAAAATATCCCCTGTAGGGGCATCTGGGTGGCTCAGTTAGTCAACTGTCTGCCTTCAGCTCAAGTCATAACCCAGGGTCCTGGGATCAAGCCCTGCTTCAGATTCCCTGCTCAGTGGGGAGTGTGTTTCTCCCTCTCCCTCTGCTCATGTATTCTCTTTCTCTCTCTCAGTTGCTCATTCTCTCTCCAATAAATATTTTTAAAAATAAAATACCTTTGTAAGAAACTGGCAAGATCCTGGGTTCTGTGAGTTGCTCCAGCAGATTATCAAACTGAAGGAGATAGTCCTTCAAAGGCTCAAAAAAACCTTTGATTCGTGGCCAAGTTAGATAGAAGTTGTGAGTGGCCTGAGGACCCACTACTTCCTTATGGCCTCTGAGTGGGGGGCAGTCTTGTGGGACCAAGCCCATAACCTGAGGGGTCTACACTAACTCCAGACAGTATAAAAAAAGTAAATGGTCTAGAAAATTCACACATTTGGTGTCAGAACTGTTGTGAGTATGAGCAGAGAAATAATGGCAAAGTTTTTGCTGCTCCCTGCTCCACTCCAATTTACTGACTCACTCTCTCGCTCCCTTTTCCACTGAGTTAATTTCATTATTGCACAAACATGATGACTTAGTAACAAAAAGACGAACACTCACAACAAATATGAAAGAGAGATGGATGAGCAATTCATTAAAGAAAGATGAATGAGCCGAAAAAAATAGGTAAAATAAGCTACTTACAACGAAAGCATGCAATCAACAAAAGTTATCAAACTACTGAAGAAAACTGCTTTAAGTAATGCTATCCAAGAATGCAGAAAGGATGGTGAAATGGGTACATCCCTGCACTCTGGTGAAATATAGAAAGATACAACACTTATCGAAGTCAATTTGACAACACTTAATAAGAGCCCTCACATTTTTAACCCAAAAATTAGTAGTACTTTTAGTAATATGTCCTAAAACACCATGATCAAGAATGAATGTTAGGACGTTCACTGCTTTATATGACAGCTAAAAAATAAGAAAAACCTACGTGAATGATATTAGGTAGATAATGTCATACTATTCAGCTATTAAAATGTCTTAAATCAGTATCCCATTTGGTGGGACAGAAGAACATTTATGACTAAGAAATTGGGTTTTATTCTGTAAGCTCTCTTAACTTCCAATACGTCACCCATCATAAGCCTTGATATCCTATTTTAATAAATTATTTAATGTCTGCCTTTTCGTATCAGTAAAAGTTTTAGGAGGAAGGGACATATCAACCTGTCCTTCTGCTTTGGACATGACATTTAATAGCTACAGGATATGTGCCTGGTACACCATATATATATATATATATATATATATATATATATATATATATGCACACACACGGTATATAAAATTTATATGTATAATTTATAATTATATTATATATAATTATAATTTATATATATTTATATTTTTATATATAGGCTGCATAGGTAAAGGAGAAAATCACAAAAAATACACATCAAAATGGTGGCACTGAAGTCACATAATCGCAGATGATTTTTTCTTCTATACTTGACTGTTTTTTGTAAAATCCATTATACACTACTACTTTGTAACATAAAAATCCTATTGCATGCCACTTCTTTAATTCTTTTTCCTCTTCAAAAACCCAGTGAAGGAAAGAAGGGCTAGGACCATGGTTATAAATGCTGGGCAGGGGCTGGTACTCAGAAGGGACACCAGAGTTCTTACAAAACCATTACACCATGGTGACAGAACATCATGTTCTCAAGCTAACAAAAGGTTTACAGAAGTTGAAGGGAGATTACATTCATTCAACACAAAGAGATTAAATAATATGCAGTTATCACAAATAGGAACAACCATTCATGTTTTTAGTTATCAGGAGGATTTTTTAAATAGATGAGTTATCTTGGTTTTACTTTATTTTTTTCACAGAAGAAAAAAGTTTCTTTAAGTTATATATTTTAAAGTTTCTTTAAGTTATATATTTTAATTTATCCCATGTGTGAGATGAATGTTTATATACATTATCTATGCTGATATGTTAAGGTTAATTATTCTTATTAGCAAAGTCAAAATATCATATCTGGCTTTATTGAGCTCTATGCTAAATCAAGTGGTAGATGTAAAATAAATAAAATTTAAAGAATTTATTGGCTTGATAATATAAAAACAGATAATGTTTTATACAGTTAATAATCAGTAATATTGTTAGAAAAATCCTTATCAAATTAAAAAAATACCACACAAACCAAAACTGAGGTGCATTCTCATAGTAACCTGCTCTTCAAAAATGAAAAATAAATATAAACTGAGGAAATGTTCCAGATTACATTAGACTGAAGAAACATGACAGCTAAATCCCTCACATGGTCCTGAATTGGAAACCAAACCAGGATTTGATTCTTATGTATCCATCCATTCATTCATTTTCAAGTCAATGTTAATTTCATTATCTTTGGCAACTATACTGTGGTTGCATAAGGAAAGGCCCTTGTTTTTAAGATGGATACACTGAAATATTTACAGATAAAGGGAGTTACATCAGCAATTTATTCTCAATTCAGAAAAAAATTCATATAGTGGGAAGGAAAGGAGGAAAAAGTAGAGGGGGAGTGGAGGATGAAAGATAATTAGGTATCAAATGCGGTAAAATATTAACAATCAGGGAGTGTGGTGAAGGGCATACTGGAGTCCTCTGTACTGTTTTTGAAACTTTTTTAAAGGTCTTACATTTCAGGAAAAAAAAAATGGTACAAAGTAACTAATCCAGAATAGTTCTGCTATAGCTAAAACAGTTTCCATTTTAAAACAGGTATTTCTACCAACATAAAAAATAACCTAAGAGTTCAGTAGCCAAAAAAAAAAATCAATTTTTTAAAATATCAATTTTATTACTATCTACAAAAGGAGGACAATAAACAATAACCAAGATATGTTTCTCAAGGAAAAGCACACCAAACACTAAGAAAGCCTCATCTTACTACGGTAATAATAAAAAATTTCAAATGAATTCCTTAAAGCTGACAAAGAGATTGACTATACAAAATCACTACTATTTTTATAATATCATGAAAATATTATTCTATCCTAATTTGGAGAAAGATCATATTAACATTAAGTTTGAATCAGGGCACCTTGGCTAGCTCAGTCAGAAAAACTCCTGGTCTCAGGGTTTTAAGTTCAAGCCTCATGTTGGGTTTAGAGATAATAAACAAACAAACACACTTTTAAAAATGAAAATAAGTTTGAATCATCTGAATTTAAACTTAATTAAATTAACTTAAACTTAAAAATAGCTTAAAATAAGTTCGAGCATGTAAGCACTAAAAATAGCTCAAGATTTTATAAAATGTTTTATTACAATGGCAAGATTTGCTACTCAAAATCAAACTACTAAAACCAACATATGATTATTGTCTCATAGTAAAATTCTTCATCAAAAACTCAAAAAAACACTTTAAAGTGTGTTCTCTACAGTATCAACATTAATTTACATTAAAGGGCCTATAGAAGTGTTTCATTATGAATTTAACCCAAAGAATTTGTACAAAGACATTGCTAAAAATGTAATGACTCAAAATTCACTCCCTCACTAAGCTCTCTATTTCCTTTGTCTGTTTTTATCCAGCTTTTTTGAGATATAATTACTACAAAGCATTGTATAAGTCTAAGATGTGCAATGGGTTGACTTGATATACTGACAGATTGAAAAATGATTACCACCACAGTAATACCTCCATCACATCCCATAATTATATATTCTTTCCATAAGAACAGTTAAGGTCTACTCTCTTAGCAACTTTCAAGTATATACTATTGTATTATTAATTATAATCACTATTCTATACCCTAGATCCCCAGACCTTATTAATCTTATAAATGGAAGCTTATCCTCTTTAACCAACATCTTCTCTTTCCTCCCATCCCCCATCCCCTGGTAAACACCATTCTAGTCTGTTTCTACGAGTTTGGCTTTTTAGATTCCACATGTAAGGGATACCAGACAGTATGTGTCTGGAGCAGAATGCCCTCAAGTTTCACCCATTTTGTTGCAAATGGCAGGATGTTCTTTCCTCTTGTGACTGAATAACATTCCATTGTATATAGACATCATATCTTCTTTATCTATTAATCTACTGATGAACATTTAGGTTACTTGCTATGGTGCAATGAATAGGGGAGTACAGATATCTCTTTGAGATTCTGATTTCAATTCTTTGGATACATATACTCAAAAGTGGGATTGCTAGATCACACGGTAGCTCTATTTTTATGAGGAACCTTCGTACTATCATGCCTTATGGCTGCACCAATTTACATCCCCACCAACAATGTACAAGGGTTCCCTTTCCCACTTTGTCCCAACACTTGTTATCTCTTGCCATCTTGAGGGTAGTCACTCTAACAGTTGTGAGGTGACTTATGGTTTTGATTCGCATTTGCCTGATGATTAACTGACATTTAGCACTTTTTCATGCTATCTCCTGGCCATTTGTAAGTCTTCTCTGGAAAAACTTCTGTTCAGCTCCTCTGCCTATTTTCTAATCAGATTGTTGATTTTTTAGCTATGGAGTTGTATGAATTCTTTATGTACTCTGGATATTGACCCCTTATGAGATGTAATGATTTGCCAACATGTTCTCCCATTCTCTAGGTTGTCTTTTCATTTTATGGATTTCCTTTGCTGTGCAGAAGCTTTTTAATTTGATGTAGTTGCTATTGTTTACTTTTGCTTTTGTTACCTTTGCTTTTGGTGTCAAATATAGAAAATCACCAGCAAGTCCAATGTCAAGGAGCATGTTTTCTCCTTGGAGTTTTTTATAGTTTCTAAATCCATTTAAATCCTTTATCCATTTTATGTTGATTTGTGTGTATCGTGTAAAACACGAGTTTAGTTTCATTCTTTTGCATGTGTCTATCAAGTTTTCTCAACAAGACTATCCTTTCTCCATTGCAGAGTCTGGGTTCTTTGTCACAAATTAATTGACCATATGTAGATGGGTTCATTTCTGGTCTCTTTATGCTGTTCCATTGGCCTATGTGTCTGTTTTTATCACCAGTTCCATACTGTTTTGATAACTGTAGCTTTGTAATATAGCTTGAAATCAGGAAGTGTGATGCCTCCAGCTCAGTTGTTCCTTCTTAGTATGGCTTCAGCTGCCAGGGTCTTTGGTAGTTCACTGTGAATTTTAGTCTTACTTTTCCATGTCTGTGAAAAAATGTCACTGGAATTTTGATAGGAATTGCATTAAAATCTGTAGATGACTTTGGGCAGTATGGACATTTTAACAATATTAATTCTTTAAACCCATGAGTATCTTTCCATTTATTTGCATCACCTTCAACTTCTTTCACCAACGCCTTACGGTATTCCATGTTCAAATCTTCACCTTCCTGGTTAAATTTATTCCTAGGTATTTTATTCTTTTTGATGCTACTGCAAATAGAATTGCGCTCTTTATTTCTTCAATGGTTTTCTCATTTTACCATGGGGTCATTTACTTTATCTCCTATAACCATTAGTTAAATGAACCTCTTAATGACAATGCTTATTACCTAGCTCATTAAATCTCTAAATCAAGACTAAGTCCACTGAAGTTACCCTATCAAGATACCTCCTGATCTTCCAGGAGGTTCTCAAAGACTCCCCAGTGTATCCCTCTATTTCCCATAGGGAGAATCCACTAACTCTTTTGGGAATGCATTTGAATTCATGACATTTAAGCTTATCTTATCTCTGTGCTCTCCTATCAACTCTAAACCATATTATTTTCCAAAGGCCTACTTTCATGTCATGACCCCGAAAAACATTTAACATCAAATTGTATTTTGACATGGATCCTACTCAAGTGTTCTTTTGGGGACTTCCTAAGCAGGTTTGCATTAGGCCTATTTGAAGCCAAGGAAGAAAATGGCACTTTGGTAAGTCAAGGCCTTATAGCCAGCAGGTAAATTCACTACACCTCACTGTGATGCTAATTTGATATGTCAACTCACAGGATGTTTTTGAATGAGATTCATATTTAAACTGATGAACTCTGAATAAGCAGATTGCCCTCCACAACATGGGCAGGCCTCATTCAATCAGTTACAGGCCAAATAAAAGAGAAAGACAACCTCCCTGAGGAAGAGGAGACTCTCCAGCTAACCGACTTCAGACTTTATCTGCTACACTGGCTCTCTGGAGTCTGCAGCCTGCTGACCCACACCGCAGATGGGGACTCGGTGACCTCAACAATCACCCGATCCCAACTATTGTACTAAATCTCTTCTTGTATATGCACATATCCTTTTAGTTCTGTTTTTCTGGGCACCACTGACTAGTAACCCATGTATTGTCTTGTCCTACCAGGACACCCATGCAAGATGCTTTATATTAAGGGAATAAACTTCTCAAAGGCAAAGGATTTTGTTCAGGACATGAAGCAAGTGATGGTGAGCCTGTGCTAAATAATTTGGCTATCTGTCCAATTTTGAATCAGTAATTTGAAACCAGAATCTCTAATCTTGAAAGAGGACTTCAACTATTTCCATTTTGACCTCAATCTGTATTTTCTAATGGATTAAGTTCTTCTTTTCAGTTTACTTCTTAACTCAGGCAAAGACCCTGCCAGCAAAGCACACTCTGATGGGAGCTAAAACTACCACCTCAGGCAATAAGGACTCCCCTGTGTCACCCAAGAGTCCAACACAATGATCAACCTGACATTCATAGCCCGCCTGTATGTGCTAGAGGCGGTCAGTTAGGTTCTAACAGGAAGCCCCGAGGCCAGACAAAAGAAAGTCATGACCAGCTATTGAGAAAGTCAGAGGCATGTCCTGGCAACACTCCAGAACAGAATCACAAGAACCTAGGTCAAACTAGATAGGCCCAAGATGGCTGACAAAGTAGGCTGGAAACCCCTGCCCAAATAAGGAAGAAAAGGCTCAAAACCAGCTTCTAAGAAATCCATACCCAAGTAGTGAATATTCCATAACTGTCAATAAAGGACCCTACCCTTAGGGTCATGAGCTCACTCACTGGCCTTTTCACATCTGTAGAGTGTACTCTCACTTGAACGAACATTCCAGCTTCTGTCTCTGGCCTGCTGTGTTGTGTCTGTCCTGTAATTCTTTCTCATCACGAGACTTAAAGATTTGGGTGATCTTTGGAACAGACTAGATTGAAGACTCAGGGCCCAAGTATCCCCAGCTCACGTGGCAGTTATGTGTGCGTACCAACCTTTGCTCCACATTCTCCTTCTATAAACCTGGAAGTATTTTCAGCACTTTGAAGACAGTCTTTGAGATATTATTAGTCCACTGTCTTTCCAGTGTTGGCCTCACTGAAATAAATTCTTTTCTTGTTTACCTACCACTCGTTTCTCTGCCTCTGGATCCTGTCAGCAGCAGGTAGCGAAAACTGGTCTGTTTGGACCCCAAGAGCTAGGTGCTCTGGCACCCTTTTGCCCCAGCTACAATCTCCTGCTCTTATTAATTAAGATAATATTTAGAAGATGTACAGGAAGCTTCCATCTAATATATTCAAGAGGTCTACTTGTCATTGAACTTATTCGTGTATCTTAATGATGTGTTTTCAATTTCTCAGACTAAATCAGTTATGAGTCATTGTAATAATCAACCAAATAAACAAATTAATTGACTTTTATGACATATCTAGTCTCAAGGTGCTTACAATTACCTAAAAGTTTAAATAATATCAGAGAATTTCAAGACTTGAATAAATTTAATGACTTGACCTCAAAAGGTACAATGAGAGGCAGAGACCCAGGAAGTCATATTTTTAAAATTATAAATGTAACATGAAGCCTTTATTTTTTTTTAAGATTTTATTTATTTAAAGAAAAGATTTTATTTATTTGACAGAGAGACAACAAGAGAGGGAACACAAGCAGGGAGAGTGGGAAAGGGAAAAGCAGTCTTCCCGCCCAGCAGGGAGCCCGACAAAGGCTCTATCCCAGCACCCTGGGATCATGACCTGAACGGAAGACAGACGCTTAAGGACTGAGCCACCCAGGTGCCCAACATGAAGCCTTTAACAACCCAAACGGTATTCTATTAAATACAGAGGAAGAGCAGAAACAGAGGCAGATGTGAGAGGACATATTAAAAACAGTTAAACAAAAACAACAACAAAAAAGAAAACATTTAGGAAAAAACCAAACTGATTTCTGACTGAGCTTGGAAAAACTCTCATCAGAAAAAATTTCCATTTGTAATCAGAAATCAGACACACATACATATGTATATTTCTTCTTTTGTTAAGATGACTGAATTGTCATTTGCTGAACAAACTTTCTCATGAACACAGGAGGCTACTGGGTATAGGTAGTGGGCTGAAATGGACCTTGGAATTCTCAGTGGAATATGACATTTAAAGCCAATGCCACTTCTTACCCTCAGTGATTGAAAAGGTCAGGGCTAATCATCAATTTCCTCACCAGGACAGCCTAAATGTTTTGAAAGAACATGCCTAACTTTAGAGCTTATAGCATGATTTTCTAGCTCACGTTGTCCTGACTTCAACAGGTGCTAATTATGGGCACTGACCCCTCACATAGTAGAAAATCCTCATATAAAATTGACTCCCCATAAACTGTACTAACAGCCTTACTGATAACATAAATAGTTGATTAACACATATTTTCTATGTTAAATATATTATTTGTTGTATTCTTACATTAAAATAAGCTAAAGAAAAGAAAACGTTATGAGGAAAGTCAAAGAGAAAACTACATTTACAATAAGGTACTGTTTCTATCCTAACTAACTAAACAAATAAATAAATAAAAATCCACATGTAAGTGGGCCCACACAGTTCAAACCCTTATTCAGGGTCAACTGTACTTTATGTGGGAAATCATTCTGTTTTCCTAAAAGCTATAGGATGAGATCCCAACAATAAAGGGGTAGTTATTCACCAAGGGTCGCAGTGCAGAATACTTCCCCCATTTAGCATTTATCTTTTCACTATATCATAGTATGGTTATTGCTATACAAAAACTTTCTATAGACAAATCTAAATCTATTTATCGAATGAACATCTTGGTTTTGCCATGCTTGGCCAGGCATTCACTATCCAAAGTTAACAGAGATTTTTCACATTAAAAAAAATGTATTTATTTATCTATTTATCTATTTATTCATTTATTTTTATTTTTTGCATGCTTTTTTCTTAATATGTTTTCATAATTTTTAAGGTTTAATTCCAGAACCAATTGGGATTTATTTTGGTGTATGGTGAGAAAAAGAAATCTAACTTTTTAAACTGAATGGCTAATTATTTTAAACATGAAATAAACCATGCTTTACAACTATTTGGAAATGCCGCCTTTAACATGCATGCATATATATACATCAGGTCTATCACTGTTAATGTGTTCAAGCGTTCTCTTCATCTATCCCATAAAAATATCATGCTACCTTAAGTGTTTTGATTTTACAGTATATTTTGCTATCATTATGACCTATAAAATACTATGAATCACACTTGTGCCCAGTTTAAATTCTCTAAAAATCTATCTAATTTCCCCTTTGCTTCCAACCTATCCACCATACACATATGCAAATACCATTTTGACTTTGATTAGTTATCATTGCCCAACTTTTTTAATGAACAAAAACTAAGACCATAAGTTTTCTACAACCCATACTTATGAATGTACAATAATATTCTCAAGACTGTTTACCCGATTTTCCTGAGGTCTGATTTGTCACCCATGTTTATAATTATGGAGTATTTTAAAATAATATTTTATTTATTAGGTTCAGAGCTGTCCATAAATGTGGAAAGAGAAACCAAACCTATTAAGTATATTATTCAAATTCTTCATATTCTAATATTTTGTCCACTTAATATGACAATTTTTAGAAAAATACATACTAGCATCACCCACTGTAGATATGGTTGTTAAATTTCCCCACTACTTATAAGAGTCTGGGATATATTTTTATGCCTTGTTGTTTGATATATAAAGGATTGAAACTATTGGAATTTCTACTGGATATAATATGTCAATATAAAACACCCTCTCTTTTCACCCCATGCTGAGCCTCCACACTAAAACCGGATTTTTCAGAGACTGATACACTAACATGGCAATTCTTATTTTTATTACATTAACACTGCCTGTTAGAACTCAACTTACTCCTTTATTTCTAGTCTGTATTAGAATTTGTCTCTTTAACAGGACACAACTAGGTTTGCATTTTAATTGAAGCTGTGAACAGTTACTTTTATTAAGAGAAATTACTCCATTAGAATGTGCTATAATAACTCATAATAAAATACTTATAATAACTGTAAGTTATTATGACAACTAATATGTTGTGCCTAATTACTGACATATCACTTTTTCCTGCATATGATACACTGTTACTATGCTTTCAGGCCTCCCTATTTTCCTGTGCCTGAATCAAGTTTTCTTTTTTACTTTTTTTTTCCTTTGTAGCCACTTAAAATATAACATTTCACAACTCATAAAGCCTTTTATATTTATGTCAAACTACTACACTTACCAACTTTCAGTCCCTCTTACTGTGAAGGTGACAGGAAACTACTCTAATGTCTCCCTCTCTTCCATCCCTGTCTATCCAAAAGTAATCACAAAACATTCTCCATCTGTGGTAATAGCAATTTAAGTCAGCTTAAGATGAGACCACTTTGAAATTTAATGAACCTACGTAGTATCTATTATGAGCCAGGAAAAGGGAGGACTAGTAACTTCATATTTAATAAGTCAGAAGTTAGTTCCATTTATCTTTCCAACATCTCTGCACCCTGCAAAAGACAAAGCTCTTACCGTTTCTTTTGGAATCTGCATCTGGCTTGGCTCTGCATTCTAGAAGAATTGAAGAAAAATATAAATACAGACTGACCAAAGCCATCTTCAACACACAGGGACACAAAGCTTGACTTTAAAGGAAATTTTGTTGGTTCTTAAAACCCACGAAATATATAGAGGGTGATTATATTATGGATGATGTACGACTCTGTCTTCCAAACTTTCACTGATGTGGTTGTAGTATCTTCTAACTGTGTCGGTGTGTGTTTTAAGAGAAGTTTCTGATGTAAATTTTTACTTGCTCACTCACACTATATCATGACTTTATTATTTGGAGGAAAACAAATGTTACCAGACTAGGCTCTCTATTCATGGCACTGTTTCTAATTTTGTTTTTTTTTTTAATTCCCCAACTACATCTAAGTTATAAGGTATATTATAATTTGATAACTACACTAGATAATAAGTCTGAACCACAAGCATTATACTTTAAAATATTACACAGAAATGTGAATTTTTATCACATATTATAGAGTTGCTTTAATTACATAGATATTTAAAAGGCTGATTTATAAAAGAGGCATGTACTGGTAACAGTATTTTGTTTTAGACAGAGAATTTAAACACAGAGACCCCAAACAGAGGAAAGGAGTTTTGTTAATTGGATTCAAAGATCATTTTAAATGCACCCCCTCCCCTTTAAGTTTTCAGAATTTTAGTCTTTGAAATCTTAAAAAGCAGCTGCAACATGAATAATAGACTGACGGGCTACTGGCTCACTCCTTAATGAAAAGCTCACAAGCAATAAATTAAATAACCAAGGGAAAAAAAACTAGGCAGCAGAAGGGGAAAACAGAAGCCTGGAAGATCAAAATTGGACAAGAAGAACCTGAATAACCTTAAGCTGGCTAGATGCTGGCACGGAGTCTGGGAAGGGCTGCTGACGAGCAGTGTCGAAGCTCTGGCAATCTGATGATGCTAACTATTACCCAGGCTAAGATATACTGAGAAAGAATTAAAGCTTCATCAAATCACATCTAAAGCTTAGTATTTTTTTTAAGGGCTCATTTACAATTTAATAGAGACATCTCCAGATTTAGGATCAGGTGGCATTTGAAGCACGAAATTGGATAACAGTGGGGGGAAAAGGGAAAACCGAATTTAAATTGGGAAATAATGCATTCAACGTTTTAAAATAGAAATAAAGACGTTTTTATAATTTTCAAAATCTACTTAAAACACAAGCATTCGGCAATGCTTTCCTACCACAATTGGAAATTCCATGAAATGGGAGTAAATTTGTGCAACCAGGGGATAGGGTATTCCTACACTGAAACATATCTGGCTCACAACAAAAGGAAAATTTTATTAACCACAAGACATCCACCTTGAAATATTAGCAAGAGATTTAGAGCACTAGGACAAGTCTGGGAACGGTGCCCCTAAAACCTTGCCACTCCAGTATATACGAATTAATTGTTGCTTAAAGCTAAAAGCGTACTGAAAGAGATGTCAAACGCTCTAAAATGGCCCAACTAAAATCTGTTTTGAAATATTTAAAATACCACTTGTACTGGAAATAAAACAATTTTCTTACCACATCAAAAGATAAAAGCGATTCCTCCAATTATGTTGTTTTTACATAATAAATGAAACCTGGCACTTCTTGCAGAAAAACATTCAAACTATGTCAACTTAGTATACATATTTCATTCACACCAATACTATGTAAATACCTCTTATATTTAGACATATTGATGCACATTTAAAAAATAAAATGAACTGCAAACAAATGCCTTTTAATTTCATCTTTGTCATTTCAAATAATGTCAATATTAGTAATTAATGGCCATGGGGCTTATTACCACTCAGGTCTCCTTACTTTCAATCGTAATACTCTAATTAAGGTATTCCTTTTCATACAACAGTAAGCAAGAAGCTTTACTTGGCTTAGCTAGATTACTATGAAAATCTGAAATATGAACATTTGTCGTATGTAGTGGAGAAGATGGCAAGTTTTCAACAACAGCCTTTGAAGTGACAGTTATGAAATAATCAACGTCTCTGTATTCAATCAGTCCATCTGAAAGCGTTCACTAATAAACATTTGCTGTCCTAGAAAATATCCTTGCAATTTGATTTCTATAATCAAATTGGATTATGGATATCTATCTTCAAAACTGAGCGAATGTAAGAAAAGAATGCTTATGCTAAGTTAAGGCTGAAAAAAATATAAAATATAGAAACTATTTCGAAAATGTATTGATAAACATTGGCCATCAGGTGGCTAGCCCAGATCCCTGGCTTGTGTGCATCAGAAATCTTTCATCTGCTCTAAATTTACACACCAGTTCCCTTGGGTGGAAGGCATCTTCTTGGCGAAAGACCAGGAGGCTCACAGTCCCTTCCATCTTGGTGCTTCGCAACAGAGAAACGACTTCCTCTTGGGATTTGCCTGCTATATCTACTCCATTTACCTGAAAACAAATAAAAGGTTTTCAGCTGCAATGCTGTGCAAACATATGACAGAAGAAAAGACACACATCCTAGAATGTACCATGTCTCCTACAGAGCACAGTGCATTTCATGGGAAATTCTGCCATGATCTGGCAACCATCAGGCTGTTGTAGCTAATAAGGAAACATAGCCTAGGTATCTAGAAATGAGACAGGAAGTGGGAAATCTTTTAGTGCTTATTAGTAAGCCAAAAGCCACAGCCACCAGAGTATTAACAAATAACCAGTAATAAACAAATATATCTAAATTATTGTGCTAACACAAAACTTAATGGCTTTGGACTGAGATATCTTGATGGCCTTATGTATCATAGATGATCTTATACCCAAACCAAAAGGTGTTGCTGTTAGAGAAGAAACACACTAAAAGTATTTTGGTAAAACTTTCAATGAAATTTTACTGAAACTTATAAAGACAATTTTTATCCCTAAAGACACACATTAAAGAAGAGTGCAAAGTAATAATATTTGTGGAGGAGTAGCAGTATTTTGAGGTAGGAATACCTCAATATTCTTCAATATTTTTAAGAGAATCCTACAAAAGATAGAGAGAGAGAGAGAGAGAGAGATTTGAAATAACCAATTTCTGGGGAATCTCATTATTTTTACCTTTAGGAAGAACAATAACATTATCAGAAAGCACTATATATTTTAAAAAAATAAGAGTGCAAATTTCTTTTAAAACCTATTTGGTAGTATTCATTTTAGAGAAAAATAACATTTTGTCCATGGCAATAAAGTATATTATTTAAATTGTGATATCAAAATTACCCTTAGTTAAAATACGTTTTGGGACCTTTCCCTCTCCACTAAAAACCATCTTCTACTGCTCAGTGTACTACTATTTAAGTGACTGCACAAAACTGATAAGTAGTAACAGGTTCAAAGAAAGGAAAAATTTCTAGATTTAAAAAAAAGAGTGACTTGATACTTTAAGTATGCTTCCAAATATATAGATGCTCAGAAAAACTGCCCATAAAACTGTTGACGTGTCGATGCAACTACAGATACTAGAAAGTTAGGTTTAAAAGATGTGTGAAAATGTAGTTTCAAATAAAGAAGATAGCTACAGAAAACAGAGCCTAACTCTGAAGAAACAGAGGTTTTAGGCTCTTCCCACTGCTCGAAAAGAAAAACAAAAGCCTTTGTAATGTGTTGAAAGTAAAGCAATTATGGGAGGAAAGAGGATGTGGGGCTGGTGCCAGAAAGAGGACCACAGACATGTTTTGGACTCAGAGGCAAAGACAACGACATTCAAGTCCCAGCTGAGCCTCCTACTACATAAAACAAGCTGTAACGGCAAACTTGGCCCAATACTACTCAATTTATGCCCCAAGGACAAGTGGCCCTTTCTGGAAACAACTCTCTAAACATAATTTATACCGAATCTTTCCTTCTAGTTAGCCTCTACCAGTGCCCCTTTAAAAAATGGTATCACAAGAACAAGACACAAAGGAAAAGAGCAAGATTTAAGAAATCTAGGCCAAATATGTAGCCACAGAAAAATCTGGAAGGCAATCCCCTTCTCCATTACTTCTCAAGAAATCTTTAGGAGAGCTTGATCTAGGGAATTCAAAACCACATATGAAGCTACGAGTAAAGAAGAAAGGGTAATGCCACAAAAATGTAGTTTAACATCAGTGTTTGAATACTAGTTAATAATTAGGAAAGGCGGTATCTGCTGCTAAAAATACAGACACTTTTTTTCCGAAGAAAACACTAAGAAAAGCAACTAATCTATTTTTCTCAATCTTTCTTCCTTTTACTTCTACATACATAAGCAATCACACACACAGAAATGTCTAGGTATGTTTATGTATGTCTGGGATGGCCTCAAAGACCAATGAACCGAAACTCATGAGGTACAGAAAGGAAATTTTTTTTTCTGACATCTGATTTTTATGTCTCAATTCATTCTCCATGCTGCCATTTCAAGATTTCCTCTCATCAAGACACACTGTTTTCATTTACTTCGTTTGTCTCTGTTCTGATTACAAAGTAGATATCATTTCTATATTGCCAGACATAAATTTGAAGCCATCTACAAACAGAACCTAACAGACACTGTACTTACATAATGACAAATGTTATTTTACCTCATAAACCGAATGTCTGAGTAACTAAAAATTTATGAGTACACTCAATGAAAAGATATTTCTCATCAAATAACATGGAAACAAGTCGAAGTAAAGCAGAAATACAGTGCTTTATGATGCACACTTCTAACATATATAATTTAACTTCATATTTATGAAGAGGTGAAAAAGAACTGGCCCCTAAAAATGAAAGTTCTTAAGAACTATGGAACTTTCAACTTAGAGAAGGCACTCACCTCTATAAGTCTATCTCCTGCCTTGAGTCGGCCATCCTGGATGGCAGCCCCTCTTGGGAGGATGTTTTTCACATAAATTGGAGCTGAGCCACCTATTGTTACATCTCGGGAAGTGATGCTGAATCCCAAGCCTTCTGTACCTACACAGAGAACGACAACAGAAAACGTAAATAAAATTAGATATCTTGAATTTCACGTGTATGGTACAGAAAGGTTTTGTTATTTTCTTCCTCGGCTTGACATTTTGTAATTTTCACAATGGCCTACACTGCTTTCAATACTTCCGAAGTCTGAACAGCTCTCCCAAGACAGACTAAATCAGGGAAGGTTTAAACGGCTATATACCAAAATTCTTTAAGAAGAAATGGGAATCTAGTCCAAGACAGATGAAAGGTAGTATACCAATACGACTGCCAAAAGTTTTTAGATTGGTCAAAATGTTTGATGTGAAATAAACTTAATATCTCCATGTGGAAAAAAATTCTGTTAAAACCCATAGTACCTCAAATATCAATTAATATTGTGTAATCATGGTATCCAGATTTAAAGAGTAGGAAAAGGAGCAAGGAAAGAGAAAATGGTCAGGAAGACAGAAAAAAATAGCAAAAAAAGAGATTTTTCTAGATAACAGAACCTCCCAATACTATAATTAGAACAATTTACTTAGTGTATGTGCTGCCGAAGCGAGCACTAGAACGATTTACTTAAAGGATGAACCATATTATATTTGCCTAGTTCTCTTCTATTTACCTTAATCTTAACATGTATATTTCTCAACCAATAAATCAATTGTAAAAATAAAAAATAAATAAATAATTAAAAAACAAAGGCAAATTACCCAGGAAAGACACCCCACCTCATATCATAGCTACCAAGTGTAAGGACCATGATATTATGTTTAAAGATACTAAAATCAATAAGGCATTTACAGATCACTGTGCTGGTCTGCATAATTTCAATTTTAGGTTCTTCATCAGCTTTCTTGACAGGCACTCATAAGTGCGATGCAGTATAGAAAACAGTTACATGTTATTAGAACTGACACACAACAAGCCAAAATGAGCCAAGAAAAAAATGTCAAGACTATAACAAATTTCTAATGAATCACAGCATTTTTGTAACACTTCTAATAATGATTAATTTCTACCAGAGCTTTTTAAAAAATTACTCTTTAGGACCTTGGGTTCCATTTCAGTCAAAATGACAGTAGGAAATACTTGTTCATGTGGGAAGAACAGAGGGTTACATAAAGGTGAAAAATCTATGAAAGGATACATTAATTTGATACAGCACTCAGTATAAAACTAGAAGCAAGAGTATAAATCTGTAAGCAAATAAATATGGGCAAGTAACTGAATGAAAATTTGGGTTAAAGAAGAAGTATAAAGTTGATATACCTGTAGCAAAACCTACCGTATATATTCTCAAGTTCAAACAAAACATTCATTTACTTTGAGTCTGAAATCAGTTTAATATGCCTAGACTGTTAATTTCTTGAGTCTTCTGTGCTGAAGACTTGAATGGCATCTTGTCTATATGAAATTTTCCTAATTATTCTGCTGGGAGTTTTCCATATGTCTCTGTGCTTTCATGAAACTCTAATGACTTGCAATAACATTTATTAAGAAAGAATTCTAAATTATTCTCCTTTTGCAATATTAATTTTTATGAACTACAAAGACTGATTGTTATATGAACCTCAATACTATTAAAATATCAGCAATAACCCCTAAATCTGTAAGCTAAAAGTTCAGGCAATGACCTTTAAAAGAAAGATAAATAGATATCAATTTTCATTTAGCAAAGCCAACAAAACATTTTGCACTGACTGAAACAGATTACTGACCTTCTCTTCTGACTTTATTAAAAAGCTAATTTCTACAAAAGAGCAGGGTATCTGAGAATGGAAAATGGCAATAAATATTAAGAAATCATAATTATGAAAGCAAGTACATAAGGGCTATTCTATTTTGTCATGTTTCCTAAATTAGGCTTTCTAAACTATGCCTAAGAATCATTATCATGAAGTCTTCTCCATTTAGCACATAGAACTGCTATCAGTTTATGAAAGAACTGTCATTCAAAGCATGTCAGCTCACTCTGAACTTTGCTTAAAGTTCAACATGGACACACCCTATGTTCTTCATGTACTTCATTAAAAATGTTACATGTAACAACTGTAACTAGTAAAAATCTTATGTTAGCTACAATGAAAGCTGGTTCAATTCTCATACAATCATTATTATTAAAATAACTGTCTTCAATACTAATCAAAGAGAATCAGCATTCTTCACTCTTACGTATCATAAACTTATTTTTCATATAAAGTATTTGTAAGTATTGACAGAATGTACGGTTGGTTTCTACCTTTCGTCACACATTCTCAAAGTAAATTAAAATCAAGACAGAGCTATGAGGATACTCAAAAGTCAGAAAAAATGTTTAAAAGAAAACCAGTTTCCACTTTTCTGATCTTGATGACTGAGCACAGTCTTTCTCAATTAGCTATGTCAGTGTAACCTATCTTTTAAAAGGCTACTAAAATAAACTAATTTCTGCATTTAAAAGAATTCCTCTCTTAATGGCAAGTCAAATTTCACTTCATTTAAAAGTTCATATTGTATCCTAAGTTGTTAAAATAGAATTGTGTAAAAAACTGTAATTAACTAAATAAATACGCCTATTAGTGTAAAAGGGCAAAGATATTTATGAACTAATAACTTTATGACAATGGCCAAGTAAAATATTTTTCCTCCATTGAGAGATCCCAAGCAGAATTTTATTTTTTCATACAATTCCATTTGTGGTTCTTACTGTGTTTTTGCTTAAAAACAAGGGCCTGTCATTTGATTAGGGAAAGAAGATAGGATCTGATACTTACCTCATTTAGAAATTAACAAAACTAAAAGGGGTTTATGCTGACATAACTCTGCATTGGTAAGAGGTTTCAAAAATGGAGTAAAGCTGTCAATTCCTGATCATGTCAACCAAGTATTTGGAGCTTAAAAGTCAGTAACCAGAAATAAGGAGTTTGTGGTTCATGTAAAGTTCAATGAAAGAATATGATTAGAAAGGAAATAGGAATCTCAGAGTTTACAACCTTGTAAACCCTACTCCAAATGGAAAGAACGGTCTAAATGTCAGGATATGGAAAATGTTCTCGTAACAATCTGCTGCCAACGCCATGCAACTTGAGGAAATCACTCAACCTCTCTTGGATGCATTTTCACCTAACTGTAGGAGTTGGCTGAGCTCATAAAAAGAGAAATATTCTTTATGACACCATTTTGAAAGAGACGATTTTAAAATATGTATCAGAATCCCAGCTAAAATGGATGATAACAGCAAAAGTGTAACCCAGTGCCTGGAGAGGACAGTGTTCAGAAATCAGAAAATCAAGCCAAGCAGTCTGCTTTGAGTTGTCAAGAACAAGATGGAAAAGCATGCTTCTTTCACACAGTCTATTGAAAGGATATTTAAATAAATAAATTGATATTAGGTGTACATAGTAAAGATTTAGCAAGGTCCATCAGAATTTCCCTTACCATCTTAAGGAAGGAAAGCAGTATAAAAGTCTGGGAAAGTAGCAGACAAGGAGCCACCTGCTGGGTGAAATTACGTTCTGCCATGAACCACTGACAGCTTCAAATCAATCCATCACTTGCCCTTACCAAAATGATGGGGTTAAAATGAAGAAGCGCTAATGTCCTCTTTGAGAGCTATGTCTGGACATCAAGTGGTGTGATCAAAACAGTCAAGTCCTCGCTCTTGTTTTGGGTTTAACAGTATATCCTAAAACCAATTTCCTCCTTTACCAAAAATTTTTACCACAGTAGAAACTGCTACCTTCTTCACAGAAACTTATTTTTAAAGCCTTATTTACTCTGAATTTCATACTTTAATTCTCACATAGCAAAATGAATCTGAAAAGCATAAAAACTGCAATTTTAAATACTTTAAATCATTGTATCAGTTCTTTCCTATAATAACAGAATAGCTATTTGATTTTTAAAATAAATTCCATAGGGACACCTGGGTGGCTTACTCGGTTAAGCGTCTGCCTTCAGCTGAGGTCATGATCCCAGGGTCCTGGGATTAAGTTCCCACAACGGACTCCTGCTCAGCAGAGAGTCTGCTTCTCCCTCTTTCTCTTCCCTTCTATTCTCTTTCTCTCTCAAATAACTAAAATCTTTAAAATAATAAAATTTTAAAAATTCCATAAAACAAAACAAGGTGGGTCATACCTTTCTTCAGCTGGATATTAAGCCTCTTGCCTATTTTTTTGGTGTTATAACCACTGCTTACATTTGTACTAAATACATTTTGCGGTACTGGGGCCGGAACTGATGGTGGTTTTCCGGATGGGTGTGTACTCTGAGGTAGAAGTCGGGGGTGAGAGTTTGTGGGCTCGGACGGGGGGTTCGGTCTAGGAGCTCTCTGCAGGGCCGAAAGTCCTGCACTATGCATGCTCCTGTTGTCAATATATTGGCTGTCCGGACTGAAGCGACTTGAATAGTAATTGTTCTTCTCACTTTGGGATAGTTGTTCGTACTGCTCTTTATTTGCTGCAGGAACCACATGGAACCAAATGATGGGTGTACACATGGCTTGGCGAAACATATGTTGTGCTCTGGGTTTGAGAAAGAATGGAAAATTAGCAAACTGAGACTGGCAGCCTAGAAGATATTATGAGCTTAATGACGTATGCTAATTAAGCAACGAGAACTGACAGACTTTGTTGAAAATGAAAAACAAAATTCTAATATCCCATTTATCAATCAAGTTTGCGAGCTCTGACAGAAGCATCGCTGTTTCTCCAAATATAAATTTCTCATTCTCTTAACAAAAATTAAAAAATTATCTGTAACTACAGATAAAATATTGTGCTCTCAATCACAAATTATTAACTAATAGTTTTAAGTACAACTGAGGTACTATAATTACAACAGGAAGAGAAATTAAATACAGTCTTCTCTTCACATCATCATTCAATACATTTAAGAAGTAACTACATTTTATTACATGGGACCACTTGAGTTTTTAAAGAAATAAATATACTTAGAAAACTAGAGAAATCAGCTATCCATCATCAACAACACGAGCGCAAGTCTGCATATGCAAAATTCTCAAGAACACCAGGATGGTCTCAGGGACTCAAAATGTGTAGAGTTTTGGTCCCGGTGCACTTCCAGGAGCAGCCTGAGAACCTGCTGCACCTCGCGTGGGTTCCCTACTCAGATCCTACACAAAGTCCTTCTGATTTCTGCTCATTCTTGCTTTGTTTGATAGGCACCAGACAACTTTCTTCTTTCCAACTGCATAAGGACTTGAATCAGGACAAAGAAAATCTGAGTAGACCACACACTACGGTTCAAAGGAGCTTTCCCTGCTTATTCATATGGGGAGTCATTACGTGCAATGAAGTTGGAAATGTGAGGCAAAGTATAATAAAACCTAGCATACTGGCAAATTTTCCAAAAGGTGAGGAAGTAGCAAACTGTGAAGTCTAAAAATTGTGCCCATAATATTTTAAGAAGCGCTCTGTCGGTCGGAGGGCATTTTGAAATACAGTGTAATGGTAGTAATTACCTGGAGTTTGATTAGATTTTTAAAAGCCAGGTAATGACAGAAAATACTCCTCTCTGGTATAAAGACAGAGACGCAGACATGTTGTTTGGGGCATTTCAGCAGACCTCACTCTCTCACACCGAAAGCCAGAGAGAGCGGTGCAGCCAACACGCACTTACTGTTCAAATCTTCTGTTTCGAAGGTCGCCATCGTTAATCCTGACAATGCAATCGTTCTCATGAAAGAGTTTTTCTTGTTCAGCTTTACCACCTTTCTCCAATCGCTTTACTAACAACCCCAGGGTTCTGGAACATTAAGAATGCAAATCATTACACACGTAGTATTTCCACCGTGCACAATGCCCTCCTGTTTTAATGCTGGTATTATATTTACAAAGACTTCCTGATAACGGAGCGCATTAAGTTGTTATTAATACATTTGAAAATCACACCAACACCGAAAGCACAACAGTATAAATAAACTGCAGCAAGGGATCCCCTCAATAAATGAAAGAAATTGTTTCTGGGGGTCAGGATTCTGTTTCCAAAACAAACCGTGTCCTTTGGTCTCTGCTTCGAACTGCTTCGGACAGAGCTCGTCTGATGGTTCAGTGGACATCGCAGTGTGCAGCAGAGCTGAACGTGTGGTTGTGGACAACTCTGGCAGTTTTCTGTTCTAAGCCAGCTGGGACACAGCTGACAACAACCCCATCTCCCCGTGAGAGCACAAGTAACCAGGAAAGGTTAACCTCAGCGCACCGTACATAGGCAAAGAAAAATAGCAAAGTTTCCAATCTGGGCATCTGCATTTGATGGTGCCTAATATTCTGAATTTCAAAACTTGTTAGGTTTCCCAAAAGTAAAAAAAATTGTTGCCATTATTCCCAATTGAAGACAAACAGGAGAAAGCCAGGGACAGGTTCAAATGTCAATGGTTCAAATCCTGTCAATGTGTGCTCCAAATGAAGGTCGAAAGGAAAGCCTCAATGAACTTCTAGAGACCAATAAGGAGAAAAAAGGCAAAAATTATCCATGTACCTGGTCTAGAATACTAAGGTCTTGCCTGAGAGAAAGAACATTCTAGATACCCTGGGACAAGCAGCAAACATTATGGGACCACAGGAATCTTTACCTAGTTCTGGTGCTGTGACTAACTTAACAGCTAACATAAATTCTACATGATGAGCCTGTTAAAAATTGTTATGAATCTATTTTGGGCCTGTCCAAAGCTTAGATTTTTCTTTCATAATCCTAATATTTAGAGATAACATTCATATAGATACTCAAATTTAGAATCCTGTCAAAATTAAAGTTGAAGATATTTCCTATTTAGCCCAGATATGGATATACATCTTTCAACAGAATACACTTTGCCGTGTCCTATATAGGCTTTCCGGTTTAAAAAAAAAACTACCCAAATAGCTTCCTCTTTTAGATGTTTACAGTTCTGGGGCCATTCATCACACTCCTCCGTAACTGTTACATATATACACACCTTCTCTCTACTAGTGCACTGTAAGCTCCTAGAAGAGAAGATGGGGTTCACCAATGCACACTCAAGCCCGTAACTAGCAGCAAGGTCTCAACAGACCAACACAGAGTTACTTTAGCTGAGGCAAACAAATCTCTTGTTTCTAACAAGATTTTTTTGCAAAATAGAATACAAGTGAAAGGAAATTTAGATCCAGATCCTTTTTTTCAGACAGATGTTAATTATACCAAATATATGATTGGACTGAAATAAGCAAACCTGAGAGCGAGGGTCTTTTTCACTTGTATTCCTGCAAACTTAAATTTGTTTCTTTCACGAAGAGAGTCATTTTTTAACTTCATTTTAATTTTTAGTATTAAGTATAGTACAACACGTTTTACTAAGGTCAAGTCCACCAACTTGCAAAAATAATTAGAGGAGATAATACTTAAATCACCTTTTGAAATGACGCCATTTGAGGATCAATACCTACTAATGTATAGTGTGTGTGTGTATACACACATACACACACATATATAGTATATAGTATTGTAGAGTCTATACATCTTAGTGACTGGTAAAAAAAACATTACAACATAGGTGATTTTTGGTTACCCACTACCATGTATTGGAATTAAACAAACATAAAAATCCTCTCAGCTCAAAGGTAAGAACAAAGTACACTAACACAGTTGCATGAGCAACTTCACACTGTCAGAGTCGTACGTGAAAGAAAGCGATCCCACACAATACACCCAAAATTAAGTTACTGGTAAAATGTTATCATGCCCACGACCTTCTCCCTACATGTCCCTATTGTGTAAGTGTGTTTCTACGTGTCATGGATTAAGTGTCCCGTGAGAGGAATCGAATTATTAAGAAACATCAAGGATTCTGCTGAATGAGAAAAAATAATCTGAGAAGGCAAATTAAATCATAGTTATTGACAGTATGGGAAACAGAAGGCATCTGGCCACTTCACCATTGAAGCAACTGCGTAGAAGGACCACATTCAAGGAGACGATGGCCCGGCCAACCACAGGCACTCACAGCACAAGCAGACACGTGGTACCATGACTATGGCTAAAAGCTACCTTATCGGACCAAGAGTGCTTTTTTGGAGTGCACGCATTCCATGGGCAGCAGAAGCAGGCGTTACTAAGAGTCACTCCAGTTAAGTAGCTAGTTTTAAATTGCTGAAATCATGAGCAGTTTCTCAGTAACATTACAATCTTATCCCTGCAATCTTAAAGTGATGAATAATGATTATGCTTTTATGTATTCTGAAATATTTTATGTATTCTAAAATAGCCTACAGAATACTTTGAGAGAGACATATATATATGTATACATACATACATGCATATAGAGACAGATAAGAGACAGAGACAGACTATGTTTAATGAAAATTACTCACTTAACTAGTACTGAAAATTTGTTTAAATTTATAAATTTACCCCAGATAGATCCTTTCAGTATTTATCACAGTTTAAAATAACACAACCTGAAAATATGTAATTTAAATCTGTAAGTGGCATCAATATTTTTCAGATGAATAAGTCTATGGATTTATATTCATCTAGATAACAATTTTTCTTTTATAATCTACCTCCTCCTTGGAATCATTCTAGAATAATAATCCAAAGTAAAAAAGCATGCCATGCTTCATTAATTCAATGGCTTGTCTTTCTGAATAAGTCCTCACATACAGCTTAATTCCTCAGTAGTCCCAATACACAGTGAAAAATGTTACAAATCATAAATAAATACACCATCACATTTACATGGAACATAAACAGAAGTTTATTAAATGAGGCTTTTAGCATCCAAAGTTGTTAAAATAGATGCAAAAACCTTGAAGTTCTTTTTCTCAGTGCTAGGGACTAGAGAACTGATTGGGGGGCAGGGGGCGAGGAGGAAGAATTTCACCCTGAGTAACACAGCAAGTGATCAGGGAATCAACGGAACAGACTGAATTAAGGAGAAGTTAGTAGCCTGCTGATTTCTAAGTACTTGACCACACTATTAGAATCATTCTCTCAAAAAGAATGGATTAATTTAAAAGTAAAGTGGTACAATCTGCAAAATTATCTCATTTGCTTCACTAGGTGAAAATGATTACAAAAGGAATGGGAATGAACTATCAAAAAAAAAAAAACTTCACAAGAAAATTGAACTGATAACAGGGAGACTGAGAATGAAAAATACCCTCTGATGGGAAATCAACAGTTAGTTATAACACTTTCATCTTCCTGAAAAACTTGAGTGCAAGCAGATAGATTTTCATACTTCCCACGTTCAATTTAAAGCCATCATAAACAGTATAATTAAAAATAAATTTTAGGTATATATTTTGCAAATTCAACCCACAACTAGTATTTGTTCTGGAATAATAAAGAACTGAATGCCTATGGTGTTGTGGTCCCTAGAACACTTTATTAAAGACATATTTATTATGTCTTTAACACTTCTTAGAGACATAATTGAAAATAATGAAGTTCCAAACATTCTGGCATGTCCACGTGTTAGGATAGAGACTAGTTTTTCTTCTAGGCAGTAGGAACCAGAATTCCTTATCAGGGACAATGATTCTCCATAAGAACTAGAAGTCACTCTGCAAAAGCTATGAAGAGGAAGAGGGAAAAGAGGCAGTGGGGTGAGCTCTGTGAGGGGAACAGTCTGGGAGCAGAACTCCAGGGAATGAGCAGTGGTGATAGACACAGGAGAAATGTGGAGGGTCTGATTTATGAAGGTCTGTTTGGAGGGCTGGGGGTATAGGAAAAGAACCTCCTTCACCTTCTGTGTGAATCTAATGTAAACTTCTCAGCACACGTGATTTTAGAGCACACAGATTTTTTTTTTCTGCTACATCGGATCCCCAAGGCTAAGCTGTTTCTATTGTTTCCTGTATTTTTTCAAAATTTTGGGAAAAAAATACTACATCCACCAAGTACAATTCTCATTTCTGAATAATTTTCTTACAATAAAAATATGCAAATCTACACACATTTCTTTAAACCATTTCTTGGGGCTTTTGAGTAATGTTTCTCACCAAAAGTGGGGGAGGAGGGGCAAAGAAGAAGAATACAGTCACAGAAAGCAAGCCATTGAAATGCTGCATCTTTGTACATGATTTTGGATGTGTAATTAGAAATTTAACTGCTTAGATTATATTAAGGATTGCACCACTACATTTATACAAGGTTCATTAGCCTAATTATACACTTAATTAAAACAAACTCAGTCATACATGTTAACATTTTCAATTCTAAGTATAAATTACAACCAATGATAAAACTGAAAATAAGTAACAAATGTTTTATTGACATCTAAATTGGCTAAGCAAGTCTGAGCTTTGCTTTGATAATGTAAACTCCCACAACTGCCACCCAGCTGTATGGAAATGATCATAATTCATCTTAATAAAAGCTGACATAGTCTAAACACCACCACTGTCATGAAGGCAGAGTAGGAGTGGGAAGGACAGGATGGCGAGAGCAAGACCCTCTCACCTCCCTCAACACTAACAGGGGCCCACAATTACCTACATTTGATCCCTGAGGACCACAGCCACCATCAGAGCAGACCCAAACAGAAGAAAGTTCAAAGAAGGTCCAAATTAAAAAAAAAGAAAAAAATCTTAAGTTTTTAAAATCTTTAATAGATAAGATGAAGAACCACCACAACACAAAAGTAAATAAAAATAGAGAAATCCTGCAGCTGAGGACAGAAATGACAGGCATCATACTTCTACACTTAAAGAGGCAAGATTTATCTAAATGTAAGCTACATTCTTCTGTCTAAAGCCTATGTATTTATTGTAGTCCATTATTAAAACAAGTCTACAGCTAAGAATGCACAATTGAAAACTTTCAGACAAAAGGTTACAGATTCAGCTGATAAAGTTAAATTGTGTTTTCTCAGAAGTAAATTAAAACGGAACACTCAAAGAGCATATTCATTCTTTGAAAAGTGATAACCAATTTCAAAACTCTACAATGATCTGAAATGAACTAGTTCTATGAAATTCCAACTGGCTATAATTCTTCATTAACACATAAATTCAACAGACTAAAGTAGTGTATACAGTTGACCCTTGAACAACACAGAGTTAGGGGTGCTGACCTCAGTGTAGTAAAAAATCTGCATATAACTTGTTGACTTTATAAAAACTTAACTACTAATAGCCTACTGCTCCTGATAATGTAAGTCAATTAACACATATTTTGTATATTATGTGCACTGTATACTTTTTTAAAGATATTTTATTTATTTATTTCATGTAGACAGAGACAGAAAACACAAGTAGGGAGGAGCAGGAGAGAGAGAAGCAGACTCCCCGATGAGCAAAAAGGGCCCAATGCAGGGCTCCATCCCAGAGCCTGCGATCATGACCTGAGCTGAAGGCAGATGCTTAACAAACTGGGCCACCCAGGTGCCCCTGTATAATGTATTCTTAAAGTAAGCTGAAGAAAAGAGAGTGTTAACAAGAAAATCATAAGAAAGACAAAAAAAACATTTACAGTACTGTACTAGGAGAAAAATCCATTTACAAGCGGACCCACAAAATTCAAACCCATATTTTCCGAGGGTTAACTGTTTTTGTGAATCTTGAACTTAAGACAGCCATAAATTCTTATCCTGGATTCAAAACAGAAGGAAAAAAAACCATCATTTTCCACTATTATGTAGACTCATCCGCACCTACCTAATAACCAGAACAACAAACAACACGGAGGGAATGATAAGGCACGTTACAGGAAGATAAACAACAGAAAATGAAGAAATATCATTTCTTTTTTTAAAGATTTTATTTATTTCACAGACAGAGATCACAAGTAGGCAAAGAGGCAGGCAGAGAGGTTGGGGGAGCAGGGAGAAGCAGGCTCCCTGTTGAGCAGAGACCCCGATACGGGGCTTGATCCCAGGACCTGGGATCATGACCTGAGCCGAAGGCAGAGGCATAGCCCACTGAGCCACACAGGCACCCCTGAAACATCATTCTTATTAGCTGTCACTGCCAAATACTTCGCTAAATGCTGTAATTTATAACCACATATATTTTCCTATTTAAGCCACATGAAATCATAGGAGTATCCATCCCTTAGATGAGAAGACTGAGACTAAGTGAAGATAAGTGGTTTAGGCTACACTTTCACAAAAGACAGAGCTGGGTTCCATCTCAGGGATCTCTGGTCTTAAAATCTGAACTGTTCTGAACAACACCTCTGCCAAGAACATGAAGCTGACATGTGGCCAGTTAGTCAATGACTGACAGAAATGTAACACAACATTCCTAACAAGAAGTTCTGGAAAGAAAATGAACTTTTTGTTTTCACTGTTATTATAAAACAAAAAGTCAAGGGGAAGAAGTCATGAAAAGAAACTTTACTACAGCAATTCAAAGTGTAGTGCTGACTCCTCATTTGATACTCTAAATAGGAAAATATCTTCATATATATAAAGTGAGCTTAGATGGGATTATTAAGTCAGAGCCAGCATGAACCGTTAGCAGAAAGCTACACATACATACACACACACACACACACATACACACACACACACACGCACACGCACACCCTCAGACCCTCCCTTTCATACCAAGGGCTGCTTTCCCAGTTAAAGACTTAGGATTTTTCCTTAATTCTTATGAGTGACAATCAGATATAGGAAGAAGAGTTCTGTGACTACTTAGTACTAATGGGAGGATGTTGAAAGAGTTTGGTTTTTTAATTTGCCACCTTCTGGGAATTCCTGAGATTTAGGGGGAAATGTTGGTGGGAAATAATATACAGTTACAACAGAGAGACTTTTCATCAACCAGTAAGTGACAATGAAACTCTGGACTCTCGGCTACCACAGCACCTCCTCGCTGACAAATATTATGAATAGGAAACAGAGAAGGGATTTTTTGATATAAAAAAATACTAGAATAGAAACACCCTGATGACGGGCATTTTTATTTGTTTGGTTCTCTAGAGCACGGCTGGCAAATTACGGCCCACAAGCCAAGTTTCAGCCTGCCACCCATTTTGATAAATGCAGCTTTACTGGAACATGGCCACACTCATTTGGTTCTATGTTGCTACGGTTGCCTTCAGGCTACAATGACAGAATGGCATACTTGCAACAGAAACTCCATGTCCCACAAAGCAACAAAATGGAATATCTGACCCTGGAAAAAGTTTGGCAAGCCCTGATATACCCTATGCATAGAAACAAGAGTACTCCCTGGTAGATACAAGATCTTTAAAAACAACAACAACAACAACAAACAATCAAACAAACAAAAAAATAACCCAAAAAACTTCCTGGATAAAATAAACACAAGCGTGTAACTACTATTTGTGTAAGAAAAAGTACTGTGAAAGAAGAGTTCAAAGACCACACATCTAAGAATAAAGAGGAATGTATATATAAATGGGAAATGTCCATTACAGAAAAGACCCAGAGAAATAGTCTGCACTTTGTTAAGAGTAATAATGCTTCGGGGTGCCTGGGTGGCTCAGTGGGTTAAGCATCTGCCTTTAGCTCAGGTCATGATCTCAGGGTCCTGGGATCCAGCCCCACGTCACAATTCCTGCTCAGCTGGGAGCCTGCTTTTCCCTCTGGCACCCCACTCCTGCTATCTATCGCTCTCTCTCTCTTCAATAAATAAAATTTTCAGGGGCGCCTGGGTGGCTCAGTGGGTTAAGCCGCTGCCTTCGGCTCAGGTCATGATCTCAGGGTCCTGGGATCGAGTCCCGCATCGGGCTCTCTGCTTAGCGGGGAGCCTGCTTCCTCCTCTCTCTCTCTCTCTGCCTGCCTCTCTGCCTACTTGTGATCTCTGTCTGTCAAATAAAATAAATAAAATCTTTAAAAATAAATAAATAAACAAATAAATAAATAAAAAATAAAAAAGATAACATTTTCCAAAAAAAAAAAAAGAATCTGCTTTAGCCATATTCCCTGTGGCTTCCACAGGGAAAAGGATGTCTAATATCCACCGAAAGTTATACTGTGGAATCCAGGTAAAAGAAAAACTATTACTTAAAAAAAAAAAGTCATATTTCTTGAAAACCTTTAACAATTCCTCCATTATTTACTGAATGAAGTCTCATTGGTCACTCACAAAGAGCTTTGTAACCATCTCTCCAGCGCTATCTCATAATAAATTGTCTCAAGTCCCTGACTCATTATTTCTTACCAAATCATGCGCACGTGGATGTGGCATCTTCCTTTCATACATTCTCCTCCTAGGAAAGAATATCGCTCCAGAATGTCATGAGCATGACTCCTTCACAGAACAGACCAAGCTCCACGGCTCTGCTGAGGGTACCCCACAGCACGTGACACCCATCCTTCTGCTCAATCCCAAAGGCACTTGTGTGTGCGGTTCTTCTGACACATGACACGGATTTTTTTCTATACATATTTTTCCATTCAACTTTTAAGTCCCTTAAAACTCAATTTAAATCTTGTAATTTCATAAACCCAATGTTTGCAGTATACATTTTTCTCTTGCTTTTTAAATACCTAAGATTACATTACGTTATTAGAAACCTCAGAAAAACTCATTAACTATCAAACCAGGATATGTCTTTATTTATCTATATCTAACACAGCAATGCCATAGCTAATATGGATGGTCATAGGTTCATTCACACTTCTACTTTGTTTTTCTTATTTTTGTTCTTAAAAGATTTTATTTACTTATTTGACAGAGACAGGCACACTGAGAGAGGGAACACAGGCAGGGGGAGTGGGAGAGGGAGAAGAAGGCTCCCTGCTGAGCAGGGAGCCCCATGCAGAGGCTCAATCCCAGGGCCCTGGGATCATGACCCAAGCCAAAGGCAGATGCTTAACAACTGAGCCACCCAGGTGCCCACACATTTTTTTTTTAAGATTTTTTATTTATTTATCTGACAGATCACAAGTAGGCAGAGAGGCAGGCAGAGAGAAAGGGAGAAGCAGGCTTCCCACTGAGCAGGGAACCCAATGCGGGATTCAATCCCAGGACCCAAGGATCATGACATAAGCCAAAGGCAGAAGCTTTAACCCACTGAGCCACCCAGGTGCCCCAATTTTGTAAGTTTTACTGAGCAATACCTATGGGTTAAGTCCTAGGAATATAAAAAATAAAATATAAAACATAGTTTCTCTACCAAAGAAAATGACAATTATTTTGCATAACCTCCCTGTAGCATTTGTGATGTAAATAAGAAGGGTATGTTTGACATTTACATCAGGAGGAAATCAAATTATATGTATGAAGTGAAAATTGATTTCAAGGTAATGAAACTGTGAATAAAGACTTCTGGATGGGAATTAGGTAACTTTATTTTTGAAATACAAGATGTATCTGTTCATGTCTTCTACCCATTTTTTAATGTGATTATGTTTTTTGTGTGTTGAGTTTAAGGGGTTCTTTATAGATCTTGGATATCAGTTCTTTGCCTGTAGTGTCATTTGTGAATATCCTCTCCCATTCCATGGGTTGCCTCTTTGTTTTGTTGACTGTTTCCTTTGCTGTGCAGAAGCTTTTGACCTTCATAAAATCCCAAAAGTTCCTTTTCACAGGGAGATTTAAATCAGAACTACATTGAGATACCACCTTATGCCAGTTAGAATGGCTAAAATTAACAAAACAGTAAACAACAAGTGTTGGAGAGGATGTGAAGAAAGGGAACCCTCTTACACTGTTGGTGGGAACGCAAGTGGTGCAACTACTTTGGAAAACAGTGTGGAGTTTCCTTAAGAAATTAAAATTAGAGCTTCCCTATGACCCTGCAATTGCACTACTGGGTATTTACCCCGAAGACACAGATGTAGTGAAAAGAAGGGCCATCTATACCTCAATGTTCACAGCGGCAATGGCCCCAGTCGCCAAACTGTGGAAAGAACCAAGATGCCCTTCAACAGACAAATGGATAAAGAAGATGTGGTCCATATATACTATGGAGTATTATGCCTCCATCAGAAATGATGAATATCCAACTTTTGTATCAACATGGACGCGACTGGAGGAGATAATGCTTAGTGAAATAAGTCAAGCAGAGAGAGTCAATTATTGTATGGTTTTACTTGTGGAGCATAAGGAATAACATGTAAGACATTGGGAGCTGGACATAGAAGTGAGTTGGGGGAAATCAGAGGGGAAGGTGAACCATGAGAGACTGTGGACTCTGAGCAACAAACTGAGGGTTTTGGAAGGGAGGGGGGTGGAGGGGGGTGGGGGGAGTGAGCCTGGTGGTGGGTATTAAGGAGGGCATGTATTGCATGGAGCACTGGGTGTGATGCATAAACAATGAATTTTGGAACACTGAAAAAAATAGAATTAAATTAAAAAAAAAGAAATACAAGATGACGACTAAAGTAAAACAGCATCACAGCAAAGGAAATAAACAATAAAACTACATGGCAACCTATGGAATAGGAGAAGATATTTGCAAATGACATATATGATAGAGGGTTAGGTTCCAAAATATATAAAGAAATTTTAAAATTCAACACCCCAAAAAATAATAATCCCAATTAAAAATGGGCAGAAGATATGAACAGACATTTTTCCAATGAATACATCCAGATAGCCAACAGAAACATGAAAAGATGTTCAACATCACTTATCAGGGAAAATCTATTCAAAACTATAATGAGATATCACCTGACACCTGTCAGAATGACTAAAATCAACAATCCAAGAAACAACAGGTACCATCAAAGAGGTGGAGAAGGGGAACTTTCCGGCATTCACTGGTGGGAATGCAAATTGGTGCATTCTACTCTGGAAAACAGTTTGAAGGTTCCTCAGAAGGTTAAAAACAGAACTACCTTATGATCCAACAATTACACTAGTAGGTATTTACCCAAGGAATACAAAAATACTAATTAAAAGGGATATATGCATCCCAATATTTGTAGCAGCATTATCTACAATAGACGAATTGTGGAAGTGTCCATCAACTGATGAATGGATAAAGAAAATGTGAGATATATATATCACATATGTATGTGTTTATATACATATGTATATACATACATACATACATACATACATGTATACAAACACAATGGAATATTACTCAGCCATTAAAAAAAATGAGATCTTGCCATTTGCAATGACATGGATGGAACTAGAGAGTACAATGCTAAGCAAAGTAAGTCAGAGAAAGACAAATAAATGCCATATGATTTCACTTATATGTGGAATTTAAGAGAGAAAACAAATGTGCAAAGAGAAAAGAAAAAACACAGCAGAAGAGGAGAGGCAAACAAGGAAATAGACTCTTAACTACAGGGAACAAAGTGATGGTTCCCAGAAAGCAGATGGGCTGGGAATGGGGTAAACAGCTGATGGGAATGAAGGACCCATTTGCTGTGATCCCCAAGGTGATGTATGGAAGTGATCAATCACTATATTATATACTTAAAACTAGTATTACACTGTATGTTAACTGGAATTAAAAACAAACAAACAAAATCTTAGGGGCACCTGGGTGGCTCAATTGGTTAAGCGACTGCCTTCAGCTCAGGTCATGATCCCAGAATCCTGGCATTGAGCCTCGCATTGGGCTCCTTGCTCCTTGAGGAGCCTGCTTCTCCCTCTCCCTCTGCCTGCCACTCCTCCTGCTTGTGCTCTTTCTCTGTGTCAAATAAATAAATAAAATCTTTAAAAAAAATTAAAAAAAGAAACAGCAACAATGGGAAGATGGCACTGTCTTTTCCAGGCATCTGTCGTCTCTGTGTCTAGGTAGTGAGGCAGTGGTTGGGGAATGAGCTGGCATATGTCAGCTGTCGCTGATGCCTCCAATCAAAAAAGACCATCCAACTGTACTCCAGAAAATAGTCTTTTTAAGTAGGCCCAGCAAGATTCTTATTCAAAAAATTTCATTATCCCTCAGGCCATAATAATACTTAAGTGGCTTTAAGAATTTCTCTAACACTGACTTCACATTTCTGCCTATTTTTCTGAATTGTATTTGTATTCGAGATATCCTGCATTGTGTGTCTTCTCTTTATGATATATAATTCACATCCCACATGGTTCCTTAGACTTTTTGACTTTGAAATCCAAATCAAAAAGCAATTCTGACATATATGGGTCACTTTTACAAAAATAAGTATTCAGTGAGTGTTATTCAATTAGTCGTATCTCCAAAATTGAGAAAGCCCAAGTATGATTGGAATTTTGTAAAAGAGAAGTTATTCTTGGAAATTTCAACTTACATCCCATGAATATGTATTCTTTTATTCCCACTAGATATATATGCAATTTCTTCACGAGTTCCACTTAATTTCTTCCTTTCTGCTATACTCCATTGCTTAATTTGCCCTTGCAGCCACCACGGAGCTGATGTAGCTCCCTTTATAAGCTGTCATCACATTTAAAATCATCTTCGGCAACAGGCCAGCTTCAGTTACATAATTCAGACAATTCTTCTATCAACTCACAGAGTACCTATTACCTATCAACATTTATCACATAGTTATAATTGTGTGATTTCTTGGCCATCACTGCATCTTGACTGCAAATCTCTAGAGAAAGACTATGTCCTGTTCATCTTTGTTTCCTAGCACCTAACACAGGAATCATCACACAGTAAATACTTGGGAAGGTTTCTGTTTGAATCAGAAGAATCTGCCTATAAGCATTTCTGAGAACAAGGACCATGAGGGTGTCTTGACTTCTATGATTCTGAGCAGTGTGCCTATTTTCTTCTCTCCCAATGACAACCTAACTCTGAAGAACCATGACTCTCGAATCCATGCAGAAGCTTAAAAATGCAATACAAATATTGAGAAAAAAAACAAACAAATATTTCTGTTGTTTCCCAATATGAAAACGGGAAATGCCTAAAAAGATTTTATAAAGAACCTGATTTTCTTAATCGCCTTGTCCCTTATATAAGAAAGCTACACAAGATTTTCTTCTTTAAATGCCAAATCAACAGGGATTAAAAATGACTCAGTTATAAAACAACTTGTAGTTCTGCAAAGGGATAGTTGCCTTCTTGAATGTGTTCTGTATCTCTAAACACCATGGTAACCAGTGTCTGATGGATTCTGTGAAATTGCTTCCACTGAATTAATCTATACTGCATTTACTTTTCTATCTTATTCTCCTTTTGCTCTAGGCTTTTCACCTATTTATTTTATCCTAATATCCTTTCACATTGAGGGAGGAAATGTGTAATAAATGACAGAAAATGTGTAAAAATGACATGCTTGTAATTGAAATACCGGTTAAGTCTCATTTAAGTGGCAGGGCAGAAAGTGGATCAAGAGGGCAGTGTAGGAAGATCCTAAACTTATGTCCCCCTACAGATACAACACACATACAGCTGCATATGGAACTGTTCCACCAGAAAGGAACTTGAGAACCAGCTGAACAGCTACTCTGTAAGAAAGGATGAAAAGACCACACGGACATGTGCTCTTGCCAAGATCCCCCAACATAGTGACCCACAATTGGGAAAAAACTTGAAATATAACACAAATATAAATAGATATACACATACATAAATCACTACATATACACATCTTCTTCCTGAGGAGCAAGGGGTTTGTACTTCACACTAGACACGCACAACTCTCTGGGCCTGAACCAGAGAGAGGAACCCCCAAAATGTCTGGCTTTGAAAGCCAACAGGAATTACATTAAGGAGAACCACAGGGCTATCAAGAATAAAGATTTCCCTCTTAGGGAGCTCACACATTGGACCCAGCTCAAAAAGCTGCAGTTTGAAAAAAGTCTAGACCACAGATGAAGGAATTTCACTTGCTAAACTTAAAGGATCTACCAGAGGGGTAGACGTCTCTTGGTATTCTCTCCAGGGACAGAATGCTGGCAGGTGCCATTTTTATAGGTTACTTCTACATTGCTAGTGATAGTGTTGTGGGTGCCATTTTTTGTGCCTCACTCTAGCTAGCTAACAGCTACGGGAAACCAACCCCTTCTCCCCACTGCCAGCACCTCCAAGTGCAGCAGGTGAGTAGAGCCATGCCTTCTGCCCTTAGCTGCTCATGCAACCCTGCCTTAGTTGGACAGCCATGTGTAGAGCACACAGGGCATATCCTGTGAGTGCCAGTCACAGGTAGGGGTGGGGGGAGATTAGGTTTTTTGACTCCACAGAACTGATACAACTGGGCAAGAGACAACCAAGAGCAAGGGCAAGGTTAAATGTTAAGGTTCATCTCCTAAACTGAACCACTCCTCAGGACAGAGAGATACAGCTGCTGCAAAATACACAAAAATAGAGTCAAGTAAAATGAGGAAACAGAGGAACATGTTCCAAATGAAGTAACAAAATAAAATCCCAGAAAAAAGCCTTAATGAAACAGAAGTAATTTATCCAAGAAAAATGTCAAAGTAATGGTCGTAAAGATGCTAACGAAAGTCAGAAGAAAATGGATGAACAAACCAAGAACTTCAACAAGGAGACAGAAAAATATAAGTACCAAATGCAAGTCACAAAGCAAAAGAATAGAGTAACTGCTGTGAAAAGTACACTAGACAGAATCAAAAGGAGGCTAGATGACAGAAAAATGAATCAGTGACCTGAAAGTCAGGGGAGGGGAAATCACCCAAACAGAACAGAAAAAGATAAGCAAGTTATTTCAATGGGGACAGATTTAAGGATCTGTGGGAAAATATCAAATATATTCCATTCACATTATACAAGTCCAGACGGAGAAGAGAGAAAGAAGGGGGCAGAAAACCTATTTGAAGAAATAATGGCTGAAAATTTCCCGAACCTGGAAAAGGAAAAAGATATCCAGATCCAAGAAGCACAGAAAGTCCCAAATGAGATGATCCAGAAAGATCAACACCAAGACATGTTGTAAATAAATATCAAAAGTTAAAGATAGGGGCGCCTGGGTGGCACAGTCAGTTAAGGGGCAAAGACAGTCTCATCAACAAATGGTGTTGGGAAACCTGGACAGCTACATGCAAAAGAATGAAAAGAATGAAACCAGACCACCGTCTTAAAGTATATGCAAAATTTAACTAAAGGTGGATTAAAGATTTGAATGTTAGACCTGAAGCCATAAAAATCCAAAAAGAAAACACAGGTGATTAAGTTCCTTGATACCAGTCTTAGTGAGATACCTTTTTCTGGATCTGACTTTACAGGCAAGAAAATAAAAGCAAAAATAAATAAATGGGTGGGATGCCTGGGTGACACAGTGAGCTGAGCATCTGACTCTTAATTTCAGCTCAGGTCTTGATCTCAGGGTCCTGCAATAGAGCCCTGCATGGAGCTCCTGACTCAGCAGGGAGTCTGCTTGAGGATTTTCTCTCTCTAAAATAAGTACATCTTTTAAAAACAAAACAAACAAACAACAACAACAACAAAAATGGGAGTATATCCAATGAACACATTTTTTGTAAGTGAAGGAAACTATCACCAAAATGAAAAGGCAATGTACTAAATAGGAGATAATATTTGAGATTCATACATTATAAAAGCAGCTAATAACATCACACCACCCAAAAGCAAAAAAATAAATAAATACTAAAAATAAAAAAAATTAAAATGGGCAGAAGAGGGGCGCCTGGGTGGCTGAATTCTTATGCATCTGTCTTTGGCTTAGGTCATAATCCTGGGGTCATTGGATCAAGCCCCACACCCGGCTCCCTGCTCTGTGGGATGCCTACTTCTCCCCTCTCCCACTCTCTCTGCTTGTGTTCCCTCTCTCACTCGCTCTCTCTCTGTCAAATAAAAAATAAAATAAAATCTAAAAAAAAAAAAGAAAGAAAGAAAAATTGGGCAGAAGATCTGAGTAGACCTCTTTCCCAAAGAAGACATACAAATAGGCCAACGGGCATATGAAAAGATGCTTGACATCACTAATCATCAGGGAAATGGGAATCAAGACCACAGCAAGATCCCCTTAGCCTTGTCAGAATGACTATTATCAATTTCCCCCTCACACACATACACACTAAAATAACAAGTATTCTTGAGGACGTGGAGAAAAGGAAACCTTCGTTCACTGTTGGCAGGAATGATTAGTGCCAGCACTATGGAAAACAGTACAGAGGTTTCTCAGGAAATTACAAACAGAACTATCAGACAATCCAGCAAATCCACCTCTGGGTATTTATCCAAAGAAAACAAAACACTAACTGTAAAAGATACAGACACCCCATGTTCATTACAGCATTGTTTACAATAGCCGAGACATGGAAGCTACTACTTAAGTGTCCATCCCTAGATGACTGGATAAATATGCGGTATATCTACAACAGAATACCACTCAGCCATAAAAAAGGATGAAATCTTGCCATCTGTGATAACATGGATAGACCCTGAAGTTATTAAGCTAAGTGAAATGAGTCAAACAAGGAAAGACAAATAACACAGGATTTCACTTTCATGTGGAATCTCAAACACAAAACAGATGAGCAAACAAAACAAAGCAAAACCAGACTCATAGAAAACAGACGGGTGGCTGCCACAGGAGAGGGAGTTTGGGGGGCGGGTAAACTGGGTGAAGGGGATCAAGAGAAGCAAACTTCCAGTTACAAAATAAATAATTCATGGGGATATAATGTGCAGCATGGGGAATACAGATAATAATATTATTAACTTTGTATGGTGACAGATGGTAACTAGACTTACTACAGTGATCATTTCATAATATATACAAATGTCAAATCACTATGTTGAACATCTGAAACTAATAGAATATTGTACATCAATTATACTTCAATAATAACAAAAAATGAAACACTGGTTCAGAGGTGGTGTATACACAATTAAATCTCATTTGTGAAAAGTTATATCCCACAGGGAGATAAATGTACACTAATATTTGGAAGCTACAATGCATGTGCTTTACCATATCATTTTTTCTACTCATGAAATAAAATGAAAAAAGGCTTAACTTTTGAGATCGTTTAAAATTGTATCCTTTAAAGGAAATAAAGGCAAAGGACATTTTTGAAAAAGAACTAAGCATGTTTACATGAAATCACCTTGAAGAAATTTCAATGCTTCTCCAGAGTTTAAAAATAAACAAAGAAGAGAAGAAGGAAAAAAGGGAAAGCAGTCACAGCCCTGTGAATACAATGCCACCTCAAAATTCAAGGTGAATTTCAAAGCTTGTTATAGGACACTAATTGTCAAGTCTCCTACTCCAGCAGAGTTCTAGGTAAATCAAAGTTTCAACTTCCAGACATCTCATCAAGTAGGTGCTTCGCCAAAGAGGTGAAACCTGGAGTCATCACCATTAGAAGCGTTTACCAGGAAGTAGTACAATTGCTCAAATACTCAATTTAAAAAATTAAATAATTTAATCACACACTAATCAGTGACAGCCCACCTGTTTTTTACAACATACTAGACACTTCTAATTCACTGGCAATTGTGTAAACTGTGTTTCACATCCTCAGTCCCTGGTCTAAGTCCACTTTCCAGCTTTCCTCTTCCTTCTCCCAGTGTAAAGGAAGTTTAAAAAAATTGTAATAATGGCAACAATAGAAGAAAGAAGGTCGAAATAAGCCAAATAGTTCGTAAGTATATTTCACTGGGTAACTACTGAATGGGGCTTTAAGAGAGGATACAAGTAAACCTCAGGCCCTGAACAGCTCATTTCTCCAGGACAAGGATGTGAGCACTTCACGGGTTATTGACAGATGCCCGTCAACCATGAGTCGCAAAATCAATTCACAGTATTTAAAGATATTAAAACAAAAATTTTTAATAAATCCAGTAATACTTTTCACAGAACGCAGCACCAGAGTAAAAGTAATTCATATGACATTCGAAGTTTTTAAAGATATGCATTCTACCCACTTAAGCCCCCATGTTGTATCACCACTTCCTCATATCAGAGAAGAATCAATGAAACAAGATGGGATTGGGAGGGAGACAAACCATAAGTGACTCTTAATCAAACTGAGGGTTGCTGGGGGGAGGGGGTTTGGGAGAAGTGGGTGGGATTATGGACATTGGGGAGGGTATGTGCTTTGGTGAGTGCTGTGAAGTGTGTAAACCTGGTGATTCACAGACCTGTACCCCTGGGGATAAAAATATATGTTTATAAAAAATAAAAAAATTAATTAAAATAGATATGCATTCTAAAAAAGTAATGAAGTAATTAATGATACAAAACTCTAACATTTGAGTGTGCAGAGATTGAAGAGAAGGAGCCACAGACCACACGATAGGAGATAAATCAATAGCTTATTTAGGTTTCACACATAATCATAAAAATCTTACAAAAATTTAAGAACTAATTAAACCTAAAAATGAATTTTAAATGAATCATTACCTAAGTTACTCAGATCATTTTTATTAGGTAAGTTTTTCCAGAAAACTGCTTTAAGCTCTCCCTTAATTTTGCAAATTCAGCTGGAGTTCTGACTCTAAAGTGTTTCATCAATACACAGTGAAGTAAAATGTTTGCAGGGATGTGTGATGACCAATAACATTATTAGAATAATTTAAATGCTTGATTTCTTCATCAGCGTAAGTGCTTTCTGTGATTATGATGTATACGTCTGAATGAACGAGCAGTTGGCCCCAAATGAAAATGTTCCTATTAAGCATATGCTAAATCAACACCACTCTGTAGATGGGCATAAATGAAGATAAAACACTCAACATTAGGATTCAATTAAAAACCTCCAGGATACGTTACCTGCCGCCTCGAGCACTGAAAGGCACTACATGGATTCCCAGAGGCCCTCCATCGTTGGGGACTCGTACGAGCTTTACCATATCACTGTGAGACAATGATGAATGAGGGAGCATGAACATGTACTGTAAACAAACCAAAACCGAAACAAAACAAAACAAAAAAAACCTGCTACAACACGGACACACGATCAACAACAGAAGAGAACACAACGAAAATCTCACCAAGCGCACACGCATACACGTACACATTCTGGAACATAAGCGTGAGGATGAGAGCGACAGTAAACAGTACATACCTGCACACTAGCCTGACGGCATGGGGAGAGAGCAAGCAGCAGAACAATGACATTAAAATGACACAGAACCCTCTCTCTCGGACCACACTCTTGTATGTGTAATACAAGTATACATTTTGTGAGTCAGATCTCTAGACTTCCACTGAAAACGTTCCATCCCAGTATTTATTTCAAGGACAAGGAAGAGTAAATGAATAAAGGGCTTTTGGCCACACAGCACTTTAAAATTTACAAAGTGCTCCTGCCTCGGTCACATTATCAATCCTTCCAATAGTCCAGTGTGTTTTGCCCCTGTTGGGGACAGGCCAGATGTGATCCAGCGATCCTTCCTGCCCACATTATCCCACAACAATACAAAGTCCTAAGCTTCCGGAAATATCCCACAATGCCGGGAATGAAACTCATTCCTCAAAGCCAGTAGATACCTGCTAAAAAATCAAATAATTTCTCTAAGTGTTTGTAACCAAACTTTAAAGTTGTGAAGAGAGATGTAAGTAATATGAAGCTACTTCTATTACATAATGGAAGTACTTTACTATTAAGCCTGAGTTTAATGAAAACTGGTTAATTTGGAGAATGTAAATTTTCTAATTCTTTTCAATGAGATTTCATTTTCTTCATAGTTTTCTGTGTGTGTATGTGTGTGTGTGTGTAGTGCACAGAAATATAAGCAGGTCTTATCTAACAATCAATTTTTAAAAATAGTATTTCAATTAAATATCTAGTAGAAGCAAGCTGGACAACTATGATTACCAATGGATTTGACAAAGATCTCAGTTTAGTTCTTACATAATGGAAATACCAATCCTTCAGTTGTATTTCTTAAATAAAAACCTAAAGTTATCCTAGATACTATTAACTGTCCTCGTTATATAATACAAAGACTAAAAGAAAAATACAGTGATATCAAACAAATCAAAACAAAATTAAGAATATGTGTATAGATGTAATCACATATGTTAACTAGGAAAAAATTAAAATTCTGCCAAACTGCCAAAATATTTATAGAAGTAATACTATTTAAACAAATTAATTTTTGTATTTTCATAGAATTTCACAACTTCTTATTTTAGATACTGTTATGTATCATTTGAATATCTATTCAAGGATTAGTTTGTCAAATGAAAATAGTAATGGTAACTTTAATAAATTTATTTTATTCCACATTCTTTCTGAAAAGAAGTAGGACATGGCAAGTACTTCTTAACTTTAATAGAGACTACTGGTTGCTGTCTATCTAAACATCCCCGATTCTAGACCCTGTTTAATCTCACTGAAAAAGCTCCCTTGGAAGACCAAGGAAAGAGAGAATTAAGAGTTGAAATGCCGATTATCTAGGTTCCCTCAACTTTACCCAAAGTCAAACAAAACTTCAGAATGATTGCCCTCCCCGGTCTAAACTACCAAGCGAAGAAGTCCTGAGAACACTTTCCACTTAAACATGTCAATACATAAGATAATTGTAAAGTTGTGATAATATAGTAAAGTTTTCCTTGTCCTTTTATACCTAAAGTCACATTTAAATCCCTAACCTATGACTCTAATTCTTCAACAGATATCTTGAGAAAGTCCATTTCTTCAAATCGAAAACATATATACTAAAATGACTAATGCTTACATGCTCAAACTGGTTTTTCAAGCAAAGTATATCTACATTTTTTTTTAACTTAGCAAAGTTGAAGAACAAACAAATGACCAAAACACGGACATAGAAAGCAATTTGAAAACAGTTACAATGCTGTTAACATGACAAACATTTTCAATCAAATACTATTTCGTATTGTCATTTAATAGTATTTGCCAAGGTATGAAACCAGGACAGGTCCATGGGAATTTCCATGCTGTACTTCTTACGTTACGTACTTAACGCAATAGATCAAAGATGCTTTTTGGAAAACAAACCAATGCAAGGCATGTTTTTAACTAAGCACAAACATACCGCATGCCATATGCTTTTGGAATACTTGTTGCTATCAGTGATGCTACATGTATATTACAAAATTAGTTAAAACCATCCATAACTTACTCCAGAGAAAAGCTGGGTATGTTCTCCAAACCAGTGTCAGCATGTCCAACGGGTTCAACGCGACTGTTATCTTCTTCTGTCCCATCCTCATCCTAGAGACACATAGCACAAAGAAGAGAAATGTACTCCATGTTAGGTTTACTTCCATCATGTGAAAGGAAACTGGATAAAACTGGAGTTGGGTAGGCATTCTGATCGTGTTAACTAGGTCCTTCCTCTAGGGAGTATCAATGTTAGTGATAAGGTAGCTATGTGTATATGCCAAGCTGTATTTTAGAGCCACAGTTCCCTGAGTTAGCATATCCAGGTGGTAGACAAGACACCACTGCAATAAGGAAAGAACTTCTACTTACGGGAACTTTATCATTTTTATTTCACTTTTCCATGTATGTTTTCAGGAATAATTATACATTACTAAAATGTTATGTTAATAAGTAAATGTACAGGGCACAGGCAATACATGTTTAAAATTTTTACTAACCCCAACAGTTGAGACCATTAGAAACCTTAATGACTACCAAAATCTTCATGTTCTTCCTAAATCAATGCTCCCTCTAAATCAGCTCATCAAAATGAGCGTGCAGGAAGTACCACACTAGACTCAAATCCTTCATCCCCTGAAATTTCACATAAAGACACCCTAAGCCAGTTGACTGGTTATTTAGAAGTATCTCTGAAGGCATTAAGATCTTAGCCATAAAGAACCACCTGTTTACGTCTATTTTTTTTTAAGATTTTATTTATTTATTTGACAGAGAGAAATCACAAGTAGTCGGAGAGGCAGGCAGAGAGAGAGAGAGAGAGAGGGAAGCAGGCTCCCTGCTGAGCAGAGAGCCCGATGCGGGACTCGATCCCAGGACCCTGAGATCATGACCCGAGCCGAAGGCAGCGGCTTAACCCACTGAGCCACCCAGGCACCCCTTGTTTATGTCTATTATGAAGCTTAAAGCATAGGAACAGGCACAAAGAGCAAAATAATCCACCCTCACTTTTGTATCTTTAATGAAGGCAGAATTTTGTAGAATATTATGTTCAACATGTTGTAGAAACCAGGTAAGTACACTGGTCCTGCAAAAGGTGTATGTGGAATAAATGAGATGGCGCCTAAAAAGAAATGAAATGGCCACTCAACAATATCCCTCATTTTATAACCTTGGTCACTGTCTTTTCATTAAAAGTTCACAGTTAGGATGGCTTTTCAGGATACTTTGAATAATAATAAACATGAATGACTGATACCAAAGGCCTTTTTAACCAAATTAGAATATTTAGAAAAGACTTGAAATCTCTAATCATAGTTGCTCAGAGGCTCAGCGTCTTCATCTTGGATCCTTTAGTACCTGGTACCCAGCAGATAGTCCATATATTTTGCTAATAAAAACAAAATCATCCCGAGAAATCTTTGGGGTAATAAGTTTAATAAGTTTCCAAATACACATAAATAAAATTTATTTAATCTGTTTCTTGGAAGTTTATACATACAACTTATATAAGCATATAATGTGTTAGGTCCATCCCTTTCTACTATATAAATTTGGTAACAGGGATTTTCTATGTGAATTTATTAAACTGCAGAAAAGAAAAGTTTTAAAACTTTTAAAGAAAAAGTCTTCTTTAAAAAAGAAAAAATATTTTAAAGATTTTATTTATTTGACAGAGAGAGACAGTGAAAGCAGGAACCCAAGCAGGGGTAGTGGGAGAGGGAGAAGAGGGCTGCCCCCACGGAGCAGGGAGCCTGATTAGGGCTTGCTCCCAGGACCCCGGGATCACGACCCAGGCGCCACTAAGAAGAAAAATTTTGTATTTTTAATCATGTATTTGAGAGACTCATAGCAGAAATATATATGCCATCAACAAAGTCATCAATCAACAAAATGATAAGTAGGTTCAGCGCACTGTTAAAGCAGTATTTTAAATTCTTCAAGCAGTATTAAGCCAACCCAGAGCAACTGGTAACACCCAACTGACAATACCTCTGAGAATCAACCAAAATAAGAAGGTGAATGCACCAAGTTTTTCTATGAATTGTAGATAGGTTCCATGTGTCTTCAATGGCGGTGCAGTGCATGAAGTGAAGGTACTTGAAGATTGATGATCCTATGATTTAAGAGGCTCTAATATGCACTTCTTAGTCATCTATCTCTTTTAAGCACAAGCACACAATACATTTCAAAGGTTAACCAGCATCTTGAACCTGCCTAAGAACCACACTTTAAATGTAAACAAGACTCCTAAAATTATGCTTTTCCATTGGCAGTGGGGGTAGGGAGGAGAGCCAAAGAGATTGTTTATAAATCAGATGGAAAACATAAAAATAATCTTTCAAGTTAAAAACATTTCAGTTCAGGATTCATTAATAATTTAAGCACCACTGAAATGCCACCATGATGTATTACCAGCAAAACACCTAAGTTGTACTACGAAACAGCCACATAAATGAAATGCCTCAAACTACAGTGATAAAAGAGTAACTGATAATTTACACATTCATTGTTCCCACAGTGGCCATTATCAGGCCCCCAAGAGCATGTAGAATATTATTTCATGCAGCTGCATATGGTGTTCAGTTTAAATCGCAACATTCACTGCCCTGAGGCGGAGATGCAATTGCTGTGGGAACCACAACTGAAAATTTCCCAACTTTTGGATGGGTGAATATCAGCTCCTGTGTCACTTTACTTTGTTGTTTTGTACTTTTAAAAAGCTGTGACTGAACCTGGTAACTTTTAGCACAAGTTATATACTGAATTCCATTATAGACACGGAAAATGGAACTTGGCTTTTATGTCAAATCAATAACAAAGGCCTAAAATACTAATTTAAACTATACACTGTTAAAAACTTCCAGATGAGAAAATACACTTTTTAAAAAAAATATATTTTATTTATTTACTTGACAGAGAGAGATCACAAGTAGGCAGAGAGAGAGGGGGAAGCAGGCTCGCCGCTGAGCAGAGAGCCCAATGTGGGGCTGAATCCCAGGACCCTGGGAACATGACCTGAGCCGAAGGCAGAACCTTTAACCCACTGAGCCACCCAGGTACCCTAGAAAACACACTTTTTAATCTTTTCCCTTCTCTCCATTTTATAGCATTTTATAGGAGAGCTCGGGTTCAAGAATCAAATGGCCTTGGGTGTGAGTACCAACTCTACCATTTGCCAATTTTATATCCTTAGGCAAGTTATATACCCCTTCTATTTCTATTCCTTCTTTTGTAAAATACAAACAATAAAAACATCTTCCTAGGACTACTGAGAGGGATAAGGTAACCTGTAAAACAAGTATAACATGGTGCCTGACACATAGTAATTGCCCAGTAAATGTTAGCTGGTACTGAAAAGAGAAATACATGACATATGAAACATACTGCAAATAAACGATTTACGGTAGTGTTACACCATTATATTTTAAGAGAATACATTCATCCTTTCATACTTTGTGCCTTACGAGACACCTTAATATTAAGCATTTGCCCACCTACTAATATTAAGCATATTATCTACTCAAACATAAAATCTACATTTTAGAAACCTTCAAAAAACCTGATATTTGTTGTGCTTTGCTATATACAAAGTACCTTCATTGTAAAATGTCTTTGAAATGAGAATCCTCATTAAAAAGTACAAACAACTAAATGCTGTATACAGTCAAATACATGGCATGAGGATGAAAACACTATGGGTTACTGGTCGAGGAAATTTTCAGAGGAAAAAGAAATGTCAAGAACGATGCCTGGGTGGCTCAGTCTGTTAAGCATCTGCCCTTGGCTCAAGTCAGGATCAGAGACCTGACATAGAGTCCAGTATCCGGCTCCTCGTTCTGTGGGAAGCCTGCTTTTCCCTCTGCCTGCAGCTCCCCCTGCTTGTGCACTCGTGTGCTCTCTTTCTCTCTGACAAATAAATAAAATCTTTAAAAAAAACAACTTTGAAGAACCTATGATTTTATCCCAAACTTAGCCTGCACAGTTCCATGGATGTTAGAGGAAAAAAACGAGACCCCTAGATCAGAGACAAAGGACTGTTTACTACAGCAATAGCCAAAGTATCATTCTTGGCTACGCACATTTCTCCAGCTAAAATTCTTACAAAGTAAGGAACGCTGGTGCACACAGAATAAATCTGAGCTGAGGGAACCCAAATATCTTACATAGGCAAAAGTGTGTCTGCCCACTGCTGTGGCAGGACACACTATATCTATCTTCCAAGGCTGTTTGCTGTACATACATCCTTGCAGGGATAGTCCACAACAAAGGCTTCCGCTCTCAAGGCATTAAATAATGGAAGAGAACAATGGAGAATTATCTCTCAACAACAGTGCTTAATCTAAGCACTGCCAAATGGTAGCATTTGTATGACTGCTAGCAAATAAAGACTAGGAGTATCAGTAACAAAATGCTCTATCATAACAATGCCTTTTAAAGTAACATTAAATTCTACTAGAGTCATACCTTCTATATTAAACCAAATTTTTCAGTGGGGATTTCTATGTTCAACCAACCAACCAAAGAAAAATCAAGTATGAAAGCTGAAAAAAAAAAATCTTGAGATAGGCAAAGTCTTCACTTCTCATGAATCTTTTCATATTAAGCTATTTTTGGATGTGCTCCAGCAAAATCCAAGAAATTCAATAAAGCAATGGACAGAACCCAAGGAAAGTCCTAGAATAAGGTGAAAAGAAAGCTCAGAGAAGCAGCAGCCAAGTCAGATTAGAACAACAGAACAGAGGAGTCTGGAAAGTCTATCTCCCTGAGAAAAAAAGAAATTAATAACTGGTCTGATATTTTTGAATATTTGGGAAATATTTTGACATACCTGTTAGAGCATGTGGGGGAAAGTTTTAGAAATACACAGATAAAACAGAATAGATTTTTAAAAGGTCAAAGCAATTGACTCCAGGAACAGCAAAGGAAAATGTGTAAGGGGAAAAAAAAGTTAATCAGAGTGCCTACCTGGTCACGCAGTGAGCCACAAACCGCCATCTAATGTGGCACTGGCTACGGATTTCACTTAGACTTCGGATGTGATAAGAGCAAAGAAATGGGAACATGGCAAGTAAAAAAGGCAGAAAAGAAAAAACCTTCATCTTCCACAGTGGCAAGTCAACAGATATCAATAACCAGTAACCAGGAATGAGCAACCCAACATTTTATTTAGAAACATGGAAGTAAGTACCAGAATAAATATATCCATAAACAGTCCCTCTGAGGAGAGGGACTGGGACAATCAGGAGGAGCAGAACAGAGTGCTCATTTTTTTTTTCATTAAAAGCCATCCAGTAGTATGTTTATTCTGACTACATATTTGAAATTCCCGAAGGACCTAAGGCTGGAAACCCAACCTGCCAGCAAGGCAGGATCCTTGGAAGAAGCAGGCTGTATAACTGTCCCAGAGCGATTCCTGGGTGTCCCAGCTCAGGTGCAGGAAAGGACTCACGTCAGCAGGCTACGAGGGCTCCTCTGGCTTCAAAGCCTCCCTCACGCCTCACAGAAGCAGGCACCTCAAAACACCACAGGCAGAGCTGCTTGTCACATACTTCGTTTTTTGAGCCCACATGCAATTTACTAATCAGAGGTCACTTGTACCATACAAATACAGTGGATGGAAGCTTTTTATCAGGTTTTCAGAAAAAGAGAGCCAAAAAATAACCAAAGCTTAAACTCTCAAGCAGAAGAGAGGAAAGATTTTGTTAACCCTTTGTTTACCATATTATATGGATCTAAGTAAGTTTTTAAAAAGATGGAAGAATTCTAGTCAAAGGCGAGAAAAAGAGTAGGAGAAAATGAGTAGATGATAAGCTTGGGTGAGACGATGAGTTTTAGATCAGGTTAGAAATGTGTATTAGACAAGTAGGGATAAAGACATTGAATTTATTTGTTCTTTGCTTCTAGGAAAAAGTAATCTTATTCTCCTCCATAATATGAATACTATCAAGGCTAACCCTCAACTTAAAAAGCCCTTACAGAACCAAGGGATGACACATTCAGAAATCACATGCACTCACATGACCTGCTTAAGAAAACTAAATTTGGCTAAACTCCTAATTACCTTTCTAATTTCAAAGCTTATCTAGTTATATTTTTTCTTGCTTGAGTAATGAATATGTTCTCTATAGTCACAGATTTTAAAATATATATATACATATATATATGTATATATATATATATATATCCAAAAACATAAGTAGGTATCATTGCAAAGAAGAAAAGGATCTGTAATTAGAACACTTAAAAATTGAATGCTGCCTCTATCAATCACCATATGAAATAAGAGGACAAATCTGTAACTGGTTTCCTTATAAAAGCAAGGAAATGAAAAGCACACATTCTGCTTTATAAGAACACAATAAAACTTTATCTAGAAACCAACCACCTGTACATCTATATTTAAACTCTAAGCTTCAAGGAATTAAATACTATAAAGTTATTACGTGAAAAAATGCCTATAATGTTAATAATTTATCATTTTAAAAACATTTTATAAAAAATTAGTTGTTTGCCTCCTTAAAATTTCCTACACACCTATCTTTGATCTTTATGTTTAGGAAATGCAAAAGGAAGTGAAAGTTCTGATGGTATCCTGTTAAATTTATGATATTTTTCAAGTGTTTTCATTATTCTTAACAATAAAATAATTTTAATGGTTCAATTATATTGCTACAAAAATGCTTAAGTAAAAGTCTTTTTCACACTTTTTAGAGTACCTCCAAGGCCTTCCAAACTTAATGAGAAACATGTTAACTACTAATGAGCTACACCATCTCCCCCAAAAAATATTTATTTGGAAGTTCACAGCATGAATTAAATCACTTTTGAGGGGGATCACATTCAGAGAAAAATAATTCCAAGGGGAATCTCTTTCCATATCCCCTAAGTATCACAAACAAGATTCCAGAAGGCTTTTCTGTTAATGTTGCCACCACTTGATTAATTGGCCCAATCACCAGGGAAAAGTAATTTCCCATCACACATGGAAAACAATTGAAAACATCTAGGGGAGGGGGCCTTCTCAACTGAGAATGGTAAATGTATAGCAGCAACCTTCTAAACAAAATCAGGAAATGTGTAATATAATTTTACTTCATGGTCTTTATATTCCGCTTGAGTAAAAACATTTATGAAAAAAAACCTAATTCAAATCCTTGAAGGATAGACAATACTAGATAATAAGACCTCTTAAAAGTATTTTCTTGTACTGTATTGGGAAATTAATAACCGTTATACTTTTAAATGCAGTGCAGTTCATTATAACATGAATTGAACACCACAGAACCCAGAGCTCAACACCAAATAACTGGGGCTTATATTAGGAATGATTCAGTACTTGTGATGTAGAATATTAAATGTGAGCTTCATCCCCCCAACAGGATTCCAAACATTCCCAGCTCAAGCTAATACTGATCAAATGGAATGGCAAACACAGTATTTAACACAGCCCATGAAATTTTCATTTACCACAGAAATGAAACATTTCCTGTCTTGGAACATACACAACATGACTCCACACAACCCAAGGCAAGAGAAGAGTCTTTAGAAGGAGAACAGATGGTGCTGATTTATGAACGCTATCTCACTACAGAGAACAACAAAAAGTATGTATCTTTGCACCTGTTACATGCAGAGTGGAATCTCAAAATTAAGTTCCAAAATGTAAGTTGGTTCCTCATAATTATTAGAATTTCAGGGCATGGAGGAATCATACCGGAAGACATCTGGTCCAAGATCCAATCATATACTAGAATCTCTTCCTTCACTTAATTCTTCCATTTTTTCCTGTGCCCCCATGATACACAAAAGAAGCTTTACATATTAATCCTTACTAAGAACACTGAATTCAGTAACTAATCCTGCATCTCACCCGGCATCAGCTGCCTCACTCCTACCCATATTTATGCCAAACACATGATCAAAGTATCTTTAACCACTTTGAAAATACTGAAGCCATGCTTCACATGAGGTGTCCAGTCCCCCCACCACACACGAATGGCCAGGCAGCCTTATCAATCTGGTTTCATAGGGGCCTTGAGTATGAGAATAACACCCAATTGTTTTCTTTTGAACATTCCTAATTTATGGATTGTTGAAATGTATGGATTTTTCATCTGACCATTCTGCCTTTCTAATAACTTTCTAGACCTTATCGAGGTGACATTTTAAAATGTTTTATTTTGGGGACGCCTGGGTGGCTCAGTTGGTTAAGCAGCTGCCTTCGGCTCAGGTCATGATCCCAGCGTCCTGGGATCGACTCCCACATCGGGCTCCTTGCTCAGCAGGGAGCCTGCTTCTCCCTCAGCCTCTGCCTGCCATTCTGTCTGCCTGTGCTCGCTCTCTCTCCCTCTCTCTCTGAAGAATAAATAAAATCTTTAAAAATAAATAAATAAATAAATAAATAAAATGTTTTATTTTGGGGGTGAAGTAAATAATACCTGGGTAAGTAAAAAAGAGATCTTATTCAGTGGTACATTAAAATACCATATGTTCAAAAATATTTACACACAACTATTTTCAGTCAAAAAACATTTTCTCCTTGGCTTAAAAATGGTTTCAAAATTAATATTTGATAGGAACTAAAATAATTTAAAAATGAACTTTCATTTAGATCAATAAACAAAAAATTGAAACAAATATTTCTTGCCAGTGATCAGTGCAAATTACTTCTTAAAGAGGCAAGAGACCTGCAAATTTTATAATATATAACAAAAATAAAAATGATAATTGCTAATATATATACTGAAGACCTACAATGTGCCATTTAGTAGAGAATCTACTGCTTTTGTCTTCGATACAACCTCAGTTTAATCCTCAGCACAACCCTTAAGCATATTTTAATAAACAAAACAACAGAATTTTATTTTAAAGATTTATTTTATTCTAGAGAGTGCATAAGTATGCAAGAAGGGGGAGGGGTAGCAGGAGAGAAAGAGAGAGAATCTCAAGCAAACTTGGCGCGAAGTGCAGAGCCCTACACGGGGTTTGACCACAGGACCCTGAGACCCAGGACCCTGACCTGAGGCAAAATCAAGAGTCAGACACTTAAGCAACTGAGCCACCCAGGTGCCCCAAAACATATGAGATTTTTAATGAATTATGTGTTAAACTTTTTTCCAAACATAATTTAGCAACATAACCACATGACAAGTTCCCAGTGATGGATTCACAATGCGGTTTGGATAACAGAGGTGTGCTGCTGACACACAAAGTATTTGTCAATAAGGTTTACTAAACGCTGTATGAGATATTATGTCTAGAAATGTACTGGGCATGCCCAGATGTGCAGTGGTGCACTGAACGACAGAGCTGGGCACAAGACCCACCTCAGCCATGTCACCACGCCCTACATTCCTAATCCAAAGAAAGGAAATAAGATGATCTGTCTGGGAAGCTATGATGGACTCAAGGATACCACTACATGCAAAGCGCCTTACATATAAAAGTAAAGTTTTTAGAGAAAAGAGAAAGAACCAATTTTACTACACATCTAAAACACAACACAAACTGCATATACACTCTGTCATTTAATCCTCACAACAAAGTGGGAATTCTCATCATGAGAAATTAAGCTTAGAAAAGATTTCACTGTTCCCTGCAGTGGTTGAGCTGGGATTTTGAAAACAGCATCAAAAAGGCCCATGGTCTTGAGTTTTGCCATATTTTTTCACTCCATTTTACTCAAGGAAGAGTGACCAAAGCTAGTAAGTAATGCATGTGATCCTAGTCAACTAGTGAGTGTCAGAGCCAGGATGTGTGAAAAGAGAAAATAATAATAAAACTTATGTTGGAGAAAAACTTAAATTCTGAACAGATAATAAATGAACTTTCATATGGAGTGAGACGTACTATTAAAATGGAGGTGGGGCTGTCATTTTAAGAGAAACATAGAAAGAATAAACATCAGGAAATTTAACTTGTGGTTATATTTGGGTGGCAAGATTACAAAGTGATTTTTATTGTGTCTTTATAGAAATAAGTATTTTTACCATGAGCATAAATTCTTCTTACAATAAAGGCTATTTTTATTGATTTTTTAAAACCTTACCATACTTTTATAAACTATTTTTATTACATAATATCACTGTATTATAATTTCTCTGAAAAGTGACTTTGCAAAGAATCAAGGGCTTAAAAATCAAACAGAACATTATAAAGAGGTACAAACATGGGATTATTCATTGATATGTATTATATTTAAGCCGTCTTAAAAACCAAGCAGAGATTTTTAAAAACCATTTTTGGGGTGTAGCACTCCAAATGGGAGAAAAGATTAAGATGAGAAAAAGACTTAACATGCCATATAAAATAAATTAAATAATTAGGAGAAATTTCAATTAAACAGAATCAATGGAGTTAGTGAGAAAAAGTCACAGTAAGGCAAGTTCATCACTGGGTCCTATGGTCCACAAACACCTAAGAGGACTTTCCATAGGGACCATAGGGACCAACATATATATTTTTTATCCTGCTTTCCTAGATGATAAACACATATTTCACCATTAATAATTTTGAAGGGCTTACTAAGAAAACATATAACAGTCCCCAAAGTTTTGTATTATTTTCAATTACTAGTAAGCAAGTAAAGAGTAACACATGGGTCCTGTAACAAAATCCACACATGTAAACATGCATTAGAATGTGTACCGGTTTATTACTTCCCACTGCAGTATTATAATTTCACAAATGAAATGTAGTCATTAAGTTACTTGAAACCAATAAATAGCTTGAATAAAGTAAGTAGCTTTAAAAAAGTGCTTTCACTCAATTTTCTAGTTGAATTCAATGAAGCAAAAACTAGTCAGTAGATTTCCTAGGGATTGAGAGAATGTATTCTCTTGAACAAAACGAAACTGCTTATATGTTTGACACAAAGTACATAGCAATGATGGTAAGTCTGAATGCTCAATTTTAGATCATGGTTCAACAGCTTATAATAGCATTAGAAATTAACATTAATAAAACTAATTAGCTATGCATTACTGCACTGTCTCTAATACCCAGAATGTGATAAAAATGCCAAACAAAAATTAAGATATTAAAGAAATACACTCATCTAAAGTATAAGACATGTGCTGTATTTGGTATAGCACTTCATTCTGTTGGTTAGAAACATGGATTCTGCAGGATCCCGACAAATTATGTAACTTCTCTGTGCCTCAGTTACTCACAGGCTGGGAAGAGTACTGTCTACTGAATTTCTATGAGAATCACAGGAGTTCATTAATGCCGATTATCTGGAACACTGCCTCGTGATGATTAAGTACTAAGACTTCCCTGTACATAAGTAAAACTAAATCTTGATTTATAAAATATCATTTGATTTTAAAAATAAATCTGTCTTCTATCCTATACAAAAGTTGGTTGTAATGATTGAAGTACGTCATGCACTCCTAGAAAACAACGCACTGATCGAGATGAGTCCCAGCTTTTCCACCTTACGTTTGGTATTTCTTTCTAGTGTTTTGAAATCTTACATGTGTTCTTTGCTTACATAGGAATCGCAATAAAATATGAATGTTTCACCTGAAGTATTTTATTTCAAATTGTACAGAAAACATTTTCAAAAGATTTCATTTCCATCAAGTCACTCATCACAGGATACTTTTCAACTCCAGTCATCACAGGTTTCTAAATAAAAACATTTCAATATTTAGGATTATGTTCTTTGAAAGTAGTCTAAAACAGAATGCTTCAAATGACATGATCATTTTAAAGAGCTTAGTGCTCACTTATTTTCTGAAAAGACCAAATCAATAGATATTTCTACCAGACTGATATTAAGCTGTCCATTTCACAACTTTTATGGTCTGCACTGGAAGACAATTCTCCTTCAGACTCTGGCATACTTGCAAGTCTTGAGAATACAGGTAGTATCTCCCTCCCAAGGGCGGTACCATAACCTCTATAACATAATCCACACAGCATGAAGACCTTATATATCTGGGCCAGTGGTGACATTTCCGCGGGTTTGGGGATAAGAGGAACTAATCCAAATATGCTGATGCTCACGCTGCTGGCTCTGCTAACAGTAACAAAATCTTTCATCTCTGATCCAGGACACTCATCCTCCATCACCATCCATGCAACTGTAGCAGGCTAACTAGGTAGCTTGTAAACAGGGTAAAATTTTATCCCTTTTCAATTCCTGACTGGCTACTCCGATACACACACATACACACACACGCCCCTTAGTTAATCTGATCAACAAGAAGCCTTGCTGTCATTCTAGTTCGAATTCAGTATTACTAACGAGACTGAATATATCACCATTTTTGTGAAACACTCACACAGGCTCTCTGTAGATTTGCTATTCATTTCAATCATTTATTTATCAGGAGCTTATCTTTTCCAAGAATTTTAACAAAATCTTTATAGACTAGTAATATTACTCCTTTAGATGTCATCTAGACGACCGACTTACGGTTCGTGTTCACTTCATGTGAAACGAAGTGGTGATACAAAGGAACAGTACTTTTCAACAGCGATTTTCTCCTTTTACTGCTTTCCCTCTGCCTTTCATAAGGACCTATACTTCACTTCCCTTCACCTTTCCTCTCACCCATGTCCCAAAACAGATCAACCCTCGGCTTGAAGATGTAGCCTTCAGAAATATTTCCAAGCAAAAAAACGGTCTAGAGGAAAAGATCTGTTTAGGAGCGGTGACTGCCTAGGATGTCCATTTCAACACATTCACTTATTACTAAAATTTCTTGAATCAGAGAAATGAATTAAATGCTGGGAGATCATTTCATTAGATTTAATAACCATATCATTTGCTTTTGATTACACAATTTGATCCAATTATATCAGTACTTTTGGTTTCCTCAGGTTGTTCCCTTGGGATATAATTAAATTCGGAATTCGTGATTTGCAAATGGACTAAAAAACTTCAGCTCATTTTATATGAAAGACGGCCTTATCAATATTTACCAGAAAGAGATGCCTTCAGAAAAAAGAGCCTCATTACAATTTTTAGTATAAAATGATGGAAAAAATGATTATGTAGGACAAGTAAAAAGTATAAAACACAACTGACACAACTTTCAGTTAACAAAAATAAAAGGTTTGAAATATTTATTTAGGTCACATTCAGGGATAGAAACTGTTTTATGTTTTACTCTTAGAACATTCTGGTAAAAGAGGATCAAGTTGTCCACTGACCTGTGCTCCAAATGATAGAGCAGGTTGATCTGGGCTACTCGCAATAGGAACGTTCCCTCTGAAAAAAGTTCATCAGTTTCCATTAGCAGGAAACAGACTTTGTAACTAATAACAGATTAAAATAAATTCTAAAACATTCGACAGTAAGTGTCTTTCTAAAAGCCACAACATCTATCCATTTAATACCAGGACTCTAGAGCGCAGACATGTGTATGCCCCTGAACAATGTGCAGCAGCTTCAGACAAAGACGAAGAACAGGGAAGTGCATTCAGAAGCCTTTCACACTTTTCCTGTAAAGTCAGCTCAGCCTTTGTTATTCAGATTAGCTTTTCAAGGGCCAGAGATACCTTTCTCCCCCCTTATTTGAGAAATCTTTTGAATACCAAATACTATTTCCTATTCAAAACCCTGAATCTGTCATTAGGCAATTTCTAAAATAAGTCTCATGGCTCTTCCATCCTGATTCTTCCTTCTCTCTGCAATCCCTGGCTGCCTGATTCCAGGATCTGTATCAGCAGGCTCCATTTCTCTGGCTCCGGCCAAGTCTTGGCCTTAAAATGTGAAACCCACTCCTCATCTGGCCACACCCCTTTGTCTCTGTTCTCCATCACTGTGAAAATCACCTTTACATATGAGAATTCTTTGTAAAAACCGAATTACAGGGGACTGGCGGGGGGAGAGGGAGCTATAAATATCCTTTAGGGTAGGCCGTCAGATATTAATATAATTTCATTTTTTTTTTAAAGATTTTACTTATTTGACAGAGATCACAAGTAGGCAGAGAGAGAAGGGGGGAAGCAGGCTCCCGGCAGAGCAGAGAGCCCGATTTGGGGCTGGATCCCATGTCCCTGAGATCATGACCTGAGCCAAAAACAGAGGCTTAACCCACTGAGCCACCCAGGTGCCCCTCATCTTCTTAAAAGAATCATTAAACCATGAGAAAATTTATGTAATACTGTTGCCAAGGCCAAAGCAGTTGAGTCACACGTATTGACTAAGTCAAAGAGACATGCACTTACAGACCTCCTTTCTTCTGCCAGTTAAAAGAAATACCACCAAGATCCAAATCGTATTTTTAAAATAGGAGCACATATACTGTACTCCACAAGCCTAAGGAGAGGCTTGCCATGGTGCAGGTGTCTTCCCAATGCACTTAAAATTCTATGGTACCCCAAACACCCCAAAGAACACCCAGCCCTCCCTGGCTTCTCCAATAGAACTGGAAAGTTTAAAAGGGTCAGTTTTATATCACAACCTCAGACAAAATCCCAAGGTTTCTATCAAAGCAATGCCACTACAAAAGCACAGGGAAATTGGAACCGGACCCAGCACCCTTCTGGTAAACCTTCCAGGGGCTCATGGAGAGAGGGTGGGCAGGCTGGTAAAAGCAGTAGACACACACATGCGGAAATCCATCTGGGAAAGCAGAAGTCTGGCCACTCAAGTTAAAGACGCAGACGAATGCAATGAGGGGCTGCCGAAGTAGTGACCTGGAGGGACGGCCGAAGGCTCCCAGCAGTTGCTATGAAGATGTGATAAAACCACGAGTGCACTGATCCGTGTCTAACAAATAACTCTCAAAGGGGGAAAAAAAGTCCTAATTTGTAGCACTTGCCAACACCCTGCAGCGGACTCCAAGCTACTGACATGGGGTCATCATGGCAAGGGGCTACCATCAAAGGAGACAACTCCAGAGTGACTACCCAAGTAGCTGTGAGGACGACTAGAAAGAAAGGAGCGTTCTCAGAAGATTAATAAAGAAAATCAGTAATATAAAATATCAGCGCTCCTTCTGACACTTAACCATACTTGGCCAGATTATTGTTTCATTTTGTTTTACAACCTAACAGGGATATTTAATATCTGTTGTTTGTTTAGATCTTATTTGAATCAACAAATGAATTACTATTAACCAATGAATTTATACCAACAAACCACTCTAACAGCAAAAGAACCATTCTTATTTAAATCAAAGAGGACCTGCATAAAAGGCCAGTGATCAGGGGATTAGACACTGTAGAGTCTCTGGTCACCTCTGTGGCACCTTGATGAGACCAAAGAAAGGGGTCACCTTACAAAGTTCGTGAAGCTGGGGTACAGACACAGGCTGCATTTTACTCCGACTATTCCCTTCAGCAAAGCACCTACCTAAATGCAAGGGCCCCAAGTGTAATATTCATTTTTGGTGTTTAATAATTACACCCATTAAGTGCATATATTCAGAACAAAGCCTCTTAACTAACGGATATTTTAGTTAAACCCTGAAAAATACGTTATAGGGAATAATTACCTCACAGGAGGAAGATGGGTAAAAAGAGAGAAAACATATATGGAGAGTGGTAATAACATTAAACACCTTCATGAATGTGCCAGGGACCACACACAGGTGCTGTCCCTGTTCTACAACTCGAATTGCAGCTCAGATTGGTTAAGTAACCCACCCTCTGTCACACAGCTACCAACCCACTCCATCAACGGTGTGCATATAAATCCATCACAGTCGAGGAAGAGCATCTTGAGAGCAGGGCAGGTGACCTGTAAATACACACACAAACGCGCGCGTGCGCGCACAATTACCAGCACCATCACAAAGTGTACATGGAGTTTGCCTGGTGAAGCTCTCACCCCAGGGAAGGGGCAGGGCCTGGGATCGAGCAGGGAGACTGCTTCCCCCTCTCTGCCCACTTGTGATCTCTTTCCCTCTCTGTCAAATAAATAAATAAAATCTTAAAAAAAAAAAAAAAAGTATGAATCTACAGTAGGTTTTCCTCAGGCGACTTTGTGTTCTCAACATCAAACTCCATTCCAGATTCCAAGATTCTAAGTGTGAATCTTGGCTCTCCTGAAGGCACTAGATTACTAACAGTAACAACTTAGAGCAACATGAATTTGAAAACACAGCCAGAACCCACCAGGTATTAACATCAACATCCACGTGTCAGAGACAGAATGTGGGAGACTATAAACACAGAGAAGCACCTGCACATGAAATTACTCTAAGGTCTGTGACCTTCTATTTCTTAAACAGAGATCCTAATTGGGGCTGTGAACTATTTTTACTTCATTAGCTGAAATGACCACATTCAGGTAACAGTAAATTCATTTTGCCATTTTAAAGAAAATGTTAACAACCTAGATTATATATTAAAAAAATGGTTTTTTTGGAAAACTTCAATCCTACAGAAAACTGAATAAATATATTCAACCCAATGTACCTTATATCTAAATTCACTAATTACTAATATTTATCTTCTTTCTCATATAGGTTTTCATTTTTGAACTATTAAGATTAAGTTGCCATAGATATTCTTAAAGGTGACTTGAAGATAATGAATTATTTTCAAAAACAGAAAATAGAATACAGTTGTCTTTTTTTTTTAATTTGGAAAAATGTTGTAAGGAACGGATAGGAGCATATGTCTTAATGGTTTTCAATTACCAACTGCATTTATTTTGTTTAGCTTTTCTGATGTTTTACAAAAGAAAAACAAAAAGGGGGGGGCGCTTGGGTGGCTCAGTGGGTTAAGCCTCTGCCTTCAGCTCAGGACATGATCTCAGGGTCCTGGGATCGAGCCCCACATCGGGCTCTCTGCTCAGTGAGAAGCCTGCTTCCCCCTCTCTCTCTGCCTGCCTCTGCCTACTTGTGATCATCTCTCTCTCTGTGTGTGTCAAATAAATAAATAGAATCTTCAGGGGGAAAAAAAAGGAGAAAAATTAAGTTTAAACTACAAAAGACTAGAAATTTAGGACTAGAGATTCCACAGGTACTTTTCAGTATAGTACAAATAAAATATCCTTGGTTTAACAGATTATGATGTGATTTTAGAGACGTTTCCACATGGAGAAATGACCAGGAACCAACCTAGAAAGGATAAGATTTGGATTTCAGAGTAGGTGAAAAAGTAGCGAGGCAAGCCTAAAAATAATTTTTTTAAAAGATTTTCTTTATTTAAGAGAGAGAGCGCACAGGTAGGGTGAAGGGCAGAGGGAGAAGCAGACTCCCCACTGAGCAGAAAGCCCAATGTGGGCTTTGATCCCAGGATTCTAGGATCATGACCTGAGCTGAAGGCAGACGCTTAATGAACTGAGCCACAAGGTACCCCCCAAAACAAATTTTAAAGAATATATAACTTTTGTTTACTAAAAGCATAGTTTACTTAAGTTTTCTTAAGTCTATAAACATAAATCTATTTCATAATTGTACATTTTTCAAATATTTGGATGTACTGATTCTAAAAAAAATATTTGTTCTATGTGCTAGATGACTAGATAATGAACTTTGAGATTTCCCAAGTAAATTTTTGGAGTTTATCAGGAAACTCTTCAAGACAGTAAAATACCATGACGGTGCTTATTATATGTGCTTTATTCTGAACACTATCCATATTCCTAATGGGCATGTGAAATAACAGTTATTCTACCAGACAATCTTTTGTTTCATAAATTGGAGCAAATAAACTAAAGGCTCATTTAATATCTATCATTACTATTCCTCAGAAAACTACTACTCTGCTTTAGAAATCTTTAATTTGCTAGTCTTTATTGAGTTTCTACCTTCAAATCATGGCACTTGACACAAAGACATTTATCTGGTCATGTCCCATTTTCTGAAAGCAAGTGATTCCAAGACTGCATTCAACTTTTTAATAAAAGAGACTACACATTTATAAAAATAAATATAAAAATATATTCCTTTTAAATATTAAACTATTAATTTTAAATTAATCAAGTAAACTTTAAAGAAGATGTTGGATGTTGAAGAACAAATGGGAAAGAAGTAATGCAAGGGAACATTATTTAAAGCAAAGGAAATCAACCCACCTCGGCTTTGGAGTGTATGTATTTCTCTGGCAATTCTTTTTTAATGTTATAAACAGAATGTCCCCATCATTAAGTCATCTAATAAAGGATTAAACTAGTGCTAAAGTATACAGAATAAAATATAGAAATCCTATTTCACCACTATAATTCTATTCCAAGTTGCTCCCTTAGAATTAATAACAGTTGCAATTTAGAAGAAAAAATTCCTTCAATTTCCTTTTTATATTCATAATAGGTCCATATACTCAGGTATAATCTTTGTATGAAATGAAACATTACTATACTCAGTGAAACTTACTCTCTTCACTTAACAGCATGTCTCAGAAATCTTCCAATAGTACCTTAATTGTTTCAATGGCTGTATTCTATAGTACAAATATAAAATAATTAATATGGCCACCACTCCATTAATGGGCAACAATAACTTGTCTCCAGTATTTTACTACTGTAACAATAACATACTTATCCATGTGCAAACATTGCTGTGGGTAATATTCCCATTAGCAAAATTTTGAAATCAAAGGCAGATATTGCCAAATCCACTTTCAGAAAGGCTTCGTCAATTACATTTCAATCTGTAGTACATGAGCGCAGCTACAGGGTCACGTCATTGCAAATACCTGACATGAAAAATATTTTTTTTAAGATGTATTCATTTTTTTGAGAGAGAGAGAAAGAGAGAGCACGCACAGTGGACAGGGAAGAGGGAGAAGGAGAAGCAGATACTGTGCTGTGCTGTGCGCAAAGCCAGACAACAGGCACTGTCTCATCACCCATAGATCACCACCTGAGCCAAAACCAAGAGTCAGATGCATAACCAAGGGCACCATTCAGGCGTCCTAATATGACAAATATTTTTAATATTTGCTAAACGACAGCCAAAAAAAAATCAGTATCTTAATTTGCATTCCCATGATCCCTAGTGAAGGCGAGCATCTATTCATAAGAAGACTTTTACATTTTCTTTGAAAATGAAAAAAAATTTTAATAAAAAGGCTTAATTAAGCCAATACAGTAAAGTGAAGAGGAATTTTTATTCCTACCCATTTTATTAAATGATGAACTCTGATCAACAGCAAAGTTTTAACAAACCAGGTCACATGTGCAAGACTGATGGGCAAAAGAAGAGTATGTGACTGTCAAGAGAATGAAGCAGATGACCCAATGGCTGGTGGTCATGAGCCCAGGACTCAGTGGACCTGAGCTCTAGGACACATCTGCATATAGTCCTGTTAGCTGTTATATAGCATCACAGCCATTTACATGACTTAGAACTTGACTCTTCTCTTTGTCCAGGAGATGGTCCGTACCTACCAGCATTCATAACATATTACATGTACAATAGTTCTTGTGGAATTGAATCAAGACACATCCCATGTGCACATTCACAGAAAGAAGACATTAGATGACAACTGGTCATTTAAAATGTGTACTTACAGCATTTCATGTGGTATTAACTCCCACCAATAGGCCTGCTGGCTCAAATGGTGACGCTCAAAGATATACACAGTGTTAGAACAAGGTTATCTTTGGAAACAAATTTTGTTACTCTTCAATCTATAATTTTAAAATACAAAACTCAATTGATCTTTTCAAAGTGATCCCAAGGTAAAGTTTAAACTGAACTAGTACATACTAGTTCTCTATATTACTGATTTGTATGACTCATATACAGCTGAAAACCTGGTGTCCATTGTTTTTCTTTTTTTCCCAGATGAGATAGAGCAGAGAGCACTGTATTAGTTTCAGGAGCACAAGAGAATAATTCAGTATTTATATATATTGTGCAATGATCAGCACAGTAAGTCTAGTTAAGCTCCATCATAATACATAGTTACAGATTATTTTTTTCTTCTGAGAACTTTTAAGAACTACTTTTACCAACTTTCAAATACACGATATAGTATTATTAACTATACTCATGATGCCATACACTGCATCCCCAGGTTTATTTATAACTGGAAACATATAACTTTTGACCACCTTCACCCATTTTGCCCAACCCCCAGTCCCGCTCCCTTGGACCACTACTCTGTTCTTTGGATCTAGCAGTCTGGTTTTTGCTTTTCTTTTAGATTTCTCATATAGGTGTGACCATATGACATTTGCCTTTCTGGGCTGGACTTGTTTCACTTACATAATGCCCTCAAGGTCTATCCATGTTGCCACAAATAGAAAAATGTCCTTATTTTTTATGGCTGAACAATATTCCATTGTGCACACACACATACACCCACATCTTGTTCATCCATCACCCGGTGATGGATACTTAGGCTGCTTCCACATCTTGGCTACAGTAAATAATGCTACAATGAATATGGGAATTACAGATTATCTTTCTCAAATTACTGTTTTCATTTCCATGGTGGTTACGAGCATATGAATCACTAACTCATTGGGGTAGACGTTGGGTGCAGTCTGATAAACTGAGAACTTGATAAAAGCAATGAACCCTTTCCCCAGGAATACGCTCATCAAACAAGGTATTTTCCTTACGAATTCAGGGAGTTCTCCTCCATCTAACCACTTATCAACTCAACAACTGAATGCCTATGATGTGCCAGGCACTGTCCTAGGCATTTGAGACATGAGTGAATAAAACAGACAGGATTTCTTTCTTCCTGGAATTTTTATTTTAATAGGCAGGACAAAAAAATGTGATTAAAAATTACAAAAAATGTAATAAGTAACTTATATGAATGTGAGAGAGTGTTATTAAAGACGGAGTAAAGTAAGGGGAGCTGGGAACAGAGAAGGTGGGAAATTCAGAGGCAGCAGTTAAAGTCAGAGCTGTACACGCAGGTGAGGAGACAGCTTACTGAGGGGAGCAGAATCCAGCAACGATCCACAGGACGGACAGTTAAGGTTGGAGTGTCTGGGGAAAGATCATTCCAGGCAGAGGACCAGAGCAAAGACCCTAACAGAGCACAGGCATTCAAGGAACACACCTCACAGACTTCCCAAAACACTCCAGGGACACACCCCACCTTCTCCCAACCCTGGGAGTGTCAGTTCCTAGAGAATCTGTCACTGCCTATGCAGTTAGGGTACACTAGACAATGGCATGGGTTTTAGAGCCAGAGAAACCTACATTTGTATGCAAATTGTTGTACTTGTTTTATAACCCTTAGCAAGTTATAGGACTTTTAAGACCCAAGTGTCTTATCTAGAAAATGGGGATAATAATGTGAAACTCTGTCTCATAGGTTCTGCATAAGGACAATGCATATGAAGGGCTCAGCACTAGGGATCTAACGCACAGCACAGGGATCAGAGTCAACAGCACTGTATTCCAACTTCCAAGTTCCTGAGAAATTAGACTGAATTGTTCCCACCACAAAAAAGAAATGAATTATGTGACATGGAAGAATTATTATAATTAACACCATGGTGGTAATCACACTGAGAAATATAAATGCATCATATTAATACTTTGTACTTCCTAAAATTATATGTCAATTATATCTCAATAAAAATAAATAGAATAAACAAGCTCCTACTTAAAAAAAATTAAACAGAGTAAAAATCAAGATACTGAAGATCTTGTAATTACTCTTAACAAAAAATTATCCTATCATAACATTCCCTCTCTCTCTCTCGGGGTTTAAAAAAAAAAAAAAAAGCCAACCCATGTTTTTATTATTAAAATTGTTTCTATGAGAACTTAAGTATTAAGAAGTTAAACTATGTAAGAATTACTAAGGTTTTCCATACCATCTTAAAAATCACAAGGATTTTTTTTTAATTCACAGAATCATTATAGGGCAAATATTAATGACCTGGTAAATTTATAATCACATGGGAAATTGAAAAGTAACTACATAACTGGTCCAATTTTTATCTTCTTATTTACAGGAAGTCCTTAAGCAGTATTAGTCTAGCAAAAAGTAGCTCAACACAGACTGAAGATTAATTTTTAAATTCTCCTTTATTTTAAAGCTCATATATTTCTATATTTTCAAATGTTATATACCATAAGATCTAATGCTTTACACATTAATGTGTTACATAATAGTAAAAACAGTAACAGATGAGAAAAGTGAAAATTTGATGATAAATAGTTCTATCATCCCATTACATCAAGCAATCCATGTGCAAGGTAAAAAATAAAGTCATGAGTCATGTCACAAAAGTTCTTAACAAGAACAGGGATTTTAATAATCAGAATCCTTGGGAAAAGAATCATGCCCAATGCTATTTAATATATTTACAGCATATCTGTTGGAAGAGAGAGACACAAGATATACTCCAGTAACACAAAACCTAGTCAGTAGAAACCAGAAGGGTCTTTGAAAGACTCCAGAAGGAACTAATCAAATATGAAACATGATGAAATCTGGCTTATTAATGCAAGGTAATCCAGGTTCTCTTTAACTCTAATTTTGAGCAAACAGCCCTATCAAAGGAGCAATGGCTTCCTCCCATTAGCACGAAACTAGGCAACAACCCCTCCTATCATTTAAAAACTGAACAAAACAAAACAAAACACATCCTTCCCATTTCTCTTAGCATTCCATGTTTTATACCTCCTATTTATTCCTCAACCTCCTAGAAATCTGGTGCATGGCCCTTCATTCTCCAAAAATTATCACTTGCCACTTTTAAGGTCTTAGTCATAGGAAACCACGTCTTGATTATTACCAAGACCAACTGACCCTACCTCCTAGTTTCTATCAGATTTATTCTTTCTTCCTCTACTGCAACAGTCTGGGTTTAGGATGTTCTTTCTTATTGTCCTAATGGGGCTCTCTCTTCCCAAATCAGTGGCTTCAATGGTTAAAGAAACCTGTTTTCTAAATCAGTGTAACAGAATCAACTCCTTTTCTTCATGACCAATACTGTCTTCTCCGATTACATATCTGGATACTTTCACAACCTGGACTCAAGTTCTGTTATCCAACTGTCTACAAAGGAACACCAAACCCTCAACACAATTAGTCACCAACAAAAATCACCTCGATTTTCATGTTTCTGTAACTTTGTTCTGCGAGGTTCCCACTATACACCTTCAATATCCAAAGTGAATACCATTTATCCAAAGCAGTCCCAGTGATTTGGAGCAGAGTCCCTGAATACCTGCCCAAATGTCACATCCACCTGAAATGTTCACATAATGCCTTTCACCCCTCCTCTGTGACCTCATCACAGGCACGATGATTCTAGTCCTCTTTGACCTCCGAGATCGTAAGTTATCTGACAGCAAGGGTGGATTATGAGTAAATTATTTTAGTCCATACCAGTACTGATGTCTATACTCAATACTACAGAGATATTTAACTAAACAAAAACAAAAGGGAAAATTTAGTATTATATTTTCAAATGTAGAATTAGGCTGGTTTTGAAACCAAAATTTAATGGTAAATATTCATGTTGCTCAAATGAATGCTCTTCTTTGCAAATGTACCTGACTCACAATAATACGAATGTAGGAGACTGGAATTAAGTTCTAGCTAAGACTAGTCACACCATGAAGGGGAAGAAAATGAGAGTGGTCCAAGCCATACAGAGGCTAGGAAGAGGCAGTGGGGCAAGAGTTGGCAGTTGTATGGCATAGGAAGGAAGAAACAGTCAAACACCCCCTACTGGCATGTGGAAGAGGGAGAGCTGGAGAAGGAGCTGGAATATACTGTATCAACCAGACCTAACTAGGAGAGAAAAAGGACAGGCAGACCAGTGTCCTGCAAGGTGGGCAACGGTCAAAAACATGGCTTTAGGCAATAAAACCACCCCTAGCCCACCTCCATGGCTGCCCCAACCTTCAACAGAGGAAGACTTATTAAAAAACCTCTCCCAGCTTCCTTGACCCCAGTTACTATGAAATTTTTAAGTCAGTGTGACTTACAGGATTGTTGTTATGAATTGGCCTAGTAAGATGAGGGACAATGCAAAGAGCCCAAAGTCACCAACTCTCCTTGTCTACTCACAAATACATGTGATTGTTTTATTGTCAAAAATACCTAAAACACTATAAGTTGCTTTTATTTCTAACAGTTTAGTTCGGAAGTGAAAGACAGAAATGCACAAACAAATTATTCAAAATAAAGATGAAGTGGTGTGGTCCTTCACTGTTTGGGATGGAAAAGGGAGGCTGTCATAAAATTGACAGGTATGAAGGTTAGAGCCCAGCCAACAGGACAAAGGACCAAGCAAGAATACAGGGCCAGAGGCTCCCTGATTCAAACCATAAAGATGGGGTGGGCGGTTGGGGAGGGGGGATTAGAAAGAACAAAAACTAGTTTATTCTACATCAAACACACAAACACACACACACACACACACACAGTAACTATGGAAAAATCAATGAAAATTTGTTAGCAGTGCAAAATGTTGTACCAAAGAAATTAAAAATAGTAGCCCAGGCTAAAAGTGGTTAAGAAAAAGAACACAGTAAATTACTTCTTTAGAAATCAAAGGATATAGGGCACCTGGGTGGCTCAGTGGGTTGGGCTGCTGCCTTTGGCTCAGGTCATGATCTCAGGGTCCTGGGATGGAGTCCTGCATCGGGCTCTCTGCTCAGCAGGGGGCCTGCTTCCCTTCCTCTCTCTCTGCCTGCCTCTCTGCCTACTTGTGACCTCTCTCTGTCAAATAAATAAATAAGATCTTTAAGAAATCAAAGGATATATATGGAAATTTTCTTTTAGAAGATATAGTCTTCGTTTCTAGAATCAGAGTAAAATGCTTAAAAATGTAGTTTAATTTGTAAAAGTTCTAAATAAATTTGAAATATATATTGAAATATAAAATGTCATTAAAAAAATGGCTTTATATTTTAGAGCCAAAAAGAGTTACAGTGTAGAACCTAAAAAGACTATTAGTCTGAATGAGGGGGAAAAAAAAAATATATATATATACACACATATATATATATATATGTATATATATATGGCCAAATCTCAGAAGCTGGGAGACCAAACTTTTATACAGCATAAGCACTGGATAAAATATCCATAAATTCAAGTAACTGGAATATATTCATGAATTGAGACTGTAGTTATGTTTACTTCACCTATTTGAATTTAAATAAAAGATCAACCTACATGAGAAGCATTATAGCTACAAGTAGATCAATACTTATAAGTAAATAAAAATCTGCTATACCTACAGACATAATCTTGTGCTTCTTCATAAAATACTGAGAAACACCTTATTTAAAGTGTTTACAGTCCTACTGCAACCAGAAAAACATGCTGATGTATATCTTGGCTACATTTTTTCTTATTGTCAAGGGATTTTAACCATACATATAATTATATGAAAAGCATCACCACCTAATACATGTAGAAAATACAAAGAATACTGATTATAAGGTTCAAAAATGTTTCAAATACAAAAAGCATAATCTAAGATTTTTTACAGTGGAATAGACTGTTGTATGTAATTTTCTTATTATTCTACCTAACAAGGCCTTATATTTAAAGATAAGAAGCAAGTTGAGTTCCTAATGATAGAACATGACTACCAAAAATTTATAGCAATCACTAGGACACAGTGAGTGGCAGAGAATAACAATAAATGCTGTATTAGGTTTTGATTAGCATGTTACATCATTAAAATAACATTTACTGCATACTGAGCTACATTATTTTACTGAAGTGCACCAGATAGGTTCTACTGCCTAATTTTTTTTTTTACAAATAAGAAAATTAAAACAGGAAAGAATCAAATCCATATGACCAAAGTCACACAGCTATGGCAACAGAAATCTAAGTTTTCCTGGGTCCAGGGCATAAGCTGCAAACCACTATGGAATGGTCATTAAAACTTCTGAACAATCATACTCGTAAGAGAGAGGGAATTTCCCCACAGTTGCCCACATACGGAAATAGTCGCTCGCAGAGGTCAGCCTAAGAGGGCATGAATTCTAAGCTTTGTGATTATGGGCACACACCACCAATGCTCACTGGGTTTTGCCCACAGAGGAAGCATCAGAACATCTTTTACTTGAAAGTACTGAAAATTGTATCCAAGTCACATGATAAAAACTGGTATTTTGTGGACAGATCATTAACTGAAATAAATTATTTGGATTTCCTCAAAATTTTACCACACTCCCTTTTCCCCAGAGATACTTTTAGAACATTACTTTTCAATAAGTGGCCATTTCAATCCACGTTCTGCTATTCCAAGTAACTGAAGATTAAGAGGCTTATTCAATTTTCCATTTAAGAAGATGAACTAGGATCCGATTTTGGTCTACTTGACTAACTGTCCCACCATTTCCATTTTCAAGCACAGCGATGTCTCACAGCAAGCACCCAAAGCACACATGATCAGAGACTAAGTTAATTAATGACACAATATTGATTCAAGAGGTGGTGGGGGGGGGGGACATCTGACCAAAAGGATTGGAATATTTATTTGAAAGGAAGGAAGAACAATCCAACAGAGTTCAAGATAGGCATGAGATCATGGTAGGAGATGAGGCCTAAAAAAGTTAAATTGGATTTTGGATTGCAGAGTACATAGCATACCAAGCTAATGAGTTTAATTTTAAATCAGAGTGCAGGAGGGAGTTTTGTCGTGCTTTTAAACTGGAGGGTGATGCAATGTAAGTGGTGGTTTGAAAGATAATGCAAATAGGAACACGCAGAATTCACTAAAGAAGAAACAGATGGTAGAGGGAGATACATATTACATCAGTCCGGTCAAGAGGAATATGGCTGGGATGAGAACAGGTGCTACGAAAGTAGAAAGATATGCATGTATTCAAGAGTAAAGGTATAATATGGCATACCTGGCAACAGATAAAACATGAAGGAGAAGAACAAAATAAGTTTGGATTGTGGGAGATGCATGGCAAAATTATAAGGAATGAGAAGGTCATAGATAATTACAGAATTCTCTAGGTTGAGGAACTATTTGGAAATGAGCAACATGCAATTTCACAGGGGGTGCAGGTCACTGGGGTGTGCAGAGGCTCTGAAATAAGGCAGAGCTAGATGCAGAGTCAGCTCTAGAATAAGGAGTTTCCTCTCCCCTGTCCTATGGACTAGGGATCACATCCCCTCTGCTTGGGAAAAAGTATGAAGATAGTTCAAAGACATCCAGAAGAGAAGGAATCAGCCAGTATTCATAGGTAAGCACAGGCTAGAGGGACAGGAACAGAAACTAAATGATCACACCAAGGAAAAGCACATAAAATCTCATCTAGAGAAATGACCTGCATGCACACAGGCAGAGCAAAAGACAGACATTTTTCTGTAAATAATACCAGTGAGCTTAGAAACAGAATGTCAGAGAAGCCAAAGGCAAATCTTCTAGGGATACAACAGATTCAAAGTGCTAGTTCAGCCACTTACGGACAGCAGGAGGAAAACTGCTCATGTACCTCAAGAAAACACTTTGAACCATCAATAAAAATTCCTCATATATTTTTATGATTTCCAGTATATTTAAGAAAATAAGACCCAGGATTCATCTTTTTATAATCCACAACAAAATTAGTTAAGTAATAATGTATATGCTAATACAACATACTCTCTAGTCAAAAGTAAAATTTTTAAAATTCAAATAGTCATTATCTTGAGGCACAGAAAATACCTCAAATCCCCGCTTAAGCCATGTTCAACATTAGACAACTAAATTAGCAAAAAAGTTTGAAACACAGCTCAATGGAAAAAAAATCTCTTTAAAATAACAAACACATTATTTTTATTTGAATTGAGACTTATTTTTCTTGGCCAACCTACAAAAGTATGTTTCTCCTTCTAAGAGTTCAGAACATTAATGCCAAAGTCTCAGCCAAAGGTTTATAAAAGTCTTAGTGAATTCGGGTCTGTTTATGATTAAAATACAAAGTTCTCAGGCAAATTAGTCCCTCCAGGGACCTAAAATATGAGTAAGTCCAAAAGCCTAGATTTCTGCTGATATAATCTAAGATTCTTTGCCCTCCCCTCAAACTTTCTCCAACTTAATCTGGAAGAGACTCATGAAAAGTAAAACATTCAGTATGTGAAGAAAGATATACTATCTATGGAACGAGATATTCTTCATGCAAGTGCTTGCTATAAAAATGTTTTAGGACAAGTACACTTTTAGATACACAAATTACAGGCAGATAGCTCCTTGTAATTATGAACACACTCAATACAAGGGTAGGGCATGTGGATGCAAACGCCATGAAGATCTAATGCCACCTGCAGGGCACTCATGCCTCCTGAGCAAGACCAGAAGGAAGCCCCGAGCCACAGAGAGTGGCCACACTCTCACAGAGACAGACAGGAACACACAGGATTGTAACGACACGTGAAAGTGCCAAGAGGGAAACGGAAAAGAAAGCACTACACACACTTGACTTCGGTTTTGGCACAGATGGGCATGTGGACCAGGGAATGCTGCAGGAAGCAAGGTGGCAGGAAAAGTGTCCCAAGCCGGGAGACACCCACAGCGAGCGCAGAACAGGACTTAGCAGGAGAACGGGGAGAGCCAACGAGCCCGCGCCCAGGGCCTGTGATGCGCACGTAGGGGAGCCGGCCAACCAGGGAGCAGATGGGAGCAGCAGCTCCACAGGTCAGCAGAGTAACACCAGGAAGACCTCATCACCAGCAAAATCTCGTCACCAAAACTAGCCTTTACGGAGTGTTTACGGTGTGTTAGGTACTGTTTTAAAAGTTTTACATGAATTGTCTCATCCATGCCTCCTGATCCTCTGAAATGCATCTTACAAAGTTATGAAATCTAATCTGAGGCTTAAAAACTTCAGGAATTTTCTCAGCATGACACACGCTATGAAATTCCAACCCAGGTCACTCTGACTTCCAGCAGCAAGCTGTTAACCACTTCATCCCTCACCGATGCTGAGGATGGTGTTAAGCACAGCTCTTCCTGTCCCATCACCCTGATCTCAGCGGAGACAGGGGTGACGGGGTGACGGGGGATGGCTGTGATGCTGTTGCAGGGACCCAGGAGAGCGTAGACGGCAGCCTGAACTTGGGAAGGGGACTGCGGGTGGAGAGGAATGGGTAAATTTCTGAGAGACGTTTAGAAAGAGAATCTCCCGACAGGAGATACAGTGAAAAGAAATAGCAAAACTGAGGACTAATACTCAAAATGTCAAAGGCTGGTCAATGATGCAAGCAACAAGATCCCAGGCTCTTTTCTTTAGGGAAAATAGTCTCAATAATAACCACCATATTCACAGAGCAACACGTTCTCATATTTACACAAGGCTTTTCTTGGAGAAAATTAGATTCTCTATTAATTTATGTCAACTATGGCATTTAATAAATCATAACTTTAAGTGTAAAAGATAGAAAAACTGACCTAAGTATCCAAACCCAACTGTCACAAATGGTGAAAGGCCTTTGGAATAGGGGCACACATTTTCTAAACACTTAAATGTGATTTCACAAATTTCACATTTGGTATCTATAATTAATAAGATATTTTACTGTGTGCATAGCCACTCTGATCTACATATTGATACTACAGATAAAAAATGTGACTAGGAAATCACTGCATTTATAGCTATGTCTGATACTTCCACTTGTAATTGCAGAGGCCAACACCTTACCATCTCAACTTTCTGAACACCAGAGAGAGAGAAGTTTGGAAATAACAAGAATCATCTAAACCAGTTGCTTTGCAAAGTGAACTAGTAAGTACATCCATAAACAGAGACAGTCCTAATCAATCAGGACACCATTAAATGGTAAAACAATGGGAGAAAGGAAGGAAGGAAGGAAAGATGGTTGAGTGGATGGATGCCTGGTCCTACTAAGTGAGAAAAGAATAAGAGGATTTAAATCGTCAACAATCCCTCTTTACTGGTGGGAGTATAACTTGGCCCAACATCTACTGAGGTCACTTTGGAAATATCCATCAAAGTTACAAATATTCTTGTACAAATCTACAAATGCACTATTTCATCTTTAGGTATCTATCCAAGTAATACTCAATGCAAAATGGCTTATGTACAGAGGTTATTCATTTTGTAACAGGAAAGACAGTAAACAATCCAAATGCTCATCATCAGCAGACAATGGCCCATCTAAACAAAGGAAAATTATTAAATTCTTTCAAAAGGAGACATTTTTTATGTTCTACCATGGAAAGTCTGCCAAGCCCTATTAAGCAAAATTAATTAATTAATTAATTAAATGCACAGAACATGGTAGATAGTATTTACATAAGTACATGAAAAGAAGATAAATTTTTACATTTTCTCATAAAAGAATGGTAGTATTTGAAAGGATTCTCAAGAAACTAGTACCAGTGGTTACATATGAGGAGGGGAGCTAGCAAGTGGAAGGCAGCATTTTGCAGATTCATCTGAAATATTTGATTTTGGAACTGAGTATATGCTATTTGCAAAAATCAATAACATTTTCTAAAAAGTAAAAAGAAAAAAATCACATTATCAACTTCATCCCCATATAGTCTATGAGTTAAACTGTCATCCAACATAACACGGAAGGTTCTAAACACTCATCTCATTTAGATATCTAACAGGCTCTGGGGATAGGAAGGAATAAACAGGGAAACCTCTCACCATTAACTCAAAAAAATTTAAATTCTCTACAAGCTTGTGTGGTGTCATCTTCTTGTCAGAATCAATTTCTTTAACTAAAAAACTTATTATACAGTTCCATCAGAAATAAAAGATATTTCTTCTCTCTTTGAAGATAATTTCTAAAACTCAATTTCATATCAAATATCTAATTCTATCAAATATTCATTTTATAAGAAGAGAAGCTTTACTCGGAGAACTGAATGAACAAAATAATATCAAAAAGCTATAGACTAGGCATAATATGCTAATTAATGGCAGATCAGAATTCATCATATTCTTATTTTATATATTGAATACATGAGTACCAAAACTCCATTTTTCCTGAAAAAAGAAAATTCATCTCTAAAAGAAAATAAAATTTTACCAGCTTGAGGTCGCAGAGTAATGGTATAATTCTTAGTCATTCTAATGAAAATGAACCCTCAGAACTCTCTGGAGAAAAAAAATCTAAAACAGCAAAAAACCAACTCTCAAATGAAATAAACCTACTCAGAAGAGAATACTAACCATATTACATTCAACTGCCTATAAATTATTAAATATAATCAAATGGTTTGTTCAAGTATTATTTTTCCAATTAAGTGGAAACTGTATTTGTCATTTCAGTTATGAGCAAACTTACTATTTTCTGATAATTACATATTTTTGGAACTATAACAGAACTGATGGCTATGCGGAGCCCATAACATAACAACATTCTGGGAAGCCCATTCTTTCTTGTGTCTCACTAAGGCTCACTGAAGTCACAGCAGCTCTTGGCCTCAACACCGTCACCTCCTCTACAAAGCTTTTACACACTCAGGTGGCTTCCCTGGGCTGCTGGGCTCAACTGTAGTCCAGCAGAAATCATTAGGACACAACACAGACAGCCTGTTGGTAACAGACTGATAGTGTTCACCTTTTAACACTTAAATCCATGTTCCATTACAAGACATTCTCAGAGAAAGATCAACTCGGGCATAGGAAGCCTGTGCTCTCCCTCGTATCATCAAGCTCTCTGAAGTGGGAACACTGCTTTACTTTCATTTTTCTCCCCCCTTCCTTGGTCCTTTAGTTTGAAACAATTTTCCAGTCTTTTTGCCATGAGCAGATGCTAAGTGACAAGCAGTGATGAATCAAACATCAGTGACTCAGAAGTATGACTGTTTCTCAGGTTTCTGTACGTATGTGTCTTAATATTTAACAGATTTTCTCTGCTTTATTTATAATCTGCAATTTTTAGTTCATAATTAGTGAATATCACAAGATCATAAAATCTCGTCCACCAAACAAGGAATCTACCCATAATACAGGAAACCCGCAAAGTGAGGACATTTTGAACTTTTTCCTTTCAATTTATTGTAACACTTATTCACCTAAAAATTCATTGAGGCTTACTAAGAGCTCCAAGCAAAAGTAAACAAAACACGCCTATGCCATTTCAGTGCCTGGAAACAGACATGAACATTATCAAGAACGGTGAGAGAGGGGCGCCTGGGTGGCTCAGTGGGTTAAAGCCTCTGCCTTCGGTTCAGTTCCTGATCCCAGGGTCCTGGAATCAAGCCCCGCATCGGGCTCACTGCTCGACAGGGAGCCTGCTTCCTCCTCTCTCTGCCTGCCTCTCTGCCTCCTTGTGATCTCCGTCTGTCAAATAAATAAAATCTTTAAAAAAAAAAAAAAAAAAAGAACTGTGAGAGAGGAGGCGATAATGAAGGCAACAGGGACGTCATCCTCTTTCAAAAATGGGGACTAGGAAAGGTCCCCTGAAGGAGAGGATGTGACCAACACATGAAAGGTAAAAAAGAACCAAAGCCGTGAATTGGGAGGCGCAGCAAGCCAGGCAGAGGTGACAGGAAGACAGAGCCTTGTGGGGAGGGGGAGTTGTGAACTCATAGATCTAGTACAGAGAGACACGCACACAGGACTGGGGAAACGGGAGTTGAATAAAAAAGGAAAGTCCTAAGACTGAGAAGGGATGGCAGACAGAGGAGAGGTGATGGTGGTTAGCCTCTGAGAGGCCTGGGAAGCTTCTCCCAAGTTTATAAAGGGTGGTGAGGACCCAAGGAAACTACTAATCCTGCTTCTTTTGCTCAGGGGGCTGTGATGTTAAATCACAGGAGGACCAGCTAATGGATTACTTCAGAGAATTAAAGGGATTGCCCAAGATAGGAAGAGACATTATGCCTCTCAAAGGGTTTACCTAGATTCCAATGGATATCGACATTGCAACTTTATCTTAAAATTTGGAAAGTATAATATTTGCAGAAAAAGAGAAAAAGGTGCTCAGTTTTACAGTCTTATGAAGTCTGATTTACCAAAAATAAAAATATTTCCAAAGTTGTATGCGTTTACTATTGAAGAGTATAAATAACACAAAGCATGAAATGAAACCCAAAAGCCTATCCTAACTCCCCTTCCATAACACCAGCGGTATGTTATGGAACCTACATGTTTCTTTTCAGTACTTTTAATTTCTTTAGAATTTACTGGATATTAAAGAAAGCTCACAACAGCCTTTTTTCAGGCACACAGGCAGAGGGAAAAAAAGGATCACAGATTTACAACAGACCCAGTGAAAACACTATGGGGCACAGACATCAGTGGGGGGAAGAAAAACATAAAACCATTGGGCAAAATGGCTTAGCAGTTTAAACAGCCCATTTTTCAGGACCATTTCAGATCCATGCTGAAGGTAACCAGAAAAAGCCTGTGTAGGACTGAATTTAAAAAAAAAAAAAAAGAAAAGAAAGAGAGAAAGAAAAAGAAAAAGACACAGGTACCTAAATCATAACATTCCAAAATTACAAATGGCTTTTGAGTGATTCTATTTGTATAGGCGGGTTTCAGGATATGGCTAGCGAAAACAACATACCGTTAAGCCGAAAATGTTAATGTAATTTCTTAACCAGTATTTTTTAAAGAGTAGCAGTTCCACTGTTCACTGAACACAGAAATAACAAATTTTTAAAAGCAAATGACATACAGATTGGTGGGGATAAAGAGAGTTAGAGTATAAAGCGTGCATTCTTTTCATCGTCATAGTTAATCGCACAGCTCACAACAAAAATCTTTAAGACTGCCTGCGATGAAAATATGAAAAGGCACCTGAGGGTCATAGCTAAAAATGAAAATGCATCTTTATCCACAGTGCATGCTCTAAACGTCTCGTTCTTGCAGCTGTATTCACAGGCAAGAAAATCATCAGCTACTAACAGATTCCCCGTGAAGGTTAATCCACATACCACGGAAGATTTTTCACTGGGTAGAATTTCTGTCTCACTTCCCTGCTGCTTGCGCGCTTTTAGCTCCATAGGCCAAACAAGCAATAAACAGGGCCAGTCATAAAGGACGAGGAGAATTGATGAGGACCCCCTAAACTACACAACCCACTCCAAAAGCCAGTGAGTCGAATGGTGGCTCCTTGACTCCGCTCACATCACAGAGGGACCCAGATGCTTAGCCAGTGGCTGAGCAGAAGCCCTTGTAAGACACTTGGCATTCTTAAATGCTATTCTTAAGATTTAATCGCATTTAAGCCACGCAGGCTTGCCAAAAACAAAAGGGAACATAAAAAATGGACACAGACACAGAGATTAACACTAATGTCATTTTTGTGTCAGATTATGTTCTTCAGAAAAGAACCAGAGATGATTTAAAAAGATTAAAGTTTATTCTAATTCTGATAAGATGCCACAGAAGCAAGAATCCAATTCGGAAAGGATGATGAGGGCATTAGAAGTACACCAGGGAAGAAAAAACGAACCAGCCCCGCATACCAAATAGCACCTCCGATATGCAAGGAGAAGAGAACATGTAAGAAAATAAAGAGGTCCTCCCTCCTAGAGGGAGCTGCGGAGGCGTCTCCAGTAAGTCTATCCTCACCTAAAATAAAGAAAGCAGAGAAAGCAGCCATCACGGACAAGTGTCTCTAAGACACCAGCACCTGGATCCGCATTTCACATCTTCTAGATCACTTGATCCTCACGCACGTCACTATCTGCCGAATGGGTATTATTGTCCCCATTTTGTACACAGTGCAAATGACGTCTGCAGAGTTTATACCTAGATAAGGCCACACAACTGGTGAGTTATGGATCAGACAAAAGGACCCACGCATGGGAAGGACAGGTTTCCAGTCCCACACACACTCTGCAGGCTCATGGTGTCTTTTTGCCACTAAATGGAAGGGTAAAATGCTTCTTGTTGTCCTAACGGAAGAGCCTCCCAAGCGGCCCTATAGTGGCTGGCAAGGGTCCTCAGGAAATTACCGTGTCCTCAGACGAAGCTCTAGCAGGGTCCCTATGCTCTAGTCCCCTTCTTCTGCCTGATGTTTACTGTCCACAGTTCTCCGATAATAAAAGTAGAAAACATGTAGCGCTGGTGGAAAAGAACACGGCATAGACATACAGGATGCATGCGTGGTATTTGAAAACACAACTAATTTTAAGATGTATATTACAATAGTCATCTTATTAGAGCACAACAAAATTTACTGGCATAATATATCCAGGTGACATGAAAATTCTTTTCAAAGGTTGTTTTGGTTTTATTTTTAATGTTATTGGGATTATAAAAGGTTTCTGCTTAAAGAAAATCTCTAGCATTTTATAATGAAAACTAAATTTAATTTTAAAACAATCTTGATGTTCTTAGTTTCTATACGGGCTCTTGCTGAGGTAAAACACAATAATGTTTGCTTCCGCCCAAGTTCAGCAAAAGTTTACCAATTCGGAACTAATATGAATAAATCCTCTTCCTTTTAACAGAAAACAGTAGAATTTTAGGATTTGGAGGCAGAAGGTTTTGATTATTTTTATCCAGATAACCCTAGCAGTCATTTAGTTTCCCAGTGTTCACGGGCTAAGGAATTAAAGTATAAACAAACACACGCATCCCAGGTACCATTTGGCAGCCCCAGAACCTAACCTTGTGTCCCATTAACGAGGCAGATGCCATGAGGCTGGCCTCTGCCCACATCAGAATTTCTATAGCCCTTCCATGTCTTAACAAGATGACCCCATGGTCAGTTCACTGACTGGTCTGCAGCTGTTGTAATCAGATTGCTAAGGAAGCTATCTCCTAACTTTGTAATTTAAAAAGTATGATCATTTCCTATTCGGAAACTGACTACTTACGTCATCAGGATGATTCTAGGTATCAGTGAAATGAGAAGGGTTTTGTTTTGTTTTTCCACTTAGAAAAGGCTCTTAAATACTTGGGAAAGGAAAAGGATCTCCCAGAGGCAGGCAGGTCAGAGGAAAAAACCAATCTCAATGAGTGGTACGGAAACAGGACCTGATCATCCTGGACCCCCAATGGCCTATCACTACAAGGTAAAACAGGCAACACCCAATAAATACCACAATTACTTATCACCTGGCTTACTTATTCTTTTTTAAACCATTTCCATATAAAATCTGGATAAGCTTAAAAATGTTTTTTCACTACAGTATGTTTAACACATCCAAAATAGTCTCTAATTTTTAAAAATTTATTGTTGCCCCAGATCTTCAAAGATTTGGACTTAATCAAATAATAACGAAAGAAAAATGAAATCCCATCATAGAATCTTAATCTTTTCCATGACATGTGAAATGTATTCATTGTATATCACATGAATAGTTATAAAGCATAAATATTTTCACAAGTTTAAAAAGTATCAGAATAAGCCAGTTGCATAAGTCTTTTTAAAGAAGAGGACAAATTAAAGAAATTTATTCTCAAGCATCATTTTGTTTCAATATGATTTCCACTGAGAAGCACCCGGCTGGCTTAGTCCGTAGAGCATACAGACTCTTGATCTCAGGGCTGTGAGTTCAAGACCCACACTGAGTGTGAGCTAATTTAATAATTAATTAATTAATTAAAATTTTAAAATATGAAGAAATGTGCCTTCTATTTAACATTCAGATATTTTCCACTTCTAAGATTTAGGACCCGACTCGGGCTAATGTAAAAACAGACATTATCCCTATATTAGCCATCTTCATCTCAGAAGGAATAAATAGCGAAAGTCAGGAACGTTCCGCACCACATGAAAAAATCTGAAGCAGAAACATCATAACTGCAAACAGTGACAAAAGTTCATAAAATAGGGATACCCAGGTGGCTCAGTCATTAAGGATCTGCCTTTGGCTCAGGTCATGATCCCAGGGTCCTGGGATTGAGTCCTCCATCAGGCTCCTTGCTCAGCAGGGAGCCTGCTTCTCTCCCTCCCTCTGCCTGCCACTCTTCCTGCTTGTGCTCTCCCTCTCTGTCAAATAAATAAATAAAATCTTTAAAAAAAAATTTTTTTTTTCATAAAATAAGAAGAAAAGGCACTGTCCTTGTTCCTTAAACTCACAGCTGTGAGACAACAACAAACGCTGGGGACCAGAAGGCCAGGGGACAAAGGTGAGGACAGCGCACATCCACTGTCACACTTGAACTGTGCAATCACCAAGCATTTAAGGTAGTTTTCCTCACAGTGTGCCTCTCCCAGTATAATCTGCCAATTAGACAAAGTTTTTGCCTGATAGAAAAAAAAAACCCTAAAACATGGACTTTTCTCTAAAGGTCAGGGCAGTCATTCCCCTATAAGAGCTTAAGTGGGGGCTGAAATGTGCCTTGCACCTCCTGGCTATTTCTGTTAATTGGCTTCAGGCCTGCTCACCAAGTCAAGGTAGTGAAAATGGCAGGCTCCCAATTAGCTTAAATTTCCCTGAAGGTCCCTCTACTTTCAGGCCTTAAATTCCTCCAATAACATATTGTAAAGTTCCTGCCTCCCCTTTTGTGGAATTTATTAGTTGCAATAAACTGTAGGGACATAAGAACAAAGTCAGCTTATGATCTATTATCTACCAATATTAAATTATAGTCTATACAGAGTCAGGGAAATGGTGATGGTTAAAAGGAATTCAGATTTCTTAAAGCATTGCCACACATCAAAACCAAGCCTTTTGCTGATTTTTTTTTGTTGTTGTTTCCTGGGTCTCAGAGTCAGAATTTCAGAAGCATGAAAACTTTTTCAAGGCAATACAACAAACCATTTTCTACTGAATTCTTTGTGCCTCCTCTGAGAGCTCAGAAAAAGGAAGTCACAAGAAAAGGATGCTCTTTGAAAGATACACAGTCCTCTATCTTCTGAGAGGACCCTGATGTAGGATTCAGCTACAGGCTATTCTGAGCAAGAATTAGTCACTGAATGGTAGAACTTGTATTTCGAAAATCATGTTGAGCTTGAACCCAAGTGCTTCCTGGTACAAAGTTCTAATGAAATATATCCCCTACCTTTGATGATATGAGTGTGTACCTTGTGAATATTCTAAGAGAGGGAAAGAGTCACTATCCCTTTATAGGGGACCAACCCGCCAAAGAAGCACAAGCCACCTTCGGCTTCCAGAGATGCCTACAAGCTCAGTGCTTGCTCTAACACACTCTCTTGTCCTTTTCATTCCTGCTGTTTATTCCCACCTGCAAGACTGATGTGGTCATTAATTGCCTTCAAGAGGCAGAGATAATGAGATGAGCTATCTTGCAAGAAATAGAGCAAAAACAAAGCCACCGAAGTCATATAAAATCTAGAACTCTGTTGACCTCTTCAATCCAGATGGCGTAACTCACAGAACACAGTTCTGCCCTAGTGATCCCAAACTGTAAAGGCAAGGGGGTGATTTTTTGTTTTTTACATATAAAACATTATTTGTATCTATGTGATGCTCGTCTGTTGTTACATATTTAATGGCAAAAACTAAGAAGGAAAAAAAAGCCACAGAAGAGCCATTAGGCCCTTATAGTCAGATGACTCATGGGAAACAGTTAAAAGAATAAATGCACAATTAAATGAGAGTATCTGGACCAGATTTACAGGATCTCCAACATAACCTCTTCTCCTCTTCTGCCCAAACAATTGTGCCTACTTTTAGGCAAAGTTTTAATACGGATTTTGTGTTGTTTTTGCTGTTCTTGTTGAGTTAAGTAGATTTCAGTTTGGTTAATTATCCTGCTGATGTAAAATCATCAAATTTAGTGAATGGATCATCATTTTTTAAACTTAAGCCAAGGAAGATGTTTTCAGGCTCAGGAATCAATTAACTAATGCCATTTACATTAGGCTACATAGACCAAGGAAGTACTTATTTTTTAAAAACCTGCTTATCATGGAATAAATGCTTCAAATAACTTCAGCAGAAGCAAATCAAGCTTGAGTCTTTTGAAAAGGAAAAAAAAAGTATGTGGCTTCTCAATGCAATTCCTTTTGTGTAAAAAAACTATTTTATACCAAAACTACAAAGAAAAACTATACTACCTCCTTAAAGGCACATCTACAGCCACAAAAGTTAGGAAAAAGAAAGTGTATTTTTAGGATACAATTAAATATATCATACTTTGGAAACTCTGAACTGCCAATTTTTCCTCCTAATCTTATAATAACAATAATCATATTTAGCAGAGTTAGCTAATCGTACTCCCCCCCCCCTTGTTTTAACAGAACCCTGACTGTGTTCAGTGATGAGCAGCTGTGTTCCAGGGAAGACAAACCACCACACCCACACCCCTAGCTCCAGGAGATCAAGCTCAACCAGTCTAAACCAACAACTCCCTTTGACAAAGTGGCAGGCAAGTCACACAACATGGTATGAAGGGCACCTCGGGGGGTGGGGGGGGCTGCTTGTGAGGAAACATTTATCTGCTTTCAAGATGAGCCCTGCAGAAGATAAAGGCACGATTCCTCTTCTTCTGTGCCAAGCCATGATGTCCAAGGCTCTGACAACTTGGGGGCACACAGCCACGGAGGCCCTGTGTTGGGCTCCCAGCAAAGGGAGGGTCTGGATCCTCAGTGAGATCTGCTGGGCTGAGGCCGCCACCGCCAATCGTCCCTCTCTCCAGGTATCTTGTTAAATGGGTAACAATCTAGAATCTTCTTCCACAATCTAGAATTTGTTTGTGGCAGCCAATTTTTTTTTTCTAACAAATATACTAAGATACACAGTTTTCCTAGGTACCATACATGATTCTACTAACCCCTTGGCAGGCATCCCATCACTGCATAGAGTTATTGTACGAGCAGGTTCTATGCAGCCAGTCCGACTACAGGCCCATGCTAAATTAACTCTTCAAAATATTCACTTCAAAATGATAATAATACCACCAAAGAGTTTAAAATCTGTATTATTTTTAGAAAATGTTTTTCCTAGGTAGGACTCCATGGTTTTTTAATTATTTAAAATTATTTCCATCACACAATGCTTCTAATGTATTCTAACATTTATGATATGATAATGTATTCTAACATTTATGATATGATAAAAATCAGTATGTTTGTGATACCATCCATGGTATCAAAGGCAAACTGTCCTTTTTTATTGTTTCATATTCTAACACCCCCGACACACAAAATTGTTTTAGGAGGTTTATGCTATAAAATACAAACTAAGATGAATTAAGTAAAACATTTAGGATTTCTTTTCACTGACATCATGAATCTAAATTGAAAAACAACTATCCCAATATCCAGGCAATAGAATTGTTGATAATTTTAGAAATTACCACAACAGAAAACAAAAACATTCTCTTGAGTACACTTGTTAGCCTTCCATTTTAAATGAGCTTTTTTAGCAAATAAGTGACAAAGTAAGGAGAGAAGTGTGTTTTTAATACAAAAACTGTTTAAAACTACAAAGAAAATCCTAGAATTTCCACTACAAAGAAAACACTGTGACTAACAATAAACAATTCAGACTTTAAACAACACCACTGGAAGAATTTGTTTTTTATATATCAACACTTACCGAATAAATCCTTAGTCTTCATGCAGTGAAGGCTTCTCTACCAGTGATGTAACAAGTTTGCAAACAGTTGTTTTTCCCAGGACACAAACCAGTTACTTACACTGAGTGGTAAACGATTCTGGTTTCATGAATGGCCAACCCTGTGGAGTAAACTAAGCACCTCTAAAAACTTAACAAACCTCTAACAGTTCCTCGACATTTATGAAAGGGGAAGTCCCCAAACCCTACAAAAATCAGGTAAATTCTGAAATAACACTATCACATGGATTTCTCCTGCAGAGTGAAGTCAGGTAAGATAGAACATTATAATTTGCCTCTTCAGGTCCTCTGACTTGTTCCCCATCAATAGAGAACCTATACGTGATCTTGAAAGTCTACTCATAAACTGTACTGTTCACTTCCAAATGTCTGTGCTTCGGCAATGTAACAAGCTCTTAAGGCAGGATGCTCCAGAATCCACAGCAAATATTCATACCTGCTTATGAGAAACCTTTGATCTGGGACCGCTGCAGAAACTGCCTGTACTCATATTAGACAAACTGACAGAAAGCCTGGTACTTACCTGAAGTCTGTTAGAATAATTGACCTTTAATCATCACAGTGATGGAGAGAAACATGTTTCAGGGTATGAGCTAGAAGTTACATCAATGACACGTGTAGAAGGATTAATTTATGTTACCTGTTCTTGCTTCTCCAGCCACCTGTCCACCATTGGGTGACTGGCACTCAGAGATGAGCGAGCATTGTCTCTCTGAAACTGGTGAGACCAGTTACTAGCATCCCGTGGAAGGCTTCTATAGTTTTCATCTTTCTATTCAAAAAGAAACAAAAAGGTGTCTTGTCAAAAAACAGACCTTGCAAATGAACGATGCACTTGGTCTTTCAAAAGTAGCAGAAAAATGATTTTGCAGACTTAAAATATTTTCCCCAAATCTATACAAAATAGCTGACTGAGGACATTTCACCCAGATTAGGCCTCATGAATGCAGTCATCCGTCTAGGGGAAGGGGATATAATGACTAGAGCAGGAAGGCAGACACATGCATATGCGTATAGGAGACGAAACCATTTTCCCTGCACTCGATCCCAAATCAATCTCCACGGGCCAGTTACATGCACCAGAAAACGAAAAGTATTTCTCTACAAGACTGTTGTTCTCTCTCAATCATGGGATGTTCTCTTTTCCTCTTCTTTCTAGTCTTATAATAATATTGTGAGATATTTTCTACAATTCACCAAAAATGTTTAAAATAAGAAAGATTAAGGAACTTACTCTTTATTTACAACTTTGTAGTTGTGTGATTTTGGGCAAGCGACTTAAGATCCTTTAGACTGTTCTGTTAGCTACTTCATGGGTTAGTTGAAGCATTAATTCAAATATCAAATAAAGAAAAAAATTAATCTATCCCAATACAGGGTACATAATAGATGCATAATTGCTCGCCCCAACATGCTTATAGCAAGTGAAGTCTTTAAATAAAAACCTAGTTAGTTGATAAATATTTATTTAGTATGTTCCAAAGCGGGCACCTGGCTGGCTCAGTTGCTTAAGCAAGTTTGCCTTTGGCTCATGTCATGATCTCAGGGTCCTGAGATCAAGCTCCTCCGTGTTGGGCTCCCTGCTCTAAAGGGAGTCTACTACTCCGTCTATCTACTTCTCCTTCTACTCATTCTCCAATCCCTCTCAAAGAAATAAATAAAACCTTTTAAAAAGAAATACATCCCGGGGAGCCCAGGTGGCTCAGTGGGTTAAGCTGCTGCCTTCAGCTCCGGTCATGATCCCAGGGTCCTGGGATTGAGCCCTGCATTGGGCTCTCTGCTCAGTGGGGAACCTGTTTCTCTTCCCCTCTCTCTGCCTGCCTCTCTGCCTACTTGTGATCTCTATCTGTCAAATAAATAAATAACATCTTAAAAAAAAAATACACCCCAAAGCCACCAAATGTTACTGGATGTATCTTTGAAATAATAATGTACAACAATCTGCTTTGGCTTTTGGGCTGCAAAACCTAATTTCAATGTCCTGAAGAGAAATGAGAAGGCTAGGATAAGGCAGAGAAGTCAAACATTCTAGCTCAACACGTAAATCTAAATATTTTCTACAAGGACAAATTTAAAATGCTACCATCAGTTCCCCACTTAAGTGAAGGACCAAAACATTCTCCTTAATAACTTTGTTAAGGATAATCCGGCTGTATACATTATACACATGACTGCTTCTTATTCTTCAATTCTTAATCCATCTGAGCAGCATATACAGAGAAACAAAAAAGTATCATGTAATAGGTTTGCATTGCATAGACCGTAGCAATAGACCAAGATTCTGTTTTCTGCTCCTTTACAAATTCCATCAGAGAGAAAAAAGCTTCAAAATGGATCAATAGTCCTGAACCTATGCCACTATTGTGGTACACAGAAAATATTTTTAGATCTATAAATATTTATCAGTGTAAACTTCAGTATGAAACTTTAAAAGTTTTCTTCTTAGTATACCTAGATAATAAACTAAAACCTCAACAGAGTTAAACATCAGCAGCAAATATTTTTACTAGGAAACCTCTACACATGTCCTACACATGTCAGAAAGCTGTTAACAGAGCACATGACCTCCAACACAAGGAAACCACGAAGATTATGATGCTGCTCCACACCCAGGAATTAGGGACTGACCTTGGTTGCAGGAACATGGAAATGGGAACATAAGCAAAGGACACAGACAAAGGAAAAGAATAAAGCAACAGAAGAAACCAAAGCCCACTGTATCTCAAAATACTAGGAGCTCTGCCTTAAAACTGCTGCGTGGTAACTTGAGAACAAAGCAAAATGAGCTGACTTACTGCCAAGAAATTCAAATTAGTCATAAAGGGTAGATAAATGTATTAAGGGCAGAATCTTCAATGTCCATGGAGGAGGGACTGGGAGCACGGAGACACACAAGTACAGCTTTTATGCCACGATCTTGGGGCTGCTCCCAGTGGCTGACAACCTGGCTTCTCTATTCATTTTCCACCATTAGAGGTGATTACTGCATCAGCTCTACTTTGAAAAAAAAATAACTGAACACAAGGCACTAAAAATCTATTCTGCCTTTTCACTAGGAACTGTATTTCTGGGAAACCAACAGTGCCAGTGGATGAGGCGAAGCTCGTCTTTTCAGAAGAACGCCACGTAGAGCCAACAGAATAATGAAGAGATTTAGAAAAATCACCATCTTCAGCTCCTAATGAAATAACTCATTCAGGCAAAGATAACCAACGGACGCTGGAGCTGTTAGTGAAGAGTGGACAGTGAGCTGGGTGTTCAGACAAAGACGAAATACAACTTACAAAGGGAAAAGCGGATCTTGAAAACAAAGAAACCAGAAGACACAAAATGCTCACTTTCCTTGGTATCTACAAATCCAGGCTGTGAGTGGTACATTCTTTTGATTCCTTTTGAATCTCCACCATTCTTTTTCTTGCCTGCAATGGCCCTTAAGAGCTTATCTATGGCCTGCTCACTCCTGTCTCCTCAGCCAACTCCTCCCTCCCGACAACTTCTAGGCACTGAATTCAGGATCTAAATTTCCAATCGGCCATCCCCAAAAATACCTCCAAATCAACAGATTCAAAATGAAACTTGCTTACACTATCAATTCCGGTGCCCTCCTGAAAAATAACCATCATGCTCTGTACCTCTTTCGACCCAATCTCTCATCTGAAGCCAGTACAGCAGCCTTCGAACCCGAGGCTGATCCCCGCCTTAACCTCTCCAGCAATGTTCTCTGCCACCTCCCACAGACAACTGTACTAAAATGTGCGCTGGAGGAGCACCTGGAGGCTCAATCGTGAACCATCTGCCTTCGACTTGGGTCATGATCCCAGGGTTCTGGGGTCGAGCCCCGCATCAAGCTCCCTGCTAGGCAGAAAGCCTGCTTTCCCTCGCCTACTCCCCCTGCTTGTGTTCCCTCTCTCACTGTTTCTCTGTCAAATATATAAGTAAAATCTTAAAAAAAAAAAAAAAAAAAGAAGTACGCTGGAGCACATCACGTGTGGGGCAGACACCACAGCTAGCCCGGAGGAACCTGCGCACAATCATGCTCAAGGTGCCACACGCCTCTTCGCCTTCACTTAAGCTCTTTTGGAGCCTAGACTCCAATACCATTTCTTCTTGTAAGATCTTTTCCCATTTTTCAACACCCAATGCAATCGCGATTTTCTCTAAGAAAGATTCTTGGACTTTCAACAGACATTTGCATGTCATGCTTTTTGTTACCACTATCTTCTAATTTTACTTCTAATTACAGTTCTGACTTAGAATTTAGTTAATTTTTTAAATTGCTATTTCCACTATTCCAGCAAAACCGAGGGAGAAGATCACCATTCACCTCTAAACTCAAGCACTTAGCTCAGTGGCCTATACCAACATGAAGGGCTTTTTCTTCAAAACGCATTGTATTTCCTATTTTCACATGGTTCAGATGCCCAGAATTTTCAAAGAACACTTCTATAAGTTGTTCTAAAAATTAATAAGTGAATGCTTTCAAAAAGCATCATGATAAGCATCAGTGAAATGCATTTGCACTGAAATATAATGATTGTACTTTTAGATTTATACAAGATGTGTAACTCTGTTTTACGCCCATTTCAATTTAATGTCACACCTACAATATACAATGTCTGTGGATAATGTGATTACTTCCAATTGCATCCAAAAAGCAGTGTGACATTTCTCCATTTTCATCAATTATGACATGTAATTCATGTTTTAGGCCATCACAAAGTAATCAGATTAAAGGAGATAAGAGCTATAGATTTAAAAAAAAAAATCTGTCCTCTTGAACTCCACCCGAAAAACTCAATTTTATATTTACAGAATCAACTTTGAGTAGTTAATAGATAACAAAAATAAAATTAACCCCTCATACCAAAAAAGTTTTCCTAATTCAATAGTGTTATGGTAATGTCAATAATGAATTCATGCATTAATTTATAAGGTATGAGAAGCCCAGCTGAAGTATCTTAGTCTCTGTCAAGAAAGCAAAGAATTTCTAAAATGTATTAGGAATCACTATGCAATATATACTTTAGTTTGTGGATAGCAACATGTAGGCACTACTCGCATTGCACTCATGATGTTCTTCACAATCCTGAGCTTGATCCAAAGTTCATACAAAGACTGGAGTCCTATAAAGTTGTGATTCTGTATTTATGGGTATATCAGCAAACACCATAACATGCAATATGATCTCTCCTTTACAATACATGCTTGGATATTCATGATTTCCAATTGAAATGTATAAAGTACATACTATTTTCAGCTTAAAAATATTTATTTTGGTGTAAATGATTTTAGAAACCTAGTAGTCTTAAATTTGGTGATCTGAAGAGGCACCTGCACCCCAGTATTTACACAGTGATGTCCACAACAGCCAAACTACGGAAAGAGCCCAGATGTCCACCAAGAGATAAATGGATAAAGATGATGTGGGTTGTGGGTGGGGTGTGTGTGTGTGTGTGTGTGTGTGTGTGTGTGTGTGTGAGATAATGGAATATTACTAAGCCATCAAAAAGGAAATCTCGCCATTTGCAATGACGTGGATGGAACTGGAGGGTATTATGACAAGCGAGATAAGTCAATCAGAAAAAGAAAATTATCATATGATCTCACTTACAGGTGGAATTTAAGAAACATAACAAAGGATTGTAGGGGCAAGAGAGGAAAAAATAAAACAAGATGAAATCAGAGAGGGAGATAAAACTCTTAATCATGGGAAACAAACTGGAGAGGAGGGAGGTGGGGGGGGAAGGGGTAACTGGGTGACAGACATTAAGCAGGACATGTGATGTAATGAGCACTGGGAATTATATAAGACTGATGAATCACTGACCTCCACCTCTGAAACCAATAATATATCATATGTTAATTAACTTAATTTAAATGAAAATAAAGTTTTTAAAATAAATAAATGCCATATCCTCTAGCAAACCCAACTACATTGTAAGCTTCAGAGAAAGGACCATCTTCCTACCCCTACCCATGATGTCCAGCACTGAGCCTTTCCGAAAGTAGGTATCCAGCAAATATTTAATGTACTTAACAGAAGAAGCAGCTATGAGAGATCATAATAATAAACACAAAAAAGAATTAAAAAAAAAAAAACTCATTGTAAGCATTGCACTGACATTTAAATATTTGAACTCAGAAAGATCTGATGAGCATTTCTCAAAACATTCCCGAACTCATTGATTCTGATTAGCAATGAACCTAAACTTACTACCTATGTGAACTTTGAGTAGGAGTGCCTGACAGGACATATTGATAAACATACTGCTTTCTTCTTCCAAATTATATATGTTAATTTATTTTTGAAAAGAATTTTCTCTTAGTTTATTTGTGAGTTTGCATTCCTATGTTCCCATTTTTAAATAAAAAATAAAAGTTAAAAAAATTTTAAAGACGAAGTATGAAGGCATTTCCTTCATTTGTTTTTGAAAGAAAGGAATGTCTGTAGATGTATAAACAACAACGACAAAAACAAATGGTAGTCTTAATATATCTATGCAGATTATCTACATATTTAATGGATCAGACTATCATCAGCTACCAAAAAAGTGAACATTTTTAAGTTAAATGTATTTTATAAACCTGTACTTTCTAACCTAAAGGGAAAAAAAAAAAACAACAAAAATCTTTGCCATTAATATTTTTGTAACAAGTCAGAGCTGCATTTATTTAAAAAAAAACAAAACTGGAGAATGTGACTTTAAATCTATTTCATTCTATGATCAAATTAATGCCTCCGTTCTGTATATTTCTGTTTTCCAAAGTAAAAACAGAAATCTTTTTCATTAGACTTAGAAAAATCTGTCAGTAGTACCAATATGCAAAATCCAAATGATTATTAAATTTGCTAATGACAAAAAATAATCTATTATAGTAAAGCCACTACTACTTTATCTAACAATTTTTATAAGAAAAATACCATAAGGAATTACTCTCCTTTATTTTTTAATTACAATTTTAATCCTTCACTCATGAGGCTGTCCCAAACAGCCATTCAGCTTTGCTTTCCCTCTTGCCAGAAAAAAACAGATGTTCCTGCTGTGATCAGGGATTTTCCTTATCATCTAAATGTACTGCCATATCATCAGGTGTCAAAAAGCCACCCAGGCTGAGAAATGCATATTAATTTTCTGCTCCCTGGTAGCAGTACCCTAGTTATGCAGTAAATCTTTCAGGATAGGGAAAGGAACTGTCCTCTCTCCCCCATCACTCCTCTCCAAGCCAATTACAATTCAATAAAAAGAAACCACACAGAACCCACCCAGGGCCTTGGGATAGGAGCTTATTCCTTTCATACTAAGCTGAAACTCCAAAGCTTTATCTCTCAGAAACAGCTACTTAGCTGATGGTCAGATTCCTTGGCAAGCCTAAATCCTTATGTTGCAGAAATATAGGAATATTTCAAGAACGTTACAGAAATACCAGATATTTCTATGTTAGTTTAAGAAACCCAACTACAGCTCTACTTTTTTTCAATGCAAAAATTCCAAACACCTTTTTAAAAACCATTAGGAATTGTGTCATTTTGACATGCCGAACGTTCAGTGCATATAAATTTAACTTTTGTACCCTCTATATAAGCATCCTATGGTTTCAAATATCCCCATGCAGTTTTCAGATTTTAAGTTTACAACTATTTTTCAACTCAGCAATCCTAGAACTCAATTTTCTGTGTTATCATTTCCCTAAGAAATGATACACAGACACCAAAGAAACTATTTTCAGAATGTCTAACCTGAAATTGTAAGACTGAAGTGAAATTAGTAATGATGGTTTAGAATTTTTTTTTAATTACATAAAGTTTGCTAAAATTACCAGTAATCACATTGTTGGGTCAATATAACAGACCCATTCTGGTCTCTATGCCCAGAGTTTACCTTGTGTGCTTCCTGATAGCTATATCAGAGCATGACCTTGGAAGCAAGGTCAAGGCTAACGCGTAGCAGAAGAAAACAACCATAAAATGGTCTGTAAATAGGATTTTTATCAATGTACTTTTCTGACCTTCAAATCGTCCTCTAGTTAATAAATGAGAAAGAACAAAAAAAGAGAGAGAGACATGGGATTGGGAATAAACTGACTCACACAAAAAATAATAGATTCAATAAACAACCTATAAATGAAGGCAGAAGGTTTGGCCATCACTGTCCATTTAAACCAACTACATGCCTATTAATATACTTTTTTAAATAAAGAAACACAGGGTTTTATTCCAAACACAGTATTATCACCACTTATCCCAGACACGTGTCTGTATAATGAACTTTATTTGAAATCCATGGTGACCAATTTCCTACATGAAATGCCCCCTGTGTTACTGATCTGAGGTCAAGGAAATTCATCCCCATATTAGCTAAGCCCATATTCTCTGTAATTCCTGCATATATAAAAAAGTATAATCACTTTTTTGGTGGGTAGACAGGTATCTCCTACTCTCCTTTTAGGTAATTGCTTTCTTCCACATTCTTAATCATTTTTTAAAAATTATTATTTGGCAGAAAGAGATCACAAGTAGGCAGAAAGGCAGGCAGAGAGAGGAAGGGAAGCAGGCTCCCTGCTGAGCAGAGCGCCTGATGTGGGGCTTGAACCCAGGACCCCAGGATCATGACCTGAGCCGAAGGCAGAGGCTTTAACCCACTGAGCCACCCAGGCACCCCACCACATTCTTATTCATTAATGAAAGGACTAAAGAAATAAAAGAAGGAGTCTGTATCTACAAATCTGTTCTTACTCCGGAACAAAATTGTAACAAGACAAAGAGGAAATTCAAACATCCATACGTTTCTGTCAAAATTCTATTAGTAGGCTACATATCATTAGTGATAGTCTACTAAGGTGTGGTACAATTTGTGATGAGACATTGATTATACTTATACTGTAACTTTTTAAAAATTAAAAAATGAAAAAAAATCAAAATGCAGATATTTCTGAATGCTAAAACATTTATTAGAGTACCTCTGTAGCTCAAATTTCATTAACACATAATTTATTTTTACACCTCTATTTTTCCATTCTAAACTGAGTTTAAATTTTGAAGAATTAGCAGCAAAAATTGAAAATGACTTATCCAAGCAGATTTTATTTTTATTATTGTGCAAAATCAAAACTCCGATAATGTACATCAAATTTTACTAGTTTTTTTCCCTTTGAAATATTAAAGGTACAAAGTTCTTAAAATTCATTCTGACCTGAAAAATCTGTCTTTGCAGTCTTTACAACATGTGTTTAGTAGCTTCTAGATCACAGAATTCCATTTAGTTCAGTGGGACACTCAAGAATGCTGAATATGCCAGGGGGGAAAAATTCTTGTTTAGAACGCTACAGAAAGTACACATTTGAAAATCATGATTAATTTGCAAGTAAGTTTCCTGTCACGGACCAAATCCTTCTGGTTGGTATGCTGACAAAACCAGAAGTATAACATTTTAGTTTTACTCACAACTTGCAACTAACCAGTAACTCAGTAACTGCTGTAACATCAGATAAGAAAAATAACCCCCCAGAGCACGGACCTGCTCTGGGTATCAACATTAAGGGATCCATTATGAAAACCAGTCGGCCAAATATCTCACAGAGATGCAGGCCAACTTACAAAGGCCGTGACATTTCCAGAGGTGACCATGAGGGCACAGATTTCTCTGAAGCCACCAGAACTGGTCATGGAGCAGACAAGGATATCTAAGAGGAAAGAGATCAGCAAAACTCAGCCTCATTCAGGCTATTTATTTGAAACTCTTTCTTCCGTTGTTTTTAATCCATCTCAACAGTTCAGAATACCGTGAAAAACTTTAGATCCAGATTTTTAAATCTGGAAGGAGAAAAGTGAGAGACTATTCAGCTTAACCTCTTACCATCTAAAAAGCAGAAACAGAGGCTGAGAGAAGTTGCAACAAATGTTCTGTGGGGATGAGGGTGAGTAACCAGTTCCCAGCGTTTTATCTACCCATTTCAATGTCCAATGTCTGAGCAATGAATTCTAACCCTCATGCGATAAACCAGGAACCGTGGTTTACCTGGGTAACGATGGTAATTTCTGAGATCCAGCCATTCCCACAAAATGACCCTCTCCCAACAGAAAAGTATCCCTTGAGTTCTTGTACATAAACTAGGGCAAAGCCAATATATAATCTTGTATCACAAATTATATTTACAAGAGAGATGGTTGGCTCCCTGATAAACACTGCCTAGTCTCAGGAATAATTAGGAGTAAAATGTTTGCTTTAAAATGGTTTTAAATTGGGGCACCTGGGTGGCTCAATCCCTAAGTGACCAACTCTTCGTTTCAGCCCAGGCTGTGATCCCACAGATCTCAAGACAGAGCCTCATACCGGGCTCCATGCTCCACAGGGAGTCAGTCTGAGGATTCTCTCCCTCTCCACCCCTGCCCCTACACACTCAAGCGTGCACATGTGTGCTCGTATACGTTCCCTCCTTCTCTCTCTCTCTCTCTCTCAAATAAATCTTTTTTTTTTTTATTTAAATGGTTTTAAAACAATCTCTTTCCAGGTATAACTGGGATTATCTCCTTTATCCTTTGAAAACATCAGTAAGAACATAAGGAGAAGGTAGCCTGGAAGGATAGTTTAGTATTTTTCAAATTACAAAAACATTATCCCCATCTGGATTCTGAGGAACTAAGGAAAATAACTACAAGGGAAGCAGTGATAATAGGCGCTCCCATTTTATTTCTTGCACAGTACTTCATAAAAACCAACATGACTGGGGCACCTCGGCGGCTCAGTCGGCTAAGCGCCAGACTCTTGATCTCAAATCATGATCTCAGGATTGTGGGATAGAGCCCCATCCAGCTCTACCCTGGCTGTGAAACCTGCTTAGGATTCATATTCTCTTTCCCTCTGTCTCTCTCAGAGACAAAAAACAAAACAAAAATGTCACCCAATTGCCATATGGCCACAGGCATTCCACAATCAGAAAGTATACGGAATGGAGAAAAGAGACCACCATTTTTTACCCTGTTCTTTCTTTTTTTTTTTTTTAAGATTTTTTTTTTTATTTTTTATTTCTTTGACAGAGAGAGACTCAGTGAGAGAGGGAACACAAGGAGGGGGAGTGGGCGAGAGAGAAGCAGGCTTCCTGCCAAGCAGGGAGCCCTATACGGGGCTCGATCCCAGGATCCAGGGATCATGACCCAAGTTGAAGATGGAGCCACCCAGGTGTCCCTACCCTGCTCTTTCAACAAAGGCAAGTGTATACGAACAAAATAAATATAAGTATTTCAGGTCAGGTTACATTTTGAAGAGCCTGGCTCATTTTCCAAAACTACAATAAAAATGAAGAGCAACATTTGACTAACGCTGCTTGACTCTGAAAAACACATTTAAATCTGAAACAATTTTAAAACATTTTAGAAAGTGCTACATATTTCTTATTTTGACAGCAAGAAATACCTATCCACATTTCGTTTTCTTTCAAAAACATGTACCTCTAAACGTTTGTATCGCCATGCTAAAATTATAAATAACAATAGCATTTTGCATCAGGAGCAATTTGCACAACACCAAGAGATGAAGGGAACAGATGCCAGGGATGAAAGGGAGAAAGTAAAATACTTAGAGTAGTTGCCTAATCCCAAAATATCTACAATCTTACACATTATCTAAATGTGCAACATGAATTTTTTATATTTACCTAAATGTTCTTCATGTTAATTTAAAAGCAATATATATATATATATATATATTCAAAGAAATCACTAAAACTTGAAAAATCAAGATAACTAGCTACATAACTAGCCTGCCAATGTAAATATTAGCACTCCCTTCTTATATTTTTCGGTGTACAATCATAACTTCAATGACCTGAGCAGATTAACGAACAACTGAGTAATTTCTGTGCAAATCCCTAGGTACAGTTAACGATTTGACTCTTAACGTTTTTCCCTTACTTGTGAAATTGCCTCCTCAGGTAAATATCTCCACAGATTTTTTAAAACGAAGAAAAAATATTTTCACTTATCAAAATCCCATCCTATTTATGCTCCTCATACAACCATAATGACTTTTCTGGAGAATTCCATCTCCACACAAAAAGCATTTATCATAAAGAAATTGAGAGCTCAAACTTCTAAAGAATTAAGTCCTTCTCTCCTACCTATCAGCAGAAAAATCATGTTCTCTAAGCTGGATATTAATTTTCAAGGAATCCGTTTTTCTTCCTGAATGATAACTGAAAATCACAACTTTAAAAAACATGATTCCAGAAAATTTGGAGTACTTCTTATTGAAACCCCCTTCTGTCTCCCCCTCAAAACCTTAACAATTTGAATAAAGGGAAAACAAAACAGCTGTTGTAGCAGAATGACTCGACAAAAATTAAAGACACGAGTGGGAGTACCCAGCCATAAGAATGCAGCAGGTGTAAGACCGGTAAGCATTTCTCAAATTCAGTCCTGTCATAGGGAAGGCTACCAACCATCAATCCCTAGTAATAAAATCAGTTGAAAAGCTTTCATTAGAACTCATTTCCATGGGCACTTGGGTGGCTCAGTTGGTTAAGCCTCTGCCTTTGGCTCAGGTAATGATCTCAAGGTCCTGGGATTGAGCCCCAAATTGCATTCTCTGCTCAGCAGGGAGCCTGCTTCCCCCTCTCTCTGCCTGCCTCTCTGCCTACTTGTGATCTCTGTCTGTCAAATAAATAAATAAAACCTTTTTTTTTTTTTAAAAGAACTCATTTCCAAAGAGAAAAATACATCTCTGACAATGACCAGGTGTGTTCAAGGGTTCACAGAGACCTGTGGCTGAGTCCTGGTTCCACACATGCCAGGTACCTGTGCCTGAACTGCTATCTCTAATTCTCAGCCCAAAATGTGGGTGACACCATATGCCTTGGAAAACTGGGTTTTAAAGACTTCTTGGGATGGAAAAAAATTTAGATTTCCTGAAAAGTTGTGAAAATAGTACAGAATCCCTACCCACTCTTCACCCAACTTCCTCCAATGTTAACATCTTACATAACCTTGGTATAGTTGTCCAAACTAAGAAATCAACACTGATATAATACTATTAACTACACTAACAGATGTATTTGCAATCCATCTGTTCCCCCCAACCCCCACTAATGCCCTTGTTTCATGCCAGGATCCCAAATTGTATTAAATCCTCACATCCCCTTAATTTCCTCTGACCTGGGACAGTTTTTCAGTCCTTCCTAATTTTTTTTATGACCACAATATTCTTGAAGAATACTGGTGAGGTACCTCATAGAATGTCCCTCAGTTTTTGGTTTGTCCTGAGATTCCTGACAATTAAACTGGAGTTATGAGTTCTGGGGAAAACTCCACTGAGGTGAAATGTCCATGCCATTGTACCATTTCAAGGGTTCACGATATCACCATGACTTATCATTAGTGATATTAACCTTGGTCACTTGGTTAAGGTAAGTCTGTCACTTCTCCACTAAAAAGTTAGTATTTTTCACATTCCTTCCTCTCTTCTTAGGAAACAAGTATTAAGTACAGCCAATTCTCAAAAAGAGGGGAATTAAGATCCCCACCTTCTGGAGGGGGACATATTACTTCTACTATTTAGAACTCTTCTGTAAGAAAATTTGTCCCCTTTTTTCCCATTCACTTTTTATTTAGTCATTTATTAGTATCAGTATAGTCTTATGGATATTTATTTTGGTCTTTGGATTACAGTCCAACTATATCTTTATTTTCTCTGCTGTCACTAATGCACATAAAATATCAAGAAGAAGGCCAAATATATAAATTCTCAATAATAATAATATCAAACACAAGGATTAGAGAAAATAGACAAACACAAAGAATTCCTCAAAAAGGGGGCAGAAATGGAGATCAGTTAACATAATCACATTATTAGTACAGATATTCATGAAGCTAGCATACTTTTACTTAAGACTAAGATGTTAAGATATAATACAGACTTGGTGAGGTTTTACCAAAATATGCCAGATCTAATAATAAACACATGCTCATTATTCTTATATTCATGTATAACACAAAGACTTAAAGGAGATAAAAATAAAAAGGTTATTGTGAAATATTTTACAGTTTAAATTGTTCAACTAAATGAACAATGGCAGGGACCCCTGGGTGGCTCAGTCAGTTAATAGTCCAACTTTCTGATTTTGGCTCAGGTCATGATTTTAGGGTCATGGGATAGTGGGGAGTCAGGCTCTGCACTCAGCATGGGGATTCTCTCTTCCTCTCCCTCTGCACCTCCCTGCTCATGCAGGCATGCACACACACTCTCTAAATAAATAAGTAAATCTTAATAAAAAAATTTAAAAATTAAATAACTGGGCAGTGTATAAAGTCTGTAAGCATGTTGAGATGTGGGAAGATACTTGTCAAAAGCAGAATCTGAAACTGCAAAATCGAGATTCACATCACAACTTTATCACTGAACAGCTGGCTTAACTATTAGGTGACCTATTTAACCTCTTGGCTTTACCTCTTCATCAATAAAATGGGAACACCAACCACACTTATACAGTAGAAGGGGATTAAATGAGATATATCATGTAACACACCAATCACATTCTCTGACAAGAAGTACTCAAGACAACGTGGCTATGATTATGTGAAAATATCAAAACCTCAAAAATGGATACAGTTTAGGGATGAGATCGATGGAAACCACTTCTACCCCCACACTGCAAAAAACCTTGACTGAAATGCACTTCTCTAAAGGCAGATGGGAACACAAGGGCACCTGGAATCCATGCAAATTAAAACCAAGTTTGCCAGAGCAGCTAGAATGCAAGTGGCAGAGGGCTCTGGCCCTGAGCAGTCCCATCCTCTACTTTTTCTGTTAACAGCAGGACCTGAAGTGACTACATCTAACTTTGTGACTTGAAGGAACTATGCTTATAAGCCAAAGTATCAAAGATTAAAAACAAAAACCAAGTTAAAAAGATGAAATAAGGCCAAAATATTTTTAAGTGTATAAAAGCCATGCAAATGTTTGTTCAAATATAAGTCAATCAATGTCATTTCCCAGTTCTCTCCCCCCAAGTCAAGAAAAACAGGGGTAACGCATTCATTTCCCCCTCTATTCTATGTAACTTTGAGGGTACTCAATAAAGATTTTCACATTACTTAGGTTTCTGGAATGGTTTGTGAACTCTAAAAATACCACATCCAGGCTCAAAAATTTTCTCAATAGCACCTTAGGATTTTATAACTTTGAACACAAATTATAATATTCAAAGCAAGTGAAGATAGATTATATCCCTACCGGTGACACAGAAATAGATGAGACCAGGTTATTAACAACTCTTACTAGGTGCGCTTGGCAGTTGAAGCCAGCCTATTGTAGAAATGATTATAACCATCACTTACTAAAAGCACACAACTGTACTGCAATCAAATGAAGATCTTTTAATATGCAAAATAGGAGGGTGAAATTTATAGTTTCAGAGGCCTTTAACGGGAAATACAAATGTTGCAGTAGAACGGTCTAACATTTAAGTCTCAGTTGGATCTCCCTTGAAGCTAATGCCCCAGAAAATTAAACACAGCTATAGGTCTCTCGCAGAGGAAACATGTGGTTTTAGGGGATGATCTCAGCTCATCCTTTGAGGTTTTTAGATGATTACTGTAACTAGCTAACATCTACGATTGGCTCACAAATGACAAAAGACAGACAATGTTTTTCAATAGCCACCTGGTCAAATGTACTAGCTTAAAAATGAAATAGCATACTCAAATGTACCAATATGACTGGACTTATGCGTTAGAAAGCATAAAGGAGAAGCAGCGACTCCGAAGCCAAATGGTTGAGAAGGGGGATGAGGCAGCAAATAAAGAGGTAAACACAGACTAAAACTCTGTAAAAGATGAATGAATGAATGAATGAATGAATGAGCAAGCAAGCGGCTATTTTAGAGTATCATGAGGTAGGAGCCAATGTTAACTAGTACACTGTCAGCATAGAAACCGCCAAAGTTTTCTGACTCTGAATAAAACAAGGAGTGGGCACTTTCTGGAAGTCCCTTGTGTTTGAATTAGCATTGGTGACTTCACTGAATTAGCATGGTAATGGGAACACGGTGCCTTGACCCGATGTATTGAAATGCACTTTCAACTAAGATTGGGGGTGGAGGACAATATGCCAAGGAAGGAGAGACAGGTACACTATTTGTATCAGAGCTTCTATTTAGAAAATATACGTCCGATTCTAGTTGGGCACGGACAGGATAGGACCCAACATCGCAGCAAGTTGTTAGATTACTTTTATTTAAAACTCAAAAAAATTTTTCATTTTAATGGACTTTTGATTAAAAATGATAAATTTGAGCAATCTAAGTATGAGAAGTGAAATATCACAAAACCAAATGCGGTAAATGTTCCAGACTCTATTCTGCTATGATAGGAAAATTAGCCTAAAAGAAGACATCTCAAAATAGACATAATACTCTTATTTACCCTCTCCTAACAGGCAAACAAACACACTTCCTTTTCAGCTGAACTTCAGTTCTCAAAAAAAAAAAAAAAAGACTGTGCCCTGAAGTCAGTAAAGCAGCTTTAAGTAAACACACAAATCTCCTGAAATAGGTAAATGAATCCATCACTACAAGTGTATTTCATCTTTTTAAAGTTCACAGGTGATTCTGATGCAGAGCCGAATGGGAGCCATTAACGTCTATAGTACGATAGTAAGTTCCAGAACTCAGGAACAGTACCACTTGCTTCTTTTTCTTTATCTTCCCCCTCATTGCATAGCTCACTCCATCTGGGCCTCCTCACAGTGCTTTATACAACATAAGTACTTCACACTTTATTAGTCATGAATGTATGAGAAACAATTATCAGTAGCTTTAAAAATATCCATTCCTTTGGTCAAATAAGCCTACTTCAGGAATCTGTTCTAAGAAAATAATAAGAGATGTCAATATAAATTAATATATTAGGATCTTTTTTGAAGGGTACTTCTAAAGGTTACTTATTAGAGAGAAAAAAAAAATTGGCGAAGTATAAATGTCAAGCAACAGGAAAGTCACCAAATAAAATAATAGACACCAACTACAAAAAAAAAATCAGTACATAAAAGAACATTATGCAAGCTATCTATATTTATGACATGGGAAAATGCTCTCAATATAGGACAAAATTAGGAAAAAAAAAAAAGTCAAGAATGGATGATTCCCCACTGGTAATAGGGACAGCCACCAACTATACAGAGCTCTGCTCCAGAGTCCCAAGTCAATACACCAGACTGTCAATAACACTTATCTACACCATTCCAAATTACTTACTTGCTTCTTTATACTTTTCATTACTTTATAAATGCAAAGAGCAAACAGTAGTATTATAAAAAAAAAGACTATGGGGAAATCTTAAAATATACTACAGAAATGTTTCTTTAAGTATTTTTCTAAAGTTAGAAGAAATATCTCTTCTAAGGAACAGAAAAAAAAGATGACAAAGACAATTAAGACAGCAACTCTTCCAGGAGCTTGTGTATATGAGGAGAACTGGACAGATACCAAACATGTCAAGCAACTAAGAAATAATAAATCCAGGGTGTCAGAAATATTCTAAAGTCTCTTAAGAACTTTAAAAATAAAAATTTACAAGACAGTGATGCTAATATAAAATGTTGTCTTATGACAACATGACTTTCTTCCCCTTACATCAAGATATGTTTTTTTCTTTTTTTTTTTTTTTAAGATTTCATTCATTTATTTGACAGAGATCACAAGTAGGCAGAGAGGCAGACAGAGAGAGGGGGGAAGCAGGCTCCCTGCTAAGCACAGAGACCAACGTGGGGCTCGATCACAGGACCCTGGTATCATGACCTGAGCCAAATGCACAGGTTTTAACCCACTGCGCCCCTCAAGATATGTTCTTAATGCCACCTTTGTTTTCATCTACCTTTGTAAATTTTCTTTGGTGAGGCAGGGAAGGGGGTTGTGAAAGGGACAGATTACTTAGAAAGCAACAGCTCTTAGTCTTTGGGGGAAAGGAATAATGGCTTACAACGAGTACACAATGAAATAATGCACAGACTTGATCCTTGAAACTTCATGGCTGGCTGATTCTGTAAGTGCCTCATTACATTGTTCTTGATGGAATGAATCAAATGCTCTCCACATACTATTTAGACTTTATTTGCAGGGACAATGACTTAATAAGGATGACCAAAGAGGTGGCAAAATGATTTAAGTGTTCACACTGATTGAAATACTATTTCCTAAGATGAAATATTAAACAAAATCTCAAATGAAAATACATTTTCTAGCAATATACTTTCCATGCTAAGTATGAGTAAAAAATGTTCTCTAAAAGAGTTGAAAAAGGCAGTCAGCCACAAAATGCTGGCCAACAGGAGTGAGTCAGTGTTCCAAGGAACTTTTTTAAAAAGCCAAGACTCTCTTCTATTCTACATGTCACTTCTAAATTAAAGAATGAAGAACTGTAAGAAATCCAGAAGCCCATAGAATCCTTGGTCTCTCCAAGCTCTCACCTGGTTTTGTTGCACCAAAATCTGTCTATGTTGCCCTCTAATTTAATAGTGTAATAACTACATGAACTGGGAAGACTCTACCTCCCACCTCGGTTTTCAGCCACAGGAGCGAGTTCAACACGGTAGCACTTTAACACACCTGAATGGAACTGCCTCGTTCAGAAATAAGAGATTTCAACTGACTGGTGACATCATTCCAAAACTGTGTGTTTTGCTCATCAACTTAAAAAAACAGAGATCACTGGGACGCCTGGGTGGCTCAGTTGGTTAAGCAGCTGCCTTCGGCTCGGGTCATGATCCCAGCGTCCTGGAATCGAGTCCCACATCGGGCTCCTTGCTCATCAGGGAGCCTGCTTCTCCCTCTGCCTCTGCTGCCACTCTGTCTGCCTGTGCTCACTCTCCCCCCACCCCGATAAATAAATAAAATCTTAAAAAAAAAAAAAAAAAAAACAGAGATCACTTAACCATGTTGAGTTATAGAAAAATGTCAACTTATTTTATCTATTAAAAATCAATGCATTACAAGACTGTGAATCCTTAACTCCTCTATTTCCATGCATTTATATAGAAAACCTAAACCACTACATATTCATAAAAATGTATAGCATCTTGAGATCATCCAGCATAGGCAAGCTCTCATGCCTCAAGAGAAGGAAATCAAGTTAATACTGATCAGCCATTCTGAATACTAAAAATACAGGACATCATTTTATAAATGAACATAAGATAGATATACACATACAAAAAAGATAATCTCTCAGATCTTAATACAAACAGCTTAAAATTTTGACAGCAAGCTTGGAAATGGGTACTTGAAAAGTAAAGCCAAAGATAATTCAAAGGACAAATTCATTATGTATTATCCTTTATGTGCGTTGTATGTGAACATGATTTCATCTAAAGATGTATATGGAATTTGAGATCTTTCCAGTGAGAAAGTGTGGGCATTTGGCTACATTAAATACTGTTTCACGTGGGAAAAAGCTTATCGAATGGATAACCATTTTTAAAAACAGAACTACATTCAAATTTGTCTCACAGCACTTATACTCATAATGTGAAAAAAAATGAAAATAGTATAAATAAATGTCTAACAATAAGAGAATGATAAATTATATTCTACAATGAGATAGTCTGCATCGATTAAAAATATTTTTCAGGGGGCACCTGGGTGGCTCAGTCAGTTAAGCGTCTGAGTCTTGATTTTGGTTCAGATCATGATCTCAAGGTTGTGAGACCAAGCCCCAAGTTGGATTCCACACTGGGAATAGAGCATGTTTAAATTCCTTCTCTCCCTCGGCCCCCTGCCCCACTATAACATATATATTTTCCAATAAAATTCACACCAGGAGAAATCCCTAATATGAAACAAAGTAGAAATAATAAAGATGCCAAGTATGTTGACATAGTATGACTCCAACTCTGTGTGAGTATATATGTGTGTACGTGAGTACGTGTATGTGCCATGGGTGCATATTCCTTGTTATCTTAATACTAGGTGTTGCTGCATTTTAGCATTATAAATAATTTAACTTTGTATTGCATTAGTTTCCCAAATTTTTTACAATGATAGATATGGGTTTTTTTTAAAGATTTTTATTTATTTATTTGAAAGAGAGAGACAGAGAAAAGAGTACAAACAGGGGGAGCAGTGGGCAGAGGGAGAAGGAGAAGCAGACTCCCCGCCAAGTGGGGAGCCCAATGTGGGATTCAACCCCAGGACTCTGAGATCATCATCAATCCTAGGACCTGAGCCAAAGGCAGCCCCCCACCGACTGAGCCACCCAGGCGCCGATATATGTTATTTAGAACAAAAAACTCAGTGAGGTGACTCACTGGCAGGGTGCCTTACAGTCCTCTGGTAGCTTGCCTCCCTCTGCTACAGCTGGAAGACTAAAATCAACTTCCTAAACCTCCCCAGCAGGTAAGGATCCAGAGGCAAACAGCGTTCTGCGCATCTGGACTCAAGAGCCGGTTGTGGAAGGTGGTGGTTGTGGAAGAGGGAAGAACTGTCCTGGGCTGCTGATAGAGAGAATGGAGGTTGCTGAGACATTTCTGGGTTCAGTTCCCAGCTGCACAAGTGGCAAGCAGCAGGGTGAGCACACCTGGAGACAGGCTGTTAGCATTCGGTGGGCAGATGCAGGGGAAGGACCCAGGTCACTTCCTTCCCAGGCAGACGTGCAGGACTGCATGGTTCAGGAAGTCCTGGAAGAGGCCCAGCCTACGGCCCGCTCTTCAAGCTCTTCCAATGATTTTCTGAGACTCCAATTCTAAGTATGAAGTTCGTTTGTTTATGTTAAAAACAGCCACTGTAATTCTGTTTGTACAACTGAAGCTGACTCACCTACCCAAGATGTTGAAGGAATTAGAAAGAAAATCCTGATTACCTCAATGACTTCTGATTACTCTCCTTAAACCATGCGAAAACCTTTCTAATAGTGCTTTTTTTAAACTGTCAACTTTACTTGTTTATACACTTCTAAATATCAATGTAAATAAAATCTATTCTGAACACAAATTAAATGTCATGAGGCTTATTCATAAATTGGATACTGCTTCTTTGGATGGTTTACTTCATGGTCAAGCATGCTAAAATTCCAAGCTGGTCTCAATGAGAAGACACTCCAACTTGATTCCTCATCAAATACATGATGAAGTATTTCAGAAAAGTGAAATCTTTCCTGGAAGATTCTTCTCAGTTAAGGTACTCTAGGTGTTCTCTAATTTCCTCCCAGCCCCGCCCCAGAAATGAACTACTACAAATGAGTGTTTGTAGAAATGCAACAAGTAAGGAAATTTTAAAACTGGCACTTTCCAATAAATGCAAAGGATAAATCAAGCAAACATCAAGCTATACTCACTTCCATATTAACATGTTATTAGTACAATTCAACAAACACATGGTGCTCAATTATTGCTGCATTGAAAAAAATATTAACTCATTCACTAGATGTTTACTGAGACTCTACAGAATCAGCAATGAAAATAAACACAGCTTAAAGCTCACTGAGTGAAAGCACAGAGATATAACAGAAAGGGATTATAAGGGCTCTGTAGGAATATAGGACAAAGAGCATTAAGAAACAAATTGAAAAAATAGAATAAAGTTTATTCTTTTAGACTAAATAAATTAGGTCATGGACTGAACTAAATTGGCTCAACGAAGAAAATGTTATTAAGACTAGGCAGTACACTTCCTTTCTCTAGGAAGAAAAAATTATCAATAGAGTAGTTAGACTATGGATTCTACCTTTATCCTTAAAAGTCCATAATGCTGTAATTTCTTTAATGTACCTCAGGAACCAATATGAATATCTGCTCACACATGTGTAAAACATCTTTGCAAGGACATGCAAAAGGCTAGTAAGGGGATTGCCCCCAAAGAGAAAGAGGACAACTAGGAGACAAAGTAGGTGAGGGATGTTACATGTATACATTTCAAGTCAAAAGAGTCTTCATTGTTAATCATAAATACATTATCTATTAAAAATGGATAAATAAATAAATACATAACATGAATTTTACTATAAAATGCAAGGGCAATATAAAATAGGAAGTCATCGGGCGCCTGGGTGGCTCAGTGGGTTAAGCCACTGCCTTCGGCTCGGGTCATGATCTCAGGGTCCTGGGATCGAGTCGCACATCGGGCTCTCTGCTCAGCAGGGAGCCTGTTTCCTCCTCTCTCTCTCTCTGCCTGCCTCTCTGCCTACTTGTGATCTCTCTCTGTCAAATAAATAAATAAAATCTTTAAAAAAAAAACATAGGAAGTCATCTAAACTTTGAGGGAAAAGTTCACACACACACACACACACACACACAAAGGGCCACAGAGAAGACACGCTAGAAGCAAAGGACCCAGTCAGCAGTTGACATTCACCACTGACACGAAGAAGACACAAAACAGAAATGGTTACCTTCCTGTCACAGGTTTTAGGGCTACCAGCAGTGTTTTGCTTAAGGAAGCCAGCTGTTGTTGACCAGCGTGTGGGGTTTTTCCGTGAAGGCTCTTCAGAAGAAAAATTATTATCACTAATGGAAGTTGAAAGGCCAATTAAAGCTGGGTCACTGCTTCGTCGGACATGAAGAGGCATATCTATAAATACAAAAAAGCATTATATTTTTTTAAATGTAACTCGTGTCTGAAAACTACATATTAGAATAAAGGCAGTGAAACCAAAAATCAGAGTAACACTTAAGGTGACAGTGGGTCACTAGTCTATTATCCCAGTATTCTTAAATAAAATATCATACAGGGGCACCTGGGTGGTACAGCAGACAGCGTTGGACTCAGATTTGGTTTTGTCTCAGGTTGTGATCTCCGCATTATGAGATCGAGCCCCACTCCTCTGAGCAACAAGTCTGCTTGAGATTCTCTCTCCCTCTCTCCCTCTGCCCCTCGTGCTCACGCACACACGCATGCTCTCTAATAATACATATTGTACATATTCTAAAATGTAAATAACAATGTGAGCCATGGAACAAATTCTATCTAACTTTTAACCGTACTGGGATTAAAAATACACAATCTAAACTTCCTGGCTCATCTAGTAAGAAATTCTGCTAAATAAGATAATTATTTTGTTCAAAGAAAAAAACGCAAAGCACAATCACATTTCTTATCTTTAAGAGAATAGAAATCTTGAAAGTGATATGTTAATATGCAGGTAGTATCTGGCATATATTCACATATAGGATTCATGAAAGACAGTGTTTCAGCAACTGTATTCACATAAAAGAGGAATCTGTTTGCAACTACTCTCACATAATCATTAACAAACTCAGGTGAATATTTGTATCAATAGCCCTGAGCATATCTAAACAGATACAATCATTGGTAAAGGAGAGAAGGAACAGAACTATAAAACCAGACCTAAGAACAAAAGCACATGAGTCTGTTAACACTGAAAATCAAAAACCCAAAACTCCACTCATCAACTAAGCAAAATCACTCAAAAATGTAATAAATATAAGATGAAAAATTTAAATTATGTTAGACAGCCTGTTTTTAAAAACCAGAATGTAAGGTATGCATTTCTTTAAAAAAATCTCTAACAGGGGTACCTGGGTGGCTTAGTCGGTTAAGCATCAGACTTCTGGTTTTGGCTCAGGTCACAATTTCAGGGTCATGAGACTAACCCCTAGTGGGGCTCTGCCCTGGGGGAGGAGCCTGCTTAAAATTCTCTCTCCCTCAGCCCCTCCCCCCAACTCTCTCTCTCTCTCTCTCTAATAAATAAATGAATAAATAGTCTCTAACAAAACAGTTTTCAGGGTGAAATAAATCCATCACTTACTCCATGAAAAACATTTTTGGAACACTGAAGCATTAACGGTATGGGCATACAGATCCTAGAGGACACTCAACTGAAAACAGACTCTACACACTGAAGGGGATATTTAAACCACTGCTACTTCAATAGTCAGAAAGATGTTAAAGCAAATTAGAAATGATCAGAGGAAACAGAAGCATATAAATATAATATTTCTTTTAACATGTGCTTCTACATCATAAGGATTTGATAGTAAGAGAACCTGAGAAATACTACCAGAAAAAAAATACGCTGAACATTTAATACTGTTAGTAGTTATCTTAATTTCCTGGGAGAAACACACATATGAAAATTATACAGAAGAATCATTGCCAATTTTTAAGTGTAAGCAAAAAACTCATGGGGCACCTGGTTATGATCTCAGGGTCCTGCAACTGAGCCCTGCATCTAGGCTCTCTGCTCAGCAGGGAGCCCACTTCCCCCTCTGTCTCTGCCTGCCTCTCTGCATACCTGTGATCTCTCTGTGTCAAATAAATAAATTAAATCTTAAAAAAAAAAAAAAAAAAAACTCGTGATGGCCCTTACCACTTATACACTGCACCCAAAAATAAAACACACCAAGAACTACATAGTCACTCTCAAAACAAGTTCACAAAAATATACATCTATGTGTGTTAACACTTCAATGCTCTTGCTATAAAAAAGACTTCACTCCCAAATAATAAAATTGTTCCCAGATTCATCAAATCAAAAATGTTAGCAGAAAACCAAAAAAAAGGAGGAGGAAGAATAAAACCGTTCCGGCCAATTATAACACTGCTTCTTGGATATGAGTTCGGTTGCTTTCCAATTACTGGGCTGTTAATTATTTAGTGGTTAAGGAACTATGCACACTTCAGTTTCTGTGTATGTGTGTATGCATCTGCGTGTATGTGTGTGTGTGCGTGCACACATGTGTAAGCACGTATGTGTGCATCTGCGTGCAAATCTAAAAGAAGCACTACTCACAAGAGATGGTCTCTAAAAAGTGGTACAGAAGTACTGACCACAATAAACAATCAGATAAAAGTACTTCAACCCCAAAATAAATCCAGGAACTCTAAAATTTCACTGAATTTGCTTAGACAAAAGAAGATGCTTGCTTTTGAAAAATTTTCCCACAAGAAATAAATTGCATCCAGGATGCATCTTCTGATGGGACATGGTCACTGTGTTAATCTGTTCATCAGAAACAGACAAAAATAATTAGCCTTTTACCTCTTGTATCTGTAACTTGAAACTGCAGATGTGGGAGGGGAGAAGGGATTAGAAAGGGACTATGGTGCAGCCAAGACTGCAGACTCTGTGGCCGGAGCCTTCTGGCTAGATGTGGGCACTGCCCAGGGAACTGTGTACAGGAACTGAGGTATGACAGATGTCCCAGAAGAGGCACTATCAGCTGGCCCTTCCTGCCAGTTCTTTACACATTACACTTTCCATTTTCATTTCATTCTGTTTTCATTTGAGGGATGTCCATTAAAGGAAACACTACAGTCTGGATCTTTCGCTTGTAGTACCTAGTAACCAAGTACCCTGATGCAATTTCAAGGTCCCACAATTATACTTCTGTCCACAGTCACATTCAGGAAGGTGATTTGAGTCCCAGGCTAATGAAAAAATAACAGAACTCAATTTTAAAAGTAAACAATGCAGTCTTCATAAAAGAATGCCAAATGATATCATGATGATCTTGAAATCAAGGTTTTCTTGCAATTCACTGAACTGGAAGAACTGAATTCTAGTGCACACCAGCAGCCTCGCTAGGTCTCAACACAAAGTCTCCAGGCCACACAGTGTCGGTCTACGTTCATGGTGTGTGTGATTCAGACTCAGCAACACAACAATGGTGTGAGATGGGCATTTGTATTGGTTTATAATTCCTTCTAGGTTTTATGAAACTTACATAAAAACTGTAAGACATTTTTATCCAGTTTATACACACGCCTAAGTAATCTTGGATCAGAACCACTGATTTAACCTGGAATGATTGTAGTCTTTTTTTGAGTCTCTGCATCACATCACAACAGAGGAACATGTGACTCACCTCACAGCTAAGTAAGCTGAGGCTCAGCGAGATGACAGGAGCTCAGGGACAATTTCCTGGCACCTGGGTCAGTGCCGACTCACTACTCAAATCATGAAATTAGTTCTTTTAATTAGCAGGTCATTGGAAAACAAATTCCATTTCTAGCTACTTGGAGACAGAAATGTGAGTCTCATTTTTATAAAAGGAAAAATGTTTGTTGTTTCCTAAGCAGGATTATATGCACTGAGAAGTCATACACTGATTTTAACGAATAGCAACATTCGATTTTAGAGAGTTAAAGAAATATTATGTTAGTTATGCATATAGATTGAAACAACAGTCATCCCTATTTGAGAAGTGTGAAAGAAAGAAAAACCTCCTGGTTAAGTTTAAGTACAATATATAAGATAATAAAAAATACCCCAAAAGAGACCAGCCTAGACCAGTGCTTGTCAAATTTTGATCTCAGGACTCTTTGACTCTAAAATTTACTGAGGACCCCAAAGAGCTTTTGTTTGTGTGGCTTATAGCTAGGGCTGTTTACCGTATTGGAAGTGGAAATGAAAATAATTTAAATATTTATACCTTAATTCATTTTTAACTTAACAATAATAAACCCATTTACATGTTAACATAAACAACAGAATTTTAGAAAACTCTATTTTACAAAACAAAGTTTATTTGCTGGGAGAGCAGCACTGTTTTCCATTTTGCTTGATAGATGACATCTAGATTCTCATCCCTGCTTCTGATTTCAACGTGCTGCCGCATGACAAGCATACAAAGAAAAAAAGCACTCCACAAATATTTAGCTGCAATAATATTTTAAGAATCTTTCCCAAACTGTAGATAGTCTTCTTTGATACCACACCAAAACTTGACAGATGAGAGTTTCTCAAAGGTTAGCTTGCAAGATGGAATGTAAACTTCTCATTCTTTGTATATTAAAATCTCCTTGTCTGTCTTACACTTTGGATCTTTTATTCACGAAAAAATTCTGTAACATTAGCTACTTGGAATATATTATTGGCTTATACCACTCTTACAAAGGCTGATCTATTTCTTCATATCAGAAAACCACATATGTGAATATCACTACCCATTTCATGACCAAGTCATTAAGTGGTGGGAGAGTTTATGTTTTCCAAAATCTAATTTTCACTAGAAGTCTTGCGTGTTTTCTTTGGCAATAAATACTATCTGTTATTTGCCATGTAGCAACAGGCTCACTTCATTCATTTTCTGGAAACTCTGCCATACACCAAAGTCTGAAGAACCACGGTTTTCTGTCCTTTTTCACAAAAAAACAAAGAGGAAAAATAACACGTGGTGTTCCACTAAAAAAAGGGCTGGCTCACTTACAACGCACACCCGTCACGTAGTTTTTCTCAAGACAATCTCTGCTCTTCAATACGTACAAATACTTTACGCCTACCTGCCTTTAATCACACAAAATACTAAACCGGATACTCAAAGGCCAGTATGTAATAAAAGCAATCATTTTTGCTGCTTTATCAAGGACAACAGATGGAAATGGCTTGTGTTTCAAAGTGTGAGGAAAGTGCTGGGTAACGAATACATTTGGTGCCAATGTCCTCACTGGTGCACGGGGCCTGCATTTTACCCACCAGTACCTAAGCACCACTGGTGCAGATGATCAACCCAGTGAAAAACACAGCATGTATTTGGTAATATTCTGAAAAGTCTTGCCCTAACAGCCTCCTTGATATGATCTGAGTGGTTCCCAAGGGCCCAGGACATTAAAAAAAAAAAAAAAAAAAACACTGGCCTAGACCAGTGGGCAGCCTGGTGGGTCACTGCCCTCTCCAGGCCTCAGGCTCCTGATCTAGCAAGACAGGTGGCACTGATGGGGTCAGAAATTTTTCTGATGCTAAAAAAATGTGTGATTCTACATATGTTTACCTGTATCCATGACCCCCTACCAAGCCCAAGCCTCATCCTAACAGAACTCATAATAATTTATGAAAAATGAATTAGAGAAAATATGAAAGTGTTTCAGAGAAGTATCAAAAGCCATCGTCAGGTGCCTCTAAACAGTTTATTTATTTATTTATTTTTTAAATGGTTCAAAGTATTACAAACAACACGGGGGAAGGAAAATACCTGAGTTGTAGGGAATGGTGGGGAAGCAGCCACAAACGGCATGCAGTCTTTTGACAAGTTGCACCTGACTTTAAAGGAGATCACTATAAATGTCTGGCCTTATCAACAGAAACCATCATAAAATACAACTGCCTAGCTCCTCAGACAGGTTTCAAACCTTTCACAGTCCTGATAAGATATATACTGTAAAAAGAATACAATTCTGTCTTGGCCTCCGAGGAAAATAATACAAATAGAGCCTTTTCCTCCATGGGTGGCCCATGGCCTATTTCAGCATTCTAATGCGCTGATGTGATCTGTGTTCTTTACAGTAATTAGAAATAATAAAAGCTTCTTGTTTAAGGTAATTCGGTCATTATTATTACAACTCCTCATCCTCAATTTTAGGAAAATCAATGCATTTAAAAACACGAGAATACAACTTTCTCCATAATCTTCTGATTTATTTAATATATAGATTTGCTAAGTACATCCTCTGAAATATTAAAAAGAAAATTCAAAGATGAGGATCTTCAATAATTAAGCTGCTGGTTGGAGCGCACGGGGACTGGTGAGATGTCGCTGGGTCCAGGACGAGAGTGGAGACTGTTTGATGTGTGCATTCCTTTGAAGAGTGGATAAAACAGCAATAAACCCTCATCACAAGATTTCAAATTCCCTGTGTCACTAATGCACTGTAAATATTGATTTGCCTCTCTAGGTAAGGTGCCTTTTAAATAAGTGGAAAATGGCAAATCTAATAATGAATTAGAGCAAATACTAAAAGGGCAGATATATACATTTTTAACTGTTAAATATCACCCCAACCCACTCCTAATCAGTTTTCCCATTTGCTTCTCTTCTTTTATTCTTCTAGTGATTTCTAAATTATTTAACCACTCACGGCAATGAATAAACCTTTTCCAAGAAGATGGGCATAAGCCATCAAGGTATTTCATCAAATCTAAAAATACTATGCGGTTACACAAGTTCTATTAGAACTTATGATGCAAACAGCATAATTACTCTTGATGCAAAATGAAGACAGTCTCCCCGATCTTCAGGGCAATTACACATTTTCTAAAGACACGTCTCACAGGGAAGAGAACCAAGTTATTAACACATGCCACGGGGATAAAAACCTGTCATCAATATTGCAAAGCTGACCTTCCAATATATGTTGCCCTTTTTATAAAGGTGCTTCTCAGTGTTTCACAGATTGAGGTGAAATCCCTGGAAGAAATGTGTAGAAGGCAAGGCACAAAATAAGCTCTAAAAAAACAGTGAATAACTCACAAGGATATAAAATGAGCTTTATCACCCTGCTATTAACTATCTTTTTATATATACAAGCAATAAATAAAGACTACCATAGCTGGAAGGTGCCCTAGAAAATAAATTGAAACATCACATTCACAGATGAGTGCACGGAGGCCCAGCGAGGTAGTTTAAGGGTTGGGTCAAAGGTCACCCTGCTCCTGGGTGACCCAGCTATACCTCCAGTGCTTGTTAACGGACTCCCTCTTCTCTGCACTTTGGCTATGACCACGCTGCTCTCCTGGGAGAACTGAAGCACGTCAAATCCACAATATGCTTACACTTCACTAGAGATAACAGGTGATTCTGGGGGGAGGTTGAGTTTAAAGCACATTGCTATAGAGAACAGCATGTTTTCAATGGTCCCACTGAATCTTAGACACATACAAGAAGGGAAAAGTATGTCAATGTCATATGAATGTTTCCAAAGAAAAACCAAGAATTTTCCGAGGCATACTGAATTCGTAACATCAGAATTCTCACTTGGAAACTGATAATACAACTGATAATTCAAACACCCTCCAAATACTCATAGGAGCACAAACGGAGAAATCAGAGTCAGGAAGGTGGGTCGTATCAATGTTCGTATCCGTGTGATGCTATACTACAGTTCTTCAAAATCCTACTACGGAGGGAGAGACACAAAGAATCTCTGTATTACTTCTCACAACTGCATGTGCTTCTGCAATTATCCATATTAAATGATACAAACATGCATACATACACAAGCAAACAAGCCAGCCAGCCAGCCAGCCAGCCCTCCCAAGAGTTAAGCAGAAAATCCCAGGACAGAGGCCTCAGTGTCAAGGCCTACAGCAATAGGGACTTAAGAATCTTCCTAACACTATTTCCGAGAATACTCTTCCCGCCCCAGGGCTCAGCCACCACACACACCCCGCACACCCTATCGGCCACCCCACACGGACAGCTCATCCAACACGTGCGATACCTCTGTCCCTTACCAATGTCACTAACTTAGACTGCCCAGCATCTGCCCTCAATCCCAGCCACGTTCCCACTGCTCAGTGTCCTAACTCCTCAAATCCATCACATCCAGGGTCGGTGGCCCAGCAGCAAAACAGTTGGCTGATTCAGAAAAGGGTCAGTGAGGAAAATCCAAAGGATGGACTGTTTACAAATATATGGCAGAACTAAGGAAGAGCAGCAAGGGGGTCAAGTAACTGTGAGGCTTTTAGCAACCCAAGGCATGGGGAGATGTAGCTTTCACTCCGAGGACACAGCTCCCAGCAAACCACACAGCTGGGCGGGGAAGAAGCCCAGGTGAGAGGCCTGTCCCCTCTCTTCCCGCACTCGGTCAGTGCCCAGAAGGTGCAACCCCACCTGAACCCCTGAGGCACGAGCCAGAGAGCCTGGAACCTGACCCCCGTAGCAGGAGCGGCTGGCCCAGTCAGCCAGAATGGGCGGGAGCTGCACAACAAAGCTCTGTAGCCTGGGAGGCTACTGCGATTCCTCCACCCTCCCTCTTTCACTGCATGCTGTCTCCTCCTCTAATGCCGTCCACCAGCTACTTAACCAGAGGACAAGTGTGCACCCCATTCACTGTAACTGTCCTTCATCCCTTCCCCCAACACGCACGTGCGCGCACACACACATACACACACACATACGCACACACACAAAACCCCCCAAAGCAGGAACTACAATTTTTTAAAGTTGGTTCAAATACATCAATCAGGAATAAAAACTTCCTAATGGCTAAAGATGCAACCCAGGGGTTCCTTAGTTGTTGTCTTCGAGGGTAGGAGAGAGGAGGGTGTGAGTGTGTAAGAAACGGGTCAGAAGTAAAAAGCCTTTCACATTTACCTTTCTGCATCCTGATGGAGATGGTAGGGCCTAGCCAGCAGTAAATAACCAGCAGCTTATAAAAATACACACTGGCTACTGAGTCCTGTATATAAAGACTTCGTGCCCCAGACCCTTTGCTAAAGCAGTTACAGCTCAGGGAAAATGGTCAGTTGATGCCAGAATCCTGAGCACCTGCCAGGAGCCCATCGGGGAATGTTCAGGCCAGCCCAAAGAGCAGAGAAAAAGCAAAGCTTCACTGGGTGATCTTTTCCCTTTTATCTAATTTTGTGTCCCTTTCTCGTTTTGCTCTGGCAGGTGTAATGTCTGGCTACTTCAATCAACAAACACGTGTGAGCCTCTACCAGACACTACTCTTCTAGAGATTCTGAAAAATAATGACTATGGAGCTAAGGGGTTTTTGAGAGTCATTTATTGTGGAAAAATCACTCCAAGTGAATCCCACTCTGAACATTCAAAAGGGAACAAATACTCTAGCAGACCACCACCTGCCCTGTGATAAAAAGACGCTAGTAAGAGGACGAAAGTCAAGGTAGGAAAGGTGATCTACACAACAAGGTGCCCGGATGAAAATAACCACAGGGGGTAGGAAACTATGTGAACAGCGGGTACCAAAGACTTTCTTTGGGAGAACATTGTGGCTTCCTTCCATTTGGGGCTTCTTTTTGCACTTTCAGAAAAATACCTCAATGAGCAACGAGGGGACTGGAGTCGGGAACATGAGAATGAGCTAGAAAGAAACAATGAGAGAAAGAAAAAGACAGAGAGCAGGAGTGTGCACCCAGAAGCACGCACAGGGGCAAGAGCTAGCTGAGCTGCCTTCCTTCAAGCATGAACAAGATATTTAGAGATGATTAAAAAAGGGGGGGGGGGGCTTCTAGGTTATCGTTACAGATAATGTTCTTCCTCGCAGTAGTGTGCAGAGGAGTGTTGTGCCCTCTATTGTCATACATCCAATGGCTATTGGATGACTAGAGGCTGAGTTCCAGGAGGGCCCTTAACAAGCAATCCTTGAGAAAGAGCCAGCTGCTTCATCTCTCCCTTTTCCTTTAATGCACTATTACTAGCTTCCTCCCCACCAGTCCAGTAATACAGCTTTTGACAGAGAGCACCAGAAACCCCCTCCTCTTTATCAATGCCTCCCCAGGGGGGCTCATGGTGTACAGCCGTGAGTTGGCCTCTGCCATGCACCAGAGAAGGCAAATTATCCAGCCCTTTAGAGCATGCTCCCGGGGCTGCAGGAACAGAGCTCTACCAAAACACCTAAGAGGGGAATCTTTCCTAAGAGCATCAGCAAAGACTTCAGAAGAGAAGCCACAGCTCCATTGTTCTTGTTATCCTTTTAGATTCTCTTTGTTTCTCCTCTCTTAGAAAGCGTCTGACCAATTCTTCAGGAGTGAGGTGTTTCTTTTATGGCCTTCCGGTTCCTACCCTCACACTTGCCACACTGTTTCACCAGAAGTTTTAGGATCTGCCTCCCCAATAGCACAGAGCTCCCAGAGAACACTACTGCACTCTTTGCTGACACAACCCTAAAACAGACATTTGTGGAATCAACCAAGACATGAAGGAAGAGGACATCAAAGATGAAGTTTTTGGTTTGTCAGTGTGCGGTTTTGTTTTGGAGTGACGGTGTTGATGCCTGGCCAGTGGGATGAAGAGGAAAAAGGAAGACATGGACTCAGAGAAAACTGCAGAGGCAAAGGCCAAACACCTAAATTCTAGAGAATTAAAAGGACTGGAAAAAAATCAGCATGGCTAGAGTGTAAATTTAAAGATGTGACACAGGAAAGATAAAGCAAGGCAGGGAGACCTGGATGAACCAACACAGGGACCTCCTTAATTTTAGAGCTTCCATCCCTACTTCCCAGCCCAGCAAAAGGCACTTAGGAAATGTCTGTTAAACTGTTACTGCATCTCTACCCTTTTCACCTTAATTGTCTTAAATATTAAACAGGCAATCTTTTTAGTAAAGAAAAACAAATACTGGATGGCCAGAGAAGACCAAAAAAAAAAAAAAAAAAAAGTTTTTTGCTCAGAAAGTTCAAAGAATTGCTGCTTCACATATCGGTAAAGAACACTGCAGCTAGAAATCCCACTGACATTTTAGAGTTTTCTTCTGGGTTTTTTGTTTGTTTGTTTGTTTGTTTACTATCATGGCCCTAGGAGTATGTGAGTACAAGCAAATCTAAATTAATTTTTCATACACAATTTTATATGTATATCTGTATCAAATCCCTCGTATCCCTTTCACTTTACCAATCTAGGTCAACCATCATGTAATTAAATTTTGAAATTATCAACTTCATCTGACAAGTAATTTATCTTTCAAAAATGGATGTTGATTATTGATTGCATTGAAGATTGTCTCTAAATGCCCTTCTCCTTGGGCATTTGTCTTCTATTATTTTATTAAGGATTTAAGTTTCTCAAGAACTGTCAAGTTAGCTTTTGATAAGCATTATTCTCCCATTCCTTTATTGTTCTAACCTTTATCCCACAATACTATACAAAAGTGTCATATTCCCCCCTTCACAGGGGACTGGAGATTCATTTATTTCATTAATCTGTTTTCTGTGACTTAAGGATGTAAACTTGACTCTCCCCTATTTTACCACATTTTTAGACTTAACTATGCTAGCTCATTAGCCATCACCAATTACGTCACAAAGGCAATCCTCTTCTTAATTCTCAGGCATTAAACCTCCACTGGAGTCTCTATGCTTAATTTTCATCATAAACAGAGTTTTCCTCTTGAACTTGAATCTTCATGGTACTAAAAGACATTATATAAGCATGTACCAGAAGTCATTCATTCAAGACAAGGGTCTCTTGAGCCCCTCCTCATATATGCTAGGCATTCTTCTAGCTGCTGGCATCAAATAACCCCTCAACGATGTGAGATTTCGTGGCAAAAGAAGAGCAATGGGTAAGTAATTACAGAGGACTCACAAGGCAATCAGCATTATGAAGACAAATGAAACAGAGCACAGGATTAGGGACTGCTGTATGTTGAAGAAATGCTATTTGATACTGGGGAGTATGACAAAAACACTTCAAAAGTATTCAAATAGCTCATTATCCACTTCTCTATCTTATGTGTTCCAGTTTCAGATTAATTTCTTACCATACAGCCTCGTACATACTGGTTATTAATAAAGCCATTTGGCACCAACTGGTTGCTCCAAGGGGGCAATAAGACTTCATGGCTCTGGAACATATGGCTACATGTCTGTTTATATTACCTTCAAAGTGCAGAGATCTTTCGTAGCTAATCTAATCCATTCAAGGAAAGAGTAATGTAAAAGTAAATACATCCTGATCATTTATAATAAACCAATTAACTCTGTAACCACTAACATATATTGAGCATTTACTAGGGGTCATGCATGTGCTAAGAACCTTAATATATTAAGTGATCATACCTCAGAACAAGCTACAGAATAGGTTCTATTATTATTTCCATTTTTTTAGTAGGGAAACTGGTGTTGCATGGGCAAGATATCCTGTAGTTAGGTAAAGTTTACCTAACTACCTACCTACCTACCTATTTATTTATTTATTTATTTATTTATTTATTTGAGAGAAAAAGAGAGAGCATGCACACAAGCAGGGGGAAGAGGCAGAGGAAGAGGGAGAAGCAGATTCCCCACTGGGCAGGGAGCCGGACGTGGGACTTGATCCCAGGACCCTGAGATCAAAACCAGAGCTCAAGGTAGACGCCCAACCAACTGAGGCCCCCAGGATCCCTGAAGTTAACCTGTTAATAAGGGGTAATGACAAAATCCAAGCCACAAGAATCAGGCCACAGAGATCATGCTCCTCTCCAGAAAGGATGAAATCCTTAAAGACAAAGAACTTAAAGACAGGGGCTCTGATGCAATTTTCTCACCAACATCTACCATCATGGTCATCTCACCAAAGGCCAGTAGTAAAATGTCCATTAGCTGAATTCACTCACAAGGAACCTCGGAGCTGGGAGGCTAGTCACTGGTAAGCAGTCAGTGACTCATCAGATGCTGGGATCTTTGCAATCATTCTCCACAGGTAAAAAGAAAGCTCATGAGAAGGAGACAAGTTCCCTTTCACTAAGACTGGCAAACAACCGAGGCTTTTAACATTATCACAACTTATTTTATTTTTAGGAGATTTATGGGAAGGAATTGGGCAGTAGCACACTGAAGGAGGGTACATCATGGAGAGAGAGAGAGAGAGAAATTAAATGCTTCATATTCCATTTCTATGTAGGGAACAACTATCTGGATTAAACAGAAATGCTTCGCAGTAAGGGTTCAATCTATATCTTCACACAATGTGCCACTACACTCTTGGGAGTGAAAGAGACTGTATGTTCACCAAAAACAGTCTTTTCTAATATGTAGTCAATTCAGGATAACACTATGTTGCATATGCTAAGCACTCATTAAGAACTAACTCTCTTTCTCCACCAATACCCCTCCTATATCCTACCTTAACCAAAGGTCCAAAATCCAGGTCAGTACGAAAAGATCTCCCCATCCTCATCTCACATTATGTGTACACCCTTTGAGTTTCTAAATCTCCACTGTTTATTAAAATAATCTGAGAACATAAACAATGAATTCTGTTATGCTGAAAAGAAATTAATTTTTTAAAAAAAGGAAAAAAAAATAATCTGAGAGTAAGGCTGGTTCCCAGGCCCCCATGCAGAAATACTGAAAATTAGGTCCAGGATAAAGCTCGGAGACTTTGACAAGCTCTCTGGGCAATTCAAATATGCAGCCAAGAAAGGAGTTGCTGCTCTAGCCAGACTGGAGAGTACTGCCTAACAACCCTAAGAGATTTGTTAAAAATACAGATTCCGATTCAGTAGATGTGAGGGTGGGGCCTGAGATTTTGCATTCCGTCAAGTTCCCAGATGATGCTCTGAAGTAGCGACATCCCTATGTCTCACATCATGACCTAAGCTGAAGGCAGTAGCCTAACCATCTGAGTCACCCAGGTGTCCCAATCCTACTTCTTTGTAACTTGAACTTCTTTCTAACTTCAGTTTATATAGAGAGAATACTTTTGTAACTTATCAGACACAGGGCAAATGACCTGCATTTTGTAAGATCTCACTGGATGTTTAATGTAGTATTTTAATGTTTATATTTGCACATTTTAGGAATCATAATATATCTCCACAAGTCCCCAAAGTAAATAAATATTTACAAAAGAATTTTTTTATTGAAGTGCTATATTTGGATCTAACCCACTGTTAGATCCTACTACAAATGTGTCCACAAAACAGAAAATTCCAGTAATAATCAAGGGGAAAAATCCTCTATTATTTTAAGAAAACCAAACAACTGCTTGGTTGCTTTTTAATTGAGGAGATAAAGCACTTTAACATAGATAAAACATTTCTAATAGTTATTCCACTTTTACAAATATAACGCCAAGAACTTTACCCATAACTCTGACAGCCTGACAACCACGCAAACAAAATTCAACCCAGTAGTAGTTTCCTAGGCAACGAGCACAGATACAGGCCAGTGGGAAAAAATGAAAACAAGAAAAAGCACTGCAGCATTTCCAGTAGGCTTGAGAAATACATTTTAATTGTCAAAATGTCACAGAGACAACAATATTGAAAATCATTTCATTGAAAGTGATTCAAAGCAGAATGCCATTTTCATTACAGCAAACGAGGTGTGGAAAAATAGAAAAATTAGATTCCCTTCCTTTGCTCTGAATTAAGTAGGGATGGTAATCAATCTTGTTTGATTTTACAAAATTTATCTGCATTAGTACAGATTTCTAATATGTCTTCTTAGTTTTCTCTGCAAATGTGACCCTACACTGATTCAACATACAAAAAAGGGTCACCCAGAGGTGGGGTGGGGGTAGCAGGAGAAAGTGTGTCCCTGGGCCACCACTGTTGCAAAGCTCATACATGCTTAGGTTTTAATTCAAACAGGAAATACTTCAAAACACATTAAGTGTATATTAACATATACACTTGTTCTCATATAAAAGCTATTATAATGCAAGCATACAAGTTATAACAGAATAAGGTGATAATTCAAAAGAGCACTGGGTTTCCTCATCTAGAACAAGAAGGATATGGATTTGATCTTAAAAACCTCTTCAGCTCTAACAGCTTTTGATTCTCAGAAATAAAATACTGAAAGAAAGACTATACTGTCTAGAAACATTGCCTATAAAATAAATACTCTATCCTAGGCCATTTTAAAACTTTTTCTTTAGAGGACCTAAACCCTGACAGTTAACCTTTAGAAAATAATATTGGAAATGTCCTACTTCGTGGCTATTACAATGTCTGAGTTTTACATCAGCTTTTGTAACTATGATGACATTTGTTCTTATATCTGTGTCAGGAACATATATTAGAATTAACAGAAATGTGTTGGATGCCCTTAATCTATACTTTCATACAACGTGTTACTACAATCTTGTGAAATAGTCTGTATTTTCTCCAAAACTGTCTGTCAAATGCTTTAGTCAATTTAGGAACTTGGGCTGAATTGATCAAGTAATTCAGGCAAAACTACCAATTTAGTAGCTTCAGTAGCAAACATCAGTGAAGTGTTTTTCTGATAATTCACATCTCAACGATCGGTAAATAAAAGGTATAAACAGCAAAATGGGACTTCCAAGAAAGAATACGTTCATTTTTTTTTTCTCTATCTTGTCTCTCCAACAAGCAAGATTAATCTATTATCATTCATATTCCCCATTCACCCACCCCTGAGCTCCAGCAGATCCATGCTAACTAACATCTTCATGAATCAGGGGCCCCCACTGGAGTGGTCTTGGATATCTACATGCACTTGCATGTTTCCTCTTTTTTATATACACTTGTTCCCATATAAAAGCTATTATAATGCAAGCATACAAGTTATAACAGAATAAGGTGATAATTCAAAAGCAAAGTAAATGCCCAGAAATAGCAGCACATATGATGGTAAGTTCATTCTTGTGAAATTAGTTTCGATTCACTTACATTTTTCTTTTTTGCTCTTTATCTTCCTCTCTAGATTCTCTGCCTGTTAAACTATTCAGAACAGTGGACATCAACATGCTTCCACAGAAATGAACTCTTTCTTGCATGACATGTAATCAGCTCAAAGAAATTTAAGCAGTATGGCCAATCAGAGAAAAATAAGAAGAGCCAATCATAAAGAATCTCATGGGTAGATGGACTAACATTGTGTACGTCTGCCAGGAGTCTGTCAGAGCTTGTGTTGGTCAGGAGAGTCGGTAAAGAAGGAAACATTAAAAGATATTTCTTATTTCCCTTTACACATCAGCTGCCAGGAAGCAAATGCGAAATTTTGTGCACCGGAATACTGATAAATGGAACAGACACAGAGAGCACGTACATAAATTTCCTTTACCTTTGTCTTCATTTTCTCAACTTCAACTTATTTTCCTTTTACATAATCCCCCATTTTTATTAACTACTGTTGTTATTTTAGAGATCAGTATAAACCCTTATCTACTAGATAACAGAGTATGTACGTTACTGGGTCTATACAGTATCGACTACATATTTATACAAAAAGAAATGAGCTTTAAAATACCAAAATTAATACACAGGGTATACACAGGTGACTTATTCTAACAATGTTTAGAACTTAAAACTGCTCGGTGTATGTTGAAAAAATTAACTAACTGGAATTTATTTATTCTAAGCAAGTCTTCCAACTATGTATCATGCATTCCATAACAGGCTTGGGACTAAACACTGGTCTTCCTTTATCAAGGGGTAAAAAGAATAAAGAGAGACGTCAAATCTTTCAAACCTTTGAAACCTCCAATGTCCAAAAAATCTCACATACTTGAGAGAAAATTATGGGTAAAAATTATCATGACCTAAGTGGAAGATCTTTACAAGGAATTAAATGATGATTTGACAAACCATACTCTTTTTGTACTTGTACTTCTAAAAGGAAAAAAACAGAAATTCCTTTTAAAAAGAAATAGTATTCAGTATCTTTATGAATTAATCATAGGACTCATTAAGAACATACTGCCTACCAGAGGCTGGCTTGATCTCAAAAACACATTTACTGAGTTAAAATACCAAAAATACACATTAAATATTTTTATATGACAGCTAAGTCACTGGAAAAGCCCAAACAGAGAAAGAATGCCTCCTTTACTTCTCATCAGGTTAAAATCTGAGATGCTGAAGTGCACCACTGGGATCACAGGACGCAGAGCACATTGTCAGCTCTGTTACTGGGAGTCCTGCAAAGGATGACCATCAGAAAGGCTTAGGAAGCTAGGAAGTCACAGCTCGTGTTTCTCTTTACCTTTTCACACATACACAAGCATAGATGTGATGTGAAAATAAATGCCAAGAATGACATGAAAATAAAAAGCCCAAAGGGAGGGCGTGGTTATATATGTTTTTAATACAATCTTGGTCAGAATCTGAATATGCTCTCTGACCCCCTTTACCCAATCTAGTCAGTGTCTAAATACAGGAACTCTAGAGATCTATCCACCTTTTAACTTCTCTCTCCTTCCTCCACGGATCTATCTCACATCTGCTCCAAGCGTCTTTCAATCAGAATTGTCTCCAATAACTACTTATCATACTTACTTTATTCCACAGTTTCTAATCAACTCAAAAAATGTGCCGGATACAAAGGATTTCTAGAGATGGCTCACACCATCTCACGAGAAAAGATTACATTTTAAATTTCTGAGAGTTGCTTATTAGAGTCATTATTAAAAATTACAGAAACTTACAATCAAATAAATTATATTAAAAACAAAGATAACAAACGCTCAAACACTCCACTTCCCAATTATTTTACATTTTATCATTACCTATGCTCATGATGCACCCACTGCCTCTGTCTGGTAGAAATCCCCTGTAATGATGTGCCACCAAGCCTCTCTTAAGGATTCTATTCAGGAACATGACTAACTTGAAATTGGCCACAATAAGAGCATTTACATGGACAAATGCTACAAGTCACGTCTTTTTTACTTTTCACAGATTCAGCTGTAAAACGTTTACCAGCACAGCGGTCGTGGAACCAGATAAATTCCCTATGCTCCTGGACTTAGAAAGATTACAAGGCACTCCAGGACCACACAGCAAATCTATGGAATCAGGGCAGACCTATCAGAGAAACTGGGACTTCAGCATAATCCTGAAGTATAAGATGGGGTTAGCCGGGTGTGCAATAAGGACAGAGAAGCAGCTTTACCACACAAGGAGAAAATAGGGTGCTTGGAGCTAAGGAGGCCTGGACCCAAACAAGAAACTCATCAAAGGGCGCTAGTTACAGGATACAAAGAGAGGCAGTTGAAAAGACAGACACAAAACGGGGTGCCTCAGTGGCTCAGTGGGTTAATCCTCTGCCTTTGGCTTGGGTCATGATCTCAGGGTCCTGGGATCGAGCCCCACATTGGGCTCTCTGCTCGGCAGGGGGCCTGCTTCCTCCTCTCTGCCTGTGTCTTTGCCTACTTGTGATCTGTCAAATAAATAAATAAAATCTTTAAAAAAAAAAAAAGAAGACAGACACAAAACAGTTCTCACAAACCTTAATGAAACACACTAATAGTTTTAACTTTGTTAAAAAGTGCTGAGAAGCTTTTGAAAGCTTTTAAAGTGCTGGGGCAAAAGAAGAGAGGTAGCTTTCTAAGCAAATGGACTGGACAGAAGGGCTGCTTTGAGAGTTCGGAGAGGAGACAGGTCTGGTAGCTCCATGTCCTGACAATACAGCATAATTAGAAAAATAAAAAAATAAATAAAACCACTTCTTAAGCATGCAGAACTGTAGTGGTTTTATTTATTTTATTTATTTACCATCTAAATGCATTCTCAACTCCATTAATATAAATATTATTAAACACATAAAAGAAAGTATAATTTTTAAAATATGAGATAATAAATTGAAAGTGTATGTTAAGATAGAATCTTCTGTTTCCACAGTTCTATGATTGTATGTCCTACTTCAGACACCACCCATGACGGCGCCCTTGGAAGATGAAATGTAGAATATAAGATCACCAGGATGTGGTGAAGACTGTGGGAGTGGGAGCCATATGCCACTCTTAGGGATGAGAAAGCTTATGCTAAAACATACCAGACTAGGAAAAATCTCTCCAAAACTCAGCAATCCAGACTATGACCAATTTCCCTAACACGGTGCCACTCAGTTTCACCAGGGACAAATATCTCATTAACTGATACACCATTTCTTCTTCATTATTGGGGGAGGGGAAGCCCAAAGCAAGGAAACAGAATCTTAAAACACTGGCTACCAGTCATTGTCAAAATGTCTGGATTCCTTTGCGGAGCTTCCCAACACCCGCACAGTGGTAGAAGTGCATTCTGCCATCCTCCTGAAGGCCAAGCAGAACAGCCCATCAGTGCTTCTGACACCTGACACCTGCCAAGTATGAGCTCATCAAATGCACGGTCCTTAGTGCCCATGGGAACATTAGTCTTACAGTTACTAAAACGTTCATCAGAATCCAAATACAGGCAAATTGGAATTGGCATGGAGAACACATTTGATTGATCAGTGCCCTTAAAAAGATTCATCTCTCTCTAGTTATGGAATGAGTAAGTCACAGGGATAAAAGGTACAGCCCAGGGAATATAATCAGCGGTGTTGTGACAGTGTTGTGTGGTGACAGCAGCTACCCTCGTGGTGGCCACAGCCTAAGGTATGTACTTCTCTGAAATCATGACACTGGACACTTGAACTAATGTAGCATATAGTGTTATGACTTCAATTTTAAAAAAGAAAAGGAGACTTCAATTTTAAAAAAGAAAAGCAACATATGCAAAAACTGAAAACCTCAAGGAGGGGTAATCAGAGGAAGATGGCCGAAAGGCACACACGTCCAGCTACAAGACAAACAAGTACTGGGGACGTGATATACAGCACGACTACTGCTCACCACTGTGGAATATACAGGGAAGTTTGTGAGGAGTAAATTCTAATAGTTCTCATCACAAGCACAACATTTTTCTTTTTCCCTTTTCTTTACTTACTTAGTATATACCCATATGAGGAAATGGATGTTAGCCGAACCTGTTGTAATCATTCTGTAACATATGTAAATCAAACCATCACACTGTATGCCTTTCAACTTAAACAGTGACATATGTCACTTATTTCTCAATAAATCTAGGAAAAAGAAATTTTTTAAGAAAACGGAACTCTCAAATAATCATGAATAGATTCACTACACTCTCTGGCATGACTTTGAAAATTGTCATTTGACCATGATGCTCTTGATTTTAACTTACTATTAAGCTTAGCAAAATAAAAACAATGTACCCACACAGTGACTTCTGAATATGCTTTCCTAATAACAGGACAAAAAATGCTTAAAGAAATGACTGATTCCAGGTATAAGGCAGAAAATGTCTAAGATGAGCATGGAATACACTGCCATTGCAAAAAGCAAGAATGCTCGTATCAAAAGCATTCAGGAGCCAAACTAGACAGGTGTCACTACTACAAATATGGCAATTTGAGCACAAGTAAGAATAATAATGTAATAGGTTGAAACAATATGCAATGTTTTTAAGTTCTTAATGACACAATTTTTAAAGGTGGGGAAAGGAAAGAGAAACCAAGAGGATGTTAGCCGAGAAAACCAACTCATTATTCTGAAAATTGGTAAAGAAAGAAATGGAATTAAGCATCTGGTCTGTCTTTTCCTGTGCAGAAGATATCACAGGGTAATATACTAGATGTCAAGGAAAAATTTCTCTTTATAGAAATATTCTAGCTAGTAAGTGAAAGACAATTAATATGTTGCAAATATAGAAACAAGTAATGTGTACATGCAGTAATCACCAATGCTGCTAATGCTGCAAAATGAGAAACCACCAGAGTACTCATCTCCTGATGGAAGCACAAGCCACCACCTAGAGATACCACTGTTGATACAAACCAAGACTCTGTATCTCATACAGGGGACACAGAAACACGGCTGACACCACAGCGATTGATTCAGCAAAGTTCAGAGAGAGAAAAACCACAGGAAAAAAAAATCCAATTTCAATGAATAAATCATAATGTATACTTGTGTGTCAAATGCAATGTGTGAATTTTCTTTGAATCCTGATTTAAAGCAGCCTAATATGAAACCATATGTATAAAACAGTGATTTTAATACCATTACATAGCATTAAGGAAATACTGTCTTTTCTGAAACAGTATGGGATTACATTAAAAAGTTTTTATCTTTTAGAAATACATACTGAAGCATTTTCAGAAGAAATTATCTGAGGTATGGAATTTACTTTGAAATAATCCCACCTGGTGTAGTAAACATGAGGCAAGATTGGTCATAAACTAATAATAGTTGGACTTGAGAGGTGGGTATGGCATTTCAGTACACCGCTTTCTTCAGTTTTGCATATGTTTCAAGTTTTCTTTAATAAAAAACTTAAAAGATAAATGATCTCGCAAATAGAAAATTATAAAGACAAGGGTGAAATATGCAATGTAACAATATTGAATAATAGTCTTTTTTTCCTGATTAGGGTTAAATTTTAAAAAAAAAGGAAAGCTGTCTAAAGTTGCATTCATCACGATTTCTATAATATTTACTGTGCTACAGTTGAATCAATCTCTTCAGAACAGACTGTGCCAACTTTACAGAACATTCATTCAGAAGTGGCTCCATTTCACTGAAAAGATTTCCTAATTCAAGTCTCCTAAATGCTGTTTTTCAAAAATTAAATGACTTTTAAGAAGCAACAAGAAATTACTTCAATTAATTTAACAACATAATTAGTGGTTATAGATGTGGCCTATACCCCATTTAAATTAGATGTGTCTTGACTATGAAAAGGCAAGCAACAAATACTACTATAATCTGATTTCTTACATTTTTCAGAAAGATGAAGCACATTTGATCATAATCAAGTTACAGAGACAAAGTAACTGTATTTTCCCACATATACTTAGTAGATCTCTTCAAGGAACACTGGAGTGACACATAGTAAGTAATGATGAAGAAATACAAAAAATATTCTTACATTATTTTGATGTTTTTAAACTATATTATTAGAAGTACTCGCAAAGACAGCATTACCAATAAGATTAGTGGGTGAGTAGGCAAAAAACTAGTAAATACAACATTTCATTTATTTAAAAACATAACATTTTCATCATACAGAAAAAAACTGTCCAATTAGTTTTATAAACAATACCTTCATCTCAGATAGTGTCTTTTGATATCACAATTATACTCTTTAATATAAATACTTCCTTGAAGTTTAAAAAAAAAAGCCTTTATCAAAACTCAGGCTTCAGTCAATAAAAAGGGGTAATACTTGTGAATATATAAAGGCAAAGAATCACTTTAACAAACACACACACACACCTTTTACAGACACTTCAGGACTGCTGTAATGGCAGTTGTGACTCTTGCAAAAGAAAACAGACCACACACATCAAGATTTTACATCACCAATGATGGCAAAGCATCATTTACTGCAGATGAGTAAAGCAGAATCAAGATCTACAAAAACCAAGTTCTGGAGAATACAGTTGTGCCCTAGTAGTTACTTAATGGATTGAGATCAAAATTGTTGTTTTATTTTTATTTTTTTCTCTAAGTATATACTCTGTCTTTAAAGTTAGTAAGGGAAAGTAAACACAACTATAAAATTATCTACAGCTAAATCAAACTTCTCTCCTGAAGCAATTAAGCCTTATACTACAAGTTTAACAAAAATGCAGCCATTTAGTATGTCTTCAAATTAAGGAAGCGAAAAAAGATGGATGACGTAACTAAAAGCAGACAGCAATCATTTTAGTTGTGCTTTCAGTGGATATTTTTTCTAATTAAGAATCTCAATTTTCTACACTAATAGAGTTTTACACTGGCCACTAATCACGCATATCCAATTGAGGATATAGATAGAGAAAGTTATTTGTGGTGTCTCCATATACATTTACAATCTTGGAGAAGGTACAAAAATTAAAATACATATAAAATTATAATGAATGGAAAGTACTATAAAACACTTCTTCAGTGTAAAAAAAAATTCTGTTAAAGGAATGCCAGCACAGGGGACGCCTGGGTAGCTCAGTCAATTAAGCAAGCATCTGCCTTCAGCTCAGGTCATGATCCCAGAGTCCTCAGATCGAGCCCCTTATTGTATCAGGCTCCCTGCACAGCAGGAAATCTGCTTCTCCCTCTCCCACTCCCCCTGCCTGTGTTCCCTCTCTCACTCTCTCTCTTTCTGCCAAACACATACATAAAATCTTTAAAAAAAAATAAAGGAATGCTAGAACAATTGTAAATAAAATTCTAAGATCAAGAACACATTTGAACTTGGACATAGAGAGATTTTATATTCGAAAATACAAAGTCTTTCATCACACTGGATTACTTAGAAATTGAAATGAATAGACTGTCTACCCCTTTAAACCAACTGTGACCAAGTCTATGCTTACACCCTTCCTTGATACCACCACCATGCTCTTGGGGCTGAGAGGAAAGGGTGTATACTTCTTGAATGCAAAGCACTGAGCCAGTTTCTGCAGAGTGATGATGAAGATAGTATTCTTTGCTTTATAAAACTTACAGGCTAGAGAGGTACAGAGTGGCCACAAAAATGAGCAGAAGATAAGGAAACACAAAAAGAGAAAAAGGGTGCTAGGTTTAAGAAAATTTTGATTCTTTAAAAGACTGGTAAATGGCCAAGAATCCACTTCTTTATAATCAATAGAAGAAAACAAGGTGAAGTAATGCAAAAAGGGGGTGGGGGCTTTAGGTAAATGCACTCATGAAGAATCATTAGAACTAGTCTTCAGTCATTTCAAAGCCTCTGTTCAAAACAGAATTATTAGCAACTTGTAAAACCACTCAAGAATGGAACCTGATAAATAAAATCTTAAAAAAAAAAAAAAAGAAAAAAGAAATGGAACCTGATACGAAGGTTAAACAATGAAAATGATACCTCGTATTTGAAATGACACCAATGTATGCAATAATCCCCAAAGCCATCCTTTGGATCCTTTATGGAAAAGTCTAGAATGTAACTAAAATAAACATTGACATGGAGCACCTGGGTGGCTTGGTCAGATAAGTGTCCAACTCTTGGTTTCGACGCGGGTCATGATCTCAAGATCATGGGATCAAGCCCCATGTGGGGCTCCAGGCTCAGTACAGAGTCGGCTTTAGATCTTTTCTCCCTCCCACTCTGCCCCTCCCCACCCGCGTTCTCTCCCTCTCACCCTCTCTCTCACAGTAAATAAATAATAAACATCTATGTGACTTTAAAGGCTTAAGAAAATAAGACGTAAGGAAGGGAAGAGGAAAGTCTGAGCAAGTAAGAGAGAGCACAGGTAGACAATGACACTGTCTACAGTTTTCAGCATTCATAAATTGTACATAATGTTTCCAATCAAAACTTCACACAGGGGGTATAGCTCAGTGGTAGAGCATTTGACTGCAAAACTTCACACAGCATGTCAATAATCATTATGAAAAGTTCTTTTAAGTATGCAAAAGAGATAAATATTAAGCAAATTTGTTACTATAGATTATTTTGATCAAACAATAACATAACTATGGCTAGAGTTATATTTTTGCAAATACTGAGCCATTTGGCTTAACTAAGTAAAAAATGGTCTCAAAAAAATAATTCTAATGAGGTGGTTTGCCCCTCTATTCCTTACTTTCCTTCCCTATGTACTTAAATCAAAATGACCAGCCCATGGATGTTTTTAGACCAAATGCTCAGTCATACCCAGAGTAACCTGATCAGGACAGATGATGCCTTCATACTGAAACCAATGGCAGTAGTATTTTTTCACTCTACTCTAATATATCTATATCTAATAAATATACGCATATTGTGGTAGGCAACATAATGGCCTCCAAAGATGTCCACTCCTAATCTCTAGAACCTGCTATGTTACCTTACATGGCAAAAGGGCTTTTGTCTGTGATGAAGGTAAAGGCTCTGACTTGAAGAGATTATCCTGCATTATCCAAGTGGGCCTAATATAATTACGAGTCCTTAGAAATGGGAGGGAAGGGCGGAAGCATACCGGCAGAACTGACTGTAGAAGAGCCAGGGTCAAAGAGATGCAAGGATATTAATGCTGGGATAAGGGCTGCCCAAGCCAAGGAAAGCAGGCAGCCTCCAGATGCTGGAAAAGGCAGGAACATGGATTCTCCCCTAGAACCTCCAGGGGAAGCACAGCCCTCACAAGCCATGGGTTTTAGCTCAGCGAGATCCCCCACAGCACTCTGACATACAGCGCTGTAATAAATCTGTGTTGTTTTAAGCACTAAGTTTATAGGAACTTGTTATAGCAGGAATCATGTATATGCAACAGTCATGTTCATACACACAGACTCACACACACCAGAAAAATTATATAGTAATTCTATTTAAGTTAATGTCCCATTTTTGAAGAGAAGAGGTGGCAAATTTCAGGGGAGGAAGAGCAATGAATATGGTGGACTGGTAACTTTTCTGGCTGAAGCAGAGACACAGACGCAGGCCCGTGCGTACCCCTGCCCACTTGGCTCTCCCTTACCTCCTTGGAGCGGATGCATTACCTCTCAAGCTTTAACCATTCATCCCAGACCTGCACTCAGAATTCAGTACAGTTTCCTCCCAGGATCTTTGATTCATCAGTGACCTTGTTTATGCCTCCCACTCCCAACCGCCGTACTCTGGCTACAAAAGAATGGCTATTATCAATATCTGTGTGTACCATATATTCTTATGCAAGCTGACTGCTAGCTGGTTTTTGTTGTACTGTCATAAATCTTTATGCTGTAACATCTCTGCCAAGCAATGGAATACTCTTTTCCAACTCATTAACACAAATTCTATATTTAAAATAAATACTTCTCAAGCTGCTTTAAATAACAAATTAACTAATAGAACAGCCATGGTACAAACTACATTTTAATTAAATTGATGATAGGCTGAGTATACCTATCTTTTGAAATGCCTTTTCCCATATTATAGTTGGTCTGAGGCTTTCTAGACTGATCCCATTATAATCTCCCATCTGTAAACATGGGAATCATCCTAATAAATGCTACATTTTCCTGAAGTTACTCTTATACTTCCACATATAAGCTCGCTAGATATCAGTTGTGTATACGTATACATGTACTCAAACATAGGTATATATGTAAGTTTCTTATTATTACCAGGGTACCATTCGGCAAACAAGAAAACGCTGCTGTATGATTTGGTGGAAACACAGCTGCTGCATTTCTCTGTCAGTCTGTAAGAAAGGGCTGAAAATGGTGGTTGCTTCATCCCCAGGACTGACAGAAAACGTTCTACAACTCTGGGAGAGAATACAAATAGAAAAGCGATGGGGCCAGGAACACACAGTGTGACAGTATTTAAGGAGAAGCACGGTCAGTGGTTTGGATCCATGAGACCAAGGAGAGAAAGTAGAGGAGGTAATGAGAGCGTTATCCCCTTTTTCGGAGTCATAAAAATTCTAGACTTACGTGCTATCAATTGCCAATACGGGGGAAAGATTTAAAGGAAGCCCCCAACGTAAGACTGGAAAGAGCTGAAGAAGAAAGATCTCTGTGAGAAGGCCCTACTGATCCCCTCCCAGACCTGCTACTTGAGCACAAATACCCTTACGTGCCCTCACACATCTTGAGCCATACAAGGGGCACACTCTGCAGGGAGCAGACCTGTATAAAGGAGAAACACTATCTGCTGAAATGTAGGAATAAACTGATCGCTGAAAATTAATATAGGATTAATTTAGAAGTCAATGTAAGTGAACACAGTAAATACAAAATTACATAATGAATCCACACAGTGAGACCTAAGCTTTTTTTCTTTCAAGTGTGGCCCTCACAGAGACTACTATCTGTGCGTTCCAAGAAAAAAATCAGAAGGGGTTAAAATATCACAGGTGCATTTACCAAGCGCCTTGTGCCTTTTGTGTAGCTTCCTCTTGGTCTTTCACTACTTGGGGCTGACACAATGGTTCGGAGATATGAAGCCCATCTCCAGCCGGGCACAGGAACAAACACAACCGGGAATGCAAAGCCACTTCTGACATTAAAAGCAATGAAAAAATAAGTAAGCAAACACAGTCTCAAGAAGTAAACAAGAGATCTGTATCAAGTACAGCAAGAAGAGAAGACAAGACTTAATGTGGCAGGCTTTCATGCTGACAAAATAATCCGCAACATGGGTCTCTCTGTGACATGCGCTAACAGAAAAGAGAACCTACATACCTGGTTAGAATGGGAAAATGAAAGACGACTCTTGTTTCCAATCTCATCCTGTCTACTAAAACATTTTCATACAATTATATTCTCCATGTATTACACTTCTGACTGCCATTTGGACATGGGCTTTCTTGCTTTGATTTAAAACTTTTTTTTTTCCAGATTTTATTTATTTACTTGACAGAGAGAGACAGTGAGAGAGGGAACACAAGCAGGGGGAGTGGGAGAGGGATAAGCAGGCTCCCTGCTGAGTGGGGAGCCTGATGTGGAGTTCGATCCCAGGACCCTGAGATCAGGACCTGAGCCGAAGGCAGATGCTTAATGACTGAGCCACCCAAGCGTCCCAAGGCTATTGGTTTCTATTTAAGAAAAAGATGAGCAGCAGGGACCTGAGTCGAAGGTAGACGCTTAAGGACTGAGCCACCCAGGTGCCCCTGAACTGTACTTTCTTAATATATCCATAGCTACATTACCTTCACAAATTTTTAAGTATCACTAACTATTTCTGTATTTGATAAACAGATAATATATTTGGGCAAATAAGGTAGATTCCTATACAAAAGCAAGAGTACAAGGCAAGACCTCAGGGTCAAGTAAAACGTTAAGAGCCAAGGGCAAAAAGAAGGGAGGAAGGAAGCAGTGTTCAGGCAATGCAGAAAACAGGGGGGGACAAATCTGTAAGAAGTATTCTTCTCTTACAACTGCAGCAAATTTTGACAGATACCCAGAGCTTCACACAAGAGGGGTCCAGTTCCACATGCTTTGGGTCTCATTTCAAAGGCAACTTCTGGTAGAGTGTGTAACTCACCCCCTCCCAACGTGCCACATGTCAGAGGTGTGGAGATCCTGCCGAGGCAGCACTGTGAACCCCCTACAGGCAAGCTTTTTCAGACGAAAGCCCTGTCCAAGGATCACCTGCTAACTACAGGCTAAAAGTCCACGTGATTACACAGGGCAGAGAACTTCTAAAAACGAATACTCCTCTGACTAATGGACGGACAGTCACTATTACTAACTGTAAAATATTATATTCCATATGTGTAGGGATTTGTTAAAAATTAAGTGCTTCACACAGATATAGTTAAAGAATATTAGGAACAAATATTTATTCTGCTTAGAGGCAGCTCAGAACTACTGATGCCACAGAGGAAGTACAAAGATGCTCGGACTCCAAGTCAGGCGCTGGAAATGCCACAAAGGGAGCTTACAGTACAGGTTCAGACATTTTGGTCAGTAAGTCAGCTCGTTGATCATGAAGTCCTGAGCCATTGCCATGCCATAACCACAGACTATATTCCTTTACTTGAGACTAAGGTTCCCTGTGGTAAAAAGAGAGGAAGCAGACCCCAAAGTTTAGGGACCGACCGACAGCTACAATTCTACAAAGACACAAGTATCTTTTTCAAATGCCCCTTACACAATGTAATTTACTGACAGCCTCAATGGGGGAGAAGCCATGCACCTGTCTAAATGTTCATGCCCTCCATGGAAAGAAAGGATTCTCTGGTAAAGTAAGCAGATATAAATGACAGAGAACACTGAAAAGACTACAAAGTTACTTTGGAATGTTCCAACAAACAAACCACAGATGAAATGTTTCAGCCCAATGAAGCAAGTGATCACTTATATTTTATGAGTATATTTTAAGACCTCATATTACATTTTGTTCGTTTTTTGTGTGTTTTTTGTGTTGTTGTTGTTTTTTTTTTTTAATGGAGGAAACATTTCACAAGTTTAACATACTTTTACAACCAAAATCACCATATGTTAATTACTGGCTCTTTAATTGGAAACCTGAAGGGCGAAAGAAGAATCTTTGTGATACCAAATATCAATGAAAAAAAAAAAAAGATTGTATTTATGGTATTTAAAATGTAGTGCTCTGGAACAAAAAAGTTGGTTCGCAGACAGTGTGCCTGCTGTTGATCTGCGGTCGCCTGACAGCCCGTCTTATCTGCCAAATTGCTCATTAGGTTTGGCAATTTTCACCTGCGCCTCCAGTTTATTTTTCAGCAGGGAATAAACATCAGTCTGCTTTTACCATCCTCTGCAGTGAGCTCCCAACTCCCCCTCAGTAGCACAGTCCCCATCCATCTGCAATCCTCCAAACACACTCACCTTGTGTACATACCATTATTTTTAAAATGTCGATTTGGCTTCCAGCTTTGGAAGCTAGCTCAGCTTAAATAAAGCAAAATTATGAGAGAGAACATGCAAAATAAGCTCCATATTACAATACTAAGTGGGCTAACAAATAATTCACATATTTTTAATACAAAAAAAAAGGATGCACAATCTGAATTTAATTTAAAAAATGCTTATTTCAGGGAATACTTCTGAATGTGGCACAGGTGACAAGAGAGCAGTGAAGACCATCCTTCTTCCAATTGGTTCTGACCCATCCAACCTTTATTATAGGTCTGAAAGGAGACTACTCCAATTTATAAATAAACAATAGACGTAACGTGGCAACCAGAACAAAGAGGTAGCTGAGAGTACTACTCGGCTCTCTGCCTGTGCCTGCTTCCACTGATCCCTTCCAATGAGCTATCTGACATTCAGAGGCAGATCAATACACAAAAAATACAAAAGAGATACTTTGTGGGCAAAAAGCAACAAAGATATAAAACAAAATGTCTGAAACCCCATAAAACAACTTCTGATGGAACACTGTTTTTCATTTTGCAGAAGTAAAATATTCACCACCAACCCTGCAATTAGCTAGAAAATTACAATAATTACAGCAATTTTGTATCCCATCTCCAATCCAATTAATAGATATATGACCTTGTCAACATGTAATAATCAGATTGCATCTACAACAAAACTGGATGAGTTTTATATGCTGAATAGAACTTGCACAGTAAGAAGGTAATTATTTGAAATACTGAGAATACCATTTGTATGCCATGCTCCACTTCACAAGTTAAAAGAAAATACAATAGGAATATTATTTCTGTTTTTCAATATATATTTAAATCAAACTCGGAAAATAGTACTCTAGTACGAGTTAATCTAAGAGGATAGATCTCTAAAGCAAAGATCTTGGATCTCTTATCAAGGCAAAAGCAATCTCTAAGTGCTTAGGGGTAAGAAAAAAATTAAGAGATTAAGATAGGGGAGTGGGTGCTAACTTAGGACACAATCCTTCTGTAATAATTATTACTATCTCTTTTACTTCTAAAAGTTAGAAAGCTAGTAAAACCTTATCAATTAATCAAACAGCAGTATTTAATAAAATGTTGCCAGCAATGGATAAAACCTGTAAGATTAACATAGCTTAGAAATGTTAAAAATGTTACAAGATTTAAAACACAGTAAACACACACACACACACAATATCGAACAAATCACTTTCTCAACATTCCTACAGCAATATTATTTCCAGAAATTTTGCAATTACTAGGGCAGGTGGCAGTTCCAAAAGAATCCTGATTCTCTAGTCTGGATCTTCCAGAAGAAATATTCAAAAATTAGATTTCTGGGGCAGAGAAGAATCCTGCCACCATTCTAAGATCAGGCTACCCTGGAATGTCTGACCTCTTAAAAAAAAAAAAAAAAAAAAAGTCTTTGAGAATTAAAAAACAAAGAAAAAAACTCAGAGTAAAAAAAAAAAAATCACTAGATTTGAACTCAATGATTTATTTGCATAGGAAATGTGTGTCCCTGAGCACATTAGGTCTCTCAAAGCCTGGATTTGTGACCACTAAAAATAGAGACACTTAAACATGTATCAAAGAATTATGAAGGTGAGAGAAAACAGTTGCAGTCTAACTGGGTATTGAAAAGAGGTAGTGTGTCCTACTCTAGAATGTTCGTCCCATCAGGGCGCCTGGCTGACTTAGTCAATGGAGCAAGTGACTCCTGATTTCATGGCTGTGAGTTCAAGCCCCATATTGGGTATATAGAGTACTTAAAATGAAAATCTTTAAAAAAAAAGAAAAAAAGAAAGAAAAAGAAAGAAAGAAAGAAAGAAAGAAAGAAAGAAAGAAAGAAAGAAAGAAAGAAAGAAAAGAGTATGTGTCCTATTTGCTTAGGTTCTGTAACTTTTCAACCCTTTAAAACATCCATAAAGTCTACACTCAAGAGACATCTTTTATCATCATCACCATTCTATAATCTTCTGTTATCTGTGCTTATCATGTGCCCAGCACTCTATTAGGACTTAAAGACCTCATTTACTACTCACAACAATCCTAGGGCAGGCACTTAGAGACTGAGAAATTGAGGCTGAGGGAGATTACTAATCTTGCCCAAATCTTCAAAAGGAACAGTGCCTGAGAAGACACAAAGACCATCCACGCGATGCCGGGACACCAAAAATTTCAGGGACCTGAAGTCTAGGTCTTCACATTTTTCCCAAAATGGCTCCATTGTCCTTAAAGTGGTCAAGGTGAACCCCTTTTTGAACCCCTTTTTGCCCTTGTCAACAGCCCTAAGGGCTGATGTATACCCAGGAGGCAGAGGAGTCCCAGTGCCTGGGACCCACAGTGCTTTCAGGAGGCTCAAATATTTAATTTCTTTTTAAAAAAATATTTTATTTCCTTCTCTGGAGAGAAAGAGAGTGTGAGCAAGCAGGGGGAAGGACAGACGCAGAGGGAGAGAGAGAATTTTGAGCAGATTCCTTGCTGAGCGATGTGGGGCTCTCTCTTAGGACCCTGAGATCATGACCTGAGCTGAAACCAAGAGTCAGACACTTTTTCTAAAATCGTTATTGTGTTATGTTAGTCATCATAAAACACATCATTGGTTTTTGATGCAGTGTTCCAAGAGTCATTGTTTATGCACCACACCCAGTGCTCCATGCAATCCGTGCCCCCCTCCTTAATACCCATCACCAGGCTCACCCAACCCCCCACCTCCCTCCCCTCTAAAACCCTCGGTTTGTTTCACAGTCCACAGTTTCTCATGGTTCATCTCCCCACCCCACCCCGATTCCCCCAGTTCACTTTTCCTTTCCTTCTCCTAACGTCCTCCATGTTATTCCACAACTAAATGAAACCACATAATTGACTTTCTCTGTTTGCAAGAGTCAGACACTTAATTTCTTTTAAAATCAGAAGGAAAACAAAATGAACTTTGAGAGACACAGTAAATATTTTTTTCTCACATCATATGAAAATAATACTTTTAGAGCCATTGAAAACTATGAAATTTTGCATGACAGAAACAATAAAATACTGAAATATTTAGTTATATGAAATTAATTTTTATTATTGATATTATTATGGTAGGAGGGGTCCATGAAGGTGAAAGTGCCTAGAGTCTAGGAAGTCCTACATATGCTCTGAACAGCTTTTCTACCTCACAAAACAGGTGAAACACCACACACACACACACACACACACTCTCTCTCTCTCTCTCTCTTAAAAAATTATAAAGTAAAAACTAACCATCACCTATCCTGAATCTTACAACTGATGATATATACCACTACACATAAAAACTTCCAGGATGGGGCACCTGGGTGGCTCAGCTGGTGAAGCACCCGACAATTAGTTTGGCTCACGTCATGAAATCAAGCCCCATGTGGGGTTCCACACTTAGCATGGAATCTGCTTGAGATTCTAAATAGATAGATAGATAGATAGATAGATGAAAGAAAGAAAGAAAATCTCAAAAAGGAAAAAACAAAACAAAACAAAAAACAAACACTAAACCTCCAGAATGCCAGACAGTGGGACATTTTGAAATAATGGTCTTGATGTTGAGAAAGTAAATGATTCCAGGTAACAAATCCTTTTGCCACTCAATGAGTTTCTAGTTCATTCCTTTTTAACAAAATGAAAGGAAGACACAAGCCAGTTGTCTTTCCAATGATACATCAATAAAAATCTTGATGAAGGATCACTAACTCATGTTTGGTGCTTAACTTGACTGAGGGTCGAAGGGCTGATAACAGTACCGTAACCGTAACAAACTCCATCTATACCCTTCTACTCACTTCTGTGAACAAGATTTACGAGATAACAATTTCTCATTCTAGAAAAATTTAGTATTTTTCAACAATTAGAGTGAACTAGCTGGGGAGAAAGTCCCATTTAAAGAGATACACTTATAATAAAAATAATTTCTGGAGCACCTGGGTGGCTCTGTCAGTCAAGCATCTGACTCTTGATTTCAGCTCAGGTCATGATCTTGGGGTCATGAAATTGAGACTCAAGTCAAGATTCCCCCCTCTGCCTCTGCCCCTCCCTCAACCCACACATGCCCTCTCAAAAAAATAATAAAAATGGACAATGACCAGAGTATACATAAAAATGAAAATCTAATCCACAATCTGTAGAAACCAACCTAATAAGCCTGTCTGCTACTTAGAGTAACCAGTCCAGGAAATTAGACTACTATCTGCAGCAACCAGTTCAGGAAGCCAAGCAATAATTCCTTTAACAGTAGGCTCAATATAGACAGCATCTGATTAGAAATTGACAGCTTCCCTAATTTCTGACTCTGCTTTCAATTTATGAGGAGCCAGAGACCGTCCCTGCACACCTTTAGCCAATTACAAAGGACTCTCTGCTTCTAGGTAGCCCACCGGCAGCTACTCTACGCCAACAGCTACCAATGAGGGCACATCTAAAGCTTCCCCCTTGTTTTACTATAAAGCTTTCCCACTTCCCTGCTTGCCAAATACAAGTGATGGCGGAAGGGTCCCTTGCTTTGGCAAGCTCTGAATAAATAGCTTACTCTCATTTGAATGTTCTTGGTTATTTCCACATTAATAGGCAAAAATTTTTATAGTGCATATTTATACTATGTTGATAAATTATGTATTAATAATAATCACCAGTATATTTGCATTATATAAAAATTCAAGAGTTAACATTTAGATGTATTTTGTTTCACAGAAATGGGAAAAGATGACCAATGAAAGATACTCAAGCTTATAAATGTATTAGGTTAAAACTTGAGTTATATTAAATGAAACAATGTTCAAGAAAAACAGGAATTAAGTAAACTTTGAAATGTTAAGTAAGTGCCTTTAAAAAGTGTTTCCTTCAAAACACACACGTACACAAACACACACATACATTTTTAGAGTAATTTTAAATACATACTGCCTCCCCACACAGCCACTCAGCTACTATCCCCGCCTGTGTACTTTGAAGCAAATTCCAGATAGATGATTTCCAACCACACCTACTTTGTTATGTATTGCAGAAAGATAAAAATCTTAGAAAATAATTTCAATAACAACATCCACCTAAAATGAAATAATTCCTTAATATCAAATATTCAAACGGTGTTCAACTCACCAAACTGCATATGACTGCTATTCTTTAGTTGTTGTTGTTTCATTTAAATCAGGATTTATACAAGATTCACAGATTATGATTGGATGTTACATCTCTTAAGGCTCTATTAATCTGTGTTCCCTCTTCACCTCTTTCCCCTACCTTGCACTTGACGTATCGAAGAACCTGGGTCACTTGTCTTATATAGTCTCCCATCATCTTGACTTGACTGACTGCACATCTACGGTATTAACATGCTTTCCAGCATTCAGGATTTCTTATAAATTGACAGTTGGATCTAGATACTTGATTGGATTTGGGTTTAATTTCTTTTGCAAGACTACTTCATAGTGTTATATTCTTCCATCAGAAAGATCACAATACTTAGTTAACTCTCAATTTACTATTATCTTTTTATATTACCAGTGATTGATGATAAATGCATAGATCTATTATTTCATCAGGAATGACAAAAAAAAGCAATATTCTTACTCTAGCATTACTTCTATCATTTATTAGCCAGGATACCTCAATAAAAAGAGCTTCCCCTTCATCTATTTAGTTACCCAGTAATATCATTCATACACGAAATACAGGAAAGATACCTAATTATTTAATTCTTCTACCAGTTTTCCAAATAGTAAGCTGGTTCACCCGCATCCCTTATCTTGCTTGCTTACTTATTCATTGTCATTATGAACTCATGAACGCACTCCTTTCACTCCCCTTCCTGATGTTCTAATCGTCCTCCTTGAGCCAGTGGGAGCTTCGACATGACTCCTGGGCCCTGCTGACACAACTCCAGTGACCTTTCACAGTTTCCCTTATTTTCTGATATGGCAGGATGACCCAGAATCCTCTGATACATTTCCTCCCTGGATCAGAATTCAGCCATTTCTCCAGAAAGCTCTGATCCCTTTTGATGGAAAATGCTATTTCCAAATCACAGTCTGGATATCAGGAATGCTCAGTTACTGGGTTGGAGCGTTAATTCAAGACATAGTCAGTGAACATATACAGGATTTTCCTTTCCTCCCACCTTCCTTTGTGTGTGTGAAATAAAACATCCCACAGAGCCATTGTATGTTCTGTGCAAACTGAGGACCATGGAATTTTTCTTCTAACTTAAGTCTGTAGACCTTTCCTTCTATATTCTGAATCCCAGATCCTTGATGGCACAAGGAATAAGAGAATTAGAATATTACTATAATTCTTCATTCGCTCCATCTCATAATATCCACCGAACAGTCCAAGAATAACAGGACCAGTATTACCAACAAACAAACTGCAGTTCTTCCCCTCCCCCCATCTTTCTTTCATGGTACAAATTACTAGACTTTACAGTAACACAAAATAGCTACTCTTGGATGCATGAGCTACCAATTGGATATATAATTTATATGTAGTTCTGTTATATGATTTTTTATTTTGAGAATTACTATTTAACTACTAATAATCTTACAGCTTTTTAATTAATATTTGATTATAATTATATAAAACATAATATGGTTTGAATGCCAAATATACAAAACAAGAGGTTGTGAGTCTCACTTCTACCCCACTTCATCCATCCTATTCTCTCTGTTCCCCATAGGTACCTATTTTTTATAGTTATTCTTTTTTGTTTTATTTCTTCAACATAAGAAGCTTTACATAAATGATCTCTCACTGTGTGGTCTATTTTATTCACTTTCTCATTTTTTTAAAGCACGTTTTTTGGAATTTAAGAAAATATGTTTTTTTTCAAATAATTATATTTACACCAGTAAGTTTATGTAAAACTGCCCATAATTCCCCCATTTTTATTATTATGGTCTACTGATTACCTTCTATGAGCAAGATCATTATTAGCTGGTTGTGATGTCTCATCCTTTAAGGGTATTATTCAGAACGTTGTTCAACATACAGGGCTCAAGAAAATATTTCTCAAGTATCAGTTTAAGCTTCTCTCACATAACTACTATTTTTGACCATAAGGACAATGATTCATTAATTCAGGGTTTCTCTACCTCAGCACTATTGATATTTGGGGATGGAGAACTGATACGGACAACAGTCCTATGACTTATAAGATGTTTGGTAACATTCTTGGCCTTAATCAGACACTCATAGTATCCCCATCTTTACCAGTTGTGACAACCAAAAATATCTCCAGATATTGTCTATTGTCCCTCATGGGAAAATATCACTTATATATGAGAACCAATAATTCAAATAAATCAAGGTTCTCAGTTTATATGTACTACAAGGGCAAATTCACAGTAACTTCTAAAAAAGCATAAAAAGCTTTTAAGATGAGAATTCTGTGTATTAAGTTCACCTAGGCTTTATCTTAATTCTCAGACTTAATATCCACTGTTCTATTGACAAAATAAATTGCACACTTTTCTTAGCTTCCATCAATTCTTCATGCAAAAAAGGAGAGGAGTGAATTCAAACACAGCAAGACTTGGAAAACACAGCAAAGTTAACTATCTTTCTTCAAGGAAAGCATCAGGAGTTTACCTAAAATCTCTTATGAACCATGCCCCTAATTAGAGTTGATTATCCCTCAATTCAGCAAATTTCTACATACTGTTGGCTTCTTTATTTTCCTATTGGTAAACCAGAAACACCACTAACCATAAACCCCTTTTGGACAAGGACTAGGCCTTATGACATCAACTCTGGACTCATCACATATCGCAATGCCTGGCCCAGCACTGTCCAACTCCTGTATTATGTTTGAATCAGTGGTATTAAAACAGTATGAAAAACCATCCTAATAGTTAGGGGAGTCGTATACAACACGTAACTTTTACACAGCTACCAAACCTTGCGTTTATTAGATGCTTACCATACACTTACCCAATGGCTGCCAAAGCCATGAAATCTAAATAAACCTAGCATATAAAATTTAGAACTAGAAAGTAATATTTATGTATTCTCCCACTGATGGCTACAAGACATTGCCAAAGCTTCCAATATAAGTTCCCCTGCTCATGATAAACAAGGTAAAAGAGACTTTTGTGTTAAAAACAGCACTTAAATTCAAACACACAGAACCAGCCAAATATGGGTGGTGGTGATGAAGAAATGTTGCATCCAGAACAAAAGGCAAAACTTGATGGAAAGTACACCATTCAAATTCTTCTTAACATAAAGACAGCATTTACCTTTCCTCTAACAATTTTTTAAGGTGCAGCTAAATTAAAAGTACATCCTTTATAAAACATGAACTTAAAACTACAACAATAAGACATTAAAAAAAGCTCTGTATTTAATTCTATACCTTAGAGGGTAATTATTCATATAAAGATACTATTTCCCAAAATCAGGCACCTGAATATCTGTACTCTTATTTCATTAAAATTTACTGTAAGTCACATTTAGAAGTAAGTCAATCAGAGAAAGATAGTTAAATGATTTCACTTGTAAAACTCATGGAGCGTAAGAAACAGGGCAGAGGACCATAGGGAAAGGGAAGGAAAACAGAATGGGAAGACATCAAAGAGGGAGAAAAACCATGAGAGACTCTAACTATGGGAAAAAAACTGAGGGTTGCTGGAGAGGAGGTGGGTGATGGGCGTTAATAAGGGTACTTGATGTGATGAGCTTTGGGTGTTAGAAGAAACTGATAAATTATTGAACACTTCATCAGAAACTTCAAAAAAAAAATCAAATTTAGGCAATCTACATTTATAAATGAGATTATTCCAAGCAGAAAAGGCATGGGCTTAATGAGCTGGTATACAATAAAAGAAAGTAAAGTAACTAGTGTACCCACTTACGTATTACCTTGCATACCATACATGGTACACACCTCACATTTGGAAAAACATTGCCTGAGGCAAATCCAAGATAAGATTTTTAAAAGAGCATATCCATGTAGTAATCAAATGCTATTTCCACAAAATTAGTTTAAAATATGTTTGTACATGTGAACAAACCGATGTTTTGTGAGAATTAACTATAGTCTAAATATTATCTAACTATACTCTATAGAGAATTTCATACATTATTATATACTATTACCTATTTATATGAAGAAGATCTTCTGATAATTACCAATAAAACCACACAAGACTACCAGTAAAATTAGGGGAGCCCTGGTGGTTCAGTCAGTTAAGCATTTGCCTTCATCACAGGTCATGATCTCAGGGTCCTGGGATAGAGCCCAGCATCAGGCTCCTTGCTTGGCAGGGAGCCTGCTTCTCCCTCTCCCTCTGCCTGCTGCTTCCCTACTTGTGCACTTTCTCTCTCTGTGTCACGTAAGTAAATAAAAATATTTAAAAAAAAAAAAAAAACAACTACCACACAACACTGGAAAAACTGCAACGTTTCTAAATAAAGGTGACTAAAAAATAAATGATTTCTGACTTACAAATTTCTTGAAATGGACCTTCTTATTCTTAAAAAGTGCTTAATTATAAGATTAGATCATTACAAACACTAAATTTATTTTTTTAAGATTTTTTATTTATTTATTTGACAGACAGAGATCACAAGTAGGCAGAGAGGCAGGCAGAGAGGGGGGGGGGGGAGCCCGATGCGGGGCTCGATCCCAGGACCCTGAGATCATGACCCGAGCCGAAGGCAGCAGCCCAAACCACTGAGCCACCCAGGCGTCCCAAACACTAAATTTATTTTTGCAAACGTACTTCACTTTTCTGTGTAAACCTCCCATGAACAGCCAACAGAATTCTTCAGGCAAGTGTCCTAGAATTTGAGTATTCTAAGTCCCTGGATTCCTAATATAAACTCACTAAGCCCTATATTTTCTCTCCTTCAGAGGGTATTTGAATAGCAGCTCTTCCTGATCTCTGACAATAATTCTGGCCCCGAGGTCTCTTCACCACTCTCTCTCAGATAAAGTTCAAGTAATGATTGTATCCAAGTTGATTATCAATCAAAGATACTAAGTTTGGGTTTGGTATTAAGGTCATTATTTCCTATTTGATCTAGCATTCAAATAAAAAACATGAAAATAAAAATCTGGGAATATAACTTTAACTGTCATCCTTATTTACCTTTGGGGAGCAATTTAAAAGTCTACCAGTCTAAAGTGAAGTAAGCCCAATGTATTAAAATGTGAAGACTCTTGCCTACTTCTCCAGCAAAAGACATTTGCCCAGGTTCTAAACTTAATCAATTTTTGATAAAAACAGATAATGAATTCTATTCACAGGAGCATGGCTGGATAACAGGAGTTGGCATCCCTGTAAATTAAGATGAAACACGCAGAGAAGAAAGAGCTTTCACTTACTTGCACGAAGGACGGAAGGTGTGACCTCAATTTCACTTGTTGCTTGATAAGGCTGAAAGGCTGAAACATTGTTGGTGCCAAGTTCACTGCCAAATATCTCCGGGCTCTGGGTACCCGTGGAGCTGGCACTGGTGCCATCACCTCCATGATGTGGATCCTGCTCATCAAACACAGCTACCAGCTAGAAACGAAAGGTAAATCTGCATTTACAAACAAAGGCATTTAAAACTGCTAACAAACAATAGGTGAATCACTGAACTCTCTACCTCTGTACCTAATACACATTATATGTTAGTTAGTTGAATCTAAATAAAATTAAAGTAAAATAAAACTGCTACCAAAGTTACACCACATTTGACATAAATCTGCAAAGGAAAAAAACTGACATTTAAGCACCCAGGAATATTATGTTCTAGGAAGCAAAGCTTCAAAGACCTAATCTTGCCCCCAAGCTTTGATGCTTTATTTTTATATTTCTAAGTTGTACATTTAAATCCAAAATTCTATTGGTAAAAAATAATAAATTGATTTTATATCACAGAACATTAAGAGAGATGGGGCAGATATAAATCTTTTTGTAAATAATACATTAAGTGGAAGAGAAAATGCATTTCTATATATAATGCATATATGTGATCTGTAGTACTACATATTTAGCAAAACACACAAGGTACCTTTCACATAGGAGGAAGGAGTATTTAAAACTATACATATGTCTGCCCATTTGTGCATAAGAAGGATAAAAGATAAGGTTGTCTCCTAGGTGTTGGTAAGAATGGAATGAAAGAAAAAAAAATGGGAGCAATGAGGCTGGTGGGGAGGAAAAGACTTAAGAACTTTGGAAAACTATTTTCACCATTCAATGTAAGACTAGAGACCGAAAAACAAACAAACAAACAAACAAAAAACCTGTCATATAAATTTGTTTCTCACAAGCGTATGGTTTAGAAATCCTCACACCACGACACACACACATACCAGGAATGAATGAAAAAGAAAAATATCTTGGATAATGAGAGTCAAAATTCTCCCTGTCAGAAAGAGAAGTTACAAATAAAGAAATAAACTCTGTGATATCAGATTAAAATCAGAGGCGTCAATATGAATATGCAGTTGGTTGTTTTTTGTTTTTGTTTTTATAATGAATGGGTAGGTAGGCAGACAGACAGGTAGGAACGAAAGTCAATGCATGTGTGGTTCTTAGCTCCCCCCATTGAGTGGTCCTAGAAGCAACCACACACAGTATGAAGGAACATAAGCACCTGGATCTTGGTTTCTGTTACCATTTTCCAACGAATGAACAAGGGCTCCTTAAAAAAAAAAAAAAAAAAAGTTAATTCCAGGGTTGGAGCAGAGAAAATACATGATGGGCCTGGAACACCCTTGATGCCAAAAAGGAAAGAGTACTCAAAAGTGAAAGAGGCACATCAAAGGGAATCAGTGTTGACCCAAAGGAGCTCTCAATGGCCAAAGCTGGGACAATTCATAAACAAGTCAATAATGACACAATGGGATCTGTAAGTCCATAATGATACAAGTAAATAGTTAAAGAAATAATTAATGGTAGAAATGGACAGCTCTTCCATACTGTAGCATTCCAATTAATAAAAAGAGAAGAAATGATGGAAACAGAAGTCATCACAGGCCATCATGACAGAACTGCTGCAGGTGAGATCACCAATGGAAGCGGAAATCACTGAGTGAGAATATCACGAGAAACAGGATACTTGCAAATCTCCAAGTATCTCCCCACACAATACCTTTTCATTAAAAAGAGAAAAATAGTATCTTTGCAGGGGAGAAACTTGGCAGAAAACACTTTACCAAGGTTAACATCACCCGTAATGAGTCATAACACCCTCAGATAAAATGCACGAAGAAGGACATAAAATTACTTCAGTGGTATTCCTGCTAAAAATGTGTATCTTTGATCTAATCATGAGAAAACATCAGATAAATCCAAGTTGAGGGGCAATCTATAAAATAACTCACTCTTTAAAAATATTAAAGTGATGAAAGCAAAAGAAAGGCTGATTAAGTCGTGTAAATTGGAAGAGACAGAGGAGAAACAAGAACGACATGCAGCGTGAGGTCCTTGCCTGGATCCTGGGCTAGAAAAAGGACATCAGTAGAAAGGAGGCAACATTCAAAAGATTGCGGTAGATTAGTTAACAGTATTGACTCAATGTTACTAGTTCTTCTATGTTTGATAACTGTGCTACAGCTGTATGAGATTTTACATTACGGATGGATGAAGAATATATGCAACTATTTTTGCAACTTTTCTCAAGTATAAAATTATTTCAAAATTATACTTTCATAATATAGCATTACAAAAGGCCATGAAAATTAAGATGCAATCTATTTATTCCAATAACTAAACAGTGGAAGCACTTTAAAATCTCAGAGTAATAAAGTGCTAAGGGCCAGCACCACCTTGATCACTCACCCTACAACCCTATGCCTGGTAAACTAAGCGTGGCATTCCAAGGAAGGTAGAACCGTGACTAACCCTAACATTCCTACCTACCTCCAATTTAAGCTTCTCCAAGCTTGAGTCCTATCAGTTAAAGGATGCTCTGATAAATTTACAGAACATGAGAAGCACTTATAATTACAATTCTCGTTTCATAGTTGGTTTTGTCATTTTGAACAAATGCTATTTTCACGAGTGTGTGTGTGTGTGTGTGTGTGTGTCGGCAATCAATTCGTAAGACAAAAACAAAAACCATCATAAGGTCATAGAGACATGTAGACAAACAGGAAGCTCAGAACCCTGCTGTGGCATCATCTATAATTAGCTGATTAAACAACATGGAAGGAGGTTAAGTGGTAAGGAGAAATTAACGTAGGATGGATAGCTGGGCCACTCAACCTTATAATAAGCAACGTAAGTGGGATAAGAAATCCCCAGCAGTTATAAATAACAGAAAGGTGTTTGTATGTATACACTGAAGTTCCCATAAACAGAAAAAAAATCAGTCTGTTTATCTGACATCGACTGGCAAGAATCTCCCGGAATTCATAACACAGACATTCTGCTAGACGAGGGGTCAGTAAACCTCTGGAAGTTCCAACTAGTAAGTATTTTTGGAGCTGTGCAATCCATGCAGCCTCTGTCACAACTATTCTACTCGGCCACTATGGCACAAAAACAGCCGCTGGCGATACACAAATAAATAGCACAACGAGGTTTAAATAAAACTTTATTTACAAAGCAGGTGATGGACCAAATTTGGCCCATAGGCCATAGTTTGATAATCCGGCTCTAGAATGCTCATCCACCCAGTAACATCCAATTTACAATCTTCAACTTGGGAAATAAAATGAAGAGTCAAGGCACCTTGGTAACCCTGATAAATACCAATATCCATTTCAAGCTCTTCACTGAGATTTTGAATTTCCCTACTTGGTTTTAATATTATCAAACTTCTCACAAGGTATGCAGCCTAATATGGATTTTGAAGATATTAAGTTCTGACATTTGGTCTTTAATTGGAAGAAAATGAAAGGCAAGTTTTGTTATTAACTTTTTACAATGGTGTGTTCTCTCAAGAATCAAGTCCTTTCTGCAAACTGAAAATGGAGACTGCAAATTACAGAGATCGTGTCTTTAAATGCCACACATGGAAGAACTTATACATGTATATTAGTTTCAATAATTATCTCCAGCATTTTTAGAAAACACAAGTATGAAATCTGGACTGTGTCATGAACAAATGCTGTTTGAATTTCAGTGGCAGAATCACACAGTTGGTGATTTGCAATATGCCAATAACATACAATTTCCATAGCTTTCTTTTAAACCAAAATTTAACTGCCAGGTGCAGATATGAAGTAATTTTGTGTTAAATTGGGAAGGGTATATAATTTTAGAAAATCTACTCTACAAGAATGCATATAGTAGCACAGCAAAAGAAAACGAAACCTTCACAAAAACATCACATATTAAAAATCTCTATCATGCCCTTCAAAAAAATAAAGGAAATGTCTGCTTTTAAAATTTGTGAAACGTGACTCATATCCATGCTTTAACAGATGGAATCTTCACTGCTGTCCGTGAAGCAGATCATTTCTGAAAGTTCATTTTTACTTTCAATAGTTATGACTTAATCTCTCTTCTGATTCATTTATCCATCAAATCTCCATGAAAACAGATATGTTGAATTTAGGGTAACACCCACAATTTAAGATAAACCCACATTCAAATAAACTCCAAACTTGGCCATACTTGGCCATACCATTCCTCATCTACCTCGGGAGAAATCATTTTAACTTTCTGAGATATCAGAACCCTCCAAACTGCTTTTATTTTCTTTTCCAAGTTATTTTTAAAACATTACATGCAAACACTTACAAACCACTGGGATAGAGGGTAGCCCTTTTAATGGTTAAAATTATGTGCTTAGGGACGCCTGGGTGGCTCAGTTGGTTGGATGACTGCCTTCGGCTCAGGTCATGATCCTGGAGTCCCGGGATCGAGTCCCGCATCAGGCTCCCAGCTCCATGGGGAGTCTGCTTCTCTCTCTGACCTTCTCCTCGTTCATGCTCTCTCTCACTGTCTCTCTCTCAAGTAAATAAATAAAATCTTTAAAAAAAAAAAAAATTATGTGCTTAAAGCCCAGAACTGTGTGTAGCAAAGTGTCTAAGAGCCCAAGATTCAGAATCAAACAGATCTCCAATCAAAAATAGCTCTGATCTTACTTCATGGATGGGTGTTGGTAAATCCACTGGTCTCTCTACCATCTCTTAGCCTTACAGTCCTCATCACAAAAAAAGAGGATGATGGCTGTGGTGGGCAGAATAATGCTCCTTGTTGTCTATTCCCCAAACCGCTGGAACCGGGGGTGTTAACCTTCATGGCAAAAGGGACTTTACACTATGATTCAGATTAAAGACCTTAAACTACAGAGATTATCTCAGATTACCCTGGGGAGGAGGACATCTGATCATCCAAATCTGGAAAAGTAGAGAACATTTCCCAGCTGCGGTCAGAGAGAAATGTGACAATGGTTAGAGAGATATTATGTTGCTGGCTTTGAAAATGAAGAAAAGGAAGCCATCAGCTAAGGAACATTAGGCGGCTCTGGAAGGCAAAGAAATGGGTTCTCTCCTAGGACCTCCAGAAAGCATAGGAACTCTGCTCACACCTTGATTCTGGCCCACTGAGACCTTTGACAGACTTCTACAACAGACTCCATTTCCCACCCCCCCCTTTCACTCAGGGATAAACTTTTTAAAACTTGTCAAAGTACATCAAGTACTTGGGTCCCTGAATTCCTCTTCATTTGTCTCTTGAAAAACAAAAACAAAACAAAACTTTTCATTTATAGTGGTCTCCCATATAGCTCACCTAATAACCTATAGCACATCTATAAAAGGAAAATTACCAGATAGTAGCATGATTATATGGATTAACATAGTATATAATCTACACATACGCAAAGGAATCTAATGAGGTAAATATTTAATAGTGCTATTTCAATGTAGTATATCATGTAGTAAAGAGCAAGACATTCCCATTGCTACCTGCACAACCAAGGAGACCAACACCATAACACACCCCTACCTGTCAACAGTCAAAGGTCATCTGTCCCCTAAGAGCTAATAAACATCCTTTTAAAAAGTCACAGATACCTAAAAAGGTATTATGCATCATCTGGAAATCGCAGTGAAACATATTCAGCTATGCTCCCCAGCTTACACTACAGAGCTGGGATTTCATTCTGCGGTCCCTCAGGATGATACACTCGATCACCCACTGAGCCTTCAGACTAATTAGATTCCCAACTGAAGAGTAATGTTCAGCTAACAGCTCTGAATATGTCATCCACAATCCATAATATGCAAATGCTGCAGCCATAAACTAGCTGACCCACTTGTCAGATACAATGTAAACCCCTCTTCCTCCCATCCCCATCACCAAGAACCACTGTTTCATTTGTACCTATCCATGAAGTTACGACTATGTTACACTACTGTTTAAATGTTAATAAAAAGTAAGACCACAAAGTCAGATAAAGCAAAATAACTCTGAAATTGGCTAATCACATTGAGATAGGCTGACTCCAAACTGGAGAAGGCAGCATTTCTTATTATTTTATCATGAACACATGCAGCTTTCTCTCAAAGAGATGACAGTAGATAAAACTGGGAGAGAAGCAATATGAACCTCAGAATCAAATGTAATGATGTAACAACTATTATACAGACATGGGTGAAGAAACTATTAAATCAATTTGTAAGCTTTCTGATGACTGTTTCTATGCTAATGACATAGAGACAATACTAAATCCTTAGTCATTCTCTGAGCCTTACTTGCAATCATGGTTCATTAAAAACTCATTTAAACAGAGCTACTGTTTTACTGGATGAGTAAGCAGAACAATAGCAGAAGAATATATTTGAGCCAGTGATGTTTTGTAATAGTAGTAATACAAGCTATACCAATGAAAACTCACTCACTACAGAAGGAGCATCTCAAACTTGCCGTTGAAAACCCTTAAATGTCACATTCACTAGATTAATTCTGTGCCTCCTCAGCATTTCAAGAATTATATATATTTTGTCTGACCATCACCCCACCCAAAAAAAGACCCAAAGCTTAGCAAGGAACTCTAAAATGACATGAGCACATGGAAAGCTAGCCACCTTTCCTACTGGCTGTGCCTGGAGGCCTTACCCTGCCCTGCTCCATGAGAATGGATCTCAAATCCAGCCCAACTGCAGGCTCCCCAGCTTAAGAGTGGAGAGGCAGCTGTTCCTCATCTATGCTGCCCTCCCCACCTTGTCACTCTGCCAACCCTCCAACAAAACCTACCTAAAAGCAAGTAAAATGTGGAAATATGATTCAACAGCAAGGTATTTCAATCTGCAGACAATTTCATGCTTAACTATTAATATGTGTTACATATTGATTCACAGATAGCTTTTCAGGAATAACACTCAGGCATAGACCCTCAAGAATAACTTCTTCTATGAATGCCATAATCTGGGAATTAGGGATCTAAATTTGAAAAAAAAAAAAAAGTTTTATTAATCAAAGTCCAACATCATGTAGGAAACAGGCAATAAGGAGACAAGCCAAAACCATACACAGGTAGCCTTTCAATGTCTTGCTCTAAACTGTAACCAAAACCCACAGCACCAATCATGATGTTACTTGAACTTTACTCAGACAAAGACATTTGTCCCACAAATGTCCCACACAAAGACATGCCATTGCCACCCTCACTCACAAGTCTGTTACCATGCTCCAATCTCCCTAACTCCTGACCCAAAGGCCCAAGGGTCAGAAGCTGCCATTGGGATTCCTCAGCCCAGAAACACAGCACCATAGTTACACTGCAAAAGATCACAGAGTCTTAAAGGCTCCTGCCCTGTCCTCGTGTGCATCTGCATTTCTGCCTCCATTTGGTGAGTCCTCCAAAGCAGGGTTGAGCCCTGTGCTTAGGAAGGTGCCTTTTAGTTTACTTCCTCAGCAAGCCAGGTAAATTAAGCCAGGGCCTGCTCCACTGACCTGAAAACCTTGTCTTAAGATGCCCACAGAACCCCAGCTCCACCTTCTACCATCCAACTAGCAAATTACCATGTTTACATCAGAGAAAAGGAGCAGTCCAATGTAAGCCTCCAGCTGCTATGGCATTCTCCTACCAACTTGCTACGTTGGTACCAGGGGCTTTCAGGCACACAGAAGCAATCAGGCCCAGTCAGTCTCTCATCAAGTAACACCATCTCACAGAACTTAGACAATCACCTCCTTTGCCTAATCAACCCATCACTGACTCCATTGTTGAGCATATGACAAATGACTCATCACTAAAATTTCTTGCCAGTCAAATCTGGTGAACTATATATAGCACTTTATTTTTTTGGCAATCAGTAGTGGAAAACTTCCCATCCTAAAATAGAAATTAGAAGGACTGCTTCCTTAGTTCTAAATGTTGCAAATCATGTTTAAAATTAAAAGCACGAGAAAAGAAAACTTGGCTGTGGCTCCAGTCAATCAATCAGTACTAGAAGTAGTGAAGCAGAAAACATCTCAACACAATGTTAGACCTATAGAGGATGCAACAGAGGTAAGCAAATCATCCTCTCTGGCATTTAAAGACAAGATAATATTTCCAACTCAAATAACTAGCCTTGTTTCCAAGGCAACTTGGCATTTGTACAGGGAACTCACTAGGGAGTTAGTAAACCCTTAACTGCTGACTTCACGATTTGAACCAGACCCCCACTGACACCTTAGCTTCCATCTAAGAGCATCATCAGAAAAAAAGAGAGTTTAACTGCTACAAAAGAATAAAGGAATTCAGATGACTCTATTAAGACTTTGGGGAGTAGAAGGGGATATAGGAGAAAAAAGTGCCCTAAGAAAAGCACCCTGGAAGAAATGTGAGTTATTTTTTAACAGTGATTTCTTTTCCTTTGAAGGTGCATAAAAACCTAATACTTCTGTTCACTCCAAGTTCTGAATGAAAGTTCGGTTTATACTGAGGCATAATAAAAAGTCACCATTCCTTCTGACAACCACAAGCCAATATTAGCAAAAGATCAAAGCTCAATAAATTTGTTTTGTAAAATATAAGGATAATGTTACATTACAAAATGCCTTTCAGTTTAATTTGCATGCAAAAAGGATAAGTGTGATTTTTAAATATCCACCCAGAGGCAGAGATGAAAAATTTCAAACATTTTCTGACTCCTTTTTGCTGCATTCATTATTTCAATACCTTCTACAAAGGAGAGATAAAGGTGTCCTTGACATTAGCCTAAATTATCTTCAGTATGCAACACAATGCTGATTAAATTAGGCTCATTTTAATCACCTGGCAGGTTTATTCAGAAAGTAACTAAATAATGAAATTCTTTATAACAACTCTTCATTAGTATAACCTGTCTTAGCAATGTTTTTTTTTTAAGTGAACACAGAATAAATATTAATTGTGTGTCAATCCTTTCTCCCTCATATTTGACAGGTAAAAGAAAGAGCAAGTTAAACATTGTCCCCAATCCACAAATAGCTTTAATACGGAAACTTACTGCAAATCTTTTGAAATCTAGTACCATTTAACGGGTTTAGGTAGCCAAGCCCAAAGAGTTTGGAAACCTTAATTTTGATGAAAATATATTCTGAGGAAAGCCAAAGCCTCTGCCCTTTCAGGTACTTCTCACACACAAGAAATGAGCCCGTCCGTGAAGTGGAACAGTGGCCATGGAGTCCCGGGTGCGCTGGTGTCTGCACTGCATTCCACCCATTCCGTTACCAAGAGGCTGCCAATGTTGAACTGGTCTCCCCAAGTGAGTCCAGCTCAGAGAGGATTCACCACTTGCATGACCAGGGACAGCTCCAACATTCTGGGTCTCAGTACTGGGTGCTTTGTTGCACATCTGCCTTAATCCTGACAGATGGCACACAACAGCCCTACAAACAGCAAGTACTCAATAAATGTCAACTATTATTATTATCTGGGAGTTTCAAAAGACTATCAACCTATCAAGAGGTTATCAACAGAGGAAGATGAAGGGCATAGGGATTAAGTTAAATCCTATGAACTTTAATCCTAAAAACTGTGAGGCATCCTTGAAGGCATACTGGTTTAATTTGCATGTATTCTGCAGGTTTCAAGGACTATGAAGAAAGGACTAGAAGGTAAAACACAGCTCCTTAATCCAACAACGAAGAAGTCATGAGGCCCTAGACCGAAAGAAAAGCTACAGAGTGAAAAGAGATATAAAGTGTATAAGCATTAAAATGGAGAACTGAGACTTATTTAAAAGGATTTGGTACATGGTTAGGGCTGGTACTATGAAGAAAGGGATCAATCCAAAATGTCTAGGTTTGTGGTTTGGGTGGTTGGGCTGAGAGCAAGCACAAAGAAAAGAAGTTGGGGACCAAAAAATGATACATTGACTTTGAGGTCAAACTATCATATATTAAGTATGATAGAGAACTGGAAATGGGCATCTATCATGCAAAGGGGAGTTCATGACTAAAGAAATATAACAGAGCCATGTCAGTATGTCGGTGGTAGTTGAAGCCACAAGTTTAGTTAAGGACCCCAGTCTGAAAGTGCAGCAGGTACAAAACTGGGGATCAAAACCGGAATGAAGCTGAGATGGCAGCTTTTTCTTCCTTCCCTCCAACTCTACTTCTGAAGATACTTGAGAAGAACTGATAAAAAAATGTTAAGCAAACTCAAGGCAACATGGTTTCATAGAAACTAGTAAAGTAAAAGTATCACGAGTAGGGACGTAGGATTTAAATACTATAAAGGAGGCATATTAAAACATTTTCAGGAAGGTTACATCAATACATAACTTCAACAAATAGGACCTAGTTATTTTACACCAGTACTAAACTAATTTCAATAATAAGGATATTTTAATATTTTAATATATGAATAAACTTAATTTTTAGTTCACTGATATGTGTGTGAATAGACACACAAATATCTGTTCCAGGAGCACTAACAAGATAAATTCATCTTCACAATGGTACACTTATCTTCACAGATGAGGATTCCATAAACAATTCTTGATTCTCCTGTGAAAGGGTCTATTTCATTAATTTTCTGCTTCTGCCTAATAGGTGCCGTGACAAATACATGGTGGATTACTATCACTTATTGTATCTATTTTGCAGTCCCTCTGAAAAGTGTAGGCAAGTGAACACAAGTAGCTAATATACTACAAGTCCTCTGGGCACCATTCCCTCACCTCACCCCTGTGCTTATACCCAGAAAATCAAGCTCTTTTCACAGCCCACAAAAAGAGAGAAAGAGATTGTGGCTCGTACCTCAGTTCAAGGAATGATACCAATTACCCACATCATAATCCTCCCACTTCTCAACACTCTATGATCCAGATCTTATTATTCTCTCAAGCCAAAAGTATGCTTAAAAGAGGCTGAGCCTAGGAAATAGCACATCAATGCAAAATAAGAGCCAGCTCAAATTCCTGCAGTCCTTGACATCTCTGGCCTCTGGTTTCCACTTTTCCCTGCGGTGCCACAGCTTTCGTTTCTGATTAGATAATTTTACACCTGTTTAGAAGGCTACAGTTCATGACCTCTTTCATTTACATCCTTTCATACCCTATGCCAAGTAAGTGCCAAGAATTGTGTGACATACTGGCTTTAGACCACTTTGTAACTTTAATAAAGGCATAAACCTTCACAGAAAAAAAGCACAGAGGCACTAAATTCTGGACATAGTTTCAGCAGCTTCACAAAGCCCTGCTCTAAGAAAATGTAGAGGGAATTAAGAACACATTTTCTGATATTCAATTAAATATCAATACACATTTCTTAAATTCTTTTACATCACTCTGTTACCACAAAGTCTTTCTATTAGCCAACTATAAATCTCTTCCAAATATCCTCAAATTCTTTTTTACCTTAAAGTATTCCTGTTAGTTTTTCTGCTCTGTCTTCTTATTTTACTATATAAATATTCAATGTTAAAACCTAGGAACCGGGGTGCCTGGGTGGCTCAGTGGGCTAAAGCCTCTGCCTTCAGCTTGGGTCATGATTCCAGGGTCCTGGGATGGAGCCCTGCGTCGGGCTCTCTGCTCGGCAGGGAGCCTGCTTCCTCCTTTCTCTCTCTGCCTGCCTCTCTGCCTACTTGTGATCTCTGTCAAATAAATAAAATCATTCATAAAAAAGAAAAAAGAAAAAAACCTAGAAACAATGAATCCCTCTATATCAATTAGAAGAAAAGGAAGAGGCCTAAAACAAAAATCCTATTTACAAATGTGATTATGAAAACAAGTATAGCAATAGCAGTTGAGTAATACAAATGGGAGTAGCTAACATTTCTTACCACTCCTGTGTTTAGACCTTTTACACATTATCTTTTTTAATCCTCATAATATAAAGACTACTACCATCATATCCATTTAATACCCAGGGAAACTGGAAACGCAGAGGGGCTAAGGTAATTGGCCATGGTCTACCACTACGTCTAAGTGGTAGAACTGTGCACGTGTACTTGAAGTCAATGGCTTTGCCCAGAATAACTGCAAGACGCTGTCCAGCATACAACCTCCACCGTGGCCAACAAGCAGAGGGGTCATTCAAGGAAGGCTGAGTCAAGGAAAAGGAGAGCCACAAGTCCTCCTGTAAAGGAGACCTAAAAGAGAAGTGCCAAGAGACACAGTCTACCCAAAGTGTGTCACTTCTCAAATAAACTCAGGCTTCCCTAAACATGTAAACCCAAGAGAATAACAAAATAGCCATTTATGACATTACTTCTCTGTACAAACGCTCAGCTTCAGAAGGCACTCCGCAGGCTGTCATGAGATGGCAAACACCCCAAATTCTATGAGAAACCGCATTTCAATTTCAACCAAGCCTACAAGGTAGCTTTCAGAGGATGATTTCCCTAGACAGCAATAACACCAGTGTTCAGAGGTAACAAAATACCAAAGTGGAATGAAAGCTGTGAGAATCTGGAAAGGACTCAGTGTAGGTATACCAGAAGGAAGAGCAGCCATCAAGGATGGGAGAGCTTTTTCCACTGAAGAGTGGCAGAAGAAAGCTAAGAGGGCAGCCCTTGAAGCCTGGGAGCCATTGGTTCAAATACAAACTACCACCAACCACCTGGGTGGCCCTGAGTGAGTTACCTCTCTATGCCTCCATAGGCAGAGAGGCAGAGAGGATAGTAATGCCGGTCTTGTGAAGCCATTAAACCTCATGAGGCTGTCATGAGCAAACCTGAGCTCATATGTGCACACGCTGAGCAAAACAAGCAGCCCAAACCCAGTGAGGACACGAACCAGGGGCAGCAGAGTAGTGGGAGTGGTGGGAGTGGAAAGGACTGGCTTCATTAGGATCCCCAGATTCTGTTAATTTTGAAGACAAAGTGCATTACCCAGCAACATACTCAAGGCCTACAATAATATGAAGTTCAGCACAAATATTATTTAACAATTTAGAAAAATGATATATTACTAGCTGCTTTGAACACATTCCTGCATTTCTTCTTTGCAAGTCTTGAGGAAATCTAATGGCATGAGTAGAAACAGGTAAAGATTGGGAGAATGACAAGAAAAAGAACAGTTTCTAATATGGAAACAAAAAATGTGAGGGGCTGGGAAAGGAGCCAGGCAGTTTATCAGAGAATGCTGCCTCAGTACATGCCAAATCCAGAGCCTACAGGACAAAAAAGACTAGCTATTTCCTGTAACAGGGCTACAAAAAGAGCTATGAGACAGTCCATGCAATGAAAGTTTCTCTCAGTATCTTACATGACCAAGGACAGCAATAGGAACAGATATTAGAGAGCAGCAGAGTTAAAGTAAAACCATTTTAAGCATATGACTCTTGATTTCAGCTCTGTTCTTGATCTCAGGGTTATGAGTTCAAGCCCCACACCAGGCTCCACACTGGGTGTGAAGCGTACTTTAAAAAGAAAGGAAAAAGGAAAGGAAATTTTAAAAAGCTAATATTCAATTTGCAATATCTTGAAAATATATTTAGGTTTTAAAAAGCCAAATCTGACCACAATTAATTCAAAATGCACAATATTTTCTTGATATTGAAACAAAAATGGTTTTCATTTACAGAAACTAAACCTGCTGGACAATTATCCTGGTTAGGGGTATATTTAAAATTTAAATTTACAAATTTAAATGTTAAATTTTAAATTTTAAACTGGTTAGTTTTTGGTACATGAATCACATTAGTGTTGTTGCTAAGTGTGTGAAAACAATGTGACAATGAAGTGTAGGGCATTCTGAAGACAAAAGGACAATGAAACATTCCAAAAATAACCCATCCTAGTTTCTTCAACACTAATTCAATTTGGTGTCTATCACAACATTTAGTTCAATCCCTAGTTAAAACCTACGATTCCATAAATCAGAGCCAATGACTAGATCTTTGGTATAGCCGAAAAATATTTAAAGTATTCAGAGAGTTTTCACTGCCCTCCTCAAGTATATAAATATATATTAAAAGGTATTTAAATTGCTGCGTTATCATCTTCAAGTCTACAGTGACTCATAAATTTACTAAGCATAAGCAAATCTGGCGACAAGTAAAGCTGCATTAACCACCCCACCCCACTTCCACCCCACAATCTATGGAAGGAGTAACAGAGTGGTACTGTATGTCTTCCCACTGCCAGCGTCTCAAACACCATTAGCCTATCAAGGAGACATAAGGAATAAAGACTTAGCTCTTTAAATGGTCAAGCATTCAACTTTCTAAAGACTTTCTTAAAGATTTTACTTATTTATTTATTTATCTGAGAGAGAGAGAGGGAGCGTGCGCACGTACAAGCAGGAGGGCAGGGTGAGGGAAAAGCAGGTTCCCCGCTGAGCAGGGATCCGGACAGAGGACTCGATCCCAGGACCCCAGGATCATGACCTGAGCCGATGGCAGATGCTTAACCAACTGAGCCACCCAGGCGTCCCCTAACGATATTATCAGAAAAACTACACAGAGACATGGCAAGGAAATATAGGACAGAACCATTATTTCCGACTGATCACCACATTTCCTTGGACAAGATCCTGAAGACCTCCCAGCATCTTTTGGAAGAACAGTGTCCACACCAGAAAACCAAACACCACTTGTGGAATCCTGAATTCTGGATCCCACTGTTTGTGGTTGAACCTTTGCAGCGACACTTCTGATCCCTCTGGGAGGGCACAGAGGTCTCAGAATATCACCCTGCTCTCTTCTGAGGAAGTCAACATAGTCAATTCCTCGGAGAGGACACAGGAAATTTAAAACGTAACAATATGATGGCCAAAGGACTGAAAGAAAAGGTAAGAGAGACCACAATGCAATAAGTAAGAATAATACCAGAAGAGTTACCACAGGAAACTATAAGGCAAGCCAAGGAGACACTGGGTATTCACATCCTCGATGGAAGACCAACCCAGACTGACTGCTGTGGGGTCCACATTTCTCATCAACAATTTTATCTCTGAAACCATAAAAAATGCTGGCAATGTCTAAATGACCCAGAAGCTGGGAACTGCTCAGACAATAAAAATCACTCTCACACAAAAGAGACCCCACAGACCTTACCAGAGGCACAATAGCAAAGCAGGAAAGACTACTGCTGGGACATTTAAAAACAGTTCTTTTATCTTTATATACTAGCCTGCAAGAGAGAACAACAGAAACTCAAAAAATGGTCAAATTAGTATTTATTTTAAAACAGAAATCTGATTAGACAATTAACATCAAAATTGCCAGAAATAAAAACAAACCTCTTGTAAACAAATCATTAATAGACTGTTGCTTTTTCTTTGGAAAAAGAACATTATTTATAAATTGCTGCCACCTAAAAACTGACCTGATTTGGTACTGTTAGACGGTGAAATACACTTAGGCAAGTGGTAATTTATGAGGGAAAAAAGTCACTTCACAAACTGTGACATGTTTCCAAGTATAATAAATGAGTAAAATAGAATACCACACAACAAAACTGTGAAATCTTTAACGGTACTCATGCAGAAAAGCTGAATTAAATGTCTATGTAATATCAAAATATGAGTTAAATTCACTCCATAGTTTCCCCTCATAAAAAGGTATTATTAGTGGAAATCCCTGAAATTAGTGATTCAGAGGTCCTGGTATCAAATAGTCCCAGTGGAACCTTAAAAACTACCAGAGAATCAGGAAATCTGTGTGCCCAGCATGTTTGGGCACTCCAGGAAAACTGGCTCATTGCCTCTTGTTCCCTAATGTGGCTTTTATTTCTGGATACTAGCACCAGCTGAAGTCCCTCAGATATATGCTCACTAATAACATAGACACAAGAGGTGTACAAAGAAATGGGCAATGACTGACTGATTATAATGTACCTGAAGTACTGGATAGGGGGAAGGAGCTTTGCAAAGACACAAACATCAACATCCCAAACACTATGTGAAAATGCATCTCCACTGCTAGAAATCGCTATTCAGAAATCACTTAGCTTAAGTCCCATTCCACTTCCTGGAATATGAGTTTATGAAGCTGGACTTGAAAATTTGTGGCCTCTGTATCATGACTGCATGGCAGGATACAGCAAACACAGGGTAAAAAGAACAGCAACAGAAGGTTGGGTAGCAAAAGGAAGAATCAGGATCACTAGGGTGAAACACTAAGGAGAGATGGGGCCAGGAAACTGGGAAGAAAGAATGAAGCCCAAGATGAGTGTGGAAAGGTGGGGGGAGTCACATGGCAAGAGGCTTCTAGAAAGAAGAGCAGCCACACAAATGCAGGGACTCTGAGCATCTCCTGCAGGGCAGCCATGATCCCACAGGACAGCACGCTGAGTTCATTCTCTTTCATATTGAGAAAGTAAAACCAGACCTGAAATAACAAATCTTGATTTGCAAACAAAAATACAGCATCACAATGCCTTGTCCACAATTCCAAAATCAAACAGCTCCAGAAACAACCCTTTTCTTCCTAAGTTTGTAAGAAAGCACATTTGCGGGCAAAACCAAACCTGAACTAATACAAATTTGTAGTATGTATTTATTCACCTATTGGTGAACAGTCACATGTTTTGCTACAGAAATAGCAATGATCTGATTACAGAGTTGTGCCTCAGACATCAGAGGAGGTATTATAGATTACGGTACACCTTCCAGATTACTTTTCTAAAAATTAGAAAAAAATCTCGACTCTAAAACCTGGCCATAGAAATTTCAGGCAAGGTACTGTGGTGCTGTTGTGGTCACAGCAGGAGCTGACAAATACTCTGGCTCTGGAAAACAGATTGTTAAATTCTCAGGACTTCTGTAAGTCCCCTGTTAACAAAGTCATCATTAAAAATTAAACTGTGCAAATTTGTAATTAAATGAACGAGATTAAAATCAAATGCGGGAAATCCTTCAAACTCACATCTTCATTATGCTACTGCAGTCTCATATGTGCATGGTCTTAAAGTTCTTTATATCCATTGCTTCTGTACAGTAGAAATACTCCAGGAGGATATGTGACTGTGTTTCCCAACTCGACACTCAGTGATGTCCCACTGGCTTCTTGCATAGAACCCGGCAGAGTATTTACACCACAGAACTGCCAAACACTGCATTATCAGTGTGTTGTTAAACATATGAAAATACATCAATGCTGAAGGCTCTCCTGAAACTATGAAAACAAAGATGAATTCACAACTACCTTCAGTATCTTCTGTTTAGAAGGGGTGTTCCAAGGGCACAACAGATAGACAGAGGTCAAAATTTGGGAGCTAGAGTCCACAGAGCAGAAGCTTCAAGAACCACAGCACCCCTTTCCGGTTGTTTGGTTTGCCATTGGGCAACAAGCCACACAGGTAGACTGCTGCATGCTAGGGTCTTCTACCCTAGTCGCAGTACATTAAGGTAGAGGTTAACCTCCCAATCACTATGAGTATGCACAAGAACAGGGACTGTTGTCCATTTTATTTATTTATTTTTTAAAGATTTTTATTTATTTGAGACAGAGAGGGAGAGGAAGAAGCAGACTCCCTGCCAAGCAAGGAGCCCAATGCAGGGCACGATCCCGGCATTCCAAGATCATGACCTGAGCCTAAGGCAGAAACTTAACCGACTGAGCCCCCCAAGCACCCCTGTTGTCTGTTTTATTCAGTGCTCTATCCCAAGGGCCTAGATCTTATACATGTAGATACAGAGTAAATATTTACTGAAGGAATGTATTAATTCTCCAAAGCACCATGTGGTTCAATACACATTATATTTCAAGTCCCATAAGGTAAGAAAAACTGCCAGTCAAAGAGACCATCTGCTTAACTTTTCTAGTACAAGAACTCATTGAGGGGGTAGGGGTAGGTAAGGAGGATGAGTACTCCATTATTTCATAAAGACAGAAGTATATAATATTTCTTTTACTTTCTGGTTTAAATAAGGTTTTTTGATTGAATCTGAAATCCATCATTTTCAATACTACTTCTATGAAAAATAATGCTCCAAATAGTTTATTTTAAAATGAAGTGTTAGAGCACAAATCCATTCCTAAGTTGGAGACATCAACCATACATTTACAGTCACCATAGCAACTTTTTCCTAAAAGCTCACATAGCCTTAATTTTAAACAGAGGTAAAATTTTAAAGCAAAAAATAAATAAATAAATAAATAATAAAAATAAATAAAATTTTAAGCCACCCCAAAAAAACCCAACCAAAAAACCAAAAACACGACTATTCAAAACAATCCAAAAATCCCAAAAACATGTATTCAAAATAATATGGAAAATGCAAAAGCTTACTTTTAGAAGATAATGTTTCTTTTAATCTGAACACATTATTTATAAGGCACTTGGAAGATTTCTTATTTATTGCCCAGGAGAAACTTCATCCTGCACATAACTGCAGTTTAATTGATATTTCACACATGGTATTTGCATAAGAAATACAAATGCAAAGAGAAGTGAAGGGCTTCCAGTGCTTAAGCACCTAACATTATAAATGCTTCTTTTGGAGAAAATAAAAACTTAAATCTCTCTAATCTGTAGTAGGAGACTCAAAAAGCCTTCCACTCCAAGATCCAATCTATATTCCTAAAAGAATAACAGAATTCTCTCACTCTCTCAATCCTCTACAAGCAAATTCCAAATTTACAGGCAACTTTCAAATCGCATCTCATACAAACCCCTAGAGCCCAAGGTGGCACAACCTTCTCGTGCAGACAGCACAATCTCTGTCTCCTAAACAAAGGAAACCATACGTTTAGACCACACCCCTGACAATCTGTCCAGTGTGCACAGTGTCAGGTAACTGGAAGAAGGGCCACAAGATAATCCTGGTGCCTCACCTGCGCTGTTTTCCAGAATCACTGCTACATATGGCGTCTACAGGAAGCCTGGGATAAATAATGTTCCTCTGCCTTAGTGAGCCTCACTTTAACAAAATCCACATAAAGGAGACAATAAATCTTTACCCCACATACAGTTCTGGGTGACTACCAAGTGCCATAGGCACCTACTCTACCCAGAAAAACGTCCTTACAATATTTTTAAAATAAACTTAAGTTATAAAATGAACAAAATCGAACAAATGAGAATAGAAAATATCAATGTACATTTCAAGCACTGAAGCTGTTTGAGTGTGTGTGTGCGTGTGTGCGTGTGTGCGCATGCATGAATTTGTTCACTGGGCCACCAAGTCAAATGTACTTCTTACTATAGGGCAGTGGTCTTCAATGAAGGCAAGTCTGCCCCAGGGAACACTGGCAATGTCTAGAGACACTTGGTTGTCACAGCTGGGGGAGAGTGCTATTGACATCTAGTTGGTACCGCTAAAGCAAACTGCTAACCATGCTGTAATACACAGGATGCTAAAGAAGTCAAACTCATTCTTCACAGATGACATGTACTTTATATGGAAAACCCAAAAGACTCCACCAAAAAAACTATAGATGTCATACAGGAATTCAGCAACGTGGCAGGATATAAAATTAATGCACTGAAATCAGTTCCATTTCTAAGCACTAACAATGAGACAGAAGAAAGGGAAATTAAGGAATCAACCCCATTTACATTTACACCAAAAGCCCTAAGATACCCAGGAATAAACCTAACCAAAGAGGTAAAGGATCTGTACGCAGAAAACTATAGAACACTTATGAAAGAAATTGAGGAAGACACAAAGAAATGGAAAAATATTCCATACTTATGGTTTGGGAGAATAAATATTTTTGAAACATCTATGCTGCCCAGAACAATCTACATATTCAATGCAATCCCTATAAAATACCATCAACATTTTTCATAGAGCTGGAACAAATATCCTCAAATGTGTATGGAAAAGACCCTGAATAGCCAGAGGAATGTTGAAAAAGAAAACCAAAGCTGGTGGCATCACAATTCCAGACTTTCAAGCTCTGTTACAAAGCTATAATCATCTAGACTGTATGGTACTGGTGCAAAAACAGACACATAGATCAATGGAACAGAACAGAGAGCTCAGAAATAGACCCTCAACTCTATGGTCAACTAATCTTTGACAAAGCAAGAAAGAATGTCCAATGGAAAAAAGATAGTCTCTTCAACAAATAGTGTTCAGAGAGCTAGAGAACCACATGTAAAAGAATGAAACTGGACCATTTTCTTACATGGTACACAAAAATAAGCTCAAAATGGATGCAAGCTTATATAAATAAATATGAACAAGGAATCCATCAAAATCCTAGAGAAGAAGAAAGGCAGCAACCTCTGTGACCTTGGCCACAGCAACTTCTTGCTAGACATGTCTCCAAAGGAAATGAAAGGGAAAATGGGCTATTGGGACTTCACCAAGATAAAAAGCTTTCACACAGCAAAGGAAATAGTCAACAAAAACAAAACCAAAAGAAGCTATGGGGCAAAATGGGAGAAGATAACTGCAAATGTCCTATCAGATAAAAGGCTAGTATCCAAGTTCTATAAAGAATTTTATCAAAACTCAACAGCCAATAAATAAATAATTAAATAAATAACCCAGTCAAGAAATGGGCAGAAGACATGAACAGACATTTCTCCAAAGAAGATATACAAATGGCCAACAGACACATGAAAAATGTCCAACATCACTTGGCCATCAGTGAAATACAAATCAAAACCACAATGAGAAACAACCTCACACCAGTCAGAATGGCTAAAATTAACCAGTCAGGAAATGATAGGTGTTGGCAAGGATGCGGAGAAAGGGGAACCCTCTTACACTGTTGGTAGGAATGCAAGCTAGTACAGCCACTCTGGAAAACAGTATGGAGGTTCTTCAAAAAGTTGAAAATAGAGCTACCCTATGACCAGCAATTGCACTACAAGGGATTTACCCAAAGGATACAAACATTGTGATCCAAGGGGGCACCTGCACCCCTATATTTATACGTCCACAATAGCCAAACTATGGAAAGAGCCCAAATGTCCTTCAACAGATGAATGGATAAGGAAAATGTGATATGTATGTATATATGTATGTATGTATGTGTATCTATATATATATGTATGTATATACGTACATATACATATATATATCTATATACACAGAGAAAGATAGATAACACACACAATAGAATATTGTATTCATGTGGATAAAACTGAAGAGTATTATGCTAATATATTATATATATTTACATATACATTAGCTATGTATATATATATATCTAGTGAGTGATCACTCATTAGCTCATCACTCATTAGCTATATATATACATGAAACAGTGAGTACTAGGTTTATGCAACTGATAAATAACTGGATTCTACATCTGAAATTAATGGTACACTCTATGTTAATTAATGGAATTTAAATAAAATGGGGCAAAAGAAAAAAGAGGGAAAAAAGTGTCATTATGCTAACATTGAGAAACCCTGTTTTAGGAGACAAAGTTTAAAGGCCACTAACTGATCCTATACTTCACCCTATTGAGCAGTCACTCCTATAAAACATATATAACTTTAAATGTGCATTGCCTTAAGTGGAGTCTGCTCATATTTAAAAAAGCAAATTAACAACTGCCTCTCAAAGGACACTGTTACATGTCGGAGACCAGTATTTTTTTCTAAATATAAAAATGCTGAATACTCACTGCAGAAAATAGTGAAACCAAAAAAGAATAAAGTATTTTGTGGCAAATTTATGAAAAGATAGAGCAAAACAAGACAAGCTCACCATCTATAAATTTTTTGCCACAAAGCAAAAGCTCCCCAATATATGTGGATTACGCATAAAATGTTCATTTTCAGATTTTGTTTAAACTTTACAAGTCTTCACACAGGAACTTTAGCGATGAGACCATTCTTGCTCCTATCATCAGAAAATGCCAGCAACAGATGTTAGAGTTGACTTTAAGAAAAAAATCTTAAAACAAAAGATGGTTAAGTGAGCAGGGGAAGGCCAGGAAGAGAAAAGTAAAGAAGGAAAAAAACCAAAACAGGAAAACATGAGCAGAAACCTACTTCTATTCACCATGCACGCTTTTCAAGCCACAAAACAACCTGGGACATTTTTTGTTGGAAACTGCGAAGCACCCCACCTGCAAGCCATTTGCAGGCAGAGGCATTACTGCAGAGAACCTCAGACTGGTTAAGAACTGGACACAGATAAGCTGTCGTCTGCTTTTCAAACTGCTGAGGAAGAGAGACCACACAATAGAACAACAACTGTAAAGTTCTAAGTTAAGGATTTTGTCAAAAACTGGTGTTTTGTTTTGTTTTTAAATCACAGTCTGACAAATTTTAGTCATTGTATTTAAGAGAATCCTAATTACATCCAGACGAAAAGTGGATATGCTTGCTGTCACTAATGAGATCTCAGAGCATGTGAATTATTCCAGAAGCAGCCGCTAGTATCCTAGAATGCATTTTTTTCACCATTTACATTAAGCAGAAATTTTATCAGAGGCCAATTAATAGTCAATTTAATAGCTTTGTGGAAGAAGTACTAAATTAAGTGTGTCAACACCATATATTCGGTGCCTTTCCCGGTCTTGCACTCAGCAAGAAAATTACATGACTGACACTCCATTCCCATCATCTCGATGCCATCATCTTGATGGCCAATCACTGGCAACTCACAATACCTGGTTGACAATTCCAGTTGTTTTAAACATCTGGAGGAAATAATGCCATTAAAAGGACCTCAGCCCCTGATCTTTCGCAAGTAAGCTAAAAAGAGATATTGACTAAAGCTCTCAGCCTGACATTATATAAAATTTTGTATTTTACAGTTCTGAAAACAAATCCATGCTCAAATGAACTACTAGATCCATTAGAAACACATTCAGAGAATCCTCAAAGGAAAACCACCTTTATCAAACAATTTTCATTAAAAGTAAGCCAATGTAATACACGTATACCGAAACGCTATCAAACTCCTCAAAAGTTCAGGTCACTCTAACTCTAAAACAACTAGCTAATTCTAGCTTTAAATTTCTGTAATAATCCAAAACAATTAAGATTGACTACTTGGAGGAAAGGGAACTAGAGGATACCAACTTTTTCCAAGAAATTATTTCAATGTTATCCATGCAGGTGGGTAAAAAGAAAGGGCAATATATGTACTGGTTGCAAATAACCCCTGTCCTTCTAGTGGCCTAACCCAGAGGTTTTCCAAGTGCAGTCCCTACCAGTATCCTCAGCTCCTGGAAACTTGTTATTAAGACAAATATTCAGTTCTGCCCCAAACCTATTAAGTCAGAAACTCTGGGGCTGAGGCCCAGAAACCAGTGTTTTCACAAACTCACCAGGCAATTCTAATACAAACTCAGGTTTGAGAAACACTGCCCTAATCTTCTAGAGATGGTAAAATGAGACTAAAGAATAAGAACAAAGAGGAACTGGAGTGTTTCATAAGACATATTGGACTAATCAACATCCATGATTTATTTCATTTAACCGTAATAACAGTTTTATGATATAGGACCTATTATTCTCATGTACACTGCAGCAACACTGGCTTGGTGAGACTAAGGAACTAAGTCCAAACTCTGAGAGTCAGTGTAGAGCTGATCCACGAACACATGGCCCCAGGCAAGGAGCCCTCTCTCCCTTCCTGCCCTCAAAGCACTGAGCTCACCTGCTTCATCAATTACTGAAAATTTTAGGAAATGAACAGATTCCGTCAGAATTTCATTTCAGTCTTGATTACAGGGGCGCCAAAAGCCCACCTGTGTTGATGCCATTCCCCTCCACAAAAAATAGGTAGGATGTTTACTCTAGATGGCCCCTTGGTCTCTCTCTCAATCAGTTCAAACTTTTTAGTAACTGCCTCACTGAGGTACAATCTGCCACACAGCCCACCTTGCTGGCCATCTTTGCCAGCAGAGCGCCCCTTCCCAAAGCTAGGCAAAGTGCCCATGGTTGGCCCAACCCTAAACAAAATACCAATTTTCCCCATCTAATGGGACCACGTGGGAGAGAAAGACCTTAACAAGCACTCCAAGAATAAATCTTTTACAGTGGCATCCTCTCATATCCTGGGAATGAGAGATCTTAAGGCCCAAACATCACCGTCTGTTCTTGTCGACAGGGAAAACACACACAGACAAGGGGGCAGTAAGAATCTATCCACATGGATGTTGACAGGAAAAATATTTATAATGGTTCTATTAGAAAACTTGGGGAAGAAAAAAAAAAACAACCCTTAACTGTATACAATAGGAGCCACAATAAATCACTGTAAAACTACAGTATTTTAAATGTATATCCAAAGGCATGGAAAGAAAATCAAACAATACACACCAAAATATTAACATATTATATTAAATATTTAATACTGTAGAATTAGAAGGGATATATTTTCTGCTTTGCACTCTTTTTTTCTCCACCCCACAATATAAGCATGTTTGTAAAGCAAAAGCATATTTATAGTACATTTAAATTAGAAATAAATACAATAAATATATTCTATACTTTTAGAAGCTAGCAAATTATCAGCACATACATTAATATTAAAGTAATGATGAAAAGCTGTCTTAAGTTTGAAGTTAGCAATTTATATTAACAGTCAAAATGTGGCACACTTTAATGAAACTCACTATTGGAAAACACTGAATATAGCAGATAAATACAATTTCATACAAAGAAGAAAAATAAGTACTTTGCAGATTATAGCAATTACCAATACCCATCTCATCAACAAGTTTCAGGGTTCCCCTGGGAATAAATACATAGCTTTTATTTTTACTGGAATTAACTGAGCTGCTTTCCTCTTCTTTCATATTGTTTTAGAGATTTAATTTATTCTTGCGGCTCAACACAATGAATGAATACATTAGAATTTAAGACCATCCTAGAAGGACCCCTGACAGCCAGATAAAACACAGTTATTACTGTCAGAACACAAATGAAATAATCTGAAAAGGCAAAGAATTATTAGCCTGCTGTCTAGTTTTCAAACACACAAAAGCAAGAAATAGGGTTTATTGTAGACTTACTCTAAAAAGTTATTTTTGTGAAATTTTGCTCTTCAGTGTTTGATAATCACACATAAATTTCCTACTAGAATGGCTATTATTGAACAGTTCATCAAAAAGTTGGAGGGACATTCCCATTGCCAGCCACCTTTCTTTAGCAGGTCAGTTAATGAACATGAGGAACTAATAGTAATTTACAAGAGGAAATATACAAGGAAATACATAGAAAACAAGAAACAAATACATAGAAACAAGACTTAGAGGACTCTAAGCAAAGTACTCTGCTTAGTTTCTTTATTTTCATGCAACCATTTAAAAAATAGAATAGTGGGGATTTCAAAGTCAGAGATGCATAGCATTTTTTACCATACATTTAAAGCATAAACAACATAAATAATCTGCCAGAATTATGCCACATCATTTTTCTCCTTGGGAAGATTATAAATGCTACACATACCGTATGTATTAAATAATTATGACTAGAGATAATCACAGCACACATAAAACGTATGCATCATTGCCAAGAATTTGTCTAGAGATTTATTACATCGAGACATACAGCTTTTAAGCTCTGTAAGGAAATCACATGTTTAGCTCTTAATATTACCTAGAAACGATAATAAAGACTGGGGGAGGGGATAGTAAGCACCTGGGGGAGTCTGCTATCACATGGGTTAGGACTTAGAACTTTCTTCTTACAGTATAACCAGACATCTATGGCTCAATTGGAGACTCGAATTAATGATGAGGAAGAAAAGAAGGAAAATAAAAAGACACTGTGCAGACGGAAAAACGTATTGCAGGCAATGACTATGCTTAAAAATGCTAATAAACCAGTAAATTTTGACCATTAGGTCAAAACTTAGCTTACGTTAAATAAAAAATTTCCCGTGACTTGATAAATGTTGTACTTCTATGGTTCTAAAGCTAACGAGATGGTGGCAGACAAGTTACACAAAAGAGCCGGCGTCCTCAGGCAGCTCAGTTTCTACTGAATAAGCACACAGACTTTCCATTTGATGTTTCGGTTCAGCCAACCTGTGCTTGAAGAACTTGTTTGAAAACAGTAACATGTATTAACCTTGGAAACTCAAGTGTTCTGTAAATCAAAATGCACTTTAACTCTGCATATTTATAATTCATTTCCTATAGAAGTAGTTCCACTATTTAAAATATCATGAAATTCATTATCCAAATAGAATTAGAAGTTTACCCTGAACACAGCAGTCACTCACTCAATGAACGTGATTTGTGAACAATCTCCCTCCACATTCCAGTCTTCTAAATAGGAAGTGCCATTCTTCTCTCATATTCCTAAACCAATGGCAAGAACTGAAGAAGGGGGCAGCCTTTGACTGGCTTTCCTTTGTAAATACTTTGAACAAAATGTCTGTCACTTCCCACAGTTCCTTCTTTGGTATCTATTGCATCCCAAATCCAATTTCCTGTTCATCACTCACGAAAGTTAAGTGATATGAAGCAGTCAACATTCAACTGCCGCAAGAGTATTATTGGATAATCCAGGTGTACCCATTCTTGGACCTTGCTTCCGTTAGGCCCAACTAACTTAACTACCCAAGCATCTCTACAGAGGAAGAGCAGGAGCAGGAAAACTAAACTCTAGCAACCATCAGATAACTCAGATCTCAATGGTTACTTCTTTTAATGTTTTAGCTTTTATCTTTCAACAACAGAAATTTCAAACCAATGCGTTTTTCCATCATTAATTGTTATACCTTTTAAAATCCAGTATGTTGGACACTGCTTGCCCCAGTACAGATTCCCACACGAGAAATCCTCTGAACTAGGAGCCCTGGGGGATGTGCTATGGTTTTGTGTCTCAACAGGTCTTTCATAGTTGCCTCTGACTTGCAGCACTTGATAACAAAGTCTTATTTAAATAATAAACAAAGTCCGCTCTAAATAATTTTCTCCTCTGAAGGTCTTAGATTTTATGATACAACCCACTGCCTAACATTCAAAATAAATTAAAACTTCTCTTAGCCATATAGCTCCTGCCTTCGCTTTACACAACTGAGATCTCTTCTCCTCTGAATCCTTAAAACAGTCCACAATCCACAATACAAAGATAAAATGATTCACAGTGTGATGAGCTTTTTTGTTGTTAAGTTGATTTTCCGCATTATGTCAAAAAGCTAGCCAATCCTTGAAATCCACTGATAGAATTCTGCCTTTATGTTACGTTGGCTGCTATTTTAACAAAAAATATCTCCTTAAAAATACACTGAACTTAAGCACTAGAGTTGTGCTTAGAAGGTTTTGTAATTTTGAAAACAGGAAAACATTTCACTGAAATACCATAGACGGAAATTTTATTTCAAGAAGTAAGATCACTGTGTATCTATCTTTGGTTCGGTAATGTTCTTCCACTCAGTCCTTCTGTAAATAAAGAAGCCCGTGGTACTTTGACCTCTCTATAAGAAGGTTCTAGTGACACAGACTGGCCAGCACAAGCCTGAGCCAGTCAAAACTTCTGCTCCTTCTGGGTGATGATTCCCAAAGAGTTCAATAAGCAGATATCACATGATATTCAAAAGTACACCCCATCAACACAAATGACACCGTCTTCAATCGGTGCTGCCAATGATCTAGTAATAAGGCAAGAACTTTGCTGGACCTTCTCACATTTACGCCAACTTAGTAAAAATAAAATCCTGGGAGCGCTTTGAAATAAGCCGTGGTTCATTTGCTGATCCCTTACACAAAGAGTCGGCGTACCTGTCTGTGCCAAGGCTGGAAGACACAGTCCATGCCTATCTCTGTATGACATGCAGATCTTTGCTGAGCACTCGCCCTCTTTAATGTATCAGAAATCATAGAGAAACTGAATCTTTCCTTTAAAAGAATACATTATGGTAAAACATGAAAAATTTCAAGGAAACCACGTCCACAGAGGCTTAAGAAAAACAAATGTCTCTCCTCGGGGCTTATATATTTTACAATCACTCCATATTTGGAGATAATTGGGATTTTTTTTTTCAACTCACAAAAAGGAAATCTTTATTGTGTCCTTTTAACTCTAAGTCTAAAAATAAAACAGCAGGAGTACAATATTAAAAGTTTTCACTTCAAAAACAGTTTTTTTCATTAAATAATCTACTAATTTTTTACCTATTCATTACTCTTAAAGAAAACATGTCCGCACAACTACAATCTAAAACATCCTAAGGACAAAGTATTGTATTACACACCCCTTCACTTCAGGACAAGAACTCTAGTCATGTCTGTCAATTCAATGCCATGAGTACTAGAGAAATTCTCTCAAGATTATCTAGCTCTCCAGAGCCCCACCTATAAAAATATGTTAGAATTGAAAGTCTTCTTCAAAAATGCATGCAAAAAAAGAGTGCTCCTAAATCAACTGAAGATATTTTTAAAAGTCCCATATAAATTATGTAACCCACATTGAAATTTTATAGCCAAGTATTTACAGCCAAGCTAAGTCACAAAAGTTTGCATAAATATACCCAAGAGGAGGTAAGCAATATTCCTGTTCTTTTTTTTTTTTTTTTAAGATTTTATTTATTTATCTGAGAGATCACAAGTAGAGAGGCAGGCAGGGGGTAGAGGGGGGAGCAGGCTCCCTTCTGAGCAGAAACCTAGATGCGGGGCTTGATTCCAGGACCCTGAGATCATGACCTGAGCCAAAGGGAGATGCTTAACCCACTGAGCCACCCAGGTACCCCACAATATTACTGTTCTGACGCGCACAGCTGACTGGTTTGGTTCTCCTAGAAGCAAGGCAGGAAGGCAGTAGGCTTGGCCACCAATATCAGCAGCCCCACCCTGGGAGCTCCACTGTCTTTAATAATCAATCAATCAAAATATCTTACAAGTGACAGCTATCATGCATAAATGATAATTTTTCTAACCCGCTTAATTTATTCACTTACTCAAATATATGCAGGTAACAGAATCTAACAGGCTACTTTAGTATGAAAGAAGAGCCTGGGACTTCTGCCCCTCCCTCTAGCCCTAGGCTTGAGGAATACCAAGACAGCTAAGAAGATTGCCCCAATTACATCTACGTATGTATTTTAAAGCCAGACTCCAAGTAGCAGGGCTAGAAGTAAGGCTTGATGAAGTCGGATGCCCAACCACACCAGCTCTGGACCAAGACCCTGACCCCAAGCAGGAATTAGTCAAGGCAGGAGAATCCACAACAGCTAAGGCAGGGGCAGAAGCTTCCCCACAAACCAGCAAATACTGGGACACCTGGTTGTCTCAGTCAGTTAAGCATCTGCCTTTGGCTCAGGTCATGATCCCAGGGTCCTGGGATTGAATCCCACATCAGGGTCTTTGCTCAGCAGGGGGCCTCTTCTCCCTCTGCCTGTCATTACCCCCCTTGTACAAGCTCGCTCACTCCCTCTCTCTCTTTCCCTCACAAATAAATAAAAATCTTTAAAAGAAGTTAAATTTAATTCTTTTAAAAAGTGGCAATATTACAGCTATGGCTTTGTTCAGCTAGGGATGATGGGCATCAGCAAAATCAGCCATAAATGAGGAGAGAGGCCAAACCAGTCTGCTCCCTAAGGCCTTCCGGAAGTAAAGCAAAACCACCACAGGCAGGAGGAACTGTGACGCATTTGGGAGAGAACAGCAGAGCAGCAAGAGAATTTTATCATCACCCGCGAAGGTTGTTTTTTTGTTTTGTTTTGTTTTTCTCGTCTTTGGCCTTGCTACAAAAAAGAACTATTCAAAACCGGAGGTAGGAGAAAGGCACCTTATAACCAAAACTGTATCTTGGTGGGGTGGGGTGCCTGGGTGGCTCAGTGGGTTGGAGCCTCTGCCTTCGGCTCAGGTCATGATCTCGGGGTCCTGGGATCGAGCCCTGCATCGGGCTCTCTGCTCAGCGGGAAGCCTGCTTCCTCCTGCCTCTCTGCCTACTTGTGATCTCTGTCTGTGAAATAAAAAAAATAAAATCTTTAAAAAAAAAAAAAAAAAACTGTATCTTGGGCAACCATGTCTCTAAAAACACCTATAACCACATTTCAGACCTAGTGTTTAAAAAATAAATTAAAAAAAAAAAAAAAAGACCCAGAAATAATACTGAAGCAAATTACCATTTAAATCTTAGTTTTAAGGGGCGCCTGGGTGGCTCAGTGGGTTAAAGCCTCTGCTTTCAGCTCAGGTCATGATCCCAGGGTCCTGGGATCCAGCCCCCCCACATCGGGCTCTCTGCTCAGGAGGGAGCCTGCTTCCTCCTCTCTCTCATCCTGCTTCTCTGCCTTCTTGTGATCTCTGTCAAATAAATAAATAAAAATCTTAAAAAAAAAAATCTTAGTTTTCAGGAATCAAATATTTTAAGTTTTAAGCTTTAAAGGAGCTTAAATAAATGGACTGAGGAAGCATTTAAAATGTTCAAATAACTATCAGTAGAATAGAACAGTAAAGCCTAATGAAAGTTTAGGTCAGTGATGACTTGAAGGGACTCCTTGCCCTTAGCTAAAACAGCACTTCAAATACTCAAACCCACTATCAAACAATGCCACATAACACAACTGAACAACTCTAGTATATGACTGCCCTTTAAAAAAGATGGAAACCAAGGTTGGGTGATCCAGTTAGAATTTAGGAGAACGGCGGCAAATCATCCCTAATCAACCTTCCAACCCTTACCTGCAACCAGGTCCAGAGCCAGAAAATGACAGGCCGTGTGCCACACTGGTGGCCAGACAGGGTTCCTGGGCCAGAGCCACTGCGGGTGCATGGCCAAGGCAGGGCCACGCGGATGGGCCTCCTCTCCAGTCCACTGAACCTGCGTCCCCAGAGTGGGATTCCGAGGAGCCCAACAAAAGCACGGCCTGGTTACTGTGCTTCCCAGCCAGGCTTTACATTTAGAGAAAATCAGGCCTTTAATGCCCCCGAACAACAACAGAATAACTGCAAAAATGGTGTATTGGATAAATGGGGAATCTCAGGCTAACTACAAAGAGGTAAAAAAGGGTAAATGGATGAGTGTAAAGGACACCTGGCTCAGTGGCACGGGCTCCGTGTGCCGGCAAGCGTGATTTTATGGAACTTGCTAATGATAGCAAATTACTACAAAAGGAAGAGAAAAAAACGAACAATAAGCAAAAGACACAAAAGCTGATATTAATCAAGTATTTGGGGTTTAGAAAAAAAGTCTGGGTTTTGTTTTTGGTTTTTTGTGTTTTTTTTTAACCCCACTAGGGCCAAAAGAGCTGTAGCACATGAACAGGCAATGTTTTGTACAAAAGAGAAATAAGACCCTCGCTGTAACATTTACAACACGACAAAAGACTCCATCAAATTCTGTGAAGGCAGCCCCAGAGGCTGGCATCCTCTGGCTCTGGTGAGGGGATCACTTAAACCGCCTACTGCTGTTTTCTGTATTTTACTGCGAGACTATTGATGCATTTAACACACAAATGCCAGCCCTTCCAGGCCAGGATACAAAAATTTATTGTGGGTGTGCTTTACGTTAACATTGATTCCAACGGTTTACCATCCCTCAGCCGTTCTCGTGCCAATTAGCACCTTAAAAATCATGTATAAATATTTGAAAAACATGCTAGCAATTAAAGGGAGGAAATATTCTACATTGAAATCAGGAAGAGACTTTAGGTTAAATACTAAAAGGTAACTGCATTCTCAGAAAAAAACAAGTTTCAGGGCAAAACACAAAATGCTGTGTGCACTCTAAACCAAAAATGTAGATCATGTAGATCTATTTAAAACTCAGCAAATGCCAATTATTATTTACTGCTTTCAAAGCTAATAGGTCCTCTAATTGAATATAAGAGGTTTTAAGCTCTGTGCATCATTAACTTATACTCTGTGTTAGTAATAAAGTGTTGACAAAGGTTTCCAGTGAACTAAGAACATGAAAAATTCTGATTAAACGCAGCTTAGGATCGTTCCTTGTACTAACTTTCCGATGTCTGTGGTTTTAAACAATAGGAAAAGTTAAAGTGACTAGCTTGGTTTAAAGTCAAGCTTTATTCTTCAGTCATCTAAAAAGAAGAATATAAAGTTTTCATAGTTTAAAGACTTGCCATTCTAAGCAGAATAATCCTAACAGTCAAAAAAAGAATTTTAATATAAACTCAAGGAAACTTAATAGACCAAGTTACCAAGTTATAATTACGGCCAATGACAACAGCTTTTCTGAGGAATCAGAGCCTCACACTATTAGGGCCATTTTTTAAAATTAGTGAGCTTTTAAACTGGAACAAAGGCCATTAATAGCAGGAATTGATATATTCTTATTAAGACCACACCAACTGTACAAAATGAGAAAAGTAACCCAAAGCATTCATTCATGGGGTAAGTCTAGGAAACTAATAGTAAAATAGTTAGATGGCACTGAGTAAAGTATTTGAGAATCTATGAATTGGCTGAAAATGGATACAGTCTTTTAAAAACAGTAACTCGAACGTTAGCTTTCAAGACATGAACAGTGTGGTCCCAATCCATTCAAACAGAACAGCAGTGGCACTAAGCTACGTAAAGAAAATATGGGAAAGTTTTAGTTCTACTTTCAAATTCAGTTAGAAGGAAAAACCTTGTACTTTGCATATTTGGGAAAATGATCTCAGGAAAAACTTAAATAAAAAAATAACCAAGAAACAACATTTTAGGATCACAGAATAATAAATATTCAATTTTTGTTTTAACTATTTGAAAATGTTGAACCGAGGAAGGGAATCATGTAACTTCCATGTCTGAATGTATATCTTACAAAATTATTTCAGTTTATCTATCCTAATACTCTTAATATGTTCATCTTTTGTACTTATATGCACCTTATAAGGCCAATTCATCCAAGTTCAGGTGCCCTCCCCATTCTCTGAGAAATGCGTCCACTCATCTGCACACCTACCTTTGTCCCATCCATCCGAAGGGGCAGGCCCTCAGTCAACACAGGTGTTCTGAGTGACTATGTCATGATCCCCAACCACTGCCATCATCACTGCCACCCCCCTGCACCATCCCCTTCCAGCCACAACTGCTGAGATCCAGGCTGGACCTCTGATCCAAACTGGACCGACTGCACTATCTCCACAGAGAATCTGCAAATAGGACCAAAAGTGCAGGGAGGCTAGAACTTCATAAGGAAACATTCATGTTGTGAGCTAGACAAATTAGAATATGGAAACAGAGGCAAAGAAAGCTGCTCTCTGGGAGGAAGAATAAACAGAATTCCAAAAGAAAGCAAGAAATCAGGGACTGAGCAGAGGTACTTCTGTGGTTCCTAACATAACACCTTTTTAATTCTGATTCCCATTGATTTCCTATGCTAGTTGAGGCCATGAAGAACCCCTGTAGTATGAACTACAACTTCATTCTTCTCTACTTGGCTAACTTGATTTGGCTACTGTTACATGGACATCGACTGAATATACCCTAACATCCTATGTGCAACAAAGATTTAATATATACAACTGTGCTACAACTCTTCAATCCCTTGGCTTGTAGTAATTGAGATTAACAAAATTATAGGGTTTATTTGTGTTCTATCCATAACTACTTTTTTAAGATTTTATTTATTTATTTGACAGAGAGAGATCACAAGTAGGCAGAGAGGCAGGCAGAGAGGCAGGCAGAGAGTGAGAGAGGGTAGCAGGATCCCCGCTGAGCAGAGAGCCTGATGAGGGACTCGATCCCAGGACCCTGAGATCATGACCTGAGCCAAATAGAGCGGCTTAACCCACTGAGCCACCCAGGTGCCCCTATCCATAACTATTTTAATCATGAACTTCAAGGATTATTAACTAACCCTCCCCTTGCACTCCTTCCCTTCCAGTAGTCCACCGTTCTGTGCTAAGTTCAACTCCTTAAATATCTATAATAGGATACTTCTGGCTCACAAATTCTATTTCATACAAAAACTCTCTGGGCACAAAGATATATCTGATCACAACCAACCACTAAGCACTGATGGTTAAGGAAGGTTATAGTATTGCCTTAAATTTCTCTCTCAACCATGAGTACAGCAACAACCAATGGATCCAGTGGTTCAACCCGGACAGAGGAATATCTATAAACAAATGATGCTAACTCTTATGGTATCCTTCTCTCCACTCTTTCCAAAGTGAGTCAGTGTTCATATTTGGCTCAGGTCATGATTCCAGGACCCTGGGATAGAGCCCCACATCAGGCTCTCTGCTCAGCGGGAAGCCAGCTTCACCCTCTCCTACTCTCCCTGCTTGTATTTCCTCTCTCACAGTGTCTCTCTCTGTCAAATAAATAAATAAAAATCTTTTTAAAAATGTGTATTTATCTGAGTAGTTTGAGGGCGAAAAGTAAGTCAAGGGTCTAGAAAGTTCCTTGAAAAAGAGGGATTATGCTTTATTCAGTTTTGTATCCCAAGTGCTCAACACATCATACAGGGTAGAGTATATGCACAGAGAATAATCAGCAATCAGAATTAACTAGAAAATATAAAAGGTATGAGGGAAGCATGGTTATTACGTTGCCAGGGCTGCTGCACAATCCACAATGTAGAGGACTGCAGTGTAGCTGGCTATTTATAATATGCAGGGATAAAGTAATAAGGCCTTCCAAACCCGCATCCCTGTACAAGCTGCCAAACATTCCTTAGCTCCTTCTTAATTCTGCGTGTGGACTACACATCTACACGTCTCTTTACTCAAAAATATTAAGTGAGCCATTGTATCTCTCAGTGCTATGACCCCCACATGATCTAGCACTGCCATTTCAGAGGCTCATTAATACTGGCTCATTCGAAAACCAATTGGAGTGGATGTTGTTATGAAGTTTTTCACAGCTATAGGTCTTAATGGAAATTCGGCTTCATTGTATTAGCCATATGAATTATAAGCAAGAATCACACAGTAAACTGTCAAAATTGCACAGGTCTCTAGAACAACCGATAAAAGAGTTAGCACTCCTACAAACTCATTTCCTCCAAGTGTTAAGTCATACATAATTTGGGAATGGGTTCTATCTCCTTTCAGACAGTCCCTCTGACTCCAAAATACCACACTGCAATGGGGTAAAGCTAACCTACTACAAAGAAAGGGTCTGCCTTAGCTTCCATTACATAATGTCTCCTCCCCCTGAAATGCAGAAACTTACATTTTATTCCAATTATGATAAACTAATGATTAATTTAAAAGGTATGCTGCTTCCAAACCCACACAGTTGCTATTCCCTTTGCCTGGGATAAACTCCTCCGTTAGAATTAAAAGCATCTTTGGGGCACCTGGGTAGCTCAGTTGGTTATGTGTCTGCCTTCAGCTTGGGTCATGATCCCAGAACCCTGGGATCAGTCCTGGGATCAACCCCCACGTCAGGCTGTCTGCTCAGAGGGGAGCCTGATTCTCCCTGCTTGTGCCCTCTCTCTTTCTCCCTCTGTTGAATAAATAAATAAACTCTTTCTAAAAAACAATTAAAAACATCTTTTCCTTTTCTTTATCAAAGTCTTAAGTATTCTTGAGCCCCAATGCCAAAGCACTCCCTCTTTCTAATAATTCCTCTGTTGTGCTTCTTGTCTTTTTAGTGTCAGAACCATACTCTGCCTTCTATTTCAGTTACTCATACACATCTTAAAACAGCTCGGTTTGACTGAACTGATCTTACTGGCAAATTAGTATTTTTCATTGATCCGAGATGAAAGGACTTGCAGGTTAATACAAAACTGTTACACTTTTGATAACCCATGCCCTAGGTGGAATGCCTTGGCTGATGACTGGAACTGCTAAGTACCTGGAATTACCCATGCATTTTTAGGCAAGGGTTATGAACTCTACAGAATTAGCCAGAGATGTTTTTCAAGTCCAATTTCATTTTAAACTGTAAGCCTCTAGAGCTTTCACAATACTTTCTGAAAGAAAAGTGCAACAATGAGATATGAAATCGACCAGAGTCGATTTTGCTCAGTTAGTTACCAGTCAGAAGAAGACATGTATCAACAAAAGAGAAAACAAGATTGCTACCTTTTTAACATGCCAGCAAATCAAGATTCCTCAGGTGAATGCCACTCGTCAATGCCACAATTTCCTCTGTAAATCATTATTCCACAGTTTAATAAATAGAGGTACTCACCCAACAGAAAGACACATAATAACTGACGAAAACGATGACTCCCAGGACAGCAATAAAGTCTGACCTTCCTTACTTGATGAGAACAGAAGTGACTATAACAACAAAAATGCACTTCCGAGGGTTCTGCAGCTCCCACTTGTCAAAGTGAAGAAGGGCACAATGGATGTCATTTTAAATGATCTTGGGAGCTGAACTCAGATTGTTTATGTTATATGGAACCAAGCATCTAAAATGAGTCTGTGAAGAGAGAAGTTTCCTTTCCTAATAGAGTATCTTTCATAAAGTAAATGATTTTGAAAGTTTGAATTAGAAGCGGACTTGGGTCCTGTGCCTTAATTATCAGCATCATAAAAACCAGGACATCCTCCCAAGCATATAATGTCAGAGTAATTCAAAATCCTGGTAAGTTTTTGGCTTCCCAAGAAAAATAAGTTAATTAAATTTGAAGGCTTAAGTATGAGAAACCATAGCTAATCACAATTCCTCAAGAAGGAATCAGCATCCAAAAACAGCATCTGGGGAAGGGTTTCCTTGACCATACAATGCAGACTTTACCATGCTCTGAATATTTTTCTCAGTAGGCTCTATCCTGGGGTCCTGGTACCTACTGCTATTTCTCAAACTGAGAATCGCTGTTGTTCAAAACTAAGCCATTCAGAATGTTAGATGCCATAGATACTTGTCAAAAGCAGATACTTTTATGTGTGTTCTCATTCTAATGCTTAAAGAGTTTATGGGGCTGTTATTTGCTTAGTACTTGGTAATGAAAAAAGGATATCAGCCTAGTACAGACGATGTCTCACAAAACCAAAACCACAGGGGCGCCTGGATGGCTCAGTCATTAAGCATCTGCCTTTGGCTCAGGTCATGATCCCAGGGTCCTGGAACTGAGCCCCACACGGGGCTCCCTGCTCAGTGGGAAGCCTGCTTCTCCCTCTCCCACCCTCCCTATTTGTGTTCCCTCTCTCGCTGTGTCTCTCCCTGCCAAATAAATAAATAAAATATTTTAAAAAGAAAGAAAGAAAAGAAAATCAAAACCATCTACTAGATGCAAATACGTTCGTTTTTTTGTTTCCTCCATGTTACACATCTTCACAATTTTACTTTGATAATGCCTCTAGCAATAACAGCAATTCCTATGTTTGAAAGTTAGTGTGAACAGATACAAGATCTTTATTTGAAAAATTCTGAGGAGACAGAGGCCTTCAAGCATAAGGGCCTACATTCTATAATCTGGTGTGGGAGAGGGAGCATGGGAGAACAAACAGGAGCACAACATATCCACCAAGTTATTTTTAAGGCTTTTTCTTTGGAGACGATGGTGATAAATTATGATCACGTTTTCATGAGTTGCTAAGGACAGCTAGGGGAACCAAGTGTCAGCACCTCATTTCGACTGCGGGAGTATCTGGAACGAATATAGCATTCTCATGCCAAAATAACAGAATTCTAAATCAAATTAGTCTTTGTCCTTTCCCTCTGGGCATGTACTCAGGTGAAGGCTCCCTGAAACCACTATTTGGGGTAAGATTTTAAAGCAAAAAAAAAAAAAAAAAAAAAGTCTTGGTGGTGCCACTGCTCCTCAGCTTCAAGCACACAACAGCTGAGGTGCCAACCCTACGAAGGGACGAGGGGCCAGGAAATACTATTCCAATTACTCCAGATTCTAGTGCAGATTACACGTCCCTGCAATCTCGGGGGTGGAGAGCTGGAAGGAGGAATGATGACCCAAAAAATCCCCTTCACCACACACCGAATAATGTGCTACTGGAGTAAAGTAGCACCATGACAATCACAAAAGTGCAATGATGAGAACCTTACCTCGCTAAGGCTGACCAACTGCTTTGCATTTGTCCTTGAATCCCAAACTAGATTTAATTTGGCCCTTTTAATTCCCATTTATCCTTATCCTAAACTGTATTCATTAAAACCAGGTACAGTGCAGAAGCCACGTTAAAATCATTTTCCTCACCAGACGTTCTAGTAATCAGTGAAGTACAGTAAAGATCATTGATGGGTGTCTCAAGGCCAGGCATCAAGGGCCTCAAATACCTTCCCCATGTCGTCAGCGCCACCCTTCACACAAGTGTTTACTCTTTGTGTGTACTCTGTTTTCTGTCTTCCAAGTCTCTTGTCAGAAACTCTACGGGAGGATTACCAATTTAATTTTTTTTAAAGTCTACCATTCCTACAAACCTGAATACCACTTCTGTTAAGCCAAGCAGAACGTAAATAATTTCAACCAAACGAATCATCATCTTGTGGAGGGAGGAGAGGCACAAAGAGGAATATGGTCTTTATGGGCTATGAAAAGTCATGATTTTTATTTAATTCAAAAAAGGGAAAGTCCACCTTTCCACGAACACCAGTTAATTCTATTCTATACTAACCGCACACTACAACCATTCGCCCTTCTAAATACAATCATACTTTGTACCACCACTCTTCCACTCACCCAGCTTACAAACCTAGTAATATATTAAGTTTAGACAAGCAAGGAGCTTTTGGGATTTTTATTCTAGCCTCTTGAAAAATATAGAGTTCAAAACAGGTGTTTCGGAAGGAGCTGCTAGAGTCACAGGGAAACAGAAATAATTAAACATTACTGCATAAGGTATTATGAAGCATTTTGCAAATTCTTATATCAAATTTATATTTAATGAGAGAGTTGATTCAAAATTTTGCTAATATAAAAACAGAACACTGCGTCTTACATAGAGTCTGTTCATATCTGTCTTCAAAAATAATTAAGGTTGGGCGCCTGGGTGGCTCAGTGGGTTAAGCCTCTGCCTTCGGCTCAGGTCATGATCTCAGGGTCCTGGGATCGAGGCCCGCATCAGGCTCTCTGCTCAGCAGGGAGTCCGCTTCTCCCTCTCTCTGCCTGCCTCTCTGCCTACTTGTGATCTCTCTCTCTCTATTTCAAATAAATAAATAAAATCTTTAAAAACAATAATAATAATTAAGGTAAATCAGTGTTATAATAAAGATTAAGAACAGCATCTAATATCCTGATGCCCAATGGGAATAAGAAATCACATGTTGTAATGGAAAGAGCTGAAACTTTGCAGGATCACAAATCTTTCAGCAATTACTGGTTCTATCACCTTGGACTACTGACCGTCTCCATCCCTGAAATGAAGTTAATAATTTCTATTTCAAAGGCTTTTTATGAGGAGAAAATATATACTATATCCAGCAATTAATACACCTTCTGGTAGATAAGTTATATAGACGCAAATATAGGCTTTTTATTGATACACAAATGTCATGTATCTATTAAAATGTTATTATCTATTAAAATACGACAACAGAAAATGTTACTTAATTGAATATCCATTCCACCCTCCTTCCTCACTAATAGATTCTTCATTTTTTTCCAGGGAACTATTTTTCTCTGCATGGCTATGTGACACTGCAATTTCATTTCATGTTAGGATTTGCTTAGGAAAGGGCAAGGGACTCAATTATAGCCCACAAGTCATCAGCTGAAATCTTCTGAGGGTTTTGGGGTAGGTTTCCAACTCACAAAGCTGAAACGTGTAAGATGGAACTGCTATAATTCTCTTGTGATTCTGAGAATAAGCCTACATGCTGAGAAGGACAGGAACAAAAAAAAAAAAAAAAAGGAAGGAACTAGGTCTCCGACAACGTTATCAAATTATATAACTAATAAAACCTTACACCCATGTGGGGATATGTAATTATGCAAAGTATAGATTCCCTATTGTTTGAATCTCTTAAGTGAATTTTCTATTAAATGTATATTTTGATTGAATAGACATTTGGGATGCTTATATTTTGTGAGCATATGTAAACACATTTTATTATCTCAGTCTATAATTGCAAGCTATCAATATGATAATTTTCATGTATTTATGGAATAAAAATAAGCAACACTTCTCAAATACTCCCTGTAATTCATTTCTTACAACAAACTTATGAAGTAGAAACATCTCTTACCCCACTTTGGAGACATGTCAACTGAGGCCCAGAAAAGCCAGGTAACTTGTCCATGCACACGGAACTATTACCATAGGGAGCCAAGATCAGGCTCTGGCAGAATGGCTCTCAAGCCCACTCTCAGAATGTTAAGCAATACTGTCTACCAAATATGTAGCATTAAATTTAGACCATCAGTAATATTAATTGCTGGCCAGAAACCTAAGACAATTTATTGTCCAATTAGACCCAATTATGAGAGCTAGTTTAATTATATCAAGACAGTTCTTCATCTGGTCACTACTGAAGACCATATGGCCAGATAAAAGACATAATATTAAAAGATTTAATCACTTTTTAAATCACAACTCAATAAACAACTTGATCTTTAGCAACTTTATGTTTTAAACCATTTATTCTCAGTTCTTAAAATCTGGGTTTTTAAAAAGTGACTTTGATGCACAGTATGCCTGAGAACCTCCGCTTTAGATAATTAAGTATTTGGCATTCACTTTTCAAACACAGAAGGACAGCAACCCTTTCCTTTAAGATCACATGTAAGCTTACAACAGACACTAATCGCATCACCAGGTTTGGGGCTGAAGGAGAAAGGTGGGTAATTACCTCCCAAAAAAGGCACGATTCAAATTACTATGATGATTAGATTTTCATAATTCGTCAAAATTCTAATCACAAAAAGAAAAACAGAAAGTCGTGATTCAAATGTTTTTCAATCTTACCAAAAAGAAAATAGCAGTCTTGGTTTTCAGCGATTAAACATAACCCAATTAACTGACCGTTGACAATCCAACTCAACACATTCCACGGATTCAGGGGTCACCCCAAGGAGAAGCAAAGGGGGTTATTTTTACTACATGCGGTCCAAGGCTTAGTCAACAGCAGGAGGTTGGGGGCAGGAATAATACCCAGCTCTATCAATACCATAGCACATAATGAAATTTTCTATTTTGCAAAAAGCTTTGAACTTTTTCTTCCCAGAGACAGACAGAGCACATGCATTCCTGAAAGTGACATGAAAACAACATGAAGCACGTCTGTGTACCATTTCTACAACAGGTCATTAGAAGCCTCTGTAAAGGGGAACACACACATCCCCTCAGAGGCTTAATCTTATAGCAAACACAGATTTTTTACTAACTCCAATAACAGATTAAAATCCTTAAAAACCAGGCCATGGTCGTGACTTGGCCCTTTCTGACAGGCAAGTACACAGATATCCTGGGGGTGGTGGGGTTCAGGGTGGGGACTCCAAGAAATACGGAATAAAACGTTTCATGAATACATTACTAAGGAACTGTAGTAAGTACGTCTCCTCAAAAGTGGTAGAGAAAAGTGGTATAAAAATGATCATAATGCAGACTTTACCTGTCACCAAAAAAGGAAAAAGCAGGTTTTAAACCAGGTATGTATCTTCGCTTTCCTAAATGCACCTTTGCTTTTAACTGGAAAATACTGCATAAAAGTTCCGCAGTAGTTCATCTATAATATTCTATGTAGACAGTAATCAAACAAATGAATACAAGTATTTCTACAGCTGGCACTTCCCATTCCTGCAGCTGGCCAAATAAAGCACAAGAGGCTGAACCAATTGCTGAGAAGGCCAATATTGCTTTAAGAATATATCTTTAAGTGTTATTATTAAAATTCTTTTCTGTGGGCACCTGGGTGGCTCAGATGGGTAAGCGTCTGTCTTTGCTCAGGTCATGATCCTGGGATCCTGGGGTCCTGGGATCGAGTCCCGCATCAGGCTCCCTGCTCAATGGGAAACCTGCTTCTCCCTCTACCTCTCCCTCTCTCTCTATCCCTCATGAATAAATAAATAAAATCTTTTAAAATAAAATAAATAAAAATAAAAATGAAACTTTTTTGCATGTGCTAGTTTAAGGGATAAACTCTAAAGTGAGCTCTAAAGTGAGATACTTCCAGGATTTTTCTGAAATGTGTTTTAGGGGCGCCTGGGTGGCACAGTGGGTTAAGCCGCTGTCTTCGTCTCAGGTCATGATCTCAGGGTCCTGGGATCGAGGCCCGCATAGGGCTCTCTGCTCAGCAGGGAGCCTGCTTCCTCCTCTCTCTCTCTCTCTGCCTGCCTCTCTGCCTGCTTGCGATCTCTCTCTGTCAAATAAATAAATAAAATCTTAAAAAAAATAAAAATAAATAAAATAAAATGTGTCTTAGGATAAAATTTAACTTTTCCATTTATCATCACTTCCCCCACTAATTAGTCCAGAACAATCGCTACACAGGAAACTAGTAACAGCACCAACGCTGTGAGGACAGAGGCCCACTCAAAAACAAGCGAAGAGAATGGGACTTCGTGGAGATTGGGCAGATTACAAGTTCATGCACAGGAGAGGAAAAGGACATCAACGAAGTCTAAGTATGAATGTCTATGACATTTCTATTACACTGTGTACTGAGTTAAAGTATGTTCTGGAAATGAAATATCCATCCACTGAAGTATTTCTTTAAAAACAATGTCAATATAGAGAAGCACTCACTTTAAAAGAATGATAAAGAAAATGGGAGATGGGCATGGAGAAGGTACTTGTTGTGTGATGAGCACTTGGGTATTGTATGTAAGTGATGAATCCTTAAATTCTACTCCTGAAACTACTATTACACTGCATGTCAACTAACTGGAATTTAAATGAAAACCTGAAATATAAAAAATTAAATAAAAATAAATGATAAAAAATCAGGACACTTTTAAATTAAAATATTGAAGATATATATTCTGTATAGATACAAACATGTATGAATGTTTGCTTGGGTTTAATGAATATTACTGCTACTACAAAATTATAAATCACCAAGTCATTTCTGAAATACTTTAAAATGTTGAGAAAACTTTCCTCTGGCAGCATTTTCTTCTTACACTGATATGACTTAACATTAAACAGCTGGTCTGGTCGGAATTCCAAACACTCAGAGGTTAAATTCATCCACAGAGCACTTCTCACAAATCATTAATTAACACAAGTACAGAGAGACACAAACATCCGTTATGTGCTTTGACAACTTCATCTAATTTAAAATTTTTCAGTGACCTTAAAAGCAGTACTAGCATTATTCATTTAAACAATAAGGTTAAAATAGGAAGACCAGAAACCAGCAGTTGCAGCTGGACACTAAGCTATCAATATTTTACCAAGAAGCCTCGTACAATAGACTTGACACTACCATTTCCAGATTTATGCTCTAGCCATCTGTCCTCAGAATTGTGCGATGGGTGTGACTGTTGGAGGATCTAGCTAGCGAGCATGATTAGTCTACTAAAGGCACATGTTACAGAGTTCTATATCCAACAAAATATAATGGAGTTCTGTCCACTGGAGAATTACTGATAGCTAGTTAAGGAGGGAAACCAACTGTTTTCCATCCACTTTGCATTTTTCTTTCTGTGGGGTAATCAAATACGCCTGCTCTCACCTTTGCCTTCCACACTCCATCTGTAGCCGCCCTGAGCAAAACTCAAGTCAGTTATCTCTGGTTCCTAGAGAACAGAAGAGTCTTCGTAGGCAGTTAGTAACTGCCTTTGAGAAATCCACTGGACACAACAGTTGAATCAAAATTCACTGAATGGAAGTTAGCATTATAAATGTGAATAATGTTCTCTACTCTGATGATCACACTTTTATATTCAACCAGTCTTATAGTAATGCTTCCATTATTGGTAAATGAGACCGCCTTTGAAGAGGCTTTAATTCATTATGATTTTAAAATAACTTTTCTTAGGACTCAAAACCTTGTTCATTTTGAGAGTGCCTCTACAATAAGGAAGAAAACTGGTCTCTGATAATTACACAGAAAAGCCACAAATCATATTTGTAAGATTTTAAAGAAGGACAAGATTTTAGAGAAAGGAAAGACAAAAATAAAAGGAATTTTTAAAAAACTGTTCAGCTTTTCATAAATAACAAAACTCTCGGGTCTAAGACTGAGACCATTATAATAATAATTAATAATTTAATAACAGTCACGGAACTAAGGGGTGGCAGAGCCACGGGATGACCCACTCTGTTCCCAGATGCAGCAATTTGCAAGTTAAAGAACAGAGACACTAGAGCCAGACAGGGGAGAGCTGAACTCCAGCTCCCGAACTTGCTCCCTGTGTGACTTCAGGCAAATTAACCTCTCTGAACTTCAATTCCCTTAACTGTTAAAAGGACACACTCAGATGTCAATTGCCCAATTCCCTTTCTTAACTTTTTTGTCTAATAGTATAAAAAAGGAAATGCTTTGACTGACACAGACTTAATTACATTTACAGTGTGTATTATCTCCAAATAAAAATGTTAATACAGTCATCCAAAAAAAACAAAGAATCACTCCTATGTGTGGTTAATAATTAATAGGTATTAATATTCAAATCTAAACTCACCACACTATTCCAAAGTTCTCTTCATACTACCTAAAATATATATACAAAACCTCTGAATGCCAGATAAACAGTATTTTATAAATAATATCTGAAGAGTAACTACCTTTTCCTTTAAAAAAAAAAAAATCATTTGTAGAGTTCTAAAAAAAATCATTGTAGAGTAAGCAAAGATACCACATGAAACCAAATGCAAATAAGAATAAAAACTTTACTGTATTAAGGTTTAAACACCAGCATATAGAAAGCTGTAGAGAAATGCAAAATCATTCTTTATAAAAATGGGGATTTGGGGAGGGGCTGATCTTATTACCACAATAAAATTTACAAAAGACATTTAATTTGGTTTTTATTTTTAAATATTTTTAAATTATGAGGGAGAAAAGGACAAAACAAATTTGCCATGATTACATATCATACTGTGTTATAAGTGAGCTGTTTCAAGAAGGTCAACACAAGCCAACATCACTGCATGCCATCAGAACTTCTAAAAAAACTGATACTATCAGAAAAAATGGTAAAACTAAGGTCATACATAGCTGTTTAAATGAGGATTAACTGGCCACTGGTTAAGAAAGCCCTTCCTTCCTACTCAAAAACGAGGGACAATAGGTGAGATAATAAATCTTTTCCACATCTTTACTGAAGACCTCACTACAATAAAAATAGGAATAGGTGATATCAATGCCACAAATGGTTTTTTTTACTTGCCCTCAAAAAGAGACAATAGGATCAGATAAAATTTTCTAAAAATAAGAAAACGAAATAAAACATATGAATCTAATCCTGTTGTAATTAAAGAACGTTCAGTTTTGGGATGCTGGGGTGACTCAGTGAGTTGGGCATCTGCCTTCAGCTCAGGTCATGACCCCAGGGCCCTGGGGATGGAGCCCCGAATCAGGCTCCCTGCTCAGTGGGGAGCCTGCTTCTCCTTCTCCCTCTGCTTGTTCTCATTCTCTCTCTCTCTCTCTGACAGATAAATAAATAGATAAAATCTTAAAAAAAAAAAAAAAGGGAAAAGAATGTTCACTTTTGAATTCCACAACTTGCTTACAGGAGAAAACTCTATTCAAATTTCTACCTGTGTCATTTCATAAATACAGTACTGTGAACTATGTTGGGTCACAACACTGCCTAGCAGTGTTTTTCTTCTTCTCACTGGTGAAGATGGGGTACAAAGAATTACTCAAGAAAATTTAAGATACAATCAACTGCTTCTGTTTCCATTCAAAATTCCAACTGCTTAGTAAGTCCCCCATTATGAGGGGGCACAGACACTTATTCTTACAACTAAATGAACAGGAATTAAAATTGGCACTCCTCTTTAGATATGAAATCTGGGAATCTAATGGTGGGTAACAACACAAAAACAGGTTTATGGTTTTTTATCCTCACACCTCAGTGAGCAAACCGGATTGTAAAGCTCGGCCTGCCACATGGGGCGTAGGACTTGCTCCTCATAATAGTGATTTGCTCCTCATGAGGTTAGACTCAAGCTTAGAAGCAAGCTCCAGTAATGTTTATATCCTTAAAAATTACTGAAAACTCCATGGAGCTTTTTTTTTTTAAAGATTGTATTTATTTATTTGACAGAGAGATCACAAGCAGGCAGAAAGTCAGGCAGAGAGAGGGAAGCCAGGCTCCCCGCTGAGCGGAGAGCCCGATGTGGGGCTTGATCCCAGGACCCCAAGACCGTGACCTGAGCTGAAGGCAGAGGCTTAACCCACTGAGCCACCCAGGCGCCCCTCCATGGAGGTTTTGTTCCTATGGATTATCTCTGTCCATACGGCCTATTTCAGAAACTAAAACCCAGAAAATCTTTAAACAGGACAAACCCACATCATCACAAGCACGCTTGGAACAACGATGTTACCACATGCATGTGGCTTCTAGAAAAATGCACCCTGCACTCTAGAGAGAAGTAGAGTGAAAATGCAAATAACATTTTAGCATTACTATGAAAACAGCTGTGACCCAAAGGACCCCTAAAAGGGGTCTGAAGCCCCCGGCTGTGCCCAGACCACACGAAGAACCGCAATACTTTGCTGCTCAGAAGACACACAGAATCACCCTCCTGCACCAACAGGTGGCCCAGCAGGAGACAGGCAAAGCGCCTCTAGTCCCGTTAATAACCAAGGTTTTTAAAAAGTATCTGAACTTATTAAAAATTCTGTAAAGATTTACTGAGAATTTGAAATTTCTTCTTCTTGACTAGAAAGATAATAATGATAAGATGACGATCTTAACAGGTTGATGATGGTGACGATATGACCTGCTGACAGTCTTGATACTGTGCCCAGTACAAGCCAAACATTGTTCCCAGTCTTTATGTATCCAATTCATTTGGTCTTTACAACCCTGTAAGGTAGCATTAAACACTGTAAATCAGCTGCCATCAAACAGTCGCAAGGCTTCCTCTTCAGCATGAGGTAGCAACACTAGCAATAATTCTAAATGACAAGCAAAAATCTTATGTATTTGGGAAATAAAGCAAATGATGCTCCAAAGAATAATAAACCAAAAGAACAGATGGAATTGAAACTTTTGTTACAGAAAGCAGTGATCGAGTCAATTAAGAATGCTAATGTCCTTGGTATAATTGAACCATCAAGTCAACTTTTTGGAACACTGGCTTGGGAAATCACTCTCCTGTTTGATGTAGGAATTCAGCTTGAGACCGACTCGACGTGCACCATTTACACAAGGCTAGCTATTTAGGTAAACAAGAATATTTGCATTGGGTTTTTCTAAGTTACCTATTAGGAAAAATAATACGAGACTCTAGATTGAGTGAGAGAATGCAAACAAATACCATTATACTCGATCCAGTAAGAAATTATCTGTCCTTCCATTAACCCAAGCAAATTACAATTTCTACAAAGAAAAAACAGTTCTCAATTGTGATAATCTGAGTATGTAGAACTATGAATTACTAGGGCAAGGAACTCTTAACTCTAAAGGCCTTTTTGGTTGGTTGGTTTTTGTTTGTCTTTTGAGAAAGAGAGAGAGAGTATAAGTGTGCCCTGCAAGCAAGGGGAGGAGGGAAAAAGAGACAGAAAACCCTCCAACTGGCTCCCCACTGAGTGTGGAGCCTGACATGTGGCTCTCTCCCAGGACCCTGAGATGGTGACCTGAGCCAAAATCAAGAGTCTGACACTTTTCCAACTGAGCCTCCCGGATGCCCCCAATTAACTCTCAATACCTTCTACCAATTTTGGGGTATCTTGAAAATATCACTGATATTCTGAGTAAGAAAAAGATATGTTTTACTAATAAAACTAACTGATACAGGGATTTTTTCAAAGAATGTGATTTGAAAAAATACAATACAGTATGTAAGGATGAATTATTAAGTAGAAACTGATTAGCATCACATCTCATTGTGACTCTTACCCTCCTGCCTGTAATCCCTTATACAAGATCTTTAAAAATTATTTTCTTTCTTTAAAAAAAAAATAGAGACAAGATCAAACTACCAGTTGTATTAATAGTAAGCGGCAATGAAATTGTTTAAGCTAATGATGCAATGTAATATCACATTTATTTGGGTGGCAGAATTTTTTTTTTAAGATTTTATTTATTTATTTATTTATTTGACAAACAGAGATGACAAGTAGGCAGAGAGGCAGGTGGGGGGGGGTGGTAAGCAGGCTCCCCACTGAACATAGAGCCCGATGTGGGGCTCAATCCCGGGACCCTGGGACCATGACATGAGCCGAAGGCAGAGGCTTTAATCCACTGAGCCACCAAGGCCCCCCAGGTGCCAGAATTTTTTTAAATAATCATTTGTTTTCTATTCTACTAATATCCCAAAGGAATCATCTAAAGTTTTTTACCTTATTTAACATATTTTGTGAGGGTACATCATATCATATACTGGTATTAAAATTTCAGCCGTTTAAAATAGCCCCCATAGTTAAAATCAGGAATTCAAGGCTCTGTTATACTTGTGGCTTGGAAGGAATTCACCAAGTCAGCCTCCACACGGTTTCTGAATTGCATCTGCTTCATGCATATACTTTCCATAAAACGCCATCAGGAAGTATAACTTTAAACAAAGGGTGCTTCAAGAGGAGCTGTGCCACATCCTGGGGGAAAGGGGGGTTGTTGTGAGATCATGAAGGCATCTGTTTTCCAGTTAGGTCAAGCTTGACGTCTACAGTTTGAAATGATAGTTTTATTATAAGTCATTTCCTTTATACTTAACTTTTATTTTGATAGGTCACCAATCAGCCTCAAATATATCCTATAAATGTTAACATTTATAAATCAATATATAATAATTGAGGTATTTAATTTTTTTTTAAGATTTTATTTATTTATTTGACAGAGAGAGAGATCACAAGTAGGCAGAGAGGCAGGCAGAGAGAGAGAGAGAGGGAAGCAGAGAGCCCAATGCGGGACTCGATCCCAGGACCCTGAGATCATGACCTGAGCTGAAGGCAGTGGCTTAACCCACTGAGCCACCCAGGCGCCCCAGGTATTTAATTTTTCTATTTATTTATTATAATTATAATTAGGTTCTATTTTCTAATGAAATTCATCTCTGGATACCAAAAGGAAAAGTTATAGAACAGTTATTATAAAAAGGGGATACTGACGGGGCTCCTGGGTGGCTCAGTGGGTTAAAGCCTCTGCCTTCAGCTCGGGTCATGATCTTGGGGTCCTGGGATCAAGCCCCACATCAGGCTCTCTGCTCAGCAGGGAGCCTGCTTCCCCCTTTCTCTGCCTGCCTCTCTGCCTACTTGTGATCTCTCTCTCTGTCAAATAAATAAATAAAATTTAAAAAAAAGAAAGAAAGAAAGAAAGAAACCTCTGTTTTAAAAAAAGGTGGGGATACTGAGTCTGAGAGTTAAAACTACTCTAAATAATAAAAAATCATGTGTTCCTCAAGATCTCAATTATGTCAAACCCTCCTAGATTCCTCCTTCAAATTCAGTTACAATAATGGACACATCTGTTCTTCCAAGCTTCTAACCAGATCATCATCAGAACAAGATGTTTGTCCATAATTCCTATGTGTCCTCTGGGTCCTTGAGAACACAATACCACATGATCCACTCATCAGTGTCCCCTCTACACAGAGGAAACAGGAAGTCCTGAGCATTTTCCAAGGATCAAACACGCATGCAAAATTCAACATTATGTAACTCCAAAACGGGGACCTACCCTATTTTTGGGTTGGGAGGAAGATGGTATAATGTGGCTGCAAGCTCATTAAAATAGGCTTTGAGACTCTGTTTCCTCAAATGAGAAGTGAGGGAGTTCAGTCCAATTAGCTCTAAGATTTTTTTGACCTTTATTAAACTATGACTCTATGAATAAAGTACTTATGCCAGTGCTACCTTTAGACAAGGAATAAAAGAACCTGTCTACTCCTGAATCTGAATGTTCCCTCTCCCTTCCTGTCAGGTAATTATTCTCTCAAAACACAAAAGTGACAAGCCTAGAGGATCACTATGAACTTTGGAATAAAACATTTTCAAAGACTATCGGCAACCAAGAGTCAAGTTCCTAGAGAACCCACGCAGAGCCATCGGCCATTCTGATACCACTGGCACTAATCATTTTATCCACAACAGTTTCTACATGACTCCTTACATAAGAACATGTTCATAACACAAAAAGGATTACTTAAATGCATTTTTAAAAAGATTTTATTTATTTGACAGACACATCACAAGCAGGCAGAGAGAGAGGAGGAAGCAGGCTCCCTGCTGAGCAGAGAGCCTGATGCAGAACTCGATCCCGGGACCCAGGCTTTAACCCACTGAGCCACCCAGGTGCCCTAAATGCATTTTTAAAGAAACAAAATTCTGAGAATGCACAAATTCTTAACAAGTCAAATTCAACCTCCCAGAATATTAATTTTATGAGACAGCTTCCTTTTCCACTAAATCAGACCCTGCAGAGTGCAAGCCAAGGAATGAGCACTGCTTTTTCTTTTTTTTTCTTTTTCAGATTTTGTATTTTATTTGGGAGACAGAGAGAGAGAGAACAAAAGAGAGAGAGCATGAGAGGAGAGAGGTCAGCAGGAGAAGCAGACTCTCGGAGGCCGATGTGGGACTCGATCCCAGGACTCCAGGATCACGACCTGAGCCGAAGGCAGTCCCTTAACCATCGGAGCCACCCAGGTGCCCGAGCACTGCTTTTTCAAGCTCCACAGGTGACTTTCATGTGTCATCTTGAATAAATAAGAACGAGAATTAAGGATGTTTGACAAGAGTAAAAGGTAAGGTCTCCCTGCCAAATCTTAATTTCAACAAGAGTCCTGGATAAAATATATTATGGCAGGAGATGCCCTAAATACACAAGCTGGCTTAGGCGCTGCAGAGGACCAGAGCTCCGGATCCAGAATGAGACAGCACCGCTTGCTTGCTCTGGCCTCTCTTCCTTACCCCACTTTTGTTTGTTTGCTTGTCTAACTTTTTCTCATCAGCCACGTTCTCGTTTGTTTCAGTTTTTCAGAGTTCCTAAGAGCCAAATCACAGCATCTCTAAAAACGAATCCAAGTCAAATGAAACCATCCACAGACACATACTGCATTCATTACTTTATATTTTAAGGCAAGACATCTTGGAAGACATCTATCTGACAAGAAGCTGCGAGGCAGGGGAGGGAAAAACAGACAAAAGCATCTTTTGGACCATATCAAATTGGAGGTAACCAGATGGTGCTGGTTCCCATTTCACCCCTCTGTCCACCCCCAACAACATGGGTCACCCCCTGACTGCACTAATCAGAACTCTATTGAAGGAGATGGCTATGTGCATTTATTAGAAACCAAAGAAATCACTACAGAAACAGTCTCCCAAACCCAAAGATAATCCTGTAAACTGACCAGTGTCAAGATCTGAATATTAAAACATACAAATCCAAATTTAGATACCTCTATGATAATTTTAGTTACAGCGGAACGTGTTACTGTATAGTTTCTCTGCATCTAATGCATAAAAATGAAAGGAAATCTAGTTTTCAACATCATACTCCCACTAAAACAACCCGCAATCAATTAATGTTGTCAGCAGCAAAACTCAATTTTCTCCCCTGCGTGTGGAGGTGAACGCACAGAACAGATTGATAATTCCCGTTGCGAGTGTGGCTAAGTGTTCCTAAGCAACCTTGCTCCATCATCTTCTCTGACAAAAACAAGGGAAAGAGTTTGAACTGCAGGCTGATGGAGCTCTGAATACTAATGACGAGGCAAGGAGGAATGCTTCATTACTGACGTTGGAGAGGAAAACAGGAGCAGCTTCTAGCTGTAAATAAATTCTAATTAAACTTGGTGTGCAGCTCGTACAGCTGAACCCAAGCCTGCAGAGGAAGTTCCTTCACTGACTGGCCATTCATGTGAGTTGGGCTCATTAATACACTTGTATTTTCAGTTTAGCAAATGATTCGTGTGTGTTTTCTGGAAATTACTTGGAGGAAAAAACCTTCCAAACATGTCCATTTATTTGCTGTGGAATTTGTTTAATCCTCTTAGGAGCATTTAGACTGACAACATTCCTAAATTAGCATCTTTGCCCAAGAGACCTTTCTAGTCCCATGCACTGAACTATAAGACAACCCAGAATCAAAATTAAAAACATTTCCACGGCTGGCCATGCTGCTGAACACCACAGAGCGCAGCAGAATGAATCCAATTTGAGTGAGAATCAAGGATGTTTTTCTTCTTACACCCTTTTCCTTCTCTGCCCAAATCCATCACTGTTTTATAAGATGAGTATCATGACTCATCTGACTCATCTTCCCTGTCTATAAAACAGGAATGAGAAATAATTTTTCCCAATAAAAACTCCATTGAGCTACTAGGGAAAAAATGAATAAACATATATACGTATTTCTTTAAAGTTTTTAAAATCAGAGTATTATGCTGTTCAGAGATAGAAATCATTACTTAATGTGTCATTGATATCAGAATTAACTTTTAAAAAACAGAACATCTCTTCAAAATACTTCAACTATTGTGCAATAAAAATACCACAGAAATTCCTGAAAAGAAAAATTTTAAAGAAAAATGTTTTAACTAATCATTCTAGGGACACCCCCCAAAAAAATCTATTGAGAAGAATTAGGCAGATTTTATTTTTTTTTAAAAACAAGCTATAAAAATTCTCCCAGTATTGTGTAAATTTTTATTCTTTAAAAATTCTTAAAACATGCCATTTTTCTTAAATCAAATGAGAAGGTATTCCCTTGGCAAAGAACAATAAAATTATCAAAGAATACATTTTAAAAAACAAGAGCAACCAACACTTTACCAAGCACTAAGCTTGTCATCCAGATACAGGATCTCCTTTTAACCTGACAAAGAAGGGAAGTCCCAACAGCCCATTTAATATATGAAGGAACCAAGACTCCAGGGCTCACATATCAAGTACTTGGTGGAGCCAGGATTCAAATCCAGATTCTATGTCTACAAAGCCTGTGCCTTTACCCACTCACACTCAATGTTTCCAACTTTCCAAACACACTCAATCCCTGAGGTAACACACATGCCTTACATTCCTAAGAGTATCAGGAGGTACTGAATTACATATGCTAATCAGGCTATTATGTGAGCACAATTTTTATTTTCTGATTTCTCTGAATCATTTTAGGGTGAATTTATACTATTCATGGGGAAAGGTTCTGAGGTAGATAGAAAGGGGGAAATGTGCTAAGCATATACAGTTTCAAGAGCTCTGATTAATCAGGAAAGCAAATTATTAAACTACTTTAGCAACATCCTTTCTAATTACCCCTGATATCCCTCAGTACTCTCTTGAAAGGGTATAAGTCAAACCAGCTCTAGGGTCCCTGGAAGCCACGTGCAACTTTGCCTTTCCACAACTTACCCTGGATGACCTCGGCTTCCTCACCTGTGAAAGAAGTATTCTACTTCAAAGTCTTTGTAAAGATGAAAGGAAAAAAATAAACGTGAAGAGGCTAGTTAATTGCCAGACAGTAGCCACTAAGTAGCAGTTACCATTTTCACCAAAGAAGTCAATTTTATATCTCTCAATTAAGCCTTCTTAATAAAATCTCAAAAAAAAAAAAATGCTTCAGTCTATTTACTAGGAACTGTAAAATGAAATCTCTTTTTTTTTAAAACTGTATGTAGGGGCACCTGGGTGGCTCAGTTGGTTAAGCGTTTACCTTCAGCTCAGGTCATGATCCCAGAGTTCTGTGATCAAGTCCCACATACTTCTCCCTCCCCCACTCTTCTTGCTTGTGCTCTCTCTCTTGCTCTCTCTCAAATAAATAAGTAAAATCTTCTCAAAAATAAAATAAATAAACAAAAAGTTGTATCTAGTCCCCTTCCAGTTTCTAATCCTGGCTATTATCTTTAAAACCTATTCTAAAAACCTGGGTTCTGCCATACTTAAATTCCTTAAGTTTGAAATCCTGATCAAGTGTGGGCACATATTTACACCTTAATTCAAAGAGTAAACAAAGATTACAGTAGTGGAGCCACTTACAGATACAATGTGTTCAGGACACTTTCCATAACTTCAGAACAGTGGCAGCTGCCAATATAATGATACACATACTATTTGAATATAAATAAAATGGAATATTATCGAAAAGGTTGACATGATTACATGCTGACTCAAAAGGTGACTCCATCACCCCTTCTTGTCTAGCTTAAGTGATCTAACACACTTACCATTTAATTTCTAAAGGAAAATGTAGAACATGGTTCTATAGTAAAAGGAACATTTTTCTCTTTCAGCTTTCTCCCCCTCGTAAAATCTAAGTATCATGTTAAAAATTCGCTTATGTATCTGATAATATACCTAATATCAACATTTCTTGACTTAGATTCCTTTTAAAAAACTAATAAGCAAACACTTCTTAAAGACAGCATTCTTTTTTTTTTTTTAAGATTTTATTTATTTATTTGACAGAGAGAGAGCGCGCGCAATCACAAGTAGACAGAGATACAGGCAGAGAGAGAGGAGGAAGCAGACTCCCCACTGAGCAGAGAGCCCGACGCTGGACTCGATCCAGAACCCTGTGATCATGACCTGAGCCAAAGACAGAGGCTTAAGCCACTGAGCCACCCAGACGCCCCAAAGATAGCATTCTTAAATGTAAACTAACACTTAGGTGGGATTTTTGAGAAAATATGCTCTCTAGAATTTTTTTTAAAGCATATTTTAAAAAGCCATTGCACAGGGCGCCTGGGTGGCTCAGTGGGTTAAGCCGCTGCCTTCAGCTCAGGTCATGATCTCGGGGTCCTGGGATCGAGTCCCACATCGGGCTCTCTGCTCAGCAGGGAGCCTGCTTCCGTCTATCTCTCTCTCTGCCTGCCTCTCTGTCTACTTGTGATCTCTGTCAAATAAATAAATAAAATCTTTAAAAAAAAAAAAGCCATTGCACAGAAGTTTTGAATTTCGGAAGTAGAAGAAAAGAGTATTTTAGCTCATTGAGGCCTCAAAAGACACATCGTTTTGTCAAATTTTCATAGGAAATCTAGAGTGAAGATCCAGGGTTTTGAGAAAACAGGACTTGCTTGCCCCTGATGTACCGATGAACCAAATAAGAACAGATTGTGGGAAAGAACGGGACATGCTGGGGGTCTGTAAGAGGCAGCGGTGGAAAAGAGGGATTTTACTGGTTATGGATGAGAAATAGAATCTCACAATAACATTATGGGCAATCCCTCAAGTGCCTAAAAACTACTATTTAGCATGCCTGACAACCGAAACAAGCAGAGTTGATTCATTGGCTCACTAGAAGGCGTTCTTTGTAACACAGCAAGCTGTTTTCTCATTAGCTCTACAACTAAAGGAATATAAAGAATACAAAGCTGATATTAACTATTTAAAAATTTACTCCAAGAACCATGGAATTCCCCCAATAGAAATATAAAGACTTGCTGGATGTTTCATTATGTGAATTTATTGCCAATTCAATTGTCTTAAAAGTTGTGCTATAAAACATATTGTCCTTTGCTGTTCCAGATCACATTTGAAAGAAATAACTTTCTTAAGAGGGTTTCTGGAATTTTCTTTTACTCTCTAAAGCCAAATCTTAGACCCTTAAAGAAATGGTAAGCTGGCACTTTGCCCATTCTTCTCTAGGCAATTTTTAGTTTGTTTAAGGAATAAGGGGGGTGGGGATCACATAGAAACTACATTAGCATCAAGTTGCTTACATCTCCTCCTGAAGACTTTGGAAATTTAGTGTGGTAGTCAGAAGCAATCCAGAAATCTAGTGTTAAGGTTATTGGTTAGAAAGAGGGATTGTGAGGGACGCCTGGGTGGCTCAGATGGTTAAGTGTCTGCCTTCGCCTCAGGTCATGATCTCAGGGTCCTGGAAGCCTGCTTCTCCCTCTGCCTGCTGCCCCCGCTGCTTGTGCTCTCTCTCAAATAAATAAACAAAATCCTAAAGAAAATAAGAAGGAAGGAAGGTAGGAAAGAATGAAGACAAGCTTGTGAAAACAAACTCGTTTAAATAAAGACATAAACTTATATAGATATATATCTAATATATATACACATATCTAAATATATCTGCATCTATACATGAAGAGTAGTCAGTCACAAAATCTTACTGACGCATCCTCACTACTAACTAACCTGTTGTGTCATACTGTACATGTGACAGAGACTGAGGCATGCTTATACCAACATCTATTCTTCTCTTCCTCCGTGCTAAAGAAACCCTGATTTTTAGCTGAGGAGTCATGCACTTGCCTTACAACAAGCTGCCCTACAACTAGAACATGATAAAACTAAGAATGCTATGTGGCACTTCACAAAACCATCCTTAAAAGACAAACCAGGTGCCCTTTTTCTTCCCTCCTTTATGCTGCCTGGAATGTGAACATGATGGCTGATGCTCCCGCAGCCACCTGGGACCATCAGACGATGTATTAAGAATGACACTGACGTGATGGAGGTATTTGGTTCTCCAACACGGAGGCTATCATTCATACCAGCACGGACTGTTGACTGCTTGGTTCCTTTTACATAAGAGACAAATGAACTTTTAGCCTGTTTCAGCCACTATTATTTTTATTTGGGGGATTTGGGGTTACACACTGCCATACTTCATCCTAACCAATAAGGTAAAAGATTTACCAAAAAATATTTATAACAAGAAAGAGACCAGAGTTTTTGTTTTAATGCTATTAGATTTAAATCAAGTTTAGGGGGGGCGCCTGGGTGGCTCAGTGGGTTAAGCCGCTGCCTTCGGCTCAGGTCATGATCTCAGGGTCCTGGGATTGAGCCCCACATTCAGCTCTCTGCTCAGTAGGGAGCCTGCTTCCTCCTCTGTTTCTGCCTGCTGCTCTGCCTATTTCTGATCTCTCTCTCTATCAAATAAATAAATAAAATCTTTAAAAAAAATAAAAAAATAAAAAATAAATCAAGTTTAGGGACATGCCAGTAAAGCAACAAAACTAAGAAGGAAGTATAAAGCTGTTCTTGTGAAAGAGATATTCAAAGTATTCTGCTCTCAAAAGTTAGTCAAGAAAGCTGCTACTCGAAGCGACTGGGTGGCTCAGTGGGTTAAAGCCCTGCCTTCAGCTCAGATCATGATCCCAGGGTCCTAAGATCGAGCCCCACATCGGGCTCTCTGATCAACAGGGAGCCTGCTTCCTCCTCTTTCTCCCTCTCTCTCTCTCTGCCTGCCTCTCTGCCTACTTGTGATCTCTCTCTCTGTCAAATAAATAAATAAAATCTTAAAAAAAAAAAAAAAGAAAAAAGAAAGAAAGAAAGCTGCTACTCTAAGTGATGGAATCAGAGACACACATGCTCCCTGCTTCCATTGTTATCTGTGGTTTTTGTTCTGTTTTCAGCCTTTTGAAAAATGAATGAGATTGCTATTCATTAAATTATGTCAGGAGTAGTTCTTATTATTTAGAATCCTCGTCACTTCTTCCCCTCTGCATTCTTGAATGTTCCACCAAACAGTTAATCAGTCAAACCTTCTAAATTGAGGAAATAGTGCTCAATCAATCTGCTCTTAAAGTTAAGAAATAGACCTTAAAAAGCATAATTAGGAAACCTTACCTTCCAGAGGTCATTCAGAGATGAAATATGAGGATATATGTGAATCCACTTTGTAAACACTAAAGTACAATACAAAGGATATTAGTATTGATTTTCTGTTAAAATAATCAAGAAGGGAAAACAGAGCATTTCCCTACCAGGAGAACATACTTTGCAATTTTCTATCACTTTAATTCTTCACAGGTTTCTATAAAATTGATGTTTTTTTTTTTTTTAAAAACAAACCATGCAAATTAGGGGCTAATTTTAGTTCCTTTATCTCCACCTCTTTAATTCCTATCAGTAACACTACCATTTCTAGATATTTTACTGATTAGAGCCTTTACCGTACATAAATCATACAGTATGACAATCTTAATATTACTCAGGTTATAAAATCTATGCTTGATAAACAAATTTAAAGATGTAAAGATGACTGGCATGCCTACTCACTTTTCTATTATCTTTCAAGCTATTATTTCTTCTTGATCTAAAGTGGACATGCATTTGCTGATGTGAGGCTCTTTAAGTCAAAAAGGCAACCCATTATTCTTTATAGAGACTGAAATCTTATACTCCTTGTTGTCCATGGAGACATAATACCCCTTATTAGCTTCCAAAAATGAAGAATGTCTCAGAATATTCCAATGCAAGGTTTTTTCCAGTGTAATAAGGATGGAAAAGCAAAGACCTATGGGTTTCAATTCCATTTCAGCCACTTACTATCCATGATACATTTTTAAGACATTGCAACTTATCTAAGCTTAAGCCTAACTACATGTAAAAACAGGGACACTGTCTGTTGCGAGGTTCACTCAGATGCTAGTACCTTGGTCCATTTCATCTCTTCTGAGCAGCTGTGCTCAACTTAAAAGAGATACATGGTGCCGAGGTCATCTAAAGTTGAGTATCCTAGTAATTCATATGAAAACAAATGTCATCTAGCTCCACAAGTTTTCATGTGTATCTCTACAGTGTATATCTCCTTTTTCTTTTTTCCTTTTTATTGCAGTAGAAATTCTTGGTTTGCTCAATCACAATGACATCTAATGACAGATGGCTGGGTAACAAAGCTGAAAAAATATGTAACAGTATTCCCAGATTACTACTTGATTTTTATCATATAAACTAAAAAACTTGGGTTAACTGTACTTTAAGATCATATCTAATTCACATAATAATCAATGGTCATTTTATTGCCCATTTCCTAAAACAGTCATCTAGTCACTAGATTTTCTCCTCCCCAATGCCATGGATTTTATGAGTTCTCTCCAGATACAACAGTTAGCTTTTAGCAAAGAAGTCTATTACACCTTTTGCTGTTACATTAAATTTGCATGTTTGACCCCAGAGCACTCCTAAAAAAAGACAAACAAAAGGTACCCAATTCACCATTATCTGTAGATGTCATTAATATGCTGCTTAGCTAATTCTTTCAGATCATTAAAAAATATATACACATTATCTTGTGGTTCTCTTTAATTTGATATGTTTTCAATAATCATTATGTCTTTGGACAGTTTATTAAACATTCATAATTTCTTTATCCAATTCAGTTAATTTGGTATGTGAGAATTCAAAAAAATTACTTTCTCAAAATCATGATATTTAACATCTATAGCCTTTTTTTAATCAAGTTAATTCTATAAAGCTATCAAGGAAAGCAATCAGTTTTTGTATGATGATTACTACTTTAAATCTTTGGTCCTGCTTCCATTATCTTATAGATGTTTACACATTCTTAATAATGTTATTTCATCAGTCTATTAGGAATTGAAATTAAACTAACTGGATGCTAATTTTTCTTTTTAAAAACAATACACTAAATTTCCCCTGCTAATTCTTCATTATTTCTAGTACTAAAACCCAACACTTTTTCCTAATGTTTCTTGGGGGCGGGGGGTGCAGTCTGCAAAACTCTGAAAGACTACAGATAGCACCAACTCTACTGGAAGATGGAAAAAATGACCATGGCCTATGGGTATGATTTCAGATCACTGAGCACATATACTACCTATCATTCAAATTGTTCTGCTTTCATTGTTTACAGTCTTGACAGTTTTTGCCTTTTGTAAAATCCCGTAACATTACATAATTTTTTATAAGGTGTTTAACTATGAAAATTGTTTATTGTTTGTATAAAATGAAGGAGAGGTGCTTGCCTTTGTTCATTTAAGCCTAAACTAACTCAAGGGGACATAAGCGTGCGTGTGGGTGCACACACACACCAACACACACAAACACAGTCCCTCTACGTAAAGAGATGAATAGCTTAGAGATACTACTTATAACTTTTAAATTTTGAGCTGTGTTAATACATTATTTATAAAAAATTCCAGACCAAGAATCAGAATCCTCCACAAGATGTTTATCAAAACAACAACAACAACAAAAACCCATGTTCCCTAAAATCCCATGATATTCAAATATTCATGAGAGGAAAATAGATTATCATCATCAAGTAACAACTACTCCCATAATGCAGATTTGTTTTCAGCTCCAACTGAAGGATACAGAAATAGGATACCTGGAAATGAAGCTAGGAGAAATAAGGTAGATGGGAACCAAGACTATAGAGGAAGTAATGACCCTATGGAAACCTGATCATTTTCTTTGATATAATTACTTGATTAAAGGAATTCAATATCAAGGATCTGGAAAAGCACCAAGAGGCAATCAGTCTAGTAGGATGAGTGGGAATAAACCTCAGACCACTTTCATCATACCTCAAATTTCTCCTTGGGCTAATCTAAATGAAAAATATTTCCTTGGCTTCCAGAATTATACGCCTGCACAGTTCCCCTAAGGTAGGGAAGGGAGGGAGGAAGGAAGCAGGAACATGGGGAAACAAGTCCAGTGATAGATGACTCGGCACTGAGGTATACTTGTCTCCTACAGAGAAAAACTGACAAACACGTGTGTCTGTGTAACCCAAGCATTTTAAAATCCATTTCTGTATTATTAGTAGTATTATAATGACCTTCACTTCAGAAATATGCAATGAATTTTGCTCCCAGAGTTAAATACTACCATTAAAGAGCAAGTACAGTGTTATCTCAAGGACAAAGAAGAAGCATCATCATTTGGCAGAGGAATTCATGTGTCATGGCCCAGATTCCTTTGAAACTTTCCAAAGGAAGGACAAGTTATATATAATAACCACCGTGGCTGGTAATATTCTGTTTTATACACAAAGATAATCAGAGTGACAGGAGCAACTCACTTTATTTATAGCGCCTGCATACTAACACTTCCCCATGTTCTGAGAGGAAGCTTTGTGCAAACACTATGTAAAACCATGATTAGTTAGAAGTAGAAGGATTTTATCACTGGCCCATAAAAGTAATCATTTGACAAGCCAGTGTGAATAAGTGCCCCAGGATGATTTCCTTTAGCACTCTGACACCAGCTCAGCGCTGACTCCATGGGCTTGCCACTGGAATTTTCCAACAGGGCTCCCTACAGGGCTCAGTGTTCTGCTGTGTAGTCTCAAAATTCTTAATCATTTTTGAGCAAGGGATCCACGTTTTTCATTCTACACTGTGACCTGCAAATTGTGCAGCCATCCTGTTCCTGCTTCTCAAGGTATGATATGAGAATCAAAACTGTTAGACTCTGGTTCTCAGGCTCCATTCAAAACCTACTGAATTGACATCTGTATCTTGAAGGGATCTTGACAATATTAACACCCAGGTGAGAGCAGGAGGAATACTGTTCTACTGGAAGTAATTCTACATTAAGACACAAAAAACTTTCAAAAATACCATGTTGTGCAGGGTACATGACAAAAATCAACCAACCTGTGATATTAAACAGTAACTAACGAAGTGAAGTATTTTGTTTTACAGAAATTGATACAGGGGCAGCTGGCTGGCTCAGTCAGTACAGCATGCGACTCTTGATCTCAGGGTTGTGAGTTCAGGCCCCACACTGGGTATAAAAATGACTTAAAAATAAAATCTTTTAAAAAAATCAATATAAAATGTTTGGTCTATTCCCTTAATTTAAGCATCCTTCCCTTAAATTCATTTAACAAGCGTTTACAATCACTTAAGAAGTATAGTACTGTTAAAGGCTATTTGTTCTCCCCCAAAATTCATACGATGAAGTCTTCTTCCAGGGTTTCTGAATATGGTTCATTTGGAGAGAGGGTCTTTAAAGACGAAATTAGTTAACAGAGGCTTTCAGGATGAGCCTTAATCCAATATGTTAGGTCAGCACTAACAGGAAGAGGAAACTGTGACATAGATACCCACAGAAGGAAGATGGCCAAAGAGAGAGGCCTCAGAAGCAACAACCATACCAAAACCTGATCTCAGACTTCCACACTCCAGAACTATAAGGAAGTAGGTTTCTGCTGTTTAAGTCACTCAGCCTGTGGTACTTTGTTGTGGTTGATCTAACAAACTAATACATTGGGGGGGGGGGGGGCATGTCAAAATATAGTTTCTTTCTCTTTCTGACAAAGTCCATGAACTATCAACTTTCAATTCATAATTTCATTAACGGAGAAATCATATATCCAAGTGCTGTTTTTCAAAATTCGCAACTGGCCTACATATCAGAATCCCCAAATAAGTCCATGCACAGGAGTCATGTGTCGATACAGCAATACAGATTATTTCCTCCTAATTCCTAATGGCTGAACACCTAGAAACTGTAAGCAGAAGGAAACAGGAAAACGACAAGTCATCTTAAGATGGCCTAATAGTAACCTCTACTTCTGCCGTTTAGACAGATTGTAAACATCACCCAACCAGAATCCCTTCACTTACAAAATGTATGCACAAACTTAGGAAATTTCATACACTTAGTTGTCCATGAAAAGCCAACTGCTGTTCCCACTCTGGGTTTTACTAACATAGAGATAATAATGGCTTATATGAAAAACGATCTCAGCAGAACGCCCTTCTCAATCTTGTTAATCTTTTCTCCATCACTGCAGACAGAAGTGGGTAACATTAGTGGGGGTGGGGGCTGTCATATGCTCATGGCAACTGGGTCTAATGACCAACCATTCACGAAATCTAATTTAAAATTAGTGCTAAAGAGGGAACAAGGCTCAGAACATTCATTCAGAAGGACCTAGAAATTGCAAGAAATCTAATGTTACTTTGTATCTATTTCTTTCTAGAATACATATTTGTATCTATTTCTTTCTAGAATACATAAAGTGCTACCTGGATGGCTTCTCTGTTTTCCCCTCATTTCCAATTTTCTCCTTGCAGAGCAGAAGAAAGGAAAGACACGATTCTTTATTTGAAAATTGTGATCATAAGTTACCCATAGTTGACTACATTTTCACTGACTCACAGTATAATTGTTACTTATAATTTTAAAACCAGGGCATTGGGGTGGGGGGGGGGGTATAGTTGGAAATTCAACTAAATAAGAGCAAGGAAAACACTAACTTTCATTTTTCCTATTAACAAAGAAATAGTCATCATCAAGAACACCAATAAACATCCCTGGCCAGTAAGGATCAAGTTTAGACACTCACCCTAGTTTGCAAAGAGAATCATTCCTAAAATGGTTCCTAAAAGAAGAAACTATAGATGGGAATGTCCACAGAGTCTAGATGTGTCCCTTATGGTCTCTCCCATAGAAATCCAGCCTCTTTAAAACATACATGAGCTAATCTTTAAACCCTGTGTTTAGGAGCAGCTGGACTGGGAGAAGACACTTCAGAGTAAAAAAATCTCTTTGTCATTATTGTGGTCATTTAATAAATCTCTCCCAGCCCTTCCTCCCTCTGCTCCTGGCCCAGAGACTGGTGGGCATTGGTAGGATTGCTGTAAAACAGGGACAGAAAAAGGAGAAGAAAATAAGCCCCACACACCATTCCAGAGGCTCCCAGCAGCTCCAGTCATGAGGACCAGCTTGTCCCCAAACCCCTACCTACCACATTCTACCTTTTTTCATCCACCTCCAGTAATGAAACAACCATTGTGAGCCTGGACCTTCTTTCAAAGAATAAATAAATCTTACTTTATCTCTGTGTACCCAACAGTTCTCTATTACCAAATGTTTATAATTATTAATGTCTTCTTTCTGGGATTTTTTATTAAATATAAATGAAATGAGTAAAAGGAAGGAGACAAAGAAAAACAAGTATACATGTCTTCTTTCACTCTCATCCAACCAACATGTGAGTATCTACTATATGTCAAACACCATTCTACACACGGGGGATACAACAGCAAGCCAGACAAAGACGCTACTCCCTTGTGTTTACATGACACTCACGAGTCACTGTTGTAAAGTAAGACTTTAAAAAAGAGGATGTGATGAAGAATGACTTGATCAGAAAAGATCTGAGTGTCGAGCCTAAGACAAGCCCCAAGACAAGGACGAGCCCATGGTTCTCAAGTCAAAGGAACAGAATTCCCAGCAGGGAGATAAACCAGTGCAAGACCCTACTCTAGAAATGAACATGGTAGGCTCCAAGAGCAGAAAAATAACCCCTGTGGCTAACGTGTGGGTGAGTAAGGTAAGCTGAGGGATTCTGGCCAGGATTAGGAGACTCTGAACTCAATGTGGCCAAGCTTAAAAATCTGAATGGGCCTGCTTCGGGGATAAGACAATATAGTCACAAGTATAAGAAACTGTACTCTATGCTACAGCAGGCATAAGATGAAATGGATGGAAACGCAAGCAGAAAAGTCATAGGGTCACTGCGCTAAGGGAAAGATTAACAATGACCTGGGGCACACACTGACCAAGATTTCCAATATACTCCAGTTAGAAACATCATGATTAAGTTCTTCACTCCCAGATTCCAAACTTTCTCATCCTAACCTTTAGTCCTATCACAGACCCAACCTTTAGGAACCCCAGACTATCCACCAAGTTAAGAAGAAAACTCCTTATCCTTAATTCAAGGCTCTCCACAAAATAGACCCAACTTACTGTTCCAGATCCATAATGCACTACTCCCAGCGAAGCATTATACACCCACCCTTCCTGCATACTACTTAGAACTTGCCTATATTCCGTTACCTGAAAGAGAAGTGACACAACCTTCCTACCTTAAATCACCTGGGACATCAATTTTAGCTCTTTGGGTGGCAACTAAGGTGAGGATAAAAGTTAAACACAGACTAGTAACTGACATACCCCTTCAGCTAGAATACTAGGATGCATTCCATTCCACTAGCATTCTATGAGAATGCTCCACATAACATTCAAATAGAGCTTCCTATGCAAAGCCTACTATGAAAGCCTACCATGTTCTAGGCAACACATAAGGAATGTAATCATATTTAACTTTGTCGATTCAATGATCTAAGTGTAAAAATGCATATTCTGCAAATGATGAACTAAGTTTCAAGAGATAAAACTGGTCCAAAGTAACACAAAAAAGACAGTGCCAGAAGTAGACTTCCCTAGGATCATGGACACTATTTCTCCCCATTCCCATCATACTCATTCAATAAGTGGTTATTGAATACCTACTCCGGGCCAGAAACTGCTCTGATCCTGTAGATTCAAAAGGGAATAAAAGGAAAGACAAATGGGAGTTGCATCCTACTGTATCTTTTTAAAAGAAATGTGCAGAAAGAAAGACATGATTATGGTATTAATGTGGGTTTGAGGCAAAATGCTATAGGGTAGAGAGCAGGGGTTGGATGATGAGAAAAAAGCAAGATAGTAAAGCAGGGAAATGATGGATGGGGAAACTAATGTTTGCATGATGGAGGTTCATAGCCTAAGTTATCAAATTAGAATAAAATCTGAACCTGCTTCAAAAAACATTACGTGCATACAGATATATGTGCATATATATTTGAAGGTTTTTTTAAATTCAACAAGTAGTTCATAATCAATCACTACCTTTCTTATTGGTTGTGTAAATAAATGTTACAATGACAGACACAAATATGCCATACTGAGAGTCACCATAAAGTTAATATACACTGTTATGATATAGAATGTGTATCACTTGTAATCAGCTTTTTAGATTAACTAGCACGTGCACGCACACATACACCTTCCAGCACTGGAACCTATAAATCACTGAATACCTCAGAGCTATTAGAAAACATTAATTCAATTCCTCAAGCTAAATTACATTTCACAATTTCCATCAATGGGCTTGAATAGAACCTTGAGATGATTAATGTTTTATCAGCGATTACCCAGACAGGGGAACAGAGAGCCTGCCATCTCGAATTTAGGATGTTAGTTCAGTACCACTGATGAAGTAAAGACCTGAGCTATCATTTGTACGAGTATTATTATTCAAATTTAGTAAAAACTTGAAAAAGTTTAACTTATTTAGGAATTCATTTCTGTCACTTAAGACTTGGTATTGCTGTGGGGGTTTTTTTGCTAAAAGCCAAGAGATGAAGATTTTGAGAAGCCTTAGAAATCTCAAGGCTAAAATAGGTAGATAATTCTATGATCTGAGCTCCAGAAAGGAATATTAGGGCATGGTTTCACAAGCTTCTGAGACTCAACTGTTTGAAGCTAAGCCATTCTTCATGGATTTACATTTATTACTGCCTTCAATTATGACTTACACCTCTTCCCAAACCCTCCGACTATAGCTTTCTTTTCTACCTCATGGAGAGCAAAGAAAAGGTTTACTGCTTTAACAGTCAACCCTATGCCCTAAGGACAATACAGAGCACAGGGACATGTTTTGTTAGTAAAGACTTTCTGTTCAATCAAAGCATGCTATTTGAAGGACCTAATATGCATGTAATCAATTTGTAAAAACAGTGTCTTTGAAATGACCCACAATTTACACTTAATTTAATGACTATTACATTTAAACTCATATTTCCAACTTCTAGAAAGCCTTGATAATACTGTATGCAGTCATTTCTGTTACACAAAAATTAACTTAGGGCTTCTCTGAGATCTGTCTTAACTTCATGACCCATTTATACAAATATACATATCACTGTAGCCTGTATAAAAAGCTCTTCACTCTCTGGCTTTCCTAGAGACCAGAAAAACTCAAGAATGTAGACTAAGTAATCTCAGGTGTGATGAAGATAGGATTTTGGGATAGGCAATTCGCCTATCCCAAAATCCTGAAGGCAGAAGGGGACAGTAAAAGGACGATGGGCTTTAAAACAAGTCAGATGTACGCTTTTATCCACTTGGATGTGGGGCATCTTGGCAAGGTGACTCTCTTGGGTTTTAGTTTCTTTATTTTAGTTTCAGCACCAGTGAGCTGTCTCTCTCTTGAAAAAGAGAGCAGTGTTTAAAATACCTAGGAAAGAGACATACAAATAGTAGAGGATGTGATCCTCTACTATGATCCAAAGGTAGTAGGATATGATCCAAACAGTAAAGGATATGATCATTATTGTTACTATTAATTTGTTTATCAAAAACACTAAACTTGAAGTTGGAGTTCTACAATTCAGGAATTAACAAGAACTTCTTAAGGCGTAAAAATCAAACTATTCCTTAAAAATATCAGAATGTGGGGCACTTGGGTGGCTCAGTGGGTTAAAGCCTCTGCCTTCGGCTCAGGTCATGATCTCAGGGTCCTGGGATAGAGCCCCACATCAAGCTCTCTGATCAGCGGGGTGCCTGCTTCCTCCTCTCTCTCTGCCTGCCTCTCTGCTAATTGTGATCTCTGTCAAATAATAAATAAAATCTTTTAAATAAATAAATACACACACACACACACACCAAGATGTCAGACTCATACCACAGTTTATGAAATTCTGTTTCTCTGTTCTAGCTTTAGGGAACTCAAAAGGGCCTCTGATTAAATTTGAAAAGCTCATTCTTGTGGGATCGAGGAGAGGGGTAAGAGATTTATTTTTCTCTCAGCATGGCAAAGAGTAATAAATTGAAAATACTAATAGAAATTTCTCTTGCAAAATACTGGCATAAGTATTCACTAAATGTCCGTTCAGAGTTTTAAAGAAATCCTTTGGAAACCTAAAAATAAAAATTTTTTTGCTTGCAACTAGAATTCTTAAATCTACTACAAACTATGACTACACTCCACATGGCACCCTACAAAACATGATGTCTCCAGTTTGGTTAAATTTCAAGTTGATTTCACTACATTTTCTTACTTTTTTTTTTTTAAGATTTAATTTATTTATTTGACAGATCACAAGCAGGCAGAGAGGCAGGCAGAGAGAGAGGAGGAAGCAGGCTCCCTGCTGAGCAGAGAGCCGGATGCGGGGCTCCATCCCAGAACCCTGGGATCATGACCTGAGCAGAAGGCAAAGGCTTTGACCCACTGAGCCACCCAGGCGCCCCTACAATTTCTTACTTTTGTTCATATATATGTAATGGCATTCCAAATGCCAATTACAGTAATGCTTTTCAGTCTTGTCCATCTAAACTATTTCAAGAAAGGAGGGAGGTTGATACCACAACTTAGTCACCTTTTAGGAGAAAAATTAATTTATGTATGCTGTAGTGTAATAAATTGATGTTTTGCAATGAAACAGACACAAAATAAAACTTTATTTTTCACTTAGTTATTTCATTTTTTTTTTAAGATTTTATTTATTTGAGAACGAGAGAGAGAGAAAAACAAGGGAAGGGACAGAGGAAGAGGGAGGGGCAGAGGAAGAGGGAGAAGCATTTGGGGAGCCCCCATGCAGGGCTCCATTCCAAGACCCTGGGGAAGACCCAACGATGATGACCTGAGCCAAAGGCAAACACTGAACAGACTGAGCCACCCAGGTGGCCCTCACTTAGTTATTTCAAATCAAAAGAGCTCAATATTTAAATTAAAAATATTCTGTCTCAGTTTATACATTAGACCTATCTTGGTTTTCTTTTTCCTATCTTGTTCAAATGTCAAAGAACTGATGAGGATAAAAACTTTATTTTACCCTTATGATGCATACTAATTCTTCCCATAAAAAACAATTTATAAGTGGAAACACATACCACATTAACCTTTTAAGAACAAAATTTTCTTCCAATTATTGCTCTTGTTCCCAGTATCTAATACAAGTTCAATACCATGGAGTCACCACAGCTCAGGTAAGATTAGGCCCATCAGTGCAGATGACCTCAGGGACACTCAAGTTTGCGTGCAACGTTCATCTAACCCTAGTCTTTAACAACCCCCTTTTTTGGAAAATGTGCTCATGTGAACATAACTGGATGCAGACTTTCCTTCTCTTACATATACACAAATTGACAAAACCCTGTAGAATATGCGAACGCCCCCCACAGGTGCCTAGCCCAATTCCAGAGCTGGGAAGATGACACAGGAGAGGGCAAGGGAAGGGCACATCGTGGATCCCTGCCCCACAGCAATCTCCAAGAGCTCCAGCCGCTTGCCGTGCAATCTTTAACATATTATCTCAATCTTAAATCTAGAGAGAGACTGCTAAAGAGAGTAGGGACTTAACTAGCTTTAAACACATAAATAAGAAATCATTCCCAGCTGTAGAGTTTAAATAAAGAGAGGACAAATTTTACACCCCTGGAGCCAAAGAAATTCCAAGAATGTGCTTTATCAGAGAAACACTGAAAACCCCCGCAGTCTCTAGGGGAAAAGTCCTGGAGTATTAAGCTTGAGTAAGAATAAGTTAGTAGCTGATTAGCATTCAAGATCATACTAACAGAAGAACAGCTGGGGAAGACTTGGTCTTCTCAGTAGCTCTGGATATATGGTGACAGCAGGACAGGGCAGCAGAAGGGGCTACAAGTACCGAGACCCTCAGAGGCACAACTGTGTTTATAATTTCCTAATAATTTTTTAGTTTTGCTTATATTTTTATAATATTGCTATATATTATGTAACATATTATTTGTTTGTATGTTTTGGGGTTTGTTTGTTGGCTTTTCTTAAAATTATCCTAAAGTTTTAATGAGACAAACACTTTGTTTAGAAAAACAAATTTTCACTATGCTCTTCTTTAAAACTCTGCTTCTCAGGGAAAATCAGTGTAAGAAATAATCTAATTTTCTAAGGGTGGGGAAGATACAGTTGAGGCGAGTTGGAGTACACATGTGGCGATCAGAAAAGCAGAAAACAGTCTCTGGGCATAGGGACTGGGAAAGGCACTCTCCCCAGTCACCCTGTCCCGTAGTTGATTCTCTGGTGAGCCAAGCTGGGAAATCACTGTCTCTGGAAGTATGGAAGCTGACTGTACCTTCATAAGCAATTAATCTTAAATAATTGCTCTTGAGGGGCGCCTTGTTGGCTCAATGGGTTAAAGCCTCTGCCTTTGGCTCAGGTCATGATCCCAGGGTCAGGCTACCTGCTCAGCGGGGAGCCTGCTTCCCTCCTGATTCTCTACCTACCTCTGCCTACTTGTGATCTCTGTCTGTTAAATAAATAAAATCTTTAAAAAAAAAATACAATTATGAAAAACACACATCACAAATGTAGGGAAATTGGAATTTTAAATACGAATAAAACATTGGAACATGAAATCAGCACCAGATGTCAGACTGAAATTAAATTTTCAGCTGTTTTACAAGGAATTGTCCACTCTGGAAAAATGTATTTTAGTATTCAAAAGTAAATAGCGGGACGCCTGGGTGGCTGGTCCGTGAAGCGTCTGCCTTCAGCTCAGGTCATGATCCCGGGGTCCTGGGATCAAGCCCCGAATCAGGCTCTCTGCTCAGCAGTGAGTCTGCTCCTCCTCTTCCCTCTGTGATTTCTCTCACCCTCACTCTCTCTCAAATAAATAAATAAAATCTTTAAAAACAAACAAAAGTAAAAAGTAGAACACTCAATTCATGGAACATTGTAAGTGTCCAAACCACTTTCTCAATAATATGAGGTTTAAAAAAATAATAATAATAATAACTGAAGTGAGGGAAGAAAGAATGTTCATTCGAGGGGCTCTTTTTCCAAAATGTGTATTTTAACTGAACCGTTATGAGGCATGCTTCAGTCTACAAAAGAACTTCAGAAATAAATCAAGTTATACCCCAGCACCAAAAACATTTGAAAATTGTAAAAAAAAATAATAATAATAATAATAAATAATAAAATAAATAAATAAATAAAAACAAATTAAAAAAAAAAAAAACCCTAGGGCTGAGACAGCAAGCTGTCACTAAGCCCTGGGGTTACTAAGTCAAGTGTTATGAAGAGCCTCTAAGAGAGGGCACCATGCCGTGGCCATGATGCTCTAAACACTCCCCAGAATGCCCAGCATGGAAGTCTAAGCTCCTCAGAGCAGCTCGGAGGGTAGGCTTCCAGGATCCAGCCAGGCCGTCTGCCCTTCACAACCAGAACCGCACACTGACTCACCGGTTTCACACACAAAACCATGTCACAGCTTCTCCCTTCACCAGCAAAATCCCCGCTCCTCCTCCTACAGCAAAACTGACTCGGTCCATAGTCAGCGGTCAAGTTTGAAGTCTTCCTCACACACCATCATCACCGACCTCTCCCCTCCTTCCACAGGCCCCCAAACAAACAAGTCCCACAAAACCACTGTACTACATACTCCTTTACGGTCACCATCACCACGCTCTGAGCATGACTCCATCAATACTCCCAGCCCAAGTACGGTTGGGAATGATCACGCTGTAACTAACCCCCACTAAATCCTAAAGCTCTATCTTAGCCTAAACTATACACCCAGGTCTGAGTCTAGTGTCTGACACATTAGGGATGAGTGAATAATGGCTCATCTGCATTCAGGCCACATCTGAATCCACTGTTCACACCATGATCCACTTCCAGTTACCAAGTGGCTTGTCAGCAAAGTTACTTATGAACCTAATCATGGACATAAGTCAATATGACATATATTAGCAGTTAATACTCCTCAGCCGATTATACCAGAACAGGCATTTATAACTAAAGTCTAAACTACCAGGTGCCTGGGTGCCTCAGTCGGTTAAGCATCTGCCTTTGGCTCAGGTCACAGTCCCAGGGTCCTGGGATCAAGCCCTTTGTGGACACGACTAAGTGGCAACCATCATGGTGTTCAACACTGTGCTGAGGTCCTAATGAGGGGGACAAAGCATAAAGAAGAAATAAAAGGTATAAGGACTGGAAAGGAAGGGGAAAACTCTTTACAGAAAACATGTGGAATGTCTAAATTTAAAAAATAGTACTGAGTGCTGAGGAGATAATAAGAAAGAAACAGCTATATATTCACCAGGAGGCATGTATAAGAATGTGAACATTCTTATGGGACATGTATTCAGAAGAGCACTGAGGTTCCGGTTCCGGTGAAGAGGAGGGAGACAGACTACCCCAGGTACTGGCAATAAGGAGTAGAAGCAAGAGAATTTTGAAACAATTTTTTTTTTTTTAAAGTAGGCTCCACACCCAACATGGGGCTTTGAACTCCCAACCCTGAGATTAAGAATCACGTGCTCTACCAACTCAGGCAGCCAAGCAACCCAAAACAACTTTAAAAAAAAAAAACAAAAAAAACTCTAAAAGTTAGGCTCCTTTTTAGTATCACCAATTACTAACAATTTCAAACAGTATCAATGATAAAACCTCCTCGCCTGAAGAATCCTTTTATTGGTCAAAGTTCTAAATCATTGTTACAGTTACTGTTAAGTTTTTTCATATAGAAATTAGCATATTTTTGTTGCTTATGCCTTAATATAAACACTGATTTTCACCTGGAGGTTAAACCAGGGACCTCTCCTCACGGAGTTGTCCCACTGACTCCCGTGGCCTGCCACCACACGCAATTCTGCTACCCAGACCCGTTTTGAGTAAGTTCCTAACAGTGTGAAATCATCCCACCTTGCACCAGGCACACTGTGTTTCTCCAACTCCTGTGGTTTTACATGGATCTGAATGTTTAAAATGACAGCAGAGTGGCTGCAGTAACAAATATGGTAGTTATTTCAGTTCTGTCATTCTGCGCAGGCCCTTGGACTTTTTCTTGGCGCTTAACATTTTTCAACTGTGGGGACATCATGTGAAACTCACTAGAACAATTCCCCAAGAAACAAAGACACTGTAATTCTTGGAATTTATCACAAAATGGGATTCTTATGACTCTGTGCCAAACGTATACCTCTGTTTAAAATTTTTCCTAAACACTTACTTATATAGAGGTTGGTGCTTTCTGTGGAAGAAAATTTTCAAAATTAAAAATTATAAGACATATTTTTTGTTGAACCTCCTACAAAGACAGATCAACAAATCTGGCTAGGCTAACTACTGAACACAAAAATGGGGCCTAAATTCCGTAAAAGGGATGAAGGCAAAAACAGCAACAGGCACTGTGCTCCTCAGTGCTGTGATGGACCATACAGGGGCAGGTATCCAAGGTGCACTTTTTGGGAAAAACACTTAAATGTAAGTAAAACCTACTCATCTATTTCTCTCTTTTTTTCCTTTTTGGTATTGTAGTCTTTTTTTTAACTGCCATGATTAAATACTGGAAATTTACTAATGGAAAATTTTCACCTCATTTCTTTCCTGGCAGTTATTATTATGTGTCCCATGTCATGAATATTAATGAGAATAATTTGGTTGTCTAGTAAGGTGGTGTGAAACTGGCCTGCGGGGTCACATACATTAGGCACACCACTGATGTGAAGGAACCCCAAAATGGAAATAATTCAAATGTCCACCAGCACTAGACTGGTTTTAAAAGAAGTGCCATAATCATATAGAATGCTACACAAAAGTAACTCCTGCCATATCAAACCACCTAGATAAATTTTACAGACATAATAACGAGCAAATGGAGTCGGAAACAGGGGCGTGTACAACATATTTTCCCATCTACTCCATAGTGATAGCGAGGGGACCAACTTTTGGCAAAATGGGCACAAGGAGTCTTCTGGGCACAGATAATGTTCTGTATCTTAATCTGGGTGGCAGTTATACAGATTTAAAACCTACATGAAAACTGTTCAATCTACACTATATATACATTCTTTTCTTTTCTTTTTTTTTTTTAAAGATCTTCTCTACTGTCCATATGTGCCTATAATTAACAGAAAGAGACACTAAGGTTCAAAAAATGTAAAACATGTATCAAGATCATTAGTACTTAAAAAACTGTCATCTAGAGTTAAAAGTAGTTGACAAATAGTATGCTGTGGTTTTTTAATTTCAAAACATTGTGTCCTTTAATGTGAAGGACAGTTTGGTAGTGAGAGGTTAATGCAAAGGAGAAAGCAGTCAATATACCAGAGCAGCAAATGGCTATCAAAATTAAGCGGAGTGTATAGGACTTGAGAGAGTGTATCAGAAAAATAAATGTGCTTTGAAAATTATTCTTTGCTGGCAGCTTGTCAAAGTGTCCCGGAGTGAGACAATGGTGCCTTGGTGGGCTGTAAATTCAAATTAGAAAGGACCGCCTACCTAGTATTTTGCAGCTCTGGTATTAATAAAGTTGCATTCTTGTCTCCCTGAAGAGCTCATCTTTGTCCATGATGGCACTGTGCCCTTGGCAGAGAAGATCTGGCACATTCCAAGAGTCCCGGGGGTTAATACTCTTTGCCCAATGACAAATCTGCAAAGACTGTCCCTTCTGCCTAGTTGCCTCCAAAATAATGCAAAAGGAATACAAACAGTAAAGGAACACACTGAAAAGTGGATACTCCGTTCAGGATGGATCACTTCCCTCTGTCTTTAGGGAAAGGACCTCCCAGTCTATCAGAGTTCAGAACTCAGAACAGAACCACAATTACCAAAGCAATTAGCAAAGACAAAGAACTCCAACAGCTCACTGCTCTGCCAAAGACTTCATGACCAGAAGCCATGTGAGACGTAATTTATATTCCAGAACAGAAAGTAGGAGAAGGGGAAAGTGAGGACAAGACAGAAACAGGAAAATATAAAACATACATGTAGCTGTTATGGGGGAAAGAGAAAGGCGTACAGACGCTCAGCCCCTGTAACCATTGCTTGTACTTCAAAGAAGACAACAACCAAAAGCATGCTACACAGAGAAAACCATCCCCACACCCTCAGTCCCTTCAAGACCCAAATCCTGGAGGAGGGCGCTAACATTCAAAGGTCCGAGACACATTCAAGAATAAGAAATTCAAAAACTATCTCATCTTCCCCACAAACCTGCTACCTTGAAATCTTATCAAAAGGGTTGATTCCCTCATTTCACAAAAAGGACCCCAAAAGCAAAGGTCAAATGTCCAAATGCAATATACTTCTGAGGGTTATGAAGCTGTTCCTAGTCAGTAAGGGCAAGTAATTTCTCGTTAGTCTTGCCAGTTTTCAAAGGAGATTATGTACGGATAAGCGTGTGGGTGGGTGTCTAAAGGAGGTGGGAGCAGAAGATACAGGAGAGCATGGCTCCCCCAAACCCAGGCAGAGTAACCACGAGAAAGGAGAGCAGGAGATAGATGAGGCTGGAGTAGAAATGCACGCCTGGTACAATGTCCTTCATCAAGGTAGCATACTGTGGAATGGGATTTCCCAGGATTTCTTTCAGCTTACTGTTTTTTTATGGGCCAAGGGGGTAAAGAAGCTACATTTCTATAAATGTTAACATTATCAGTAGGACAGCCCTACCACAGCTGGGACATGTAGGGAGTTGTCCAGATTTATAGATAGATGCATTATTTCTGTGGTAAAAAGGCAAACTTGAAAAATGTACTTCAGCACACATCATAATCTTTGGGGGCCAATCTAAGTTCCTCAGAAGGCTGACCAAATTTTCTGCATTTTACAGATTTCAAAACTGACAGCTTCGCTCCATCCCACCCACAAAGTCATTACTCCAGATACATTAAAACCACAAAAATATTCCATCTTTTTCAGATAAATTCACAACACATGCAATCCCAATTTGCAAACAACCCTCTGGGGTACACACAAATGTGCTAAAAACCGCAACGCTTCATAGTCATATCAGAAATAATAGATGAGAGCATTCCCAAGATGAGGCTTAAGTGATGGGTTTTGTGCCAACAATAGGAATTCTTAATGCGTAACAGCTAGAAGAACAGTTGAATAATTAAGTAACTTCCTGGGATATTAGGAGAGAGAAAAAAAATACAAGTGGAAAATCAACAGATTAAAAGAAACATACTCTGTGTGGTACACAAATTGTAAGAATTACACAAATTCTGAACCTAGGTGATACCTGTGTTTTTATAATCCCGTTTCGGTTCCAAGTATGTTGAGAACATAGAGGAAAGCGAAGTGCAGTTTTCGACACCTACCAGACATTTCTGTTTGTGTTCTGTGGCACCCCTCAGAGCTCATTCTGCAGTTCATGAGAGGGCCGGGGGTTAACCAGCAAGGAAGCTTCCAATTCGAAGACGTAGGACGCACAAAGCTAGGACAATCCTACCCTGCTCTGCTCTCTAGTATTAGAATCAAGACAGCGCCGTGAGAGTAGGAGCATGGCAGGCTTCCCGGGAGAAACCCACTCGTGCATTAGCACAGAGCCTCACACTTGATTAAATCGTTGTTGTCAACATCTTCAAATTCCAAATCACTTTTTTTTAAACAAAGTATCCTGCACAGTCCTTCTGCACCGTGCCTGGCAAGTGATGCAGCCAGTCCTGAGGAAGAATCTGGTTTGTCTGTGGGCGCTCCCTGGTCTCACTGGCCGCTACTTGGGAGCTGCCATGCATGCGGGTAGGGCACTTTGGGTCTCTGCTCCAAAAAACAACAGAAAAAGGCCATCTGCATCAAACCCTGGCTGAGCACTGCAGGAACAGGACACTCTTCAAACAACAGAACCTTCCCGCAGACAGTATTAACAGAAATCCACCCTGAGAGGACGGCGAGGAATATGCCCAGCTAAGCCAAGCGTCATGCACAGACTACCATCAACATTCGTGGGAAAAAGGCGCGTGCGTACAAAGAGTAAATACAAGGAAACTAATAAGGAATATAATGATCACGGCCGAACTACATTCATTTGCTAAAGAGTATTTATGGCGTTCCCAGAATATACTAGACAGGTCAGAAACTGCTTTGTTGTTGTTGTTTGACAATGCTGGTGGTGCTGGCATTTTGTTTTGTTTCGGTCCATAACCTTTACTGATTCTGAGTAAAATAAAACTGCCAAACACTTACATGATTAACTCCAGGTTTTATAAAGTGTGGTACCCAACAGGACAATGAGCAAATACTCATAGCTTTTAGTGGTTTAGTCAGTTAAGCATCTGACTCTTGATTTCAGCTCAGGTTAAGATCACAGGGTCCTGGGATCCAGTCCGGCTTTGGGCTCCATACTCAGCGGGGAGTCTGCTTGGGATTCTCTCTTTTCCTCTCCCTCAGGCCCTCCCCACCCTGCACTCACTCCTTCTCTCTCTCTCTTTCTAATAAGTTAATAAATAAATAAATCTTTTTAAAAAATACTCACTGCTTTTGATTACTGAAAATATATACAAAATTCATTTATATTTGCAAGTTGAGTTGACTAAACTATGTGTGTGTATGTGTAGCAAACTTGAAAATTTCCAACACTTCTATGATCTTAGAAAGTAAGCAGCACCCACTGAAATACATTCATGCCATAACAGGAAAAAATGGGTAATTTTCTTTTCTTTTTTTGAAGATTTTACTTATTTATTAGAAAGAGAGAGGGATCACAAGTAGGCAGAGAAGCAGGCAGAGAGAGAGGGGGAAGCAGGCTCCCTGCTAAGCAGAGAGCCTGATGTGGGGCTTGATCCGAGGATCCTGGGATCATGACCTGAGCAGAAGGCAGAGGCTTTAACCCACTGAGCCACCCAGGAGCCTCTTTTTTTCTTTTCTTTTTTAACGTCCTCAATGCTAAAAAACATCCTATTCCCTCAACAACTTAAGAGACTTGAAAACAGTCCATTTTCATATTGCCAAACTCAGTCCTAAAACTGGAAAAAAAAAAAAAAAACATGAATCTGGAAATGGGCAAAATAAGGACCAGTTTATTCTTACATTCATTAATGCTTAAATGCCTACGTAAAGTTAAATTCTGAGGTGCGCGGGGAAAATAAAGTATAGCTTTCAGAGGTGTTCAGTGTTTGCTATTTATCTGTAAAATACAAGGCAGTACAAATTTGAATGCTCTCCATCCCAACTCTGTACCTTATAGTAGACATGTCAGTGTCATAACCATGCCTAGCAGCTGAGTTCCTTCACAGTTAAATAACCACAGTCCTCAAACTAAAAATAAGCTAGTCAAAATGTAAAAATTTCCTGGAAATACAAAATATTTTATAAGAAACATTATCTAAGGGAGCATTATCTGAACAAAACTGAAAGGGGGAGCAAATTAAATACCATGCCACCAAAAGAAGCATAGAGAAGTCACACACAGAGGAAAGCTAAAAAAAGAAGCAAAAGGGAGGAATTTTAGGCTTTCCTAACAGTCTTTCAACTGAAGCTCAAATACCGCCAGAAAAATTAACTAGGCAAATCACAAAATTAATACCATTTTCAAAATTCCTTCTTCATAAACTTCTAATAGAACAAGTCAGAATAAAATTATAGGAAATACAGAGAAAAAACTCGATCTTGGGCCAATCTCAAGAATTCTACCACTCCTGAGGTTCAACATACAATTTTTCACAAGGAAATCATGTGTGTGTTGGGGGCGGGGAGGCTGTTGAAAACTTACAAATTTATTTTAATTCATGTCCATTAGGATGGAAAATAAATTTGATGTCTGACATTTAAAATAAAGAGGCTCAAAGATGGTATGTATCCATAAACATAGCGTGTGGGATGCCTGAGTGGCTCAGTCAGTTAGGCATCTGCCTTTGACTCAGGTCATGATCCCAGGGTCCTAGGATGGAGTCCCACATCCAGCTCCTTGCTTAGCGGGGAACTTGCTTCTCCCTCTGCATGACACTCCCCCTGCTTATGATCAATCTCTCTCTCTGACAAAAAGTAAATAAAATCTTAAAAAATATGTGTGTGTGTGTGTGTGTGTATAAACATAGTGTGTAAGCAATATCTAAACACAGGCGTAAGCTAGAAATGTGTGTATATGCCCAAGTATTCCAAATCTACATTGAAAATGCATTAAAAATGCAAAAATCAGAAATTATTCAATATAGAAAATCCTTTTCCAAAATCCTTAAATATAGATACATCCTCCCTATCAGTCAGTGATATTATCCCTTAGGAAGAGGACAGCCATGATTCTGAAACAAACAAAAACAAAACAAACAAAAAAATCTAGCCTAAGACAATGTAATGTTTTTTAAAAAATGGGTTTTGGCTCTTTCTGGACTTCCCCCAAATGATCATTATGGATCTAGAACAATGAAAACACCATGAGAGGGATGCTGGGTGCTCTGTTCGCACTGTCCTAACTCAACTTTTTAAGAGCTGTGTGCAACCTGGGACAAGCCATGGAACATGATGATTCATTTCCTAATCTGGAAAACTGGGCCAAGCATTTCTACCCCAAAGGGCAGGAATCAGATAACGGATACAGAAAGCTTTTTAATTCCGGTGTCCAGCACTAGACGTGAGGAATGGAAACAATTACGGCTAATCATCACAGCAACCCAGCAAGGTGGGTATCATTCTTCTCCTGGGAACAGTAAGAGAATGAGACACAGGCAATGGTGAGCTGGGGAACAGCTGAAGGGGAGGTGAAAGTATTTGACCAGACAATCAAAGAAACGATTCTAATTCATCCTAAATAAAAGTGAAATTAAGCTTTTAAGGTAATGTACATAATTCTCCAAGCAGCTATACAAAACCTAAGCCCACACAGATGACAATACACCGACCAAAGCTACCTGTAGTACAAACGTTGGTAAACATGCATGTGTACCTCATGTCCAACACACAAGGTGACTTTTTTTCCCCTAAACTTAAAGGCATGCTCAGAATAAACCCATAATTGCGCCACCACTCCAAGCATTTTAAATTAATTTATAATTATTTTTGCACTTTTGCACTTTTACAGGAAAGCAAAAGTGTATCCTGATTAATGTGTGTGTACATGTGTGCTACTGACCCCCTGCTTTCTTTGTGATTGGCTCTTAGTCTCCACCTTTCTTAGGTCTAATTTGTGAAGTACCAAGATAAATAAAATCTTATTTTCATTAAAAAACAGTCGCAAAACTTTTATGACTTGAAATTTGAGCTCAACAACATCTGTGCAATACCAAAGTATTATCTTGTAGGACCAGAGCTCTGTATCACAAATACATACCAGTAGCACAATGTTAAAATCATTAAGTTTTATTTCATTACAATCCACTCCCTGAAATGCACATGGTCCGGCTTACAATTAATCATAATTATTCAACCCCACAACACAGCACCACATAGCATCAGGAGGATTAGCAAATGTGTGGCCTTCTTATTCTTTCTGCCTGTTACAAGACAGAAAGAAAATTCAGACAATATGGCACCACAGGAAAAGGGCAAACAGCTTCATTTCCTGTAGAATAAAGAAAAGGTTTAAAAAATAGTGTTCTGTCCAGTATTCTACAGGCTCAGCTTCCAAGTTTCTGAGTTTATGGAGGAAATCATTTCAGGTCAATGTGCAACAACCATTTTGCATCTTTCTTTTTTTAAGCTTTGTTAATTTTTATTTTAAATTTGCTTTTTAAAATTATGTGGCATCACAAGCTGCAGGTTTATAATGCTAAGCGGACCCTTTTATTAAGTTACTGAAACTACGGCAAGCACTAACAATACACTGCTAGGCCATCCTTACAGGAAAAGGTGATATGCACAGGAACATGAGAACAAGCACACTCACACACACACCCCCATATGTGTGTGTTTGCCAGCCTCATCTCGGTTTCAAAGGCAAACAGCTAATTTGGGAGACAAGAAAAAACAAAAAACATTCTTCCCCCTTTAAAAATTGTTTCTTGGGGCGCCTGGCTGACTCAGTGGGTGAAGCCTCTGCCTTTGGCTCAGGTCATGATCTCAGGGTCCTGGGATGGAGTCCCCGCATCAGGCTCTCTGCTGGGCGGGAAGCCTGCTTCTCCCCGCCCCCCCACCCTCTCTGCCTGCCTCTCTGCCTACTTGTGATCTCTGTCTGTCAAATAAATAAATTCTTTAAAAAAAAAAAAAAGATAAAAATAAAAATTGCTTCTTCTTGGAAACAGTGCTCCTGATATTTTAAGTCAACCGACTAAGTCATTTGAGTCTATGACCTCTCTCCTTTTGCTCCACTGCCTGGGACAGAAGGACTAATTCTCTCTGAGGAAGGGGAAGAAACCTCTGGGAAATTATTTCAGAACTGGCTCTGAAGAAGAGTTAATAAGAGCTGAAACTCTGGAGATTGCAAATTTAAGAATACCCAGAAGTTCTCTATGAGTATCCAGAAGACTAAGAGAAAAAGAAAGAAAATATTTTAAGGTTCAAAGAAAACCAGGGTGAGACCTCCCCCCAACCCCTGCAAAAAAAGCTTAGTGTTCAAGGGTAATAAACTCAGAATGACAGAATTTATTAACAGATTATCTAAATGTCAAACAAATATTTAAAACACTGTAATATGGCTGATATTTTATGAAACTTTTTAAAAAAGAAATTATCTTAAGTATATTTCAATTTGTCTATAAATAAACTAGTAATGTGACCCACAGACCAAATTAATTGTTTCACAAACTGAAAGACCACAAAAGTGGATCTGCAGGAGGAGTTTTAATAGGATGGGCTTTAGAAATGTAAATTCACAAAGGGGGCAGCCACCTTCGAAGACATCTCGGCTATACTGCAGGGACTCTGAGAGCCTGGAGAGATCAAAATTACACTTATAAATAATTATTTTTAGACACTAATTTCTTAGTTTAGATGACATGAAGGGTAAAATGTGTAAAAATGCAAAAGATGTAAAATGTAAAAGGGTAGAATGAAAAGAAATGTGATTTGGTTTTAAATTTTCTAAAAAGGAAAACATTTTAGGGGTGCCAGCCTGGCTCTGTCGATAGAGCCTGCAACTCTTGATCACAGGGTCGTGAGTTCAAGCCCTACACATGGCTGAGAGTTAATTCAAAAATATATTTTTTAAGTCATTAATTCAAAGGGAAAACATTTTAAAGTATTAGCTACGCCTCCTCTACAAACATTGGTACTCAGCTACATTTTCTTGTGCGAAAATTATATTATTACAACAGAGGATCCTCAAAACCATGACCTCTGTAACTCATAATCCTGGAGCAATCATCTGTCAATCAATAAACACAGCTCCTCTATCAGTTCCTTTAATACTCAGGCTTCCTAGTCTTTATTTTAAAATGTAACGAACTTAACAGACAATTTTATTTGCTTACTAAGTGTTCAGTGATTAACAAAGAAGAGAATAAAATCCAAAGCCATTTAACCTATGACCTCCCAACATTAGAGAACACACAAATGTCCAAGCTCTACAGAAATCCTTCGCATTTCTGAAAATCCAGTGACTCCTTTAAAAACTGAAAATTTTCCACCCCACTTAAAATAGCTTTTCACAACTCTTGGTGACATCAAGTGACATTTTGCACCAGTGAAGCCAGCATGTGAGAACACTTCCGTAACGGTGACAAAGTAGTCACAATTCATGTAGAAATGAGAAAGTGACATCTCAGAAAAGGAAGAATCACACTCGGGTAAATGCCTACGAATCCATTTTAAAAGAAAACGAACCCAGAACAGAACAGACCAAATGAACCAAATGCATGTTTAAATCAGCAAACAGATGAGCCATTTCAAAACAGGTAACATTTCAAAACTTCAAATGTCCTTTTAGATATGATATCTCCATGACTGGTTATTTCCAATTGGATCTCCAAAATATCCAACTCCACATGTCCAAGAGTACATCATTTTTTACCTACTCAACATTTGTCTGACAGAGGCATTCGTTTTCAGACTCAGTAAAGCCATACACACCTCTCCCTCCAAACTCAATTACACCGTTCACACCTCAAAAGGAAGCAAATACTGCAGGTCAACCACAGTAGGACTCCAGCCTCCTTTCTGTTTTCACCTACTACCACTTGCCCAAGGTCTGCTACTGTCCAGCAGCATGCCCCATCAGTCCTGTAACCTAGCTCCTCCCACTCCAAGCCCCTCACTGTGTTTCCATAAACACTTTATGGTGTGACTCAACCCCAACCCCTCCACGGTTTTGCTGTTCTCTCCAGCTACAAAGACAACGCCGGCACCTACAATGTTTATTGGCACTTGAATATTTACTGAATGAACAAATGGCTTGAATATTGTGAATTTCATTATGTATTTATAGTCTGTTGTTTTCCAAATTTTTTTATTTTACCACCAAAATGATCAAGCATATGTAGGTATCTCAATTGTGGAGAAAGACAGAGAGGGAGGCAACAGGCTCAAAATGGAGTCACTTGTGCTAATAAGCCCACATCACCAGACCAAAACTTAATATCTTCATTTAGTTTGCATCAGTTAGATGGGATACTGCCCAATTCATGAATCACTGAATAAAGCCAGTAAGATTTTTAAAATTTACTCAGTTGAATTTTGCTTTTGTTTTTTAATCACGTTCCACCCACTACCCATCCTCCCATGACTCATACATCGTTACAAAAAACGGTAGATGCTCAACTATTTAATGGAATCTCAGAATATAAATAGCATTTTGGAATCATCCAGTTTAACGACCCATTAAACGTATCAGAGTGCCCTCTCCAGGATTTCCACCACACCCTCTGTTTGATCTCCCTCTCTCCCCCTGCTTCCTCCAGCAATCTTTGGGAGCTCTGACTTTAGGAAGCTTTTCCTGACACAGGATCCTGGCCTCCTCCTTGCCACTGTACTGAACATGCTTATCTCTGCTTCCGCATTATAGAATGAACTTCTAGGTTTATCACTTCATTTATTGATTCAACAAATACTTACTGAGTACCTACTATGAACAACCCCCTCACGCCAGGCACCAGAAGTATAACATACACACATACACCACCTCTGTTACCACTACCATGGTCCTCACTCACATGGAGTTAAACACAAGTAGAAAACATGGACACTGTTCAGAAACCCACCCATGAAATACATCCCCAGTTCATCTACCACTGGCACACAATATGGTCTTGCCTCCCTTTGATCAACTTGACTCCTTGCTCTCAAATGCTACCAATTTATTATCAAAAATATTTTTGCAGGAAACACCGCCTGCATCCCCAACAACCAACGGATGACTCTTTTAACTCCATCAACAACCCAAGCAGCTAACCTCATGTCCATCTGTAATCTCAGATTCCATTTGTATGCTCCTGGTTCTTTCCCTGATTTACTTTATTCCGAACTTGCTGTCACTAGAAAGCAAGAGATTTTGGTAAAGCAGCTCTCACTCTTCCTCCATTCAATATGAACCAGGAGGAGAACCCATTTTATAAATAAAACCTTTCACAGACTCACCATATATAAACCAAAATCAGTATTAGCATAAATGGATCTCATCATTCAGGAATATATATCATTTCCTATTAGAAAGACAACTGAAGGGGCGCCTGGGTGGCTCAGTGGGTTAAGCCGCTGCCTTCGGCTCAGGTCATGATCTCAGGGTCCTGGGATCGAGTCCCACATCGGGCTCTCTGCTCAGCAGGGGGCCTGCTTCCCTTCCTCTCTCTGTGATCTCTTCCCTTCCTCTCTCCTACTGTGAACTCTCTCTGTCAAATAAATAAATAAAATCTTTAAAAAAAAAAAAAAAAAGAAAGACAACTGAAGAGAACAGTGAGGCTGTCTGAGGACTAAAACGGTTAAGTCGAAATTGGGATGGAGCATTGTATCAACCTTGGAATCCAATTCATTTCTGCATTTCTATTCAGCTTACACATTATCAGCTCAAAACTCTCACAGATAAACAGATGAAAGTTCTTTTAACAATTTCAGGACACTCTTTAATTAAAGTAACTCAAAAGCCTGAGAGACAAGTGAGAAATTTCTGGTTCACTAACAATGAACCAGCTCTCATTCCTTATTTAAAAAAACAAAGCAAACAAACAAAAAACACCCCCAACCACATCCCCATACAGAATCACCTGAACCATCCCTAGACTTACCTGAGGTACGTGTGCGACCACAACATAGGGAACAGTACATGGGTACCAGAGGGCGCTGGGGCATGACCTCAGCCTTCCCTCAGCAATGATACACTAAGGAAAACCTTTTGAACAAAGATGGCAGGAAAGCCCCTCTCTTCTAAAGTTTGAACACAAAGATCAAAACTAGTGGAACACAATGAAGATGAAGAATGAGTTGTTTCCAACACGTAACAATGGAGCATGACATATTCACACACACCCTTGACAACAGTGACAGTACCCCAACACCTGGTATACACTATGACCGGAAATAATCAGCAGCTTTACCGTCACACCCGTTCACAATCATCATTAAACTGATTTTTTACTTAAATACTGTACATTCTAAAGAGGTACATGCACTATGTTCCTACTCTCTAGAAGCCTTTGGTGGCAGACTATTCTGATAAGGACGAATACAATCCTATAATGTGCAGAAATAAAAAAAATTTAATGTCAGATTTTTTTCTTACTAAACCTAGTTCCGAGGGGATGCCTGGGTGGCTCAGTCGGTTAAGCATCTGCCTTCAGCTCAGGTCAGATCTCAGGGTCCTAGGACTGAGCCCCATGCGGGCTTCTGCTCAGCCGGGAGTCTGCCTCTCCTCTCTATCTGATCTTCCTAACTGCTTTTCCTCTGTCTGTCTGTCTCAAATAAATAAATAAATAAATTGTTAAAGAATTAAAAAATAAACCTACTTGCCAGTACCAAAGCTTAATAAAGATTTTGTACCTAAATATACTCTTGTTTAAGATGCATGTTCATAAAGTAAGTATCCAGACCATAATGCTCAGGTTTCCATCACATTCTGTGCACGTTGAAGAAAGACTTCTCAATTAGCAAGTGAATCTCAATCATTTATTTAATCATTACTTACTTTTCATACAGTTCATAAAATTCACTAGAAGATCCATGTACCTCTAGTGGTGGCCATTCCTTTTCTTTTCAGTTAAGAGAATTTTACTTAACCCAATCCAAGCTCATATTACATCTGACCACAACTCCTTACTAAAAACAAATAGAAATCCTCTAAACAAGGCAGCATTACACATCTATTAGAAAGAGATATAACGAAAGATACACTATGGAACTTAATTGGGAAAACACTCCAAGAACAGAAATCACTTATTCTGAAGAACTTCATTTTTTCCAATTTATACATTTTGTATACATTGTATATAAGTATCAAATTTGGATTTGCAGACCAATACTGTTTAAATTAAAACCCAGGGTCTCCAGATACCATGAATTAACATATAAAAAGGATAGCAAATAAGAAAATTATATGTTTAAAAGGAAATAATGTGTTTCCTTGTTTGAAATTTCTGAAAACACCTCTACACTCTCTCACCTAAAAAGCTAGCCATTGCAATTAAAAAAAAAAAAAAAAAAAAGGATGAATTACATTCTACCTACCAAAAGAAAAGGTATTTTCCCCTTTCTATGGTGCAGAAGAAAAAGTCACATCAGAGATAAAAATGAGTCTGTCTCTGTAAGCAAGCTATCAACTACATTAGCCCCGATGGGCTACATAAAAACGCTGAATACGCGATGGTTAAATGAATTTATTGGATAAACTTCAGTTCGTTGTTTTTAGCTGGCTTTACAAAAACAAGCAGCTTCTGGAAAACAAGATCATTCTGCTAGGACAAAATGCCAGCACTAGTCCTGCACGGGCTGTGCCTGCTTTGTTTTGTTTCGTGTTTTCAGTGCACAGGACACTGACATACTAATGTCGCATCTTACAATCCTCCTGAAGTAATCCCTGGCGAGGAGTGTGAATTCTGCTCTTTCAGAAACGCTGTCATTCATCTGATCTATTTTTCTCCCCTGACAAACGGACGGACTGCGGTGTGTCCCTCCTTCCCGCCACCAGCCGCGGGGAAGCAGCTTCAGCGTCTGCGGCTCACGTAGGAAACTTCAGGGCGTCTAGCCCCCAAGGCAGACTAGGAAAAAGAATGAAAGAGGAGAACTCTACCCCAGGAACACAGACTCACATAAGCATATGGGAACAGGACTGGGGCTTCAACAGCCCGAGAGGGAAAACTGAGACGTGCAGGCAGCTGTGTTGTTAACACAGGCTGCCACACAACGCCCCCCGAGGCTGTTCCCACAAGTGAAGGAACCGCATTTCACCCCCGTCTGACGACAGCTATTTATAGCGGACCCCCCTTCTCCAGACACAAGATTACGAATGCACGTTAGGTATGCATTACTGAACAGTGTGCAGAACCAAAAGAGGCATCATTTCATAGGTTATCCGAGTTTTTCCCCCAAATAGTGATGTCCCATTTTAAATGACTTAAATCTTCAACTTTAGCCAGAAACTGGGCATCTGAATTTAAAAACTCTGGGACAAGAGTGTTTTACCATCTTACAAAATAGGTGGTTGGAAGGGGGATTAAGAGACTCTGCTTCCCAAGGTCAACCAAAAGGAGAGAGAAAACAAACATTTTCACGGGGCCCTTCTCAACAAGCCACCCTCCACCCCCCAACTCCATGCCCGCCTCCCCGCACAGGCCTGCAGGGCAACCCTGGCCCCTACCCAGCCGTCCTTTCTGCATTGAAAGCCACGCACTGTCTGGCCCACAAAACCCGCATAGGACCGTGTGCCCACTGCCACCAGCGCCCAGGGACCCACCATCCTTTAGTGGCAGACTGTCTCCCAACTTCCAGTGCCATCCACTGTCATGTTTGTGCCCTCTTGGTGTATGTGGGAAAAGGTATGAAAAAAAGGTAAAAGCCTCTCTGCTGGAAAAGCAGCAGTTGGAATATAAGCCACTGCCTTTTTTTAAAATTTTTTTAATTTTTTAAAAGCAGGCTCCTTGCCCACCCAGCATGGAACCCAGCGCATGGCTTGAATTCATGACCCTGAGATCATGACCCCAGCTGAGATCAAGAGTCTGATGCTTAACCGACTAAGCCACCCAGGTGCCCCTAAGCCACAGCTTTTATATAATAAGCATGATATTTTGACCCCTGCCCCACAAATGTGAGCAAAGAAGAATTTTTTTTAAAGAAACTGGCTAGAAACCACAAAGAAGGTCTGTGGGGACTGGGGGCAGAGTCTTCTCACATGGATTTATTTCTGCTCAAAGCCACAATCCCAGTTGGATACCCAAAGCAGAAACAGAGTAAGCCACGTCACCCCTGGGCAAGGTGAGACTTTCTGGAGGCCAGAAAGGTGCCCCAGAGGCCAATGGCGTCAGCAAGACCCAGATGCTGATGATCCGCATTGTGCCCAGAAGGAATCAGCCCCCACTCTGCCCCAAGAGGTCGGCCAGGGGAGCCAGAGAAAAGAAATATGGTCAAGAGGCTAGCATGCTGACACCTCACCCTGTGCAGGAAGGAGGCACCCAGAGAGACCCCACTCCACCGCACAAAGTGGCGGCAGTGAGGGTTCCACATCTTCCTGAGCTCCACCCCCACTGCAGTGAGGCAACACGCCAGCCAAGCTGGGGTAAAGCCTCCCGCACGGTACTACATTAGACACAACCCACAGAGGCCCACAGCACCCTGCTGGGGGCGGTCAGCTTCTCGGGGCTCAGGCCAGGGGTGTGGGTCACTACCCTTTAACAAACACGTCTCAACAGCTCTAAGCTCTGGGCTGCAAAGCCATACAAGAGCCACGAGGGGTGACCCCTCATGGGGTCCACAGCCCTGACCATGCTGAGCCATTAGGACTCCACTGAGAGACCCTGCCACGTATTTCTGAATTTGGGGAGTGATTCATACACATCTGATATTTGACCATTCTCATGAAGGCTCCTAGTGTCTCTTACAAGTAGGCATTATTCTTTTCACATAACATGACAGTGGAACTGAAGGTCGGCATCGAGTTTATAGAACGTATCTACTGAGCACCAACTACATACCTGGCCTACTTCTCAGTGAAAGCCTTGCTTACTAGTGAAACCCAAGTCAGGGAGAGCCCTTTCCTAGGCACAGGCCCATAATAGGTGTCTGTGCTCACTGTCTTGCAGACTCACACACGCGTGGCTTTTTTGGTCTAATACCCCAGTTAACATGATGTAGCTGGAGAAATCCACATTTAGTTGTATCACATTAATGAGACCTGAATGGAAGGGTTAGTCAACTTCAAATTTTGAAAATAATGAAGAGATTCAAAGTAAAATTAAAAGTCAACTTCACCAGAACTCTATCTGAATTTGGGGTAAGTTCTTAAGCCTAAGAGAACAGATGGCTAAGATTTTTTCTATTTACTACTATGTTTCAAAATCTCTTCAAACTGCCCAGTAGTGGGACAGATCGCTTTTAGTTTGGTTGCTAAGGACCAATAACAGACCACTCCCTCCCCCACCAAAAAAAGGGAAGAAGGCAGCGATGTAAATATTGAAATTACTTTCAATGCAGCAAGGTGCACACCCTTGGACAGCCAAGGGGAGCTGGGACCAAAGCAAGAGCAGACCCACAGTTCCACTAAATACTCATTTTCAGATGTGTTCATTGAGGGGAATGGCAGGTGCACCTGGCAAACCTTTTGAAATCACTCTCTCTGTGCATTGCTTCCTTTCTCTCTCCTCCTCCTCCTCCTCCATGTGGGAAAGTGTCCTCTCTGTGCACCTGTTTGTTTGTCTGTCTCTGACTCTCATGGACATAAAGCTTTCCTTTTTAATCTCTCTTTCTTTCTAAGGAAGACAAGGGAAGGAAACAGAAACCAAGGAAACACACAGAATAACAAGACATTATTCTGTGATTAACTCGTAACTCTACATCTTGGCAGGGCACAGTCTCACAAACCACTCACAGAGCATGCATTCTATGTTATGACTAAAATGTAAAATTAAGAAGAAAATTCTGACTGGTCAGAGGGCCCTGAATCCTATATACAAACATCTGAAAATTAGCCAAGGAAATGACAAACGCACGAGAAGAATGTGGCCATGATCCTCATTATCTAACACACTGGTGTATACTGTCATTTCAGAGCACACTTTTCCCAACAGTCTCTTCCTTCTAACCACATCCAAAAAAATCAATGACTAAAAGTTCATATCCAGAAAAAGTCATCACAACTCTTGTAATCAACACTTAACGCCCATGTACGAAGCCCAAGTAATCATGTGCAAGACTTTATAGGCTCAGATAATGACATGTTGCCTGACCTTGGCCATAGTTTATAAATAGATTTCACTTCTTGAGCCAAGTATCCTTCTAAATTCTACTGATCTGAGATGCCTATTTATTATGGACTGAATTGTAGACCCCAAAAAGACATGCTGACGTCCAAGCCCCCAGCACCTCAGAAAGTGACCTTATATGGAGACAGGTTCTTTACAAAGAGGAAATTAAGTCAAAATGTGGTCATTAGAGTTGGCCCTGACCTGCCATAACTGGTATCCTTATAAGAAGGGCAAATGTGGAGTACATGAACAGAGGAACAAGGAGGACCCCCTGTGCCACTGGAGGGCTAGAGACACAGCCACAGCTCAGGGACCCCTGGGGCTACGAGAAGGAATGACCCCTCCCTGGAGCCTTCAGTGCCCCACTGACACCGATTTCAGGCCTCTGGCTTCCAGAGCTCTGAGATTTGTTGTGTGAAGCCACCCAGTTCTTGGTCCTCTGTGACAGCATCCCAACAAAACTAACCAGCCATCCAGAAGCACTATGACCAAAATAGGTTTCTAAGTTTCATGTGGGAAATAACTGATCTCAGGAGAAAATGAGGGGCACGCGTCGGCCCACACAGGCTGCTAGTGCAGTCCTTTGAAACATTGGAAGCAGCATGTACACACATTAGCCGGCTCTCAGTGGCGGTGGGGGTGTGCTGCCTTTCAATCTGTAGCCCAGACAGAAAAGGGTGCTGGTCACATTCTCTGCCCTCATCTGCCTGGCTCTCCTGGGACCCGCACAGCCAAGAGTCGGGGACTCATTCTTAAGGAACATGGCGTGTTCATCCATGCAATTTGGGAATCTTTTCCAAAGTCCAGCAACTTTTTCCCCAATCCTTCCCCCTTCCTCTGGAGAGGTACTGCACAGATGCTGACACAATATTTGCAGGTACTGAATGTGACCAAATAATACATCCTATGGACTAAAGTCAATTTCATCCTCTGATGCATCTTCACTCCAGGGTGTACAAGTAGCCCAAGCAGCAGGGACCATTGGTTTTGTGTGTATATTAAGTAAAACCTGGGTGGGAAACCCTTACTATGTTAATTCATTCAACATTTATTGAGTACCTGCTACGATGTGGGGCAGGGGTCAACAAACTCTTCTTGTAAAGGGCCAGACAATAGTATCTTAAGCTTTTTAAACCATGCAGCCTCTGTCACAAGTACTCAACAACACCCATGGCGGATGCAACGAGAAGCAGGCATGGACGGTCCATATGGGGATGGGAGTGGCTGTGTTCCAATAGTGGCCCGATCTGGCATATGCGCCACCGTCTGCCAAGTCAGTTTAGACGATGGAGGCACAAGACAGCCCTGCCCTCAGGAGGCTCTATCCAGCCTGAGAGCCACGGACTAGGCAAGCAAAGGGCTTTGACAGTCCCGCTACCCAACATTCACAGGAATCTTGCCAATGAAAGAGAGGGTCCTAAACTTTTAATTTTGGTAAGGGAAAAACTGGAGGCCAACAAAAACGAAAAGTGAAACAGAAAGGAGAGGAAAAACGAAGAGCCATAAAGAAAAAAAAATGCACCACAGATGAGAGGGAGTCAAGAGACACCATTCAATGTCACAGGAAACTCTGACATCACTTGCCTCTGTATTTCAAATGGGCTTTTTAAAAATCCCCATGAAGAGCCAAATGAACTACAAATGTGTAAAAGAAGAGGTCTTTAAACCTTCCCCCATTAGGGTTAGAGCGAGGTGCTAAATCCCTCCCTCACCACAATCCCTACCAACCATCGAACATGGCCGAGTTACGAGGTGAGAGTACTGTGCGTGATTGATGCTGTAATGAAAAGTCCCCAGGCAGAAACACACACTCCCCACACCCGGGCACCGTGGACATCTATTTTAACACGGCTGTGTGTGATTTACTGCCCCTGATTCTTGTATTAAACATTTTCAATATCTTTTAGCAGTTTGATAAAATCTGTTAAAATTAAATTCCAACCGCAATGCACTCATCCACACCTCAGAAGCAAAGGTTATACTAATGTGATCTCTCTTTATAGCCCTTGCTAAAGAAAAGAGGAAGTCCTTTGGCCAACATGTACCAAAGTAGTCATAGGAAAGCACGAAGGGGAATTTCTCCCTTCATTTACACATACACACACATGCACATACACACACAGGTTAAGGTCCACAAACCCTGTATTTGGGAACATGCTCCACTGGTCAGAAAGAACATCACCTCCAATCTGCTACAGGAAAATGTCACAGAGAGACCCCCCAAGCTGCACATATTTCATGCACAGACTGATCAAAATTAATACTGCATTGCATTATTTTAGACCCATTAAAAAGAGACCACCCAGTAGCTCAAATGTTTGAGATAAAACACCTCATATGGTTGTCATAACCTTCTGCTTAGTGACTTATTTAAAACTACAAGTGCCAAAATATGCAAGACCCCCAGCTTTCCTTAGGAGTTTGAAGACTATTTTTTGAACAACTTGTTTTCCCTAGGTCCACAGTCCAGAGTACGTACACACTCACCAAATACTACAGACAGAGGATATTTAGATGTAAATACCTAATGCATGAGATCATTGAAAACAAATCCACAGGAGAACGTGCCGCCGTTCCCACTGCGGTCAGGGGCACGTGATGCATTCCCCACGCAAATGCGCAGCTCGCACCCGAGCTCCCTAACCGAGGAGCCTATCGAGCTGGACGAGGGTGGGGAGGGAGGGGACGGGCGAGAGATCCACACTGGCAGGCACAGCAACGACAACCCAGGATTTTAGAAATTAAAAGCATTGTGGGCCCTGAGCTTAGACGGTACGGAACTGATCCCCAGAACCAGAGAAACAGACTTCCATCTGCATGTGCTCCAGGCCTTTTCGACTTCACGGAGTTAAGTTTAAGCCCCAGTCACAGCAGCCTGCCCGAAGCCTGGGCCCCGCGGCAAGAAGGCACCTCTCTCTCAGGTCCAGTCCTAACCTCCAAACACATGGCCAAGGACAGCCAGGAGCCATCACGGCCCACGCTCAGCCTCTCTCTGCAAGGGCCCATTACAGTGAGCAAATGAAAACCATCTCCGTCCAATATCCCAATAACTGGCTGAAAATCTGAGGCAAAAATGCCCTTGGGATCAACTTTCCAAATGTACTCGCTCAGCCTCTCCCCTGCCGCCCTCCAACCACCCATCCAACACTTTTTCTTCTAACTTTGGCACCAAAACCCAATCCTACATGGCCTGAAAAGGCAAATGACGGCAAGGCAAGTATATGGACCGGGCTGTGGCGAGAGGCGAGGGGCAGGTGCAGAGAAAACATTCTGGGACCAATGATGAGCCTGCACCCTGAGCGGGGCCAGCGGGAAAGGTGGTCTGAGAGCTCCATTCTGCACCTTGCAGTGGCAGGGAGGGACCTGGCCCCACGTGTCCACCCACTGCCCGCCCAGGTCACTGATACCCACAGCATCACAGGAATGGCCAGAAGGCAGAAAACACATCTGCTGCTCTGACTTCCCATGACGCGGGGCTGGTACGTGTCTGGGAATACTGGGCACGTGTAGGTACGAGACACTTAAACGTTCACAATGCTCAGTTAAAAAAAGCAAACACAGTAACGTCAGTAAGACCTCGGCAACCGGCTCCTCACTAAGGTTCCCTATCCCATGTCCCAAGCCTCCTCCTCCTGCCCCCGCTCACCCATGCCAGACTCCAATCCCACAGTCCAGGCCACGGGGGCCAGCACGGTCTGCACGTCTGTTAGGAGTCTAAGGTGCTTGCGGCTGGCTTCGAATGAGGGGACCAACTTTAGTTTCAAGGGCGAGTACAAGACACACCAGGAAGTGGTATTGAAAGGGGGGAAGGGTATGAATAGTTTCACACAGACAACCGCAGAAAAACATTAGCTTCTCCAGCACTTACGCCAGGTAGATGAAACTCAGAAATGGTGCTTGTAGAGAAAATTAGAAATGGGTCGGCCAAAAATGCATATTTTAAAAATGAGAATCTTAAGTCGTCAAAAGCTAATTACACCGATTACACACAAATACAAACCGCTGATAGCCTCCAGTTCTAGAAGATAAACCTAGCAGGCTATTGTGTCATAAAAACATTTAGGGTATTTACACTGATTCAAATCTAAGGAGCCAATTATAATTTTGTGAATTTTCTAACGCATTGTTTGAGTGCCTTTTTACTTCCTATTACATGCAGAGGTGGCTCCACGGAAGACAGCTCGAGGCGGCAAGACGGAGGGACAAGAGGGGAGTCTGGGTCGTTTGGCAAAGTAACTAGGCAGTGCCCTCATCCTCAGCAGTCCTGAGACAGAGCTTCAGGATCCTGAATAGAAGATTATTACCGCATACCTGGGGTGCCCGGCTGGCTCAGTCAGCGGGACACATGACTCTGGGTCTTGGGGTCGGGAGTTTGAGCCCCACAGAGATAACTTTTAAAAAAATATTTAAAAATATTTTACATAAAATATTTAAAATAAAGTTATTACTGTATATCGTCACCCCCAATTCCAAATTCAACCACACTGGCCTCTCTTGTTCCAGGCTGAATTCTGTGGCCTGCCCTTTTCTCATTAAAAACGTCACTGGTAACACAACAGGAAATCGACAAAATGTTGAAAGTGGAGGTAGTAAGCAAATGAAACTCTTTCCCGCACCGAAACAGACCTGGAAGAGCTCGGCAGAGAGGAAGTGGCGTGGGGGAGAACCACGGGAATATATCCAAAGGATCCTTTTTGTAACCAAGAAAATAAAGGCATTTTAAGAAATTATCCCCTAATTACTAAGGAGCTGTTAACAGATGAAGTCAATCTATATTTGCTGATGCATAAACATATCCAAGATATACTGGCAGAATGATATGTACAGCAGGAAACCATTTGTGTGTGTGGGTGTGTTTAAAATGCTCATATATGTGCAGACAATTTCTGGAAGTACGCAGAACCCCCCCCCCAAAAAAAGATAATTGTGTTTTCCCTCCAGGGGAGAGAAAGGGTGTGGTATTCAGGGCACTTTTATTTATTTTTCCACTTTATACACTTCTCTACTTTCTTCTTCCATGAGTATGTACTACTTTTCTATTAAATTTTTTTAAAAACCTTAGACTTTAAAGGAACAGAAAGATTTGACAGTAAGGCAGGTGCAAGATATTCAAGAATTGTTCTGTTTAATAAGAAGGCAAGAAACAAAAACATGGCTAAAAGTCTCTTCACATGCACAATAAATAACCGAAAACAAAAACATCTCCAAATGAAACATGGAGACAGCCCCATTGTTTGCAGAAACCCTAAAGTTGGTGCTTTCAAATACATGACGGAGTGAATGAAAGCCGCCAAACACCATTCCAGGATTGGGAGCTTTTTCAATAGGTTGGGTGATTTCTAGTTAAGACTGAAGCTGTAGAGCTGGGAACAAAAGCCATCAAAAAGCAAGGAGGTGACATCCTGAATATGAATGAGGTGAGGGCAGCACTAAGAGGGCATCACTAAAGGCAACGTATGCGCCCGGGAACACAAAGGTGCTTTAATGTCTCACGCCCAGCTTGAAGAATGGGTTCCTCCACTGGGTGCCCAAATCCTAACTCCTAATTGCAGCTCCTGAGCACGCTCGGGGACTTTCACAATGTCCCTATTTAAAATGCTGCTCCAAACAGGAGAGGGAGAACTGAGGCCCACAGAAGGGAAGGACTTGCTGAAGCCCCACGGACTAGATAAAGGTTTCTCCCCTGTGGGTGCCTGCTCTCACCCATACGGCCAATTCTCAGATTACACTCGTTGAAAAACGTGAAAGGCACAGAACTTCAAGGTGTGACAGCCAGAAAGTATCCATGAGTCTATTTCAGCTTAGGTCTGCTCCAGGCTACATTTCTGAACAAGCCACGCTGGCTGCTGAGGGCCTGGGCCCTGGGGCTGCCCAGGGGACATATGAGTCCTGACTCCTCCTTTTCCCAACATGGGAAAGTTTCTTAACCTCCCCGTCTGTCCTAAGCGACCTCGGGGTGAACTGAGGAGAACAGCTTGAGGGAGTTCCAACTTATGAGGGTTGTTCAAGGTCTAAGTAAGATAATAAAAGCATTTAGAACATGACTGGATAGAGTCAAGACTCAAAATTATGTTACGTATCCTCTGAAGACATCAGCCAGGTCTCCTAATCTGCTCATTCCTTGAGGTTAACTAGCAGGCAGAAAATACTTCTCTTTGCTAGTAATTCAACCGTAAGGGATGACCAAATGGACGGGGTGTGGAAAGGGAAGCAAACGAGTGAGCACCTGCTGGGATGTACCAGACACTGTGCAGGACTTTTAGAAATCCAGTGAAACGACCTTCCCATGAGCTCTGTGAGCAGCACTCAGATCAGTAGACAAAATCTGGGAAGGTTCTGGAACCACCCAAGATCCCTGTGGTGCTGGCATGTAAGAGACTGGACTCCCAGAGCCCATACACACCCACCACGTCACACTCCAACAGTGGATGTTTGGTTCTAGTGAGGATCAGGATTGCTTTTCTCAATTTACTGTTGTTCTCTCTCTCTCTCACACACACACACACACACACACACACACTCTCTCTGCCTGTCTCTCTGTAATTCCTGCTCCAGTGGTTGTTCTTACTCGGCCTAAAGGATAAACTTAAGTTTGCATGTGATAAAGGACTTTGCTTCATCAGCTTAAGCCAAAGCGATGATGAGCCTGAACTGCCAGGACATGGACACACAACCTCTCCCATCCTCTCCAGCAAGACCTGGCATCTGAGCACTTATTTGGCCTACTCTCCCCTCATCTCCACCTCGCCTCAGGGGTCCAGGGCCACATCAGCCTGCATACCATGCCACGTGAGCTCCACCTTCTCCACCAGGGCCCCTGGCCAGCCCCTCCTCCCTTGCCGACGCTCCCTGGCCGTCCCTCCTCGGGCACCCCTGCACCACTGCCACTTCACCTGACCTCGCCCTCCAGCTGGTGAGAAGCTCGGAAAGCATCAGACAAGTAACGGAGATGCTTCCTGCACAAGCGCTTCTGCCAGGAAGAAGGAAAAAGAAAAACCAAATGGTACCTCAAGTAATCTCACTGAGAATCAAAGTAAGAGGAATCTGAAGATACTGTGCTCGTTCCCATCAAGCCCGATGCTGTCAACCAGCTAGAGAATAACTTAATTCCTCTCCTAACAGGCTATGTCTCCACGGTAACCCGCCTGATGCTGTGATGGAGGGTTAGTATGTAAAGGAAAGGTAGGGCTCGGTGGCATGGCTAATCCAACAGGTCCTGCTCGCTGTGACGGACACACAGGAGCAGCAAGAAGGGCGCATCCATGCACGGTTTGGGAAAGGTACGTTAAATGTGAAAACCAAGGAGAGTGGAGGAATTTTGCAGTTGCTCACAGTATAAAAACTTATCAGACAAAATGTTTGCCAAGCCTTATCGCATTCAAAACTCAAACTTGGGCAATAAGAAAGTTGAAAAAAGGCATGAAGGCCAAAAGAAAAGGACTTAAAATCAAGATGGCAATCAAGACACAAGTCACACAAATGATATGAAAACAAATCTAAGACCATTCAGATCTGCAGTAATGCACTAGTTTGCGAGGATTTAATATGGTCCAATTCTGTGTTTGCTTTATCTCCAGAAATCAATTAGTAAAATAAACCTGTTAGCAAGGACTCAGTCAGGTACTGTGAGCAGTTTCCTCCACGATGGATAAAGTAATCCACATGCCTTTATTTGCACGTATTTTCCACTATATTCAAAAACAAAAATGAAGCCAGAGAGCAAGTTTTCTCCCAACGATCTTATTTTTAGGCCTCAAAACTCTTCAGGGGATTTAAAAAAAAAAAAAAAAAAGCCTGCTATCAAAGGCCTGACAGAATGTGAAAGTTCTACAATGAGGCATCCATTAACATTATAGCTCACCGCCATTCACAAGTGTTAGTCTTATACAAGTGATCGAGTGCAGCAGGCCTCGCCGTGGAGACCAGTCACCAGGATTCTGAGAATTTCCCGGATCGTGTATTTGAATTCACTACAATGCTTTGTCACTGGGGGTTTCTGTGTTCAGTAATAATGTGCTTTGTTCTCACAAGTGCCCCTCGCACCTGCCAACTGAAAAGAAAGCCATAGAGACTTTTGCTGGACAGTGCGCAGTCGTGCTGCCCTCTAGTGGATCCTGCGGGCACAGCATTTCTAAAGATGGACAGGGTGAGGGGGCGTCCGCAGCAAGAGTATAAGAAAACCAGTGGATACAAAAGTTAACCTATGAAAATATATAGTGATCTCTCCTAAAAATTCAACGGTATTCGATGGGCATTGAATAATCATGTCTGCAGGCAAGAATTGTACTCAAACTCAGAAATGTATAGATAGGTCTACGCATGACTTTAAAATTTTATATACTGAAAAACTTATGCAAAGTGTATCTGTATCTATACATGTACATACATAGATAATACACGCAAACACACATACATTTACTGCACCTTACCAATCTCACACTGAACAAAACAGAGACAATTCAATGTCCATAGGATATACTGGCTATGTTAGTCTGGTAGACAGACAAAGAATACAGAAATATAATTCAGACACTGTGGGAAGGAGGGAAGATGGGAGAGTGGACTTAACGAGGCTGTGTGAGTCTGCACTTAAGGTGCAATCATTTGCCAGGATTCAGAGCAGAAAAAGAAATACTTAAAATTTAAGAACAATTACCAATCATCAGGGAGTCATGAAGCCACCAGTTTAAAAAAAAAAAAAAATCATGCCTTCTTTTTTGCTACATATTAAAATCACACCAAAAATTAAATGTCTCTTAAATTCATAACTAGTAAGATTTCCCTTATAAAACAAAAGCAAAGGGGGGGAGGGACAAAGTGGAAATCAAGCCACATTTTCATAATAGTCCCCATAGTATGTTAAACTACACTAAGTAGCTAACTGTAAAAATATTCAGTACATCTAGGTAGCAAGAACCGTTACATCTTCTGAGATACCTTAAAAATGCTATTATGACACCTATAATAATTTTCATGACAACATTCTAAAATAAAATCTAACTATTTTCACATCACACTCAGACCTATTTCCTCTGGAAAGCACTGCAGGCTCAGCTGCCAGCAAGAGCATTTAATGACAAACTGGCAGTGACCTCTGCTGGCAAGTCTGGGAATCACACCCCAAAAAGCAAAAGTCTTGGCTTTCATTTCTGGGTATTTTGAAATAAAAAATATCACAAAAGAGCTCAACTATTTGGTCTTAAAAACAGTCCCCTAACCTGGCTTTACAAAGAACTTTAAAAGCTTACACGTTCAGCGGGTGTGCTATGATTTGGAAATTAGTTATAACTTGAGTTCAATCATCTACAAACATCTTTGTCTTTGTTAGTATTTATGATTTATAGTTCTCCCTATAGGGAAAATAAAATTAAATTCTTTCAAAATTCTTGGGAGAGCAAGATAAAATATGAACTAAGGCTATGTGAGGCTATTTCAAAGAATATTTCTTACTAAGCCTAGAGTCTTCATGCCATTAGCATAATACTTAAAATTGTCTCCCGTTTCAAATTCATCCTCATCTGTGAAACAAGATATGATCAGGCATGAAGGTAGACAGATAAAGATGATACAAAACCTCATCGTGGAAAGGTGTGCATGGGAAAAATACCGTATTTATTATGACAACCCCCCGTTTTAAAGCACATAGCACTTTTTTTTTTCCTTGTAGGAAAAAATAAAAAAGAACACATGCTGGGTTTTTTCTTTAAAAAAAAAAAAATGACTGAAGCAGCCTCTGCAGCATGTCTCCTCTCAGGACGGTGCAGAGGGACCAGAGAGAGGACCAGATCTCAGCTCGACCGGGGAGCAGGTGAGGGGTCTGGAACTTCAGCTTCCAAGCAGCCAACCCAGCAAGGTTCTCAGGAGAACCCAGGTACTGTATGTACCTACCACACAGACTCGATAAACACTGGCTTTTATATGAACACACATGCAGAAGAAAACAGTCATTCCCTCCACTTCCTTCCACAAAACTGTCGGAGGTTCTATATTAAGGGCAGAAGAAAACCCCAACTCCTTGGGTCAGCATCTTCCTGCCTCTTGTTCGGGTCAGGAAAGAACAAGGAGGGCCACACAATGAGCAATGAGGGTCCCACAAAAGCTAAGCCACACCCTTGCACCCTCCCTAGTCCCATCCTTTGAAAGATTTCAATGTTCTCTGAAGCCAGAACTGAACCTCACCTTTAAAAAGGCATTTTTTTCCTATCTAAATTTTAAATGTGCACTCCCTCTGACCTAGCAATTGCATTGCCAGACATATACTCTGTGGTATATATTCTAAAGGGTTCACCACAATGTTGTTGTTTTTATAAAGAAGGGAAGGAGGGAGATGAAGACAGAAACTATGATATATTAATAAATATGGAATATTTTGCAATCATTAAAAAGGACAGAATGTGTCTAACATGTACTTGTCAAGAAAAAGACCCAAATGACACATTATGTTTAAAAAGGAAAACTGCATTAGACAATACTTTTGTAGGTTTCTCTGTACATTTAAAATTTAAAATTTCTGGAGGTATCTGCCCAAATACCAAAAAATAAAAAAAATTATTCGTGATTAATTCTGGAGAGTGAAATGTGGGTAGCAATGATAGGGTATTTCTGGTTTGTTCTTATCATTATTCTATGAGGTATGACTTCCCTACCATGAGCATGCTATATTTTATAATTAAATGAATGCCGATATTGTATTCTTACTTACGTTAAACACACATCTGAGGCCAATGAGGAAACCACAAAGGCCAGAGCTGCAGAGCAATTCAATCAAGCAGGTCTTCCTGCAGGCACCTGCCAGCACTCTGAGAATCAGAGGAAATCCTGGAAAGCCTAAGGGGTTGGTTGGGCCTATCTTTGCTTCTCAGCAAGAAGACATGGTCCTACCCACACTACCTTCTGCAGAGGTGGAACCTAGAAAAATCTGAGTTCTGAGTTCTGTGATTTAGTCCAATCTGTCACTTAACTGAAATCTTTCACTTAACAGTTACTGACGGGGCCCCTGGGTGGCTCAGTGATTTAAAGCCTCTGCCTTCAGCTCAGGTCATGATCCCAGGGTCCTGGGATCAAGCCCAGCATCGGACTCTCTGCTAAGCAGGGAGCCTGCTTTTCTCTCTCTCTCTGCCTGCCTCTCTGCCTACTTGTGATCTCTGTCAAATAAATAAATAAAATCTTTATTAAAAAAAATTTACTGGATTGTGTACTACATCCAAGTCTCCTGGGCTCTGGGCCATCCTCGAGGGACACATCCTGGAGACACAGCGCATACAATGTAAAGAAAGAAGGAAGCACCAATAGGGCTATTCAGTCCAGGACCCTGCCCTCTCCCCACTCCCGGCTACACCCCCCCCTCATGCTCCCAATGGCCCCGGGGTCTCACAAGCCAATGGGTGCGTGGCCATGAGGAGCCCTGAGCAAACCAGGATGCAGTTCTTCACCTCTAAGCCCACCCCTCGTCTGTGCAATGCAGCAATAATTCACCAGCTGGTAGTAGGTGCCTGGTGAGATCAGCTCAGCAGGTGCCTGCTAACGGCAATATTCAGCAACATAACACTAACTGTATGTACATGGTGTGTCAAGAAGGCAGAGGAGGGAGATGTACCCCTGGAGTGCTTCAAGGGAAAGAGGCCCCACCAACCAGCTGCAGCGGAGTGGATGCCTCCAAGAACAACAGTTCGAGTCCAGTGTACACATACCTTTTCCACGGAGCCTCAAAAAGGATTAAGTGATAGCCCATACAAATAGGAAAGGTCAGCTAGGGGGTAGGGGGTGGCGCAGGACCAGGCCCCCTGTGCTGAGGCCCCTCCCCCCACCCCACCCCAGCCCCCACGCAGGCCCAGGCCCTCCTGACTCCTCTACACCTTGCACGCTGCCTTACCTTTTGCCATTTGTGTATCCTCTACCTTTCCTCCACCGATCGGTCCAACCACCCCATTTGTGTGCACAGTTGTCACCATTCTTCCGGAAAATGTCCTTTTGCTTTCTGACCCCTCCCTAAAGAACCTCTCCCGGGATCCGCAGCCACAGCCCGAGCAGCCCTGTCCAGATACTTACCTTCACCACCCGCCCCACTCCTGGGATCTCAGGTTCCTCCCCTCCACTCACTGGGAACCCTCCCCCGCCCCAGCCAGGCCCCCAGCCTGTGCATCCAGTTGTCCACAGGCCTCAATCCCTGCCCCCAGAGACAGCCGTGGGGCCCCAGGCTCTGCTCCACAGCCGTGGCTCGTTTCCCACCCCCATCCTTCCTCCTCACTGGCCTTAATGCTGGAGGCTTGCGCAATACCCCAATTTCAGTGCCACACTCCAGATCCACTGGAGGTATGTGAAATTTCCCCAATGATCACCCCGCTCCTGCCCAAACTTGGTCCCCTTCTCTGCTGCACTTGCCAGAAACCCTGTCACCCTCCTCGCCCACACCCCACAGTGAGCTGTTCACTACAGCCCATCAACATGTCAACCTATCTCCTAAACACAGTCCTGCTCAAATCTGTACGCCCTCCCCTCTCCATTCTGGCCAGAGCTACCGTCTTCTCTCCCCTAGACTCTAAAAGCTCTGAACCGGCTTCGTGACCCACAATGGAGCCAAACTGCCTTTTTAGAACACTCATCTGCTTATTCCCCCCTCAATAACTTCCCCACTCTTATAATTGATCCAGAAACCTTAATATGCTTAGAAAGGGCTTTGTTGAAATGTTGCCCCATCAGAGAAGAGGGGGAAAAAGGACTATGTAAAACAGCACTCCACACCCTGGGTCACTTGGTCCCAACCCATTTTCTCACACTAACAGCACTTACGCCCTCCTGACATACTTTATTACTATTAACTGTCCACTGCCCGCCTCCACAACATGAAGACCACAAGCACAGAACCTTGCCTTTTTTGCCAAACCTGGAAGCCTGCTGAGTGGTGGATGGGCCCACCACCCTCATTACCTCCCACTGAGCCCTCTCCACTGCCTCCAACTCTGAGGAGTCCTTTGCACCCCCAGAAGGACAGACTCCTCACCTTCCCACGCTCATCTCCCCTTCCCAGGTCTCCCTTCCTTAATCCTTCTACCTGGTGACTCCTATCCATTTATCTTTGGTTGAAAAGCAGCCATTGCATGGACGGCTTCCCCAATCATCTCTCCCAGGATGAAGCCAAGTAGGCCTTTACCTGCCCTAATGGCAGGCCTTCAGCTCCAGAACAGCAAGATTCAGCTCTGCAACAGTCCAGGTGGGAACACGATTGTGGCAGGTACCACATGCGTCCTTCGCACTGGTATCTGCCTAGTCGTAGCCCCCTCCCTGACCCAAGTTCATGTATAGAAAGAGCTCAAAGCAACCAGTCAAGAAAAAGAAATAAAAAGCATCCAAATTGGAAAAGAAAAAATAAAACTGTCTCTTTTGAAAATAGCATGATTTTTCTATAGAAAACCCTAAAGACTCCACCCAAATAAGCAGAATAAACAAATCTAGTAAAGTTGCAGAATATAAAATCAACATACAGGGGCACCTGGGTGGCTCAGTGGGTTTAGGCTCTGCCTTCGGCTCAGGTCATGATCTCAGGGTCCTGAGATCGAGCCCCGCATCAGGCTCTCTGCTCAGCAGGGAGCCTGCTTCCTCTCTGCCTGCCTCTCTGCCTACTTGTGATTTCTGTCTGTCAAATAAATAAATAAAATATTTTTTTAAAAAACCCACCTATAGACTCAGTGCAATCTCTAAATAAAATCTTTAAAAAACAAAACAAAACAAAACAAAACCCACCTATAGATTCAGTGCGATCTCTACCAAAATTCCAATGGCACTTTTCACAGAAACAGGAAAAAACAATCCTAAAATTCATATGGAACTACAAAAAATCCCGAATAGCCAAAGCAATCTTGAGAAAAGCTAGAGGCATCACACATCCCAATTTCAAACTATACTACAAAACCATAGTAAGCAAAACAATATGGCACCAGAATAAAAACAGACACATAAAACAATGAAATAAAATTGAGAGCCCAGAAACAAACCCTCACATACACAGTCAACTAACATCTGACAAGGGAGCCAAGAACAGTCAAGGGGGTAAGGACAGGTTCTTTAATAAATCATGCTGGGAAATCTGGATATTCAATGCAAAAGAATGAAACTGGACCCCTCTCTTATACCATTCACAAAAATTAACTTGTAGGAGGTTTAAGACTTAAATGTTAAGGCCTGAAATCATTAACCCCCTAGAAGAAAACACAAGAAAAGAGCTCCTTGATACTTGTCTTGGTGATGATCTTTTGGGTATAATATACAAGTACAAGCAACAAAATAAAATATCAACAAGTGGGACTACATCAAACTAAAATTCTACTGCACAGCAAAAGAAACAATCAATAAAAGGAAAACAATGTACAGAATGGGAAAAAATATTTGCAAACCATACATATGACAAGGGATTAATATCAATCATATAAAGGAATTCATATGACATAAAACAATGCCTGAACAGACATTTTTCCAAAGAAGATATACAGTCAACCGGTATATGAAAAGGCACTCAATATCAATAACCATCAGGAAAATGCAAATTAAAACCACAGTGTGGTATCACTTCATGCCTGTTAGCATGGCCATCATCAAAGGGACAAGCGGTAACAAATGCTGGTAAGAATGAGGAGAAAGTGTCCTACTGGCGGTAATGTCAATTGGCGCAGTTATTATGGAAAACAGTATGGAGGTTCCTCAAAAAATTAAAAACAGAACTACCATACAACGCAGTAATTCCTTTCTTGGACATAGATCCACAGGAAATGATGTTACTATCTCAGAAGGATTCCTGCACTCCCCTGTTCACTGCGGCATTATTCACGAGAGCCAAGACACGGAAACAACCTGAGTGTCCATTAATGGATGAATGAAGAAAGAAAACAGCGTGTATATGTGCCATGAAGTATTAGTCAACCATGTGAAAGGAAATCCTGCCCCTTAAAAAAAAATGGGTAAACCTTGAAGGCATTAAAAATGAAGTTAAGTCAGAGAAAGTCGCATACTGTAGGATCTCACCTATATGTGGGAATCTAAAATAGCAAAACTCTAAAACAGAGAGCTGACTGGTGGTTGTCAGAAGCTAGGGAGAGAGGAAATGAGTGAAGATGGTTAAAGGGTACAAACTCCCCGTTATAAGACGAGTAAGTGCTGGGGATCTCGCATACAGCACGCTAACTACAGTTAGCAATGCCACTGTGTATCCCCGAAAGTAGCTCGGTGAGCGGATTTTAAATGTTCTCATCAAACACACACACAACATGTCACTCTGTAGGGTGACAGATGTGCTGACTGCGGTTAGTATAATCATTATACAATACGCAATGTATCAGATCATCAGGCTCTGCACCTTAAACTTACACAGTGTTAAACATCCATTATATCTCAATAAAGCTGGGAAAAAAGAGGTCAAGGGACATCTGTACAGTGAGTGAATAAGACAGTCTAGGCACCTGACAGTTTTACAGAGTCTAAATCTGTAAGTGTCCACCACTAACTAAAATAAAAGTAAACAGGCAAAAAGGCCCTCCCCGATTCTGTTAGTTTGTGCTTCAACGTTCATAAATACAGCAGCACTACAACCCCCTAAATTCAGGGTTCTGTATTTTAAAAAAACATCGTTTCTCAGGCAGATCTCAAACGGAATGATGAAACACAGAAAAGGCTTAAGACACCTGAGGATGAGATACGTCGGTGCCGGGTGTGTGGTTCAGGTTTTTATTTGATTTACTTTTTGCATACCTTTTTAGGCTGCGAACACCACAAAGCTGTCCACAGTGACTGGATATGGAATTCTGAGACAAACAAAATTCAAAACCATTTCTCTGTGCCTCTGGGGGCTTTCCGAGTGCGAGCCAACAGCCACCCAGGCTCACAGCTCAGACATCAGCCCAGCAGAGACGGATGCCCTGCAGCCGGACGCCGGTAAGACACGCAGGGAGACCCAAAGGACATGAAGACTTTGCCCTGCTCCGCGGGAGCTTTCCAAGCTTCCTATTTTCAAAACTGCTTCAGACAGGCAGCGGCTGAGTCCTGAGGGCCCAGTTCTGCACTACGACAGCTGACTGTGGGGACATGAATGCAGGTTGCTGGGCTGTCATGGCCACTGGCATGGCAGCTGAAGAAGGGCGTCGTCTTCAAGGGTCCAGGCACCCAGTCTGCTTCACACATGCCTGGTGCCCACAGAATCCCGGAATTCCTCCTGGCAGCTCGTTTCAACAACAAATCAATAGAATAAGGATAAAAAGATGCACCTTTGACTGTGCGACCCCAGTTTCTGGAGAACGTTGCTTCGGGGGGACAGAAATAACCACGCAGTCTTTGCATGTGTTGGGCAGGAGGCATTCATTCGGCTTCAGAGCTCTTGCTCCATGACAAGGAAACTGGAATTCTAGTTCTTCCACAGTTTATGAATTTTAAGAAATCTGTTTGCAGAGTGAGAGTAAAAATACACATTTTAAATGAGTACAATAAAATACATTTCCTTGCAGTACTGGGATAGTCACCTAATTTTCTAAGAGGGACATCTCTTAGGATCGGACCAGCAAGGGAATGCAGTTTAAAGAAAATGGCATTAAATGAAGAAGCAAAACAACAGGATTCCAGACTCAGTGCTGCCACGAAAAGCAACTAAGAGTTTTTTGTGGGCACGTGTTTTCAGCAGGACAAGAAGAAAGCCAGCGTTTAGAAAGTAGAAATCGTGGCCCTGACAACAGGCCTGCGTCGGGCTCCTGGTCTCTGTCTCTGGAGCAGAGGAGCCTCTGTCCAGCCCCTCCGTGTTACCGTGCCATGAAAGCAGAGGCAGAACTGCTCACAGGAACCTGGCACCACTCAGCTCGCCCCGACAGCCAGCTTCCTCAGCCCCTGCGAGGGACTGGCAGGGGGGTGGGGAACAGCAGGACCAAGACAACCAGTTAGAGTCCTCCTGTTCCCAGAGGGCCTAGTGCCAAGGGACAACAGGCCCAACACTGCCTCTAGAGCTCAGGCTACACACGCAGCCCCATGGCCTCTGCCAGATGGCTTTGAAGGTGATCCAAACAGTCCCCTTATCTGTACACAGTGACGGGGGTGGGGACAGCTGGCAGGCGTGGCAGCTGCCCCTCTCTACACTGAGCATAGGCTGAACCCTCCAAACCCTGTAAATATTGCATCAATGGATGAATAAAACTTTCCTAAGAAATGGAAAAGGGAAAAAAAAAAAACATAGAAATGCAAATGGAGGTTACCAAATGACAGATTTTTAGAGCAAACTATAAAAATGCATTATTTACATCTGACCTGTTCTGATGCTGTTATTTGTCATAAACCATTTTGCTACTAAGAATAAAACTAGAGGCTAAAACCTAAAATGGAAAGGAATTAATGGATTAGCTTTCTGGAGAATCACTCGGATAGTATCAAACCCTCATAAAAGTATACAATATAGTGACTAAGTATAACTAATCCCAAAACACAGTAACAGTGCAAAACAAAAATAAAAGTTTTTATGAAAGAGGCAAGAATATGGTTATAATATCTAAATATTTATAGTCAAAAATAAATCATGCTTTTCCCAAAACTATGATCAAAAACTTTCCATTTTTGTTTTTAGATTAGTGACAGATGAGTGCCTATCATAAGCCAAACTTCTTCTTTTTTGGTAATCAGAAGTAAATCCAGGTACAGGAACAACGGACTGTCTTCCTTCATGAATAGGTTTTTTTTAAATGTACTTTTTTATTGAAATTTTGCCCTAAAGCCTTCTCTGCTGTCCAAATAATTTCCCAACTGCCTTTCAAATTAAAGTTTTCATCTCTCTCCCCTATGGTGCTCTGCATTACAACATATTTTAATGTGTTTAAATGACAGCAGTGTTATAAAGTGTTATTTCCCATTGAAAATGGTCATTAATATGACTCCATACCTCAGAGAGCACAACAGTAACTTGGCAATAGAACAAAGTTCGATCATCAACCACTAGTAATCTGAGAGGGGAGTCCTGCTAGGACGTTATGTCTACCGTGGAATATTCTTCACATGAGCACATTCTGGTCACCACTGAGATGGGAACATTGCCCATGCACCATCTCTGATTTCATAATCACATGTTCTTATAGGTCATTGCTGTCCCCCTCTCCAAATCTCCACACACTTGTCATGGTCATGGTCCCCTTCGACACCAGGGCCATACACCGCCCACTTAGGTGTCTGTTTTGTGGAAATGTGAAAGTATCTGCTTTTATTTTATTTAAGTAAAGAACTGTATTTAATTACTTTCTCACCTTGTCTGCTATCACACACCTTGTACGAGAAAGGACGGGAGCCTAAGTTGCTCTTGGGAAAGAGAGCTTTGTGCGCGCGGAAGCCTGGGTGGGCTGCACCCAACCCAAATCACGGCTCGAGCAATCCATTACTCGTCCCTTCCCGTGAACACCGTCCCACCGTCCACGTCGGAGGGTGAGCAAGGGGCCCCAGCGCCCCTCGTGCGGGCAGGGGTCTGCCTGCGCCCCCCGCGGTGGCCAGCGTCAGGAACAGCGCCCTGAAGGGCTCAAGCTACAGCGGCACAGGAAGACCGGATGGAGGGGGATCCGGCCGCTCCGAAGCATCCGCGGGCACAGCTCTCACGAGGACAGCACTCCGACCCACTGCCGTCCACGAGCTGCACACCGCCGTGTGCTCTGTACGTAAACAGTACCGGGCAGGAAACACAGACCCTCTACAGAGCTCTCTTCAAGCTTACAGGAACAGATCTATGCCTGACAGGAAACCCGAAAGATCTGAAAAGTCCTCTTCTCTGGACACAGTCAGCATCCCAGATGGAGGAGTAGCATTTATGCCCTTGTCATTCTTCAGCTAAAATGCAAACAAGCATCGCACAGTTGACCTGCTTGCCTTCCAATCCAGAGGAGAGGTTTTTGCTAACACCTCTGAGAGAATTCAGAGGACGCGTCAGCTTTAAGGAAAATTCGATTGAATTTTCGATCGAAGTGAGCACCACACTGGGACCCCTAGCTCAGTACATCCTGAACCTGGCAGGCAGGGGTGAAGCGTGGACGCAGGGCTGCAGGGTCTCAGAGGGAAGCCTGGGTGATGAGGGGCAGAGGACAGTGCAACGAGCCTGCTGGTGCTCCGTCATTCCCCCTGTGCGTGCAGAGACATACCAATTCCAGACAGAACCAAATGTGCAAATCCCATCTCAAATACTCACGAATATACTTGTTCATGAAGAGAAACACGGTCTTCCTCCTCATGTTGCCATGTGGCGTGCACATGCGTCTGAGGGCTGGATCTGAATTTCATAAACAGACCACAACCGTGTGTAATGCTCTATCATCTTAAAACGCACATGTGAACCGAGATTAAAAACCTATAAAGGCAAGTTGAACCGCAGAGCAACTGTAATAAATGCAACCATGTTAAGTCAGCTTCAAAGAAATTCATAAAAGGAGCTCCAAAAACATTCATGAATGTTTTATAGTGTATTTTTAATATTGATGTATTTCATCTTAAAACAAATGCCAAGAGCTGTTGTGAATGCTCCTCTTTTCATGTCGGTGACGCCGCGAGGGGTCTTTGATAGGACCGAGAACATGGTGTGACGCTGCAAGATGTAAGGAAGAATAGGAAAGCTGAGAAATGTGTGCTCCTCCAAGTGATACCCTTCAAGCGGCCCAGCTCTCTCAGACGGCTGCTGGCCACTTCTAGATGGACGAAGAGTCCCGCTGCCCTTTGGGAAGCGGTCAGAATAAAATCACTGCACTCACGGACAAATGAATCCCCCAGAACAGGCAACTAGGAGCACCATTTTTAAATATGGCCATGGAGCTCTCTGTGCCAAACATTAAGTGGATAGCGTTCAGCTGCTCCCGGAACATCAGGATTTATAGTCCCCAACAGTCACACCTGACAGAGAACTGCACACATAGCATACAAAGGCATCACGTGAGCATTTGTGACTGTACATGAGTTCTGAAGCCCAGAAGACCGAAAGTGTCTTGTGGCTGATGAAGTCAAGGGCTGGGCATCTGGGCAGAGGAGGAACCCTAGAGATGAAATGGATTTTTTTTTTTTTTTAGTCGCTTAATTATCAGAGAAAGGCTAGCAAACATGAAGAGTCTCTAGGGTGGGCTGCTGGAAATTGTGTCCACAGTCAATGCACCGATTAACGTAGGTGTCACAAGCTCTCAGGTCAGAAAGCACAAAGCAACACAAGTGAAAAATAAAAAGGGTAAAAATTAGCACACTTGATCACACCTTGGATCGATTCAACCTTACAGTGGCTAGGTAGGCTCAGTCCTACCCCCGAGTGTGTGAGTAATTGTGTCTATCAGTGTGCAAAGAGCCATGGAATACAGATAACACGCCCCTGGCATAACTTGCACAAGAATGAGGTTTTTGCTCCAAAGCTCAAGAATCAATATAGTCCAAGACTTCCCATGCATTACTTTGTCGGTCCAAGCAGAGAGCAACACATACTTTCTCCCAAAATCAAAATCTTTTCTTTACATCCTGAGCGTAACAATCCCTGGATCGTCTTTGTAAAAGGGAACATCAGAGAAAATCCTCTCACAAAACGGTTCTACCACCCACACACAAGGAACTACCCAGAGAGCAGCAGGCTGCACACAAAGGCAGGACGGTTTACACCAGGGATCAGGGAAGGTGGACGCCAAGGCGCTCCCCAAGGAGGGGGGGGACACATGCCGACCGAGACTCCATTCTGCCTGAGCCTCGAGCTCTCCTCAGGGACAGCGTCCAAGGCACCCCGGAGAACCTGTCCATATAGCGGACACAATAATAAGCCCTTCTTCGGCGCGTGTCCTTTCCACAACGCCTAGATATACCTCCAACTCTCCAATTCTGAGGCCGGCATGACACTGAGATCACCCTCCTGCCAGGCACATGTGAAATGAGGACACCAACAGCCGTATCTTCTAGAGCCAAATGATGGTCCGTGACTAAGACTATAAACACCGTTGTGGTTTCACTCTCGGTGAAGTCGTGGAGGTTGACTTTGGTGAGCAATTTTAATACTGTATGCTTGTAAGAGATGTGGATCTTAGAAAATCTGTACTAATTATTTTAGCCCCTTTTTGTTCTGGAAAACCAAGATTACTGGTTGGGGGGTGGGGGCAGAACACAGTGGACTGACCAGTTGCTTATCTCCTGGGCACAACTGAGATTTTTAGCACATACCATCTTACTCCTGGCCAATTTTACACTTCAAAGCGTAATCACTTGATTAATGGCTGGCCCAAAGTAGAGGCAAGTTCCACGAAGCAGACACGGTATCCATTCTTGCTTAACAGACAATCCCCATGGTCTATGTGCCTGGCCCATGCCAGCAGCTTTTCCTCCTCCCGGTTCTCACTGAGTTCCCAAGCAGGCTGGCTGGCAGTGAGTTGTGCGGACACGTGCATGATTTCAGGACATCCACGCCACTTTGCCAGCCTGCTGCTGGCCATCAGGGAGCATATCAGCACCTGTGATGTTGGCTGATGGCTGACAAGAACGAGATGTTGGCCTGAAAAGCTTTCATGCCTCTTCCTGCCCTAAATCCTTAGGGGACATGAGGAAGAGATCTCTCTTAGCTTTTCCCCCGAAAACAAGCACCAGATTCCAGAGAACAGAGAACGCACCCAGTTTAAAACATTCTGCTGGGGTGCCTGGGTGGCTCAGTGGTTGAGCCGCTGCCTTCGGCTCAGGTCATGATCTCAGGGTCCAGGGATCGAGTCCCGCATCGGGCTCTCTGCTCAGCAGGGAGCCTGCTTCCCTCTCTCTCTCTCTCTCTGCCTGCCTCTCTGTCTACTGTGATCTCTGTCAAATAAATAAATAAAATCTTTAAAAAAATAAAAAAAATAAAAATAATAAAACATTCTGCTAAATAACCATACGGATGTTAAGGCCAGAAGTGAAGATATGATAGGAAAAGGAAGATTCCAAAATGGCACAAATCCTTCAAGTTATAGACAAAAGTACAAAAACAGAAGGAGCTAGAGGACAAGCTGGCCTAAGAACAGCACATGGACTGAGCTACGGGTTGTGCGCAGGACGGATTGTCTCACTGCCTGGCACACAGACCTCGCCGAGCCTGTGGCTTTACCAGAAGATCCCGCCTGGAAAAGACCGACATAAACCCTAGAGAATGAGATATACTGGCATGCAAGGCTTACTGCAACTGATGTCCCTCAACTGGGCAAATTCTTCAGTGGTAACAAGGAGCTTAAATACAAAGTAACCAGCGTGTAAGTGGGTTGCCTCTAGCTTGTTATACAGATGTACATTTCAAATAAAAAGCTGCTAAGTAAAGCAAATGGAATGAAGAGCTGGGGTAGCATTAAAACAGAAGTGCTCATTTCAGTGATAAACTGTACAGCTCTGAAGCTGGGCAGCATGTGGCAACACACACACACACACACACACACACATTTAAGAGGGAAAAAACTCTGTTAACCAAAATCACTTTTAAGGAAGAGAACTTCGAGGATCTTATATAAAGACTAATAATCAGAAAAATTTTATTTGAGGCTAAGTTACAAGGGCTTCATTCTTAGGAGGAAACAAATTATGGTCAAGCATTAAAAAGGAGACAACACTTGGATGTAGAACCACTTAAGCAAAAAAAAAAAAAAAAAAAAAAAAGCCTCATTTTCTGGTTCCACTTGTGGTCCCCTGGTCAGCACAGATGGACCCCATTGGCCCTTTCCTTTACCCAATTCCCTACCAGCTTCTCCTCAGTCCCCCCCCCCCAGAGATATGTTCATCATGTTTAAGACCTGAAAAATCATATCTTTTCATTTTCTCCCATTTCCACAAACTTTCCTCCCCCTGGGAGCAAAAAGGCTTCCACCAAGGAACATAAAAACAGCATGTGTAGCATGAGACAGCAAACCTAAGTTTGGAAGGACACAGGAAAACACTCCGATCAACAACTTCTATATAAAAACACACAATTTCTGAATTTCTGGCCTTGGCAATCCCCGACAGAGGACCCTGGATTAGCAGCACTCGCTGTGTGCGTCCCCAGGGGCGCCTGGTTCGGGAAAGAAGATTCTGCTCTCTGTGACATACCACTTGGAGACACAATGCCAGGGCGGAAGGATGAGTAGAGAGACATTTGTGCCTGTGTACACTCAATCACGGTAGAATTCTTCTAAATTGCTTCCCATTAACACAGAGGCATGAGTTAACAGAACAATTCACACCTTGTCTTTATCCCTTGCTCTAATATTAAAACTGACAACCTTTATAAAAATATGAATGTGACTACATGGCTCTAATAGGAATTATGTAAGGACAACACATTCAATGCCCATAAAATTGTAAAAAAAAAAAAAAAAAGTTCAAAGAAGTATGGTAAAGAGGGCGCCTGGGTGGCTCAGTGGGTTAAGCCGCTGCCTTCGGCTCAGGTCATGATCTCGGGGTCCTGGGATCGAGTCCCGCATCGGGCTCTCTGCTCAGCAGGGAGCCTGCTTCCTCCTCTCTCTCTCTGCCTACTTGTAATCTCTCTCTGTCAAATAAATAAATAAAATCTTTAAAAAAAAATAAAAAAAAAAAGAAGTATGGTAAAGATAACACCCCCCCCCACTGGTTTCTGGGAAGGGATATGCAAATCCAAACAAATGACAATAATGATAGCTAACATGTATAAGGTGATACTGTCTACCACATACTGCCTTCACCTTCACAACAACCCCCTTCTGATACAGGTACTATTATCACCATTCTGCAGATGCACTGAAAAGTTAATTAACTTGTCCAGGGTCACACGGCCAATAAGGAGCTGGGCTGAACTTGAAATCAAGCCACTTGAATCCAGACTGTGCTCCAGAACCCAGGACAGACTGCTTGCCTCTCTGTGGGAAAATATCCACGACTCTCAACGGAAAAGCCAATGTTCCGCTGATGGAAAACAAAAATGGAGTTCCACAGTTGCACGAGAACCCTAAACAGCTCAGTCATACCGAATCGCAAACCAAGGGCAATCCCAAAGCTTATTTAAGTTCTTCTTTCTCCGTTTCCTTCTCCCATCCACCTTCCCAACACAGAGTACTCCAAAACTCCACCCTGATGCCTAGCTTTCAAGACCTTCCATTTGATGACTTGTGCTGAGCTAGTCTCTAAGGCAGACACTCTGCCGTTACAAGGACACATGATGCGCATTTCCACGTCTCTGCTTCCCTTCAGGCTAATGTGCAAAACATTTGCTGACCCTGACCTCTTCTTTGTCAAATCACAATCTGTCCCTGATTGCTCACGACTGTATCCATTTCCCCCATCTACACCCCAACTGCCTTCTAGTGAGAACCATAAAATTAAGTGCTTAAAAATTACTCTGTATTCTTTGCTGGTATGAAAATAGAAGAGCACATGACAAATGTTTTTTCTGAGCCCAGCACTCCACCCAGCATTTGCTAAGCACATTTGCAATTCAAACCTGTTGTTAAGAAAACAGACAATTCTCTTATATGAACAAGGGATTTATGTGTGCCTTAGCGTACTCCCTCTGCAATCTTACTTGTGTTACACTGTTCAAAAGAACAGGTAAATTCAGCTTATCAAGCCATTCCAAATCCCTAAAAACGGGAGTTTGAATTGTACATGACATGAAGACTCTATATAAATTTCTCTTCTAGAGCCACCTGCTTAACTTTCTCACACTGCACAGTGTTTGTCTATAAACCTTTCTAACATATCAGTTCACATCAACGACTTTATGTGCTTTATCTCTGAAAGCCAACGGCATGTCCTTAGCCTGTGTTTCTCCTGATCACCTAGGGCCCAGTGGAGCGGGGGATCATAAGCAGGATATAATCAAAAAGCCTGCGAAAGAGAGCAGAAGGCAGAGCAAATAAGGGAATGAAACTCTGGAGAATATGGCCATTCTCACTTTTTAGAGACAGTAAGGAACTTGGTTGGCATTACGTAGGGTTTTACAAAGAGCCCTGGGAAGGACAATACAGAGAGTGGGCACAAGGGGGAGCCAGCAGGTCCGTCGTAAAGTTAACTGGAGTCTAGGAAATTGGCTTTAAAAACCAAAATGTTCACTTAAGAGAAACTTTAAATTCTATTAAGCCACAAAAACAGGAATGGGCAAAGTTTAACAAGAGAAGCAGTGTGAGAAAGAAGTAAAGAGTTAGATACAGATTCTCTATGCTCCTCAGAACTGAATTCAAATACCATAAATATTTTTTCATGTCATCTTCAATGAGAGCTCAAAAACAAACATTTGAAATGATGACATGGAAATAGCTCTCCCACACAGTAGTACAATATCAAAAATCTTCATGACCTATACATCTGAGCTTGAAGAAAAAATAAAAACTTAAAATTCCCCTCCTTTGTCAGATTTATTTACCACCACTGCCTCCTCATATGCCACAAGAAGTATTTTTGGGCGGGTCTGATGGTGGTGGGTTTTGTTTTGTTGTTGTTGTTTGTTTGTTTGTTTATATATTTTATTTTTAACCTCCAAAATGTTTTCTTGTTGTTGTTGTTGTTTTTAAAAACCATCTGGAAGACATTTCTTTCCAATATCTTCTTGAGGTTCCAGATAACTGACCTTAATTCCGGGAACTGTTCAATGATAAATATATTGTCAGTAAAGATTTAAATATTGCTACTAAAGATGTAATTATAGATGCTCAAGTTTTCATACTACTGAAGCACATCAATTAAAATTTGGCACAGTTGAAGGAAATCAGGGAACAAATGAAAAGGGAGCTGACGTGTATTTCATATTGAGCGTCGCATAATTATTACCTCCTTTTGATAAAGATGTTCCAGAGAGAAGGCACTAGTGCTGTGCCTGTAATCACTTTAATCATCATTCAATACAAAAGAACCAATCCGTCAAAATCCAAAGGGATTTGCTTATTGTCATGCTTTTAGAAAGCTCACCAGGTATTTCCAAACGCTTCCTAATGACAATAATTAAACATCTGGTAATGGTGACCTACTTGCGGCTGCTGAACTTCCTTGGATACTCTTTGCCATTAATTATGTACATGCTGGGAATGGAGAGAGAATTTACATTATGAATAATAACTCCAGACCGCAGGAGTAGTCAGAAACCCACAGGAGCAGCTCCCCGCTGTCCTGGCTGCTATCTGTATTAAGGCCTTGTTAGCGCTCTTGGATTTGGGAACAGATGCCACATAAAAACTGCAGAAGCACCAAGCTAAGGCATGCATACAAGCCGGGTGTAAACATGTTGTGAGGAAACAGCCTTTTATTAAACATTCAGAACGGTGCCCAAGGGGGAGAAGAGCCAAGCTGTCACGTTTCTACATTTCACTCCGTAAGGAATTACGTGCTGATGCTAACTTTGACTCTGAAGTTTTGCAAATAATGACCAGGTCTGTTAGATCCTTGGCAACAGCACAAATAAGAAAGGCCAGAACAAGAACTTGCACACTTTTAAGCACTATATTCCTGGTTCCTTACGTTTAGGGGTGAGGAGACAGGGAGAGAAAGGTTTAGGAAGCATGAAATTCATGGAGTGCTAGAAGAGCTTTTGTCCAGAGAAAAATAACAAATAAGTTCACTTACACCTCATTAAAATCAACTGGTATCTATTATTCTAATTAGATCGGCATCTTCCCCAAAAGCCGCAAGATTTCACTGACATACTATGGCTACCTTCTACTTTCAGCTTTATTTAGCAATTCCAGAGATCAATGAAGAAAGTGGCATCATTCCATTTTTTTTTTTTAAAGAGTGTTTAGGTTTTTTACCCTTTAGTAAATTTCCAAAAATATGTACCAGTACTAATTAATACCTAGATACTAGTTAGAGTATTACTTAGAATAAACTTAAAAAAATATATTTTATTATCCAATTTCCTTAATCCTGAGTATCATTTAATATACACCAGTCAGGATCCAGTGAGGCAAAGATTTTAATATAAGGAATTTAATATAAGAGAATTTAATATAAGGAATCAGGTAAACAGGTGAACTATCGGAAGCAGCTACACCCTTAAAGCTAGAGAAACAGAGGAGGAGACTGGGGTGGGTGGGACCTGGAACCTTGGGGTAGGGGTGGGAGGTCCTGGGCAGCTACCTGGCCCTCTGAGGGCAGCTACACTGGAGCTGGGAAGTGGGGAGGTTAATGGAAGGATTTCATGGAGCTGGGGCGCTGCCTTAGGGGGGCTTGCCAGGCCATGCTAGTCCCCTAGGCGCCCAGAGGGGCTGAGCAGAGCTGGTGTGCTGGAGGTCGAACTGGGGGTGCTCAGGCTGGAGCTCCTAGAGGCCTGATGAAGCTGGTATGGGGGCTGCCAGGAAAAAAGCTGAAAACCTGAATCCGCCGGCACTCAGTGACCGAAGCTGGGCCACGCAGACAGGAACAGCAAACAAGCAAGAAAAAAACAAGTGCCACCTCCCCCTCCTTCCTTCCCGTGCCCACCGAGAGGGAGCAACTAGTAAGGCAGATGATGCGGAGCAGAGCAGAGCATCAGGGCAGGATTGGGTGAAGAATTAACAGCTTACTGCTGGCATCTTAGCATGGTGCCTTCATCCCCTCATCCCTGGAATGGAGAAAGCACCAGAACCCTTCACAGAGTGGTTACCGTCCCGTTTGTTAAAATGCATCAAGTACTTATAATTGTATCTGGCACAGAATAAACACTAAAGTGATACATGATATTATTTTCAAAGATTTATTTAATTTCTACTACTTTATTATTAGAATTTATCCATAGAATCCATCTTAATAGTAAGTATCAGTGCAATATGAGAGCACACATAAGCACTGGCTTGGTCTACACCCTAAGGAACCTGATCCTAAATGGCAGATATTAAGAGCGAGGAGCCAGGAGACCTGGGCCCCACAGAAGGCTCCGCCTCCAAAAGCAAATCAACACCTGCCACCTGGCCTGTGTTCCTTCCATTGAAAGAGGAAGCCAGACAAAAATTATTTCTGAGGTTCCTTCCAGTACTGAAAATTTTTGCAATTATAAAAATGCTTTTCAATTTAATTTTAAGTTTAAGACTAATTTCTAAAAGTCCTTGATTTTCATTAAGATTTGTCAGAGGGAGAAAACTTTGGTCCAAACACACATAATATCAACATAAATGCCTATGTGATTCTTCCCTAAACATGGACAGTTTAAAAACTTAGAACAAAATTTTAGAACATAAAGTACATTTTAAGCATGGAGTATGTTCCAGGTAAAGAAGAGAAGATCTAGAACAGGCACGCCACGTTGCGTAGTGGCTTATGGGGAGGCTGCCATGGAGCTGTGCAGGGCAGGCCGGCGTGGCCATAGACAGTGGCCCCAAACACAAAGCTGCTGAAATGCATAAACTGGCCAAAATGAAAATGCGTGTGGTAAGAACGTGTACTGACCACTCCCTCACTGACCCAAGTGCACACCAAGGAACACATGGCCAGAGAGCCTCGGGGCGATGAAGCACAGGTTCAGCAACCATTAGGCATACCTTGGCTGAAAATGCCAACACCAAAGCCAGTCAGCACCAAGCACGAGCGCGAATCGCGCTCAGCAAGAATGCACAGAGAGAAGTCACTCAACTGACAAGCTACGCCCAGTTATTTCCAGACTGGAAACCTCTTTTAAAACCTGACAGAGAAGTAGTATGTTCTATTACAATACTGTCAAACCATTTTCTGTGGTTATTGTGTCCCAATTGGCCCCCCTATCTGATACCAGCATTGAGGAACTGAAATCTGCTAATCTAATGAACTAGCAATTTTAAAAATGTAACTTTTAAAACTGAACTGACAACAGATATTCTTTCACACATTAAATTACCTGCCAAAAATCACCATTTACGTGTAGCAGAAAGGGCTATGATTATGACTAACTGAACTGGTAATAGAATTGTGTATAACAAAGACGTTTTCATCTTTTTACATAACATAGCCCTTCAAGACACTGGGAATCTCAAGTGAAAAACCTGCTTCTTAACTGAAGCTATAATTATTCTACCTGAGAAACAAGAGACAAAAAGATGCATTTCTGTACCCAATATGCTGGCAAAGCTAATTCATTTATGACTAATAAAGGAACAGTTTATGACAAAATAAAACCACTTTCCAATATCCTAAAACAAATGTACAAATAAGACAACTCGAGACATTCATACAGTGCAAATGTCAACTCTTTTATTGACAGCTTTGATTAAGGTTCTGTATTTTCTCCCCCAAACTGCTAGCATTTGATAGAAGGAAAATGACTTGGCTTAAACACTTGAGTGGCCTGAAGGAGGAGAGAAACAGGGGGTAAACTATTTGCTCTGGAGCTTAGAAACAAAGTTATTAAAGCATAATCTTGGGGGACACCTGGGTGGCTCAGCTGGTTAAGCCACTGCCTTCGGCTCAGATCATGATCCTAGAGTCCTGGGATCAAGTCCCACCTCGGGATTCCCCTGTTCTGCAGGGAGCCTGCTTCTCCCTCTCCCTCTGCCTCTCCCCCTGCTTGTGCTTTCTCTCTGTCGAATAAATAAAATCTTAAAAAATAATAATAAAGCATAATCTTTGCACAGGATAAAGGGGAAAGAAAAGACAACGGACATGATCTAGCTCTTCATCTCCCGCCAAAACTGGGCAGGGATGGTGATGCCCAGGCCTTCATCAAGGTGCAGGGATGGAGAATGAAAGCATCTGGGATGCCTGACAGCTCCACCTCTCCGTCAAAGAAGGGGCTTTCCTGTTGGTGAAAGGAGGCTTTGCCCTTCAAATACACCCTTCAGAGTGGAAGGTGGAGCATTTTGTGCAATTAGCATTGCATGAAGTTCCTGAACATGGAGCAGTACAGTCAAAGACAGAGGCACGCCTGAGCGTCCTCAAGGTCCTGCTTCAAGATCCAGAGCCCCCAAGTAGAGCCGTATGCTGTTGCTTTCACCATGGCAGCACCGAAAACGTGCAGTCTAGTGCCAGGCACAGCGCCACCTGCCACACGTTACTGGAGACACACCTGAGAGGGGGATGAGGTTGCTGCTTTGTGCTCAGACCGCTCCGCTCCCCTCTCAAAGTGAAGGAAATGAACTGTGGGGCCCCCCTTCTCTGCATAAGCAGTTTTCCTCTTTCTCAAAAGGCTCCTCTACCTGCAAACACCTGGATGTGGGCAAATCTGGGCGCGACAGACAGACACACTGACCACAGGGGATCAGCTCACAGCTTGGGAGCTGCCCCTGCCTCAGAAGTTCCCCGTGTATGGAACATTTTAAAGAGCTTCTGTCATTTTTTATCCACAGAACTTCTGATGTTCCCTTTTTCCAAAAAGAATTCTTTCCCTGTATCGAGTTATTTCAATATATAACAAATGCAATCAGAACTTTTTTCTTAGCCAAATTAGTGGGTGTTAAAGTCTGTCAGTCCCAACAAGACCATGAAGAGGTACATTCGAAGCAAGTCTTTCTGTGTGAAACACTGAGTACCTTTCTTCTTATTCACTTCGGAGCTCTTAAGCATGCTCTGACCTACTCTTCTATAATGGCTGACACACAATTCGCAGGTAGTACAGTACTGCTTCACGAACTGTACACTTGCTTATGTGTATGATATGTAAATATACACAGAGACAGAGAGAATGTCCAAAAGAGAAAATGAGGAACTTTCAAGAAAGGCCCCTAATAAAACCACAATTACCCCCCCCAAAAAAAAAAACTTTCCATAGAAAGAAAATCCAGAAAATTTTCCTATACTTAATATCATCTGTGAAAGTCATTAATAATGAAGATTCCAGAAAGCATTTATCAAAATAAGTCCAGTGATTCGAATAAACTAGAGCATAATCATACTAAAAAAGAAATTCTCACAAACCACATAAATTATCTCTAGATAAAGTCCAATCCTCAAAGAAAAAAAATTAAAGTATGAAAGGTACACTACTGAAGCATTATTGATTTTTAAATCCTCATGTGTATTCATGCAATATATACTAATCATATGGCTAATCAAGTAGCAAGAAATGGCTACTGACTTCAATCACTATAGATTCCCAATACAAAACAAAGTATCTAAGAAACTCCTTTTCTTCCCCGCTCTTTGTCAAAGCTCAAAGGTTAATTCAGTCTTACTGTTAGACTCTAGATGGCACTCGAGGAATAACTCAACAGGACTTAATCCACTCCTAGGTCTATCCCCCTAATGTCCACTAGAGGGTGCAACATTTGCGCATCTCCTTATGAGCTTGCTCCCCTTTCCCTTATCCTTCAAGGCAGGACCCCGGGAGGCAAGGCACACACACGTTAACATGGAACGGATGGCTCCAAAAACTAAAAATGGAAGTTTTAAATCTTGTGTGGACCAAATTTGAAGCCAGACTTTGATTTAGATACCGAACTTCTCCACCCTCAACAACTGTCTATTCCAGCTCTCTCAGAAACATCCTAAACTTAATTATAAATAGCTAGTGATTATTGACATGATTATTGACACAGATTGAGAAACTGGTTTGGAAATCCAAGAACAAAATCTAAACATTAAAATGAACACATTAACAAGGGCAAGGCAAGCTGGAAGGAACAATCTTCCTGTTAAAGTAGTAAGAACTCCATTTCTAAAAAAGAGTGACTTTGCCCCAGAGTTTCAGGAAACACATTTACCACAGCCAAGGCACCGGAAGCCAGCGGTGAGAAGACCAAAGGTGTGTTGCTCTGCGATGGCATTCACTACGGCTACTTCAAAAGCAGCACAGTTATTTAAAGCTGCCTTGTTGTCCTTGTAGTCATCACTGGGCCATGGAACATTATACAAAAAGAGTTTTATTTGACACTTTCTGGCACCGAAAAATGCATGATTTAAGAAGATTCTGTACCTCGCTCTATTTGAGATACATCCGCAGTAGACGGTTTGGAAACACTGAAGGACTCAAGGCGTCAGGGGACCAACCAAGGGTACCCACCTTTCCAGTGTAGCCAACCAGACAAACCCAAAGACTGACAGCCCAATCCCCAGCCCCGTGGACTTGGTCCTGATAAATGAAGCAGCATGGTAATGTCAACTACTGTACCCATGTTGAGTCTTAAATTCCATAGGAAATACTCATTATACTGTGATGATTTTGTTAAAAGAAAAACATCATAATAAGCTCTGTTCTCATTTGTGGGGCCTGAAGGAAAAAAAATACCTGCTGTTTTCATGTTCTCAGGTCACATAAAAGGAAGTGAGAAAAGAAAGAAAGAAACAAAGGAAAAGGGGAGTGAGAAACAGAGATTTTCTGAAAATCAAGGAAGGAAGGAAAAGCAGCACACTGATGCTGCCACATTTTCTCCTTCATCCCTCCACATCCTGGGCGGACTGTTGAGGGATACAGATCTTCCCCAGGCAGCCTGGGGCAGTCAAGGTGGAAAGAGTAATTGCCACTTGCCCATACATCAAAAGCAATGAAACAGCTGAGCGACGGACAGCTGTCCTCGGCCACAACTGCAAACGCAAACAGCAAGGGCTCTGAGACTGTGCTTGATAATCACAGCTCAGCCAGACTTCTTGGCCAGATCAAGAAAGTTCAGGTTCCACCCTGTTACACAGAATCCTTCCTAGTCGGTGGTAGGTCTGCGGTGGGATTCTATAAGCGCTCTCTACCCAATACAACGTGCTCAGCCCAGGTCACACTTTATGGCCCACACACTCCCCACTAAGTCCACGGAAGGTGTGAACTAGAAAGTCTCTCTCACAGTTCACATTTATTTGAGTCACTTCAAAATCCTATTAGAGCTGAGAGAAAGGAAAAAAGACAAAATTCTCTTCCTCCAAACCTAGCTTTAAAGGATTTCATTATTATGACTAACAATATAAATGTCTTCAAATCCAGGTAGAAGGGACCACTGTTTATAAACCCTTCTGTGTAAAGCTATACTTACATGTAAAAACGAATATTTCGTTTTCATGGAAATCAGGAGAAGAAGAAAAATCCTATTTGCCCAAAAGGGCCTTCTCAAGGCAAAGACACTTTGTATTAACTCATTTCTATTAGTTTCAACAAATACTGAGAGCTTCTTCCATCCTGGGGAAACTGTTCTAGGTGTCAGGGACATAGCTGTGAATCCAGCAGATGAAAACGGGAGACAGAGTTAGGGGGAGGAGAGGTATACCTCTGACTATTAACAAAACGATGCGTGGTCAGGTGGAAAATGTAATAATTGGCTTAGAACTACTGAAAAGAAACAGGACCTTTGATAGGAGACCTGTTTTCCCACATTTTGATGAATCGTCACAGCATCGGCATCAAAAAGTGAATTTTAAAAAATATTTTATCCAAGGTACCAAGTTCCTCAGATGCTCTTCAAAATATAGGTAAAAAACATAATCCAAAGTTATTAAAATTTGGCTTTCCGGGGTGAGGGGGCTAGGGAGAGGGTGGTTGGGTTATGGACACTGGGGAGGGTATGTGCTATGGTGAGTGCTGTCAAGTGTGTAAACCTGGCAATTCACAGACCTGTACCCCTGGGGCTAATAATATATTATATGTTAATAAAAACTTAAAAATTAAAAAAAATTGGCTTTATATCCTATAATGAGATAAAAGTCTACTATGAAGAACTAAAATATACACTCTACAACATAGCTACTTATGTATCCTACCAAAAGATTACACTGAAAAGCTATCCAAAGCCAGATAACCAAAGAATGACTGTTATTAATAAAGTCATGCTTTGTGTTACAGGGACAGAGATTCTTTTTTTCAACTTTTTTTTATAACTGACATACAATATTGTATTTCAAACTCCTAAAGAACATTAAATTCAAGAAAAGTAGAAATACCAAAAGGCTGATGTTACCATATAATGCTGCAAGATATACTTAAACACTTGGGTTAGTAGAAATTGAAAAGGGTAAAATCCCTGCCAAAATATGATTATATGTATTTCCAAATCAAAGAGAATTGATTTTTTAAGCCGTAATGTCAATCCTTCCAACCATTAGGAAGATCAGCATTCGCTGAGCTATGACTGCAGTTAGAATCCAGAAGCAGCATTCCTAAGGGGAAGGAGAAGTGGGTCATAAGCTTCAAAAACATGTTTTACGGTTTTAAAGATACAACTCTAAAATCGACATATGGAGGTGGGGGTGGAAATCCTGGGATTAGCTACAGATGGCTTTTGTTCCCAAGGTTAACTGCTCTTGCTCTCCCTTTCACCACTTACACTTATTATTTATGCAAACGTTTTTATTTTTCTCACCCACCCTCATGATCAAGAACAAAACTGAAGGTTTTTAAAGCACAAATCAACAAAAATTACAGCACACTTAGTTCCCAGCCCAGAATGGGAAACAAAATTTACCGTCAGCCGAGCACCCACTCTCACGGAGCAGCTACATGTTCCCACGTGGCAGACACAATCATCTTTTTTTCAATCTGAGAGAGACAGGTCCTCTCTGTGGTCATTTATCCATTACTTTAGAATATACTTTATGCGCTCTCCCTGATCAACTGCACTGTATCCACCCCATTTTATGTGTGCTCCCTGTGGAACAACTGTTGCTTTTCAGAAAATATATACTGATCCTCCAACTACCTAAGTTCTTTATTCAAAAGCCTGTCCTGGTTATATGGGGATGTAGCGAGCCTACTATCTGAAGGAAGGGCTGTAGAGACAGCTTCACTTCACTTCATTCTTTCCAGAAAACTGTATTCAACAGTCTTTTCTAAAAATACCATGAGGATAATAAATTCCATCACAGAATTTATCACCAACGTGTACTTCACCGACGTGCACTTCACTTCCCTGTATATTTAGGTCTTAGATGCTCTGAATTCATCTCTTTTCAAATCCATGATTACTCCAGCCTCCTTTTAACTTGGCTGCCATTTCAGAACAAACCCTCTTAATTAAAGAAATGTCAGTGGAGAATTGTGGACTACAATTAACACCTAGTGGCCGACACAACATTTCCCTAAGAATAACTAAGGAGAGCCTGCTTCCATGCAAATCAAAAATCTCTCAAACTGGGATAGTGTGTTTTTGGAAAGAAAACTTACCCGCCCTAGGACAATCGTAGGGTAGCAAATACTTAAGGTTTGTATTTTTTTTAACTAATATTTTGAGTACAATGATATGCACCTAATTGCATGGGTAAAGCTAAAGTTAATATTTTAAAAATTACATGCTACTCTTGAAAATATGAATTACATTTAAGCTTAGAAAATATGAATTGTATTAACTGAGGTGAGAAAAGCAAGAATATACAACTTCACAAAGTAAGAGTAATAATAGGTCAAATTCGATAATCTTTTAATATCCACACAGCAACGTCCCAAAATTTACCAAGAACACATTTCCCTCCAGAGAGAGGGGTGGGGGGGATAAGCAAAATGGATTAGGGGTACGGGCAGATCCAGGCTTCTGGTTACAGACGAAGTCACATACAGGAGAGGTAGAGCAGAGGGAATGCAGTCGATGACTGTGCAATGGCGGGGTGCTGGGACAGGTGGCAGCTACACCTGGGGTGAGCACAGCGTAAAGAACAGAGTTGCTGAACCACTACACGTCATACACCTGAAACTAATGTAACAATGTGTGTCAACTCAACCTCGATTAAAAACAAAACCCATTTCTCCTTTACATCTGGGTAACAATAGGAGCCAAAACTATCTTTACAGCTATGATTAGGAAACTATTCTGGTAAGGAAGCAGGGGAGGAAAAAAAAAAAAAAAAAGACCACCCTTCGAAGTTGTCCACAGATACACATTCTACTTTCCATTTAGCAATCTAAGTCACTCTAAGAAGAAAAACAACCACCTGTATAGTAACCACTTTATAAAAAAGAATTGTTATAGATTCCTAACTCATTAAATATTCTAAAGCAGTTTCCTATTGGCACTTACTGAGAACAGATGTTTTATTAGTGTCTTATGATCAACAGGGTTGTATTACGCCAGACAAACCTACATTTTCTCGTGGACAAAATGGGGCACATCCATAATGGAGAGAATAACTAGCATAAAAATGCAACTTTGTGTACAGCGCTAGATTCCGATTAGCTGTCAATTTTCCACAGGTGGCTCTTAACATGGAAAACTATGGTATGTTATCTTCTCATACACACACTAGACAGTGCACATTTCTAGAAAGTTTTTTTATAAAGATTTTATTTGTTTATTTGACAGAGAGATCACAAGTAGGCAGAGAGGCAGAGAGGCAGGCAGAGAGAGAGGGGGAAGCAGGCTCCCTGCTGAGCAGAGAGTCCGATGGATGCGGGGCTCATCCCAGGACCCTGGGACCAGGACCTGAGCCAAAGGCAGAGGCTTTAACCCACTGAGCCACCCAGGTGCCCCATTTCTAGAAAGTTTAACAGAAAACCCACCCAATTTCCTTTGCTGTTTACTTGTGCAGAAGTACCAAGGGGTTCAAAATAATCACCTTTAGGCCCTAGAAGATCAAGGCAGCATTCCTTATAGTTCTGGGTATTCTACTGACCAAGGAAGGCTTTTTAATAAAGTGTAAACTGTATATCTAACTTAAAGCTCTTAAGCTTTCTTCTTGAGTTTTTTAAAGATCATCTAACTTTGAGTTAGTTTTCCCACCATTAAGCATCTTTGTCAGAATGCATCATTCTGCTACTTCTACATCTAGATTGTAATTTTATATATGATCAAGATCTAGAAGTCAGCACATACAGATCTTCAGTAAATAACCTCCGTACTGGTAGTGAAGTAAATGACTAATCCACACACACGGGTCATGCACACATCTTGACGCACGGATTTCAACTATTTCCTTCAAAACCAGCCTCTGCTTTGGCTGAGGCAGATTTTTCAATCATACGTGCTTGAAATTCAACCCCTTGCCTTGTGAGCCCAGCAAACTGTCCAATATACAACACTTCAGCTTCTCTTACTTTTCTTTTTCCATTTAACACATGATTCACGATTTTCGCGACAACTCTCAGAGGTATCATTATACTCTTGTTCTAAATGTAACCTCCCACCTCCCCCCCAAAAAAATATACAGAACAATGATTTTGATGCTTATAATTTCCACAGAAACCTTTGCTCAAGCTAAGCGATACACAAAATTGAAATTATACGGTTGCTTAAATGTCACATACTGGCATCCAGCAAAGAAATGATGTTCTAAAGAGAGGATGTATCTTGCTTGAGGGGGGAAAAAACCTGTCTTTATCTTTATTAGTGTTATACACTCTCATCCATAAATTGACCCCGAACCTTTGTGCAGGAGGCCTAACAGAGCTCTTTATCTACACTGCCAATGTCCCCATGCCCCCTCCAAAAGACCACATCACGTCTTTAAAAGAAAAAAGTAACACATTTCACCAGACAGCTTAGATGTTAATCATTTAAAAAGCATGTTTATAAGAGCAGAATACCATGCCTACTATCACCACCACTGAAACTACAAGTAATTAGAAGTAGTTTAGGACAGGAAGTTAGAAATGCTCAGCAAAATTTAATTAAACAAATTGGATTTTGGCAGAGAACTACACCCTACTTCTATAAACAATGCCACAGAATCCTTAATGGCAATGCAAGGCACTCATATTTAAATTCTCAAGTATCAAATGCCAACACATAGGCCCCCACCCTTGAGTTCAAGCAGAGTTTTAAATTCGAAGCTTCTTCAAAAGGGAAGAGAAAGGATTCTGCCAACTGAATTAGTATCCTTCATTTCCTCATTCCTTGCTGGTATTGGTTTCTGTATACTCTACATAGAAAGTTTCCTTTCTTAAAAACAGGCTTTACTCTGTGTCCTTAACTCAAACTATATTGATCTGAACATAAACAATGCCATACTGAAATGATTCAGGATTGTTCAGAATTCTTAACCAACAAACATCTATTATGGTTGTGATTTCTGCTGGAGGAAATACATTGCAGAGATTTGGAATGTCTCAGGGCTTGATCTGCTTCTAACAAGTCAGTATTCGCCATAATAATAAGGAAAAGCAAGGGAAAAGATAGAACTTAAACTACTCAAGATTTAGCAAATCTTTAAATTAAGAAATCTGAGGACCAAAGTATAGAATGGATGATACAAAATAATTTCCAGTGTCCACCTCTATAGACCACTGAGAGATGTTCTAAAACACAACCAATCATAAACTTCCCAGATAAATATTGGGCTGATTTTGAGCTATAAAAGAAGGAATTAGTTCTGAAGCATTTAACTGTAATGTTGAAAAAACAATTTTTCACCAGTAGAGACATGGATATTATTTAATTGAGCTCAAGAAGAACCATTCCACCAAAAGGCCATGGGGGTTGGGGGGGTTGGAGAACGCAATCTATGGCTCTAGTCCAACAATAAATTATAAAGGAAAAAAATTGTATTTTGTGTGTGGTGTGTGATTATGTCTAATTCTTCTCAATTATTATAGTTTGGTAATTGAAAAATAGCTCCAAACATAGTAACATTAAAGAAGGGAATCTTTCCATTTCTAACACAGTACTTTTAAAAGACATGCTAGGCATTATTTGGACAAGTTATATATTCAGCACATAAACAGTAAAACAACATATCAAGAAAGCACACAGCCAGAATCTCTTCCTAACATTTCTATTTCCATTCAGTAGCTTCAAAGTATTTTTTAGGAAAAATAAGTTTCATTCCAAACAGTCTTCTGGAATAATATTCCTATGAATTTGTATAAATATTAATTTGCTTATATTCTAATATTTTGTTTATGCATAAAAGTCAGTGAGATGTTGGGTAACATGAGGGTCCTCCCAGAACAGTGTTTAGTAGGAGATTTCATATTAGTAATCAATCTTCCGATAACATCACAACCTTGTGTTGTAACACACGATAAGCAATTTAAACCCACACGGTAAATCAATAAACATACACACAAATAATAAACATCTACAAATGCACTGAAGCTACAGAGCAATGTTCAAAGAAATCAAGAAACTTTTTCAAAAGAATATTAAGAAACAAACACAAGGAATGTTAATTTTAACCTCAAAGGAGATATAAAGGGATCAGAAATTTCTGTACCAACCTGCCTTTTGCTGACTTCTGACGTAGCTCTTTTGAGGTTTGAAGACCTTGAAAACCTCAGCGCTTTCACTGAATCCTTCCGAAAGGTACCAGAAAAAGTGTAGTACCTCTTTGCAGGTTTCCTCTTCAATCTGTCTGCCATCTCAATCCATTAGAAAGGCAAAATCCACAGTGACTCAGATTCCAAAACTAACTACAGAATAAAAGGATTCCCAAATAAATAGTCGCCAAAACCCAGACACATGATCTGTGTTTTGCTCCGTCCTCTAGGAAGGGTAACTAATTGAAAACAGGTGGGCAATATAGGACAGAATCGTTCCACTTAGGTGACCCTCAATGGAGACACAAGCTTTGCATATGGCAGCATTGGTTCCGGGCTCACCAGGGAGATCAGCAAGGAGCTCCACCACCCCAAATGAAAACAACCATCACCAGTTAAACAGGCCACAGGTAGTCTGTCAGGAGTAAAACAGGGTGTAGCAACACATCTTCAAGTCAGCAGGGTGTGAGTAAACGCACCAGGTTCAAAGAAGTCTCCTTAACTCATTCCTTGCCAAAACCGACAGCAGGATAGGATGAAAACACAGCTCCTACTTCAAAACAAGAGCCCTCCTAGCACTATCTGTCAATCTCCTGGAACATTCTCTTCTTCCAGTGAAAAAGAAATGAAGTGATCAAGTCTTAAATATCCACCTTTTCCCCCCAAATATACACCTTTTACTCTGAAAAATACAGGACAAAATATGCACAGAGAAAAATGAGTTAGTTGTCTGGAATACCTCTCCTGTGTCCCAGGAAGGAGAGGAAAGGTGCTCTTATGTCCTTTCCAAAGGCATCAAGAGCATCTTTTCTTCACTTTATCTCAGGTCTAATTGAACAGAGGCTGAGTGTGAGGAGAGATCACGAAAGTAAGATACCCACGAAAACAAAGAATTAGGTTTCCAGTGAGTACTGGACATTACAAATATCTGCAACACAATTAATACTCATTACTATAAATACCAGAGTCTCACAAAACTCAACGCTTCAGGACACACACAAGCCTAACCAAGGGTTTACTTTCAAGGTCATATTTTTTAATTTAGCCACAATCTTAGAGGAGTTTACTATTTTTTAAGAAGTATGCATTGTTTTTAAAAACACATACATACCAATTATTAAAGAAACTGCAGAAGCAAACATTAGCCTATACCAGAATACCTCACTGATAAATAATGCAAACACAAGAATTTTAAAGGCAACACTATTTAACAAAGAGTTACATACTATGGTGCTGTTGAAAGCGTCACCCCAGCCTCCAGGGAAGTACAGAAATAGAGTAAGCTTTTTGGAAACTCTTGAGCAATTTGACAGAATTCTTTTATGTCTGTTAACTCTAATCACAGATGAAACAGAAGCAAGCAAAACACAAGATAATTTTTCCTTGTAATTAATCTACATTGTATTTTATAAAAGTACTGGAATGCAAAAAGAAAACAAATCCAATCCTCCACCAAGACAGTGTGAGGGGCAGAGAGATCTGTTGTGTTAACAACTGTAGAAGGGAGATGACCTGAAGAGAAGGCTGATTTTCTGGCAGAGAGGGAAAAATCAGAACTGGCAATGGGGATTTAAGGAAGCATTTCTACTCTGTAGGCTGACGAGAACATGCCTCCCAACTCATGCTAGCTGAATATCCCCACCTATATATGAAATATTTCCTACTATAATAGTACTCACAATTATTTTAATTTATACTAGGAGAAAAAGACACAACCAAATTACAGAAAATGGTCTTAATGGAAAAAATTTTGTTAAGTGTTTTCATCTTCCTATTTCACAATGGGATTCCCTAAAGGTAACCCATTCCCTATTCATTTCAATCTCTCAAGTTTTGTGTGGAATGGAAGAGATGTTCAATAAATATGTCTGGACTAAATCAAAGAAAATGATGCTGTTACAGAAAATGGTAAGTGTAGTTTTGTTTCAGTCTCAAGTTCATACAACAGAAATCTCTACACGTTGCTGCTAATAATGCCTGAGAACAGTCACCGTTTGACTATCCCCTTAAAAAGAAGTGTTGCTGATCAATTTTTTACTAAGTAAAGAGGTCAAGCAATATACCAGATATTCCAGTGCAAGGAGTATCAGAATTGTGAAACCCGGGATGCAGAGTCTGTAATTCCCACATTCCAGGTGACTTTCTAGTTTTATACTATGTGCTTTTTAAAATTATATTAAATATGCACTTTTCAGGCTGGCAGTCATGTGAATGCCTTCCAACATTAAAGGCTGGTTATAAAACTCACAAATTTGTAGTGGCTTTCAGAGTGTAATTTTCTGTACATATCTTGGATGTGATATTACCACTGTCTTGTATCTAAGGAGCAGCCTCCCTGCACACTTCACAGCCTTTTAAACACCACTGTTTTTCTCAAAATCTAAATTTTACCTTATTTTCATTTAACTGTGTTAATTCAGGGGAACTTGAGTTCCTTTCCCACATTTTACATTAATTTCCTAACTAAAACTTACTAGTATTTTCCATCATAATCAAGGCAAGTATTAAGTCAAGGGTGTGTATCAAAGAAGAAACCAATAAAGGTTATGAGGTTATTATTACAAATTTTTGTCACATGGAAATGTTATTTAAATACCATTTATTCTATACAGTGGTAACTTCCAAATTCGTGTTTCCAACTCTGATCTTTCCCTTGAGCTCCAGACATCTATGTCTAACCACCTACGTGACACCCCTGCTTGGAAGTCTCAAAGACATTACAAAATCACTTAAATGTCCCAATAGGAAAGAGATTTGACTGCCCCTAACCCTGTATCTTTATTCCATTCCTAAGTCATCTACTTAAATGAACCTCCCACAATAAATGGAACCTCCATAACCCCTACCCTACTTGCTCCAGTTAAAACTCTAAAAGTCACCCTTAATACCTTCTTTGCCCTCATTCTTCACAGCCTGAGAGCCTATGAGGACACTACCATATCTATCAAAGGTATATTGATACATATTGATACAAAGGTGTTTGTATCTATATTAATATGTATATTGATCTAATGCTCATACATATCAATAGTGATACATACATATTTATACAAAGGTGTAACCATATCCTGCCACAGTGTGTACTACAATTAGGTTGAACTCAGTTTTTTAAAAATTGTTTTTATTTTAACAAAAAAAAAAAAAAAAAAAAAAGTACCCATTCTCACTTGCCCTCCTTCTAACCACCAATCCACCAATCTATTCTCTGTATCTGTAAGCTAGGGGTAAGGGTTTTTTTTTTTTTTTTTCTTTTCTAGATTCCACATATAAAGAGAGATCACACGCTATTTGTCCTTTTCTAACTTAGCATAATGCCTTTGAGGTCCATCCATGTTGGCACAAATGGCAAAATTTCACTATATGTATATATATGTATATGTACACATATATATCCCCTATATGTATATATACATATATATGTATATATATGCCACAAATTCTTTATCTATCCATCCACCAGTGCACACTTTAGGCTGGTCCCATGCCTTGTCCCATGTCACATATCTGCTTTTGAATTACTGTTTTTGTTTTCCTCAGATAAATACCCAGAAGTAGAATGGCTGGATCACAAGGTAGTTCTATTTTTCATTTTTTAAGGAACTCCCATATCTTGTCCACAGTGCACCAATTTACATCCCCACAAAGAGTACACAGGGGTTCCCTTTTCTCCACACCCTCAACAACCCTGTTAGTTATCTTTTTTAAATAATCATCATTCTAACAAATGTGAAATGACTTCTTATTGTGGTTTTGATTTGCATTTCCCTGATGATCAATAAGACTGAGCATCTTTTCATATACCTGTTGTCTTTCTCTGGAAAATGTCTATTTAGATCTTCTGCCCATTTTTTAATCTGACTGGTTTTTTGGTGGTTTCTTTTTTTTTTCATTGTTTTTGTTGGGGGGGGTTCTTTTGCTATTGAGTTGTAGGAGTTCTTCATTTATTTTGGATGTTAAACTCTTACCACATATATGCAGAAGCTTTTTATTTTGATGCTCCAAAAAAAATTTTAGCTTTATTAGTTGATTTATTCTGGAATTACATTAGAATCAAAGGGTATAAGCCATGCCAATTTTCTTCTGCTTCTGATATAAAATCCAGGAGGAAAAAAAAAAATCTGCTACTTTCCACGTGATTTCTATCCTTGTGTGAATGAATAAATGAATGGGATAATCTTCTTTATCATATATAATTACTTCTCCAAAATTACTTTGAAATTTTTAATGAAGAAGAAGAAATCAACAGCTACCAATCTTCCTATAATCACTATGCTGTATACTAGGTGCCCAGAATTTATTCATCTTAAGTTTGTACCCTTTGACCAATACCACTCCTCTGTTACCAGTTCCCAGGCCCTGGTAAACATAATTCTGGCTTTCTTTCTAGGAGGTCACCTTTTTTAGATTCTATATGTGAGGTCACACATGTATATTGTCTTTCTCTGTCTGACTTATTTCATTTAACATAATGCCCTCAAAGAGATTCATCCAATGGCAAAATGCGCTTTTAATGGCTGAATAATACTCCATTATACACACACACACACATACACACACACACACGGATGTGAGATCTTCCCGATCCATTCATCTGTTGATGGACACTTAGATTGTTTCCATACCTTGGCTACTATGAACAATACTGCAATGAACCTGGGAGTGCAGATACCTCTGATTCTCTTTAGAAATATACTCAGAAGTGGGGTTGCTGGATAATACAGTAGTTCCAGTTTTCACTTTTTGAGGGACCCCCCCAATACTGGTTTCACAGTGGTTGCACTAGTTCACAGTGCCACCAACAGTGCACCAGCGCTCCCTTTGCTCCACATCCTCACCAACGCTAGTTATCTCTTGTCTTTTGAGGATAGCTATTCAGACAGGTATGAGGTGATATCTTACTGTGCTTTTAACTGGCACTTCCTTGATGTTTTGAGCAGCTCTTCCTCATATATCTGCAAGCCATTTATATGACGTTTTTGGAAAAATGTTTATTCAGTTCCTCTGTCCATTTTTAAATTGGATTCTTTGGTATTCTGCTATTGAATGATTTGAGTTCTTTATGTATTTTGGATATTAACCCCTTATCAGATAAATGTTTTGCAAATATTTCTTCCCATTCCATAGGCTGCCTTTTCATGTTTCTGATGAGCAGAAGCTTTCTTACTTGATGTGTTCCCACTTTTCTTATTGCCTTTGCTTTTGATGCCAAGTCTATTTGTGCTTTATTTTTTTTAATGACATAGTCCTTGTTGGCTCCGAAACACTAAAAATTGAAACCAGGGTCACTTTTTTCTGTTCAGAAGAATATGCATATTGACAGTATAGTAGAAATCCTCTAATGTCAAGGATTAAAAAATAATGTATTTCTTCCAACAACTATTACTGAGTAATAATTACCAAGCTCTTTTCAAATTGATAGAAATGTAAAAAAAAAAAAAAACACCATAAATGCAAGTAAACATTATAAAATATAGAATATTTTTCATTACAAAATACCCAAAGTAACAGGGCTTATTTGTTTTTTTAAATCATTAGAAACTAGTATTAAAAGAAATAGTGTTGGCGAGGATGTGGAGAAAGGCGAACCCTCCTGCACTACTGGTGGGAATGCAAGCTGGTACAGCCACTCTGGAAAACAGCATGGAGTTTCCTCAAAAAGTTGAAAATAGAGATACCCTATGACCCAGCAATCACATTACTGGGTATTTATCCTAAAGATACAAATGCAGTGATCCGAAGGGGCACGTGTACCCAAATGTTTATAGCAGCAACGTCCACAATAGCCAAATTATGGAAAGAACCTTGATGTCCATCAACAGATGAATGGATAAAGAAGATGTGGGGTACGTATGTATGTGTATATATATACAGATATATATACACACATATATATATAATGGAATACTATGCAGCCATCAAAAGAAATGAAATCTTGCCATTTGCAGTGACGTGGATAGAACTCGAGGGTATTATGCTGAGTGAAATAAGTCAATTATCATATGCTCTCTCTGATATGAGGAATTTGAGAGGAAGAGCGGGGGGGGGGGGTCCGTAGGGGGTAGGGAAGGAAAAAATGAAATAAGATGGGCTCCAGAGGGAGACAAACCATAAGAGACTCAATCTCACGAAACAGACTGAGGGTTGCCGGGGGGTGGGGGGGGTAGGGAGAGGGTGGTTGGGTTATGGACATTGTGGAGCATTGTGGAGGGCATGTGCTATGGTGAGTGCTGTGAAGTGTGTAAACCTGATGATTCACAAACCTGTACCCCTGGGGCAAATAACACATTACATGTTAATAAAAATAATTGAAAATATTAAAGAAAAAAAAAAGAATGGGTGTTAACATAATTCAATGATGATGGTGGTAGGGATGTGACCAACAATGATGACGGTAGTTACCATTTACTGGGGTGTTATTTTTGCTAAAGAGTGCTGAATCCTTAACACAAATCCCCAGGTTTAAACTCAAATGTAACACAACCTCACAAAGTAAGTACAATTGCTATCCTCCATTTAGAAATGGGAAAACTGAGGTTAGAGAGATTAAGTCATTTCTGAAGCTTGTGAAGTAATCATGGAGCTGGGATCCAAATACAGGCCATGTGGCTTCTCATCCCCCCAAACAAGATGCCCATCTTTGGTGAAGCAACATAAAAGGTACAACAAAGCAAGAACCAAGCCCTGGCCTACAATTAATATGGTAACTAGAAGAGTGAGACATTGTCCCCCACCTTCCCGAACTATGGGTGGCCCCAGACAAACAAAGTCTGGACTGCTTTCCCTAGGAAAGCTATGGGCAGCCAACACTGTACAGGCTGTTCCCAACTTCAAAACTCCAAATGCTTATGAGAAGCCTTTCCAATTGGTGGACCATGTAGGAGGCCAATCACCCTTTTTTGTTCCCTTCCACAAGCACTCCTCACCACCAACACCTCTGCTACACCTGGCCCTGCACTCCCCAACCCATCCACCCACAAACCGAAGAGCTGTGGGCAAACCAGTACCATAAAATATCTAAATGTTGGGAAATCATCTCTCTGAATTAATTAATGAGCCATGTGGTGCTCTACTCAGCATTTAATTTAAATATTTTCTTTAGAGCCTAACTAAAATAAATCCATTTAGGAGGAAATTAATGAAATCATCTAGTTAATGAAGTCTGTTTAATACGAATCATTTCAATTCCAAGTCATCAAACTCTTTTATATCAGTCCTTCCCTCTGCCAATTCACATTACAGTTTAAAAAGATGACTCTATTCTCAGTTATATGTAACACTGCCTAATGCTTTCTTCATTCTGGAACTAGGAAGTCACAAAATTATGGGGAAATTTAAAAACAAAATAAGAAAATCCCCAGTTAATCACATACTCCACTTCCACTGCTAACACACCTCCCTTGGTAACACCTGCTCACTAGGATCCCTGCGTCTGCCCTGCTCCTATCCATGCCCACCCTCCCACTGCAGCCAGAGAGACAGTTCTCAAACGGACTCTCATCATCCACCACTCTGAATTTTCACGTACCCGTCCTGCGGATTCAGCCTGACTATATCTTTTAGGCAAGTCTTGCTTCATCCTGACTTGGTCAGAATGCTTTGTGCCACCTTTTGTGGCATGACTCCTTATCTTCAGAGCATTATTTGTTGGTAATTCTACATTTAATTTCTATGATTGTTTAATTCTGACTCTCATGATACACCATGAGGACCTCGAAAGGACAAACTGTGTCTCCTTTTGTTTGACACTGTATTATATCACGGAGCATAACAGCTGGCACAGAATAGGTGCTCAGTGAATTAGTTAAAATAACTAAAAGTCTTATTATCTTTCAAAGGAAATTATTATATGTGCTGCCTTTTAAAATTATTATTATTGTTGTTATCATCATCATTATTCAGAAATTCTAGTCTGTAAAAATTCTCTCACATGTTTAGGGATAACTAAAGGACTGTATACAGGGGCCAAGTCAACAAGAAATGGGGGGGGGCAGGGGGAAAGAGTGAAAAGGAAGTTATTAGGAACCCCTCAGCCCACTCCTACCTCCAGGATACAGACATTCTAAAAACTAACTGACCTCATGCGGCAATTTAGTGTTCTAGTCTTGACAACAAAGGAATTTAAATCTCAAAACTTTCTTTTATCAGGCACATGCCTGGCGATGGGTTATGTAAGGAGAAGGATCAAGTCTTTAAAGAAATTAAAATTAGTTTTGTTTCAATTATGAGCTGTGAGCTCTTGCTTTAATTTAAGCAACATGCCATTTCTTCAGAGCTCATTCTTCAGGCTTATTCACGTTTTAGAAACTATTCCAGACCCAAAAATACATTCTTCATTCTCATCTAAAAACTAGAGATGTGACTGTCTTCAGCATAAATAAAAACAAAAGAGTGCTTCTCTCCACATTATCAATAGCTATGGCACAGAATGTATAACACCCCCTTTAAAGGACATGTGTACACACACTCTCCACAGAGAAGCACCATACGCTCCTACCGTCACCTCCCTGGACCCTGATTATTTTTCAGTAACTTGATGCCAAAACAAGTAAATTAACAAGTTATACCTAGGTAGCGAAAAAATAACACCCAAAACAGTAGAAAACAATGAACTTTTAAAACTAAACCATGCCCCTTGCCTAAAACTTGTACCAGACATGTATTTCAAAAGCAAAATTTATTACGACACATTTCAATGATACTAACATCAGACATCTGATGGGGCAGAAATATTGTGAACACAAGAGCAAACAAAAAACTACATCAGTTTCTAAGTTAGGAGAACGGTGAAAATGTGTGATCTACACCTCAGCACTAGCTTCAGCCAACATGCAGAAATTAATGCTTGGCCATGATTTCAATAAATTTTTTAAGTCTCTTTTTCTGAACATGCTTCCAACTGAGGATACTGGCCTAACTGTCCCCCAGGAAACCCTGGGTTCTTCCCAAAAAGCAGCAGCCAGCAGTCTCCACAACAATCCTCCGCAGCACCTGGCCTCCAGCTCCCACACCTCAAGCTCATATAAACTTCCAAAAAGTTTAAATTACTATTCCCTTCAACCCTTCTTCCACAAATAGCAAGGAGCAGATGGTAGAAGACATTCCCTGGGCACCTGGGTGGCTCAGTCGGTTAAGCATCTGCCATCGGCTCAGGTCATGATCTGGGGGTCAGCCCTGGGACCAAGCCTCATGTGGGGCTCTCTGGTCATCTGGGAGTCTGCCTCTCCCTCTAACCCTCGCTACTGTCCATGCTCATCGCCCTCTCTAATAAATAAAATCTAAAAAAAAAAAAGTATTTCCCAAGGTCAACACAAAAATAGCACACACGACATCTTTCCTGGTCAAAACAAAATTACATCCAAGAATGACAAAGAAAATGCTTGCAACTAAGCACCCTGAGCACCAAAGGTATGAAAAGGAAGACGGTAACATATAGAAATGGCTTTCTTCTTGCTGATCACACACAAAAAAGCACACTTCCCCCAGCTTTAAGTTCTTGGTCAGTCCACCTAAAATCAGTTTTAATGTTCTTACAATCGGTCTCAGGTGACTGGCATGCAAAGAGAAGTGAATACAAAACATTTTTCTACTGTAATCTATTTGGAATTTTCAAATTTTACTGCAGTACACAGAGGAATAGCAAGAATGACCTAGACCTATTTGAGTAGAACCGAGGGAAGGTTCACTAAAATAATAAATAAAAGATAACAAAGACCAAAGCAGGAAGAAATTGAGACAAGAAACTGCTTGACACTCGGGAAAGCACATACAGACAAACACATTCCAACAGCTGTTCTAAGAGGTCCTACAGATAACATGGTAACCATTTCAGTTTTTCATCATTTGGCAAAATGTCAATGGAGAAAACTGAGAATGAGACACTAAGAGTAAATAAAACACGATGACCGTATGCACACTAGGATTCTCTGTTCCCTTTTACTCGAAAGCAGCAATGCAGAGTAGGGACAAACAAAACAAGGCACATTTATATACACAAAGTAGATCTAGAATATTCTATCTTATAAAATCAAACCTACTCCAAGAACCCAAGACAACACATGCTAATACCATTCTGAATAAACTTGGGTAAATCCTGGCCATTGGAATCATGTAGGCACCAAAACAAAACTTCCTCAGTGCTGTGCATGAAACTCTAATAATTAAAGGATAATGAGCAAAATTAGGTACTAATTAGGTACTTCAATCTTCTCTTACTATTATTTAAATTGTTGCCTCTTAATCCTAGTATCTCTCTATGAAAATAATTTTTCAAAACTTCACAAATTCACAGTGATCTGGTATATAATTTACACCTTTTGAATTTTTCTTTATTTTTTATTTTTTTATGTATTTGACAGAGAAAGAACACAAGCAGGGGGAGCAGCAGAGGGAAAGGGAGAAGCAAGGTCTTTACTGAGCAGGGAGCCCATACGGGGCTCGATCCCAGGACCCTGGTATCATGCCTGAGCCAAAGGTAGATGATTAACCAACTGAGCTACCCAGATTCCCCTGTAATTTACATCTTTGAAAGAAATTACCCCATTACAGAGACTGATGGCAGGGCCACTAAAGCATGGTTTCAAAGTACAGTGAGCCCAAATACCAACTGGACTGTTTATAAAATGCAGGTGCCCAGGCCTGGCTAATGGAGACCTTATTTCCCCAGGCTAAGTATCTATCTGTATTTTAAACATGACCGGGGGATTTTCATTAAACAGGACACTTTTTAGAGCAATTTTATTATGTAAGAGAACTGTAATGTCTTTTTTAACCTAAAAGAAAAACAGGTGTCAAAATCCTTACTCAAGAGTAGCTGCCAAAAATACTTGAAAACACTCCAGGATGATTAAATCAGAGTCAAATTTCAAAGCCATGGAAAGGAGCCATACAACTGACTACATGCAACCCTTCGGTCTCAATAATGCATCTGACAATACCATGAATGTGAGTGTGGAGAGTCTGGATTCTTAATCATATATATATTTTTAGAGTTACAACTTCAATGGGTCCTCTAAGAAGCTCATTCAAAAAGTTAAATTGATCATATATATATATATATATATATATATATATATATGGAGAACATAAACACAAAAAATAAAAAATAAATAAGTATCTCTGAACAAATCAAACAATGATTTAAAAGTTCTTTCAGTCTGCAATACATGGCATTCTCTAACATTTTTCTATTTGGAAACTGAATTTAATCTGCATGATATAATACTCCCTGAAAACTTACTTCATTTATTAATATTTAAAACATTCTCCTTCAGGCGTGCCTCGGTGGCAGGGTCAGTCAAGCGTCTGTCTCCTGATTTCAGCTCAGGTCAAGATCTCCGGGTCATGAGATCAAGCCCCACGTGGGGCTCCACGCTTGGTAAGAGTCTGCTTGAGATTCTCTCCCTCTTGTTTCTGTCCCTCCCCACCTCGTTCTCTCTCTCTCTCTCTCTCAAATAAATAAATCTTTAAAAATGGGAAAAAATACCTCTGATTTTAATGGCAACTATTTTAGAAGATCATAATTTGCTTCTTCCTCCATTTATATGTGTAACCTAATAGTTGTTGTGTTTAAAGATTATTATTTTCAGTTGCTGCATAACAAATTACCCCCAAAGACCTAAACAATAGTATCAACCACCTTAACCTAACTGATCTGTACAGAACACACAACCCAACAACGGCAGAATATACATTATTTTCAAATACACATGGAACATCCACCCAAAATGCCATATACTGAGCCTAAAATAATAGTGCATTTCCAAAGATTATTTTAAAATCCTACAGCTGAACATCTACATCTCAGTATTCTACCTAGCTAAAACACGCACACTGTTAAGGTGGTTGATACTATTGTTTACGTCTTTGGGGTAATTTGTTACTCAATCTTTTTTAAACACAATTAACTATTATTAGGTTAATAGTTGAGGCGCTAGGATGGATGGTGAAAAACTGTAATCTGTACTCCATGAACCCACAGAGCAGGACTGCAGGTGCCGTGTGCACATGAGTCCTCTGAGCTCCATGTTCTCGAGCACTGAGACAGGGAACAGCCCCCCATCCTACCCACCCAGCAAACCAAAGTCCACAGCAGACTATCCCAAGCAACACACCAGAGCTCGGCCGACCACAGAGACAATCTTTAAAACACTCTGATTCACTCTATTGAAAGGCACAACATATGAACAGGATGGTACCCATCTACGGCAAAGCCTGTCTGTACACAGTCAAAAAGGAAACACAGGTGGAGAAATCCGGGCACGCTCATCAATGCTGCTCAGAATGCAATAAAGCCAAAGATGAAAGTACACTGACGGCCACCTCTGCTTTCTCCACGGTAATCTCAGTATCCAAAGTAAGAACAGCAACGAGTACACCATAAAACGAAACGCCGTGCGCAGCTAGGCTGGCACGGCCACAGTTAATTGGCATGGAAATATACTGATAATCAACTCAAAGAGAAAAAGCAGGCCACTGTTCAATCCTTTCTACTTTAAAGAAAATATGTGTCAGTATTTGAGCAAAGAGAAGAGTTAGGCCGCCAAACCCACTCAAGCAACACCAGGGATGAGCTCTGGGCAGCAGCATCAGGTGATTATTTCCTTCTTTATGTGCTTCTTTTTCTTCACCAGGAGCTACAATATTTTTATATTAGAAAAAGCAACCAAAAAATAGGAAAGAAAGAAAACAAGGAAGGGGAAGGGAAAATACTGAAAGATTAATATAACATGAGTTCATCTCTTTGTAATATTACAGCTAGGCAAGGGCACCTGTTTGAATTCTTCATAAACATCGAGAGTTGCTTTAAGCTTTGAAGTTGAACCACACATTAATTTGACTGTAATTTAAGTTTCTAGGTAAGTGGATGGCAGGAAAAGGATCTGAGAGTCACCTTACACCCAGCTCACTGAAAAGCCCAAAAAGAAGAAGTGACACCAAGAGAAAGAACAGCAAGTCAGAAACGGGCAGAACAGTTCTGTATTTTTGACCGATGCAGGAGCTACACGGGACAAACCCCACAATGGTAAGTGCTAGTGAATCAAATCTCCCAGAATTTACACACTATTTCATACCTGGGATTCTTCATTTTCCTCAAGATTTCAAGAAAACATAGAGGATGTCTGCCAGTTCGGAATGAGGCACTGCGCTGTCAGGAAAGCAGAAGCCAAGAAGACAAGACAGCCGTGCTCGGCCATCTCCCAGCCAAGTACAGGCATGGAGGGAGGGTGAAGCCAAGGGTCAGCAACACGAATGGAGGGGAAGGGGGAGAAAGAGAATTGGGTTGGGGGGAGAGGAGGAAGGTGGGCAGCGGGAGGAAGGCAGAGACAGGGAGGAAGAGCGCTCCCCGGGAAGAACCAGAGTTGAGTATGAGACAGCTTCACCACCCCCCAACCCCATGATGTGACCGCTGGCTTAACCTATCCTGTGCTGTGACACGTGTGATGACACACGGCGTGTGCAGCTGGCAGCCCTTCCGTAACTTCATCACGACCAGAACACAAACGAGGCTGTGGCCAAAGTCTGCTCCAGCCCCATCACCCCCTGACAATAATCATCTGACTTCTACATGCAAATATCCTGTCACAGATTCTTAAAGTACTGAGTGTCACTTCTCCTCATTCCCTCAAAGAGCAGGACAAAAGGGTGAAAGCAAGTGAACACTGATGTGCCTGGGGGTGGTCCCATTGGTGATGCCGAAATCAGAGGACACTGAGGATGGTCCTACAGTCCAAAAGCTCCCCAAGAGCAACACCAAGAAAAGCATGGCTTTTGGAACACAGAAAAGTCTCTGCTCCCTGGGATGCACCTGCTCCCTGAGACGCCTCTGCTCCCTGGGACGTCCCTGTTCCCTGAGATGCACCCACTCCCTGGGGAGCCAGGTAGAGCACTGCCCATGCCCACTCTGGGACGGGCCAGTGCTCGGATCAGAACTCAGAGACCTTGCATTATCACACACGGAAACAGACCTCAGTTGTCAAGAAAGGGGATCAGTTTGGTTAAGACAAAGGAAAATATGGCAGGAGAAACTTTTAAAAAGAATTCTATTCAAAAAGTTGGAAATTTAAAATTCTATAACATAGTAATCTTAATAAAGCCCAGGTGTCAAGAAAAGCATTATACCGTAAAATTCAGTATAGTGAAGACTCACAATACTTGTTTAAAAAAAAAAAAAAACAAAAAAAAACAAAGGGAGTGACCCAAATGTTCTTTAAAGTAAGTTTCTAATTAGAAAGGGAAGTACTCCCACCTAACCACCCCCCCCTTCACTAAATGCATCCTGCATGGCTTCCCTGGATTTGAACTCACTCTGTCTTTATCGTCTGCTACATCACAGAGGGTATCGTCAAGGTCTAGTATTCCTCCATCTCCGTGTTCAAGTCGGTGCACCTGTATCCAGTAGTTTGGATCCTGTAGAGAACAGAAACATCGAATGTAGGTAGTTACATCACCAAAAGAATCTCTAACACCTGAGAATCACTAAAACAGAACACTTTCTAAAAACGCTTAAAAAATGCTGAATTACCCATCTTTTCACTTTCTCAGTGCTCAGAATGCAGCTCAGACACTACTTCTCAAAACTATTAAACACTATCATAAAACACTACTAATGCAAATAGCATATAGTTACTCTGCACCCACATTCATCCGGACTTCTTTCAAAGGAAAGTCAGTATTCAAATTGGTCATCCACAGAGACTAGGTTTGTAAAAACACACCTCTCTCTCTCTCTCTCTCTCTCTCTCTCTCTCATGCACACACACACATGCCGTGGCATCTGTCTTCATTCTAGAGCCTTACGCTGCATGATTCCCAGATTAAAATGTTGTCCAGAGTCCTTAGGACACCTGTTGCTATGGTTCCAATAGTGCTCCAGTGAGTCCTTACCAAAAGGTATTAATCCTCCAAGGGTAATCAGGTATAATTAATATCCTGGGGGAGAATAAAGAAAGCTGTACCAACCATCATTCCCTAGCAAGTTAGAACAGAGTCATCCTGCCCTCTGCTCTTCACCACCCCCCCCAAGAAAACTGTAGGATGATCTAATCAACTAAAATATTAACTTTCATTTCTAAAACCCTTTTAGTACACAATGAAGCAGACTGACCTCTAAAATGTGGTTTATAAGAACCTCTTCTTCCTTCCCTGTCCTCCCCACACTCTCCTTATGAGATCATAACCTAACAGCTTTTCTGTAACATTTGGAGCTACTCCTCTGAAATAAATTTCCTCCTAACAATTTTCTCAACCCCTTGACTTTTCTATTTCAGGACCTGCTATGTTCTAGCCTTTCTCCACCACAGTTAGTTCCCCTTTCACAGCCTGCCTGTATTAAAGTCCTGCGGAACTGTCCCCCCTGCCCACCGTGGAGGCCCAGTGCCTCCTCTACACAGGGCCTCGCCTTATCATCCAGGCTAACCCTTCCCATCCCTCATGACACACCTCAGTCAGTCATCACCTTTCTTCCCGACCAGAAAGCCCCCAAAACAGTTTAGAAGTCTATCTCCAGTCTTACTGTTAATGTTTCTAAAAACCATAGTACTTTGGAAAATGGTACTCATATGTAAATGCTGAGTCTTTAAAAGCTGTTGATACTGTATTTTTTTTTCACATGCTAAAATAATTGTATAAAACCTTCCATTGACCCTACTTTACTCTTTAGTCACTCTACCAACTCTCTAACTCTCTTTACAGCAAAATTATTAATAGATTTGTTGTTTTACATTCTTCTCTCATAATCCTGTTCCAATGAAGTTTCCTCCCCACCACATGCTCAAAAATGTCCATTCAAGTTACCAACAGTCTCCATATTGTTTAATTCAATGGTCCATTCTCAAGACTCATCGGCCTTGGTCTATCAGCAGAATGTTATATACTAATCATTCTCCTGCCCTTTCAAATACTCTGTAAACCTGGCTTATAATCTTTCAACAATCTGATCAAGGCTTGTAATTAGACAAGATCAGTAATCTCAGAATTACTGAGATTCGGTTGTCTCCTCTCTCCAGAAGGGTCCTGATTCTATGGTCAACTATGCCAAGTAGCCATGACAACACCATGTCAGAACATTTATCAGGACAGCACTTATTAAATGCCACTCCATAATACGTGCTGAACAGAAACTGTCTGGACAGAAAAAACCGAGAAGGAAATCAGCACTAATCCCAAGAGAGTATAACACACACACACACACACACACACACACACCCCACAGATCTAAATAGGACACATAGAAATGACCTCTTCCCACAAGAGTATAAAATCCAAGAAGGACATTTTTGCCACTGAGAAATACAACTCCTTCAAACAGTAGCCTCTCTCAGATTTTAACTGGCAGCTTTCATCAATACAATTCTCTCTCAATAAACAGAGGATCTGCTATATTTTCAATGGAATAGTAAAGAACCTCTAAGGAAAACTTTTCTTAAAAAGTCAGAGTATGTTTGTTGATTCTACCTTGGTAGTTTACCCTAAAAACTTTGAAATGTTAATAGCAGAAACCATTGTTGTCCCAGCTATAGAAACTTAGAAATGTAACCGAACAAAAAGTTGTGATAAGGCACTTTTAAAAATACTAATAAACACTAATTCTACAATAAATACACCTGTTATGAGATTTAAAAACCAACATGACATAACACTCAATTTTAAAAAATAAGAATCTGTCTCACTCAGGATTAGTTCATTTAAAATAACCAAAGATCTAAACACCGAACAATAGTTTTATGTTCTGACAACCAAAAATCCCTCACACACGAGCAAGAAACAAGGAATGACGTTCATCAAGCGATGAAGACAGAGCTACCAAGAAGCAAATGCCCAGGCCAGACAAGGGTCCCCAACCACCAAGAAGAAATCCAGGGACAAAACCACAGAAAGAATCACTGCTTCTCACCCAGGCTAAGAATAAGAGCCAGGACCTGGCCTAAGGCTGGAGACAAAGAAGTAGAGGAACCATTTCTAAGACCAGCTGAGAATGAAAGCACAGGTGTGTAATTTGAAAAAATGCAAGCTGCAATGAAAGGTGTTGCCCACTCTATTCCAGGACACAGTAAGAACAAACAGTATGGGGGAAATCCTAATGAAAGACTGGCCCCGCAAAGAAATCCTTCCAGCTCTAGAGAGCATCATCCCATTATGCAAAAAGCCATGAGCTTCCGTGAGCTGTGACCTGTGGAACACAAAGCCTCTGCCTATCTTACACCCACGTAAGCTTCAAGAAAAGTATCTGCCACTGGAAACGGTGGTAGCCTGCTCTTTGCAGTGACCATCATACTGCAATGGTCTATATCCTCTCAGATTTTCAAATGAGAATATATATGTAAATATAAGACTACAAAAAGATAACTGAAAACTCGATAATTTGAAAATTAATTACTACTTGCAAAAACAGGATGAGAGCAAAAACAACCACCGCTGCCCTCTGTGAGAAATTAAAATGTATCAGATAAGACATAAACAAAAAGTCAAAGGAGGTAGACCATGCGTCATAAGAAAAACAGACATAAAAATGCTTTGAGTTCAGAGGAAGGAAAGATTACTTTTGCTTGGAAAGATTCAGGAAAGGCTTCTAATGAGCAGGCTGGAGGAAGGAAGAACGCAGAGATCATTCTGAGCTGAAGACAGGTACGAACAGGCAGGGAGGAGGGGCACGGTTTATTCATTAAACTGGGAGCACAAAATGGGCCACACAACAGAAACGGAAGGTAAAAACATCTCTTGGGTAGAGACCCACGTGTACTCGGCCTCCCCCGTCCTGGAACCCCCCCGAAACTACAGTCCTTATGTATTTTTCAAGGTGTATCGCCACAAAAGCAAAGAGAACAGAGAGAAACAAGAGTAACAGAGCAGCAGGAGGCTGGGAAGCCGGGCTGATGATCACACGTGGAGCAGACTCAAGAAAGTGAACCCCACGCCGGACTGCGTGGGAAACCAGGCAGCAACGTGACCTCCTCGGGAGAGCCCTAAGCTGCTCTGGAATTGGGGAAACCAAGTACCTCAGAAGACAGGAATGAACATGGGAAGAAAAACCGCAGAATCGGCTGAAATTCTCTTTAAGCAGCAAAGCCCAGTTTCCGTCCTGGCTGCACACAGCACTGGGACGGCCCCAGCAGCTTCCTGGAGGCTTATACTGCAGAGATCTCTGAAAACCGGGTGGGATGCGGGGATAAGTGAACATTTTCACACTGAGTAGAGAATCCAGCTCTCTGCTTCCATGTGTTCCCGGAACACAGGCAGCTGGAGTCAAGCCACCTAGACAAGAGCCTGGACGATCTCTCCCTGGGCATCTGACCACCTGAAGAGCAAAGGGCCAGAGGAATCTAGCCAGCCAGGTGCCCCTCCTGTGCACCTCAGCTTCTGAGCCCTTGCCTACACTCTAGGGTCTGTGTTCGAGTTAACACCCCTTACTCAGCCAGCAGGCAAGGAACAGACCCTGAGGAAAACCCAAGGATGGAGCAAAGGCCAAAACAAATAGAAAAGACACCGAGAAAAACAGGCTGTATAAAAAGAAGATGGTTGTAAAAAACCCGTCACTGATACCCAGGAGAGTCCAGATGATGGTAATCCAGGTAGCAAAGGAAAATGAAAAGACAGGGAAAGAGGAAAGGAAAAAAACAGAGAGGAAAGCCAAACAAAAGCCTCCTAGAAATTAAAATCACATCAAGTGAAAAATCATTAGAAGATTGGAGAGGAAGTGAAGAAATCGCCCCAGAAAGTAAAGGAAAAAAAGAAGATAAAAGCAGGTAATGAAACAGAAGATGAATCAAGTAAGTCAAACGGTTGAATCATAGAAGCTCTAGAAAAAGAAAACTGGGAAAACGGGGGCGGGTGGGGGGATCAAGTTAGTTCCCCAGAATGACAAGAGTTTCCATATTAAAAAGGCCTGTAGAGAACCCAACACAAATTATGAAAACAGGCATACACCAAAAACAAAAACAAAAACAAACAAAAAACAGGCACACACCAAGGCATATCAGAACAGAAGAGACAAGCAGAAGGTAAAACAAACAAAAACATTCCAGAAAGTAAAATACAAATACTATATAATGAATGGATAAGGAATCAGAATGAGTTTGGCTTTCTGGAGAGCAACACTAGAATCCAAATGACAATGGTACACTGTCTTCAAAATGCCTAAGAGAAATGGTCCCCAGGCAAGAATACTATACTTCACCCGACAGCCATCAGTAAAGTGCAAAGGCAGAAAAAAAATGTTTTAGAAATGCTATTTCTACAAAAATTACTCTCTCTGCACCTTTCTCAGGAAAGTGCTGGAAGATGTGTTCCAAGGAAATAAACCATGAATGAAGATGGCATGGCATATGAGAATAGGGGACATAACATATAAGAGAATTCCCAGAATAATGTGAGGCTGAGCCCGGATATCAGCGGGGCACCAGGGGCGGAAGGTGACTGGTCATCCAGGAAGTGGGCCAGAAGCTCCAAAGGAGAGGTCTTCAAGAAGCTGAGAGTACCCACTGTAACTAAACATGCCAAGATGTTACTTTTTAACAACTGGCTGAGCTGGATTAGAATTGGCTGTAAATTCACAGAAGACCAAACAAAGGAAAAAGTATCGTTCGTTCCAGGGAAACCACATAAGTTACAGGAAAATGTCACCAATGTATCTATCACACACAGTTCAGCTCTGAGCAGCTTTTAATAATGAAAATAATGGGTACATCAAATACTTAATCAAATTTACAATTGCTTTGGAGGGAAGAAAGTGTGTGTGCATGCATGTACATGTATGTGTGTGAGAGAGAAAGAGAGAGACTGAGAGAGAGAAACCTCTCTCTCCAGACAGAAACAGAGATCCAAGAAGTGGCTGCAAGAGAGGGGAAAGGCACATGTGGGGCAGTGAAACAGGCTTAAATCGTCCATGTTAAATAATAAACATGACAAGAGCAACAAAAAGCAATATAAGCAGTTGACACAGAAATATAAAGGTAGTACCAAAAGAATCAAGTGCAAGAATTGAAAAAGGCCATCTCTCAGGGAGCAGGTATGGCTCTCTTCCTAAAAATCTGACTATGCACATCCATAATGTTGGAAAACAAAAAGACTGGGGAGAAACGGCACAAAAGGTTCCTGAAAATAACGTGCACAGCACACAGCTTGAAGTGAGCATCCATCAGTCCTATTAGCCAGGGGATAATTACGCAGCCAAGACAAAGGAGGTCAGTCCATGATACAACAAACAAAAACATTTTGCTTTTAAAGTCAAAAGAAGAGCACAATGGATAGAAATTAGGCCACATTCTCGATTCCCTTGGTTAAGTATCTAATTTACTTAAACCCAAAATGAAACGTTTTTTAGAATACATTTTATAGTTCTCTTTTTAAAAAAATGAATCATTTGGGGGTGCCTGCATGGCTCAATGGGTTAAAAAATGAATCATTGGGGGGCACCTGGGTGGCTCAGTGGGTTAAGCTGCTGCCTTCGGCTCAGGTCATAATCTCAGGGTCCTGGGATCAAGTCCCGCATCAGGCTCTCTGCTTAGTGGGGAGCCTGCTTCCCTCTCTCTCACTCTCTGCCTGCCTCTCTGCCTACTTGTGATCTCTCTCTGTCAAATAAATAAATAAAAATTTTTTTAAATGAATCATTGGAATTTCAAGATGGAGTATACACAGTTTTGAATTTGTCTAATCAGCTCCATTTCAAAAATGCCTAGCTTTTAGTATAAATTCAAACCAAAGGACCTATTTTCAATTTTGTTGTAACAATGTTGACATTAAACAGATTTTTCTGTTGCTTTCTTAACAAAGCCTGAAAATACAGGTGGTCAGAAAGCACAGCTGATGTTCAACGATAAAACAGTGACCTCCATCACAATAAGGGAATATCTATTATTTCATGGCAAGTGCACTCTTCTGCTTTCCACTTTTCCATCCCAAACCACACCCAACACACGTACCACCACTGCACCTCCACACCTAACACAGAGCAGCCACAACCCTGATGCCTTCCCTGAAGGTGACTGGCTTCATTTACAGTGTCAGTCAAAAAAGAAAACAGCAGCATGAAACCAAAGGTGAATTCCAACCACATGTAAGTAACTTTCTGGCATTTTGTTTCATTAGAACTGCACACAATCTCTTACGGAGTTACACCGTAGCCCAGCCATATGGGCAATCTGCCCATAACTGACCTCTAACTCTGACACAACTTCCACAACATCGCCTGAGTCACAGCTGCTCCCCCAGTTCTGCACTACTCCACAGAAACAGAGGAAAGGGGGGAAGGATCGGGGGCTGGCTTGGGCAGGCACCCGGACAAGGACAAGAAGGCAGTCACCACCAGTATATTTGCATTATGCATTACAATTCTAAAAAACACACTCGCACTTGTGCATTATCCCATGTGGTAAGAGGGATTATGATCCTTGCTTTCGATGAGAAAACTGAGCCGCAGAAAGCCTAAGCTACTGAAAAGAGGCCACAGTGAGTAACTGCCGTTGGCCAGGACCCCAGGCGGCTTCCGCTGATTCATGTCCCAGCCTTTCTCAGACCCACATGGATTCTTTTCAAACAGGAGCATCAGAGTGACTGTCCTCTGGTTACAGCCCCTCTTCCCAACCTCTTTATATTTTGCATAATGGAGAGGTATACAACATATTTCTTCTAATAAAAAGTTTTTGACTGTTAAAAAAAAAAGTTTGAAACGCCACCCACCTAAATATTATATTACATGTTCTAATCTCATCTATGATTTAAAGCTGAGGTTCTTAAAGTAGTTCATTCCCGCATTATCACCTGGGAACTAGCCAGAAATGCTAACATTTGGGAGCTCCACCTGGCCCTACTGAATCAGAATCTCTCAAGGCAGGGGCAGGGCCCAGCAACCTATGTCTTAACAGGCCCTGCAGGTGATCCAAATGCACACCAGAGTCTGAGAACTCAAAATTTGTGGTTTAGAATTGAGGCTGCATCGGGGCTGAAATACTTTGAATTTCTTTTACGTATTATTACATATCATGTTTAGCTCATAAATTCATGGATTTAATGTTTTCACCCACTTTTTTTTTTTTTTAAGATTCTATTGATCGGTCAGAGAGACAGAGCATGAGCAGGGTGAAGCAGGCAGAGGGAAAAGCAGGCTCCCCACTGAGCAAGGAGCCCAATGCGGGACTCGATCCCAGGACCCTGAGATCATGACCTGAGCAAAGGTAGATGCTTAACTGAGCCACTTATGTGTCCCTCACCTACACTTCTTAAATCAGAAGTTATTACTATATCTTAAAAATAGGGGGCACCTGAGTGGCTTAGTGGGTTAAGCCTCTGCCTTCAGCTCAGGTCATGATCCCAGGGTCCTGGTATCGAGCCCCACATAGGGCTCTCTGCTCAGCAGGGAGCCTGCTTCCCTGTCTCTCTGCCTGCCTCTCTGTCTACTTGTGATCCCTGTCTGTCAAATAAATAAATAAACTCTTTAAAAAAAAAAAAATGGTTACCGCACACACACACACACACACACACACACTCTCTCTCTCTCTCTCTTCCTATGATAACCATATAAATGTACTTCTTCCTTTCATCTCTTGTCCTAAATAATCTAATTACTTTCCAACTCATCTTACTGCTTCTAGACTCCAATCTTTTCATTCCTGTCCTGCATCTTGCTGCATAACTATCTTCACGAAATACCCATTTCATCATGTCCCTGTCTTGTGACAGGAGTCATTTGCACTGACTCATGACATTCCAAAAGGTTAAAATCCAACATCCCTGTCCAAGCACCCACTCCTCCCAAGCCTGCATTTCCAGACTTCCCTTGGCTCCCATCACAGTCTGTCAGTCCTTCCAGACAGTTCTCAACACCACATCTGGGCCTTCAACTGCTCTCCTCACTGAGAAACCCAATCACTAGGATCAGTGCCTGAGACAGAGTAAAGACTCAATAAATATCAGTTCTGTGAATTAGTTAACCCTTAAGTTTTTTTTCCATTCAATTTCATACCTGGAACACTTTCATCCCCACAGCTCCAACTATGAGACTTGTATTTGTCCTCTCAAATCGAGATCAGAAACCACCTCCTCTGGGAAATGCACTCCAACCTCCAAGTATTTATCTAGACCACATATTTGTGCTGTTTGTTTATCTCTAGTTAAGTTCCTTGACAGCAGGAACCATCATCTTTTTTTTTTTTTTTCTTTTTGCATGGAACAAAGAACAATGCACCATGTTGTGTAAGTAATGTATAAAAAATAAAGGTAATAACCCTGTTAGATAAGAGAAAAAATTTAAACAAGAGCTCCTCAGAGACTACAGTCAACAAACACAGACTTGTACTCTCCTAACTGCCAAAAGAAATGCCACGGGCATGCCGTGCCATGTCAGGACCAAGAGCCCCCATTCACACTGTATCTTCCAACTCCCAGAGCTGGCTCTAGACATTCACACTGTATCTTCTGACTCCCAGAGCTGGCTCTAGACATTCACACTGTATCTTCTGACTCCCAGAGCTGGCTCTAGACATTCACACTGTATCTTCTGACTCCCAGAGCTGGCTCTAGACATTCACACTGTATCTTCTGACTCCCAGAGCTGCTCTAGAAAGGCTGTGAGGTTGTTCCAGCTGACATCCCAGGCAACATCTCAGATGTGGAGAAAGAAGACATCCAGGTACTTTTCCCTGGCAGTATAAAGGAACCCAAATACCAGTAGAAACACCATCATCCTCACCCACACAGGTGAGTCCCCAGCAACCCCAGCCTAAAATGCCTAAAAGAAGTGAGCTGAAGCCTAGATAAACGTGCCTAGAACCCAAGGAAAGGAGGATAAGACAAAAAGCTCACCTTTTGCTCCCCTTGGCCAATCAAGTTCTCCCCACTCTAGTCCCAGCGAACATAAGAACATGCAAGGGCTTGGAGGTGGGCAGTATTGTTACCTGATGAGCTGGTAGGGGGTGAACAGAAGGCTTTTCTAAAGGAAGGGGAAAGGTGCAACAGATCCAAGCCTAAGTCCCTAAAGGACAATACAGATCTATAGGATATTGCTCCAGAACTGAAAACATCTGTTTATAAGCTATACAATCATCAGCACTATGGAAGCAGGTGCCTGGCTCTGGGCCCCCCTCCATATGCACTCTGCTCCTTCACCCTTACGGTACAAAGGGCCAGTGTGGGGCGACCAGGTACTGAGCACTTCCTAGTGATGAGATGACTAATGAACAGGAAAGGTGGGTGTCTGGGTGGCTCAGTGGGTTAAAGCCTCTGCCTTGGGCTCAGGTCATGATCTCAGGGTCCTGGGATGGAGCACTGCATCGGGCTCTCTGCTCAGCAAGGAGCCTGCTTCCCTTCCTCTCTCTGCCTACTTGTGACCTGTCACATAAATAAATAAAATCTTAAAAAAAAAAAAGAACAGGAAACTTGCTTGAGCTATCACACATGTAATTAAAGCTGAAGGGGAAAGAGAGCTCAAATATTACTCTGACTTTTTAATACCTGCTTGCCCTTTTTTGCACAACTGTCTCTTGAGAAGGATCAAATAGGTTTGTCAGGGGTACAAATCCGGAAGGGAAAACTTGACTAAAATAAAATTCTCTTTTCTTCTTCTTCTTTTTTAAAGATTTATTTGTTTATCTGAGAGAGAGAGAACATGTGCAGGGAAAGGCAGAGCAGGAGGGAGAGTCTCAAGCAGACTTCCCACTGAGCACAGAGCCCCAAAACAGGGCTTGATCCCACAACCCATGAGATCACAACCTGAGCCAAAACTAAGAGTGGGATGTTTAAGCAACTGAGGTTACTCAGTTGAGGGCACTCAGGTGCCCCGCAAGTCCTCTTTTCTTTCTCTTTTTCTTAGAATAGAAGAAATGAATAATGAAAAAACTATATCCCCCACCAGTTAAAACACCTGACTCTCTTCGATACTAGAAAGTAGTGCTTCATACTGTGTGACCTATCAAAAATATACAGATTTAAGAAGTCAGTCATGCACCAGGCAGTCCTGAAATAAAAACTGAAAAAAAAAAAAAAAATCCATAAACATTAAAATAGGGCCTAGGATACCTCAAGGTGGAGACCCACTGTGTGACAACCACAGTGGCCCACAACACATGTGCAGTTCATGACAATACTATACAGTGTGAGAGCTTTTAAAGCTAATTGAAAATGTCAATTTTTTTTTAGTGCTTACAAAAGAAATAACCAACCTAAAAAACCTTAAGGTAACTCACCCAGCCTAACAAAAGAAAAACCTACCCTCGTGTATTTACTATCCAACCAGCAAACAACAGAGGCTGACTCAGACCAGAATTTCTCTAACCTAGAAAGAAAGCCTCACGGCAACATGGTAACTCTAAGTAGCTCAGAATTCTATAAAACAAAAACAAAAACAAAAACTTGACCCTGAAGTAGCTCTCCACGAGCCCTTCATATTACTTAACCCAAAAGCCACCGCCCCATTTTTCTTAAAGAAATTATCTCAAATCACTTTAAGGTACATGACTAACTCCTCACGTCTGGCAGCACTAAACAGGAGTGAATCAGAAGAAACAGTCCCCAGCAAATACAGGAGAGGAGACTCTACGGAAACTGAATTTTGACAGCAAACTTACACCTACCTTCAATCTCCTCCTCGGAAGGCAAGACAAACAGTTACCCAGCTGTGCCCTGTGGCCCCTGCACTCCAGACCAGCACACCCCACACTGTGTGGGGTCTGGGTCAGAGCTGCACAGCACCACAACATCACAAGTATGGCCCCCAAGGCAATGGACACCAGACCACAGCACTCAGAACGTGCTCAGACCACAGCCACTTGGGAGGGTGGAGGGGCCTATTCCCAGTGTCTCCTCAGGACTGCTGATGTCAGAGGTGGGGCTTCCTTCTCCTCCCAGGATTCCCCTATCATCAGTCAAGGGAGGGATCCATGATGGTATCTTCAAAAGATTTGCCCAAGACCAGAGATGCTCTTGACTCTTATTACCACGGACATCTCTGCAGGCGATGGAGGCGAGGAACGTGTGTCAGCTTTTTGGAAAGATTTTGAGTAAAGAAGGGAGCAATACAAACAGACAAAGGGTATTTACACGCACACACACACACACACACACACCTCAAATCCCAAGATAGAAGCTAGTCAGCCCATGGGACTTCCTGGTCACTCAAACTTGATACACCTCGATTGTACCATCCTAGAAAGCCATACCATCTCCTCACTTGTGTAAACCTTACTTAAATTTCAAATCCTGGCTAATATCTCTTCGCAACATCAGTCTTCGAGCCCACTTCATCTTCTGCCCTATCCCTCCACAGTATGCAATGTCTCATAGATGTGCATGTTTTATAATTTACCACCATACTGAATCTGTGGGCGTTATCCACTCATTCAAGTATTTATGGAGCATCTATTATATGGCAGGCACTGAACTAGGTACAGGAGTTACAGCAGTAAATGTTCCCTACCCTCCTAGAATCTCTAGTCTAGCATACAAAACAACAGATTTTGTATCACCGCCTGAGGTTTCGGGCATCCCCTGGAGGTCTTGGACCCCTGTGGATAAGGGTTAACATCACACAGCTCATCTGTCTAATCGCTATTCTGTAGCATACTTAAACACAACCCTCCCACCCCAGAACCTTCACTGATACATGTTACTAGTTATCTCAAACCAAGGACCCATGTGCATCTCTTTACTAACCTGTTTATTTGAAAATATGTTGGCACTTAGGTCTTTCCAGGAAAACCCTAAAGACTCAAGACCTTATCTGGGCCCATCTGGTCCATTTCAAATACAACTGAAATGCGGAAGTTTTTAAATAAGGACTCCAAGATACCTTTGAAATATATGTAAAGGAAATTATATTAATGCCATATAATTTCTTAGTTTCCTTAAATACATGGTTAGTTTTCTGTCCTTATATAGTTTATAAAGTTTTTTCCTTATGAGGTATTTGAAAGTTAGGTACTTGTGCCTTCAATTTATTCCTCTTAAAAAATTATGGTACATATGGTACATACCATCTAAGAGGAAAAAAAATGCACAATCCAAGCACTAAAAAAGAAAACAGCAAGCACTAAGTAGTCCCCCTATAGTTTCCCTTTCCATAGTTTCAGATACCGCCATCAACCACAATCCAAAAGCAGATGATCCTCTTTCTGATACACTGTCAGGTTAGAATTAGCCCACTCACCTCACTTCATGTCATCTCATAGGCATTTTATGATCTCACATCATCACAGGAAAGGTGAGGACAGTCCAAGGAGGTATTTTGAGAAAGTGAGAGAGACCACATCCCCAGAATTTTTCTGACGGTATACTGTTATATAAATTATTCCATTTTATTATTAGTTATTGCTGTTAACTCTTACTGTGCCTCTAATTCACAAATTAAACTGTATTACAGGCATCCATGTATAAGGAAAACCTAGTGTTAGTTCAGCACCGCCTGAGGTTTTGGGCATCCCCTGGAGGTCTTGGATCTCGACCCCTGTGGATAAGGGTTAACGTCACACAGCTCATCTGTCTAATCGCTATTCTCTAGCATACTTAAAAGTAGAGTTCCTGATTTAAAAAAAAAAAAATTCCTGCATGGAAGCAAAGAAACAAATTAGCTCTATGGAAACTAGGGCAAAACACAATTACACAAGTAGTAATTAAAGTGTGAAATGGACTACCTCCAACAATGAGAGCTGTCCAGATAATCGTCTCAGACCAATGCGGGGGGACGACAAACGGACACGAAGCAGGCGGCTCTGAGGATGCTGATAGAGTGGCTGCCGTGAGAACGCCAGGTGTGATGACGAAGCCATTGAGCGGGCACATATCCGGTCTATCCGTGGCCACAAAGAAGGGCAATAAAATGGCTTGACAGGCTAAGTGGACTGCATTGCACAAGTCACTTCCTCTTTGTGGGCACCCGAGATCTCGTGTGTAAAAACAAAGGGACGAGTTATCCCTGAGTTTCGCCTCTTGTTCACCCAGTCTATGGTACTGTATCAGAACCAAACACACTCAGAGCAGCTTTCCTTCCCTGAGCGGATATAGGATAACCATTCCCATGACCACCATCACCTGATATTGAAAACAACTCACAGAATTAAAACTCCCTAACCTTCCCTACAACATTCTCCATCAGACATGTTTATAAATGCGTGTCCTTGAAGCAGCAGAGTACTAAGCCCCACAGATCCCATCTTCCTGGAACAGCTTCCCAACAGTGCGGGAACCACAACTCGGAGCCACCCAGACTAACATGGCATGCTGCAGGAAGCAAAGCCACAGGCCCATCCAGACCACGGAAGAGTCCTGCCGTGGGACTGGTCAAGGACATGGAAGGATACCCACATGGAGGCTCCCCTGTGACTGAAAGCATTTCTACACCAACCACAGACTTAAACAGCCTGTGGAAGGCATGTTACATACTACCCATCAATTAAGAACATTCAGTCTCGAAGTGGTTGCGTTTTGGAATAACAGCCAAGTCTGTGGTAATGTCCCTGTTCTCCAAGACTTTAATATCAATTTGGGGAGGCAAGCCATAGGTATGTAGAAAGTTCACTAACAATACCCAATTATCAAAATTAAATGCCAACCAAGCAGTACAGGAATTACAAAAATTCAGAAAACACTGAAAACAAAGAACCCTTCATGAAGGAATTATTTCGTTTCAATCAGGATAAATCTTAAGACAAAGGTGGGAAGGCCAAAACATACGTGGCATGTTTGAGCAATGGGGAACGAGGCCTGGACATGACATCAACAGTCAACACTTATCTTTTACTTTCTTCTTTTCCCCTGGGACTGGGAATCCTGAGCCCAGCTGGCCCCACGAGATCCCTACCAGGGCTGGGCCACTGCAGAGACTTTTCAGACCCACAGAGAAATGGCTCACTTGAGCCCCAAACTTGATGTCACCTCAAGCGTCATGTACTAAACAACTATTAAAACAATGTAATTTTTTTTAAATGGTGATATATTACCAACAGAAGCAGCAAATGTGAACCTACAACTTGAGATTTGAAGAGACAAAAGCATTTCAAAAGATCCCAAATTTTTTAATTCTAAAATTCTAAGGATTTCTGTGATCCTACAATCTCCTCCCGTCTCTGCATTTTTTAAAGTTAGATCCTTCCTGGATGAAATTCTCATTCCTCACAGCAACAGTTCCTTCAAACATTCCCTCCGAGTACTGGAGAAGCTTCTTCTGTTTATCAAAAGACTAAAATAAATAGCAAGTCAACAAGACCAGACAAGGAAAACACAAAACTCGTTAGACAGCTGAAGCCACCAATGTGTTCATATGGGTGCAAGAGAAACAACCCACCTTTTCAGGTCCAGTAATCAGGCCCTTCTTACCTTCTCACCACTGACGTTTCAGGCCAATCTGAGATTTGGACCAAGAATTTAATGTCAAATTCAAGACTTTCAATTTTCACATCATAGTTAAGTAATGAATATCACATATAGGATTTAATTAGCATACATTTAGCACATCCACATATGTGAAATATAATACCAGGGCCCATATTTACTGAAAGCTTATAGTGCCAAAAGAGAAGCAAAGCCCATATGGTCTAAGTGAGTATTTATTTTACTGCAAAGCCTCCAGTTTCATTCTTGTATGGGTCTGTCTCACAGTCAGCTGACATTCCTGCAAAAACTTATCTTAGCCTTAGATAGACATGCAAACAAGGGCTGGCACCAAAATTTCAGTTCATGGTGCAAGGTATGCTAGAAAACTTCTCCCTTGAGTAAATAAATCATGTGGATGGCTGACACTCATGGGTTGTATTGTTTTTTTTTTTTTTTCCTTACTTTGAAAGAAAAAAAAAAAAACTGCCTTGGAGATAATACCGTTTTGTATTATGTCAAGAATTTTTCTCAATTCACCTGAAATAAAACGTATAGATCTGTAAGTATACACCACTAAAGTCATAGGAATGTTCCTAATTATTTAGTAAGGCAAAATCTGTCATAATTTAAATAACTTGCCTTGGAAGTAAAAGAAAACACTTTCAGACTAATTAGAAGACATTTCATAAAACTGTGCGGCATAATACCAGAAAGGCAATAGAAGTATCTCTAGGTGGCTGATCAGTTCATTCTAAATCTACAACAAGTAGTCTAAGTACCGCTGAATAAGTTTACCTAAATGAATACGATACTGAAGCAGAGTTGATTTGGTTGTATATAAATCTTAGGCAACATCATACCCTTTACAAAGGCCAATGGCAACCACAAGAAACCAATTCCAGAGTTAAGATGATTGCATTGTAAAAATAACAAAATTCTAATCTTCAAATTTAATTATTTCTTTCCTGTATCTCCATGCTGCCTTTGAAAAGGCTCCTTTGAAAAGAGTAGCGGCTAATACTCCAGGAATGCTTCACCAGCACGGCAGATCTGCGGACAGGGAGGGAGGACAGTGAAAGAATCTGACCCTTTTCCTCCACCCCCATCACAGCAGTAGGCACCCCACGAATGCTCCAAGCTGGACCGAGAAGAGGAGACTGTGAGGAGGTGCTGTCCCAGGGAGTGCCCGTTGTCCACAGCCAAGAAAAACATCAGCTGTATTATTTTCCAAATAGTAATAAATGAGATCTCAGCCACCACCATCCTGTCATCCAGCCTTGCACTTTCCACTGGACATCACCTACCCAGCACACAAATTACAGTGTACCTACTCCCAGTTTTAATAGTAAACTGGCTCAGTGATTTCGCCCAGGGTCACTGCAAACTACAATCAGAGGAAACATCCCCGGAAGTGCAATGACTTGTGAGGGCTGAAGAACAGGCCTGGCTGCTTACTCTCAAGTGGGAGCAGGATAACTTGGACTTGGTATTTCAACATGGTGCCCCGTGGTCATTCCACCTCCCTGCTCACGTTGGGACACAGCAAACCTCACGCTTCTGTGCACGCTCACTGCACAAGTCTCTTGCCCAAGCTCTCAGTGAGGTTTAAGACCTAAGTCTCAAAAACGTTTAACTCCACATTGTTTGCCTCTGTATTTGGGATAGAGCATAGCATTTTTAAAACCCCCTTCTGGAACACAGAATTGTCTTTAAAACCTGAGAAGAGTGTGTTAATATCCTCATTTGCCAAATGCATATATTGACTTGAAGAAGGGAATGAAATCTGAAGATGAAAAGTAATCAATTACAGCTGAAACACACACACACACACACTCCAGCAAAGTCATTATGCTTATGCTGGGGGTGGGGGGCAGTTCCCCCTTAAAGGAACACTGTACCTTCATGACTCCTCAAATTTTAAAGTCGGTGTCTTGTCACAGATAAAATTATAAACTCCTTTCAGTTAGATTACTGTATATCTCAATCTTTTAAAAACCCAAATTTAATAGGTATTAATCAGATCAGAGTAATTAATCCCAGCTTTATTATGGCAGAAAACTTTTAAACTCCCTCTTTTCCACAGCTAGTTCCCTGCTTAGGGGAAAAAACCTAACCACCTCATAAATTTTGCATTATCCTTGTACATTGTTTTAAAATATGCTCAAGCATTGATCACAGTGATGCAGCAGGGGCACTGAAGGGCCTTGGGCTTGGCAACTCAGCAGGGAGGCAGGACCAAGAATGGGGCCTGGCTTCTTCCACAGGGGCTGTCTTGTGTTCTAGTTCCCAAAGCAGAGGGGTGCCGAGCTGGGAGCCAGGCTTTAGAGCTCCTCTGACTCTCAAGTTCATGTTTCCCACTTCTGTACTTGGTGATGGGTCTGTGACTACTATTAAAATCCAAAACTGCCAGCAGAGAGCACTCTACGAGCACAGAGGTTCCCTGTTCTCCCGGGATGGAAACAGTTCATCCCATCAAGGCAAAAATGCATCTTTTTTTTTTTTTTAAGATTTAATTTATTTATTTGACAGAGAAAGATCGATCACAAGTAGGCAGAGGCAGGCAGAGGTGGGGGGGCAGGCTCCCCGCCGAGCAGAGAGCCAGATGTGGGGCTCCATCCCAGGACCCTGAGATCATGACCTGAGCCGAAGGCAGCAGCTTAACCCACTGAACCACCCAGGTGCCCCAAGGCAAAAATGCATCTTAATGGAAACTTCACAGTCAGCAATGGGGACAGTTTAATCCAAAATCAGAAAAAAATCATGTTCATGAGAAAATAAATAGGCGATCTGAGAATGCCGCAAAACTAATCTTATATTGGGGCACCTGGGTGGCTCAGTGGATTAAGCCTCTGCCTTCAGCTCAGGTCATGATCTCCGGGTCCTGGGATAGAGCCCCACATCAGGCTCTCTGCTCAGCAGGGAGCCTGCTTCCCCCTCTTTCTCTGCCTGCCTCCCTGCCTACTTGTGATCTCTCTCTCTCTTTATTAAATATATTAAATTTAAAAAGCAGAGTAAGCTCAATTAGCATGGGCTGGCTCAAAGAGTTAACATAGTTTAAAAAAAAAAAACTAATCTTATATTCCTTAAAATATTTCTCTACCTAAAACGCTTGGGGGGGGGGGGGTACGGATTGCAGTGCAACTGAACACTGCATCATGATCTATGCCTTTCTCCAGGCAATTAAAATGGCCTTCCAAATCATGCCCATTTTTATTTATTTTATATGGGAGGTGGGGGCAAAGGGAGAGAGAATCTTAAGCAGACTCCATACCCAGAACAGAACCCAAAGCAGGGCTCAATCTCACAACACTAAGATCATGACATGAACCGAAATCAAGAATCAGATGCTTAACTGACCAAGCCACCCAGGTGCCACCCCCAATTTTTTTTCTTTTTTAAGAGAGAGAGAGAAAGAGAGAGCTGGGGGAGGGGAGGCCAAGGGAGAAAGAACCTTAAATAGGCTCCATGCCCAGCACAGAGCCAAAGGCAGGGCTTAACCTCATGACCCTGGGATTATGACCTGAACTGAAACCAAGTGTTGGAGGCTTAACCACCTGAGCCACCCAGGTGCCCCCAAACCATGCCCATTTTTTAAAAGCCTGTATGAGCATCTACTCTTTTGTAATGGTGGGCACAGTACTACTGCTTATTTCCCTTCACTTCTCCTTCATGACTACTTTTTTCCAAAGCCTCATATATTTCTAGATCTGCTAGTAAAGTAATTCTATTTGTTAGCAAATTTCCAACTTTACTGCCTATATTTCAATTTTTCACTAGCAAACTGCCTCTCAATAAATTATTTAAAATAATTTTATTATCACCACAGTAAACACAGCACACAGGGCCCCAGGACATACGAGTAAAAATACTAAATGGGCCATAAATCAGAAAACTGACCAGACCTAAGGTATTTTTTTCCTCTTTACTGCTATGCTGTGTTATTGTACCTTCTGTACCACTATACAGAAGGTGGGTGGCAGGGGTGGGGAAGAGCTCTGGGGATCAATCAGCCTTGCTGTATGACCAGTGGCGGCAGAGGTTCCCATGAGAACTACATATCCGCGGTCTACTGAATGCCGTAATCCAGGGGACAAAGGCTGCCCGTGAACATGCAGGCAGTATAAGGCCAACACCTTTACAATCCACTTCTTGAGCTCTAAGTCTTGTTAATCATAAATACAAAGGAAATATGAGCCCCTTAGGCACAAGGTATAGAGCTCAGAAGGAGAAAGACCTGGACCTCATGGGAGCAAATGACCTAACCTCTCTCTGCCTCAGTTTCCTTATCCAAGTAATCTGAGTAACAGGAGCACCCAACTCACAGAGATAAAAGGATTAAATGAATCAAAACATTTCAAGCAGTTAAAACAACTCAAGACATTTAGTTACTGCTCAGTATTAGTTACTATTATTACTGGCCAGAATTTAAAAAAAAAAAAAAAAAAAGTCCCTCCCCCAACCATGTAAGCGAATTACACACTGTAAAACCTACTCTCTGAGAGGCACAAGTACCTAGTGTCAGTCTGTCTCAAAGGGAACAGCAGGAAACACCAGCGGTTCTCAATCTTGATTCATCAGAAACACCTGGACAGCTTTGTTAACTAGCTACCACTCACCCATCCTAACCCAGAGGAAGCAATTGAGAAACCAAAGTAACACTAATGTGCAACTAGCCCTCGGAACACCACCACTCACACCAGGGTCGTCACTCAGTATCATGTCGCTCTGCGAATGGGCCAGTTCTCCAGTACACCTAAAATATAATGTGCCTGATGAAGACTGACTCTATCTTGAGTGAGTACTCTCATGGTTTGTTTTGTGTTGTTTTTAAAAACAACAACAACAACTTTGTTCTCAGCCATGCAGCAGCTAAGTGCAGTATGCAAGCATAAATTTCTCTAGACTGAGATTTGGTCAAAGTTCTTCCCAGGTTTAAGGGTCAGCATAGGTAACCCATTAGCACCTCATGGAATTCTCCCGAAATATATCCATCAACAGTCAACTATTCAGAAATGAGACAGATGCAGTACAACTTCCTAAACTTCTATACCTCTCGGGATTATTTTTATACTCTGGAGTTAGTGGTTTCCTAAAACAAAAGCCTTTCTCTCTTACATGTAGTGGAAAGGCTAGCATTATGTCTTTACACCCTCCTCCCTGGGCATGGACCTAAGAGGGACTTCTAAAACCACACAGTGTGTCTGAGCCCTCGGTGGCTGGCAGCTATCCACTAGTTTCTGCAGACTGGAAATCAACTCTAGTCCCCGCGTTGCCAATACCTAGTTGTGTGAGCTCAAGCCATTCGGAGCTCCGACCATTTCCCCGTCTGCAATAAGAAAGGAGCAATACAAGATCTCCCAACCCCCCTACCCTTAACATTATATTATCCTTTGAGCCCGCAAAAACCAGACCATCCATTCCCACTTCACACACTGTGGTGGGCTATGCCATCATTCCAAGAAGTCAAGTTTTAAATACTTCAATGCACAAGTCCCAAGCTCACATGCCTACGGGAAATGAGAATAAATGAAAGGGGCGGGATGGGTGGGTTCCCACATGGTGAAGAGCCAAAACCACATTGAAGGACCAGCTGCTGCAGGCGTGCAAGCGTGTGAGCTCACTCCTGCCCAGAAGCTCCAGGTCTCGGGAAAAAAGCTGCACACTCTGATGTTTTATGTGGCATCTTCAGGCTGGTTATGATGGACAGCATCGTCTGCTGTCCTAACCACCTCCCTCTGCAGGCAAGGTAAGCCCCAGGGGACTCCAATCAGGTCCTTCCTCCCAGATAGCTTAAGCCTGAAAGTGCAAAGAACTACCACCCTGCACTTCCTAAAGAGGGTGAAATTCATTTAACTGAAGCAAATCTGACCACAGCAATGAGACTGCTGTTTGTTTTTTTAATCAATAACTATCCAAGTTTCTAAGCCTGATGATTTACGAGCACTTTGAAGCCTTTTAGATTTTCTTTCTGTCCCTGGTCTCCTCTTTCTCCATTCCCAATCCTATGCACTGTTGCCAGAATAAAATTCCTCCAGCCCTGTTATTAAATACTCTCTTGTTTGAGAATTAAAAGTGGGTTTCCCTATTGTGTGTAACGAAAGTATTCAACCCACCCCCACCCCCATGCACATGCCACTCCATCCGTTCTGTCCACACTCTTTCACTACCATTTATTGAGTACAGCCTGCGGGAACCTAGTATCTAACAAGAAATGTTCAGCAATGTGAACACTGAGATGACATAAGACCCTTGCAATGGATTCCAGATCAAAGACCAAGTTTATTCAGTCTCTTTTATTAGAATCTAAGTGTTTTGAAGCTTACTAGTACGTATGATGGATGCTGTGTGAGCAAAGCAGGACAAAAGCCCTCTATTCTCCATTATCCTTGGTCAAGAACTTGTAATAATTAATAAAACAGTTTTTAGAAAAACTTCAGTTCTCAAATACATACATACTATTTTAAGTATATACAAATATGCTTTAGGAAACCCGTGCATTAAAATGCAACAAATAAAACTTCTAAAAGACTCTGACACTGTGATTTCTGAACGTTTTCACCAATTAGAAAAAGTCACATTAGCAGCCAACTGACCCCCAGTCTTAAGTATTTCCAAGATGGTAATGGCATAGAGCACGTCACGAATAAAAGCAGCAAAATTCTCTTCAACCCTGAAACACAACCTAAAAGATAAATGTTAAATGAATGGAAAATATGCACCTAAAGGTGCCTCTCCACTTTTTAACAGTGTGTATTAGTTTCAAGTGTACAATACAGTAATGGAACATTCCCACCCAGCACCTGGCACTCCCCCATCCCCCCACCTCCCCTCTGGAAACCATCAGTTTGTTCTCTATAGTTGAGAGTCTGTTTCTTGATTTATCTTTCTTCCCTTTGCTCATTTGTTTCTTAATTCCACATATGAGTGAAATCATGTGCTGTCTTCCTCTATTTTAGTGGACAGTATACTCTAGCTCCATCCATGCCGTCCATGTCTTGCAAATGGCAAGATTTCATCCTTTTTTTATGGTTGAGTAATATCCCATTGTGTATACAGACTATATCTTTATCCATTCATCAGCTGATGGACACTTGGGACTGTTTCCATAATTTGTCTATTGTGAATAATGCTGCTGTAAACACAGGGGTGCAAGTACCCTTCATGTTAGTGTTTTATATTCTTTAGGTAAATACCCAGTAGTGCAGTTACTAGATTGGAGGGTAGTTCTATTTTTCAGTGTTTGAGGAACCTCCATACTGTTTTCCACAGTGGCTACACCAGTTTTCATTCCCACCAACAGTGCACAAGGGTTCCTTTTGCTCCAAATTCTCTCCAATACCTGTTATTTCTGGTGTTGTTGACTTTAGTCGTTCTAACAGAGGTGACATGGTATCTCACTGTAGTCTTGATTTGCATCTCCCTGAAGGTCAGTGATAAACATCTTTTCATGTGTCTGTCTGCCATCTGGATTTCTTGGGAGAAATGACTGTGTCTTCTGACCATTTCTTAATTGGATTGTTTTTTGGATGTAGAGTTGTGTAAGTTCTTCATCTATTTTGGATACTGACCCTTTATTGGATATCATTTGCAAATATCTTTTCCCATTACATAGGTTGCCTTTTAGTTTTGCTTACTGTTTCCTGCACTGTGCAGAACCTTTTTATTTTGATCTAGTCCCAATAGTTTATTTTTGCTTTTATCTCCTCTGACTCAGGACACATACCTAGAAAAAAGTTGCTATGGCCTATATCAAAGAAATCACTGCCTGTGTTCTCTTCTAGGATTTTTACAGTTTCAGGTCTCACATCTAGGCCTTTAATCTATTTTCTTTTAGATTTTACTTACTTATTTGATAGAGAGAGACAGCTAGAGCAGGAACACAAGCAGGGGGAGAGGGAATGCAAGCTTCCTGCCAAGCAGGGAGCCTGATGTGCAGCTCAGTCCCAGGACCCTGGGATCATGACCTGAGCCAGAGGCAGACGCTTAACAACTGAGCCACCCAGGTGCCCCAAATCTTTTTTTTTTTTTCTTTCATGTATGATGTAAAAAAAAAAAAAAAAAAAAAAAAAGGTCCAGTTTTCCCAATACCATTGAAAAGATTGTCTCTTCCCACTGGATATTCTTTCCTGCTTTGTCAAAGATTATCTGACCATATAGTTGTGAGTCTATTTCTGGGTTTTCCATGTGTCTATTTTCGTGCCAGGACCATACTGTTTTGATTACTACAGCTTTGTAATATAACTTGGAGAAGGAATGGTGATGCCTCCAGCTTTGTTTTTCTTTTTTCAAGATTGCTTTGACTATCTGGGGTCTTTTGTGGCTCCATACACATTATAGGACTAGTTCTGTGGAAAATGCTGTTGGTATTTTGACAAGGATTGCATTAAATCTGGAGACAGCTTTGGGTAGTAGAAGAATTTTTCACAATATTTGTTTTTCCATCCATAGGCATGGAATGTCTTTCCATTTCTTTGTGTCTTCTTCAATTTCTCTCATCATTGTTTTATAGTTTTCAGAGTACAGATCTTTCACCATTTTAGATAGGTTTATTCCTAGGTATCTTATGGGTTTTGGTGTGACTGTAAATGGGACTGGTTTGTTTGTTTGTTTGTTTTTTAAGATTTTATTTATCTGAGAGAGAGAAAGCACAAGCAGGGGGAGCGCAGCAGGCAGAGAAAGAGAGAGAGAAGCAGGATCCCCACTGAGCAAGGATGCCAGGCTGGATCCCAGGATTTTGAGACCTGAGCCAAAGCCAGATGCTTAACCAACTGAGCCACCCAGGCACCCCAGGACTGTTTTCTTAATTACTCTTTCTGCTGTTTCATTATCGGTTTATAGAAATACAACAGCTTTCTATACATTGATTTTGTGTCCTGTGGTTTTGCTGAATTCGTTTACCAATTCTAGAAGTATTTTAGTGGAGTCTTTTGGATTTTCTATATATAGTACCATGTCATCTGCAAATAGTGGAAGTTTTAATTCTTCCCTACAAATCTATTCCTTTTATCTCCTTTTGTTGTCTGACTACTGTAACTAGGACTTCCAGTAAAATGAAAGCGGTGAATAGACATCCTTGACTTGTTTCTGACCTTAGGGCAAAAGCTCTCTGTTTCTGCCCCATTAAGGTGATGATAGCTGTTGGTTTGTCATATTTGGCCTTTATTATGTTGAGGCATATTCCCTCTAAACCTACTCTGTTGAGGCTTTTTATTATGAATGGATGTTGCACAATGTACTGTGCTTTTTCTGCATCTACTGAAATAACTGAATGACCCTTATCCTTTCTCTTATTGATGTGATATTATCAGCTTGATTGATTTGTGAATACTGACCACCCTGGCAACCCAGGAATAAATCACACTTGATCATGGTGAATGGCTTTAATGTATTGTTGGATTCAGTTTGCTGGTATTTTGTTGAGAATTTTTGTACCTATTTTCTCATCAAGGACATTGACCTGTAGTTCTCTTTTTTAGCGGTGTCTTTAACACATTTTGATATTAGGGTAATCCTGGTCTCATAGAATAAATCTGGAAGCTTTTTTTTCCCTTCTTTGTCTATTTTTTAGAACAGGTATGAATGCTCCTTCAAAAGTTTGACAGAATTTGCCTGTGATCTGGTCCTAGATTTTTATTTTTGAGTTTTTTTTATTACTGACTCATAGCTTTGATGGCTATCAGTCTGATTAAACTCTATATTTCTTCCTGTTTCAGTTTTGGTGGGTTATATGTATCTAGGAATTTATCCATTTCTTCCACATTGTCCAATTTGCTGGAGTATCGTTTTTCATAATATTTTTTCCAATTATTCATATTTCTGTGGTATTAGTTGTTTCTCATTTGTGATTGAGTCGTTTCTCTTTTTTTTCTTGCTAAGTCTGGCTAGAGGTTTACCATCAATTTTATTCATTTTTTCAAAGGTCCAGCTCCTGGTTTTATTGATCCATTCTATTGCTTTTATTAGTTTCCATATCATTTTATTTCTGCTCTAATCTTTACTACTTCCTTTCTTCTGTTGGTTTTAGGTTTTGTTTAGGTGTAAGGTTAAGTTGTTTATTTGAGATTTTTCTTGCTTCTTGAGGTAGGCTTGTATTGCTGTAACTTCCCTCTTAAAACCATTTTTCTTGTGTTCCAAAGGTTTTGAACCATTGTGTTTTCATTTTCATTTGTTTCCATGTGCTTTTTTATTTCTTCTGTGATTTCCTGATTGACCCATTCATTCTTTGGGAGCATGTTATTTATCCTCCATTTATGTCTGGTCTTCCCAAATTTTTTGTGATTGACTCCCAAATCCATAACATTGTGGTCAGAAAAGATGCATAATATGACTTCGAATTTCTTGAATTTTTGAGGTTTGTTTTACAAGCTAATATGTGATCTATGCTACAGAATGTTCTGTCTGCACTTGAAAAAGAATGTGTATTCTGCTGTGTTAGGATGGAATGTTCTGAATATATCTGTTAAAAAACACCTCTTCCTCTTTAAAAGAGGTTAGATGGGGGGTGGAGGGAAACCCCACCAGGGTGGCTCAGCTGGTTAGGCATCTGCCTTAGGCTCAGGTCATGATCCCAGTGTCATGGGATCAAGTCCCACACTGGGTTCCCTGCTCAGCAGGGAGTCTGCTTCTCCCTCTTCCCCTCCCCCCCACTCATATTCATTTGTGCACTTTCTCTCCAATAAATAAAATCTTTAAAAATAGTAATAAATAAATAAATACACCTCTTCCATTATATCATCCAATGCCATTATTTCCTTGTTGATTTTCTGTTCAGATGATCTGTCCATTTATATATTTGGGATATTCAAGTTCCCTTCTATTATTGTACAATTATCAATTAGTTCCTTTATATTTGTTATTAACTGTTTGATGCATTCTGGTGCTCCAATGTTGGGTGCCTAAATATTTACAACTGTTATATTTTCTTGTTGGATTGTCCCTTTATTATAATACAGTGTCCTTCTTTGTCTCTTGTAACCATCTTTGTTTCAAAGTCCACTTTGTCTGATGTAAGTACTGTTACTCTGACTTCCTGCTGACATTCATTTGCATAATGGGTATTTCTCCATTCCCTCACTTTCAATCTGCAGGTGTCTTTAAGTCTAAAATGAATCTCTTGGGCGCCTGGGTGGCTCAGTGGGTTAAAATGAATCTCTTGTAGGCAGCATATAGATGGGTCTTGTTTTTTCATCCATTTTTGTCACCCTATGACTTTTGACTAAAGCAGTTAATCCATTTAAATTCAAAGTATTTACTGATAGAAATGTATTATCATTTCATTATTTATTTTGTGATTGTTTCTAAATATTTTCTCTAATCGTTTGTCTCTCTCTCATGGTTTGCTGATTTTCTTTAGTGATATATTTGTATTTCTTTCTTTTTATTTTTTGCATATTTATTAGTGTTTTGATATATGGTTACCATTAGGTTTATATATAACCTCTTCTGCATATAGCAGTCCATATTAAGTTGATGACTGTTTAAGTTTGAGTCCAATCCTTTCCCCTCTCCTCCCCATGTCTTAGGTATATGTTGTCTTATTTTACATCATTTTATCTTAGGAGTTCCTTGACTGATATTTTTAAGGAAATCTTCATTGTTACTGCTTTTGTGTTTTCTACCTCTATACTACCACTTTTGATATCTCCTTTCCACTCAGAGTCCCCTCTAATATTTCTTGCAGGGCTAGTTTAATGTCATGAACTCCTTTAGCTTTTGTTTATCTGGCCAACTTTTTCTCTCCTTCTCCTCCAAATGATATCCTTGCTGGATAGAAAATTCTTGGCTGTAGATTTTCCCCCTTCAGTTCTTTGAATAGATCATGTGACTCCCTTCCAGCTTGGAAAATTTCTGCTGAAAAATCCCCTGCTAGCCTTGTGAGCTTTCCCTTGTATGTTACTGTCTCTTGTCTTGCTGCTTTTAAAATTTTTCCTTGATCACTATATTTTACCAATTTAATTACAAGATGTCCTGGTGTAGATCTACTTTTGTTGATTTGGTTGGGGGTTCTCTGTGCCTCCTGGATCTGGATATCTGGTTCCTTCTCCAGATTAGCAAAGTTTTCAGCTAATATTTCTTCAAGTTCCCTAAGCCTATTCTTGTTTTGCATAATTTTTTCTCTCTTCCTAACCTTGATTTCTTTCTATTACTCTTCTTTGGTCATTAATTCGTTCCTCTCCTTCCAGCCTGCTGTACATTCCATCAAGTGTCTTTCTCATTTCATTTATTAAACCCTTTATCTCTAGGTTATTCCTTATTCCTGTGGTAAGGGTCTCACTCCTGTCTTCTACTTTTTTTTTCTTAAGACCAGTGAGCATCCTTATGATCACTGTTTTAAATACTGTATCAGACATATTATTTATATCTGTTTTACTTAGATCTCTGGCCAGGGCTGTTCCTGTTTTTTCATTTGGGATAAACTTCTCTGTCTTCTCACTTTGTCTACGTATCTGTGCCTGTTTCTGTGAGTTAGAAAGGTCAGCTACATCTTGAGGGAAATGGCCTTATGAAGAAGAGGTCTATAATGCCCTGCTGTGTAGTGTGCCCTATTCCTGGGGACAGTGCCTGGCACTTCTGGAGTATCTCTGAAGTGTGCTACAAGTGCTCTGTTTTGTTCTGGCTGCCTTATCCTGCAAGGCAGTCATCTGCAGTGGATCTCTTTACCTGTTGTGGGCAGTATTTGGTCCCTGGCCTGAATGTGGCACATTTTAACTAAGTATGCTCTGCTCTGCTTGTAAAATGACACAGTTGCCACTGCTGCCAAACTGAGGCTCTGTAACACTGTTGAGTGGAAAGATGCAATGTGAGCCAGAGTTTGGTCTAATCTTCTGGAGGAGGGGATACCACTGCACTGGGACTGAGGCAAGTGAAATAGGGAAGGGTTGTTCTACCAGAGCATAGGAAGTGAGAAAGAACAGGGTTTGGTGTAAGCAAGTTAGGTAGGGAGTACTGGCACTGGACTGGTCCCTGTAGGTAGCCCTGACTTCTGCTGATGGCCAGGGAGAAGGGTCTCTCCATGAATGCTCTCTCTCTGGAACATGTTCCAAACAAGCAAATTACCTCCCCAATGTGTGCCCTACAGAACTTTTCAGATCAGTTTTCATATTGTATATCCACAGGCTGTTTACCTGCCTTCTCTCCAAGAGCAGTACAATGCCTTTGGGGATCTATCCCAGCCTAGCCCACTGATCTTTAAAATTCCAGGCTTTAAGCCTCAATGGTTGCCAGAAGTCAAAATTCAGTCCATCTCACTTTCCAAGCCAATTGGTATGGGGATTCATTTTCCCTATGTACTCCCCTGTGTGCTGACCTATCTCTCACCCTTTTCTACAACAACAGCTCCCTCTCCATGGTAACAGCCATGATCAGTTTTTCTCAAATCTCAGTTTCTCTCAAATCATGTTTCCATACCTCCTACCTTCTTCAATGTAGCCTCTTCTCTCTACCTTTAGTTATGGAGTTGTTCTGCCAGCCGTCAGGTCCAACTTCTGAGGTATTCAGGATGATGTGATAGTTATCTAGTTGTATTCATGGGACAAGGCAAGTCTAAGGATCTCCTACTCTACCACCATATTCCCACTGAGAACTGGTGCCTCTCCACCTTAAAATGATTCGCTTTCAGGGCACCTGGGTGGTTCAGTGGGTTAAGCCACTGCCTTCGGCTCAGGTCACGATCTCAGGGTCCTGGGATCGAGTCCCGCATCGGGATCTCTGCTCAGCGGGGAGCCTGCTTCCTCCTCTCTCTCTCTCTCTCTGCCTGCCTCTCTCTGTCTCTTGTGATCTCTCTCTGTCAAATAAATAAATAAAATCTTTAAAAAAAAATGATTCGCTTTCATTTGTGCTAATGCTTAGCTAACCAGTTGATAGTACATATGTCACATTGTTGCCTATTTTTAAGTGCTCCCAAATCAGATAATGTCACTATAGGCTCCAGTAATGTATTTTTCTTGCCCAGCAGAATATAAACCACTTGAATACTTGCCTTTTCACTCTCACTACCTAGAAACAGTGAAGATTCCAAGTTTTTAGATAGTACATTTCACATTCCACATGTGAAATGGAAGTTAAACATCTTCATATAGTATAACTTGATTTAATATAGAAGTGTCTGCTACAAAAAGTAAATCAACAAGTGCATGCACAAAGTAATTCCCACTTAAAAAATACACTAAGGAAGTTACACACAACAAATTAACTTCATTACACAATGAAAAAATCTCTATAGGAACCTGAAAGTAATCTGACAGCAGACCAAGTAGATCATTGTGCTTTGCTCCTGGCTATATGACACCAGCTGTGATCCATCCCCAGGGAGAGATTAAATTTAGAAGGATGGGGAAAAGGAAAGACACTTCCTGATAAAACCAATATCCAACATTTCCCTTACCTCCTTTTGCCAAAAATCAAGGGCTTTTCCATATATGGGTTTGTTGTTGTTGTTGTTGTTTTTAATTTTATTTATTTATTTATTTATTTGAGACAGAGAGATAGGGAGACAGAGAGAGGATGAGCAGGGGGGGGAGAGCAGGGGGAGAGGGAGAAGCAGGCTCCCTGCTAAGCAAGGAGCCCAAAGTGGGGCTCAATCCCAGGACCCTGGGGTCATGACCTGAATGAACTCAAGACAGACACTTAACCAACAGAGCCACCCATGTGTTTTAGAGAATTTTAATAGGTTTTCTAATCTAAATCAGAAATAAAGTAAAATGCTCAATAAAATAATTTCTCAGGGCTATCTCCTAAGTGTTATCATTCATGAAGTATCTTTATAAAGAAAATACATCATTTGTCTTATAAAATGTGCAATACTTATGACATCTGTCAGCTCTAATCTATTAACTCATCTTTTAGAAATTTTGCCCTTCTAGACAAATAAATGCAGGAATGCAGACTGTTGAAAGTGAGAATTTCTGAGGCTGGAAATTACATTAAACTATGTCAACAGATAATTAAAAATTTAACCTAGCAAGCTTTCAAAAAAATATGATAACTATTACAAAACTTTCAACTAGTTAATAAGCCAATAGATGAAATCAAATTTTCATGGAAGTGCCTCTTTTGCCCTCATGTGTGAACAATGTATTAGTATTACTAGTATTGAATTAATTGTCTAATTTTTGGTTGCAGTTGTGTTCTGTCATGATTTTGTATCTACCACAATCCAGTAAAAGGAAAGTGCTTTTTTAAAAATCCAATGTCTAGGGATTAGTGAATTTCAGTTGGGTCAATATTCCATGGAGTTAAAATTTATGCTGCCAAATCCTTTTATTTATTAGATAGAGTCCCTTGTGGATCTAAGTTCTTTAAGAGAATGTGATGATAATCTTTTCCTCACTACCCCAAGGTGTTTTATTCTACCTCACTCCAGCTTCAATATTCTAAGACAGAAAAGGCTCAACACATCAAATTTCAGTATTTATCCTAATAAGAAAATGCAGAGCAAATACACTGTCATTTCACAAAACAGTCTGAGTTCACCCACTTATGAAATTATCATCTTTAGAATATGTACACATATTCCATAAAAGGCCTACTGATGAAAGAAGAAATTTCAGTAGGACAAATCATATTTCTACTATTTTCTGAGTTGCTAAAAAAAAAAAAAAAGTGAATTTGCAATTTGAGGAAGGAACCACTTAAAGCACTCAATCTTCCTTCGATAGACTAAAATTGCCTCCTATTTCATTACAGTTTTGTAGTCACTCATACATAGAAGGGACCTTCTGACCCCCTTCCATACAAAATACACCACCAAAGTCACTGTGAACACATCAGCCTGCATCACTCCCACATCTCAGCCTGAAGAGAGGGGCCGTTTTGTCCTCAATCCAACTTGTCTTTCTTTTTCTGGCTGGAATAAGAAACAGAAAGGGTTTCAAGTGCCCATGGAATACTCACTCAGATAACCAGAAGCTGAGTCACAAAGGAAGTCTCAGTTAATTTCAAAGAACTGAAATAACATAGCCATATGTTCCCTAGCCACAAAATGAAATTATAAATCAATAATAAAGATATTTGGAAAAATCTCCAAATGTCTGGGCATTTGAAAATTAAGGAATACACTTTTAAATAACCCATGCGTAAAAGAACTCACAAGTGAAATTAGAAACTATTTTAACCAAATAAAAACTCAACATATCCCAAATTGTGAATTGCAGCTAAAGCTTGATGGGGAATTTATAGCTCTAAATGTTTATATTAGAAAAGAAAAAATAATTTAAAAACAATTACCTAAGTTTCCAACTTAAGAACCTAAAAAAAAAAACAACAACAAATTAAACCAAAGAAGAAAGGAAATACTAAAGCTCAGTGAGACACTGAAGAACTAGTAAATGGATTAATCTAGAATATGAGCAAAACCAAAAATAAGGCCTTTGAAAATAAAGTTGATAAACCCCTAAGCAATACTAATCAAGAATAAAGAGAAATCACACATTAAGGAATGCAACAGGAATATCACCATAAATCATACAGATATTTAAAAAATAATGAAAGATGATGAGCAACTTTATGCAAATAAATCTGACAACTCAGATGAAATGACCAATTCCTTGAAAGACACAAATGACCAAACTTGATACAAGAAGATTTAGAATTGAATAACCCTGTATCTGTTTTAAATATAGATTCATAATCAAAACTCTCCCACAAAGAAAACTCCAAGCTCAGATGGCTTCATTGTTGAATTCTCTTATAAACATTAAAGGAAGAATTAATGCCAATTTCATGTAAACTCTTTCAAGAACTAAACTCATTTTGAAAGGCCAGCATATGCCTGTTTAAAAATCAGATTTATAAATTTAAAAATCAGGGGAAGACATTAAAATATACATATTATCTCCCCCATGAACACAAACACAAAAAATGTTAACAAAACATTAACAAATTAAATCCAGCAACATATAAAAAAGAGCAGTCAGGGACTCAAAGTCATTCTTTCCACAGCCACAACACTGAAGTGCCTCTCCATCTCCTCCTCAAAATACAAACCTGTTTTTTAAAGGATCAATTAAATGAATTAATGAGTCTGCAGACTGAAAACTTCTGACTAACATTATATTGTACTATACAACTACAAATTTGCATAATGCATGATTATTTAATAATAATCCAAAATCAAGAGCAGAGAAATTTAGAAAAAATAAGGTGAAATCAATATTCAAAATGCATTCCATGAGGTCTGCAGATGGGCTGTGAAGATTCTAGCAGCGTATGGATACCTGAAACTGAAGATAGTACTAAATCCTATATATGCAATGTTGTTTCCTATACATGCATACCTCTGATAAAGTCTAATTTATAAATCAGGCACAGCAAGAAGCTAGAAAGCATAATAATATAGAACAATTATAAAAATATACTGTAATAAAAGTTATGTGAATGTTGTATCTCTCAAAGTATCTTATTGTACCAAATATCTTACTGCAACCAAAAGCCAGACACCTAACCAACTGAGCCACCCAGGCACCCCAAGAAAATGTGTTCTTGTAGGAGAGTCCCAGTTACCTGATAAATTTCACTACTCTTACATGGAGAGCTGTTCTCTTACACCAGTCTTTTACCTTAGTCCTTCTATTAATCCTTTACACTAATTGCTGACACTGATATTTGAAAAAGGTACATTTACTCCCTAATGCTGGGAGTAAATGCTTGAGCTACTGTACCAAGTTTATTCAGAAGCAACCCAAAAACTATAGTTATATGTTCTTCATTAAACACTTTTTAAGCCATAAAAAGTATAAAAGAATATAAAGAATTATTTGCCATTAAAATCACTGAACTTGACATGAATACAAAGACTTTAGAGGTAGTAAATAACAATTGAGAAATGTTACAAATCAAAATCAAATAGCAAATGGATAGCAAAATCTAAACCTTCCATCTCCTAACTACTGGTCCATTATTTTTCAGCATGCCACATGTTTTGCCAAAATCTTTATTTTTAAGTTAAACCACAGGGAAAGTAAATACTTTAATGAATCTGCAAATATTTACAAGAGGGGAGGCAAAAGAAGTAAGCCTACTAAATTCAACAAGACAAGTATAATGGGAACTATTCCCATGGCTCACTTTTCTCAGCTTCTCAGAATGGATAGGTTAAAAACGAAGGGAAAAAATGTGCAAGACTAAATCTCAAAAACAGCTTTTTGCAAAATTAACCATAGCTATTAATCCTTCCTCGAAAACTAGACAGCAGGGTATTTTCCCTGTTTCTATGGAGGAGAAAGCACGCCACCACTGAGATCTGCAAGCTTATGAAAAGTTAAACCACAGAATAGTCACCAGTGGAGTTAAGTACACAGTCAAGCCTGCAACGTAGTTCAAATTTTTCTTCTCGAGAAAAAGTAAAGGCAGTAAAACAGAGAACATTCTATGGCTGAAGGTCTGATGGGAGCCGCAAAAGCTTCGCTCCTCTTCCTCCAGTACAAAATGTCTTTCAAGTCTCTTTCATTGGGGTATCTTGATTTTATCTTTAAAAATGCTTGCATATGAAATTTACAACCTATTCCATAATATCTATTTGTGTTAATAAAAGAAACCTGAGCCTTCCAATAAGCATCACTGACAAACTCACACCTCCCCACACGTGCTCACAGCCAACAGGACACATACCGCCAGGCCAGTACAAACAGCACAAGGTGCCTGAGTACCAGGTGGACAAGAGACTCCAAGGAGGAGTCCTCTATGAAGACCCTAGTCCAGCATCTCTTCCCCAACTCCCACCCATTCTTTGGCTCTCCCTAGCCCTTGCCCCCTTGCAGTAATGAGATGACACTTCAAGGAAGGAGTTGGCTGGGAAGAATCAATGAAACATGAAGTTTCTCAAGAAAAACAGAGGTGTTGGGCAATACATCTCTATCAACTACAAACATAAAAGGCTCACTATTACAATGAAACATTTGCTTCCCTCTCAGACTTTATACCAAAGTTCAAAGATAACACCATTAATCATGCACGAAAGCATGACTAATCAAGTCATTACTACCCAGTCATTTCCTGCTTGCTTACGGAAGGTGAACTTCCCCAGTATCACTGCCAGCAACTCCTAGTATTTAAAATCCCATCACTATCACTCCTCAATGGGTTCTTTCTATTTAAGACAAAATTTTACAAGAAAAATTTTCTTTACTACAAATTAAGATTTTAATGTAAACATACTTACTTCCATGTGTCACTAATAAGCAAAAGTATCCAGCTTCAAAAACACACACACACACACACACACACACACACCAAGAAACTAGTGACAAGCATGATCACAGTTTTTATTAGGTTATCTGTTCTGGTAAGCAGATTCAAACTTAATAAAATGATCTTTCTCAAAACCTCTAATAGCAAGCCAACTGCAATCCACAAAAGGAACAAATTATGTTTCTGCAAAGATAAAGTCAAAGTTGTTTTCCACTTATTTCCCATCGACTAAATGAATCCCATAAATAGCAAAACTACTACTTATTCAGGAAAAATAGTATAAAGAGTACGTATGCAAACCATATACTTTCAAAAATCACAAAGAATGAACTGCAAAGTATGCCCTAATCCCACTTTATGATTTAGGACACTTATTCTCAAGTTCAAAAAATAATACCCTTTAAAAAAATTTATTGTAATGTACCAGTCTTCTTCAATCCAAAAAAATAAACACATGGTATGTCTACAATGTACTTCATGAAAGCGTTTAGATAATATGCTTCTGCAAACACCAAAACCAGAAGCTTAAAAATTTCTGTAGAGTGTGGTATACACCATTTAAAAAGGTTAAACATTGGAGAAGAGACCAGAAAGTGTATTTTCAACATCTATCACAAAAAGTTACTATTATAAAGGGCTCAAAGAAAAACAACCTCAAACTGAAATGGATAAACAGAAAATTGTGAGTAATAGATACAAACTAAGGGAAATTAAAATAAATATAATACACCAACTTTGACTAACAAATTAACAAAAAAAATTAATAAATAGGTAACTCAGTCTTCACAAGAGGCAGGTATAAACTTAGTGCAATTTGTCAATATCTAATAAAACATAAGATGTGTACTTCCTTTTCTCCAAGCAACTCAACTTATATCCTAAAGGAAAAACTCCCACACAGAGAATGGATCTATAAAGATGCTGTCACACAGTTGTTATCTGTAACAGAATACTGGAGAAAATATTAATCATTAAGAAATGGTTACATAAATTATGGTACCTCCATGTTAGGAGAGATTATGAGATATGTGGTAACGATTAAACCCCAGCGTAACTAACCACAATCTAAATTCTCCACCCTATCTCCCCTACTCTTCTTCCTTTTCAAATGATCTGTTCCAATCCAATGGATTCTCTCACCAGCTTCCAAATCTGGCTTCTACTTCAAGCACTCCATCTCCCTAACTTCAGCAGCGATGTCTAAGAAAGTGTCACCTAACCTCATCAAATAGGCTTCAGAGACTGTGCCTAAGAAAATAAAGTACAAGTATGCAATTAATTATTCAGAAAGTGTCTCAGCAGATCCTTCATCATAGGAAAAAAGCAAAAGAATCCAATTTTTTCTTATTCATTTCAAAATAAGTGGCAAATGGCAATAAACTTTGCCTATAATCCCTTCAGCAAGGCAATACATGTAGTATAATCCCAATTTTTAAGTGAAATATTTTGTATATGGTATTTGTATAAATATATATGGTATTCATATATTTTATGTGCCATTTGTGTAATAAACATTCTTCTTGGAGTGCTAAGATCAGAATGTTTCCCTTGTGTGTGTTTTTTTCCCAGATACTTTACATAAGCAATGAAGACTTTTTTAAAAATCATACCCCAAAATGAATAATTTTGAGAGAGAAGTCCTAAAACATAAATAATCCAAGAGTTGCTTTCATCCCCTTACAAAAATACACTGTGCAAAGAAAACGCAATATTTACAACGGAATATATACACATTCATGGTTTTGACCCATCAGTGAAAGCTTTCCCTTTCTTTTGCCTAAAACTGAAAACAGAACAAGACAAAAAGTAGCCTGTGCTGATGATATGATATAATTCTTATGCTAAGTTCCTCAACAACATTAAACCCTTGAACAAACATTCATTGTTAAGTTAGACACTTGGAATCTCACGTATTTATGCGAGCTTCCCCTGGCCACCTGCAGGAGCTCTGCAGAACACTGTCATCTCTCCAGGGCCTCCTACCGCCACTGCGCTCTTCATTACACACAAAACGCCCCAGGCCAGTGTTGTCAAACTGTAAAATGCATCTTTTTTTTTTTTTAAAGATTTTATTTATTTATTTGTAAGAGAGAGAGAGAGAGTGAGAGCGAGCACAGGCAGAGCAAGGAGCCCGATGCGGGACTCGATCCCAGGACGCTGGGATCATGACCCGAGCCGAAGGCAGCTGCTCAACCAACTGAGCCACCCAGGCGTCCCTCTTTTTCTTTTTTTTTTTAAACAAAACCCTACATTACCCATAAACACAAATTAAAAAAAAAAAAAAAAACCCTACTGAATGATCTTACTATCTATCTGTGCACACAAATACTTCCAACTCTTTTTTTTTTTTCAGATTTTATTTATTTGTTTGACAGAGAGAGATCACAGTAGACAAAGAGGCAGGCAGAGAGAGGGAGAGAGGGAAGCAGGCTCCCTGCTGAGCAGAGAGCCCGACGTGGGACTCAATCCCAGGACCCTGAGATCATGACCCGAGCTGAAGGCAGCGGCTTAACCCACTGAGCCACCCAGGCGCCCCACAACTCTTTTTTTAACGCTAGTTTTATCCACTGATGAAACGCATCCCATTTACTTTGGAACTTTTTTTCTCTCACTATTGTATTATGAAACTATCCAAACACAAAAAGTTGACAGAATTATACTATAAACAGCTGTGTACCTTACTTAGATGCTACAATTAACAGCTTCCCACAGTTGCTTTTTCACAAATCTATCTATCCATCCTTCCACCCATTAGTCCATCTGATTTTGTGATGCATTTCAAAGTAAACTGCAGACATCCATACACTTTTCTTCATCATGCATATCAATAACTAGAGATCAACATTTGAAAGAGTTTTCTATTCAGGCACATTTTCTTCCTTTTAGCAAGGCAGCAAGCAGCAGGGGTTAAAATTTAATGCAGAAAGAAGAGAAAGAAAAGCCCCTAGCAGCCCCCTCCACTGGGAGGATGTCCTCTCCACGAGGAAAACCAAAATAGACTGCAGGCTTGGAGATCTAGGGCCAACCATGCACACTGAAGGGCTGCTCCCCAGAGAGCCCCTCAGCCCTGGCCTCTCATCCAGCCACATGGAGCTGCTGGCAAGCGATCAGTCAGTCCCCTGGACCCCAGCCAACGCATGGCATATGAAGATGTTAGATGGACCTCATGCAGCTCATGGCTAGCTTAAATCATTCCCATCATAGGTACCTAATTTCTGATATTATAATTATCTCTTCATTTCTTCTCAAATATTTTATTGCCTTCTAAAATGAAAGAACCCTCTCTGCAGCGTTTAATAAGTATAAAGCGTGGTTTTAATTCAAATATGTGTTATAAGACCTAAAACTAAGGCAGGTCCAATATTACGTGCTGCCCTGACATTTGGAAAACCAGGAAGGTCTCCGATGGCCTAACTGCAAGTGCCCCTCCCCACTGAGACCTCATAGACAAGGTCCCCTACCCAAACCAGACACCCCTCCCCATCACAGGGCGAAGCAGTTCCTGCTTCTCCTGAGGAGCCTGCCACCACACAGAACTATCCACACAACTAGTCACATCCTCTTCAGGAAACCGTGGACCACCCTACCCTCTTGATCCTGCAAAGTCTGCTTCCCACAGCCCCGCTCCATCTCTCTGCTCCTGAGCACAACCCCTGACAGGCCTGCACTGTTTGTCCCTGGGCTGGGAGTGTACCTGATATCCAGTTACACAAAATCTACTGTCATCAAGCTCAGCGGTCCAGTGCCAGGTGTCATGTGTTTGGCCATCCCCACAACCCTAGGGCAAGAATCCACCCCCACCACCAACAACAATGGAAGGGAAGAGGTAATGATTACAACAGAATGCTCATTTTTAATTAATGCCTACATGACGACTGGGGGGCAAAAATGACCATTATAATGTCAACAAAACATCAAAATTTTAGAAGTCATAAAACAGAAAATTAGGAGGATGTAATGGTAAATGGATACTGAATTTCTGCCTTTACAAAAACAAAAACAGACTGTTGGTATCTAAAACTCAACATGGCCAAATGCAGCTCTCTGAAATCCCTCCAAACCTGCCCCTCCCCAGATGTCCCTATCTCAGCAATGGACACCACCATCTACACAATTAAACCTGTAAGCCAACTGCATGAGATCGGGGCCTGGGTTTCCTACTCAGTGCCACAGCCCTCCACCCAGTATGGGACTTAGCACAGAGTACATGCTTTGTAAATGTCTGTGGCAGGATGAGTGAATGAACAGAGAAATGGTTTCCTCTAACGGTGAGCTCACCTTTCATGCACCCCTATGTGTTTACAATACATGCTCGGTTCAATTCAATTCAGAATTGATTTTTCTCATTAATAGAGTGATAAAAAGATGAGATAGAAATAAACTGCTTAAATAAGTAATTCTGCACTACTGTATATATTCATTAAAAAGTGACAACAACAAACAAGGAAGTTTAAGGATTATTTCGGAAATGTTGTAAAAGGTTACTTTAGACATTCCAGAAGGTTCAAAGCAACAAGTCTCATGTTTCCCTCCCCTTTTAAGCCACTGAGACCCCCCACTTTCCCAACTGAGAGCATCAAGATCAAGATCTAGTCACAGAAATGTGAATGGCAAAAGGCACACAGAGAAACAGGGGTTGATGCTGACCTGGTCCTAGTAATTCATTCTACACTGTGTTTATTCTATTTAATAGTCGTGAGGTCAAAGGTATCTCACTCAGACAATCTGCCTTTCACTTTTTAACAGAAGCCAAAGTTTATTTTGTGATTATGTGGCCAGGCAAAGAGGATTTCCTATTTCCATGCTCACCACAGTCAAAAGCAGAAAGCTCTTCTCAAGGTACTTGGTTACATTTTGCCATCAAGGACAGATGGAGGCATATGGTTCACCTTAGCCCCACCAGGGACTGAAAAGATCCCTACCACAAACATTACTGAGCAGCACTTACACCAAAGCCAGAGAAGTGCAAGGCCTATCCTCTTCCTTATCTGTGGGGAGGCAAAGCCAGAGCAAGGCAGCCTGGATACACGAGTAAAAAGAGGAGGTCTGGAACACACAGCAGGTGGCTCAGAGGACAAGGATCCAGGCTGAGCTCTCGCGGTACGGGATGGTACAGGTCAGCGAGGGGCCCGGAGGAAGGCAATACCAGCTGTGGACGTCTTGCTGAAGAAGCAAAGCCTGCGGGATTACTACATCCCAACTACCAAATATTTTCTATTTTATTCTTTCGAATGCCAGTTTTAACACACTAAAAAACAATCCCCCCCTTCAAAAGCACGTGCACATATGCCCACGCACACACAGGACTAATCATCCTACATGACACACACATCTATAATTTTAAGGAAAATACTTTTATAAGATAGCTAGAAGGAATGATCAGGCTTTTACAAGTACCGCTGGTCCTGGGAAAGCTGGTACTAGACTCATCTAGTCATACAAGTAGAATCCCATTTTTAATCAGCTCCATGGCACGTCGAAACTATGTATTCAAAACCTCATTAAAGTGGAAGGAAACCTACTTCATTCAAAGTACTGCTAATTTTACTTGTAAATACAAACACTTAAAGAGCACAGTATTTACAAAACATCAAACCAGAATAAGTACAAATGGGGATATTCAGTAAATGGTTAGGATTGATATGTCTGAATGAAATATTTTCGAATGGAAGAAAATGCCAGAGCCAGAAGAAGGTAACTCACTCTCCTTCCATTCCCGATCACTGATACATACAGAAATTGATATTAAAACACAGCTGGCAACTAAATGTATTGTAGTTCCCCCTTTGGATCCTGAAATAGAAAGAGGACATTAGTGGGAAAGCTAGTGAAAACCAAATGAAATTCCACAGTTTAGGTTGGTTTCTTATTTTGAACAAATGAACCAGACAAATGAACCACGGTAAGGTAAGATGTTAGCAAAGTGGACTGGGTGAGGGTATAAGGGAACTCTGTTATCTTTGCAACTTTCCTACATCTCTAAAATTATTTCAAAATAAAACATTTTTAAAATGGAGTTAATAAATACTGGACCAAAGGTTGTTCAAGAAAAGAGGAAGTAATGAACCATGACTTAAGTACTGCTGAGAGATTAGTCAACTAAGGGTCTGATGGCCTCCTATTAATTAAATGCTAAAATCCCACAGGTGTTGTGAGAGAAGGGGAGAAGGGAAAAACAGCAGAACTGCACTGGGAGCAATGTACGGCCTCAGAAGTCTGTCCTACAACTCCAGTCAACATGACAACCCCCCCTCTTGTGCCAGACCACCCCCCCCCTCAGGGTGCCCTCCAAGTATCACCTTTCAGGGTTACCAATCACCAAGTCTAACTGCAGCCATATTCCAGAAGACTCAAGAGTGAACCAGAAAGGGCCACCTGGGTGGCTCAGTTGGTTAAAGGCTCTCCCTTCAGTTCAGGTCATGATCCCAGGGTCCTGGGATCGAGCCCCCCACATCGGGCTCTCTGCTTAGCAGGGAGCCTGCTTCCTCCTCTATTTCTCTCTGCCTGTCAAATAAATATATAAAATCTTAAAAAAAAAAAAAGAGTGAACCAGAAGATTCTGACAGCTTTTCCTGAATTTAGGAATGCATCCTAAATTATTTATTATACTAGTATTATACTCACAACAACTAGTACTGGGATGTTTACTCAAGTGAGAGCAGGGACCAGGAAGTCTACTATACAGTGTTCTCATAACTTAAACCCTATAACCAAACACAAATTCTATACATACAAGGTCTCTGGACATATAGAATATTTTCAAGACCCTTGGTGGAAAATATACTCTTTGTTCTTTCAGAGAAATTGGAAAATGTTAAGTCACAAGGAGAGTGGACTAAGGCCTCAGAATGAGCAAATGATAAGCACTAGAAGAAGTGGGCCCACTGGCCACCACCAGGGCTCACCTCTCACACACGGGCACTGCAGGCACACTCCTAGAGAAGCAAATGGAAGGGAGGAAAGAAGCCAGATGACTTCAGCTAAAGAGAGAGAGAGAACATAAAAAGGGCAGCTAGGGAGAGCCAGCTCCTCCCCCTCCCTCCCCAAGAGGAAAAGAGAAGGAAATATGAAACCACTGCAAGAGGAAAGAGAGGGGGTTCCTGTCCTCTTGCTGCCTCTTCCAAGTTTACCCCCAGTGCAAGTCAGGACTGGGAGGCAGATGCATCAGACAGAAAAAAGCTCTAAGCTGAGTGGCAGGAGAGGACTCTAAGAGCTCTCCTAGATTCTGAGATAACAGTTAATTCAAGGAGACACAGATGCTCTGAATGCAAAATGATAAAAAAACATATCAGTGGATCTGGTCTCCCTATAAACAAATTCACCATTAGGATTCAGCTTCTTTCACAACCCAAGTATCTCAAAATCATCACCCTTTGGAGTCAGCGGCACTAGACAACTTCCTTTGTCAATTATGACAAAAGGGAGATTTCTCATTGTTCCTGACAGGACTGTAAAAAAGGATGCTCAGAGCTGAATTGTTCTTGTGTGCCGCGCCCCCCACACCTCCCACTCCTTTCACCGTCATCTCTCCGGGTCTCCACTTTCATATCAATCTGTTTTCAAGCTTCAAAATGTCTCCCTCACCAGCCTCTTTTACATTGTAAGAACAAATTATGCTCCTTTCCCTCTCCTCCTAATGATTCAAAGCCTGAATCTTTATTCTGAACCAAAAATAAATAAATTGACATTGATTTTCTTTTTTTAGATACAGACATCACAGAATACGAAAATCAATTAAGTCAACCAATTATACCAAGTATAATAGGTAAATAGTGCTTTAAAACATTGGAAATACAAAACTCGACTTTAAAAGTCACATTTCCGTTGAAACATCACTATGTCAATAATCTAGTAGGTCCATAACACAGACGTCTCAAATCAGACTCCTGAGTCCAACTTTTTAACAAAACACATGGAAATACAAATGAAAAGAATTTATTTGCACAGAATTTTTTTCCCAAAAATGAATTTTATGGCTTAATGGACCTGGCCTGTTTGCAGATGGGCAGACCAACATGCAGTAGCCTACCCCAATACCAGATCTCCAAACACACAGAAAAAAGTGCTGAACTTAGAAATAAGGTTATTGCCCATGGAAAAGCCTACTGCTGTTTTCACAGGGCAGATTATAATTTTTATTTTAAAAGAAAAGAGTTTTTAAAGATTTTGTTTATTTGAGAAAGAGTAAGCAAGAGAGAGAGCACAAGCAGGGGTAGGAGCAGAGGGAGAGGGAGAAGCAGACTCCCCTCTTGAGCTGGGAGTCCAACTCCATCCCAGGACACCAGGCTCATGACCCAAGCCCAAGGCAACTGACTGAGTTGCCCATCTGCTCCTAAAAGAAAATTTTGGATTAACAAAAATGGCTAATTCCCATCTGCATCATTTTTTGGACACCAAAAATTCTGTAGTTTTGAATGGCCCTAAACATGCCTTCAGATCTGTGCGTTAGTGACAGTCCCCATGCAGAAGAGTATAGCCATCCATAAACGGGCCAGAAACCAGACAGAACAGCCAACTGTCAGCACAGAAACTCTTCTCGTGGTATACATGACCCTGGGGTGAAGATTCTTGGCTATCATCCTGCATCACACTGGAAATCAGTATGCTGTACATGTCACTAAGAAATCTCTTCTAGTTTCACAGAAGCCAATGTAGCACGTTCAACACAGGGAAGTGGACCAAAGTTGACTGAAATGCTTTCGTCCAAACAATAAAGACTGGTTTTTGTTTTAAAACTCACAAGACAATTCTTCAGATTTCTAAACCATTAGGAATATAGAAGTTTACAAAACTTATTAAAGCAAATAACAGAATGGCAGATTTCTAACAAGCAGGTTCAGCTACCATACTTAGTAGCCACAAAGCCTTCCTACCACACCATCTAGCACAAGCAAGAACTGCCTTTTTTAGTTTTCGAGAGGTTTTACCTTCTGCTATCCAAACGTCCCTGTAACCACCTCGGCAGGAAGGAAACGCACGTGACACCCATGTCACTGCTACACAGGGATTCGCTTCACCTGCTGCTACACTCGATCTCCTGCTTCCCGGTTCTTGGTCTGACGGTCCCTAAACAACATCACACCTCCATGGGCGGTCTTCATCTCACAGATCCTACAGACCAAATTCCCTACTCATTTTCACTCTCCCTGTCCTTAAAATGTCTAGGCACGTTATGAGTAAACTATTATCAGAAGATCCAGGGTCATTACTCTGGTGTAAAACTCACAGAGAAGCTCGTGCTAAATAAACCATGTCCCACCAGGGCAGAGCATTGTCTCCACTGCCCTCTCTCACTGTACGAACAGAGTGGAGCACAGGGAACTCCCAGGCTTCTTACAACCACCAAGGAGTGAAACTGGTGAAGGCAGAGTGCATCCCCTTCCATATTGCTTTCAGTTTTAAAAAATATATACGTATAGGCCGGCCTGTATTCATAGCAAAGAGTCGAGAACCAACAACAGAGAAAAGCCACTTGCAACCACAGAAACTGTGGCCCATGCGTTCCTGCCACAGGCTCTTCACTGAAAGCGAAAGCTTTGAAGTCATACAGTCTCGGGCTCCATCCAAGCCGCTCTCAGCCATTTACTAATATCATCAGCTGAAATGTCCCCTTGTGTGAAAGGAAGGGAACACCTGTCACGGGGTCATAAATTCTCATGCTGAAGGCCCTAGAGAATGCGATGGACTTCGTGGGTCTTCAATTAAATTTTATTAACATCTTTCCATGGTTATTTTTCCATTTTGTGTCCTAACTGGGACACCTCTAGGAACCTCTGGGTTCCATGACTACGTACTCGCAGAAAGGACCAAAGTCCTGGTAGGAGCCCAGGGCAGGCCGTGCGCGTGTCTGCTGCGGCCCTCCCCCCGGCACCCGCACCGAGTGAGCAGTTCTCCAAGGAACCGCACACCACAACTTGTTGATAGCTTTAGTCCTCCTGTCTGCATGGCTCAGACCAGTAACCCGATTCAGCTCTGTCATCTCAGAAGAGACGGCAGTGGCACAACTCCAAACCAGCCTCTGGAACAGGCCTGGTAAACACACAACTGAGAGGACCCTGACTTCACCAGCACCTGCCACACACAGGGACACACCTCACACCTGCCTGTCCAAACGCATAGAAATCTACACTGTTTCAGACCCCGAGCTCTCCTGCCAATTAATGCAGAGCACGGTGCCACACAGGCAAGGAGCCAAGTCCTCCCCTATCTAAAATCTACTCTCCCGGAGCCACACAGACTTCACAACTAGCCTTGACAGATCTTAACGTCCACCACTGCCTGACAAATGAGTTTCTGAAGTTGAAGTGACTTGTTCCATTTAACATGAAGATTCGACCTGCATATCAGCTGTCAAAAATCAATGCCAAGGTCGAGGGAGGGAACAGGAAAACAGAGCTGATCTGAGAGCCCTGGGAAGACTCATGAATGCCCATGATGGCTCTGCGGCCTGCGAGGGGCATGGCAGGCCCTCCCACTGCTGCCCTTTCGCTGCCATATATAGCAGCTGGCAAGACACCCCGGGCGCTCATGGCCGCCTGCAAAATTGCTCAGGGTGCAAGCATGTCCCTGCTAGTCCAAGAGATCCCCAGACACTTTGAGCCTGTGGAGGAAACAACAAACAGCCAGGCCTGGGCCAGTCCAGAAATCTCAGCTGCTCAGACGAGTCAATGCAAGGCCGGCTCTCACCTCTCACGCTGGTCTAATGGCTCACCCAGGTGTCCCTTAGAAATAGTAAGAAATACAGCCCAGTGATCTCAGAGTTAAAAGGCAATGAGACAGCTCTATGTCTCCTAACGTGTCCCACATCTGGGGAAGACTTGCATGTTCCATGTCAATCTGGTCATGTTTACCAGGAAAAATCCCAACTTTAAAATGGCTTCACCATGAAGAGGAATTCAAGAACGAGGATATTACACGAACCACCTCGAAAGTCATACAAATTTTTAAAAGTTCATCTAATATTTGGCTGTTGATAACTAACCTACCAGGACTGAAAGACTAACAGGCTTCTCCCCCCAACCCCGAGAGAAGAGACTGGAAGCTGTCTCACAGCCTGCCTTACAGCTGTTTCTGTCAGGTCCTTACAACTGCCCCAGCCCAGCCACGAGGTCAGCATGAATAAGCAGTTGTTTACCAGAATATCACTGGAATCTCTTGTTTGAACCTCTAAATTACTTGGCTTTGATAACCACTTTTAATGACATATGACAAAGAATTACAGTCTTTCAAGGCAATGGTCAGAATAAGGCGAGGACTTGGGATGAGGCCAGGGCTATCTGCCTCTGAGACAAAATTTAAAGGGGTGCCAAAACCTTCCTCATCAAGAAAAATATTTTTTAATTTTTTTAAAAACTCAAAGTTAGTGCTAAAAATCCATGATAAATACAGTGTCAACATTTTAAATAAAAAGAGGATCACTTGAGGGTCTTAACTGAGAAGAAATTTAGAAACTTTCTCAACAAATGTTCCATCATAATCACAGGCCACCCGGCTCCCCACAGGGGTCAGAAGAGGGTCAGTGGGCTTCAAGAAGTAAGTGTATCCCCCAGGAGACTCAGCCACTTCCCAGAGTTTGCGTCTTCACTGCAAACTTCCGCTAAGGGCTGCTGCCCCTCTCACTCCCCCTGCCCTCCCCATAATGAGGGACCGGAGAACCAGAGGAAGCAGTGGTGAGAAGGACCCTTGGTGTCCTCCCAAGCACCCAGTCTCCATCCTGATTCCAGAAAATTAACAATAACCAACAGACCAACCTTGTCATACACAAATGAGGGAAAGAAATGGGACTCAAGAGGTAAACTTCAGAAATGAATTAATGATTGTGCTCTGAACCCAACAATTATTGGTGAAAAGGCCTCTAAGTCCCACCCAGGGCAGTGAGCACACCCAGCAATCCTGGGATGAATTATGCAGGAAAATGGGGCTCAGGGATCGTGGACATGCCCACCTTCTATTTCTACATCTAAAACAAACTTTACTATGTAACTGTGGGATAGTTATTAATGTTTAAATTTTTCTAGGTAAAAAACTCTCCTCATTGGGTGCCCAGGTGTCTCATGGGTTAAGCCTCTGCCTTCAGCTCGGGTCATGATCTCAGGGTCCTGGGATGGAGTCTCGCATTGGGCTTTCTGCTCAGTGGGGAGCCTGCTTCCCCCTCTCTCTGTCTGCCTCTCTGCCTACTTGTGATCTGTCAAATAAATAAATAAAATCTTTTAAAAAAATAAATAACTCTCCTCATTTATCACCTCATGATTATTGTTCCTCAAAAATAAAAACTAGGAGTAATAAAACAGTCCTCTCTACTATAACAGAATTTCTAACAGAATTATTTGCCCTGATTTAATAGGAATAACATTGGGAATTCATACGCAACGTCATAAAATTTAACTTTCCCAAATAACGTATTTTCCTAATACGTTAACATAACAGAAGTCATGTTTAACAATCATCCTGTATTATACTTTCGGTTCAAAAACTAGAGAACTAAATCTTCACATCTTTTTTAAAAAGCAGATTACAGTTTCACAGTATGTCAGCAAATATGCCCAACAGTTTGCAAACACCGGTATTTAGCACAAAAATCCACAAATGCTCTCTATCCCAATATGACCATGAAGTGACCAAAACATTTTTCTTCAAGTACCAATGTTTCTCCCTTTCTGTTTCCCATTATAAGAAATAACTATAAAATGCATTATTAGAGTGTTTTGTTTTGTTTTGTTTTTTAAATCACATTGGAGTTAGCAATTGATATTCACATTTTACAAAGATTTGCAAGTTCCAACACAGAAGTCTTTGCTAAAGTTGTCTTTTATAGCATGGGCTGTGGTCATGTGTGGTCTATAATTCCTCTAATAAGCTCCCATAAATGTTACCTTAAGCATACAAGCATCTCATTTGGGGAGACAAGAAATAGAGCCTTGAATTCTCAGACTAAGGAGAAAGCCCAGGCTCTTCCTCCCCCTCAAGGCTAGAGATTTCCACACAAAATGTGCTCACCGATAAGTGGTGCCCCATCACCACACAGCCCAAAGACCTGCATTCCTCCAACTGAGCCAAGAACTCTGGGGTCAGACATCTTGGGGTTGAAGCCTGCCTCTCTGACCTACAGGCTCTGTGAGACTGTGCCAATTAGCCTTCTCACTTTACTCTTCTATCAAAATGGGGATAATACTGCCTACATCGTAGAATCAGTGTGCAGATGTAATCAAATAATGACACAAAACCCCTGAAATGTAATGAAACTAGGCAATAAATATCAGTGTCTATCCCATAGCAACCCTTCAAAAGTCTGTCCATTAGAGGTACTTCTCCAAGGAGCACACAGTCCTGTGATACAGGCACAGGACCATGAGCATTTTATAAGCACTTAAGAATTAAGGATTCTTATTTTCTTTTTTTTTTTTAAGACTTTGTTATTTATTTGACAGAGAGAGACTGCACGCACAAGGAGGGAGAACAGGAGAAAGAGAAGCAGACTCCCCACTGAGCAGGGAGCCCAATGTGGGACTCAAGAAGGCAGATGCTTAACCAACTGAGCCATCCAGGTGCCCCAAGATTAAGGATTCTAAAACCACCTTGTACCAAATTCAATAAAATTCATGGTGAAACACACAATTCCTTTCACTGTTTCTTCAGACTTAAAAAGAATACTGGAGAGAGGTTCCTTTTTTCCCTACAGTAATAAAACAATCTTCCACATAACCGCCACCAATGAACTTAGTGACCCTGTGTTTTGCAAAGGAAATAGCACAGGAGCCTCTAAGAAAAAACCCACTATCAAAAACATTTTTTAAAAGATTTTATTTATTGATTTGTCAGAAAGAGAGAGAGAGAGAGATCACGAGCAGGGGGAGTGGCAGGCCAACAGAGACGCAGGCTGCACACTAAGCAGAAAGCCCAAAGCAGAACTCAATCCCAGGTCCCTGAAAGGCAGATGAATATCTGATTGAGTCACCCAGTCATTTTCTTAATACTATTTTCAAAATTGACAGAATTACTGACAATGTAATTGACCTCTAAATCCATGGAAGTCAAATGTCTCAAATTTATGTTTCCAATTTTTTTTTATCTTTTTATTATAAAGATTTGGATTTATCTATTTGACATAGAGAGAGAAAGCAAAAGTACAAGTAGGCAGAGCAGCAGGCAGAGGGAGAGGGAGAAGCAGGCTTTCCTCTGAGCAGGGAGCCAGATGCAGGGCTTGATCCCAGGACGCTGGGATCACGACCTGAGCCGAAGGCAGAGGCTTAAATGACTGAGCTACCCAGGTGCCCCATGAAATTTAGATTTCTAAAAACATTTGCAAATATGCCCAAAAGTAGCCCAAATTTTAGCTGGCTTTATACAAACTAGAAAAAAATTACAAACATCTCAAATAAAAACTGCAAACTTTACTGACTGAACTATTAAAAAGTCAGCAGATTATGAAAGAAACTCAGAAAACCAGCTATCTAACATACCCAATTTCCTTTCTATGTTAAGCATTAGGTCTTCAGGAATCTCCTCTAAAAAACAGAAATTTATTTACTTTTATCAATGAGTCAATGAAAATTAACTTACGAAACAATAAGTTTCTGACATTTTCACTCAATAGGAACTATATCCTACTTTAGATAGGAGAATAATCCTTAGCTTTCACTAATATTATGACAATCTATTCACTGGAAATTGGTGTTTCCACTGTTTACATTCTCTGACTAGGTTGGGGGCATTTCCCTTTAGAAAATAGGAAAGGGGACAAGAATATCACCTGAGCCAAGATTCTAAAGCAGCTCCAGCAACTGGGTGTGGCTGTGGCTACAGAGGGCAGAGAAGACGCCAGAAAAAGACACTATCTCTGGGGACAACTTGGGTGCCAATTCCTTTTCAACGTGGACGTTTTTTCTTCAGGATCTATCGCTAATCCAAAGCTTACATGGTTTTCAGAGGTATTTCCTCCTTTAAAAGCCCAAAAGCTAAACACTGGGAGCTACGAATGCTCCTAGTAGTAACTTCACTGCCTCCTCCATCACTCAACTAAAAGTGAAAATGTTCATGTCGTGATTCCTCCTTTCTAAGATTCTCACTGAGGGAATGATACCTGGCCAACTCCTTCAAACTGAGTTCCAGAAAGGTGGCATTAGGGTAAGGAGTGCGGGGCTCAAACAGGTGGCCCTGGCTCTTCTCAGAACACCTTCTTCCCCATACCCAAAGCAGTTACTGTCATCATATGTTCATCATTACCAGGCCTCCCCACAAGAGCTCACTTAATCAAAGCTTCCATGACTAACAATGACTGAAAAGCCACTTGGGGAAGATGTTGAAACACGTCCGTAATGCAGTGGGTGAAAGAACATAAGTTACAAAATCAGCTTTTACAGGATGGCTTTGCAGTGGACTGCCTCAGCATCTGTTCCTAAAGCCCTCTGTCCTTTGCTGGCTTTACCAAAGGTGGCTGGACAAGCTAACATCTCATACTCACTGTTCCGGGATCCCCTGGGCCTGGGCATGGAAGAGCAGCGGGCAGAGGACAGGAACAGATACAGGGGACCGCCTCTGTATCCATTTCCTGTCTTGCACATCATGGGAAACGCAGACCATGTGGGCTAAGGCGCCTAAGGCAGCCAGACATACAAAGGGTGTGAGCCACATCTCAGCCACCAGAACCCTCCACACTGCCCAAGTTAGAAAGCTCTGCTCTCTGCCACCGCTGTGCCCTCCCCTCAAAATTACTCCCTCTTCCTCCTCTGCAAATACTCCACACCTCAAACAGAACAGACCTGTCCTGCATCCCGCTTGTAGTAGCTGACATGTATCAAACTTCCTTCAAGTAGTTGAGAAGCTTCTCCTCCTTCTCTAACAACAGAACCCAGCTCAGCTCCTCCACAATACTGGCCAAAGCCACAATGAGCAGTGACTTCTTTCATCCATTAATACGTACCTAAGTACCTGCTCAGGGCCAGGCACTGTTATAGGTACAGGGAATGCAGTAGTGAAGGTGGACCAAGTAGCCTTCTTCTAAATCCTTTGATAATTTGTGCCTCTATGACACAGTGATATCATGCAGGCTTCTACAGCGTTGATCACTAAGGGTTTTCCCTTCCATAATTTACAGAGAACATGTCACAGGCCAATCATGAAAGAATGTTTTCCTCCTTGTCTTCATGGCATCTGTCAGAACACTGGGCCTGACACAAAATGATCATTTAACACTACCTAAATCACCAGAGAGCCCCACAACATCAGCTGTAGCCCATTAATTTTCGTCCATTAGATTTTCCCATTATTTACCCCTCACAAACTCTAGTCCTGTTCTCTTCTTCCTCCCATGTACTTTTGTTTTTAATTTATTTTCTCTTTCTCTATCTCCAAAATTATAACAGTTACATGTTTTTTGTGGTAGACTTTGAACTCCTTATACCAAAAACATTATTATGTAGTCTAGCACATAGTTAGCTAGATTCTCATTAATACCACTATTAATTAACATTTTTCTGGAAGTGCCAGCCAGTGCAACTAAACAGAGAAGTAAATATCTGCCATAAACACAGAGAAGTAAATATCTGCCATAATATCTGTCATTATTTGCATATGACAAAATTGTACACCTGGCAAATGCAACAGAACAACTTGCATTACTACAAAACTTCAGGGGCGCCTGGGTGGCTCAGTCAGTTAAGCATCCAACTCTTGGTTTCAGCTTAGGTCATGACTCAGGGTCATGGAATTGAGTCCTGCACTGGGTTCCACACTCAGTGGGGAGTCTGCTTGGGACTCTGTCCCTCTGCCCCTCCTCCTCTCTCTCTCAAATAAATACTTCTTAAAACAAACAAACAAAAAAACAAAAACAAAAAAACCACCATGACCAAGTGGGATTTATTCCTGGGCTGCAGGCATGGTTAAATATCTACAAATCAATCATGTGATATATAACATTAATTTTTCGAAAGGATAAGAACTATATGATCCTCTCAACAGATGCAGAAACAGAATTTGACAAAATAGAGCATCCTTGCTTGATTAAAACTCTCTGCTATATGAGGACAGAGGGAACATATGATATTATGATACCTCAATATCATAAAAGCCATATACAAAAACCCACAGTGAATATCATCCTCAACAGGAAAAAACCTTTTCCCGTAAGGTCAGGAACATGACAGGATGTCCACTCTCACCACTATTGTTCAACACAGTGGTAAGTCCTAGCCACATTGGAAGTCCTAGCTTCAGCAGACAACAAAAAGAAAAAAAAGACATCCAAATCGCCAAGAAGTCAAATTTTCACTCTTCAGAGATGACAGGATACTCTACACAGAAAACCCAAAGACTGTGCCAAAACTTGCTAGAACTGTGTGTCAGTCCTGTATGGAAGTCAGCAAAGTTGCAGGATACAAAATCAATGCAGAGAAGTAGTGCATTTCTATACATTAGTAATGAGGCAGAAGAAAGAGAAATCAAGGAATCAATCCCATCTACAATTGCACCAAAAACTGTCAGACACCTAGGAATAAACCTAACCAAACAGGTAATGAATCTGTACTCTAAAAACTACAGAACAGGAAGAAAAGAAGGAAGGAGGGAGGGAGGAAGGTTGGCTGGTAGGTTGGTTGGTTGGTTCCTTCCCTGTTCATGGATTGGAATAACAAATATTATTAAAATGTCTATGCAACCCAGGGCAATCTACACGTGGAATTCAATACAACCCCTATCAAAATACCACTAGCATTCTTCTAAGAGCTGGAACAAATAATCCTAAAATTTGTGTGGAACTATGGAAAACTTCAAATAGCAAAGAAATGTTGAAAAAGAAAACCAAAGCTGGAGTCAACACAATTCCAGACTTCAAGCTCTATTATAAAGATACAGTCATCAAGACAATATGGTACTGATGCAAAAACAGACACATGGATCAATGAAACAGAACAGAGAACCCAGAAATGGACCCTTAATTCTACAGTCAACTAATATTTTACAAAGCAAGGGAGAATGTCCAATGGAAAAAAGACAGTCTCTTCAACAAAAGGTGTTGGGAAAACTGGGCAGCAACATGCAGAAGAATGAAACTGAACCATTCTCTTACACCACACACAAAAATAAACTCAAAATGGATGAAAGACCATGTAAGACAGAAATCCATCAAAATCCTAGAGGAGAGCACAGGCAGCAACCTCTTTGACCTTGGCCACAGCAACTTAGTAGACATGTCTCTAAAGGCAAGGGACACAAAAGCAAAAATGAACTATTGGGACCTCATCAGGATAAAAACCTTTTACATAGCAAAGGAGAACAGTCAACAAAACCAAAAGACAACCAACAGAATGGGAGAAAATGTTTGTAAATGACAGCCGATAAAGTGCTAGTATCCAAAATCAATAAAGAACTTATCAAACTCAACACCCAAAGAACAAATAATCCAATGAAGAAATGGGCAGAAGACAAAACAGACATTTCTGCGAAGACATCCAAATAGCCAACAGACACATGAAAAAAGTGCTCAATGTCAGCTGGCATCAGGGAAATACAAATCAAAACCTCAATGAGATATCACCTCACACCAGTCGGAACGGATAAAATTAACAAGTCAGGAACCGACAGATGCTGGTGAGGATGCAGAGAAAGGGGGCTATTGGTGGGAATGCAAGCTGGGGCAACCACTCTGGAAAATATTATGGAGGTTCCTCAAAAAGTTGAAAATAGAGCTACCCCATATGACCCTGCAATGGCACTACTGGGTATCTATCCCAAAGATACAAATGTAGCGATCTCGAGGGGCATGTGCACCTCAATGTTTACAGCAGCAATGTCCACAATAGCCAAAATGTGGATAGAGCCCAAAAGTATGTCAACAGATTAATGGAACACAGAAAGAGTCCAACAAATCTTAATTTATGAAATATTTGGCATTTCAAGCAAAAGCATAAAGGAGTGATTATTAAAAGAAAAATGGCCCAGCAACTCCATTCTACCAAGCTACAGTCATACTTGTAGTATCACCAAAATTGGAATTATCTCTCAATCTCTCTATCCTCTCTTTCTCTCTCTCTCTCTCTCTCTCTCTCTCTCTCACACACACACACACACACACACACACACACCTACCTTACCTAAAAGCCTAGAAGGAAGGCTATGCAGAAGACAGCTTCCATGTTTATACTTGGAGGAGAGGAGCTGGGGGCAAGGAGCCTTATGTCTTGTCTACACTGATAAAGTTATCTAAATGTTTATACACTTTTTATGTCAATATGGATTACTTCTGAGAGTGACTGATGTTAAGAATCATTTTTCTTATTTACACTCATTTGTACTGTAAACTAGAGGTGGGAGGCACACACAGAGAAGCATAGACTTTGCCATCAGACAAAAACAGGCTCAAAACCCATAGCTTCTGTGCATTGTTGACATGATCTTGGAGAAGTTGTTTGTCTCCCATAAATCCATCCCTTCATCTGCAAAACGAGGATGATACCTTCACTCAGTTGTTAGTTAAGTATTAAGGGCAAGAAAAATACTCAGCCTTGCATCTGGCGCGTGATTACCTAATAAATGGAAGTGGTTGCTGTGTTGATGATACCTACAGTAAAAACAGCAACGCCACCTCTAATCCATGTGTAAGACAAGAAGTGAAGTTGGTCATACATTGGAGACATGCAGTTCTCCTAATCTGTTTATCTATACTGTTCCCAACAGACTACATTTTAGTCTTATTTTCTTAGAGAACAGCAATTTATTTTTGTGAAAGATTTTCCTGTGGGACAAGAAAAATCCAGCTCTTAAGGTGCCTGTAAATTAGAACATACCAGTGGGGATGAGCTAACCAGTACAGAACACCAAAATCTTCTAATCACAGTTAGCATAAAGGCCATCTCCCTTCCATCCCAAATTCAAATAAGGCAACTTGAAAAAAACATTCAAGTCAGCATCTTGTCAGCATTCCCAGCTTGGCAGTAAGCACAGGTTAACATAAATGAGCCCTTTTTATAATTTATGTGGTAGGCTTTTAGGAAAAGTCATTTAAATGCCCCCTGAAACCACAGCAAAAGCTAATAAACTCTTGGGGGGTGGGGAGTAATAATAATAATAACGTGTGTGTGTGTGTGTGTGTGTGTGTGTGTGAGAGAGAGAGAGAGAGAGAGAAGAGCATTTTCATGTGATCAGTGTAATCACCTCTATCATATAATCAAATACTTACTGCACCTCAAATCAGTGGAATCTCTTTACAAAATAGTAAACAAAATGCAAGTGTCAGATCAAGCATACAACGACTTACAACAGACAGCTGTCCTTAATCAGAACAGGGATGCTCTTATCCGTCACACAACTGAAACTACGAAGACTGGTATTCAGTAACTGCCGAAAGACAGCAGTTGCTCTCTCCATTTGCCAGAGCCAGGGGCTCAGAGAACACCTCAGCGAAACTCTTTTGTCTGGAAGATTATCCTTACTATCCCAAAGTAACAGGGATTGGTCTCCGGTCAGAGTGGAAATTCTTCTATCGCTCCCTATTTTTGCAAATGTTCCATTACGGGATGTCTCTGAAAACAGCCAGAACAGCACATAAGCCCCTCCTTGTGCACTGGGTCAGCCCGCCAGGGTCTCTAACCAAGGGGGGTACCTCCCCAGGGCCAGCCCTCTCAGAATCCAGCCCAGTTTACCAGAACTAAGTGTGCAGACGAATTCTCTCCTCTTCACACACACCCAACTGAGGAGTGGAACCGGATGACACACTACCCACGACCCAAGAGCACTTGGACGGACACATGGAAAAAACAAACCAAAAGTCCAAGACACCCTGGGAGAAGCTGGCGGCTAACCTCCAGGCAAACCTCGAAGAATGGGTGAATCGGTGCCAACCATGAACCCACCGGGTGCCTCCCGTGAACCCACCCGGTGCCACAGCTAACTAAACACACCAGGGCGTTTTACCTTTAAAGTCCTCTGATATAAGACCAGATCACCACAAGGAGAGCCTTGGAACATAGCCATCTAAAATGTCAAAAGCACAAACGAATAGTTCTAAGACCTTACCAAATGGAGTCGTAAGGAACACAGAAAGTAACTCATTCTCTGGCTAAATAATACAACTTTATATTTCACTGCTGCCTGTCAAAATGCCAACTGCGATAAAAGTAAATATTTCACTATTTAAAATACTTGCAATAGGATACCAGTCAGAGCATGATGAATTTTTAGCAGAGGACCTGAAGCAAAGTTTTAGACCAAGACTGAAAGGCTAAAAAGAAATTTTTTATTTCCCATTAGCTGGTAGTAAGTTTTCTCTCCTCCCCCTCCCTTAAACTTAACCCATTCGAATGAAACACACACACCAGTTATTTCACACCATAAAATACAAGCTTTCTTGAAAATGGTTAAAGCATTCTTTTAAACCATGTGGACACCCCTACATGGGCACTTTTAGTTTCCAACCTACAGCACGCTCTGCTAATCAGTGTGACCTGGGCTGAGCTCCTTGGCAGAACCCTGCATGCAAACACAAGATTATTTCATCCATCCCTTCTCAGTGTCCCTACTTGTTTCCACCATTATCTTAGTTTTGGTTCCTGAGACCCCTGATTGCTGCCCCAAAAGAGAGAATGCCTTCCCAGCCCATCCTCCCAGGATGTGGAAGACAGTGGCAGACACTCTGGGCATTCCAATGCCTGATTCATAAAATCCCAGAGGACATTCCCTCAGAATCCTTACCTATCTCTAGACCGGCAAATCCAGTACCGAGAGAAGCAGAGAATCACAGGAGAGCAAGCTGCGGGAAAGCAGGGCTACAAAAGGGATCTGAAAGTGTCTGGGGAAGATTGGCGGGGGAGGGGTGTGGGAAAGGAGTAAAAACAGACTTAAAGAGCAAATATTCCTAATCTAGGATGCATCAGAAAGTGTCTGGAAACAGGAGCGCTTGTTAGGTTTATAGCATGTTAACAAAAACAAACATGGTCACATTTATAATGAAAACCTTTGAAGGTGGCTTCTCAATCACACTCTGTGTTTTTTTATGATATTGTAGTAAAAAAATAAAAAGTTGTTGTAGGAAAGAGAGTATATAGGTTGGTTTTTTGTTTGTTTGTTTGTTTTTAATGTTGCTGGGTCATCAATCTATTGAGAAATAATGAGCATCTGTTCAGGGGACCAATAAAAACTCTTCCAATTTATAATGGTTGTTTCTACAACCCCTGCCTTAGATGACATCTCATATCTTGTTCCTTACCTCCCAAAATAAGCCAAGTTCCTTAAAACAAAGACCATACTTTGTAGCTACCTATTTTCTATGCATCTACATGGATACACATGAAGTGTGTACATACCGTACATACACATGACATACATGTACGTACACATGACATACTCAAATACCTTCTTTGTAATAAAGTATATTTTATTACAATGAATCTGTCCTTTTCATATCACATACACCCATGTTAAAAGACACTGATTTCAAAATCCAGCAAACTTTCTTTTTTCATCTCCTACTAGACTTCTCTGAACAAATTAAACAGGCCAAACGTAAACCACACCAACTTCCAAAAGTTATTTCCGATTGTGGTAGGTAACAGACAGTACCCCCACTTAAACTACACCCAAACATCTCACGACAAATACTCACAGAAGGAACCTACCTCCTTTTAATAAATGACACTCACGAGTCACTAAGAGCAGGAAGACATACTTCATATACGTCAAAGCTATCAACAGGGAGGAGAACCTGGGTTGTGGGAGCAAATACCCCCACCGTCAACTACAGACATGGCGGGACCCCATGCAGGACATCCCTCAAGCCCATGAACCAACTGAGAATGTCAATCAAGGTGGCACTGTCAATTCCCCAAGGTCCTTCAAACAAGCACACTAGGCCAAAAGCAAAAGTTTTCAGAGGCAAAGAAGGGACTGACTGCTTCGGTAATAACTGCTGGGCCCAGCACGACAGGCCAGGTGCCTGGGCACCTGACACAGGAAGTCCTCCCTTCGTGAGGTGCACCTGGCAATTGGTGAGGCCATGATTTGGAAATCGGTACTATGATCCAGACCTGCATCTTTGGTGATAACAGACAACCTAATATGACCTCTGAGGTTAGAATCTGTGAGTATCTTAGCAATTTTCTAAACAAATGATTCCTGAGAATAGTCCTTCCTCAAGGAGGTGAATAAGAATTGGCATTAAAATGAGAACAGAGAGGCACCTGGGTGGCTCAGTGGGTTAAACCCTCTGTCTTCAGCTCGGGTCATGATCCCAGGGTCATGGGATAGAGCCCTGAATCAGGCTCCCTGCTCAGCGGGGAGCCTGCTTCCCCCTCTCTCTCGGCCTGCCTACTTGTGATCTCTGTCAAATAAATAAATGAAATCTTTAAAAGAAAAAAAAAAAAAACAGAGACGAAGGATGAGAAAAAACAAACATCCCACCCTAAACATGTACAACATGCTTTCTTGCATTTTTCCCTTTCTGTCCCGATTACCTAATTACAGAACAGAAAAAAAATGATGACAATGCAGAGATCCAACAGTCATGAATCTCAAGACTGGAGACCGGCTGTGTTCACCTGCCTCAAAAAGACGAGTCAGAATTACGTTCACTGGCTCCTCCTGCTCTAGTCCTGGAGACTGCAAGCTTCCCCACATTACGGAGATGATACGGGTCACTGTGGGCTCAGAGGGGAGCACCTAATTCACAATAAGATGTTACATTAAACTGCCAGAGGGACAAAGCTCTCACCTGGACCGATGGCCCTGTTCAGGCAGGAAGTATTCCTACTCTTCTTACTGTCCCCACCAACCACCACCAAATCCACTTTTTAAGATAATTTCTATCCTTTCAAACCAATAAAATGTTCATAGGGCAAAGCTGTTAGTTTCTGGAGAGCTGTCAAGCTAAAAAGGTAGATGGAACAGTTCTAGTAGATTCTCCTCTATTTCTTTCTCCTCTCAAAATTCTATTCTTTATTGGGGCACCTGGGTGGCTCAGTGGGTTAAAGCCTCTGCCTTCGGCTCAGGTCATGATCCCAGGGGCCTGGGATTAAGCCCTGCATCGGGCTCTCTGCTCAGCGTGAGCCTGCTTCCTCCTCTGTCTCTGCCTGTCTCTCTGCCCACTTGCGATCTCTGTCTATCAAATAAATAAATAAAATCTTTTAAAAAAAATTTATTCTTCTACTTAACTTTCTGCATGAATCTTCCAAGTTTTAGACCCAAGGCACAAAAAGGTACTGCAATTCTCCCAAAAGGAAGACAATGACATAATTTCTTAAATATCTGTAAAAGAAAATATCTCTTTAATTCCTTTAGTATACAGAATTTCTGTGTGTGTGTGTGTGTGTGTGTGTGTGTGTGTGGACAAAAGCCATTTCTGAAGTCTGTGATATTATTCTGAATCCTTTACTTTTAAGCTTTTGTTTGTATTAAAACTTCCTCAGTTCTAAAATACGTATTTCCAAGATATCTGCATGATCAATTCAAATACAGTGATCACGAATGAACTTTATAGTTAATTACCAGTCACAACTAAAAAAAAAAAAAAATTACAGTTTGCACTAAATAAACTCTTTTAAAAAGGGTTGGGGGGGGCACCCAAATGGCTCAGTTGGTTTAACAGCTGCCTTTGGCTCAGGTCATGATCCCAGGGTCCTGGGATGGAGCCCTACATCGGGCTCCCTGCTCCGTGGAGAGCCTGCTTCTCTCTCTCCCTCTGCCTGCCACTCTGCCTATTTGTGCTCTCTCTCTCTCTCTCTCTCTGTCAAATAAATTTTTAAAAAATCTTTGAAACAAATTTTTTTTTTGTTTTGTAACACAATACCTCATGTAACACAATACCTGGTGAACTAAATTCACAAAAGCAGTGAGCACACACATACACATACATCTACCTGTCTCCTCATCCACTAGCTGAAACAATGAAATCATCTCTAAGAAAACAGTATCTCCTGAAAATCACTGCAAACTCCTCCCTCCAGACAAACTAGGACCATGCCCAAGATCCATATCCCCAGTTAACCTTGTTAAGAGACACATTTTTCCGACAACTATTGTAAAATACCAAATAAATGATGACTCATTTTGCCCTCCCACTGGAAGAGTGAACTTCACTGCTGTGGTGCTTCATGATGTTGTTCTAAAATACTCCCTTTTGGGCCACCTGGGTGGCTCAGTTGGTTAAGCAACTGCCTTCAGCTCAGGTCATGATCCTGGAGTCTTGGGATTGAGCCCTGCATCAGGCTCCCTGCTTGGTGGGGAGTCTGCTTCTCCGTCTGACCCTCCCCCTTCTCATGCTCTCTCTCTCAGCCTCTCTCTCTCTCAGATAAATAAATAAAATCTTAAAAATAAATAAACAGATAGATAGATAGATAGATAAAACACTCCCTTTTAAGAAGAAGCTGTCTATTCAGACATGAAATTTTGAGACATGAAATTTAATTTCCTGAACTAGCCTCCTTATTGGCAACTCAGTGATAAGCCCACCTTTGATCTTTACTTCTAAGCTGCATCCATCCTGACCCCCTCAAAAGCACTCGCTGTTTCTCTATTGCCCAAAATCTACCTAAACTACGAAATGCTGGAAAATTCTACAAGTACCTACCTAGGCCACTTGACAGACTCTCATACAATGAGGGCTCAGCATGAATGTGGGAAAAGCTCAGCTTGGAAATATCTGAATAAAATTCTTACACCCCACTGACTGTTTCTGAGTATCTACCAATTACCCCACCCTGTGCTAGATGCTATTTCCTATGTTCTTATTAACCTGCAGCAAATCTCTTCAAGAAAAGCGGTATTCCCCCCCATTTGACAGAGCAGAAAGCCCAGGTTCAGAGAAATGAAGTAATTCCTCCAAGTACTACAGTTTCTACAGCTGGAAAGTGGCAGAGCATCCTCCCAAGCCCTCTCCACCACATGGCACGTCTACATCTCATAAGGCTGCAGGAGTGTCCCGCTGAAATAAAACCACTAGGGGAGCCCGGTGAATTGTAAGAAGAGTCACTGTTTTACCTGCAATTTCCTTTTTCCTCTATCATGTCATGGTCTCTACACAACTACACCTCATTATGAGTCATGTTCTAGCTGGGGCAGTCAAGCACTAGGGACCTGCTATAATGCTGGGAGCATCGAGTCTGGATTAATTTCACTGTTACTCATTCACAGAAAGACAAAAAATATATATATATGTAGGAACAGTTTCTACCTAAAAATAGCTTCTCTTCTAGCAAGAACTGGAGAGTCCAGACCCACCCCCTGGAAAGGCACACCTTGAACCTTGGGGAATTTAAGTTGGGTGACAAAGGTGGCTTAACAATGGTGGAAATTCCCCATTGTACAAATTGTAATGGGTGTGACCGAAACAGCTACATCAAGTCATGATAGAAGGCTGTGTCAGACAGAATAGGTTATGCAAACAAAGGACAAACTGAAGACGATTTTTGATAGTCAATGTTGCCCAAGAAGAGCAGAAAGGGAAAAAAAAGAAAGAAAAGCTACAGAATCGTAGGCACTGATGATAAAGGAAAACTAAAATAAATGAAGAGTTTAATTCACTGAATTTAAATTTTAAAAAATTCAGAAAAAGAAGAGAAAGCATTACTGCTTTCATTAACCAAAACTCAATATAGAAAATAGAAAAAATTCAATGATCACTGAATATTAAAAATGTAACTATTCTTTTTTCATAGGAAACCAAAGAAATATACTACTGCATAGGAAAGTACTACAGCATAGGTTTGGCAGAGGATTTTAGTTGCACTTATAAATCTCTGAACTTAGGACCTAAAGGGTCCTATCACCATCAAAGAAAAACTGTATATAAATTTAATCAATAAATATTAATTGTCTACCAGATACTACCAGATACCAGAACTATTTCATGAAGCACACCAATGAAGAATATCACATCACAGTTAGAATTGTCCAGATTATTTTCATAAGCAATTGTCATTTGTCAGCATCTCGGAAAAAAAGGGAAAATAAACTTCTAGAACTTTCTGCCTCAAACATTCCACTTAAGGGTGATACACTTAGCAATAATACATTCCAATTTAAAGTAAGTGAAAAATCTGTCAAGAAAAATTATCAGTATAAAAAAAGAATTGAAAGAAGTTGATTTAGGGGCAGCCTAACACTCCTCACCCAAGACCAAGGCAAAACTCTCCTGAGTAAGCAACACTGTAAGCACAAAATGTCAGCCAGCATAACAATGCTGGAAGTAAAAACTAACATTAAATAGGATTATGGCAGGGGTACCCAGGTGACTCAGTGGGTTGAGCACCTGACTCTTGATTTTGGCTCAGGTCATGATCTAAGTGTCACAGGATTGAGCCCCATATCGGGCTCCGCACTGAGTGGGGAGTCTGCTTGAGGTTCTCTCTCTAGTCTGCCCCTTCCTGAGGCATGCGTGCACACTCTCTCTGTAAATAAACTAAAAAAGAGAGAGAGAGAGAGAGAAGAGAATTACAGCATGAAGGCTCACCCACAGAGGCAATTCACAAGTCCTTTATGTGCATAAGAAATAAAAGAGAGAACAAATATATGGTTTAATGTTTTAATATAGCAAGACGCTCTGCATATACCACTGAGCTTTCTGCTTCCCCTTTAAAGATCGGCTCAGAACATTAATGAATTTAGAAAATTCTTCATTTTCTTTAGAGCAAGAATTTTTTATTCAGTTTCACAAGCACAGCTTCAGCTATCAAAATCCTATATGCAGCCATGAGGTATTCAGGTCTCAACCAGTTTACTATACTTCCAAATTTTAGTGAACTATATAGGTAAATTTAATGTGGTAGGCAACCTTTAAAATGTCCCCCATGATCTCCATTTTCTGGTTTTCAGGCCCCTGTGTAACCCAGTCCCCTTGATCTACGCCTAATGAGTACTATACAGCAGAAGTGATGAGATACCACTTTCAAATTACGTTAAAGAAACTCTGTGGTTTCTATCTGGGGGACTCAGTGGCTCTCCCAGATTATGATGAGGAACAGAGGCCTCCTGCCAACAGCCACAGAAGTGGGCTTGCAAGCAGAGTCCCCAAACCCCACTTGAGCCTTCAGATGAATGCAAACTCGTAACACAGTGAGCCAGAGACTCCCAGCCAAGCAACACCTGAAGCCTGCGCCCACCAAAACTATAAGTTAATAAGTACATGGGTTTGTAAAAAAAATAATAAAATAAAAATAAATAATAATAATAACAACAACAACAATAATAAAAGAAGTGTCCAGGTGTGTCAATATAAGAAAAAGTTTTGTAAAAACAAAAAACTAAGTTTTGGAATAACCTCTATATTGCAAAGGATAAATTAAATAAACAATATACTCATTTTTACATAACAGTCTGTCATGAAAGATACAACATTTGGGCACAAGGTTCAACCAACCCTTAAAAGAAAAGATATAAATGCATTCAAGTAGCTAGCCTTACTGAAAACAAAAAGAACCCTATTTAGATTTATAATTTTTCAAAGAAACGAACAAAAAGATCAGATGTATATCTTCTGGTAGTTTAAAATTAAACAATTTGCAGTTATTATATTTCAACTCTAAAAAAAAAATGATCAGTGAAACATTTTAGAAATAAAGCCAAATTATAAAATCCTAGATTTCATGGGGCACCTGGGTGGCTCAGTGGGTTAAGTCTCTGCCTTCAGCTCAGGTCATGATCTCAGGGTCCTGGGATGGAGCCCCGGGTCAGGCTCTCTGCTCAGCGTCTGCCTGCCTCTCTGCCTGCTTGTGATCTGTCTGTCAAATAAATAAATAGATAAATAGATAGATAGATTTTTTTTTAAACCCTGGGAAATTTCCAAAGGTAAACTAATGGCACAGTTCTACTAATTCACATGAAATGAGTCCAGCATTTCTCCCATGACACTTAAATGAGGAAAACTTCCCTGAAGAAATCAATGTTAAGCAAAGACAAATGCTCTCCTACTGTATCTTTGTAGCATTTTATGCTGTCGTGCATTGTTCTTCTCCAAAGAAAGACTATTGCTTTATTTTTTTTTTAATATTTTGTTTATTTGTCAGAGAGACACAGCAAGAGAGAGAACACAAGCAGGTGGAGTGGGAGAGGTAAAAGCAGGCTTCCCAGGGAGCAGGGAGCTGGTTGCCGGGCTCCATCCCAGGACCCTCAGATCAGGACCTGCGCTGAAGGCAGCAGACTGCTTAACAACTGAGCCACCCAAGCGCCCCAAGGCTATTGCTTTCTATTTAAGAAAAAAGATGAGTGCTAAAGCAACAAAGCATTGTGGCTAAAAGCACAATGTATGTCATAATAAAGGAGCCAGGGAGGAGACATCCCAAGGACAGGGTTTGAAAAAGTGCCTCCACACATATAAGGAGCTTTGTATGTGCTGCTTGAGAACCCATGAAACTTACTTACAAAACATATGTACACACCCCCCAAAAGAGAATTCCATTTCACTTAACAAGGCTATTTTGATATCTTAATTTGGACTCATACATTAATGGCACTGAAACAAGTTCATCTTTAAAAGAGAATATATTAATTTCTGTTTTTAAACAGAAACCTCAACTTCTGCTTCCAACCCTGACGGTTATCCAGTCTGGCCCTATAACAGATTCAGGTCCCAAAACCCTATAACAAACAGCAACATATTTTACTAAACATTTTAGAATTGTTTAAGGTTTCTTTCTATATGTATGACGCTAACTACTTGACCAAAAAAATCTCCTGTTTCACAAAGTGGCTTTGACATTTTGGAGCCCTGGGGCAAGAAAGAATGATTTTTGTTGCTGGTGAAGAAACCCTTGCTATTCACTCTGGGACTGGCAGGGCTTTACACTCAACAGAGAAGCAAGCCCTAAAGAGGAGTTCTACAGCTCTTGCATCTATTAACTAGTAAATCTTCCAGCTACCACTCAAAGCATTCAATTTGTTTCCTTGCAGTAAACAATATACATGTAGGGCCTGTTACATTGTCAACAATAAGTAACACAGTACATCATATCAATATTAGGTACTGATATGTTGGTTCAAACCAACACTCTATACACGGAGAATTTTTTCGCCAGCCTGGGGACTAAGGAATAGATTCCATCATGAGAAGTCATGTGTGTTCCCTATCTTAGTAGTTCTTAAAGGGTGGTACTACCCTCTATGGGCATTTTGGAAATTTTGTCGTCACAATGATTAGAGGGTACTACTGTAATTTAGTCTTAGAGGCCAGGGACTACCAAACAATCTGCAATGTGTGGGCAGTCTCCCAGGAAAAATAAATTCTCTCCAACTTCTAAGGTCTAAAGGTCCCACCAGACACTCAGGTAAGTAACCAGCTGTTTATAAATTTCCAAGACTTGAACCGAAATCTGTTCTACACATACGCATTTTTGCCCAGGTTTAGCAGCACTCACTATTTCAGGAATGCAGTTACCATGTAAACTGAGGGGAGACTGCCTGGAACTTTCCGAAAGCTAGTCACCATTTTGGAAGAGCCAATGACTGCAGCCTCGCTGTTTGTGACACTGAGCAGCCAATGGCCACACACTTTCATTAGTCATCAGCCAGCCACTGCATTCCTGTGACCACCGCAGGAAGGCTGGGTTACTATTAGTACAACTTCCTAAGAATCTATCATTATTTCAAAATTAAAAGTAAGAAGAAAAAAAAAAGAGAGCTGTAGAGCCACATAGGGTTGGGATCCACCACTCTGAACCCATCTGCCTTAAGGTAAGGGACTCCATCCACTCCACTGCACCTCACCAAGGCCAAAGCAATCTTCACCTCATTTATAGCCCATTCCTAATCCATCTCCTCCAGATGAGAAAATGGAAACCTAAAGCCCTGTCTAGCCGAAGACCACCGAGGTATTCAGGGCATGAAACATGAGTATTCCAAACCACATTTCCCAGCTCCCGATTCAACACTTGTGCTAGAATAGACCATGTGCTTCTGCGCCACCATATTTAGTTTGCAGAATTACTCCCAAACTCTAAGTTTCAGGTACAGCTTTTTGTCTCAAATTTTAAATAACTTTTAGTAGTTATTATTAGTTTAAATAACCACTGACTTCATCTCTTTCTAGCACATATTTAATAAATAAAAAAGTAAATAACAAAATGTAAACAGAGTCATCTTCCTGAATTTTCATTTTCAATTCATGCACCCATCACCAATTAGCTGTGGTCGCCAACCCTTTTCAGTCCATTTGTTCATAAAGAAAATGGAATCTGTCTAACACCCTGAAGCTACTCCTCCTGCCTTCCTGAAGACTGAGGAACACGGCCATCCTATACTCTGGGAAGTTCTGGGCTACCCCAGGCATTGGCCATATATCATCACAGGTTTAGAATACTCAAGAGACCTAACCAATAACTTCTTTATCAACAGGCATCCGTCCACAAGACCTTCAGGAGAATGAGCAACCCGGGACTGCTTTGAAACTTCACCTAATCCTGGGTTGCTCAGTAAAGACAAGATCTCCTAATTATATAATTACGGCCAGCCCCCCTATTTCCACCAGTGAATGCAATCTCCGTGAATGAAAAATGATGGCTGGAAAGCACAGTTTACAATAAAAACTTTGTAGGAGTCCTTATCTTTGAGTGACACATACAGAAGAATTTATGGGGGGGGGTGATATATTTCTGGGATTTACCTTGTAATAATCCAGCAGGGGAAGGGAGTTGCAAATAAGATGAGACAGGCATGTGATGACAGCTGTCGAAGCTGGCTGAAGGACACCCGAGGGCTCATTATTCCAGTCTCCACTTACTCATGTTCGAAAATGCCCATAATGAAAAGGTACCGCCCCCCCCCACCACACACATACACATACACACACACACACACACAGCTTGGGGCATGCTGAGCACACGGTGGGAAGAGGTAAATGCGGGGAGCCCGCTGGGAAGGAAGCAAGGGCCCCAGTGAGTGGGAAAAGACAGGATTCCTTCTCGGTGCTGACTCCATGCCATGTTTTTCTGAGCTAGGACAGCAAGATGAGGACTTTGCTGTTGAGATTTTTCTGAGCCCAGCATGCAGCACTCAATCAAGGCATGATCAGATAAAAACAAATTTATCATCATAAATACACCGCACTGGCAGTAACACTCTTCCCCTTCCAATCGGGCTGAGAAGTCTGAGAAAGTGGGATTAATGTTCACAGCATGAAGAACACCTACTTGCCGATTAGCAGGCTCGTACATCCTCCCCCTGTCTGGTAGCATACAGGCCAAAAGCAGTACCTAGTACTGAGAAAAGACACGTATCTGCCCCCAAGAAAGTACAGCTCAACTTCCACACACTGGCTTCCTAACATCTTTACTCAACATGTCTATCCTCAAAAAGTATAGATGAAACTGCAGGGTGAAGCTCAAACCTAAACGGGATGTCGAAACACCCACCCTTCCGACCAAAGCAGTCCCTAGACATGACAAGCCCCCCAGGAAACAGCTCGATCCACCCATGCCACAGGAGGGGAAACAAAGCCAGCTCAGGTGGGCCACATGCAGGTTTCAGCAGAGCACTTCTGTGGAGATCTGGCACTCCTTCCAGCCTTTGTTCTTTGCACATGGGCAGTGAGGGCCCTTCTTTTGCACACGAGGATGCTGCCTTAATGATACTAACAGGAGAGGCAGAGGTCCCTTGCAGGGGTTATGAGCAGGAAGCAATCTCAGCGCTTATTGCTTATAAACCGTGTAATCCTCACTCAATCCTCAGAGTGAGCACTGTCCCCAGGCAGCCGCCCCGACTCCCACGTCGCACGTGAGGAAACTGAAACACAGCAGTATGCGGTCATTTGCCTGAAGTTACATGGGTCTTAAGGGGAGAGAACCGAGTTTTGAACCCAGGCAGGATCCCCTGCGGTCTGTGCTCCAGCCCCTGGCAGCACCACTCAACAATCCAAAAAACCCAGCCACGCTGAGCTGTGCTTCCATCTTTAGTGTTCTAATCAATAGGTCATGTTAACTGTGAGTTCAGTAATGAATCGCTGCTGACCGAGTCAATCAAGACATTGTCCTTGTGTTGGAATAAGCATGCGAATTAACCAACATTGAGTTACTCATGTTTTATTAGTTCTATTTTACCAGACTTCTTTGTAAGAATCTATGTAGCCATTTAGTAAGGGGAAATCACCCTAAGCTGATACAAGCAGGTCAGAAGTGAGTATTTGCCAAGGGAAACACTTCAAGGTACAAGAGCAGATTAAAATGCTCTGATTCAACAGAGACATCTGTTCTGCCATAAGCGACCATCTGCTTCATATCCCAGACAGCAAAACATTTCAATAGGAAGTGTCAAACCTGACTCCTAATCAGGAAACAATTATCTACATTTGCTACTAGGCCCCAGAGCTGACCTGAAACCCTGGGGCAAAAGTTAATGGGAAAACCACAGTACAAGTACACCTTCTAATGAAACTAGATACTGGCCAAGATGCCTACCAGCTCTAACTTTTTAAGTATGTAATTGACCAACAAAATACACAACTTAAGAAATATAGGAAAATTTTTCAGAGGAAGGAATAGAGAATGGGAAACAAAGATGTTTGAATGAAAGATTCCACAGTCTTAGCATGAGGAGTTGGGCCACGAAAAGTGTGTGAGCTAAGAGTCCCTGACTGGAAGGGACAGGGACCACATGCACTATCACAAGGAATTTTTAAGATGTGTAAAATGACTTTCAGGGGCTCATAAAAGTGAGCACTAGAGCCAGTTAGGGTGTTAGGAAAAGTTTCATGGAGAGCACAAGCAAAAAAGTTGGGTCCAAAAGACTCAACACTTTGAGTGGGATGGTTACCAAGTATTGAGTTGGGTCCAAAAGACTTAACACTTCCCTGACCAAGACTGAATGCAAAAGGAGGCACTCCAGGAAAACAGCAGCAGCACACCAGTAAGCAGGGAGTGGGAACTGGGATTTGGAGATGTCAATTCAGGCAGATGGTCTGAGAAAGCAGCTTGGGGCAAGTTGGACATAGGGGTGAAACTCTGCACTTGTTTCCAAGGCAATAGAAAGCCTCTGGAGGTCATTCAGTGAACATACATTCAGCCACTATTATGGGCCAGAATCCTGGGGATTTAGCACATACCACAAAAACTGAGAGCTTGTTATACTAGAGCTTGTATTCTAGGGGAACAAGATGGAATCAAAGATGTAAGATAATTTTCACTGGTAAGAAGTGCACTAACAAAGAAAAACAGGGTAAAAAGGTAGAGACAGGCAAAAGGCTACCTTCACTATCCCAGTGCCTGGTTAATGCCATATCTCACTTCCCTGAAAGGAGCTTCCAGGGCACTGGGATGAGAAGAAGAAACATGACTCTGGACGTGTAGGTCATATGAACAGGCCCTTGCAGAATGTTCCAGAGCCCCCATGCAGCTTGAGAAGACTCAGCTGACTCCATGTCTTTCTGATTCAACCTCATTAACTGAGCTAATGAGAGGCTATTTCAATAATGGCTTCTTGTTAATACAAGAAGCACTCTGAAAAATGGCATCAAGCTCTCTTTGGGGTTTTGGCTGACCAAGAGTTCCAATCCTGTTATTGCTGCAATCCAAAACACTGCTCCAAACAAGGTGAGCAGGCGACCCTGTCCCTCAGGAAAAGTCTGAGAAAGCAGAGGGCAGAAAGAGGCCTTCTTTTTTTTTTTTTTTTTTTTTTAATTACTATAATTTTTGAACATCTGTGGCAAAACTTTTTACATTATATTATTAAATAGGTAAAGATGGAATGAAATGTGTACTTTGATACAACGATGGTATGCTGGCGGGGCCATAAAATTGCAGCCTTCCAAAAAAGCATTTATATGGCAATATATATAAAGTTTATTTTCCTGAGCCCAATAACTCCTCTTTTGGAACTGAAAATAGTGCTGGATATTCAGATTAGTATTTACATATAAACATGTTTCATGCAGGTTTATACAAACAAAATAAGAAGAAAAGTTATATAAAAATTATACCCATACAGGGGCACCTGGGTGGCTCAGTGGGTTAAAGCCTCTGCCTTCGGCTCATGATCCCAGGGAGACTGCTTCCCTGTCTCTCTCTGCCAGCCTCTCTGCCTACTTGTGATCTCTGTCAAATGATAAACTCTTTAAAAAAAAAAATTGTAACCATACAAATAAATGTGTAAGCCATTAAGAATGTTTAAAACACTAATATAAGAAAACATTAATATATTTCTTTAAAACAGGAAATGACCATACTTAGTGTGACCTTCAAATTTGTAAGAATGGGAGAGAAAAAAAAGATAAAAATGCAAAAGGCTAGTGATGAGATTCCAACCTCTACCTAAGTATGAATTGTCTTTTAAAACACATGTACCTTTTTTTCTTTGTAATTTTTTTAAAGATTTTATTTATTCATTTGACAGTAAGAGAGATCACAGGTAGGCAGAGAGGCAGGGGGGTGCTCCCCACTGAACAGAGAGCCTGATGTGGGGCTCAATCCCAGGACCCTGAGACCATGACACTGAGACCTGACCCAAGCTGAAGGCAGAGGCTTAATCCACTGAGCCACCCAGGCACCCCTCTTCTCTAATTTTTCACCAATTTAGCCTCCTTCCAGTGTCAGTGCAATCACTCCACGATACTGCGTGCTCTCGGGATCCTCTAAGGTCTAAGTTTTCCAGAAAGAGCTATAGCACTGTGACTCTGAGAGTGTCACAGACGGGATGAAAAAGGGCACAAGCCCTAACTGGGCTGTGGCCCACCTTGCCCCTCTGCACAGAGAATGGAGGAGAGCCAGGTAACTGACTGGGTCCCTGGCTCCCAGCCCTGGCCAAAGCCCTACACACATGCCCCCACCTCCCCAGCATAATCAGGGTGTGGCCCCACCCGGGGCACAGAGATAGAGCTCTGATGGGTGCCATTACTCTGAGTGTAAGCAGGTAGGTATCTGGTCCCCAGCACTGAATCCTAGTCCTCCGCCAGTCTCAGGGTACAGGCTTTACTGCTCAACACCCCTGGGAGTACACATACCCATCACCTCCCCTTTGAAGGTTCCCATCAATAAATTCCTTTTGGCCCCCTGCCAAAGCTGAATGAATTCCATTATCCCACCATTTATCTCCACCTCACACAGAGGTCACTGTCCACACACCTTCCTCCCCACAGAACCATGCCTCCGGCCCACATTCTGCTCAGAGTCACGCTCTGCCAGCTCTCTGCATAGGCGTGGAGAGCACGGTGGGGTCTCAGGACTCCACCAGGCAGGATGCGGGGGGACTCTGAAGGACACCATAGCTCCCGGACCACCACTCTGACCAAACTGTCACCACTATTTATCCACCTCTATAGCCAACTTCTCCCCCAAAATACTACCTCCAACCTGCTTAACCAAAAGCCTCTTGAAAACTGAACGCCAAATTTAGCATCAGCACAGAAGGCAGTCCATCCTGCGTTCACTCTGCCTGCCCCCACACTGGCGGTCACAGCCTCCATTCTGCACAAGCCTCTCTTCTCTAAAATGGGGCATGAGAACTAAGTCCACCTTTTTCCTGCCCTCCAAAATTTCTTCAACAACTTTTCAATTAGATGTTGCCTCAACCATGGACACTTATAATTATTATGAGCTCTGCCCTTGTAAATTCTGCTGCCATTCCAATGAAAGCCCCCTTGAGGTCCCGCACGTGACTGACCTTCACTGTGTACCCTCAAGTGCTTCATTTAGCACTGCATACTCTGTGAGTGCTTTGAAATAATCTATCTGAGGGCTTTTTTAGATGCCCTTCCATAGTGCTCTGCCATTTTTCTGGGTAGATGTGGGCCACTTTATAGCTCTGAGCCTAACATTTCTAATCTGTGAAAAAAAGGGAAAGGCTACAACAACAGTATCCACCTTCTTCATGTTCTGGTTGTTTTGCATATATTAGGGCAATTATAATAGTTTCCATTTTACTCCCAAAATCTCACCCCAACTTCACTGTAGATACGTATTAGCTCATCCATTCATGTGACATCTGCAGAGCACGTACACACTGGGGTACAACATGAACAGGAACCTGGCGCTCAAGGAGTTTATGGTCTGACAGGATATATTTGGGTAAAAATGTGTCTAACAACACCTTATCACATAAGCACGCAGAGATGTTATGGGATCTCTAGAGAACAGCAGGGCTGGGGGAATGACGGGGAGAAAGGAAAAGAGAAGGGGACGGAAAAGGGCATTTGGGAAGGCCGGTGAGGTCAAAAAAGACTTCATAACCAAGCAATTATGGAAAGTAATAGGGAAGATAGCGATAACAGAATACAGAAATGATCTCTTCTCCATTAAGTTACTTCAACTCTAAAAGAATTATACAAATGAGCTGGCCTCAATTTTTCTCAGTTCTCTCATTTTAAAAAATAGAACAATATTTTAGCACCTTGCATACCAGGGGGAAAAAATCAACCAAAATACTACAAATAACTCAAAGGTCTTAAAAAAAAATAGGTTATAAACCAGCATAGTCATTAACCTTAACAGACTGATTAATGAGAATTTTAAAGAATTACATTGAACAAAATCTTCCGTGTAAATTTCTTCTCTGTATGAAACCACATCTAGTATTCTTAAGGTATACACTTATATGAAATTCACACACACACCCACAACCATTCCATACTTACAAGAATGATCATTTCCTTTAATGTACCTTCTAATTAACTTGGTAGATGCCAGCTTGAGCAGTCGCAATTGCCATCATTTATGTTCAAAGAGCACTCGTTCTGCTCCAGAACATCCACTTCTAGATTGACAACATCCATTTGTGTCTGAAATTGGTTGTGAGCCCTAAGTGCCTCTCTACCTAAACCTCCAGCTGCTGAATTTCTGAGGCTCTTTTCCTAAATGACATTAATTCAGAATGACCGGGGGGGGGGGGGGGTGTCTCCCACTGCTCTCCTGGTCTAGTCCATGCCTACCACAAAAGCCAGCTTATCCTATTAAAATACAACCCCTATTACTTTAACTCCCCTGCTCAATAATTTCAATGGTTCCCAATCCCTTCCTAAATTAAGTATCAGCTGATGATCCTATACTATACTCAAAACCCTCCTATTACATGAGCCCAGCCACTTTTCACCTCACCTTCCAGGGGCAGCTGAATTACCCAGCCAACTCTTCCCTGCACTTCAGACATAAGCCATCCCTTCATTTCTCTGGCTCGCCTCCCTATTATCCCAGCCAACATGCCCGCACCTCTGTGCTTCTGTTAAGATCAATTCGATGCCATCTCCCTCCAAAGCTTTTCATGGTTATGACCAACCAATGATCATCCCTCATGCCTTTTAACTGCAAAAGCACTTTCTACCTTTGATTAAAAGTATCACTTTTTGCCTGCTATTCAATGTTATTTCTGAACTAATACTGTACCTCTAGCCCTTGGCTAGCTCATAAACACCTTGAAGCACACAGCTTTGAAATGTGACCCGTCCCATCAACCCCTACTAAATACCCTGCACACAGAGGTTATCTCGATTTGATAAAGTAGCTCTCACCCCAAGTTTTCATTGTAACAGCCCTGAGTGTCAGGAGGAACAGTCTGTAGGTCAAAGGGAGCCATGAAGATTTCTGAGGTGAACCCTGTGACCGGAGCTGCAGTTCTCAGAGGAACAGGTGACTGCCAGACGGAAGGCAGCAGCAGACCTAGAGTCAAAACTGACTGGCTATTATAATAAGTATGTAACTTGGGACAGATGGCTCACACACACCCCACACCCCGCCCTCGACCAAAGGAACCTTATCTAAAACTTTTTTGCTCTCAGAGTAAATTAGAGAGGGCAAATAAATTGTATCTCAAGCTCCAGATCCAATCTCCTGGTGGTGATTGCCCACAATGAAATAAAGTTTCACAAAGACGCCCGGCAAAGAATATGCTGCCCGTTCTCTGGATCCACCGCAGCAACATGAGGGCTTGGACTTGCCATCCCCAGACCCCATATGATCTTTATAAGGTCTAGTGTCATTGGGTTTGGGGAGGCTTATGATGTTCCCCTAATACTCAAAACTCTAAAAGTTTATGCGGTTGTTCTGAAATAAAGTCTAACTGTAACTCTGGGACAAGAGAAAAGAGGGAAGGAAGAAAGATGGAAGGAAAGGGGGAAGGAATGGGAGGGGACAGAAGGGAAGTGAAAGGGATGTAAAAGGAGGGGAGGGGAAGGCAGGGAAGTGGAGGGAAGAATGGAAGCGAGAAGGACCTGGTATTAAAATCTGTCATTTTAAAATATACAAGCATTCATGATTTTAATCAGGAAACTACACAAAAGTAAACTTATAATATTTTTAAAAGCTTACATTCCCTTGATCAAATGTTCTAACCCTTTCAAAGCAAGTCAAAGAAAAAAAAAACTGCAGAAGCTGAAGCTATTCCCAAGGCAATTTTTTTTTTTAATTTGTATTTATTTATTTGAGAAAGAGAGAGACAGTGGTAAGCCATGAGGTGGGGAGAGGGAGTGGGGGAACCTGATACAGGGCTTGATCCCAGGACCCCGGGATCATGACCACCCAGGCACCCCTCCAAAAGCAATCACAACACAGAAATAGCCACTGCCTGGCTCAGCCCATCCCATCACTCAGCCTCCTGGGTTCCCATTCAGAGGACAACAGCAGGATTATACCCACAGACAGGATCACAGTGAGATCACAAGGGTCTCAAAGAACACAGTGCCTGGCACACAGAGCATGCACAATTAATGTTCACTGCAACTACAATCACCATTATCAAAATCATTACCAATTAGGGTACTTCTGTCCACAATGTTGTTAACAGAGAACATTTTTTTTTAAGATTTTATTTATTTATTTGACAGAGAGAGAAATCATAAGCAGGCAGAGAGAGGGGAAGGGGGTGGCACGCTTCCTGCGAGCAGAGAGCCCTATTCGGGGGCTCAATCCCAGGACCCTGAGATCATGACCTGAGCCAAAGGCAGAGGCTTAACCCACCGAGCCACACAGGTGCCCCACAAAACAATTTTTTTAAACAAAAAATAAACAAGACTGACAAAAATAACATCAGCTAGTCCTAACCATGTAAGTCTTACAACTTGCTGGCTTTTCTTTGGTGTCTGGTCTTGGTGCCAGCCAAGAATAGTTTTCACTCCCTCTTTTCAATTTTGTGGTATATCTTCTGAAGCAACAGATGCTTAGGCAAATCCACACGCATGTCCAGGCTGGTATATTTAAAAGAACTGATCTGAGAGAAATGAACATCCTGTCCTTTTAGGTAGAAAAATTTTTCCACAGCATGAGCTCATACTTTGTTTAATGGAGATTCACAGAAATACAGCAATTTAAATGACACTATTTCCTAACAGCTCATGGGATAAGCCTTGAAGGTCAGTCACACCTGGAAACATCTTCAGGTCAGCCCTTGGCAGTTGGTTAAGAAAAGCAGGAATCCTGCCACAAAGGAGAACACCAGGGAAGTTCTTCAGGATGGAAGGCAGGACCACCCACATTCATCCTGACCAGCAAAGTTCAAGGACATGCCCTTAAGGGTTTCTGCTTTTTCTAATGACTCCATGATCCCTGGGTCAGTTCTACAGCAGAAATATGTTAAAGTCCAAGCTCAACTCACATAGGATTATAAAACCTGCACAAGACGACACTCAAGCCCATTCAAATTAAATGAATAAACTAAATGTGGTTGGATCTAAACAGGATCAAGTGATATAAACAGATCTTACACAATGCATGTTATCAGGTGGAAGCCCATCCTCACAAAGCAGCCAGTCTCCCCTAAACCCTCTGTGTTGGAGCAACATTTCCCATATTTGCTACAGAAGCAGTTGCTAAAGCAGTTGGCAAGCAGTCTGGTCCCCCAGCAGCCGTCAGTGCGAACTGAGCCACGGTGCAAAAAATATGTTCATCACATTAAACAGTTGACTTCATTTGTATACATATGGTTTCGTTGTTGCCACTAAGGATGGTCCGCACCAATACCTTGAGTGTGTAACTTTTTATAATATCCAGGACAAAGAGAACTATACTTGATGTTTGAACAAAGAAATTACAATAAAGTTGCCAAAAATCAAACTGTTCCCTGAGATTCAATTATATTAAAAATGTAAATGGAAAATAATCCAAGTGTATATTTTACCAGAATTTAAAAACTTGATTTAATATTCAGAAATGGACCCACAGCTACACATGTCAAAGACAGAGTTCAAGTTTTGACCTTCACATTCTAAAGAACTCTAAATATAATAAAAAGCAAACATCAATTTAATTTGGTCAGCCTTTTTAAGGTACCCTACCAATACTTTGTATCTAAAGCAACTTAAATGTAAGTGACAAGGCAATAAACAGAATAAATCCCTCCAAAACGTACAAGTAACTCCATGAAAATGGATATGGAAAGCTGGACTAGTTTAATGATTTCTTGACTTTTTAAAAATCAATTTTTCTATATTTTCCCTTATTTAAAATTCCTACTTACAGATATTTCTCTAAAGAGATATACTTAGGAACCAACCTCTCAAGAAAAGAAAAATTTCATTCTCTACCCATGATACTTTCTTAAGCAGCTACAATCACTTTTGCTTCAAATCATTTGGCACCAAAATATGACAGATAATACTAATGTTTAAAAATTCACTAACCCGGGCCGCCTGGGCAGCTCAATCCGTTAAAAGTGGCTGTCTTCAGCTCAAGTCATGATGGCGGGGTCCTGCCACTGAGCCCCACGTTGGGCTCCCTGTTCAGTGGCTTCTCCCTCTATCAGCCCCCCACTTGTGTGTGTGCGCTCTCTCTCTCTCTCTCTCTCTCAGACAATTCAAATCTTTTTAAAAGATTCACTAATCTAATTCCAGTATTTTTTAGAGGATATTTTATTCCTGTGAAGTATCATTTTATCTGAAATAAAAGAAAGTCATTTTAGTTGAAACTATTAAAATAAACCCTAATTTTTTTCTTGGATATACTCTGATTTACAGCTTGCCAAGAATCATTTGGAAGCATACTGTATTTGTATTAAAAGCTATTATTAAACAATGTTAGTTTCTTCAACTCAGGAAAGTATTACTATGCAAATGTCGAGATTATTTTAATAGGTAAAACTTTTCCTAAATATTACTATTTCTGTAGTGCAAGCACAAGAAAGAGGGGGAGGAAGGTATCTTTTTTGATGTTCAGCAAAAAGGAAAGCACAGAGCAAACAAAATCTGCCTTCACAGCAATATTAAAATAACACTAAAAATCTGGAACAATGATACCCCTCTCAACCACCAAAAAATGAATTAATTTTCAAACTACGTACTTTGATCATTCAAACTACGTACCCTGATCATTAAAGGTCCAGGGGCATCAGCATCCCCTGGGAACTTGTCTGAAATACAGATTCTCAATCCCCATCCTAGGCGGGATGACTCTGCATTTTGATAAGATTCCCCGGTGTACACACTGACGTTTAAGAACCAGTGTTCCAGAAACTATGGCATTAAAAAAAAAAAAAATGAATTTAAAAGAAAATGAACAGAGAACCAATTCGTGACTGCCAAAGGCAGAGGATGACGAGTAGGCAAATGGTGAAATGTGGCCAAAACTTCCAGTTATAAGATAAATAAGTCCTGGAGGTGTAATGTACAGCACGGTGACTACAACTAATAATATTGTATATATAAAAGTTGCTAAGAAAATAGACCTCATCACAAGGGAAAAAATTGTGACTACGTGTGATGAATGTTTTGGGGGGGCGGTTTTAGGATTTTATTTATTTGACAGAGATCACAAGTAGGCAGAGAGGCAGGCAGAGAGAGAGAGAGAGAGGAAGGGAAGCAGGCTCCGTGCTGAGCAGAGAGCCTGATGCGGGGCTTGATCCCAGGACCCTGGGATCATGACCTGAGCCGAAGGCAGAGGCTTTAACCCACTGAGCCACCCAAGTGCCCCACATGTGATGAATGTTAATCATACTTACTGTGGTCATCATTTCACTATACACACAAACACACAATATCGAATGGTGCCATTGTATACCTGAAACTAATGCTGTATGTCAATGAGATCTCAATTAAAAAGCAAAACGGGGCGCCTGGGTGGCTCAGGGAGTTAAAGCCTCTGCCTTCAGCTCAGGTCATGATTCCAGGGTCCTGGGATCAAGCCCTGCATTGGGCTCTCTGCTCAGCAGGGAGCCTGCTTCCCCCTCTCTCTCTGTCTCTCCACCTCCTTGTGATCTCTGTCAGTCAAATAAATAAATAAAATCTTAAAAAAAAAAAAAAAAAAACAGAGCTTCACTAGATCCCCATTCTTAGAGAAGGGAGATATTTCAAAGTCTCCTTATGAGATCTGCCACACTCATCCCTACCTTACCTTCCATGACCACCACTAACCGCAGTCTGTGCCTCTGGTCTGTAAGCGATAGCTCATTGCACCTTAGAGATTCCAAGTTGCTCAGACTCAATTTCTGACCTGATATTTGTTACTCAAATAATGCATACTCTTCAAGGCCAAGTCCCATGTCCTCCACAAAGCCAGAGCTACAGAGCTGTGTCCCAAAACACACTGAGAGAGTTCGTTTTCACTTTCACCTTTCATTTCACCTTCCTGTCTTCTGCTGTTAGCCGCCATAAAAACATCAGGATAATGACTCTATTTTGAATCCTTTTAAAGGACAAGCCCACTAGGGTATCAATAAATAAACTCAGGGGTAAGTAATGGCTCACTGCTGAGCCTGTAACAAAAGGAATCCCTTTTTGATGGGTACCAAAACTCAACCAACTCAGTAATGATAGGTAGACTGTTTCCTGGAAAGGGAGAAAAGGATCTCTTACTGAGATTTTTTTTTTTTCTACATCAAATGTTATACTAATAAGAGCAGTGTATCCCTCACTAATTTTTAAAACTTAGGTCTTATAATATGCCAATTACTACAGTCTAGAACACACGTTTACTGAATCAGCAGATGGGGCTCTTCTGTCTCCACTAAAGAAAAAAAAACACACACACACAGCCAGTAGAAGTTTCCATAAAGTTTTATCAAAGTCACATTTTCTCTATAAAGTCATTTTAAGTTTCTTCTAGAACAAGAAGGAAAATATGTACAAATAAATATGTAAGTGGGAGGTCACTAATGTATGGAGTGAATATGCCTCTTTATTAGCTAAAATCCACCTGTACTGTCCAAATAAGCATTTGTGAGAATTTCAACCTTCATTATGTGTGATCTTTGTATTTAACAGGGACTAGATATCTTTGAGAGATGTGTACTATAGAAAAAGGAAGCACATACTATGTATTTCCTAAAAAGCATGAGCCATTAATTACAAACTACAAATCTTTAACATGTTGATATCAACGGACAATATCAAAGGTAAGTCAGTACGTTTGCATACAAAGTAAATAAAAATAATCCAAAACCTTGAAATAAGAAGTAAGACCCAAAAACATATGATGATTCAAATATTTACTCTAAAATACTTAAAGAAAAAAGGTCTGTCTCTGCACAGCTCCGGCACTTATATTCTCAACAAAGCAAGCAAGCTGCAATAAATCCCTTTGCAAATACACACACACTCACCAGATGGATTTTGAGCTTTAAAATATGATCTTAACATGTTAATTAACTATCAAAATTACTTCTCTTTATACTAGGGCATCTAGAAAATCTGTAACCATTTACTCAGCAAATGAACTGCGAGAAGTCAGCGGCACACCAAAGGGCACTGACACATCCCCTTGGATTAAGAATAAAGTCAGCCCAACATCTCATTTTCATCCTACCATAGCCTTATCTAATTCTTTAATGTTCTCTTTACCTTGATGATTATAAACAAAAGAAACAGAAAATACACCTATAAGCCCTCCACCCCTCAACAAATAACGTTTGGGCATTACCTTAGCTATACCATGTTTAACATTGTTCTAATTATAGCCTATGCTTAATTTTGTACCTTTTTTCACTCAACCTAACATAACCTTTTGCCACTTTGCTATACAGTTTGTTAAATCCATTTAATGGCTACATATTATTTCTTCTAGAAGACAAACTGTGGCTTGCATACCCTTTGCCTGTTATGGGATCTTCGAAATCATTCTGATGTTTTCAGAATTTAAATAATACTGGCCAAGAGCTTTACCCATAATTTCAATTTCTGAGGGATTAACAGTAGCCCACAGGACAGTATACCAGAGGACTGAGTGAAAGGTTATAAACAAGTTTGTGGATCTTGATAATCCTGCCAAAGTACTTTCCGAAAGATACGAACACTTCTGCACAGCACTCAACAGTGTCCCAAAGCAGACTTTGCACCATGTGTATCGGGCATTTTTTGTGTTGTCAATTTAACAGAAAAAAAGGATAATATTTTAATTTGTCAGTCTTTGAATACTACGTTTATTCAATGTTTTCCCATGGCTTTTTACTGGTTAATTCCCTCCTTTATGAGCTGCCTATGTGGGTCCTTTGGATAAGCATCTATTTGGCTCTTAGCGTTCTTCTCATTAGTTTGATGGAGTCAAAGTGCCCCATAAGTGCCTTGCATTTTCAATTAGAAGCTTTCATATTAGAAGAAGAATAATAGAGACTTCATTTTATCACTGATCAGTTGAGTAAATGTTCAGAAGTAAACAAGTCACTACTCCCAAGGACTCCCACTTCTGGGAAATAAAATGTGCTTTACTTTAAACCAGAGGCTCTTTATTTAACACAGCCCACATTTCTCAACCACTATTACTTTCAAATAGCAAACAAACTGAAATTACAAAAAAGACCACCACTGAATAAAAAATTGGTGAAAAACATACATCTATCAGGAATAAGTCACGGATGAGTCATATGTTAATAGCAAACCATACCTGGCTTAATTTTTCATCATTAGAAAATTATAACCCCCAATACTGTTGATAATAGAGTACATCACTACATCCTGTAGATCTGGTCAAAGATTTCACAACAAATTGCATGACATCAACTTTCACAAAACGTCTGGCTTCTAAAATCAAGGCTTAAGGCTATGATAAAACGAGCCCTGAAAATTATTTAAGTAGACCACACAGTACAGCACATGTGGTTTTCCGAGCACTGCATTCTCTCCACGAAGCCCAATGCTGCCAGCTTTTCCTGCACTCTTGGAACAGATTGCTGTTTCTTTGGTTGAAACCCAGAAGAAATGGGTCCGGCTTGTATTTAAGGGAATGTTGTACGAGAAAAAGAAAAAAAAGGCTAATTATTTTTCAGCAAACACTGACAGTGGAATTAGCAGAAGTTAAATGCACATGAATCAATGTCACTGTAAAGCGATAATGATGAAACCAAATGAATTTATAATTTAAAAGCAAAACAAAAGCAGTAACTGAAAACCACCAACAACCAAGTCAAGACCACACTGATGGAATACAGCTAAAACATCCTTCTCAGAATCAACCTGAATTAAAACTCTGCATGTACATACCTGTCATTGTTTTGCAAACTTGCTAAATGACACCCAGACTTAAGAATACTGAACTTAAATCTCACACACATTTTTTATATATAGATACAAATTCCAGTAACTCTTAAAACTTTGTACTTCATTTTTTAAAAATGAAAGTATAGTTATAAAATAGAAGCATTCGAGAGGTTTCTGCATTGACATTTAAGGCCTGTCAGTAATTACACTTTGAAAATCACTGCTTTGAAGACAAAAGCCAACCAGAGAAAGGAAATGTTATTTGAGGAAAAAGTGAAGGATTTATTTTTAATTCCAAAACCCTTTTATCCTGGAGACTTGTACAACACAGAAAGTAGTAGTAGAGCACCCACTAGCTCAAGATTAATGTGGCAGAAAACCAGCTCCATATACAGTAGTTCTCTACCTTCCATGAGCCATTAGATCAAGACTGACCACCAAAAAGAACTAATTTCTTCATGAGACCAAGACTGGACAGGGAAGTGGAATGCCAGGCTGCTGATTAAAAAGTGACCCTATGTTCAAAATATGTATTATGAGAGGAAATGCTATACGTACTTGTGGGAGTACAGAATTGGGGTACAGATAAGAGGGGAGCAAAACAAATACCCGCATTAAGAGTTTGGCACTTACTGTCCAGAGAAATCAAAGAGAGATACATAACTTTAATATTTAACCACAAATGTGTAAATAGAATCAAGATGTAAGGAGGAAACCTCTAGGTATTTGTTGGGTCCCCCCAAAATTGGGTACCCCAATAATGGGTCCATGATTAAAGGAGCGAGACTGATACAAAGCAAAGGTCAAGCAAAGCTTTATTCTTCGACAAGCATCAGGAATCAGACCGACCGCCAAACACACCGGTCGGGGCTGCCCCTATGGAAAGGACAGCCCCTACGGAGAGGACGACCCCTCCCTGCTTTCCAGACTAACTTTTATAGAGCAAAGGCCATGTGGTTGGGCCTGGCCACACACAGGTGGCCAATGAGATTATAACAGACACAGAGGAAACGCCACAGTGATGCTAGGCGACCAACTGAATTACAATTTACCCTAGTAGACATTTGATTTAGCCTATCACACCTTGGTTAAGATTGGCGCCAAAAGGCTCCTAAAGGGCGGGGGACCATACTCCTTGGTAGCTAGGATACAGTATGCTCCCTCACAGATTGAATACCTCCACCAGGCCTGACCCACCCTTGTATTTGGACTTTGTTACGTGGGACTGGTTTCCCGGACTTGCTTTTAAATAAGTTCCCCTGGGGGGGGTGTCAATTTAAGCTTTACAGAAAAATGGCAGTTCAACCGGGGTGGGGCTGCTCTGGCTAAACAGGCCCTTACAGTATCATTTTAAAATTTTTAAAAAGCATGTCTTAAGAATTCTCAACTTGTCTCTGAAGAAACGGTAAGAAAAGTTACCATTCTCAACTTCATTCTTTTTATTTATTTATTTAATTTATTTACTTGACAGAGATCACAAGTAGGCAGAGAAGCAGGCGGGGGCCTCAAAGCAGGCTCCCGCTGAGCAGAGAGCCCCATGTGGGGCTCGATCCCAGGACCCTGAGATCATGACCTGAGCCAAAGGCAGAGGCTTAACCAACTGAGTCACCCAGGTGCCCCTTCATTGTTTTTAATAATACTTTCCTTTTTTTTTAAAGATTTATTTATTTATTTATTTGACAAACAGAGATCACAAGTAGGCAGAGAGGCAGGCAGAGAGAGAAAGAAGCAGGCTCCCCACCGAGCAGAGAGCCAGATGTGGGGCTCGATCCCAGGACCCTGGGATCATGACCTGAGCCGAAGGCAGAGGCTTTAACCCACTGAGCCACCCAGGCACCCCAATAATACTTTACTCTTTAACAAAAAAACCTGTATTTTAACAAAATATAGGTTCACAGGAGAAATTCTGGAAAAGTACAAATAAAATAAAATTCGTTCGTAATTCTGACCAAAAAGAAATAAGCAGTCAAGTAGTCAAGAAACCTGGAAAAAAGTGAGAACACAATTTTGAAGCTAATAACAAGACAAGAGAATGATAAACACAGCAGACACCATCTCTAGACTCTAGAGAACGAATTCTGAGAAGCCTAAAAAATATTTATTATACTCCTAGAATAGACTGCTGCTTTCGTGGCCCAGGAGACACTAAAATATGGCAAGATGAGAAACACAAGACTGCATCACGCAGAGCAATTAATTTAACTGGGTAGCTCAGTTTTTAAAACTATCTAAAACTTGGGAGAGGCAGGCACATAGCCAAGGAGGGAACGAAAATGTGGTATGAACCACAAAGGACTTTGTCAGGAAGATAAACCCCAGATTAGTTGAAGTGCAGGAGCAATTTTTTATTAAGTAGAGGAAAGTAGGGTTCTAAGCTATATTTGGAGGAAGGAAGAGATAAGCTGCAGTGTGGAGAATGTAGGCTATTATTAACCAATCATATTTTCTTTTGGTCCTTTATAACAGAAGAACTTGAAGCTAGAAACGGAATAACAGTATGAACAGAAAATTAGTAGCTTCTCTGACCCTTAAAAAAAATTATTTTTTTTTTAAGGAGAAAATTTCCAAGACATTTTCAGTGAACTTCTGTCATTCCCTTACTTTAAAACCTTCAAAAACTCCCCAGTGGAAAGCAATTATAAATTCTTCAGCTTGACATTAAGACCCTCTTCCAAGCGGTTTCCCTGCGCCACCAACCCCCTTCTCATCCAAATCCTCCTCCGATGTCGACTTCTCTGGCAGGTCCCTCCTTCACCACCAGCCTGGAAGAAGGCCTTTGCAGGAGATCACCCTCGTGCATCTCCTGTCTCATTTTGCCCCTTTGCTGTGATTTTTCCTCACTGGCCTGGGGGCCGGGGCATGTCACATCCTGGTACCAGGAACACAGGAGGAGATGTGCATTTGTTAATTAACTAATGACTGATTTCCTGAGTCAGGATCATGAGAATAGGAGAAAATCAAGAGTACTGTCTCTCCCAAGGATGTAGAACTCTACTGGGTGACTACCATCTGTGTGGCTCCGAGTTAGAGCCTTATTCTCCAACACCCTTCAGAGGTAAGCAGTGCCAGGCCCTTGAAAATAAATAAATAAATAAATGAAACTTCCATTCAGTGGTTGAGTAACTTGGCTAAGGTCCCACAGGTAAGTAATGGTTCCAAACTCCATGTCCATAAGCCTCCAAAACTTATTCCAGAAGCAGATTCCAACGAATCCTGTGAGCATTCTCAAAGAGTAAGGACACTGTTCCCTACCTGGGATCATTAGGGCCAGATTCAGGAAACTAGCCTCTTCTTTTGTATAATACGGTTACCAAATGTCAGAAAGCACTTTTTACGATTTCCCAAATATCTATTACATATCAATTGGTAACAATGAATGAATGGTAAATATATTCCTGAGCATTCAACCAGGTCAAAACCATATTCACAAACAAGAACTAGCAACTTTACCACTTGGACTTCCAAGTACCTTTTCACTATTGAATCCAGACCTGAAACAGAAGTTACTAAACTCAAAGCCAGCATGTGTGGCTTCAAGCAATATATTTAAACTTGTGGATTTTCAAGGTGTTCATCTGTAATGGGCAAAGGAGTGGGGAGGTGGTCAGGTAATCTCCAGGTCTGCTTCTCATCTGTTTCATTCTAGACCCCTTGGGCCAAGAACAGACATCAGACAACAGCTGGTTCAAATCTACCCGCTGGCAAGAAGCCAGCAATAGCCCTGTGTGGCTCTGAGCTTCAAGAACTGGTAATCATAAAGTAAAGAGAAGAGACTAGATCTGGGTTGTTAAGTGGCCAACAACATGAGTTAGCAACAGTATAAATGAAGCAACTATCAGGCCAACAGAGCATTTTCCAATAAAAACTGTTAACCTTTTGAACTGGCTCCTCGAAATGGTGCTGAGCACATTACCACGGGCATTATTCCCCAGCGAAGACGCCGTGGAGAAAATGTCTACCCTGCTCAGAAGGTCTACATGTTTAGAAATAACTTCTTAGGTTCCTTACTACCCTAAATCCTATTTTATGAATTACATGGATGCTGTACCAATATAAATGAGAAATCATATCTTTAATAAAGAGTTTGTTCTTTTTTAAAAGACCTAATCTGATTTTCTCCTTAGTGAATGTTTTTTTAAAAATCCATCTCCATTTCATCCATCGAGTCACCTCAAAGTGAGGAAAACCAGTATTTTTGTTCACAGGACAGCCAAAAAACAGCTAACTGATAGAGCTGTCAGAGTCCGACTTAGAAACAGCTAGCATCCTATAGCATATACGGTATATGTAATCAGTCAGCATTAATATGCATAAATTACAGTCACCCTTCAAATAACATAAAGCAACTATGCAGAAATCACCAGTTTCTGAAATTACTACTAGAAACCCACTGAATCAACTATTCTTAGGAGGTGAGGTGCAAAAGTGCAAGCAGAAGACACTCATTTGCTATAAAATTTTAACCATGCATAACATGAAACTATAAATACACATAAAAAAAATCCAACGTGGCTCTCTTGCTATTGGCACTTTCAGGAAGAATATTCCCATTTCAGAGAAATTCCTGCATACAGGCAAATTCTTCTACAGTATTCATGGATCCCTGTCTTCTTTGGTTCCCTTCTAGCTGATTCAGATGCTCAGAAATGAACAATGACATTAAAGCCACTGAACGACATGTGAAATCAACATTTGCCATCACATTCTCCTACTTCTCTCCACCATCATCTTCATCATCATCATCACCACGGTAGATGCCTTGCACCTGTTGTTGATCTCCTCGGATACATAAGGAAGTTCATTTGAATGGTTTTAAAAGTTGCTGATACATATTTATAAAATATTCATTTTGCCCTCTTTTTTTAAGATTTTATTTATTTATCTGACAGAGAGGGACACAGCCAGAGAGGGATCACAAGCAGGTGGAGTAGGAGACAGAGAAGCAAGCCTCCCACTGGCCAGGGATCCTGACTCCATCTCAGGACCTGAGCCAAAGGCAGATGCCTAACAACTGAACCACCCAGGCACCCCTTCATTTTGCCCTTGACCTGCCCTAACCTCAAAAACTAACCACCATGGGGCACCTGGGTGGCTCAGTGGGTTAAGCCTCTGCCTCCGGTTCAGGTCATGATCTCAGCATCCTGGGATCAAGCCCCACAAGCCCTCTTCTCTCTCTGCCTGCCTCTCTTGCCTACTTGTGATCTCTGTCAAATAAATAAATAAAATCTGAAAAACAAACACAAAAAAACAATTTTTGAAATGATGTAGACTATAAAATAACAATTTACATAATAAGGTGCACATAAGCACTTCCCTCAAACTAATAATAAATTTTTATGGCAATTTTTTCTGGGGATAAACATCTAATTATTATAAGCCTATAATCAGAAAGATGTCATATGAGTACGATCCCAAGGAATTATTTCTTGGAGGTTATCGAGAATCACAATAGGAGGAAATCCTGCTCTGCTGTTAAAACTCTACTGGGATTCATTAATAAAATCATTGCTAAGTAGAAATTCAGTCTTCTTTGGTCTCGTGCCTATTTTATCCCCAGGGACAACAGTACGCCCCTTCTTATCTCGGGCCATGGTGTTTACAGAAGCTGTGTTTTTTAAAATAAAAAGGGGGAGAGCTACAGTTCAAAATTGCTATTATTTTTCTGTTCTGTTCCTCTGGGTAAAACAAGATTTCTAAACTAACAAAGAACAATAATCAGTGCAGATGCAAGATACAATACACTGTAATAGGAAATACTGAAAACTAACATTCACAATGCCACACATAAAAAGGAGCTGAAACTCAATGTTAAGGCTAAATTGCAAGATATTATTTCACACAGCTGTGAGGGGAGCATAAAAGCAACCTGAGATTTCCTATATTTGAAGGGATGTACTTCCGCTTACTTTGTACTTTTCTTGAACAGGGGCAGATCACTCTTCCATCCCACGCTTCTCAGTTCCAGCTCAGCATCCAAATAAAACTCTGTACCTTTGGGGGCTTAGAGCATTCCTCCCCACCTAGCCCTGTGGGAGCACCCCCACACCACAGCTCACATGTGCATAAATCAGGGAATCTGGATGACACCCAGCATTTCTGAGAGCCTGCGCAGCTGCAGAATGACACTAGCTTGAAAGGAGAGACACACTTTGCAGAAGGCAGCTGTGGGATTTCCCTCGCCCCTCCAACCCGGAGCTGTGATGCTTGGCCAGGGGAACTGGTATTTCCTGTCTCTTCTTCAGTCACTTCCCATTCTTTTTATGGTTTCCACACTCAGAAAAGAGAGCAGAATCAAGAGGACCACCAGATTTCAGCTTTCTTTCACAGCTAATATTTGATTCAAAGGGGAAATTAACAAGAGAAAATTTATAAAACCAAGAGTCTGACCTCAGAAAAGGTTAGTATGATTTTATGATAGAATGTTAAAACCAGGTTGGATCTGATTCTCTAAATATACCATGCCTTTTCCTATAAGACATTTAACTTCAATTATTTGTTCCCCAATAAAAACGGGCTTCTGGGAGGAAAAGTTGGGGGAGGGGAATAGAACAGAAATGAACAATTTGAACTGCAGTTCTCAGCACTATACCTCCACATAGAGTGTAAAAGATACAAAATATCACCACGGACCTAGCGTTCACAGTTCTATGTAGTAAAAAAGCCAGTGTGTGAACTACTGAGAGAACACCAAGCTATACTAAATAACCCAAAACTGAACTATATGGATTGAGCAACCACAAGGTAACACTAGAGATGTTTCCTGAACTTTTTAGAAAAATGTAACTGCATAATTAATGGAATTTTCTCTTCCCGGTGCTTAAGCACTCTAAAAGGTGACATCTAAATCTGGCACCTACTGAGAAATTATGACACAGTTGCTATAATCTTTAGATATTTTTAACTTGTAAAGAGATCAAAGAAAGGGAATACATCTTGACTCAACTATTGCCACATAATTTTCCTTCAAATATCATCCCAGCTGGCTTCTGGATCAAACCGCATCTAGCAAAGAAAGACAGAAACAAATCATGGAGGCCTGATTCAAGGACAGGATGTAACCCAAACACATTTTTAACAAGCAGTGTGAGAAGAGCTGCTTTTCTACTCGTCACAGATTTGGAGAAGCTTTAGGAGAGCAGAGGCCGCACCCAGCCTCCACCATTGAACGCTAGAGTCGAGTTTTAGAAAGGCTTCCTATAGAATCTTGAAGAAGGACCACAGCTGCCCCCTTTTTTAATTTTTTTTTATTTTTTTTTTTACCAGTCTGAGGATTTAATTAACCAGGAAGGGGGATTATGGGGAGGGGCACCCCCGTAAAAATGTACAAAAGGTCTGGGGGGCTATGTGGAAGGGGAGATAAATATGTACATGGAGCCCCCTTCCGTCAGCCCCTCCTCCCCCAGCCCTGAGAGGGTGTGAGGACTCGGGTGGCAGGTGAAGGGGGGGCACTTTGGCCTCTGGCTTACTGAGCCCTTGGGGAGGCAGGCCAAGGGCCTGGGGCCCTCAGGGGGAGCGATGGTGTACCTCAGGGGGTCATGAGCAATGACCCCTGACACAACCCCCACTCTCATCTCTCATACACACACGCAGACACATACAAACACTCACACACTCACACACACCTCTTTCTCTAGAGGCTTGTGACCTCTGCCCTCCCAGTGACCCCAAGGTCCATCTGATGCTAGATCTTGTGGGGACTGGGGCTTCAGCTCCCAGGTTTGGTGACCTCAGAGGTGGCTGCTGAGGTCACGACCTTTGCCCTCCAGCCCTGGCTTCAATCCTCAGCTCAAGGACCTTGTCATTAGGAAAGGGGGATGGACTGTGCCCCGGCCCCTCCCCGCCCCTCACCTGTCAGCCCAGGCTGGGCCAGGGGCCCTAGGTGGGGAACTGGGCCGGGGCGCGGGCAGGAGCGGAGGCGGTGCCCCCAAAAGGGGCACCTGAAGAAGGACCTCAGAAGGAACCAGGTGTGCTCAACCCATCATGGAACACACAGAAAAATCTTCTCTGAGAATCCCTCCATGTTTCATAAGCTCAATTAGCTCTATACACATTCTGTTTAAATAACCACCATTCTCACAATGACATCAAAACATTTTAAGAGCTGACCACTCTACTTCTGGCTGATCTGAAGATTTGCAATATTAACAATTATTTTCCCTACCATAAAATGTTGTTACCCTAAACCAACTTACAAAAGTTAATTTATTTTCCCTCTATTTGCCAGCTTTATTCCAAGAAGGACTTACAGTGAGCATTTAAACCTTATTTAGTTTAAAACATTTTTAAGAATATCCTCTTTGCCAGAAATGGAAAAATGTTCCATACTCATGGACTGGAAGAACAAATATGGTGAAAATGTCTATACTACCTCGAGCAATCAATGCAATCCCTATCAAAATACCATCAACTTTTTTTCAAAGCAATGGAACAAATGATCCTAAAATTTGTATGGAACCAGAAAAGACCGCGAATAGCCACAGGAATGTTGAAAAAGGAAACCAAAGCTGATGGTGGCATCACCATTTCAGACTCCAAGCTCTATTAGAAAGTTGTAATCATCAAGACAGTATGGTACCGGCACAAAAACAGACACACAGATCAATGGAACAGAATAAAGACCCCAGAAATGGACCCTCAACTCTATGGTCAACTAATCTTCGACAAAGCAGGAAAGAATGTCAAATGGAAAAAACAAATGGTGTTGGGAAAATTGGTCAGCCACATGCAGAAGAACGAAATTGGACCACTTCCTTACACCACACACAAAAATTGACTGAAAATGGATGAAAGACCTCAATGTGAGAAAGGAATCCATCCAAATCCTTGAGGAGAACACAGGCAGCAACCTCTTCCACCTCAGCCGCAGCAACTTCTTCCTAGAAACATCTCCAAAGGCAAGGGAAACAAGGGCAAACAAGAACTACTGGGACCTCATAAAGATAAGAAGCTTTTGCACAGCAAAGGAAACAGTCAACAATACCAAAAGACAACAGACAGAATGCCAAAAGATACTTGGAAATGACTATCAGAAAAAGGGCTAGTATCCAAAATCTATGAAGAACTTATCAAACTCAATACCTGAAGAACAAATGATCCAATCAAGAAATGGGCAGGAGACATCGACATTTCTGCAAAGAAGACATCAGATGGCCAACAGACACAAGTAAAAGTGCTCAACAACACTTGGCATCAGGGAAATACAAATCAAAACCACAATGACATACCACCTCACACCAGTCAAATGGCTAAAATTAGCAAGTCAGGAAAAGGACAGATGTTGAGGAGGTTGCAGAGAAAGGAGAACCCTCCTACACTGTCGATGGGAATGCAAGCTGGGCAGCCACTCTGAAAAATGATATGGAGGTTCCTCAAAAAGTTGAAAATAGAGCTACTCTAAGACCCAGCAATCGCACTACTGGGTATTTACCCTAAAGATACAAATGTTGTGATCCAAAGGGGCATGTGCACCCGAATGTTTATAGCAGCAATGTCCACAACAGCCAAAATATGGGGGCACCCGGGTGGCTCAGTGGGTTAAAGCCTCTGCCTTCTGCTCAGGTCATGATCTCAGGATCCTGGGATGGAGCCCCGCATCGGGCTTTCTGCTCTCAGGAAGCCTGCTTCTTCCTCTCTCTCTCACTGCCTGCCTCTCTGCCTACTTGTGATCTCTGTCTTCAATTAAATAAAATCTTTTAAAAATATATATAAATAAATAAATAATATTTTTAAAACAGCCAAACAATGGAAAAAGCCTAGATGTCTATCAACAGATGAATGGATAAAGAAGATGAGGTATATATACACAATGGAATATTGTGCAGCCATCAAAAAAAGAAATCTTGCCACTTGAGATGACGTGGATGGAACCAGATGGTATTGTGCTGAGCAAAATAAGTCAATCAGAGAAAGACAATTATCATATGTTCTTACTATATGAGGAACTTGAGAAACAAGACTGAGGATCATAGGGGAAGGGAGGGAAAAATGAAACAAGATGAAACCAGAGAGGGAGACAAACCATAAGGAACTCTTAATCTCAGGAAACAAAATGAGGGTTGCTGAAGGGGAGGGGTGTGGGAGGGATGGGGTGGCTGGCTGATGGACACTGGGGAAGGTATGTGCTATGGTAAGCACTCTGAATTATTTAAGACTAATGAATCACAGACATGTATCCCTAAAACAAATAATACATCATATCTTAATATGACCCAGAATAAAGACCCCAGAAATGGACACTCAGAGATAACCCAGAAATAAAAAATAAAATTGAATTAAAAATTAAAAAAAGAATACTCTTTGTTAATGTACTAAAAGTTATGATCTGGCCAAGCCGAATTTATTTTAATTCAAGGGACAACAGGTAAAAAGCATTAATTTGGAAGTTTAACATAGTGAATGACATAACTTCCATATAGAACTTTTGCTTCTAACTATTCTCTTCAAAGTACATTTTCATAAACTTTTAAATATTTCTGACTTCAATTTTAATTTGTAATAATTGCCCTAGGGTGTGTGTGTGATTATTTAAGATTCTAACAAATCCTGTAACACATTTAAAATAAAAGCAGGAGATTATGCAGTTTTAATTTTATCACAAAAATATAACCAATCACATTATAAAAACTTTAGAAACAAAAAGGGGGTAACCACCATATCCATCATTCTAAAACAAACATTTTGATTGGTTTAATATGCTTCCAAATTACTTAATGCATCCCTTTAACTATCTGGAAGCATACTACCTATAAAATGCCCATCTCCTAGGTGATTTATGAAACTGCCAGTTTTATAACCATCATTTTAACACTTAAAAGTCTAAGTATTCCAGGGCGCCTGGGTGGGTTAAGCCGCTGCCTTCGGCTCAGGTCATGATCTCAGGGTCCTGGGATCGAGTCCCACATCGGGCTCTCTGCTCAGCAGGGAGCCTGCTTCCCTCTCTCTCTCTCTGCCTGCCTCTCCATCTACTTGTGATTTCTCTCTGTCAAATAAATAAATAAAATCTTTAAAAAAAAAAAAAAAAAGTCTAAGTATTCCAAAAAGTTAATAGTCATCTAAATCATACAAAATAAACAGCAATAGCTTAAAATTACAGAAAGAAAAATCCAGTCCTTTGTAAGATGAGAGGGAAAAAAGGACCCACATGTTTTAGGATGTGAAGAGCTGGATATTAACAAAAGGGCAAGTCTCAGTGGAGATCAGCTTTCTCCTCGTATTTTCAGATAAACTTTCTAAAGTTTCTCTAGATTTTCTTCCCTTTTCTTTTCCCCTCTCTTCTATATAACCTTGTGAAACTTTGGGAAAGTACCTTAAACTCTCCCATTCTGTCAAGGGGGGACACAACTGTCATGGGCATGAAGACACTCTTACCTGCATCCCAATACTAGCATTTCTAGTACTCATTCATCTCAATTCCTCTTTGGAAAGTTGATACCAGAAATCTAATCACCAACTAAGTTTCCCCATTGCCTCAGAACTGCTAGAAATGGTTAAATTAGATAGCAGAGATTTATTTCAGTCCACACAGGGAAGCTATGCGATGGAATGTTAGGTTTTGTTTTTACTTACACAAATGAGAAATGATTTTATCCTTTTTAAAATGAACGGTTCTTCCAATCTGAAATGACCACAATCACCAAAAACTTGCACAACTATCACAGAATTATGCTTCTGAAACCCCAGAAATCTAAATCCACGACTTCAACAGTTTTGCCCTTATTTCCTTAATTTTGCACTTTGAAATCCATCCCCTGGAGAAGCTCAGGATAACCCACATGACTCTCTCTGTGAACTATTTTGTGTTCTGGTCAAAGCTCCGACCCATAATTACTGACTAAAAGTAGCCAACTGAAGGCATATCACCCAATGCCGGACTAGCCCAGGTGGAAACAGACGTTTTCCAGCAGTACAGCCTTGTAAGGGAAAGGGCAAGTAGTCTATTAGGAAATGGCAGAAACCCTCTGACTTTTTTTTTTTTATTAAAGATTTTATTTATTTATTTATTTGTTTGTTTGTTTATTTATTTATTTATTTGACAGACAGAGATCACAAGTAGGCAGAGAGGCAGGCAGAGAGGGGAGAGAGGGAGAAGCAGGCTCCCCGCTAAGCAGAGAGCCTGATGTGGGGCTTGATCCCAAGACCCTGGGATCATGACCTGAGCTGAAGGCAGAGAGGGTTTAACCCACTGAGCCACCCAGGCGCCCCAACCCTCTGACATTCTTAAAGGCATTTGTAAATACCACTGCCACCTGAGAAGACTGACAACAATTTTATGAATGGCAACTGAAAGTAAGTACAGTCAGAGGCATCTCATTCCATCGGGGGATTAGAAAGGAATGGAGAGGCCTGCCAGTGTACGACGAGGAACAGCGTATGAGATCCACACACCTATCCAGTTAATGTTCCTATTTAAATAACATGCTCTAAAGATCCACCTAAAAAGTATCCATTCCTGATACTTACTGCTTACTTCAGACAATTTTAAAACTTAAAAATGAGTTTTGTGATTCTTTCTTTGCCAATACGTATATATTGCCGTGATGTCAGAAATCCAAAAATGTCATGCAGATGAGATAGAAAAAGCAGTTAATAGGCATCATTTATTTTAAGTAGATCACACACCAAAAACAGGTACACACAGCTGCAAAGCTTTTAAAATGTTATCGAGGGGCGCCTGGGTGGCTCAGTGGGTTAAAGCCTCTGCCTTCGCCTCTGGTGATGATCCCAGGGTCCTGGATCGAGCCCCACATTGGGGTTCTCTGCTCAGCGGGGAGCCTCTTCCCCGTGTCTCTCTCTGCCTGCCTCTCTGCCTGCTTGTGATCTCTCTGTGAAACAAACAAACAAATAAATAAATAAAATCTTTTTTAAAAAGTTCTCTGAAACAATTAGTCTAAAAAAGCAGCACCATCTCCAGCTGAGTCACATAACTGGAAAACTACTAGGTCTTTTACAGCTTTTCTCAATCTCTGGGAGACTGAATAGAAGTCCCAATAAATCTAGTATGTCCCTCAAGAATACAAAGGTTAAACCCAGTTCATATGAATAGTACTAAACAAGTACAGAATAACCCAAACACAATACATAACAAGGACAAATTCCTCACATATAATGGGGGAAAGTGCCATAGACGCAAAAGAAAAGGACAAAGTAATAATGATTCCAAAATGTCAGAATCTTAACAAAAGACCAGTGTTGATCATATAAGCAGATGAAGTAATTTTCCTCACTCATAAGATGAGTAGCCAAGTAAGAGTTGTCCAAGGAAACTGCTAAGAGTAGATTTACTTTACAACTGGCTGAATTAGGTTCCAGAGCATTTCAGCAGCTACATGGACAACACTGCAGTTAGTCAGCATTTCTGTGTCTCTCTTTTTTTTGTTGTTCTTTTTTAAAGATTTTATTCATTTGTCAGAGAGAGAGAGGGAAAGAGAGCGAGCACAGGCAGACAGAATGGCAGGCAGAGGCAGAGGGAGAAGCAGGCTCCCCGCCGATCACGGAGCCCGACGCGGGACTCGATCCCAGGACTCCGGGATCATGACCCGAGCCGAAGGCAGCTGCCCAACCAACTGAGCCACCCAGGCGTCCCAGCATTTCTGTGTCTCTTAAAGATGGAAGGAATCCTTGAAGACCAAAGAGGCAAAGGAAATGCATGTATTAAAGCAGACAAAAGACAGACTTCATAGCCATAATCCAGTCAGACTAGCAGAAAAGTTGTGAAAAGTGTCATCCCACACCCAAAGCACATAGCCAAAGAGGCACCTGACATGCACCAACAAAGCCCCCAACAGACCAGACTCATGCAAGGGTCCGGTAAGACAGAGCTGAGCCATGTGGACGGATGGAAAATATTCTAGACACCAGGAAACGTTTGTACTCCACCCTACATGAAATTTTCAGGAAATAGCCTGCTTTTTTTTTTTAATATTAAACACTGGTTTTTGAACTATCTTATGTAGAATCCCCATTTCAAGGATGTCATGACTCCGTGAAAGCACAGAACACGTTGATGTAGTTACTTTTTATGTCCCACTTCTTCACTCCACTCCATTAATATGGAAGAACCCAGACGCTAGACGTAAGATCGTTCACCACCACAACTACTATGCACCAACTGCCTACCTTGGGCCAAACTTGACATCTATCTACCTCATCTATCTACCTCTCATTTAATCTATAAAGAGAAGATACAGGAGTTACAGCCTGGCTAACAGATGAACCAAAAGAGGCTGGAGCCCTCCTTCCTGGGACCAGGGACTCACCGCTACAACACTGACCCAGGAGGCTCCCCGCTGCAGAGGCAGGAAGTGACTTCCCATGCCTGACAGGGACATGGTGGCATAACTTCTCTGAGAGCAAAGTGGCAAAATATATAAACCGAGAGCCTTCAAAATGTCCCTGACTTCCCACCCAATAATGAGACCCCTAACTTAAACAAATAATCCAAACTCTGCACCAAATTTTATGCACTGAGATTATGCTATTTTTATATGGTGAAAAAAATAGGGAAACAAAAATACTATGCACCCTTAAATTTATGATGACAATTTTTAAAGACAGGAAAACGCAAATATATCAAGTAAAATAAGTAGGAATAATTATAGATGAATCATGATCTCCACCGTTTAAAAAAGCATCTGTGTTTACATATACAGACAAAAAGACTGAAAATAAATACTAAAATTTTAGATTATTCTGGATGGTAAAATGATGGGTGACACGGTCTTCTGTACAATCAACTGTACGTTCCAAGTTCTCTATTAGTATGTATTTATCTTACAGGAAACAGTCAATGCTTAACATTTGTCAAGAAAGCGTTCATTCTGCTCCCTCAAACCCGTGTCTCTGTGGAGGCATCATGTGCCCCCAGTGCTGAATCAGGAAGTACAAAGAGATTTCATCTGCAGAAGCAGATTGTCTGAAGCACTGTGCAGCTCTGGGCTGGGATAAAAACTTGTCATATTCCTTGTTAATTATTGATGAATCTGGAAGTTGCCTCATTTATTAAAGACTTATGTGCTTTCCAAGGCAACAGGCACACACTGAAGCCTGTAATCTGGTGTGAGTAAGCAGTTTCTAGATGGTAATAGGATTACTTGTGGCGTTCTCATTCAAAGGACAAAATCCAATAAAATAAATTGTAGAATGTGTTTGTTTAAAGAAAACACTCACATATTGTCTTCCACTTCCTCTGCCAGCACTAACTTAGCAATCAGTCAGATCCCCAAGGACACATGCACAGTAATGATGCTGATACACAAACAAGGGGGGGGGGGATTATTTTGCAGGCAACACCACAGAGCAGCAACAACCGATTAGCCGAAAGTGACAAAGAATGGAAACCTGGGGCCTCTGCCCTCCCCCATGATAAGGGGAGCAACTCTGCATCGCCCTGATTTCTCCCCCCACCCCACTGGAGCACTGAATTCTCTCACAGCCAGGCCTGATGATGAGCCAGCATTCAGGCAATACAGTTTATAAGAAAACGAGTGGGAAAGGAGTGGGGGGGGGGGGGGAATCGTGAATATCCTCTTTAAAACGAAGCAGGAAAATTCAAGTTATAGCTGAATTAACACCAAAAAAAAAAAAAGAAAGAAAAGGTTTTTTCCTAAACATGCCAGCAATGATCGTTTACTGAACCATATAAAAACTGACTGCATTTCTATAATTCATGGAATTATATAAGAAAATCATTTATTACTTGGAAGACAGCCTATAAGTATAAAATAATCCCAAGTCTTTTACTGGAAAACTCAAACAGTTACAAAAACCCCTTCTATCCCAGCCCCCCACATGCACGTGCCCACACACACACACATACACACACACACACATATACACACCGATGTGGTGCACACAGACATCCATACAAGTGAGCACACTCAGAGGACACATACACGGACATACACACTTCGGTTGATAATCTCAGACAATCATAAAATATAAGAGAATTCCACTGAAAGAAACAAATACAACTGACAGACTATTTTGAAGTGTTTCTTCCTCTATCCAGTGCGGCAAAACAAAATATATTTTTTTCTATAAGAACATTATAGGACATGCTCTGGCCAGGCAAGCATTACCACATTCTAGTGTCCTAGGCCATTCTAAAAGATGCAGAAGGCCCTACCGGTCACCACAGAGCATTGGCTCTGCAGGAGGCCACAGCCAGCTCAGACCACCCTAAGTTAAGTCTGGGGGCCCCACAGTCAGTCACCAGTGGAAGCCGCTGGCCTGAGGCTCCATGACTTGAGCGTCCCTTGAGCTCCACTGTGCTACTGTGGAATACCAGACTAGGGCTTGCAGAGCTCCCAATCCTATTGCCACCCCGCGTGACACCCTCAAAGGCACGACCAGTGGCCCTACTCAGGCCAGCATTTTGCCTCAGGCAATTGGGATCCAAGCCAATGCTCTATCTGATTTAAAAGACCAGTTAGTTCTTCAGAAGGGCTGTTTCCGCCTTCTTGGAAGAGACAAGAATGAGGGACCATGATTGGTGGGAAAGCGAGAGCCAGGCCAGCACCACTTCACACCGGTGAGCCCCCTGGTGCCTCCTCGGTCAAGGGTCTGGGAACTCTAAGACGCCATCTGCGGCTTCATGTGTACTGGCCCTTGTGTTTCTCCTTTGCCGGCTTCGTCTAATTTCCCCTGCCTGACCTCTCGGGTGCCTCCAGGATGGATGGGGTCAGTCCTCACAGAAGGCACAACTGCCCCCCGCCCACAGACTCCGCACGGATCTCTTCCTTTGCCGGACGCTGGGGGTGGGAAGATCTGCGTCAACAGAATGGAGTCCAAACGGTCTTCCCAATTGAAACAGAAGGGAAGCGATGACCTTGTTTCAAACACCCAGTTCAAGCCACCAGTTCACTTCACTAACTCAATTCAAAAACGTTTTCATTAGCACAGCAGCACCTGTTCTGCCATTATCACGTCTCAGAGATGCCACTCCTCACAGAACAGCTAATGCAAAGAAACACACTTTAATATTCATTCAGACTTAATTATAAAAGATTTAAAAAAAAAAAAACTTTTGGCCCTACGCAGCCAAAGAAGCATTTCTTTATCAACTACAGCATTGGTCAGAGCTGCCCGGCAGTCTTCAAGGACCCTCTTTTTTCCACAAAGAATACATTTTACCCTCTTTTATCCACTTTATGGACAAGCCACCCACCACCTGGAACTTGCATATCCACCCATAATCTTCATGGGGACCTCTGAGCGCAGTAAATCCAGCGTGTCAAGCCACACTTGTCAGCAGCATGAGGCAGAGAGCACTACGAATTCTTCACGGGAGACAGGCAGCTCAGAAGAGCACCACACTGAAAGACACACTGAAGAAATCCCTCCTGATGGTATCTGCTTATTTTCTCTTAAAAGCTCATCCACTTCAATTATTTACAAGTAATAAAACACTTAATAACTTCCTTTCAAAAAGCACATGTTCTGGTAATTATTCTTTGTATCCCTTTTAACTTGACTTACTGAATTTTCAATCTCTCTGGGCTGTGGGCGGGGAGTCAGGGAAGGGACCATTTGGGGTGTGCCTAGCGCTGTGGGCCAGCATGGCCCCCCCACGCACACGGTGCCCAGAGGAAAGGAAGCCCAGGGCCGGTCAGAGAGCCCAGAATGCCACCCAAGGGAGCGGGGATGCTGTCCTGACAGCAACAGGAAGCCTCTTAAGTTTTCTGAGCAAAGGAGCATAGTGCTGGCAGCAGTGACAGGAGAACGAAGGACAAAGTAAGAGGGAGAAGAAGAAAGAGAATCCCAGGCCAGGAGACACGTTCATCATCAAAGGAATTGGGAAACTCGGCACAACCTCGGGGAAACCGGAGAGTCAGCTCTGTCACCGACGGGGCCGACGGAAGCAGGTGCAGGGAGCTAAAGGGGGAAAGCCAGGCTGCGGTCTGTTTTCAGGCTGACAAATTTGAATTTTACTTGCAAAGCCATGCAGAACCCATGGACTTCTCTGTACCAGAGCGCTGTGATGAAGTTTACCTTGCTGGAAATACATAGCATAGGTCATTTCACACGGGTCAGAAGTTTGTGACCCAGGAGATAGCCAATACAAATTCTGGCTGAGGAGCTGTTTCTTCCCAAAACCTAAAGCACACCAATCATATGCGAAGTGCTTCATTCTAAGCAAAACTGGACAAATGTAAGCAATATCACATTTAGAACATTACAATGGAGCTCCATCTTACTCAAAGTTTAGGTTCTAACTGGCAGGGGTAGAGTAAACTTAACACACAATTAAATTATCCTTTAAAACTCCATTTAATCACCATAAGCACAGGCACTAGGAGGTGCTCCCCCAACAGGGTGTTGGCGGGGTGTTGGGGGGAGGGGGGGTTGGGTACAGATACAGGTTTTCTCACCTCCAATGTCACCGTCAGGCCACACGCCACACATTCACTAAGTGGGCAATCCTATAACTGCCTTTACCTTTTCCACTTTGTCTCTGCTGAGCATGTAGAATGTAATCCATTAAAGTGAAATATCCCTGTGCTACAATACCCATAAACTTCTACTGAAACATACAAAACACACTGAAAAAGTAATGAGCTCTCCTTTCAACATGGCGCTTCTCTGGCAAATGACATAGAATTTAAAACATTATCAGTGGACAAAAGTCAATCTCCACCATTGCCCAGAATCGTATCTAAGGAAGGTAAATTCATGCTCAAGTTCTGATCAGTACACAGACCTGCAGAAGACAGCCTTCTGAACACTGCGCCCTAGCAGGCTGCTGAAACGACTTCATTTCCTCATCTGTGTACGAGTGTGAGGGGTACTACAGCTTATTTACCTCAGAGGACATTCTAATAAAGGAATCATGAGTGGCACAAACACTTTGAACCTCTCAGAGAAGATGCCACATAAACTCAAGGTGTTATTACCATTATCTCTTTCTACTGAGTAGCCTGGGAAAGCTGTCAGATCTTTGAACTCATGAATTATGAACACAAAGTACTTCTTAGGTTTGTCGGCTTCAAAAGTTCAGAATACACATTTTATGGCCAAGAACAGGACAACTTTAAAACATGACACAAAACAATAAAAAGACTACCTGTTTAATGTTACATGCAATACACACACACACACACACACACACACACACACACACACTGCATTCACACATTCCTATAGCAGAACAAAGATGGCCACAACTTAAATTAAGAGTTGACCTCTTTGCATTAGTAAGTGGAGTAGATGTCCTCTGCTCTGTAATCCAGGCCTCTTAATGACTGGTTTGGTGCATAGAAGAGAGGGGTTAATGATGCTGTGCTGACTTCCAGGACTAGGTCTTAAGAGTGTCCTCCTCCTGTCTCTGTAGGAGCCCTTGAACCACAGCATAAGAAGTCCAGCTACCCTGAGACCTCCATTCTAGAGCTGCTATGTGTAGGTGCTCTTTTTTTCTTTTTTTTTTTTCTTTTTTCCATATACTGTTTATTATACATGTCATGGGATAAACACAGAGAAATACTGGCTTCAATGAGATTTAAAATGATCTTTACATCAAAAGGGCTGAGGGGCGTGGAAGGTAGGTTTGGGAAAGACAGGGTACATACATTTTTAGATTGGGATTGAAAATTTGCCTATAGCAACTTACAAATCAAGGCGCCACACAAATCCTTCAGAGTCACAAACACTCAAATACACGCAGTGTTCTTGGGAGCATGTGCAAAGTCCCTGCAGAGGGCTGTAGAAGCATCCCTCCACTGTATCCCACTTCTGCTTCCTGGCTGAGTGGCAGCTGAGCCCAGGCTTCCCGCTACCCCGACCAAGCACCACACTTGTGAATGAAGCCATCTAGGAGCCTCCAGACCACATCATCTAGCAGCTGGACAGCCCCACCTAAACCCAATGGAGAAGACTCACTCTGTTGAGCCCGGTCCAAATTCTCAACCCACAAAATGAGAAATAATTAAATAGTTGTTGATTTACACCCTTAAGTTTTGGGTATTTGGTTATGCAACAATACCTAAATATACATTAACTTTCAAACAATGTTTTTGCTGATCAACTTATGGTAAGGTGTTATGTGACACTGCTGAATAAGATAAAAAAATTCTTACATAGGCATCGCTATCAGGGCTATAAAATTCAGTACTAGCAAGTTCTCACAGCTACAGTGTATTTGAAGGCAACGTTTCGAATATTACAAAGAACTATACTTTGCAGCTCTGAAAACACCTTGAGGAAATGACTTCCTGTTGAGGTCACCTCTCACTAGTCATGCCACAAACACTTGAAGCACAGTGTTAGGCTCTTGGCTTGCTAAGGGCACAGCACTTCACTGGCACTGGAAAAGAACTTCAAATGATTTCAAGGAAGCTGGCAAAATCTATGTGAAGAACAGCAGCTCGGGAGGGAACACAATTCCAGACTTCAAGTTATATTACAAAGCTGTAGCAATCAAAACAGTATGGTACTGGCACAAAAAATTGGTCACATAGAGTGATGGAATTGAACAGAAAACCCAGACATAAACCCACATTATATGGCCAACTAATCTTCAATAAAGAAGGAAAGAATATCCAAGGGAAAAAAGATAGCCTCTTCAACAAATGGTGTTGGGAAAATTAGAGCACAAAGTGATGCTTACGGGGGAGGGGGGGGTGCAGTGGTGAAATAGGCGATGGGGATTAAAGAGTGGACTTGTCACGATGAGCACCAGGTGATGTATGGAAGGGCTGAATCACTTATATTGTACGCCTGAAACTAACATAACACTGTTAACTAAGTGAAATTAAAATAAAAACTTAAAAGAAAAAAGAAAAGCTTAGTTATCTGTCCACTTTTCCCTACCTTCAATAAAATAGAAAACATATAAAAACATAGGACATAAGGAGACATATTGACAGAAATAGCAATGCCATATTGAAGATACAAGAACTGATCATGGTCAAAGACTCAGACCAGAAGCACATATTTGCCAGCATCAGCCAGGCCACCCTCGGCACTCTGGTGTGGGAATGGGAAAGGGTGCATGAGAATATTCTAAGAAGCAGAGTATGAAAAGTGTGTAAAAGGAACCCACTACTGGCTTTGAAAGTGTGCCTGTGGGCATTATTTACTGTGACACCCTAAAATGCAAGGGCCACAGCAGTCTGTCACAGTGTAGTAAGTCATGGTGCAGGCTTTGTATCAGAGGGGTCCACCTAAGATGGACCATCAGGCATCAGATGTGCAACCTTTTGCAACTTTCTCATCCTCTGTAGCCTCAGTGTCCTTACCCGTAAACTTGGGATTGAATCAACACTGCCCTCCACCCTACTTATTAACATATACACACAAAGCACTGGGCCCAGTACTTAGGGCCTGACACACAAGATGCCCCATAAATGCTAACCATTACTGCTGATAATGGTACACCCACCAATATTCCTGATTCTCCCCGCACCCCTATGAAACTCCTCAATGACTTGGGGCTGAGAAAACTTGATAGGTATCCCAGTTAAAGGTCCTTTCTCAACATCTACCCAACCTGACAGGCAAGTAAATAATGTCTCAATACAGCACATCCTGTGTAAGAGCTTTCAATCATCAGTGCTGACCTAAAAATCTTAGTAACACCAAAAGCAAAGACTATACTGAGAATACCACTCCCCTGAAATCTAAAAAGAAAGCAGTTTCCCTCCTAATATGTAGGAAAAACAACCCAAAAAGAAAAGCTTTACCGGTTCAGCTTAAAGATCTGAAGCACACCATTCACCTTTCAAAACAGACTATGAGCTGTCTCAAATTCCCCGAAATTAAAAAAGTTCTTACCAAAAAGGGGGGGGGGGGTATGTGAGGTGATGAATGCAATGTATTACAGAAAATCTTCACAATGTGTATCAGATCATCACACTGTACACTTTAAATGTTATCTGTCAATAAAGCTAGAACAATGACGACAAAGAATACTCCAGAGATTGTTTCTCTACAGTTTTACAGAAAGTTATTCTGGAAAGTTTTTGAAAGTACCATCCCACACTTTCATTAGCCAAGCACAAAAACTCAGGAAGTTGTGAAGGGAAGAGAGAGAGAGAAATTCCCATCTCCCATGTGGCCACATCTCTTTTTTGTATCCTGTATGAAACAAAAACTTTCAATTTCAAATGCACTCATGTGAAACCATGTTTACAAACACACACTGGAAGGGATCCAAGCCAAAATATGAACACTGCACAAAGAGATAAAGTTTCATTACTTTAATCACTACCTAGCAACTGCCCGAAACACATATGGAGAGAGGGAGAAACATTATTTTAATAAGATGTTTAAGGCCCTCAAACAGAGAAAGATAATCGTCAATAGTGTGGTATGGAAAGATAAATGAGAAAAGGTGATCCACTTGAATAGGAAGACAGTCCACTGTTGACAGCTTGGCAAGTCTAACACGGTAACGCTGCTGTGCCCAGGAGCTGAGCAAGTCTTCAAGACGCCACTCCCTACGTAGTATGATAAACAGGTCAGCTCTTGGGTGAAGTCCTCAGGTGATTGGCACCAGGTGCCTTTAGCTGAACTAAAGCATTAAAAGTTGCATCAATCTGTCAATCCTTACACTTACCTACCTAAACAAAAGATGTTTTGTGTTCATTTATTGCTGATTTAGCTCCCCAAAATCACCTTCTTAAGATCCAGAGAAGGGTAAAGAATAGGATGGGTACATGAATTATAGAGGCCTATAGAATAAAGGATTACAGAGGTCACATTTTTATGTCAGCTTTTCCATTTTATTTTACAACTGAGATAATCTCTTTGAACCCCCGGGTATTCTTGGAACTAGTACTAGTTAGTAAATTCTGAAGTTTTTAAAAGCATTTCTGTATTTTATAAGTATAAATACTATTTATAATTTCTTAGTTTTATTCTTTCCAAGTTTCAAAAGATATTTTTAAATGGAAATGTATAACCAGTTTTTTAAAATACAACAAAGAAATTTTACATAATTTCCGTTGATGCAGCAGAATGACAGCTGCAATTTTAGAAAGTTACAAGGGCTAATAGTAAAAACAAGTAAAAAGTGACACAGGCTAAGATAGTTGGACAAACACATTTCTCCTTGGTCTGTAAAAGAATCAGCTTTAACCACTAAGTGATCAGAACATTTGCTTTCCTCTATTTTCAACTAATTCACTAGTAAATACTAATACTGGAATTTCTATAGTTCTTTTTTTTTTTAAGATTTTATTCATTTATTCGACAGACAGATCACAAGGAGGCAGAGAGAGAGAGGGGAAAGCAGACTTTCTGTTGAGCAGACAGCCCGTTATGGGACTCGATCCCAGGACCCTGAGATCATGACCTGAGTCGAAGGCAGAGGCAATCCCCTGAGCCACCCAGGAAAAAGTGACCCCTTAACAAATCATCCTGAAAAATGACCATTTGGTATCACAAATCAAATAAAAATCAACTTTATGAATAAGCCATTAAAATTGTGTTTAATCTGTATTTAAAACTTGAAGAAAAAGACCTAAGAGTCTGTTATATGAAGAAGCATTACCTACATTAAGTCACTTAATGTTCATTCCTCCAACCAAAAGATAGCATCCCCAAGTTACAGATGGGAAAACTGAGGCAAACAAAGTTTGTGGGACTTGCCAAAGTTCAAAACTACTGGAAACCAAAACCAAAACTGGAAAAACTGTGGACATCCTGGGAAAATCTAAATCAGTGTCACTGGGATTTAACTTCTTAAATTGCAGAAAAATGTTTCCATGGTTTTTTAAGGAAGAACAGTTTTACCACAAATTCAATTTCCCACATCCAGCACAGTTCTAATGAGGATGAAAAGAAACAATTTAGAAGAGTTGATTCAAGTGAGACAATCACTGACAACCACTCATTGCACAAATGAAAGAACAGTACAGCTAACATCTACTCCATTTTACCCATACGATGCATTTTTTTACATTCTCTCTTCAAACCCTAACAACAATCCCATGAAGTAAGTGTCACTAAAAGCCAAGGATCCTGGGCTTATGGAGGTTACCCTTCTTGCTCTCAGACACACAAACGCAGAATCTGCAATCTACTCTTCTGAATCCTGGTCCAGAGTGTGTCAATCTGATATGCTGCCTCCTAGGAGACAAAAACACCCATAACCAAACTTTCCACGGTCAGCCAACTGTGTTTTTCCAAACATCTGTGTTTTAAAAAGTGGCTCATAAAATACAAAAGATAAAACTGACCCCACCATAGAACGTTCAGGGTTTTATCACTCTTCCAAGTTTCCTTGGGGGGAAAAAAAAATCCTGACAGTATGTGTCTTCAAAATCTAAAATATACTCCTTTCATAGTTCTCAGACAGTACAAATGCTCAAATACCACCATCCGCCAGATGTAGTTGCTGAAGCATTATCAATCCAACTGATGCACTTTCACTAATAGGTCCTCTTGATTTGCCTGAAAGGTTTTTTTCCCAGGTCTCTAACAGAGTGGTAAAAGTACCAAATCCTACATTCAACTTTAATGGATTCAGTGATTTGTCATATCCTGTGTGGTGGTACCTCGGGAACCAATATCCTGTACATTTTACCTCCCTCTTTTGCAGGTGCTGCTGGCTGTAATAAGAGAAATTTCAGTTTAGAGTATAACCCTGCTGGGCAGGAACCCAGCTAACTATTCACATATGACTTTGCACACTGGGTTTCAGAATTATAAATTATGCATCTTAAATGCCTTTGTGGTAGAACAAAGTTTGTTCCCTGGAAAATTGTTTACTTTTTAATTCTATATCTAATATTGCACTCAGAAAATTAAAACAGACTAAAAAATCTTCCAGTATTTACTGTATACATTAAAGAAACAGAAAACTCAGTCTCATATCAGCAACCTACATAAAAATGGTATTATCTCTTTATATTTTTAATCTGTTAATACAACATAGTTTTGGTATTTAGTAATCTTAGGTTTCTGAGATATGTAGCGAATTATTTTCTGAAGTGCTAGAGAAGGCATTTTTATTGTATGAATTTTACTGTATGAATTTTTATTGATTTTTATTGTGGAATATCTCAAACAGGCCTTTCCCAAAATATAAACCCTTTCATATAAATTAGTTTTCTACTCTCAAGGGATGTGATAGAAATAACAAGAACAAGAAAAACCACACACCAGAAAAAATGTCTGGGTTCCAAAAATTAGGTCATACAGAATTTGAATATTAAAGATAATCAAAAGGGAAGAATATTACTGCCATGTCTAAAACCACTTAAATTTATACTACTATCAAAATAACAACTTCAAGACTACATATGTGTATGTACGTGTATACACATATCCTACATTTAGTATCAGGCACTATCACATACTCAGTTATACTTCACAAAGGGATAGTGTCATTAAGTCACTTCTGAGCATGTAATTTATCCTAAAAGACACTTCTCTTGAAATGGTAAGGAATTCTGAAGGACACTCCAGGCAAAATACATCCTAACTTCCAACAGCGTGTGTTTGACCCCACGGTCAACTCCCATCATTTCAAAGTAAGGGAAGCAAAATACTTTCGCAGGGAGGTGGGTGGGTCAGGGATTCTGCACCTGCCTGCTCTGAAAAGTCACTCTACATCACCCATACCTCATGGTTCCATGAGCACCGTAACCAACAATATAGACTAGGTCGGAGCATCTCTAGCTCTGGGGACTGGCATCGGGAGCCCAGCCCAGAACTTCTGAATACAGGAAGATGAAGATGGCGAAACGAAGCCTCACGAACTTGTGAGATTTGCCAAAGCTCAAAATGACTGAGGGTCAAAACCAAAAACTGGAAAAGCTCTTCCACAATGGACATCTTTGGAACCTCTTAATCAGCCTTCACTCAATAAAGGCAGCTGGTGAGCTAGGCAGGAAGAAATCCCTGGCTGACGGTGAGCAGGTGAACTTCCGGGGAAGCCTGCAAGGAAGAAGTTAACAAAGGCGAGTCCAGGGGCTTGGAGTCTTAGCAGCAAACAGCTTACCAGACAGCAACAGGTCAGAGTGAGAGGCCCAAGAAAGCAGGGTTTACACACTGTATACAAAACTCCTAAAAATAGCCAGTTTTCACTTGAGATTTCTGAGCATCTCTGATGCAGTAATACATGTTTATGGGACTCTCAGAACTATAAAACACCTAAAAAGCGAGCTTTATTCACAGTAACCTATGGAGTCTATTTTTTAACATCTTTGCTGAGACAGAATCACAAACCATAAAATTCACCCATTTAAACTGTACAACTCAAAGATTTTTATTATATTCGCAGAGTCATACAATCACTCACTATCTAAATTTAGAATATTCTCATTACCCCCAAAGCAAACCCACGAGTAGCCATTCTCCATTACTCACTCCCAAACCCAGTCCTCTATAACCACTACTCTACTTTCTCTACCTACAGATGTGCCTGTGTCAGGTCATTTTTGTATATACGGAATCATGTAATATACATGGGCTTCTGTGCCTGGCACAGTGTTTGCAAGGTTCATTCACGTTGCAGCATGAATCAGTATTTCACTCATTCTTATGGCTGAGTAATATTCTAATGTATGGATAGACCATATATTGCTCTGTTGGACATCTGGGTTGTTTCCAATTGGGAGCTGTTATGGAGAATGCTGCTATGAAGACTCATGTACATGATTTTTGGGTAGACATGTTTTTATTTCTATTCTATATTTTACAGTCTGTTTTTAAGAGAAAAAAATTAAATAATTGACATTTCATGTGGATTTGGAGATTTCAATTTTATTTCTAAGTTCCAATATCAATGGATAGAAGAAAAAGATAAGCAAAAGTAATATTTAATGTTATAAGCCACCTGAAGATGGCAAGGCAGACCCAAGAAGATGCAAAGCTATGAAAAAAAAAGTCACATGTACATACTCCTTCCAAGTGAAAGAAATCTTAAAGATAAAATGACTAAAAAGCAAACAAAGATCACCTTTCTACCATGTTCACACAGCTCTGCATTGCTTTTCATAAAGCTTTCTCTTTTCTATGTAAAACAGAAAAGATACCAAAAATAGGTAAAATTATATAAATTTCTGATTCCCCAACTCTCTGTACGGCCACTAACCTTGGTTCTGGCTAGACCTGGTGTATGAGTGGCCACGTGGGAGGAGGAAAACACACTGTGTGGGCTGAACCAACTATTTTACCCTGTGGAAAATGAACTGAGGAAATACCTCCCTGGACCAGTTTTACACATTTCTTTCCATCCCCGAAAAAAATGCATAAGGCTCCAAACATCTATTATGTGTCCAACATCACTAAGCTGCCTCCAATTCTACAGGGAAGTACAAAGCTCCCAGGACAGAAGGATGAGCTATGGGTTAGGGGTACAAGTGAGACTGAGTGCTGCCTCCGTGACCAACTCATCCAGGTCTGCCATGAGCCAAGAAGCACCTCACGTCAGCCAGACTCTCTCTGTGAATCTCAGATCCTAAACATTTCTATTTACTGCTGGCACTTACCCAAGGATCTCAACTGACAGAATTAGAGGCGCCAGACCCAACATAGGTATGTTTCCGGGCCAGATTCCCACACTGCTCTGGCCACCTGCCTTGAACCAGGCCCAATGCAAACCCTATGACTATCCCTCTGCTTGGTCTGAAAACAGACTGAACTCCTTCAAAAGAGCTGAGACAAATAGAGTAACTTCCAGGGACTCCAAATCACACTAAATCTTACTATCAATTATAATCTGTTTGTACCAATATGCCAGACACATCAAACCCTAAAGGGCTGGTCATACAGTCTTCCAAGTAAAAGTATACTTTTTGTGTAATAATGCATGCGATGTGTTTATCCTGAGCTTTTTATTTACTCAACCGGTTAAGATTCCTCTGCAGCAGATGTTGGCTCTCCAAGTAAGACTGAGGCAGGACTGCCACCCTCAAGCATGTCCCCAGAGGGAGATGGAGCTCAGTTGTGTTCTGCAGATAAGCACTGTTAACAGAGGGCACAGTAACGCTCATTCACCCAGGTCAGTCCAGGAGCTAAGGCCCCAGGAGAAGCACAGACTGGAGAGCCTCAAACATCCTGAGACGCAGGGCCAGCCTCCCAAAGATGCTGGTTTGAGACGAGGCTCAAAAGATGAGCAGACACAGACAGTGGGCATGGGGGCAGCATACAGAAGAACAGACAACACCACGGCAGAGGCAGAAACGTGTGAGCAAGTGCCTGTGGGTAGAATATGGGATGGGGAAGCCAGGTGAGGGAGTGGCTAGAGGCAGGAGGGGTCCCACAAGGGACAGGTTGTGCTGAGGTGATGTGCAGAGGCACTTACACAAAAGACTACAATGAGATTTGCGTTTTTAGAAAGATCAGCCTTTCAGACAGGTTGCATTTCTTTTTCACTTTGAGAGGGAAGACAGAAAATGTTCATAAAACAACATTTATTTCACTTCACTATTTGTTTGCTTGTCCCTATTGTCATTCAAACTCTGCCACAATGTAACTATTTCCCCAAGTTTCAATAAGCTTGTAAGAGTGTAACAACAAGCAGTTATATATGTATTTGCAGGAAAAGCTCATACCAACTGTTAAGACTTTTCATAAAAAACCATGACTTAGGGATGTCTGGGTGACTCAGTGGGTTAAGCCGCTGCCTTCGGCTCAGGTCATCAGCCCAGGGTCCTGGGATCGAGTCCTGCATTGGGCTCCTTGCTTGGCAGGGAGTCTGCTTCTCTATCTGCCTCCGCCTCCCACTCTGACTACTTGTGCACTTCCTTTCTCATGCTCTCTCACTCTCTCTGACAAATAAATAAAATCTTTTTTAAAAAATGACTTATCATGTTTTTAGTAATCAGCAGTACCCCCCCCAAAAAAAGCACATTTTCAAAAGTTATTGTTGGTAAACTCAAGTTTGTTTTAATAACAACGAATCACTATTAAACAACTCAGGTTTCCATGCTTCAGGGACAAAAGCAGTGGCCCACAGGCCAGAGGCCCAGATGATCAAGCTAGAGTAAAGCCAATATTGGCTGCATTTATGTTCCCTGACACACATACACACAAGCGTGTGGGTGCACGCACACACACACACACACACACACACACACAGAGGCACACACTTTGCTCCTCTGACTGCTGTGCTGCTTAGGCAAATATTAATATTTTTACCTATTCTTTAATTAAATGACATACTACCTTCTTTAGTAAAGAGGAAAAAACAAGCAGGAATGATAGGATACTTGGGAAAGTTTCCCAGGCAAGTAAAACTGGTGAGTAAAACACCAGTGATTCAGCTCTAGCACTAAAGACTCTCCCATTCATCATCTGTTCAGTACTCACATTAACCCTGCCAAGGGAGTAACCCACTTTAGACAGAGGAAAAATGAGTTTCTGTAGGGTTAGTTTGCCCCAAGGTTAACTGGTAATACAGAACAGTAATACCTACCAATAATAAATAAACCTAGGTCTCCAAACCCAATCCAAAGTTCTCACTGTCCCCTAAGAGAAGAGGGCTATGGGGGAAGGCAGGGAATTAACAGGTTCCAGCAACTTCCCTCCCTCACTTTACCCTACTCCTATTCCTTCTCAGCATTCAGCAGCACTTTGGACAGAAGGCAGATCTCATCCAAACAGCTGCTCCAGATGTTCTCCCAGAGGACCAGAAGTCCATACTGCTGCCCTGGCCAAATACCCGACTCCCTCCCATACCATCCAACCATATAAAGTCCCAGTGTCATGCCCCCGCATCCACAGTCCTCCTGATCCTGACCCACCACCTGGCATGAATGCCCCTCAGGAGCCACAGCAACCCAGAAAGCCTGAATCAACTGTGTTCACACTGTTCCCCTTCATGCAATCCCTTCCTTCCCAGCTTGCAGACACAGGAGATGCCTCCAGAGGCTCATGCCTGGACCCCACTGCAGACCTGCAGAAGCAGGACATCTTAGGCAGGGAGGTGCTTTCTGAGATCGCTCCACTAGCCAGTTAGGAAGCACTGCCCTCTAGTAGGGCCAGCCTCCTGGCTCACTAAGCCCAATAACAACTCTAGGGACAAAAGAGGATTTCCCCTCCCCCACCCAATGCCTAATGACCACTCACATCTCTGAACTCCAGAAGCAATTACTGTCTGCACCACCCTGTTGCCAAGCAGTGCTCCCACCTACTATTACTATTGTATGTACTCATCTGGTCTCCTAGATATTCTTCTCAAGTGCAACAATTTCATCTAATACTTCTCCATAGAGCATAACATTTTGTACACAGCAGCCCTCCAAAATAGCAACATTTTTTTTTTAAACAAACACGAAGACTTTCTTATCTTTCTCCTAGCCAGATTTAGGATGTACAGCAGGAAAAAAGGGAAGCCTCAGGGCCAGACTTGATTCACTCAAAATTAAGGAGTGGCCCGCAAAGAAAACCTCAGAAACCAAGGGCACCACACTTAAAAGTCACTGCAGTTGGTGCTCTGAACCCTGTGTCCATCAGGATTCAAGGATGAGTCAGGCTGCAGGCATGAGAAGAACGAACAGACCCATATACAGCAGACAGTCCTCGAGACTAGTTCCTCCAACAGAATTCTCGGTGTCTAGCAGAACACCCTCCTTAAACAGGGTCTGGATGAGGATGGGTGGATGGAGATGGAACAGTCAAAACATTTTCACCCATCAGTGATCATAAGCAGAAAAACATTTTTCCACTAGAGGAAAAAAAAAAATCATGACTGTAAGCCTTTAAATATCTGCTTATTGAGGACATTTCTGGTATTGTCACATCACTCCACTGTCCAAAAAAATTGATTTGTTTAACCTGAAAAAAGCTCAAATACAATGCCAAATAAAATAGCCCCATGACACTACAAAATGCTTATTGCAGAGAAAACTTTAGTGACTTGGGATCTTTCCTTCCCTTTTCCTTTCTTCTTATTGGGGGAGCGGGTGGAGGTGGGGGGAAATTTTAGCTGATTTTTATACAACGCTATAAACATGGTCTTTCCACATTTTTCCCCACCAGATGGGAGTCTGTCAAGCCACAGGTCACCTAGCAACTTAAACACCACTCTGCTACCCAATTCTTCATACAAAACTTACTTTGTCCTATTAAACAATAAGCGGTAAAGAAGAGAGAATAAGAGTTAAAGCAAGTGTTAATATGTGTTTGCTTCATAATCACCTTAAATGAGGTGGAAGAAAAGGGAAGAAAGACTAAACTTTAATCTTAACCGTTACCTAACAATTTAAGAAGAAAAAACACCAATGAAGACACTCAGCCTCTGACAACATCTGAGCTCAACAGTCTTGTGATTCAATGATTAAACTTTGTGTACTACAAAGTCCATCTTAAAATTCACCCACTGAACTGTGAATTGCACTGAAAGAGCCTTTAAATAATTTTAGAACGCCCTGACTCATCTCTGACTCCTCCCCCTCATTTATATCCAACTCCAATGCTACCATCACCCTGAGAATCACCCTTCCTTCCATCTACACCTGGTGATCTCACATTTACCCTCTAAAAACTCAGCTCAAGGGGCACCTGGGTGGCTCAATTGGTTAAACAACTATCAACTATCCTCTTTGGCTCAGGTCATGATCCTGGAGTCCTGGGACCAAGTCCCTTGGGCTCCCTGCTCAGCAGGGAGTCTGTTCTTCCTCTAACTTTCCCCCTTCTCGTGCTGGCTCTCTCTCTCTCTCTCTCTCAAATAAATAAAATCTTTTAAAAAAAATACAAATAGAATAAAAACTAGCTCATAGGGGCACCTGGGTGGCTCAGTGGGTTGAGCCGCTGCCTTCGGCTCAGGTCATGATCTCAGGGTCCTGGGATCGAGTCCCGCATCGGGCTCTCTGCTCAGCAGGGAGCCTGCTTCCTTCTCTCTCTCTCTCTGCCTGCTTCTCTGCCTACTTGTGATCTCTGTCTGTCAAATAAAATAAATAAAATCTTAAAAAAAAAAAAAAAAAACTAGCTCATATAACCCTTCTCTTAGGCATGCCTCCCCAGACTCTTAAGAAAACTGCACTCCCTTTTCCAGGTCACTGGGAAACAACTACACTAATATTTAAAACCAAGGTCCAGATCTATCACTAAGAGTCTTCAGGTACATCTACCAACACCACAGACACAGTCCCTTCTCCAGGCACCACAGCATGATAGTCTACAGCACGGTCACCTTCACTTAAGGACAATGGAGCCTCTTGTCCTAGACCCTGACACTCCCAACTTTCACAAAGCAGCCAGTGGGCTCCCTAGATTTCCAGCACCCAGAATGATGCCTTTAATACAGTAAATGCTTAAGAATTTCTGTAGAAGGAATGAATGATTTGATCAAATCAACGACTACAGTTTTATCTCCCAAACGGGTTTTTCAACCAAAGTCCATGGTGTGCATAGTGAAAGAGAACTAATTTTAACCATGTAAAATGAAACGAAATGTCCTCTCTGTTCAGTAACACAGGCACACTGCCTAGGTTGTATTATTGTATTTCTCTTCCCTTTCACAACTTATTTTGGTCTCCAAAATGCATATGCAATCTGATTATTGATTTAGAACATTTAGATCATAAACTGCCATTCATAAACAATTTTTTAAAATGTTAAATGTAGGTTTTAGAGTTCTGTTTTCCCTTGTCAGCACTGTAAGATAAACGGGTGCCCAATTTCCACTAATTGTATTTGATTTTCAATAACAGTTAAACCAACTGTAAGAAGCATTTTAGAGCTGTTAAATATAGTCAACATCTTCCATCTTTCTGTCAGGTTCCTAAACGTTTCCCCAGATAATCTTCAAAAGGCCAAATTTATGCTATTCTATTCAATATATACTATAAACCAAACAACAGTGTAGAAAGTTTTTCTCCCTTAATTTCGGAGAAAATTGGATTATGCAGCCTGTATACACCGAAGTGGGCAATGCCACCGGTCCCTCTTGTCTGCTGCCCCACAGCCTGCACAGGAACTAGGCCACTCCACCACCGAAAACATGAGAAATTTTTTAAGTGAACATGCTTTCCACCAAACGTTACTCTACAGCAAAGGAAATATCCTCAGGTGCTTGACAGAAACTTCGGAGGCGTGGGCTGTTGTCAAACAGACAGCAGATAAAACAATTTAACAAAATGCCTTTTCACTTCTGACACATTGTAGAGGAATGCAGTTAAGTGGAGACAATGTTATCACTCCACGAAGAAAAAGGGAAATCTACTCCACTCCGAAATCAGGCCCCAGCTCCGCAGCCTCAGCACCATATGGAACTAGTTCCAGATAGGTATACGCTGAGGTCCTCGGCAGGAAAACTTTTAATTCAGTGACTGATCAGGGCTGTGCCTTTTAAAGGAGTCCTCCTGCACGGGAGCCTCCCAAGCACCGAGATTCCGTCCCCAACCAATGTCCGCGAGCCCGTGGGAGCGGGCGTCCCTCTCGGGGCTGCCGGCGACTGTCCCCCACCAGCTGCCCCCGAACCGCGCTGGGGCGGCCCTGCCCGCGGGCAACCGGGAGCGAAGGGCTCGTGGCTTCGGCTCCTTCCCCCGCCCGGACGAAGGCAGTGCTGGAGCACAAACGCCCGGCTCTCCGCCGTGTGGGGAATAATTAAACTCTCCTCCAACCAAAAAAGTTCCCTTTCCCCAGCCTTTGCCGCGGGGCCTGGGAGCGGGGAAAGGCCTGAGGCTGGATTTCCACCGCCTGCAGCCGGGGGAGAGGCGTCCCGCCAGGCTTCGCCCGCGCTCCGGAGGGCTGGGTTCGGGCTCGGCCCCTAACAGGCTCCGAAGGGACTCCGGTGGCCGACGCCCGCCCCGCGGCCGGAGCCCCGAGGGAGAGGCGGCCTGCGCTCGACCAGGAGGAGCCGCGGGGTCCGGCGCGCTCACCCGGGGCTGCACCCGCGCCCGCCCCACCGGCCAGGCCCGCGCGGAGAACTTTGCCGCCCGCAGCTCGGGGCCGGGGGCGCCCGCGAGGCCCCGGCCGGGCCGCCGCACTTTCCCTTTCCCCGCCTCCCCTCCGTCTCCCTCCTCCCCTTTCCAGGAAGCGCCATATTGATCCCGGCGCCTTCCCCCTCCTCCTCTTCCTCCTCCCTCTCCTCCTCCCCCCTTCTCCCGCCCCCACCCCCGGCGCCCCGTGCGCCCCCGGCTCCTCACCTTGGCGATGGCCTTCCGGTAGCGGGTCACGGCTTGCTGGATGAGGCTGAAAACTTTCATGTGGCCGTCTCCGCACGGCACGACCACCCGGGTCCTCCCGAAGCACACGGTCACTTTCATGCCGCCGCCGCCGCCGTCGCGGGCCGGCCCGCGCCCCAAGCTGACCGCGGCGGGAGTGGCCCCGGGCAGGGGCGGCTGGACGCTGGGAGCGGCGGGGCCGCTGCACGGGCGCGCGGGAGGCTAGGGGCGCGGGCAAGCGGCGGCGCCGGGGGGCCGCTCGGCTAGCATGCCCGGCCCGGCCCGGCCGCCCTCGCCTGGCCCGGAGCTCGCCTCGCCTCTCCCCCGCTGCAGCGCCCGCAGCCTCCGGCCACCTGTTCGGCGTCTCGGCGCGCTTGACGGCGGCGGCCCGGGGCTGTGTGGCGCTCGCGCTCACTCGGGGCCGCTGGGGGAGGGGCGGCGGCGAGGGGAGGGGAGGAGGAGGAGCAGGGCCGGGCACACAACACCGCGCACATGCGGCAGGGGGAGGCGCGGCCCGCTCCCCGCGCGGGGCGGAGCGCACGCCCGCGGGCCCACGCCCCCGCCGACTCCCTCCCCGGGGCGCGGGCGGCCGCGGGACCCCGACCGCACGGCCCGCCCCGGCCGGCTGTCTTCCGCCTGGGCCAGCCCTTTCCCGAGCGCCGCCGCGGAGGTGGAGGTCGCGGCACCCCTCCCCTCGCCTCGCCGACCCCCGCGCTGGGCACCGCGGCCCCCACCCGCCCCCCTCAAGCGCTCCGACGCGCTGCGGGGCTGCGCTCGTCGCGCTGAGCCCCTCCTCCGGGGCGCCGCTCCACACACCCCCCATCCCCGAGGTCTCTCCAGAGCCCACCCCCTTTCTTTGTCACTTTTAATCCCCTTCCTCTGGCTAGGGGGTTCGGGAGAAATCGTTTCTGGAGAAAGCACTTTACTCTTGGCGCCGCGGACTCAATGCACAGGGACTCCTGGAGAGGAGCCGTCCCCACGTTCCCCCAGAAGGATAGGGACGGGACTGGGCCGGGATGTTCCAGCGGAGGTTTCTTCTCCCGCGGGGGCCCTAGCGCCGCGGACATCTCTCCCCCCACCTCGGGCCCGCATCTTGGCAGGGTTTTTGCACTGGCTGGCTTGCTGGGCTGCAAGGCCGGGCGGAGGCTGTTACGCGTTAAAAGCAAAAATTAATCGTCTGCTCTGGGGAGAGGTTGGTGAAGCTCTGACTCGACCCGGCCATTCTCTAGAAGCCGTACTATTTACCCTGAAGTTTCCTGTGACCGGGTGATGACCCACCCACTTCAACATGTAGATTTAAACATCTGCAAGTCCCATAATTTTATTTCTTAAAATTCTGCAACACAAGCAATCCTAACGCAAATTCATGAACAATACATTCAGACTGCCTGTGGGGAAGCTGTGCAAGGGGATCCCCACGATGCGCTGGCGCTTAACTCGGGCACTTAAACCCCAGAAAGAGAAAGCAACTCTGTATTGAGTTACATGCATGCGGGACCTGAGACATTTTTTTTAAAAAAGTGGATGGTGTCAAGAAAAGCAACCGGCGCTCCTCTCTTCGTTATGAGCTACGATTCCTTAATAACGGTATGTCACTGTGTTTACAGAATGACAAAGGTCAGCAAAGAGTCTTTTGTTCATGTCTGTCCTAAATGGTAGTAAATTCATTTTTTCCAGTTATTCCTAGAATACGTGAATTAACAGCTGCCTTGAGCTGACATAGAACGTCAGCATTTACAGCAGGAAGAGCAGGTGATCACCCTTGCATCCCAACACACCTCCCATTTTAAAAATAAGGAAACAGATCATCTGCTTTCCAGACTCCCTAGCACTTTCCCCTGCCCCACACTGCCCCAGGTATAGTACAATTTGTCACTTAACAAAAAATTATACTTCCTCTCATCTACAGTCCTTGACCAATGTACTCATCGGTTCTGGCAAACCAGTGCATTAAGCAGGTGCTGGGTGTCATCATCACCATCTTACCTCAGGATATCCACTGAGTGTTGAAGTCCCTTGCCCAAGGCCACAGAGAAAGCTTGAGGCAGACCCAGAAATAGAGTCCCCGTTTCCTTCCACACATTCATGGGAAAGGCTCATTATACTCCTATTTGGCTGGAACGTTCCACATTTCTAACCAATAATTAAGTTTGTGATAGTTTGTAACTATGATAACAACTCATGCTGAGGTCTTCTTGCTTCTTGTACTAATAGTTGGGTCCACACAATTACCCATAATTGTAGATGTTGTTTCTGTTTTAATGCATGGGGGAGGGAGGAGTATACTAGTTTAGAGTAGGGCTTTCTCAAAATAATTCTGATTGAAAAATAAGTTGCAGAGCACATCAGACACCAGAAGTCTCTAGATTCAGATCCTGACTCTACCAATTTACCGGCACCTTAGACATGACACTCAGTCTCTCTCTAGCCTCAGTTTTATCAACTGAAAAGTGGACTGATGGTCTCTGTCTCATCAATTATATGGATTAAATAAAATAAAGTGGGGTGTCTGGGTGGCTCAGTCGTTAAGCATCTGCCTTTGGCTCAGATCATGATCCCAGGGTCCTAGGATTGATCGTGCATTAGGCTTCCTGCTCAGCAGAAAGCCTGCCTCTCCCTCTCCCACTCCCCCTGCTTGTGTTCCCTCTCTCGCTGTGTCTGTGTCAAATAAATCAATAAAATCTTTTTTAAAAAATGTTTTTAAGTCTACTTAACTAGCTTAAGAAACTTAAAGTTTTATTTAAATCAACCTAGTTTTTCTAGATATAGTGATTCCCTTTATGTTAATAAATGATAAAAAACTAATACTGTGTTAATTTTTGATACCAGATTCTTGGGTATCTTGAGTCAAATTCATAAAATTTCCTCACAAATAGTGAATCTACTCTCACCAATGTGCTTCACTAACATCTAACCATGAAGATCCATTAGAGCCAGGCTACCTAATAGGTTCTGGCCTAAATGGACAAAAAAGGAAACCCCATCCTAATGAAAACCAAAATCCTCAAAGTCAAGGGTGGAATGTTATATAAATATTTTCTGGTGTGTTTATTCTCTTAAATTCAGCATATATTAGGTGGAAAAAAATTGTAGCCCTTATCCTATTTGTACTTCTCCTTTACAGTTGATTGATTTGACTGGTTTTAAAAACCTCAGAGAATTTTGAGAATTAATTGGGATCCACCTGGGTTTTGTGCCTATCTGCAAATGAAAATGGGCAGGTGTGACCACCTGGACTGTAATCTCAATTATATCCATCAGCACTCATGTGCCCTGTGAAATACATATACCACATGGGCACAAAAAGTATCCTATTACCTGGCATCTTCCCCTTAGAAAGGTAATAATTAAGAATTAAGAAGACATTTACAAGAGTTTCTGAAATTCGGTCATACATTGAAAATTGAAGTTATCTCTGGGATATTTCACCCACATATTGAGTGCCTCTCCATAAGTATTAAATTTAAGATCGTGTTAACACTTGCACAAACACAGTCTAATAGAAGAATCAGATCAGTATTCACCAAATAATTTTTGTCTAACCTCTTTGTACCAAGCATTGCACTGTAGGCTAGGTGTGTAAGTTCCTCTCATTTTTTATTAAGATTTATTTATTTATTTGACAGAGATCACAAGTAGATAGAGAAGCAGGCGGGGCGTGGGGGTGGGGGGGAGCAGGCTCCCTGCTGAGCAGAGAGCCCAATCCAGGACCCTGAGATCATGACCTGAGCCAAAGGCAGAGGCTTTAATCCACTGAGCCACCCAGGTGCCCCTATAAGTTCCTCTCTCATGAGATGCTCAGTCTAGTAAGAGCTTCAGATGTGGACAGGTAGCCACTGGAGAATGTGATAGGTGGAGGCCTCCAGAGAAAATGTGAACTCCTTCTGGGAAGAAAGCGAGAAAGGTGGAAGCAGGCCATCTAGAAGAAAGCAGTCAAGAGAAGCATAAAGCAAACCTCCTTTGTCACTTCAAATCTTCATGTAGCTGCAGAAGAAATTGAGTTTAATGATATCTCTTATTTAACCTAGTAGATCCTAAATATTATCATTTCCACATGTAATCAGCTTTTCAAAAATACTAATGATATTTTTTGTACACCTTTGACTATGAATTCCTCATGACCTCCATGTGTAGTTTATCCTTAGAGTATATCTCAGTTTGAACCAGCCCTCCATATTCATCCACTCATGCATGACTCATTCATCAAACACTGTTTAACTAGCATGTGTCCAATCTCTGGAGGGTTCAGTGGCTGCGTGAGGCTGGTGGCTACCGTACTGGACAGCACCGCTGCGGAGGACGGGACCACTGATGGCTGGAAGCCACGGGCACCATCAGGGAACATACACATGGATCCAGCTCCCTGGGGGCAGAGACTATACTCTTCACAGAACTTGCCCAGAACTGCTCTGGGGTGGGGGAAAAGAGGACTTCTCGACATAGATATGAATCGTGTAATAGTACCGTGGTGTTTAAGAAAAAAAGTAAAAAGACTGGGGGAAATCAGAGCTGCACGTGGGCTCAGTGGAGCCTCCCTGATGTGCAACATTAAACATAAGTCTAGTAACCGTGGTTTTTCTAATGAAACAGGAGCTTGTATGAATTGGATGGGTGAGAGAAATGGCCAATGAAAAAAGGAAAAAAAAAAAAGCAAGGAAGGAAAAGAGTAAGAGAGGAGAGGAGCCTTAATGATCCCCGACCTGCTGAAAGCAGTCATCAGACACGAAAAGTACAGGGAGTGACTCTGTTCACAACAAAAGTAAATTGTATAGGACAGGATTGGCCCTGCCAGGCTTCCTCAGGCTATCTCCTTTCCCTCTCAAATCCAACGCTGCGTCTTCACCCTAGAGGCTAGTATGATCCAAATGGCTCCAAAGGACACCTGAGTCACCAGCTTGTGATTACAGGATGGAGTAGTATTTACTTTTATGCCCTGACCACACATATCCAAGCCCTCACCTTCAAAATATTGCAGGGTTGCCCTCCACCAATCCATCAGCTCTAGTTCCCACATTCTTGCTTTCCTGTTCCAGTTTGCAGAAACAACTGGAAGTGTGTCAGCATTGCTCTGTTGATACAGCCTTGTTGAAAAAGCTGGCATCCAGGCTGAGCTCACCACTTCTGGATGTCCCCGGTGTCACTCACCCAGCGTCAGAGACTCAGAAAAGGCCTGGGTCACCTGCAGAAACCTCAGAGACCTAGAAGGACCTGAGTGGCCCACCATCTTTTTGACAGCTGTCATGGCCCAACACTCAGAGCCCAGGTTCCCTAATCAAATGCCTCTGTCCTTCCCAGGCTCCAATGTCAAAAAACAAGGGAATTTGTTGATGAAGTCAACGAAGACATACCCACCAGGGCACAGAGCAGGGGTGAGGCTGGACCAGATGGTGATATTAAACTCAACTACAGTAAAGACAGATCTGTAGAAAAACCAAGCAAAGGAGTCTTAGCCGTTTATTTCCTGGAGGTCCAGCGTGACCTAAGGCACATTGGATTCTGAGCATCCAAGGGCTGGACAGGCGTTTCCACATGATGCTTGATAAATGCCACTCTTTTCGGCTAAATCTTTTAAAGCAAAGTTCAGGGTCAAATTCTCTAGCAAGGCCTAGAATGCTGACCTTGTAAATTGCCAGGGAAGTCAGAGATGTAGGTAACAAGATTGCTACTATCTATGGAGTTTCAGAATCTGAACTGGGATTCTCTGCTGGGTAGGAGACCATTCTGCCTTCTCTTCAATGTGGGCAGGGTTCTACCAGGAACACAAAGTACTGTAAGCCTTTATGTTTGTTTGTTTACTTGTTTTTAACCTTAAAAATTCAGAGAAAATGAGGTGGGAATGGAGGCAGATCAAGGGAATGATTTTAAACATTCCTTAAGAAGTCAAATTCTCCTCACCCAGGAGACACTTAATGTGTGACAGCTAAAGAAAAGGGGATGAAATGACGTCACCTAAAACCTCACGCCAATGCCTAGTTAAATCTCAGCTCTGAAAGTCTTCTGGTAAGGGGATAGGTACAAGGTTTTAAAGACTATTTAACAAATGTGACTAAGCAGTTTCATTCAGTAGAGAGAGAAAGAAAAGCAAATGCATTGAGATTGATAATTGGAACAACATGCTTTCCCTTGACCCAGTCAAGTTTAAACGGCTGAAATTCTCAAATTGTGAAACAATGAGGATGAGTAAAGGAAAAGCTTTAACTGGAGTCAACCAACCATGTAGGGCCTTCTCAGACTGTGTCCAGGGCTGGGATATCTGGGTTACCAGTGAGAGACCCTTTTATCTCTCCCTTCCCCTCACACCCTGCCAGCAGAAGGAGGCATGTACTCTTGTCCCAGAGCCAGACCTGCTCATGTCAGAAGGACATGAGTGGAGCTGAGGCTGCTCTGCCATGAAGCCCACAGGACCCCTGGCACTGTGTGCAATAATTCAGGTATGCTGGACCAGTTCACATCCAGCCCTGCTGATCTTCTCTACCTGATTTTAAATGGCTGACTCATCCTTCCCTCCCCTGTCAAGTCACTCTCAAGCTAGGCATTCAATCTGAAAAGCTCTTTCTGGTGCTTTGGAATTTCATCTGCTCAGTATCTAAGCCAATGCTGCACACTTGTTTCAGCCGGGGAGGTTTCCTAGGTAAGCATGATGCCATGGCCCCCACCCAGGACCCAGAGCTCACAGAAGTCAAACACCTTTTCCTGACAAAGCAACAGACTCCCTTGCCCTCACCCAGCCTTCCCTCCATTGGTGATCTTTTGAGCCAGACCATGTCACTTCCCTCTTCAGAGCCCTCCAGCGCCACCTCTTTCAAAACAAAACCAAAGTCCTTATATTAGTTTAGAAAGGTCTGCATGATCCACCCTCCATCCCCAAACTTTTTCTACTGCTTTCCCTGTTCACTCCATCTCAGAGGTCCCATCTCACTGCTGATACTCAAACAGGCTGAGTAGCCTCTCTCCTCAGGGCCTTTGCACTTGCTCTTCCTTCAGCCTAGAATGCTTTTCATCCCAGTATCTGCATGGCTTCCTCTCTCACTTCCCTCAGGCCTTTATCCAATGTCATTGCTGCATTTCCTGACCACCTAAGACAAAGTAACAACAATAGCTTTTCCCTGTCTTTCTCTGTGCCCTGTGACAGAAGCCTGTGAGGACCAAGCCAAGCTATGCCTGGACTCCTGACCCCAGAAACTGTGAAATAACAAATAGATCTGATTTAAGCCTGCTAAGGTTGTGGCAATTTGTCACATAACAATAGAAAACTAATATATCTATTCAATAAAGTCTTTGAATTGTATTTTAAAATACTTTGAAATCATAAGGATCCTCTTAAAGCCCTGTAGCCTGATGCTGAGAATCACACAGGATGCTTATTAATATATGAGTCTCATGGCTTCCCCTTGAGATTCTGATTCAGTAGGCGTTGGGTGGGACCTCAGAATCTGTACTTCTAATCGGTGTCCTTCTTAACTCTTGTCACCAGTTAAATTGAGAAAGCCCTGACTTTGTTGTCAAAAAATGAAAGAGAGGGGTGCCTGGGTAGTTCAGTCGGTTAAGTGTCTGCCTTCTGCTCAGGTCATGATCCCAGGGTCCCAGGATAGAGCCCATCAGCCGGCTCCCTGCTCAGCGGGGAGCCTGCTTCTCCCCTACCTCTGCCTACAGCTCCCCCTGCTTGTGTGCTTTCTCTCTCTCTCTCTCTTTCTCTCTCTCAAATAAATAAATAAAAATCTCAAAAAAAAAAAAAAAAACAAGAAAGAAAGAAAGAAAAATGGAAGAGGAAAAGTCACCTTGGGCTGCAGTGGTCAGAACTGATATGACGTTGAAGAACGGAGTATGAGTGGAGACATTTAAACAATGTTGTTCGTGCACTTCCGTGCCACCCAAATGCTGGGGTCTCAGGTTGGACCACTCACGTCTGATTAAAAATTCCTGTTAATTCTCTAACATACCTCCTCGAAGCTGTCATCAAAATCCCTTTGAAGGCTGCTTCTCCCACTTCTGGGCTCCCATTATATTTGCATACAAGGCTTTTTTCATTCAGCTGGTGTTCTTTGAGTGTCTACTATGTGCCAAGTGCTATTCTAGGCGCTAGGAACAGAGCCATGAGCAAACAGAATACAAATCCCTCCCCTTACTCTGCTTACAATCCAGGATCTCAAACTGTGCTCTTAGAATGAATGTTAGTTTTTGGCATTGGTTCTCAAAGTGTGGTTCCCCGGACCAGTAGCATCACCATTGCATAGGAACCAGCTAGAAAGGCAGACTTTCAGGCCCCATCCCAAACCCACTGAATCAGACTCCATCAGGATAGCACCTAGCCTTCTGCATTTTTAAAAACCCTCCTTTGCATTTTGATGCACACTAAAATTTGAGAACCACTAGTTAACAGATCTGTCTAGCAGTTAGGCCTAGGTCTTCCACAGTATTCTGGTATCCCATTCACCATTCTAGCCTCTAGAAACTGCCAGAGAAAATGTTCTTAATTCATGTGTTGAAGAAATTGTACAATGGATGACCGAACTTACAGTCATCCTTAGAGTGATCTGGGGCCCAAAGTATTGGAGAACTAACTCAAAATAATTTATACATCCTCCCCCTCAGTTTTATATTATTGAAGTCAAGTTAAAATTAATGTCGAAAGATCACTTGATGCAGAGTAAAGCGTGTCAAAAGCTTTAAAATGAACTCTGGGGGGCGCCTGGGTGGTTCAGTGGGTTAAAGCCTCTGCCTTTGACTCAGTTCATGATCCCAAGGTCCTGGGATCAAGACCCGCATCGGGATCTCTGCTCAGTGGGGAGCGTGCTTCCTCCTCTCTCTCTCTCTGCCTGCCTCTCTGCCTGCTTGTGATCTGTGTTTGTCAAATAAGTAAATAAAATCTTAAAAAAAAAAAAAAAAGAACCCTGAATTTCAACCTAAGAAGTGGCTGTGCGAAGTGCAAAGTGTGGACCTCCTTCCTTGCCTTGGACACACAAGAGGCTGTTCTGATGTGTGTGTGCACCGTGTGCATCTGTGCATGTAGGTGCAATGTGTGTGCATCTATGCATGTATGTGCACTGCGTGTGCATGTATCTGTGTGTGTTCAATGTGTGTGCATCTGTGCACGTATGTGCACTGTGTGTGTATCTGTGCATGTGTGTGTGCATCTGTGCATGTATGTGCGATGTTCATGCATCTGTGCACGTGTATGCACTGTGTGCATCTCTGTATGTGTATGCACTGTGTGTACGTGCATCTGTGCATGTGTGTGCATCTGTGCGTGTGTGCAATGTATGTGCATCTGTGCGTGTATGTGCACTGTGTGTGCATGCATCTGTGCGTGTGTGCGCTATGTGTGCATCTGTGCGTGTGTGCACTGTGTGTGCATGCCTGTGTGGTGTGTGCGTGCCTGTGAGGACATGTGTGTGCACGTGTGCACAATCTCGCTTTGCTGCTCTGGGCCTCTGCTCAGCCCAGCTAAGTGTGGAGCATTGTTCCCTGCACCCTTGGGGCGGTTCAGCCTGAGATCATTCAGACCAGGAGGACCCACTGAGCAAGAGCAGAGGCAGGATGACTCGGGCCTTTTTGCGAAGCACTGCTAAGCAGACAGGCCTTGTGGAAGTGGAGGATCTTGGACATGACTGGCTGGAGGTAAAGAATAAAACGCATTTTGGGGGACCCACTAAAGGTATACCTTTCATGCTAAAATTTCACATTTGTTCAGTAGTGAGTGAGGAATCTTAGAAGCGTTTGAAGTATAAGAGTGGCCCAGTGAAAGTGTCTGGTGGGCCAAGGACTGGGATCCGATGAGATTGCCTCCAGCCTCACCATCATGCCAAATGGTCGCAAGAAGTTATTTGGGACCCCTCTCTCCCCCACAGTTAGGACTTAGGAAAATACCCCCAGCCCAAATGGAAAGTGTCTCCCTCCCCAGGACTACACCACCATCCGCTGCTTGGGCCTCTGATTCATCCTGGGGCCCTCCCAGGTGTGACCACTCCGTCATGGTCACGGCTTCTGGCGGCATCCACAATGTCTCCACGGCACTGCGGCAGCTCACCCCACCTGCTCCTTGCTGGGACATCCTGATGCTTCCCAAGGCCTGGGGTGAGCCTGTAGTTTGCTCGCCTACCTCACTTGTCACAGCTAGACGCTGGGACAGGCGTGCTTTCTCTGAGGTCCATGAGAAAATTCCCAGTGGACCTAAAGCTGGCCAGAGCAGGAGTGAGTGGGGGCTAGGTAGCTGTAGCACTCCAGCAGGCTAGTTTTTCCCAAGTAGAACCTCACCAGCCCTGGAGCGATACTCATGCTCTCTCTGCACTCTCATATCCAAACCCGTAGCCCTGTGGCCCACTGCTGCCAGAGCCACCTCCCTCCCTCTCCTGACAGCTAGTATCACTTTACCTACTTCTGCACAACCAGATTTCACAAGCTCCAAAGGCGTCCTTGTAGATCTTTGAGTCTTTCGTGAAAAAGTTACCTATCCACTCTCTCGGCTTTTATTGGGAAATTAGTAATTTGCCAAGCACAATGCTAAATGATAGTAAAAAGGTAAGGCATACTCTCTGCCCTCAAGGATGTCCTTTTCTTGAGAAGCAGGGGACTGGAGAGTGACGTAAATAGGCCATTACAACACAGTGGGCAGCTTCTCATGAGAACACAAAGGCTAGAAATTTCTGTGGTCAGATGCAGTCAGACAAAGCTTCCAGAAAAGGGGAATTTTAAAAATGGATGATTGGCAAAGAGCCGCTTAGAAAATGACGGGGCCCCCACGTGCGATGGGCCCAACCCACTGAAATGGATTATGGACAGATCTATGAGTTCCTCCAGGAGACAAACAAAAAGACTTAAAAATGACCCAATGTAGAATAAAATGAGAAAGATAAATCAAAGCAAGGTGAAGTTTGGGGCAGTGATGATGGAAAAAGATGGGGTCGTTGACAGGTATGGAATTCAGCAGAAACGTCTTTGTAAAGATGGTGAAAAGATGAGGTGTCAGATACATAGAGATTGCAGTGATTAGGGAGGAAAGTGGGATGTAGTTCAACAGATTGTTGTCATGGCAGGCGGCATCCTGCCTTGTCCCACAGGACAGCAGGTGCAGTCCGCGGGGGGCAGACCAGGGGAATACAGGATCTCCTGCCTGTGAAATATCCTTGCCATACAGCACTCAGCGCTGTGAAATGGGAAGAATATGGGACTTAAATCCAGAAGACTTGAATTCGAGCCTTCTCTTTACTAGCAGTGTTGTTGGCCAAGCTAAATAACCAACAATTATAACACTCTGCTTCTCCATCTGCGCAATGTAAATAATTCAAATGCATAACTCTAGGCTTGCTGTAACAATCAAATGAGATCATTAAAATGACAGTGTTTTGCAAGATGTAATGCATTCTACAAATGTTAGCTATGATGATGGCTGTGTCATTTTCCAGCTTGCTCTCTTTCCCACCAATATTTTAGTCATGGAGATGATTTTTTCCTCTGATATTTTAGTGGGGCACATTTATCACAGTGGCTTCTCTGATTACAGAAGCAACCATGCTCTGCTTATATAATTCAACCATAATGGAAATAGATAAGAGAAAAAGTGAGCAATTTCCAGGTCCCACCGCCAGAGATAACAAGAGTAGGCACATCCTCTTTTGGGAAAGCTTACCCTATTTATGAAACTACCCTTTCCACAGAGCACACCAAAGGAATGTAAGAGAAACCCCTTGGGTTTTTTTTTTTTTTAATTTTCCTATGTTTTATAGTTTTATTTCCCTATGTTTTCAGGGAAAAACTTTTCTCTGCCACTGGCTGAGAAGTTGGCAGGCTCCTCAATTTTCTTACTTGGTTTTTAGGTACCAGCCTGTCAAACCATCACAGAGTACAGGATTCAATCAGAAATTAGGCACCCAGCCCAAGATTTTATTCAATTCATTCAGCCTTTGTTCAAAGGAAAGACTTTCCCTTTCTTGAAGGTGGTGGGTCTGGTTTTCTTTCTCTCTTCTCTTCTTTCCTACTTGCTCACTTGGCAAAGTCAGGAGGTTGGGAAGAGAGGCAAAAAAGACAGACCTCCTTTCTTGGCTGTTGACCGGGGCTCTCTGAGCTGGGCTTAGAGCCAAGACCTTCTCTCCAGGGTGTTTCTGAGACATCTTGGAGGGCCCCTGCTGGGCCCTTCAGGCCTGGGTGATGCTTCTTCAAATGGCTGGAGCCCGCTTCACTCCTCAGGTCTCTGAAGATCTACTCCTCACTCGGATTCTTGCTGATGGGGGCCCCCACCCTCCCTAGCATTCCTTTTGGACTCAAAATGGCTTAGTGGCTGCTGACTGGCTCTCTATGCCTCTTGGCCCAGGGTCTGTGAGAAACAGCCTTGAATTCCCTGTCCGTGAACCTCGATCAAAGTGGGCACGGTTGCTTCTCAGGCATAGCCTCCATTCTTCCTGCCACAAGCCTCATGAGCTCTCTCGGCGCCAGTTTATAGGGCCTCCAACTCAGAGAACACACAGCTCTGCTAGTGTCTTCTGAAGCCCATGTTCCTGGAGCCCCAGATGCAGGAACCAGCACTTCCCCACTCCTGGCATTCAGTAGCAGAACTCTTCTACTGCATTTCTTCACAAAGCCCTCTATCTCCACTTTCTTACAGTGTCAAGATGAGAAAGAGGATCCCAGCACCTGTTCTCAGCATTGACTTTGAAAATTCGTTCGGGGCAGCCCACTCCACCTTCCTTTCAGTGTGTGATGTCCTCCATACCTTGATGATTGGGATGAGACTTATAATGGTACAGCCCAGTTCCCTGTATTAATATATATGTAAATGTAATTTTTAGCACAATGTTATCATCTAATGGACATACTTTTGCAATTTTTTTCATGTCAGCACAAGTAGTGCCACCTCATTAGCATACAGTAGTAGATTGGTGTAGTCCAGATAGCATAGAGCTTCTAGATGTCAATCAATTCCATTGTGGTTGATGACAGAATGGTCATCTAAGGGGTGGCTGGGTGGCTCAGTGGGTTAAAGCCTCTGCCTTCAGCTCAGGTCATGATCCCAGGGTCCTGGGATCTAGCCCTGCATCGGGGCTCTCTGCTTGGCAGAGAGCCTGCTTCCTCCTCTCTCTCTGCCTGCCTTTCTGCCTACTTGTGATCTCTGTCTGTCAAATAGATAAATAAATCTTTAAAATACTACTAATAAAAAAGAATGGTCACCTAAGCCAGGTTTAGACATTGGCAGGGCAGTGGGGTGGTGGCGGGGGGCCTGGGCTGGGCTGCTGTGAGTCGGTGGATAAAGAGTGGTGGGCAGTAGGTGGTGGGGAAGGAGGTTGGAGGCAGCAGAACAGCATTCCCTGAAGGGCTGTAATTAGAGGAGCTGCTCCACGGAGCTACACCCGGTCCCCGGGGTGCCCTGAGAATTTAAATGATGGGGTGGGACGAAGGGTGCAGTCCTCCTACCTTTTCTCAGGTCCTAGATCCATCTCATCATTGTTTAATGGTCCAAACACATCTTGGAAAAGCACTTTTATCCTCCAGGCCCTGCTAGTCTGCCTTTCTTTCTCCCTCCATGCCTGGATTGGGGGGAAGAGGGGGTAAGTAGGGAATGTTAGTAATTGGGGTTAACGCTGAAGCAGGAGGGAGGATGTTACTCAGGAGAAATAGGGAATATCAGGACACTGGAATGGGGAGCACTTGGGTGACTCAGTCAGTTAAGTGTCTGACTCTTGATCTCAGCTCAGGTCTTGATCTCAGGGCCTTAAAAAAAAAAAAACGAGCAAACAAACCAAACAAATGGGGTGAAGGGAGAGAAAGCAAGGGTTAATACTTTACATCATTCTAGTGTTTTCTTCCCTTTTCTCCCTCTGCCCCACTACTTCAAATAGGGATAGGGAGAAAGTTTTTATCTTAGCTCCAAAATTACACAGCTTAGAGACACAAGCAAATGGAAAATAGACCACTAACGAAGCCTCACGCTTGACCATTATCACATCTCCTCTGTAATGTTCATGCCTCTTCCACCATGCAGCTCATCCAGGGCGTAAGTCATTAACTCTCTGGTTGTCAGAAGGGGCAAACGCCCGGCACAGATGTGCAGAGTGGAGATGCAATCTCACGGAAGGGGTGGTTTTCATGGCAACGATGTTGGAGAACCGCTTCTGAGACAGAGCTGTTCCCCAGGCAGGATCCACCACGGTTAGGTGTTTAAAACTAAAGAGGGAATCTGCAAGGGGATGCAAGACAGTTGCTTCAAAAAAGGATGATTTGAAAGCCAAAGGATTGAGAAAAGGCAGTTGGGAAAACTGGTAACCCTAGGGGTTATTTTCTGTAAAAACAGTTCTTTGTCTGACCAGACTGTAAAATCAGCCAGGAAGCAAAGGACACTGTAATATACAAAAGTCCACCCCTTCCCCAGGTAAATGATTCACACATTCATGGTTTATTCTGATACTGGGGCCATATTATCATATAATAGGGATCTGAACCTTCGTAATATATATTAAAGATTTGGTGGAGTTTTTCACATTATCTAGTTTCATTTTCCACACAAATCTCAAACCATTAAAAAAATTAGCTAGTATGAAATTTTGTTCCCCATTAGAAGCGGATTGCATTGAAGCAGCTCTTACGGCTCAGAGAATGAGGGCCTCTCATATGGCGCACATGCACAAAGAACAGCATATTTTCAGCTTTTAGGAACTGATCATTCCCCAGGTTGCTAAAAATGGAAGGAGGGCTTTTTCAATCAGGGGTCCAATCTAATAAAATTCTCATTCCCTGGAGTTTTCATGACCTAAATAGGAGGAGCTCAGTAAGAGTCTTAGCTTTCCACAAACACTTCCTTTCAACCCAGCAGCGTTCTCCTACTGAACATCTTTTCTGCATACCAAGCTCTAAGAGAAGCATAAAGGAAATGTAAAGTAGTAAAAACAAACAAACACAAATACACAATTCTTGTTCTCAAGCAGATTGTGCTGTAAACATACACATGTATTTATAAACTCCAAATAAAGAGCCTTTAGAAAATATAAACAACCTGAAACAACAGCTTGCTAGAACTTGTCCGGGAACAGAAATTTATTCCTACAGGACGTTTTGTTTTCAGGCAACGGCTGGTATGGAAAAACAGCTCTCGCATTCACAGTGGTAACCGTTTCAGTCATGGGAGACAGTATTTAATAATTTCAAAAGGAAAAAAGTGAAGTTGCTTCTAAACGGAACAGTGTGACAGATTCCCAGTACCTTGCCACATACATAGCTAAGGCGGGATGTTCTATTGTAGGAGTTCAGGGCCCTTGGGGTTCCAGGGAAGCACAGAGTAGAGGGGCATTGGGAGGCGGGGCTGGGTCTGAGCATCTTTGCACAGTTGGTCTGGATTTAGATCCTAGATCTGCCACCTATTCATCGTGAAACATGAAACTCTTTGAGCCCCAATTTCCTCATTTGTAAAAAAAACAAAACAAAACAAAACAAAAAAACGTTTTTCATCCAGATGTTGTCTGAGTGATAAACTAAATAAAGCAGCTGGATACCTGATTTATAGAAAGTACTCAGTAAAAATAGTTCTCTTGGCATCTTCATTATTATTAGTAGTAGTATTTATTTTATAGCCCAGAGTTATGGAATAACTTTGATTATTTTTTCGAAGTGAACTTTTAGCAAACTGAAGTTACTAAGTTGAATTTTAGTATTGTCTTGTTGATAACAACCCAAATTTCTGTTTCCTACCTTCTTTTTTCTTCCTACCTCTTCTTGTCTCAAGAATTGTGATGTCCCAAATTGTTCATCATAATATCTATTTTTGTATTAGCGTACACACAAGTTCCAGAGTCTCCACACTTTCTCTTGTGCCCACAGAAAGTGTTCCCTCCAGAAAGTGCTCCCATTTTCTGCTCCTCCTTAAAGCATGACTTTGAGAAGGGCTCGTTTGGTCTTTCCATCTTCACTCTCACTTTTCAGTTTCTCATAAACCTTCTCAAATCTCAATTCCACCCAAATTCCTCTTGTCAGTGTACGTGAAATTTCCTTGTTTCCAAACCCAATGGCCTTTTTTCGCTCGATCCTTCGGCAACACTTCACACTTTTTCTTCCTCTTGAAGCATTTATCTTAGCTGCCATGCTTTCTGGGGACTCCTTTTCCATCACCTTGGCTGGATGTCTCTAAATTTTGGAGTACCACAAGGATCAGCTGCATTATCTTCTCGCTCTATTCTGGCTGCCCAGATAATCTAATCAGTTCCGTGGGCTTACACAGCATCCACGACTTTGACTCTGATACACCCCATCCATCCCTCACACAGAAGCCAAGTGATCTTTTGAAAAATGTGAGTCACATTGTGCCACTCCCCTTCTTAAACCCTTCAGTGACCTTCTACTAACGCTTTGAATGGAAGCCCCACTTGATGCTATGACACCCTTTATGATCTGGACCCTGCCTACCACCTCCCCACATTACTCCCTACCACCCACTACACCCGGCAGTACTGGCCTGCCTCCCTTCTGCTCCTCTGTTCTGCCCTGGAGCTCTGCTTTTCTACTTCCTCCATCCGGAATCTTAGTCTTTCTCAAATGCCAGCTCCTCAGACAGGGCTTCCCTGACCACCCAACTAAAAAGAACCCCCATTATTCTCTATCCCATAACCTATACAATGTATTTGCTTTGCATGCATGTATGACTACCCGGCATTTTCTTGCCCGTTGCCTCCTCTCATCAGAATGCTGGCCTCACAGGGAACGTCTTGCCCACCATCCCCAGTGGCCAGCATGGATAAGGCACCTGGTAAGTTCTACTGGATGAAAATGTCACCTACCACTCAGTTGTAAGACACCAGTGTGCAGATACAGTCATTAGCAATATCAGCTTAGGATTTTACTCCTGTGCTTGCTTTTGGGAACTGAAATAGGCATATTGGTGGTGACATGTGCTTTTCATCTGAAGGGAAAATCTACACCAAAAGATGCCAAGTAATTTTAGAATTCGATGTCCCTCGCCCTCCCCTCTTCAGAATTTATATACTATTTCAATGCAAAATGAAATAAACACAAATAAAATGAGTAACACAGGAGTTTACCATTTTAGATGGTCCTTGTTAGTGTTTCCCCAAACTACCTTCTCCGGGTGTGGTCTGTGCTCCTCTAGTGTGTGTGACCCACAAGGGCCGCTGGGCTACTCCTGTGTACCTGGCACTTACCTATGGGGGAGGCACAGACGAATGTTACTCTGTCTGCCTTCAGAGAGCTCGCTAAGGGACAGAGAGACACAAAAGCAGAGGCTTCCGATCTAAAGTACTCCCTGGAACCTTAGAAACAGGCAGGAGAGCTGGGAGAGGCACCAGGAGCGAGGGGTGTGCCAGGCCACGGAGGGGCAAGGCCAAGCGCCTGAGACTTGAAGAACATAGCAGGTGCACGAACAGAACCCCACAAGTAACAGAAAACAATTCAAACGAGATGTATGAGTTTGATAGAGCTGCCATAATAAAGTAACGTGGGCTGAGTGGTTTCAACAGCCGAAAGGAATTTACTCTCAATTCTGAAAGTGAGAGATCTGAGATTAAGGTGTGGGCAGAGTTGGGTTCTCCTGAGACACCCCCGCCCCCCCCGTTGGCTTGTACATGGCCATCTTCTCCCTGTGTCTTCACATCGTTTTTTCTCTGTACTTGTGTTTGCACAATTCTCCTCTTTTTTTAGGACACCCATCATCCTGAGCTAGGGTCTACCCTAACTACCTCATTTTGAATCCGTTACCTCTTTAAAGACCCTGACTCCAAATACAGTCACTTTTGGAGATACTGGGGTTTAGGACTTCAATATATTTCAGTATGTATTCAATATATTTCAATATATGAATGGAGGGGTACAAAATTTAGCCCATAACGCCAGAAAACAAAGATGGAAATGTTCTTAGAGATACCAAGATGTCACACAGAAAGCAGCTGAGTATATGAGAAGTGTCTCTCTTCCTGCCCCTCTCGCATTCCCCCATGTCCACTTCGTCCACTTCTCTCTTCTTCATGTAATTGCACACATACAGCTTAAAGAAGAAGGAGAAGAACCATTTAGGTAACTGCTCCCTGAGAAATGGATCCTTGGGAAATGCTCTGTTTTAAGCAAATCCCTTCTCAATGGCGTCCATCCTTCTCTTGCCTAGATTTCATGTCAACCACAATTTTCCCTTTTTTTTCTTTGTTCTGTTCAATAAGGACATATCCCTACCCAAAGCAATATATTTAGTTCTATTTTATACTTTTGTTTTGTGTAGCGTATAGTATATGACATGTTTTCTTCTTTGAGTACTGTATTATTAAGATCCAAGTGTGTTTCTGTATTCTACTGTAGTTTATTTTCCTTCTGGGTAATATGTATGACCATCTAGCCATTCTGTTTGTTGTAGCCATTTGGGTTGTTTCCAGTATTAGCTGTCATGAACAAGACCACGACAGATTTCCTGTATGGGTCTCCTGGTGCATGTGTGCTAGAAATACTCGAGGATATACCAATGAGGAGTAGAATTTCTTATCATAGGTTCTGCACATGTTGACCTCACTGGTCACTGCCAATTATTTTCCAAAGTGGAAATTTCTATTTTTCCACATTGTCTCTGAGACTTAGTATTATTAGACTTTGTAATATTTTTGGTGAGTGTGAAATAGTACCTCATTGGTGATTTTAATTTTCCTTGCCTTGATTGCTAAGTTAGATTGTGGACCTTTTCATCTATTTATGGGCCACTTGTGTTTCTGTTTCTGTATAGTACCTTTTCATGCCTTTCCTCACTTTGTATTTTCTATTGGATTGTTTACCTTTCCTATTGGTTTGTTTAATTAGTTTATATAGTATTTTGTCAATGGTATGTGTTGCAAATGTCTTCTTTCAGTTTGTTGCTTGTTTTTTTTTTCTTCTGAGTCATCTTTTAATGAACATTTTTATTTCTAATAGATTTGAATTCATCATAATTTTCCTTTTTAGTTTGTGCTTTTGAGTCTTCTTTTAAAAGTTTGTACATAGCTTAAGTTCCTAAATATATTCTCCTATTTGTCTTGTAAATTTTTTCAATTTTGCCTTTCAATTTGAAATCTTTAATTCATTTAGAATAGATTTTTAATGTGCAAGGGAGCTATCCAGCTTGATGTTTTTCTGTATGGATAGCAAGTTGGTTCAATAGCACTACTGAATTGTCCATCCTTTTCTCACTGATCTGCAATGCTCATTACTTAACAGAATTTCCATATTTGCATAAGTCTCTTCCTGGGTTTTCTATTCTCTTCCATTGGTCTATCTAACCTTGTGTCAATACTGATTGTCTTTATTACCTTGCCTTCATAAGTCTTGATATAACAAACCAAGACACTTTTTCAAGAGTCTCTTGACCATTCTTTGCCCTTCGTACTTCTTCATACGTTTTAGAATTAGTTCCTAAATTTCTAGACAGGGAGGATAGGGAGACACTTAGGGACCTGGATTTCAAATGAATTGGTCTGAAGCCCAGGATTGTATTGTCAATTAATCTTCAACAAAGGAGGAAAGAATATCCAATAGGAAAGAAGTAGTCTCTTCAGCAGTGTTTGTTTTTACCCCCCAAATTAAAAAAAAGAAAAACAAAACACTAATTTGAAGGGACATGTACACCTCTATGTTTAAAGCAGCATTATTTTCTTTCTTTCTTTTTTTTTTTTTTTAAATATCCATAGGGTATTTTATTTTTGTTAATATAGGTTCTAAAAATCATGAACTGAACAGATTAATAATTTAACACACATCAAAATTAGATTTAAAAAGGAGGTGGTGGCTCTTAGTAGCTCTGTCCTGGTGTTAAAGATGGTATAAAGATACTTACTTAGACTACAACGAAGTACTCTAACATTGATAAATGCAGGTGTTATCAAAAGGTCGATCTCTGGTGTGCCTGGGTGGTTCAGTCATTAAGCATTTGCCTTCAGCTCAGGTCATAATCCCAGGGTCCTGGGATGGAGCCCCGCATCGGGGTTCCTGCTCTGCATGAAGCCTATTTCTCCCTCTACCACTCTCCCTGCTTGTGTTCCCTCTCTTGCTGTGTCTGTCAAATAAATAAATAAAATCTTAAAAAAAAAAAATTCTGTAGCAAAGAGAAACCATCCAAATTTTATTCTTTATATTATGGACACGATTTAACTAAATCACTATGGCACGTGGTATTACTATTTTTCTTACTGTAGCAAGTCCTAGTTTTCCCAAGACCTTTTCCCTGACTATTCTGGAAATAAAATAAATTTATCATGTATTTCAAGCCTTCAGGTTAGAATGTTATCCTCATAAATGTATTTGCCAGGTTGGCATATTCACATATATCCTTTCCGATTTTAGGCTAAGCAAAGACATGCCCTTAGAGCTGTATTAATGTATTAAAGCAAGACAATCCATCTTATTATCAAGAGAAACTATAATCCTTCCATGTAGTGTCTGACAGAGAAAACACTGATTTTGACACATTATCTTCTTTTATTCAAGTACCAGTCTGATCACACATGGTCCAAGAACCCTCAAATAATAAGCCACATATAAACAGATGTTAAAGATTGGTCTTCAAACATTATAGCCAATGATGCCACGCTTGCCTATGATCTCGCCGACATAAAACCACATCCACACCTCGGTGGCCACCAAACCATTCAGCAGAGCTTCCTTAACTGTGAGCTGTTTGAAGCTACCAGTTTGAGCACTCTTGACTATTGTTTTCAAGCTCTGAATAGCTGTAGGGATCTCAGCAGGGGTTGGAGGAACCAGCTCAACTTTGGCATAGTGCCAAAATGTAGCCAATCCAAGGCTTTGAGTAAGTCACAGCAGCGTTCACCAGCGCAGGGGCCTTCTCCGCCAGGTTACGGACAAACTGGGCCATGGTTCCAAGCTGGAAGGTGAAAGCAGCATTATTTTCAATAGCCAAATTATAAAAGCAGCCCAAGTGTCCATTGATAGATGAATGGATAAAGAAATGGAAATACACAAGGGGATATTACTCAGCCATAAATCAGAATGAAATCTTGCCATTTGCAGCAGCATGGATAGATCTAGAGAGTAAAATGCTAAGTGAAATTAGAGAAAGAACAATACCATCTGATGTCACCCATATGTGGAATTTAAGAAACAAAACAAATGAACAAAGAAATAAAGAGACATCCCAAAAAACAGACTCTTAAGTATAGAGAACAAACTGATGGTTCCCAGAGGTGAGGTGGGTGGAGGGATGGGTAAAATAAGAAGGGAATGAAGAGTACACTAATCTCAGGCATTTGGGGGGTAGGAGAAGAATAAATGAAACAAGATGGGATCAGGAGGGAGACAAAGCATAAGAGACTCTCAATCTCACAAAACAAACTGAGGGTTGGGGGCGGGGAGTGTAGGGAGAGGGTGGTTGGGTTATGGACATTGGGGAGGGTATGTGCTATGGTGAGTGCTGTGAAGTGTGTAAACCTGGTGATTCACAGACCTGTACCCCTGGGGCTAACAATACATTATATGTAATAAAAAAAATAAAAAAAATTTTCAAAAAAGAGTACACTATCTTTTTTTTTTAAGATTGTATTTATTTGACAGAGAGAGAGAGAGAGAGAGAGATCGCAAGTAGGCAGAGAGGCAGACAGAGAGAAAAGAAGGGAAGCAGGCTCCCGGGAGAGCAGAGGGCCTGATGCAGGGCTCGATCGCAGGACCCTGGGATCATGACCTGAGCCGAAGGCAGAGGCTTAACCCACTAAGCCACTCAGGAGCCCCAAGAGTACACCAATCTTGAGGAACACTGAGAAATGCATTGAGTTATTAAATCAATATATTGTACACCTGTAAACTAATATAACATTGATTAACCATACTAGGATTAAAATTTTAAAAATAAACATTAAGCAATAATAAAATAAAATAAAATAAAATAGTCTATATAGGAGCAATGGGTGATGAATCTTTCAGTTTACAAACACAAAACATCTTTCCATTTATTTAGCCCTTCTTTATTCCACAAAGTCCTAAAATGTTTTCATAAAAACTTGTTTATCATAAAAGATTCTCTTGTTCCTTTATATTTTTGCCACTATTATAAATGACATCTTTTTTCAAAATTGTATTTTCTAACTACTTCTACTGATGTATAAAAACACAACTGCTATTTGTGCATTGATTTTGTATTCAGCAACCTAGCCAAACTCTCTCAGTGATTTTCATAATTTTTCTATAGATTCTTTTGGGTTTTCTATGAAGACAACTGTATCATCAATAAATAATAAGAGGTTTATTTTTTCCTTTCTAATCTTCATGTGGGAAACACAAATGAAAAATACTTGGGGTTGTATCAGAAAACCTGGAGATTTATTGGGTTTAAAGGAGGCCAGAAAGGGAAGAATCAAGAATATTTCCTTTCCCAGATTCTATGCATGGTGGCAGATAGTGTCTCTACCTTGAAGGCTACAAAAAGAAAAACACCTTAAATTAAAGAAAAACAAATTACATACAAAGAAAAACAAATTCCATAAAAACCAGTGATTCGATTTGTTTTATCAGATACAGAATTAAGAACCTGTATAGAATGGAATTATGTTCTTAGCTTTTACCGTCATCAGCTTTTGTGAATGATATTGATGGAGTCAACATGCTGCATTATGTGATTACACAGAACGACATCTATAAAATATAACGGTGTAGATTTTCCTAGGTTCTTTGGAAAATAAACATATTATCATCATCGCATTACCTATAGGTCTCCTTTTTAAAACTTTGCAAATCACTTCAGTCAGCTTAAAAATTATGACTTACAGTGTTGTAATATATTCAGTACTGAGATTATACATATTTGGAGTTATTTAATTTTCAGTGGTCAAAAATTACCCCTGAAGAAAAACTGAAAGGTTAATGGGGGTCAGGAAAGGGCATCAATCTTCGGTTAGTGACTATATGCTGTCGAGAGGGAGGAGACTGCCCTTGGGAGGACTCTAGGGATGTGGAGGGGAAAAGTTCTTAGCTGATATTTGGAAATGTTCCTTAGAGCAGAGCACGATTTGTCTAGTTAATTAGGGAAATGCAGAAGTGGAACATGGTCTTTCCCCCTAAAAATTAAAGATGTGGAGATCTGGATTAGAAAATCTGAGGTTTGGGGTGCCTCACTGGCTCAGTCAGGGGAACTTGTGACTCTTGGTCTTGGGGCTGTAAATTTGAGCCCCATGTTTGGTATAGAGATTACTGAAAAATAAAATCTTAAAAAAAGAAAAAGAAAAAGAAAATCTGAGATCTACCTGCACTTAGAGATCCTTAGATCCAATCAAAGGAACATAAAATAAATCAAAGATAAATACTTAATGTTTTTAACAAAAAAACTTGACAGAACTAAAATTTGTAAAAATTATCCAGTAAGAAAATATATTCTTGTTTTTTTTTCTTCCCCCAAAATATCTACATTTACAAAGAATTTATTACGGGGATGCCTGGGTGGCTCAGTCAGTTAAGCATCTGCCATGGCTCAGGTCATCATCCCAGAGTCCTGGGGTTGAGTCCCACATTGGCCTCCTTGCTCAGCAGGAGCTTGCTTCTCCCTCTGCCTGCTCCCCCTGCTCCCCCTATTTAAAAAAAATTTTTAAATTTTAAATCAGAAAAAAAAAGATTTTATTTATTTATTTGTTGGGGGGGGGGGAGAGAGAGCACAACTCTCTCTCTCTCCCCAACAAATAAATAAATAAAATCTTTTTTTTTCTGATTTAAAATTTTTAAATTTTTTTTATAAACATATAATGTATTTTTATCCCCAGGGGTACAGGTCTGTGAATCACCAGGTTTATACACTTCACAGCACTCACCATAGCACATACCCTCCCCAATGTCCATAACCCCACCACCCTCTCCTGACCCCCCTCCTCCCAGCAACCCTTAGTTTGTTTTGTGAGATTAAGAGTCTCTTATGGTTTGTCTCCCTCCCAATCCCATCTTGTTTCATTTATTCTTTTCCTACCCCCCAAACCCCCCACGTTGCATCTCCACTTCCTCATTATCAGGGAGATCATATGATAATTGTCTTTCTCTGATTGACTTATCTCGCTAAGCCTAATACCCTCTAGTTCCATCCACGTCGTCACAAATGACAAGATAAAATCTTTTTTTAAAGACTCATTTATAACTGCAAAAAAGAAAACTGCCGAAGAACTTTCTATTAAATTTAGACAGAAATATTCAACCAAGACCATTGTTTGAAAAATCAAAGTAGTTGATCTGCTTTTCTCTTGGGAGAGATCCTTCTAAATTAGTTTGCAGGATAACAATGGGTCTTGGGGTATGACGGTTTCATGGCATATTTTTCCACACATTGAAATAACATTCCGATGTCACATTTGCTTTGTCGGAGAAGCGTAGTCAAATGGAGAAGTTCTCCTAAAGAAAAGGGACTTTGTCTAATTCCGTAAGAATTGTTTCTACTAACTCAGCTAAATTTGAGATAGACGCAAATTACATAGAAGTATTTTCCTGTGTTTATTATAAAACATTTTCTAATAGGAAAAAAAAAATTTTTTTTTTTTTTTTTTTTTTTGAGAGAGAGAGAGCAGGAGTGAAAGTTCTGAGTGAGGGTGGGGAGAGTAGGAGAGGTTGGGGGAGGGCGAGAGGGAAAAGAGCATCTTAAACAGGCTCCAAACACATCACAGAACACATCGCAGGTCTTGATCTCATGACCCCGAGATCATGACCTGAAATGAAATCCAGAGTCGGTAGCTTAACTGACTGAGCCACCCGGGAAACCCGGAAAAATAATATTTTTTGAAGAATGTAATTGTAACTTTGATTTTCTACTAATATAATTCAGAAATGAGTTAGCAAATACACAATGTCTGAGTTACCTGAGAGCTTGTATGAGATGATTATTTAAGGTCTCTCTTAAGAGTCTTATGGCTCTGAAACTGAGCTTTCTGTAAGGAATTGCTGTAACTTATAAAAATTACTGCACTAAAGGGCTCTGTTTAATGTTACATCCTTCTTCACATGCTACTAAATTACATCTGAAGACCCCCAAAACAAAAGGGAGATGGTCACATACTCAGCTAAGTTTTACTACCTCCTCTTGCCAAAGGGGACTCTGCAGGTACTGACCAATCTGTGGGAATGGTGATAGCAGGAACATGATTTTCTTTAGCTGGGAGGGCATGAGGGGCAGGAGATGGCAGGAAATTTGATAGAAAATGTGGAAGGTAGAACTTGATCACATAGGGAGCTTTAATGCTGTAAATTAGAATGTTCAAAATTGAACTGATAAAATTCCTTAAGCAAACGCCACAGAATACAGTGGCAAACCAGAAGATGCCCTCAATTTTCCTTTGCCTGAGCAAGAACACTTAGACTATTCCAATTTAAAAGAAGTCTTTGAAAAAAAAGGATAGCTCAGCACAGGCTACAATTTGTAGTTACCTAACATGTGTTTATCTCCCCAGCGGTAAGTCTGTACCTCTCTAAACACAGTATCATTTACACATATCTGATTGCTTTAGAGAGATAAAATTGCTCTGAAGAATTAAGAAGGCTACATAAAAATTAAAGATTAAAAACTTAGATTTCTCAGCAGGGAGCCTGCTTCCTCCTCTCTCTCTGTCTGCCTCTCTGCCTACTTGTGATCTCTGTCAAATAAATAAATAAAATCTTAAAAAAAAAAAAAAACCCTTAGATTTATAATTTTATGGCCTGGGTAATCACAAGTAGGCAGAGAAGCAGGCAGAGAGAGAGGAGGAAGCAGGCTCCCCCCTGAGCAGAGAGCTCAATGCAGGGCTCCATCCCAGGACCCTGGGATCATGACCTGAGCCAAAGGCAGAGGCTTTCCCCACTGAGCCACTGAAGCGCCCCTAGCCTGGGTATTCTGTGCCATATTACTTACTTCTAAAAAAAAACGATTTTTATGCTGTGCCACAGGGAAAAAAAAATGAGTATAAACACTTTTTTATTTAAAAATCATAATAGCTTAAGTTGTCCTTAAAAGAAAAATATAAATTTAGGCTCCTCCCTAAGGTAGTATTTCTATTCTCCCGTCTTAATTGTTTCCTACATGTAAATGAATTCAAAGCCCTTTTGCATGAGCCCTAAGAACGAGGTATAATTTGTGCTTTAAAAAGAACAAAATAAAAAAGCTTCTTTTGCATGTAAAGAAGTTTGATAAAATAGGGTGATGTGTTGGAAGAACATTGTAGGGAAGTAAATGGAGTGAGACTAAGGAAAAACCAACAGTGGAAACAGGCATGAAAGAGTGACAGTACGGAGAGGTAGATTCTGGAATCCGACTGCCTGGGTTTGAGCCTGCCTCGGCCACAATCCCGCACAAGCTAATTAACTTCTATGGGACTCCGTCGGCTCATCTGTAACACAGGAATACTGATTAAATGCCAGCATCACAGGATTGTGATTGAGATGGCATGCATCTGTAAAGCACTTAGACTACTGCCTGCGCAAGTCCGAGCACAAGGTTGTTCATCCATCCATTCATTCATCAAACATTAAGGAGCATCTGCTGCGTGGTGGGCACGGTCAGTGAACAGAATAAGCGAAAATTCCTGCCCTGGAGGGGCTTACATTCCAGTGAGGACCAGAGAGGCTCTGATCCATTTTGAAAGGAGAACGCTTTGGGCGCCTGGGTGGCTCAGTGGGTTAAGCCGCTGCCTTTCGGCTCAGGTCATGATCTCAGGGTCCTGGGATTGAGGCCCGCATCGGGCTCTCTGCTCAGCAGGGAGCCTGCTTCCTCCTCTCTCTGCCTGCTTGTGATCTCTCTCTGTTAAATAAATAAAATCTTTAAAAAAGAAAGAAAGGAGAATGCTTCGTACGTGTTAGCTGTGATGATGATAAAAGTAATCACTAAAAGAGCTTTGTATTGCTTGAGCCTAATGAATGTAATAAAGCATCTGAATCTAATGGAGGAAACATTCAGTTCCCTGTCCCCGTGGTGAACCCAACATCCACCAGGGGCAGGTGAAGGCAGCTTGTATGCCAAATGCAGGAGAGCTCACCACCCTGGGTCTGTGGAATGTTCTCAGGGCTCAGATCGGGGTGCTCCTCGCTTCCCGAAACAAGACCCCCTGTTCCCTTGTGTCATCGTGTCATCCCGGGCTCATTCCACTTCGTTACTTCAGATTACATCCAGGCACTTGACGATGTTTTTGTGTTTGGTTGTTTTTCTGCTGCTTCCTGGATTCCTGTCAGCAATCCAGTTTTACAAATTGCTTGGCTGAGTTTTGTATTTGCCGTCTTCCTTTGAAACTGTGATTCACAGTGTACACCCTTTAAACAGAATCCTCTCAGCCCATGAGACTCAAAAGCTTGTTTCAGAAACAAATTGCAGAACAGGCTGCCTACCCGGGGTTTTCGCCCAGCATGCTCAAATGGTCAAATATAATTAAGAGAGCGCATTCAAGATCTCTATTTTTTTTAAATTAGCCAAACTGTTTTGAGATGCTGATCAGATGGTGATGTCATTTCACACCTCCAGGCTGCTGGAGACAAATCCAGTCAGCTGGGAAAACAAACTTCAAATTAAAGAAGATGTTGGCCATCTTCAAAGTAGCCTTAGAATTTGTGTATTCAAATTGGACTTTTTGATTCGATATGAAAAAAGTGATGATCACAATAGGCTTATAGGGTCCTCAGGTCATAAACTTTTAACTCGGGGCAGAACTCAGGGATGTCTCTTCTGGTCCCATCTCTCTTGCGTAGGATGGGGCAATAATAGCATTTACCTCTTGATATTACTTCGGGGCTAAATAAGAAAATATAGGTTAATACTTAGTGCCACACCTGGGATGGAGTGAACATTCGACCCGGGTTGGCTATTACTGTTCTTCATCACATGCCTCTGCTCGGTGCTCTTGCCTGAGGGGTAAATAGGGTTAAGACGGCAAAACACTGTCCGTGACTCTGATCACTGGCAGAGTTGTAAGAACCTCAGCTTTTTGTAGATTATTTTCCAGGGTTCAGAGAAGCCCCTAGGAGTGTCATGGATCTGTTTGAGGCTGCTACAGAAGAGATGTCATTTTCCTTCCTCTAGCCTCTGGAGCCATCTTGGATGACTAAGTCCATTGGCTAAGTCCACCAATGCTCTGACAAGGGCTGTACCATCTCCTAACCCCCCTGGGCCTCAGGCCTCCAGTCCTCCCGAGACCACCTTCACCGGCCTTTTTTACTGTGTCCTAAGGAAACATGTGAGACAGGCCTTTCATTTCTTTACCTGCTGTACTCGGTGCGCCGGCACACGTCCCTGGGGAAATGTGGGTGGCCTTCAGGAGCATATCCTCTGCTGCCGGGGGCCTTTTTCTCTCACTTGGTGTCTTCCCTCCTATGAGTTACTTGGCTAGGATTCCTTAGCCACTTATGCAGATAGGCCCTGGTGGATCTGCTCAAGCTGTCCTCCAAAATCTGGAAATAATTCAAACTTTCTTTTTTCCCACCAAATTTATTTATTTATTTATTTATTTGAGAGAGAAAGAGAGCGCGAGCGCGAGCGAGCATAAGCAGGGGGAGCAGCAGGCAGAAGGAGAAGCGGGTTCCTGGCTGAGCAGAGAGCCTGATGTGGGACTCGATCCTAGGACTCTGAGATCATGACCTGAGCTGGAGGCAGATGCCTAACCGACTGAGCCACTCAGGCGCCCCCCAATCCAAACTTTAAACTGTGATGGCCTCTCAGTACTCTGGGAAGGCAGGAACAGAGGTGAAGAGCAAGGTGGCCATGGGTGCCAGACTGAGCTTGGACAGTACGGTTGTTTGAACACAGGCCGCTCCTTCACCTCCCTGTGCCTCAGTTCCCACATCTTAATTGGGAGGAGTCACATGCCCTTGCAGGGGTGCAGTAAGGCTCGAGTGCACTAAGCCTTGTGAAACAGTCAGCTCACTGCCAGGGGAAACGCCAGCTCTGTGTTGCCTGTTTGCCGCTCTTCCGGGCTGCACACTGAGATCCCAGGTCTGACATTGTCCAGCTGCAACCAGATTCCCCTCAAGGACTGTCCTCTGCAAAACCGCTCCTCCTTCCTCACCCTCATCCAGTCCCGAAGGACCTGCCATCTCCAGTCCAGAAACGCCTCCACATTCTACCTATCCCTCCTTTCCCTCTTCAATACCAGTCTTCCTCGGACAGTAGCAGGGGCCCTGGAAGCCCTGCAAGGGCATCCTCACTAAATGTGAATTCCTGTCTGGGCCCCTTTCCTTCCTAAACCTACTCCACACCACGAAGGTGTAAAGACAGTCTACCAGTTCACCTTCGCGTGCAGGAAGAGACAAAACTCTACACCTTGGAAAGACATAAAAGGCACTTCACAATCCCGAGCCTGCAGCTCTCCGCCCCCAAATCTCCTTGTTTACGTGCATCTGCACTGTCCTAGGCCTTTCCACGAATCCCCAGGGCTCCTGCAAGCCTGGCCCCTCGGGCTCACCATCCCTTCTGGCTCTGTGGAGTTCTGCTGTGACCCTTTGCTCAGGAGACCCATTTCATAAGCTTCTGGGGCCTGGTCTTTGATGGTTCTTTTGGAAATGAGTTAGCAGCCTCCCTGCGGGTCTGAGCACCAGAGTTGGAGGTAATCACTGCTCTCACCAACCACTCAGCCCTGAAGAGTATGTCTTGGCAGGCACACTTACCCAGCTGAGAAGAGAGGATCCCATGCCCAAGTCACTCCAAATTTCTCACTCATCTGCTCCATAACCAAGGGCCTTTGCTGACTGTTGGCCCTTTGCACATGATGCACCATTTTTCTAGAAAGGCCTTCTCTACTGTTTTCATCTTGGCAAGCTTCTCTTCACCCTTCGAGAAATAATACCACCCACTCAGTGAAGTCTTTTTAGCCTCCCCAGATCTGCTTAGAGCGCCCGTCACCATATATGGATGTGCATACAGTTCCCCTAACTAAATTCCTCCATACCAATTATGTCTTGTTCACCTTCAACATCCAATTCCTAGCCAATGTTACACTAAGTTCTCCATAAATATATGATGAAAAGCTAAATGAAGGAAAGCTGGGATTTTTATGCTCCCCTTATGGATAAGTTATAGATCCAAGACCTAGTATTCAGGGAAAGTAGAAAATAGTTCTTTTCCACAGGCGAATTCCCAAGACAGGAAACAATTTTTCAGATAAATCTCATATTGATTACCTGACTAATTCTTTGTTTGGTTTTGTGTGGGGACCAGGTCCTTGGGCATCTGACAAGAAGGGTCAGCTCTTGCTGCTTTGGAAGGTCATCATATAATGTGAATCTAGACCTCTGGACCAACTCAATAAAATGCAAAAGTGCCTGCTCTTTTGGAACTTTAGTGAAACACGCTGAAGCCTTGAGAACAAATCTCTGGGGAAATGGAGAGTAATTTCTAGCTGTGGCCTTTCTTCAACAGAGTGCAGTAAGATGCTGCAGAGAAAGAGGTTTAAACTTCACATCAGTTAATTAATGATTACTATCATTATTTGATCTATTTAATAACAGGTTAGTGCTAAGTTTAATGCTTACCAGGAGACAAACATGGAAAGTACTTTATTATATACACTAACTCATTTAGCCTTCATGACTTAAATTCTATTATTAACCCCGCTCACAGACAAGTTAACTGAGGCCGTCAGCGCAAAATCAGCTGGGGCCTAAATCTGATTCTTAGGCCCCAGCCCTTAACCTTATACAAACAAATAAACAAAAACAACAAAGAGGGAATCATTCCTCAGGAGAGAGCATTTTGAAAACATTAAAAACTGTCTTACTATTGTCTACCACAGCATTGTTTTTTGTTTTGTTTTGTTTTTATTTACTCTCTGCCAGTTCACTTAACATACGATGCTATATCAGCTTATCAAGTGTGTTAAAGGGAAAATTCCAAATAGTGTGAGATCTTGGGACCTAGAATCTGTGTCCCTAACGTCTGACAGGACTGGCCTCGCCTGGGCGTGTGTGCACGGAGGGAGACAGGCAGCGGGAGCCCCCGCATACACGATGTCCTCAGATCTGAGGGGTGCCACCCCATAACCCCAGCAATACAAGCCCATCTGTCAGCCTGGCAGAGTAGGAGAGGAAGAGCCCAGCCAGCGTTGCTGAACTGGCCCAAGGACCACTCTGGGCACTTCCTGTTTCATGAGCGGGGTCTGGTCAGACAGGACTCCCGAGAATCCGCTGCCCAAGTCCTCTGAAGCTCACCTCATTGCAGCTGCACGTTTCTCTCGTGGTTTCTCTCGTGATATTTAGTTCCCTTCAGGGGAGAAACTTTCTACCTGCTTCTTTGCACCTACGGATCTTCACACAAAAGAAGAGTCCATAACTTAAAGGCAAAAAAGAAAAAGGGAGAAGGGGGAACCATTATAATTCAGTTCAGGAGCCTCAGGGCTCCCACATCCTTGGTCTTGGGCCTCTGAAGTAGACGAGGGGCCGAGAAGGTGCTAATGGGTATAGAAGCCAAAAGAACTACAAGGTCAATGGCAGGTTACTCTAATTTCCCTTCAGTGCTATGTATTTATTACTGTCTACAAAGCGTGTGTTTACAGTCTTGGAAAATCCAATTTCCCCATTGGAGAAAAACCAAATAGGGCATCAATACAGGAAAGACTTCATCAGCCGACCCCTTATCCTATTTTCAAAACAAAAAGCGCCACACTTGACTTGTTGTGGAGGGCAGACACGACTCTCTGAAACCAGCCAGCTTCTCACGGGTGTGGCCTCGCCTGCCTTCTGCGCTTACATGTCCCGAGAGGCACCAGCCTGCTCCCAGAAACCCAAAGCCGCACAGTGTCAACACACTACTCCTGTGTAAATATTTGCTCCAGAGAACACGTCTGAAATACCTCTACAACTAATTTTCTAGCAGGCGGTAAGATGAAGAGGAGAATTAATGCACAAATTAAAAGATTTCGTATAAGAGCTGATCCATGGCTGTGCTGCCTTTGTCAGAGAAACACTTGAATGGCTTTTTCCTCCCTCCCTCTCCCTCCTGTCCTCCTCCCACTCAGCTTTGCTAATAAAAAGCATTCTAAGTCTTTAGCTCTGCTGGCGAGGAGAATTAAATTGCTATTTGCCACCTGGTGTTGTCTTACTTAACATATTTCCAAATTGCTCTTAAATCTCCCTTTGGAATTCGGAGTATAAATACTAGAAGGAAGGAATGGGAATTAGAAGAGTGGACAGAGGAAGGAGCAGATTTGCGTCATTTCTGCTAGCTTTCTTCCTAACGGGCTCTAGTCTGGGCTTCCCTCTTTGCTTTTATCCTCTGCTCATCCCACTCAGCTTCTCTCCACATTTATCTGCCCCCCCCCTTTTTATTCTCCAGAATTTTATTCAAAGAAGAAACACATGTTTTCCTCATGGCAAAATTACAGTCAGGCTCAGAATGGGATGGCCTGAATGTTTCTAATTGATTCTGATCCCAGAAATTCTGAGATCCTGCCCACGGTGACTCGCCCTTAAAAATTTTTCAGGGTTCCTTTTCTCCTTTTCATTCATTTATTCGGCAAAAGTTTGTTGAAAATCTCTTGCCTGGTGCCGGGCTCTCTTCATTTTCCACTGTTGTCTGACTTACTCTCTTTTTAGTTCAATTATCACCTGCCAGGAGTGAGTAAAGTGACAGAATTCAAGCACTCCTGCTACTGAGCAAAAGTCCATTCTTTGCAACTGCAAGATAGCCCTCCCTTCTGCAGCTTCCAGTAATAGAATACAAAGATGAATTATAATTAGCAAAAAGACCTATAGGACTTATCAAATTACAAATTCTTAATTTCTATTGAAATGAGTTACTTGGCAGGGGCAGGGTAGAGTCATCCTCAACAACCACTTAGACTGATGCTTGCGTTCTAAATGGGGTTTCTATTTGCTCTCAGCGGCCCTTTAGGAACTGCATTTCATTCACTACAAAAGCAAAGTCCTGACCCTTAAACAAGAAACAAGGACAAAATCAGTGGATAAACCAGTGACTATGGCAGAATCCATTTTCGGGTCTCTTAGGGAATTTATTATAATAGGATCCGCGGATGAAAACAAACAGTAATGAAGTGCCACACTTCACTGCAGAACGGCCTCGGTTTAGGAACGAACCCAGCCACGCACGTACTCGCCAGGGAGGGAAGCCGTCGTTTCCAAAGCAAGAACTGGACAGACTTCGGGTAGGGAAGGAACCTCTCTGACGTGTTTGGACTCATCCTGTTAAGAAGAGGTTTAAGATGGTTAGAATTCAGACTTCATTCTGAAGTCTGGGAGGGAGAGGTCTGCGTTAGTGGAAATTTAAGGGCAGTGTCATTTCTGTACTTCTCCCTAGAGGGCAAATCAGTATCCCTCTAACTAAAGATGATTTGGGGAGAGCAGAGTCCTGAGGTGTGCTGCTTGTGGAAAACCAGAGAAAAGGACTGGGTGTTGAGAAACTCATGAATGCTTGGGGGCATTTGAGGCTCAGAACAAGGAGCAGGGAAATGTTAAAAAGGTAATTAACATCTGTATTTTAAGGAGCAGCGAGTACAGGTTAGAACAGATGGTTTCAGAAACCATAAAAATAGCCTGAGATCGTCTGTAGGTGGAAGAAAGAGCTTTAATACGGGTGAGCGACAAGATACTACAGTGAATGGTTCGTTAGTGTTTTCTCTCAACGTGTGCTTTAACTGGGTAGTTTGGGCATTCATAAGTGTAAGGCAGCTCATGCATTGTTATCTAAATGAAGAATTTCCTTGAGAAAAAATACTTGGGAACGTAATGAGTGGTGTATCTTTACATCTCCATTCACTTCATCTGGAAGTTAAGCCTACCCTCTGTCAGGAACTATTAAGAAAACAGCCCAGCTATGTGTCCAAAAGCTGTATCATGCCCAGCATATCTTGTAGGAGTGCTCAGTACTATGAAGTCTTTCACCGTGAAAATCTCACCTTACAATTGGCAGTTGGTAAAACTTCGAGAACAGGGATCAGCTCATATATAAGTCAATTCAAAATGTGTCAGCAAAAATACAACAGGAAGAGGCCCATGCAGTTAAGTATAGCAGTTATGTAAAAGCTGGTAGAACGACTCACTTTCAAAAAGCTCAATTCTGAACAGCAAAGCATTCACTGGTTCTTTGGACCTTTTTTAAAAAGATGAATATTCTACACTTCAGAAGCACCTTGAATTTTGAAGAGAGAGGAAGAGAGAAAGGGCAGAGTGCTGAGAAGAAGCGTTCACTCAGGTCTGTTCTTGTTTTTCTGCCTCATAAAAGTGCTCCACGGGAGGATTTTTGAGTTTGGAGCAGGACAGAATGACATTTCAAAAAACAAAACCCGAACCCAAACAAATACCCTTTCTTACGTTTTTCTAAGTGTGTTCAATCCTCATTTCCAGTAAAATGCCTAAAGTTGGTTATTTTTCCTGGATCAGCATAGGTCTTGTCCCAAACGCTTTCTGTCACCATATTCTGTATTTACAGACAATGAAGTTTATAAATACAGGTAATGATAAGGCATAGACTGAAGGATTTGATAACTAGGAGATTTTTGTCTAGAAAATTCCCTAGGATTACAGGACTAATGTGCCATTAAGATACAGCAAATTCCCAAACTATATTGCTCCCCCTAGGACGTGATCCACTTCTTAGCTTGCTAAAATATCTGCTCATGTACAGGTGTTATTTTATACCTTTGATTATTCTGCAGATTTTAAAATTGTATTTACAATGTGATCATGGTAGCAGCAGGCAGATGTTAGTGTGCTGTTTGAAAAAAGATTTTTTTGGGGCGCCTGGGTGGCTCAGTGGGTTAAGCCGCTGCCTTCGGCTCAGGTCATGATCCCAGGGTCCTGGGATCGAGTCCCACATCGGGCTCTCTGCTCAGCAGGGAGCCTGCTTCCTCCTCTCTCTCTCTCTCTGCCTGCCTTTGCCTACTTGTGATCTCTCTCTGTCAAATAAATAAATAAATAAATAAGAAAAAAGTTTTTTTTCCCAACGTAATTAGCATGCAGTAGTTCTTTCCCAAGTAATACTGAATATTTTTATAAGTTTTGGAAAATGGGAGATGAAAATGGTAAAAAATTAATGCAATTCAAGAAAGTAAAAGAAAAAAAACCCAATATGGTGTTAATGATCCCTGACACTCCTAGTTCTCTTTGTAGTTTGCACAGAGCCTTCACAAGGAGGTGATACTATTTCTTGAAGCATGACAAGGATAAGCAAGATAAGAAGATACTCTAGAGAGGGGTGTAATGTAAGCAGAGACGTGGTCATCAGGACAGACCATGGAAGGACAGTCCTCTCTCTGCCAGGGTCACTGGTCTCCCTGGGTGTACAGGGAGAGGGAGGAACCAAAGTTTTATTTATGAAAAAAGAAATTGGGCTTCAGAGACTTTATGTGATTTGGCCAAGTTCAAAAGTTATCAAGCAATGAAGTGGAATTGGAAAGGAGCACTCAGCGTCCCCCTCACACAGGGCGGGGGTGGGGGGAAGGTTGTGGGTGACTGTCTTTTCTCAGATGTTGCTTGTTCGCCGTAAGCAAAAGCAAGAATAAAAGACTATGAAGATGGCAAAGCAAAACTGAAAAGAGAAAAAGATTGTCATTTTTTCCTGTCCCCAGACCTCTTAAAACCGTGTAAGTTTTAGGGCTGTTTGACTAGTTCCTCTTCCCCTCTGGGGAAGAGGGAGAGTGGGCTCAGTTTGGTTTGAGCCAGGAAGCGAATGATGTTTGAGCTGGATTTTCAGAATGTCCTGATTCTATTCAAGGAACATGCCCAGGTGAAATGTAAGGAGTATCAGAAAGTTGACAAGATTTAGTGATATGTAATCAAATTCATAATTTGTAGAAATACCGTTACCCACACTCAGGGTCGTGGATGGTTTTATGGCCGTGTATTTACAGTCATTAGATCTCTTTATTCTGCCTTTTTATTTTTTTAAGATTTTATTTATTTATTTGACAGAGAGAGACACAGCGAGAGAGGGAGCACAAGCAGGGGGAGTGGAAGAGGGAGAAGCAGGCTTCCCGCTGAGCAGGGAGCTCCATGTGGGGCTCAATCCCAGGACCCCGGGACCATGACTGGAGCCAAAGGCAGAAGCCCAACAACTAAGCCATCCAGACGCCCCCTCTTTATTCTGTTTTTAGGTGTTTAAAATAATAAGAACAACAGCTAATGTATGCAGTACAGGAAAGAGCCCCAAAATGAGGTTCTGTAAACATTGTTAGGGTGAAAAGCACTCCTATTCCAAAGAACTGTAAAAGAAAACAGCAAAATTATTCGTGTAGTTGGAATGCTAGACCAGTCACGAAGGATATTTAAAACTACCAAGAAGAACATGACAGGTGGTGTCCTAAGGGACTCAGTCCCCGGAAGGCAGCGGTATTGATGGACAACCTTAAACAGCTTCCAGCTCTCCCCTCTACTGTGGTGTTACATAAACTCCACTCGTGTAGCAGATGGCATAATTTAGGTTGCCTATTTAGGTCAATGACTCTATAAAATGCCACTTTCAAATTTGACCAACTTTAACAAGTAGAACTTTCAGAAAGAGAGTGGAGAATATTTTTGTTTCCTTTTTACATCAAAGCAAATGCATGTGTAATGTTAACAAAATCAAAAAAGCATAGGAGCCAGAGGTTGTGGGACACTGGGAAGTGCATCCTTTGGGAAGCAGGAGCCCTGCCTCAGTCTTCAAGAAAGGAAAGTCATTGCAGAGGAGTGGGGTCTGTGGACTCAAAAAGGAGAACCAGTGAGGATGAGTGTAGGAAAAGGTGACTTTGCTGACCTAGTGGGGTGGAATCTAGGATGACATGTTAGAAAAGTGGTCCTCAGGGAATTCTAGCATTCTGGGTCCTTTAAATGAAATGAAATTATTGAAGTTAATTGATGTGATGTCATACCAATGAAGTCACACTGCCAGCTAGTGATCTCACTAGCAATTCCTAAACAGTAGTAAGGGGCTAGTCTTCATGTACATCCAGAGTTCACCTATTGCAAGATCAGACCTGTGCATGACCCCACCTCTTACCACTCCCCCTCCTCATGCTGCTTCTTCTCTCTTTCTCTGACTTGACTCATACCCCGGGGCCTTTGCACTTATCATTCCCTCTTCCTGGGGCATTATTCTACACGGTGCTAGAACTGTCCCTCACTCCCTCAAGTCTAACAAAAATGTCACTCTCTCAGTCAGCCCTCCCTGGCCATCTCTCCGTAATGTTGAAACTCTTTTCAGTGAAATCCCTTATCTTCCTCCCTGTTTTATTCCCCTCACCATAGTTCTTCATTTTAAATCTGTTCTGCTGCATTACCTTCAATACAACAGTAGCACATAATAGGCACTCCACACATATTTATTGAGTGACTAAATAACTAAATGAATTCACGAATAAAGGCAAATAAAGGAAAAGTATTCCTAAGACATACATGACTGAACTGTGGAGATTAAAATAAGGAAAGGATTAAAGGAGTAAAAGTGAGCCTAAGTATAAATAATATACTTCACAAATTAGATGTCATATTACATATAATATGCATATGTAACTTATGTATATATTTTTAAACACAACAAACAAAGGGATTACATCAACAAAGATGAGCATCATATGTACATTAGGAAGACTAGATTTTTTCCCTTTTTTTAAGATTTTGTTTATTTATTTGACAGAGAGAGATCACAAGTAGGCAGAGAGGCAGGCAGAGAGAGAGAGGAGGAAGAAGGCTCCCCACTGAGCAGAGAGCCTGACACAGGGCTTGATCCCAGGACACTGAGATCATGACCTGAGCCAAAGGCAGAGGCTTAACCCACTGAGCCACCAGGCACCCCAGGAAGACTAGATATTTTTCAAAATCAAATAGTATCTCCTAAAGAAATTATAACATGATGAAGTAGAATAATAAAAAACTACATGTGTCTTGCCAAGAGCCCGTATTAAAATAGACTAAAATACAAAATAAATCTGGGGAGAAACAGAGCCTTTGAGCAGAGACGGGTGCAGCTAACCAGCCATGTTCTCACTTGGCCAGTCCCTAAGAATGCCAGTCCCTGGAGGATAGGACAGCCTCAGATGAGAAGGACAAGACAAGCATGTGTTTATATAGACAACCTTGGACAAAGTTGGGAGATCATAATAAGGGCCTTTAGGTAGCAATTTATGTTTTGAAAAGAAGTGTACACAGTATTTCTCTACGTGACTCTTTTCAAATGTATGTGTTTCAAACGAAGAATGGTACACAATATTTCTTTTGATCCTCAAAAAACCCTGTGAGGTCTAGAGGTATAAAAAATGGGTTTTCAGAGCAAAGACTTGACTTGGGTCACCAACCATCATCAGCCACCAACCTGTGTCACCAGCCTGAATTCCCTGCCTCCCAGCTCTGTGCTTTGTCCAAGATGCCCTCCCTTCCTTCCCACAGGAAGATCATCTTTCCTAGAGCATCCACGGCTCTGGGTTTTGGCTCCTCTGCCCGGCCCTGCTAATACTATACACAATCATCACAGCTATGGTTTCTCGGTCATGTTCTCCCACTCGTAGGCACTTTGCTCTGCTACTCATACAGGACTCCATGTAATCCAACAACTTTTTGAGGCCTACAGGTACTGTTAGTATCACCATGGATAGATGAAGACATCAAGGTTCAGAGAGGTGAAGTAACTTGTTGAGGGTCGCTCAGCCAATAAGGGGCAGAAGAAACGGACCCTGCATTGACTTGCTCTACTTTGGCAACGCCAGACCTTTCCTCTCCCATTAAAACGTACCTGTCTTCCTTTGTTCTTTCTAATAGCATTTATCGAGCAACTTCTATTGTTCTAGGTTCTGCAGATGCAGCAGAACAGAGAGCAGAGAGAATGTGTTCCCTGGAGTTCTCATTCTAATGGGGTGGGGAAGAGATCAGACAAACAGAAATAGGTAATAGGTGATAAACTCTAAGAAGAAAACCAAAGGATGATACAGGCATAGAGAGTAATGGCCGGGGGTGCGATGTTAGACGGGATGCCCTGAGAAGGCCTCGGTGAGGGTGATATCCCAGCAGAGACCTGGCTAAATTAGGGAGGAGGTCATGCAACCACCTGAAGAAGGCAGTTCAGGCAGAGGTCTCCAGGTATGAAAACCTTGAGAGTGTTCTGGAAACATCAGGGGCGGCCACGGGGTTGAAGGCCCAGGAGGGGGATGGGGGACAATGGCAGGAGAGGAGGTCAAAGTGATAACCAGGAATCCAGCTAGATAAAAACCCCCCAATCCCCTCTAAGAGGTATGGAGGAGTTTAGAACAAAGGGGGCTGTCACCTAACCTGGGCTTAAAAACCTCTCTGATGGTCAGGCTGAAAGCCAACTGCAGGTGGGCAGCTGCTGGTAGTCAGAGGGCCCCTGACAGACTCAGGGCTGGGAGCTGGTGGGCAGTCAGGGCGGGAGAACTGGTGGGAGAGGTGTTTCCTTGGAAAGCAGAGCCAACAGCACTGCTACTGAATAGGAGGCGGGCATGGAAAGAGAGGTCAAGGAGGTCTTGGCTCAACCTTAGCCGCCCATTGGATTGCTTGGGAGAGATTCAGAAATCTTATGTCTACACCATGCCACACATCAACTAGAAACTCTGAGGTGAGACCAGGCTTCTCGGTTGTTTGTTTGTTTGTTTTTTAAGATTTATCTATTTATTTATTTCAGAGAGAGAGCATGAGCAGAGGGAAGGGCAGAGGAAGAGAGAGAATGCTTGAGCACACTCCCCACTGAGCTCAGAGACTGACACCAGGCTTCATCCCACGACCCCAAAATCATGACCTGAGTCCAAATCAAGAGCTGACAGCCCAACCAACTGAGCCACCAGGGGCCCCTGGCATCAATTTTTAAAGCTCTCTGGGCGATTCCAATGTGCAGCCATGGGTGAGACCCACAAAGGACAGAGAGGCCATAACCTGAGATGGGGAAGATGGGAAGAGCAGGCTTCCGTCCCATTTCCTCAGGGACTCGGTCCCGGTTAGAAAGCTGATGAATACGCCTGTTAATATGATAATGACCGTGAACACATTCGTGATGCCTGTGCGCTTGGGAAAGCCGCACTTCTGCGCTTGCTTTTCAGACTGTGCTTTCATCTCAAGTAACTACTGATTCTTACAGCTGCAGGTCATCCCTCTTCTCTCGCATGCGCATTAGCGTCTGAGCATCTCATAGAATGGAGCATTCACAAGGCTGTAGATTTCCTGGAATTCAGGACCCATCTCCCCAACTTTCCCATAGGTGCCTGAGGTTCCGTGGATGTGTTTGGCGAATGGATGGAGGACTCGGTCGAATGCACGAAGGACTTCATGTGTATCGGTCACCCCTTGGGATCACTTGGCCCAAGTGAGAGAGGGGTTCCCAGAAGTCCCTCCCAAGGAAGAGAATGGAGTAAGCGCAGCCTTGGGGGACGGTCGGAGCTGGGGAGGACTCCAGTTCGTGCCTGCTCCGGGTAGACAATAGAAAACCACTCCAGGTTTAAATTATCGCACATGGCTGGTCAGAAAGGAATACATTTTAACAACTGACGAAAAATATGTTTTGTGAGAAGAACCGGAAGCAGGATATGGCAGTAGAAACTATATAAAGATGGAATCAAACTCAGCACAAAGAATTTTCTGTTAGTCTAGGCAAATATTTGTGTGTTATCAGCTACTGGAAGACAACAAGGGTTTGTTGTGGGAGGGTTTCTACTTTGGGTGGAAATAGGGTAACCCAGGGCCCCATTTGCTGGCACTGAGGTGGGAGTCAGGATGCAGGGATTGGCAAAGTCCCCCAAACCAGAGCTGGTTGGTCCCCTTGGCTAGAAAGCTGAACCAAAGATTTGTACCAAAACCTGGTACTTAGCAGGTGCTCAGTAAATACCTGTCAAGTGAATCAAGTTCTAGGATTCTAGGAATTTTGTCCACTTGTAATTAGGGAATAAAATTTCTTTTTTTGTAGGGAAAGCTTATCTTAAGAATTATTTATTTTATGGGGCGCCTGGGTGGCTCAGTGAGTTAAAGCCTTTGCCTTCAGCTCAGGTCATGAGCTCAGGGTCCTGGCATAGAGCCCTGCTCTCTGCTCAGCAGGAAGCCTGCTTCCCTTCCTCTCTCTCTGCCTGACTCTCTGCCTACTTGTGATCTCTGTCTGTCAAATGAATAAATAAAATCTTAAAAAAAAAGAAAAGAATAATTTAGTTTAAAGTAATAGAACCCGTCCAAGTAAAATGGAGATCACGGGAAGGTTTTATAAAAGACTCTCACAAATTAAAAGTCCAAAAGCAGGGAGGCTTTAGAGGGGTGGGACAGTGAAGTGGAAAACTATTTGGTAATAAGGTCAAAGTCACTTCCCCTCTCCCTTTCCCCTCCCTCTTCCCTCCTCCTCCCTCCCCTCGTCCTCTGCCCTTTTTCTCAGGTGCAAGTGCTCTGCCTGTTTTATCCCTTCTTGTTGTTCTTGCTCACATGACCACACCCGAAAAAGGGCTAAGCCATAAATTAGCATAACCTGTCAGTTTTGCTCATCACAGCAAATTAACTCAGGCCCTCCATCGCACATTCCTGAGGAGCAGCAGCTGATTGGCTCAGGTGCATCAGGGGCTCACCTTTAATCACCTGCGACTGGAGGGGGAGGGGCGAGATCCTGCGGTGTGATGTGCTGCCCTTTGGAAGACTGGAAGTTTCCTAACCTTTAGAACAATGGTTACTTCCAGTGGGAAGGAAAGGGGGAAGGGATGCCCAGGTGGCTTCAACTACTCCAGTTTTGGTTTCTTTCTTAAACTCTGTGGTGGGTTTCCTGGAATATATATATATATATGTGTGTGTGTGTGTGTGTGTGTGTGTGTGTGTGTGTGTGTGTGTATGTATGTGTGTACTTTTTTAAAATATTTGATTTTATTATGGAGTAGAGAGCTCAAGTAGGCAGAGTGGCAGGCAGAGGAAGGAGGAGAAGCAGGCTCCCCACTGAGCAAGCAGCCTTATGCGGTCCTCCCCAAGGACCCTGGGATCATGACCTGAAGAGAAGGCAGACGTTTAATCGACTGAGCCACCCAGGTGCCCCTACTATATTACTTTTTATACAATTTTGAATGTCTGAAATCTTTTTGAAAGTTTCAAAATAAGAAATGTATAAAATTACATTTATATAAACACATACATAGTCTTTAATAAGATTATTGGATAATTTCCTGTTAATCTTTTGGTTCTCAAATTCTTGTCCTAGTTTATTGATAGACACAGGTTTATTCAGGAGTTGGTGATTCTTTCATTCATTCAACCAATGTGGATTGAATGCCCACCATAAGCCAGGAGTGGTGGGAACCCCTGGGTTTCCAGAAAAAAACAGAGGACCTGAGGCGGAAACAGGGAGCTTGATGCAGCTAGGCAACACTTGGAATGGAATTCTATTTTTAAAAAATTCTGAAATGAATGTCTATGTATAAGTGTCCCACAGTTTCTATCTAGGAAAATTCCAGTTATTCGGGAGAAAATTGTCTGTGTCAAGAAGAATCACTCCAGTGGCCCTTCTTGGTAATGGAGGGCAAGTGGCCCTGTGGCTCTGGGGCAAAGAAATAAAGAAGTGCCTGTGTGTGTGTACTGGATGGAAACTGCTTTTCCTAATTCCTCTGGGCCAGCTGGGGAGGTGGGCTAACCCAAGCGTCCCCCAAGGGGACCCAGAACTTCCTGGGATGAAAGGGAAGGAGGCTTTGGCCACGGTTGTTATGTTTCAGAAACTGTCCCATCAGGATGGCTTCAGGAGAGAGCTTCAGGAGGGGCAGATGATGAGGCAGATGATCAGTAAGTGGTTTGCTAAGCAGGCAGGGCCAGGGGAGAGGAGAAGGGAGGGAGGCTGAGCAGAGCAGGGTGCGTGTGCTCCCAGGCAGTGCTTCCAGGGGATAGTTTCAGGGGGATCCCACAAGGCACTCTGGAGTGAAAGCTGTCTAAACTGAAGTGGGAGGGAGGGGTCCTAATGGATCTCAGCAGCACCCTGTCATTAAACACCACAAAAGGGTAGGGCTGGCTGGTGAGTGGGGTGTGGTGCTGGGACTGGTGTGGTCACGGGGTGGGTGTAGGCACTTGGGGTCTGGGAGCTAATCTTGGCCCAGCCTGGGGCCAAGCCGAGGAGCTGGGCGGGGTGCGCACATACTGACACACTGAACCCGAGTGAGGTCTACCCAGATGGACCAAGTGAGCCGAAGATAGTGCACAATGATCGAGCACAGAGTACGGACTCAGTTTTTAACAACTGAGGAAAACAACAACGGAGCCAACTACAAAAGCAGCCAGAAACTCCAGATGATTCTCGTCGAGGTATCTGGGATTAGGACTAGCCTCTTCAAGTTGAGTAAATCCCTGAGGTTATTGGACAGTTTGCTGGGGTAAGAGCCTCCCCACCACCCCAGGAAGGGAGTAAGCTTCCTGGAAGTCTGGCAAGTGGAAACTAGAGCCAGTGCTGACATGAAGCATAAAGCTGTGACTTAATTTTCACCCCAAGCTGGTGAAGCAGGTCGTACCAGTTACACATCAAAATAGGAAAATAATTTCAGATTGTGATCAGGGCTATGGCTATATAACACAGGTTAAAATGAGAGAGAATATAGGGGAGTTACAGTTGGACTTGGAGAAGAAGGGGTAGAAGCCTCTCTGAAAATGTGATATTTCAACAAAGCCGGAAGAAAGCAATGGTGTGGGTTGGAGGGAAATTTGGTAGAGGGGAGGCTTCTACCTTTGTATGATGCAAAGGCATGTGCAAAAGTCGGGGGGCAGGGCATCGTTTACTGTACCTGGGAACCCAAAATAAAGTGGGGATGGCTCTGGAATAGCAAGTGAGGAGAAACTGCTTCCTAAGGGACCAGGTCCTCTAGAGCCCTTGCTTTCTGTACGATAGCAAGATTTATCACTGTTGTTTTCCCCTAAGGATTTTGACGATCCCTTGAAAGAATTACAGCAGAGAACTGACCTAATAAAATCTACCTTTAAAAAAATTGCTCAGGCTGTTTTGTAAATAAGGTCAGCATTCAAGAATCAGATTGCCTGGATTCAAAACTCAGGTCTACTACCTACTAACTGTATGGCCATGGGTGAACTACTTAACTTCTCTATGCCTTGACTTTATCAACTCCAAAATGCAAATAAACATGGTGCCCATTTTATTGGGTTATTATGAGGATTGAAAGACATAACATTTTATAAGCATTTTCACACATAGTAATTCTGGCACATAGTAAACACCCCATAAATGTTAGCCGATTTATGGTTTATTATTGTGCTATTGTTATCACTGTTTTCAGTAGGAGGAAGAAGGCTGTTGGAGTCTTAGGAGACAAATAACAACTCTTATCTTCTCCTCCTGAGTTTGGAACCAATGGAGAAATAAGACGTAGAAGATAACAGATGGGTATCTATTTTATCTTACTGATACCTACTGTATGGATATCTTGCTGATACCTACAATGAACACAAGCTTCAGAAAGCTTACATCTCAGCATGGGTGAGGTTGGTGAGGCATGGGAGCACAAATAAGTGAATGGTTAAGTCGGTAAGTTATATTGTGCTTAAGAAATATCTCCTTTATTACTGATTTTGAGAAAATGTGCCTTAAATCAGCAATCGGAGCTAACCTTCTACAGTTCCCCCCTACTGAGACAGACTTACTCTTCTAATCAGAGAGTTGAAAGACCACAACCTCTCCCACCCGCCATAGCTTCAAGGCTATAGTGTCCATGACCTGGTCATCTTTAAATCAACTATAATGAAACACGACCATTTAAAGTATGCATAGATAAGGTGTTTTTGGTTTTAAGATTTTATTTTTAAGGGCGCCTGGGTGACTTAGTGGGTTGAGTACCTCCCTTTGGTTCAGGTCATGATTCTGGGGACCTGGGATTGATTCCCCCAGTGTTGGGGGGCCTCCCTGCTCAGCAGGGAATCTGCTTCTCCCTCTGTCTCTTCCTCTCCCTGACTTGTGCTCTCTCTCTCTTTCTCAAATAAATAAAATCTTTAACAAATATATTTTATTTTTAAGTAATCCCTACACCCAACATGGGGCTCAAACTCACAACCCCAAGATCAAGAGTCACATGTTCTACTGACTGAGCCAACCAGGTGCCCTGAAGATAGATGAGTTTTGACAAATTTCTGCACCACAACAATTAAGATACAGAATATTTCCTTTACTCCAAGAAGTTTCCTCAAATCCCATCACAGAACCCCCCCAACATACACCCAGACAGCAACTATAGATTAGTTTGCCTCTCCCACTATTTCTTCTAAATGTAGTATCATATGAACTCTTTGTGTCTTGTGCTTTTGCTCAGTGTATTTTTGAGACATTAATCCATGTTTTTGTTATAAGTAGTTTTTTAAGTCTTTTTTTTTTAAGATTTTCTTTATTTATTTGAGAGAGACAGAGTGCGAGAGAGCATGAGAGGGAAGAAGGTGAGAGGGAGAAGCAGAGTCCCCATGGAGTTAGGAGCCTGAAGCGGGACTCGATCTCGGAACCCCAGGATCATAACCTGAACCGAAGGCACCCCCATTTTTAAAAAAGATTTTATTTATGGGGCACCTGGGTGGCTCCCTTCATTTAACCATCTGCCTTCAGCTCAGGTCATGGTTCCAGGGTCCTGGGATTGAGCCCTGCATGGGGCTCCTTGCTCTGCAGGGAGCCTGCTTCTCCCTCTGCTTGCCACTCCCCTTGCTTGTTCTTGTTCTCTGTCTCTCTCTCTCTTACTCACTCTCTGTGTCAAATAAATAAATAAAATATTTTTTAAAGAAAAAAAAATCTTCAAAAAATCTTTAAAAAAATATGTATTTTTAAAGATTTTATTCATTTATTGAGAGAGCTTAAGCACAAGAAGGGGGAGCGGCAGGCAGAGGAAGAAGCATGCTCCCTGCTGAGCAGAGAAGCCCAGATGGACTCAATCCAAGGACCCTTGGATCATGACCTGAGTGGAAGGCAGATGCTTAACCAACAGAACCACCAACGTGCCCTGTAAGTAGTTTTTTAATATCTATTGCTGAGTACTATTGCATCATATGGATATACCACAATTTGTGTATCTATTCACCAGTTGACAGATACTGGAATTGCTTCCAGGTTTTGGTTATTATGAATGAAGTTGCTGGGACAATTCATGTGAAAGTCTCTATGAACCTAAGTTTTTGTTTTTCTTGGGTAACTGCCTAGGACTGGAATGACTAGGTCATAGAAGTATATTTTTAACTTTGTAAGAATCTGTGAACTCTTTTCCAAAGTGATCATAGCATATGGCACATTTCCAGCAGGTGTACAGGAGAGCTCCCGTGGGTCTGCATCCTCAACAACATTTGATCTGGGCAGTCCTCTTAATTTTAGCCCTCCTGGTGGGTGTGTAGGAGTATTTCATTGTGGTCTCATTTACATTTCTCAGATGACTACTGATATTGGGCATCTTTTCATGTACATATTGACCATCCCTGTGTTTTTTTGGTGAAGTGTCAGTTCAAGTCTTTTGCCCATTTTAAAATAAGGCTTTTCCCCACTTCTATTATTGAGGTGTAAGAATCCTTTACATCTTCTGGATATGTGTTCTTTGCCAGATCTATGGATTGCAAACATTTTCTCCTCTCTATAGATTGCCATTTCATTTTTTATTAAATTTTTGTGGGAAGACATTTTTTAATATTGATGAAATATAATTTATCAATTCCTTTCTTTTGTAGTTTGTACTATTCCTACCTAAGGAATTTTACCTACCCCTACTGAGCATGGATTTTCCACTATGTTTTCTTCTAGAAGCGTATTAAAGGAAGGAAGTGAGTGAAGGAATGAGGGAAGGAATGCTTTCAGGTGATTACAACATGGTCACTCCAGACCCCAAACCCCTGCTTCAATGAAAGGAAACATTAAGACCATTGCTTGAATGGACAGAGAAATCAGCTAGAACTTTCTTGTTTCCCTAACTTTGTTTCTTAATATAATTGTTTGTGTTTATTAATTATAAATATCATTCCATAATAAAAGCAGTACAGACTCAGTGGTTAAGGATCTACACAACCAAACTGTCAATAATTTGTGAGGCAGAATAAAGGCATCTGTAGACACATGACATCTCAAAAAATGTACTTCTTGTGCACTACTTTTCAGGAATATCCTCAAGAATATGCTTCATTTGAATGACAGAATAGAGCAAAGAGAAGAAGAGATGGGTCCAGGGAACAGGAAGGCTAACACAGCAGGTGAGAGGAATTCCTTTGGACAATGAAGAAGGATGTCACAGAGTGGCAACTATACAGAGAGCAGCTGGACAGGAGAGAGCCAAAGGTGGAGAATTCTAGAAGATCTGTCTTTAAGGGGGAAATAAACAAAAAATCAACAAATCACTTAATGATTCTGAATGTATTGAGAGATTTATTGTGCTATCAAGAAAGCCAGAAGGTAAATTAGTGATAGGTAATTGCAGAACAAAGTGAACAAAAACTCATACGTGCAAATGAACAAACAAATCCAAGTCAATTACTACCTCTAGGCAGAAAACAGTACAAGAAAGAAATGTATTCACAATATACTCTGTGGCTGTATTATCAACGATATTGCACATGATGAGAAAGATAATTAATATGACTTTAACCAAAAACTGTGATATAGCCATACTGATTAGATGGGAATGGGGGTAGAAAGTGATATATAGTGATTTGTGGTATAAGTGGTATAAAGTGATTTGTGGAATGGAAAAATAATGAAATCTTTTTCCTCCACTTGGCCCACTTGAAACTTCTTCTTTATCTTTATCTAAACACTGCCCTTGGGACGCCTGAGTGGCTCAGTGGGTTAAAGCCTCTGCCTTCAGCTCAGGTCATGATCCCAGGGTCCTGAGATCGAGCCCCGCATCAGGTTCTCTGCTCCGTGGGGAGCCTGCTTCCTCCTCTCTCTGCCTGCCTCTCTGCTTACTTATGATTTCTCTCTGTCAAATAAATAAATAAATAAATAAAATCTTAAAATGTACATTCTATTTGAAGTATTTTTCCCTACCCATGAAAACAATATCACACAGATCCCATAGTTACTTTCAGGTAATAACAGGAAGTCTGCTTTTTGGGTGTTAAAGTCTAATCATGTCCATTCTGATATCAAAACTGCAATCAAGATTCTGCTTTTCTTCCTTCCTCCTTCCCTCCTTTTTTTTCTTTCCTTTCTTCCTTCCTTCTTTCTCTCTCTTCCTCTCTTATCAGATTGCTCATGGCAGTTAACATTCAGGGTTCTCTCTCCCTCTAGTCATTCTCAGGCTCCCTCTCAAGCCCCCTCGTTCATGACATTATTAGTAGCCTGTGCAGAGGGAGACAGCAGCCATTCCCTCCAGCCCTCCCAGCTTTCTACAGCTATTTATATGGCAAAATCTCAACGAAAGGATCTAAAAAAAAAAAGATCCTCTTTCTGGGTATGATGAACTAGAACACAATCAGACAAGCCCTTCCCCTATGCAAAAAACAATTATAAAACCTGAACATGACACAAAAAGTAATTACTGAAAGTACTAGAGAGTGAAGAGAATCTGACAGACTCTGACGGGGAATACCGGCTTGCTGGGGAAGGTGAAATGGGAAGCCACAGAAGAAAATTCCCAGCTCTTGGGATCTCGGAGTTGTTAAGCATTGCCCTCGGCCCAGGTTATGATCCCAGGGTCCTGGGATTGAGTCCCACATTGGGCTCCCTGCTCAGTGGGAAGCCTGCTTCCCCCTCTCCAACTCCCATGCTTGTGTTCCTTCTCTTACTGTGTCTCTGTCAAATGAATGAATGAATGAATGAATGAGTAAAAATTCCCATGTCTGTGGCCTTTCACCTATGGCTAAGGGCAGTCCACGTGGCATGCATAAGCACCAGTGGTGGCTTACGTGGACAAAACCCCAGGTTTTCTGACCCAGGAAACAAGAAGGATGAATCCAATGAACTGGAAAGATGATGCCACGAAACAATGAATGCTGAGGAGAGTGGGAGGGTCATAGATAGGAGAAATTCAGAGACAGGATGCTCAAACTCTGTGTACCCATAACTCTGACACACATCTCTGCCACACAACTCTGCCACATGTATATGAAACAAGCTTAAAGTAGCTCAGCTTAAAAAAACAAGAACTGAACTGAGATCAGAGCTATCATCTAAAAGTGGAGTTTTCACACACAACTTTGCTGCAAACACATGGAAAAAAGTAGTCATTGGAGAAAAATAACAGGATGCAGAATTTCTACAACTTAACACTTATAATGTCTAGGATCAATCTAAAATGACCAGTCACATGAAGAATCAAGAAAATAAGACTCAAGAAAAGAAAATCAGCTAAGCCATATCCCACTTGAGCCCAAATTGGAACTCAGAGATTTTGATGTGGGTATCATAATTATTGTCAATGAAGTGAATGAAATATGCTTTGAACAAATGAAAATCTCAGCAAACAGGAAATCTCACCAGAGATATAGACACATTAAAAAAAAAACTAAATTGAAATTTCAGAACAAAAAAAATACCTTTCTGAAATAAAAAATATAGCCAAATAGACGCACCAGAGAAAAGACTAAATAGCATGCAAGATAGGACAATACAAATGATCTAAAATGAAGAACACAGTGGGGCGCCTGGGTGGCTCAGTGGATTAAGCCGCTGCCTTCGGCTCAGGCCATGATCTCGGTGTCCTGGGATCGAGCCCCACATCGGGCCCTCTGCTCAGCAGGGAGCCTGCTTCCCCCTCTGTCTCTGCCTGCCTCTCTGCCTACTTGTGATCTCTCTCTCTGTCAAATAAAATAAAATAAAATCTTTAAAAAAAAAAAAAAAACTATAAAATGAAGAACACAGAGAAAACAAAATCTTGAAACATTTAAGCAGAAATTCAAGTACCAGTTAAATGATATACAAAGATCCAATGTTTGTGTAATTGGAATATGAAAGAATGAAAGAGAAATAATGAGGAGAAAAAAAAATTTGAAGAAACCAAGGCCCAAATTTTCCTAAACTTTTTTTTTGTTATATATAGACAAATTTATTTATTTATTTATTTATTTTTAATTTATTTATTTTCAGCACAACAGTATCATTATTTTTTCACCACACCCAGTGCTCCATGCAATCCGTGCCCTCTATAATACCCACCACCTGGTACCCTGATCTCCCACCCCCCCCAAATTTTCCTAAACTTGATTAAACACAGAACTCTGCAGATACAAGATGATAAAAAAAATACCACATAGAATAAACACAAAGATCCCCTGAGATGCATCCAAGTCAATGTGTTGAAAGCTAAAAATAAAGGGTATTTTGAAAGCAGCAAGAGAAAAACAACATATTACATACCAGGAATAGCAATCCCATTTCCCACTGACTTCTTAGAAAACATGGAGGCCAAGAGAAAACGGAAGAACATCTTTAGAGTGCTGAAAGACAAAATTGTCAATCAAGAATTCTATACTCAGTGAAAACATCCTTTAAGAATACAGATGAAATAAAATCTTTTCCAAATAGTGTAAAACAAAGGGGATCCATCACCATGAAACCTACACTATTAAGAAATGCTAAAAAAAAAGTTTTTAGACTGAAGAGAAATGAAATGAAGAGCAGTGGAAATTGTATCTATTGGTTAGTCCTTGGGTATACACAAAAGTTTGGATCCTGAAATCGATAAAAACATTATAAACAAAGAAAACTACAGATTGATATCCATGAATATTAACAGAAATATTCTTAACAAAATATTCACAAATTGAATTCAACCATATGTAAAAAGGATAATACATCATGCCCAAGTGGTGTTTGTGCTTGGAGTTTGAATTCATGTTTGGTTAATACCCAAAAATTCTTCAATATCATTCATCATTTTAATAGAATAGAGGATGAAAGCACATAATCATTTCAATAGATGCAGAAAAAACATTTGATTAAATTCAACAACAACTTGTTATTTTAAAAAATAAGAAATCAAAACTTTCAGCGAATTAGGAATAGAAGAAAACCTAATTAAGGTTCACCATGATTAAGGGCATCTGTAGCAAACCTATAGTTAATATTATACTCAACAGTGAAAAACAGCAAGGATGTTCATTCTCACCCCTTCATTATATTGAAGATCCTAGCTAGTGCAATAAGGTACAAAAAAAAAAAAAAAAAAAGAAATGAAAGCATAGAGATTAAAAAGGAGGGAAACTCTAAGAAATCTATAAAAAAAATCAACTAGATTAATAAGTTAATTTATCAAGGTTGAAAGATACAAAGTAACTTTCCAAAAATCAATTGTATTACTATTATTGACCATGAATTAGAACATGAACCTTTTTTTAATTGAGCTTTTACTTTAGTTCCAATCTGCTCAACATACTGTGTAATAATAGTTTCAGTACAATATATAGTGATTCAACACTCCCATGAAACACCTGGTGCTCATCACAATTGCCTCCTTGACCTCATTATCTATTTCACCCATCCCCCCTCCCCTTTCTCTCTGGTAACCATCAGTTTGTTCTCTATAGTTAAGAGTTTGTTTCTTGGTTTGTCTCTTTATTTTTCTTTCTTTGTTTTATTTCTTAAATTCCACATATGAGTGAAGTCATATGGTACTTGTCTTTCTCCAATTGACTAATTTTGCTTAGCATTCTGTTCTCTAGCTCCATCTATATTTTTGCAAATGGAAAGATTTCATTCCATTTACGGCTGAAATATATATATATATATATATATATATATATACACACACACACACACATACATACATACATATACATATATATATATACACGCACACATGTATATATACATATATATATGTGTGTATATATATATATTCCCCCCACACACACACACATTCTTTATCCATTCATCAGTGGGCACATGGACTGCTTCTATAATTTGGCTCTTGTACATAATGCTGTTATAAATATAGGGGTGCATGTATCCCTTCAAGTTAGTGTTTTTGAATTCAGGGAGTAAACACCCAGTAGTAGAATGCCAAATCTTTGTAGCTGTAAAGTAACATCAGAAACTACTTAAGAATAAAATTAAATAAATATATAAAAGGCATGTATATTGAAACATGCAAAACATGACAATGAGAAATTAATTAAGAGCTATGTAAATGGAGAAATATACCCTGTTCATATATTGGAAATCTCAATAATGTAAAAATGCTAATCCTCCCTAAATGGATCTATAGATTAAGTGCCATCCCATTTAAAATCCTAATATACTTTTTTTGAGGAAATTGACAAGATGATTTTACAATTCCTATGGAGGGGCGCCTGGGTGGCTCGGTGGGTTAAAGCCTCCACCCTTGGCTCAGGTCATGGTCCTGAGGTCCTGGGATCAAGCCCCGCATCAGGCTCTCTGCTCAGTGGGGAGTCTGCTTCCCCCTCTCTCTCTGCCTGCCTCTCTGCCTACTTGTGATCTGTCTGTCAAATAAATAAATAATATTAAAAAAAAATAAAATAAAATTCCTACAGAAATGCCAAGGATAAGAACAGCCAAAATAATTTTGAAAAAGAAAAACAAGGTTAGAGAAGTTATACTTGTACCAAGGCAATACTTCCCGGATTTCTCAGTGTTCCTGTACAGTCCAAACTTTCTGAACCACAGAAACAGATGTGCTATAAATAGAGGGAATGTCTATTCTTGAACCCTGGAGACATTTGTTCTTCACATGTTGTGCATGTTGAACCTGACCCATATGTCTCCTCATGGTAGAGCTATCTGCTCTCATTCAAAGGAGCATCCTATCCTCTCTGAATCTGGATGCCTACATTCTGGAGCAGGGACTCCTCCCTTCTTCCCTCAAATTCTTAATCTCAGGGGGCCTTTCCTATGGTATGATCTCATTGTAAGTGCAGGACACATTGGACTGTCATCACACCATCTATGAGACAGTGATACTATGGACACTATTAAATCGTGAGTAAAGAATGGTGTGATTTCTGACTCAGAGTCTTGGTGCTTCTGTCATTATCAATGGATCTATCTATCTACACTATACCTATCAATATAAAGCTTTGGATGTAAGGTGACATCTCAGATTTACGGTTTCTGACTTAACAACACTATCTGATTTCAAGACTCAGTGTACAGCTAAGGAATCAAGAAAGTGTGGTATTTCAATAAGGATAGACTTGTAGATAAATGAACCTGTACATATATGGTCAATTTATTTTTTTTAATTAGTATACTTTATTTTTTAAAAGATTTTATTGTATTTTATTTGACACCGAGAGAGTAGTATACTTTATTTTTTAAACCATCTTTAGGCTTACAAAAAGTTTATTGTAAAGTACAGAGAATTGCCACAAACTCTTTCTCCCCCCAACACATAGTTTTCCCTATTATTTGCATCTTGTAATAGTGTGGTATATTTGCTACATAGTGCTACATTTGCTAAAATAGTGTATTGATACACTATTTTATTATTGTTTAAAGATTTATTTATTTGAGAGAGAGAGAGAGGGTGTGCATGGGGGAGGGGCAGAGGAAGAGGGAGAGAGAGAACCTCAAGCAGACTCCCCACTGAGCTCAGAGCCTGACACAGGGCTGGATCTCATGACCCTGTGGTCATGACCTGAGCTAAAATTCAGAGTCAGATGCCTAACCAGGTGAGCCACCCAGGCACCCTTACACATGATTATTAACTGAAGTCTATACTTTAAGTTTCACTTTTTATGTTCTACATTCTATGGGTTTTGACAAATGTATGATATATACATATTTCATAATATACAGAAAAACTTCACTGCTCCCCAAATCCCCATTGCTGACCTATTTCTTCCTCCCTCCCTTCCCTCTGGCAACCACCAATATTTTTCCTGTCACCATAGTTTTGCCCTTCCCAGAATGTCATCTAGTTGGAATCACACAATATATAGCCTTTTCAGATTGGCTTCTATCACTTAGTAATATGCATTTAACTTTCCTTCATGTCTTTTCATGGGTCCATAGCTCATTTCCTTTTAGCCCTGAGTATTCCCTTGCCGGGATATACCACGGTTTATCCATTTACCTACTTCAGTGACATCTTGATTGCTTCCACATTTTTGCAATTATGAATGAAGCTGCTATATATAAGCATCCATGTGCAGGTTTGGGTGTAAACATAAGTTTTCAGCCCTTTTGGGTAAATACCAACAAGCATGACTGCAGGATTGTATGATAAGAGTGTATGGTTGTTTTTAGAAACTTCCAGACTATCTTCCAAGTGGCTATACCATTTTGCATTCCTATCAGCAACGAATGAGAGCTCCTGTTGTTTCACATGCTTGCCAGCATTTGGTGTTGTCAGTGTTTTGGATTTTGGCCATTCTAGTGGGTGTGTAGTGATATATCATTGTTGTTTTAATTTACAATTCCCTAAAGACATATCATGTTCAGCATCTTTTCATATGCGTGTTTACCATCCTTTCCTTATATCTTCTTTGGTGAGGTGTCTGTTCAAATCTTCTGAATTTTTTAAATTAGGTTATGTGCTTTCTTATTGCTATTTTGTTTTGTTTTGAGAGAGAGAGGTCAGGGAGGGGCAAAGGGAGAGGCTCCATACCCAGCGCGAAACCCAGTGCAGGGCCCAGGGTGGGATTCATTCTCACAACCCCGAGATCATGACCTGAGCTGAAATCAAGAGTCAGACACTTAACTGACTGAACCACCCAGTTGCCCCTCTTGTTCAGTTTTCAGTGTTTGTGTGTTTTGGATACGGCTCCCTTGTGTTTTGTAAATATTTTCTCCCAGAATGTGGCTGGTCTTTTCATTCTCCTAATAGTGTCTTTTACAAAACAGAAGTTTTTAATTTTGATGAGGGCCAACTTAATGATTTTTTTCCTCCAGATGTTGTGCTTTTGGTGTTAAATCTTGAATACTCGTGACCAAACCCAAGGTCATCTAAGATTGTCTCCCATTATCTTCTAGGAATTTTAGAGTTTTGTGCTGTAAATTGAGTGTATGATCCATTTTTTAAAAAAGTAAGCTCCACACTGGGCGTGGAGCCTAACACAGAGCTTGAACTCACAACCCTGAGATCAAGACCCCAGCTGAGATCAAGAGTCAGACGCATAACCGACTGAGTCATGCAGGCGCCCCATGATACATTTTTTATTTAATTTTTGTGAGGAGTATCAGCTCTCTACTTCGAAGGCTGGACTTGGATATTTTCCATCTTCCAGGTTGATTAGGCTCTAGTAAAAATAGTTTCCATCTAAGGAAGGTCTTATTAAGGAGAACAAAATGCTCTGGGCATATTTCAAGCAGGAAATGATTCTGGCATTTGAGGTACTGGGACCTGTTAAGAAGGACACTTGGGGGACTAGTACAGCATCTGCTGTCCCTCTTATTACATAGCATGAGTGATTTTCTACAGCTTTAGGAGGCAGCCTGTGGTGTCAGCCCTGGGGCTGGGGAATGGGGCCAGGGATCACGTCGTCCCTAATATCTACTACAGCTTGTTGGGAGAGTTGTAAAACCAGCATATTCCTAGGAGCCTCTAATCTAAATCGCGACTGCCAGGTTCTCGGTACATACTTGACTATCCAGTATTTCAAGGATTTCTCCCCTTTTCAGCTGTACCTGGTTGAATACATGCTTGTGAGCATAGGTCTTGGTGCCAAGAATTACTGGGTAACCCACAGCCCTCTCCCTGCCTGTACCTGAACAGAGTATGTCCCGTGGGCTTAAAAGGGAATCGGAAGACAGAACTAGCGGTCACTCTCCTCAAGCAGTTCTCCTGTTCAGAAGGACTTGATCTGGCTCAGATCCAGCTTTGAGGAAGTGCGGTCGTCCCAGAGCGTCACCCTCTACCAGGCCTGGGTGTGGACAAGGATGAATGCTCAAACGCTCACCACCAAACGATGTTTAGATTTGTTGGTTGGTTTGTGTTTACATTATTCTGCTCATCTTTCCTCTCACCAGGACAGTACACAGGCAAAGAGTTACTTGTGTTAAAAAGGGGGGAGGGTAGAATTTGGTTTCAGAGGAAGTTTTCAGGGGGAAAAATTCAGGTTTATAGACAGAAGTAAGGCAGAAAGCAAAGAATTAGGAGATTTTCATTATAATGAACATTATAAGGACCTCAGCCTCTCTTAGATGGCAGCTATACCAGGATTAGAGGGGAGAAGGCACACCTCAATCACGCCAGCCAGGACCCAGAATGAAAGCCAGCTTGCAGAGGGCAAGCTCAGACTCGCCCAGGCCTTCCCTCAGATGGGGCTGGCAGACTACCACAGCATCTGCCACTCTGAGTAGAAGAAAGAAGACATGCAAATTAGAAAAACAGGAGCTCGTTCTAGAAGATCAATATTCAAAATTTGGGCAAGCATGAACTGGAGATCTTGTCCCATCAGAACATCGATGCCTGTGAAAGGAAGCCAATTCCATTTTTAAAACAGCAGGAGAGTGGGGCGCCTGGCTGGCTCGGTGGGTGAAGCCTCTGCCTTCGGCTCAGGTCATGACCTCAGGGTCCTGGGATCGAGCCCCACATCAGTCCTTCTGCTCAGCAGGGAGCCTGTTTCCTGCCCCCCGCCCCCTGCCTGCCTCTCTGCCTACTTGTGATCTCTGTCTGTCAAATAAATAAATAAAATCTTTAAAAAAAAAAAAAAACAGCAGAAGAGTTGCTTCACCACCTTAACAACAAAATCCAGGGGCACCTGGCTGGCTCGGTCAGTTAAACGTTTGACTCTTGATCAGGACTCAGGTCCTGATCTCAGGGTTGTGAGACGGAGCCCCACATCAGACTCCATGCTGGGTGTGGAGCCTGCTTTAGATTCTCTCTCCCTCTCCCTCTGCCCCTCCCCCCTCTTAAAAAAGCCAAAGACACTTTAGGATTGGTGGATATGTACCATGAGCCCTACTGTTTTCAGCTCGCCAACAAACTTGAGATAAAGAAATGTTTATCTGAATTTCAGCCATAAGAACAAATATGACTAAAATTGATTTCATTCCACTGGAATGCCCCACGTTCAATTCATAAACATAGAGGACACTTTGTTTACAATAAGCCTTGTCCCCAGGAGGCATGTTTATGAAGGGTTTTGGCATCCTTAGCTGGTGGTGGACTCCACACTCTAATGGTCTTTGGAGCTGACCTGTCACGCTCGAGTGGAAGCAGAAGTTCTATACTGCAACCACAATCGTGTCAAGTGCACACAGCAGGTCCACAAAGAGGAAGCTGACATCAGAGAAACAACACAGTATGGCCAGTGGGCCCGAGGGAGCCCTCAAAGGCACACCTCTTGTCCCCGGGATTGACAAGGGCAATTCAGCAAGTTCCTTGTGGGATGTGTGAAATAACGGGGGTAGAGACACCCACACTCCTGTGGGAGTGGAACAGTTCAAGTCCACTGAAACCATCTTAAGAACAGAAAGGCTTCCAAAGCAAATTGGAGAAACGGCACCCAGGGTAGCATACACCCCTGCTTGGCTAACGCCCGCTACTCCCTGTTTCTTATTTGGCAGGAGAATCCTAATTTTGTCACGATATCTGCACATCTCCTCAGTGACTTGTAGATAAACGTCATTGTTTTAGACCAACCCTAATGGTTCTATTCCCCTCAGCAGTGATTTATCTAGAAATGTCCCTGTGCCCATTTCTGGCCACATGTGCATTAAAGGGAGGTCTGAGGAAGAGGAGAGACTTCGAAGGAAATATTTTGTTTATAAAAAGAGTCATGAGCAAGGGAACAATCATTTTTCTTCCACCCAAGTTGCCATATCTGGACGTGAGGCTTGCCCATTATCTTTTGAGCATGAAGGGAAGTGGCCAGAATTCACACTGAAACTGGAAGAGGAGAGAGATGGAAAGAATGGGGCCCCTGATGACGGCGTTGAGCAGCTGCATTAAGCAACCCCAGAGTCACCCTCCTCTAGACCTCTTGCTTTGTTGCATAATATATTCTCTGATTATTTTAGATAGTGAATTTGGGGTTTTCTGTGACTTGTATCCAAAAACATTCTAAACTGATAAGAAAGAAAGGGAGGGAAAATCAAGCAGGGAAGGAAAGAATGAAGGAAAAAATGGAAGGATGGGTACCTAAGCAGAAATGCTTGCTGGACCTGTAGGTAATGGTCCAGACCATGTAAGGCAAAAATTTCAGTCCAGTGGGGCGCCTGGGTGGCTCAGTGGGTTAAAGCCTCTGCTTTCAGCTCAGGTCATGATCCTAGGGTCCTGGGATCGAGCCCCGCATCGGGCTCTCTGCTCGGTGGGGAGCCTGCTTCCTCCTCTCTTTCTGCCTGCCTCTCTGCCTACTTGTGATCTCTCTCTGTCGAATAAATAAAATCTTAAAAAAAAAAAAATTTCAGTCCAGTAATGTGGGAAATGGAAACCTGCTCCCCACCTCACTACATCCACACACCTACCTCCAAAGTACATCTCCTGTAGACACTAGAGCAAACTAATATAAACGAAATTAACATCTTCCCAGAAATTTTTCCTTCTCAGTGTATCGATACCTAATCATTGGCCAAATTGTCTGCACTCAGCTAGGGGAGCAATATCAAAGGAGATCAAGAACTATTCTCTCTGAAAAACCATCAAGAAACTCCAACACATTTCTTTTTAAGAATGAACTTTGAGGTCCACGGTATCCTCACAGGTTTTTTAAGCATTATTTTTCTATTTCTCAGAAGATTATAAAACCCAGACAGGGAAACTATTTTAGAGTCTCACAGACCCAAAGAAATGAAAGGGACTTTAGAAGTTAGCCCCCAGTCCAACTTCCCATTTGAGGTGAGATGATCCCGTTGGGTCACCTACCTCAGAACCCAGGTCTTCTGCCTGCCAACTTGGATCTTGGCATTTTGTTCACTGGAAAGAAAAACAAAAAAGTAAAACTGAGTTGTTTGCAAAAAGACACTCTCACAAGCCTTCCTGTCTGCATTTTGGACAGGATTCAAACCTGTGTAGTTTGAAACAAGGTCACTAATCACATGTATCAGACATGAATAGAATTTGCTAACTCAGGTATATAAGAAATCTTAACACTTTTTATATTTTTATAATTAATTATTTGACGATAGACACATAATTTCTGATTGGAGTCCCCCATCAGATATCATTGTACATTCTGTGGGCTTTGAGCCCGTTTGAAGGACTTGCCACCCCAAATGCTAAGTTTGAAACTCTGAAGCAGAGTTGAGGGTCTGGTGAAGCCCATGGACCTTTTCTCAGAAAATGTCTTTACATACAAAAACAAAATGCATAGGATTACAAAATAAGATAAATAAATAGAAATATATTTATCAAAATATTTTTAAATTGTTACAAAATGCTTCTTTTTTAACCCATTAAGTAATCTGATCTGGCAAAAAAGTCTAATGACTACCATAACTTCTAATGAGTATAAATGATTATTAGAGATGTCTGCAACTACTGTCTTGTGAGGTAAAAACATCTGTGATCTCTAATGGTAATCAAGTCAGAGATATTATCATTACTTCTGGGGTTTGTTGCAATTGAAGGAAATGCTAAATTTCAGTTAGAAGCTATTGAAGATACAGATCTGATGTTTTTCCCAACTAATTTTAATTCTTTCCACAAACCCTTCTAACTGGTCCAAGGACCCCAGATGAAGAAAATATGAGCCTAAAGACTTTTGGGGATGCCTGGGTGGCCCAGTCAAGTAAGCCGCTGCCTTTGGCTCAGGTCATGATCCCAGGGTCCTGGGATCGAGTCCCACACTGGGCTTTCTGCTCTGCAGGCTGCCTGCTTCGCTCTCCGTCTCTGCTTGCCTCTTTGCCTGCTTGTGTTCACTCGCTCTCTCTCTCTCTCTCTCTCTGACAAATAAATAAATAAATAAAATCTTAAAAAAAAAAAAAAAAGACTTTTCTCTACCTCTCTGCTGAATAATCTTGCTCAAAGCCATGACTGTAACTGACCAAACCAGGGGGGGGGGGTTAAAAAAAATAAAAAGAAGTTCCCAAAACAAAACTTTGTCCTACTTCAATTGGGAGAATAGCCCCTCCAGCTCAGCAGGTTGCTGGGTACACGGTTGACCATGCCAGAGAGGGGGACCTCTGCCTCTTCCCTCCCGTTACCAGTGTCAACAGAATGTCTTCAGCAACACTGACTTCTGGTTAAAGGTGATGAATTGGCCCCATACGTTTATCTCTTTTCTCTTTGGAATAAAAAACACAAAAGGACAAAGATTTCGGTAAAGGAGACACCAGGAAAAATAGATTTGAACACGTGTTTGAAAGCTAATGGAGGGGCTGCAGCCAGTTTAGCAGAATGGAGGAAGAGAAACTGGATTGTTTGCAGAGGAGATACCAAAGAGAGCCCCCGTTCTTTCCACTAGACCCCAGAAAGCCTCCAAACCTGAAGACAAGGAGGCAGGAGGTGGAGTTCACTTCTCTGCCCCGAGGAACCGAGGAATCAGATGTCCGCTCCATCCTCCACCAAGGCACGACTGTCACCTCCCCAAATGTCGAGAGAGCAGAAATTTATTCTTTGGAGGAGATAATTAGAAAGAGAACAGAGGCGAGCCTTGGGTTTGAACATAGGGACTATTGAGTGAGATTCTTCAGTAGACTTCCTTCTTTCCTAATCTGCTTCCAGAATACCAACAGTATGACCTCTGGCCCCCTGGAAAGGAAGCAGGGAGAGATATTGCAGGATTCTTCTAATGCACTGAACCTGCCGACATTTGGGGGCCTCTCCAAAGAAAGGCCACCTATTCACTCAACAAAAATCTCTTCAGTTGACAAGCCTGTCCAGTAGAGAGTTTCTTTGTTTCTTTTTTAAATTAACGTATAATGTATTACTTGCCCCAGGGGTACAGGTCTATGAATCATCAGGCTTACACACTTCACAGCACTCACCATAGTACCCCCAAGAAGCCTCAATTTGTTTCCCAAGATTAAACATCTCTTATGGTTTGTCTCCCTCCCTGGTCTGATCTTGTTTCATTTTTCCCTCCCTGCCCCCCATGATCCCCTGTCCTGTGTCTCAAATTCCTCATATCAGAGAGATCATATAATTGTCTTTCTTTGATTGTCAGCATACTATCCTCAGCATACATCATTGCAAATGGCAAGATTTTGTGGGCTTTTTGAAGGCTGCATAGTATTCCATTATCTCTCTCTCTCTCTCTTTCTCACATCTTCTTTCTCCATTCCTCTGTTGATGGGCATCTAGGTTCTTTCCATAGTTTGGCTATTGTGGACATTGCCAGCAGAGAGAGAAAGGGGGAAGCAGGCTCCCCACTGAGCAGAGAGCCTGATGCGGGGCTTGATCCCAGGACCCTGAGACCATGACCTGAGCTGAAGGCACAGGCTTAACCCACTGAGCCACCCAGGCACCCCACCAGCAGAGAGTTTCTAAAGAATGTTTTTGTGTCTTACTCTCAGATATGAATGGACGGGCAAGCAGTGCCATAGCATTCCCGGAGAAGCTTTGACACAAGTGTTGCAAGGACTCAAACTTACCTCCCTTATGTTCTTCTCAAGAATGAAGTATTTTCTTTTCCAAATCAAGATCATAGATGAAGAACAGCATGCAACCCAGGAAAGGGGATTCCACATACAATGGCTTTAAGCAGCAAAAGGTAACTTTATGAAGACAGCTTTGCCTGGGCCAGTACCCTCTGCAACAGGAGAATGTAGGGCTCTGGGAGGAAGATCTTCTCCTGGCTTACGGTGGGAAAGGTGGGAGGAATGACATCGAAAGATTAACTGGTTTCTTTGAACCACTTGGAAAATAATACCAAGATGTTTATAGTATCTTAAGACGAAGCTTGTGGGTCAAATTAAGGTGAAGTTTATAAAAACAATCAAACAAACAAACAAAGGCAAAACAAAAAAAGGCAAAAAGTGATTATATTTTTTGGAAAAATGGCAAAGTCATGAAGGAAAAAAGCCCAGTTACAGAACGCTCTATGGCTCAGCAGTGAACAGTTACTAAAGGGTCCTAACCACGCCAACGCTATTCATGCAGCCTTCTCTAAGATACGGACGCATGGGAGAGTGGGAAAGCAAGGGCTGTGATCCTCGGTTAAATACTCAGCTACTGGAATCAGGAGTCCACAGAAAATGTCCAAACTTGGTGAACCAAAACCTACTGCAGTGAGGACACTGTGGAGAAATACAAAGGTAAATACCAGAAGGAAGAGCTAGAAGAAACTCCTGAAGCATTCAGTCTGGGGAGTAGGCTGGCCGCAGTGCCACTGTCACCAGGTGAGCGGCTGTGCCCGGCTTAGGGATACTGGGCACACACGGGGCACGGCGACCGCAGCCGGCGGGCAGCTGGCTCCCCCACAGCATTTTAAGATTTCAGAATAGAAGAGAGCAGAATGAGAAGGGGAAATCAAACAGAAGTGAGGATCGGGTGGGGTGGGGCGGGGCAGAGAGGGAGAAAGCGTTGAGGACCAAGTCGAGATAAAAATGAAAAATAATGTTCATCGACATTGAATATCTTATGGCTTTCCTCTAAAAGGACAACAGATGTAAGAACGTATTTCCCTTACAGTGATGCTGAAAATGTGCAGATCTCCCTCTATAGGAGCTTAACTTGGGATCTTCTCTAGGAGGGTCACGCGCCAAGTCAGGCAAATGGCTGAATGGGGAGAGAATGAGCTGGGAGTCACTTGTAACTTTAGGTGCAGACTTGGCTGTCACAGTCTCTGGTCGTGGGAGGCCTGGGTACCCCCGGGCTTGAGGTGGAATAGGGTGTCACCAGTGGGCACACACAGGTCTCAGCAGACCCAGGTGGGGAGGGCAGTCTGGTTCTGAGTGGACAGGGGCTGCCAGGGGCCACCATGCCTGGACAAGACTAACTGTGCTGAAAATCACTTCTCCCCAACTTTCTTCTGAGCCCCACTGACTCCTAAGAAAGAACCTTACATTATAAAACCCATCCTATCAGAGAGAAGGTAAAACTACAGTCAACAAAATCATATAACCCTAAGACAACATGGACTGGCCTTGGGAGGTATCTTTATTGCTGTAACGATATGCTTAATAAAATATTTGAATTTCCTCAGGAAGCAGGTGATTGGCTCAGAAGTTAAATTTCCTGTTCCTCATAGAGTAGATTAAAAAAAAAAAAAGTGTATCAAGCCAGGCCAGGATTGGAAAATATTTGTTCCTGGAAAACTACCATGTATTTCTCTTCCTTGTTGAGGTTGTCCCTGGTTCACATAATTAGGCTGTCCTCCCTTCGGAGACAGCCTCCTCTGAGGCATTGCTGACTGTCCTTGGAAGTACGAAGCAACATGAGAGTAAAAATAGCAGCAACCATTCCTGTTCTGTGTAATATTCATCATAGGGAAGTGATCCTGCAAATTAGATGTTCATCTCTGCAGTTTGCGTGTGAACAAACTGAAGATCCCAGGAGCCCAGCGATTCTCTCCAACCCACCGAGGTCGTGGAGAGGAAACTGGGCCATTAACAACACTCAAACCAGGCTTACTGTCTGTTTTACTTCTAGCATCGGGAAGAACTAACCAGAACGCTCAACTCTACTTTCTGAATCTAGGGTATGGGTTTGTACAAACACCAGTGCTTGAAATAGATCTTCTCATAAATGGCAGCACAATGAGTATGTGTGTGTTGGGGGTGGGCAGGGCAGTGGGGGGCGGGGTAGCCTGACCTTATAAAAGAATGCTTTTCTGTTCCATATATCATATCCTCTCCACTGGGGTGGGCATTATTATGTTCATCTTATAAATAAAGTTCATGAACTTCCCTAAGGTCACAGAGCTATGAGCCACTGAACCTAGATCTGAGGCCACGACCGTGTGCCTCCAACGGTTGGGCTTCTGCGTTTAGCTCCAGTGCGCACGTGCCTGTGTGTATTTTCTGATCTGATGACTTGAGACACAGTCTTGTGTCAAGTCGGAATATACCCTCTGTGAGAGGAGGCAAGATTAAAGAAAAGTAGGAGGACAAGGCAAGGGACCAAATTCTTCGCTTCAAATCTCAGGCCCAACATGGGCAGGTCACCACCTCCCACCGCCTGCTCCTGGGAGCCCAGGGACCTGAGCATCTCGAGCAGATGCTGTCTGGCAGAGTCCAGAGCTCTGACCAGGCTCTGAAAAAAGCTCTCCTTCCCAGACCCACAGTGGGGAGACAATTGCCCCTACCCCCACTTCATTAGCTCACTTTTTAACAAATGAATCAGAGTTTCAGATCAAGCTCCTATAAAAACACAGGGCCACTCGGTGACTGCAAATTGCTAACAGATGTCTCTTTGGTTAGACTACAGTCCTATTCCTGCCAACGATAAAAATGAGAGGTTAGAGAACAGATCATTTTATCATCACATAAAGAAACTCAGCCAGTTGAGTGTTCATGTTGTTCAAGGGTATGTGACATGGATTTTGAAATCTCTTGGCAAAAGGACTATATTTTTATAGCTAAAGAAGACCTTGGCTATTAGAGGCAAAGTTCTGCACATCTGAATTTTATTCATTTGAAAACAGAGCAAAATAGAGTGTGTGTGTATCTGCGTCGATTACCCATTAGGGTAGGGGGATTTTCTTTTAAACTTTATTTAAATATGTTACAGACCATTCCAACATTTTTTATTGCTAAAGCTTCATCAGAACTTAAGCCATTTCCTTATTTGTTCTTATTCTATAATCATATACAATAAATTATAGCATTTCGCTAAAAAGATTTCAGCCTATATACATAGGCTGTAATTTTCCTTCTGTGAATAATGGGTAGAGCTTTACATTGCATATTTTTACTTATCAGGCTTAGAATGTGGTTATCATAAGATTTCTATTTTGAGAGTCCTTATTAGTCTGGTGAAACTCTCCTAAAAATATCAATTGTCAATAATCTTTAAAATTAATCAGCTGAGCTTATTAGGGGCAAGCTTAAGTTAGCAATTAGTCTGACCATATTATCTTTTATTGTTTAAGAAAAGCTTATCTTAAAGAACATTCCTCATATAATTATTATTGCAAAATGCGGGAAATACAAAAATCAAAAACCATACATTTGCTGAGTCAGCTCCAAACCTAGGGATGGCAGCTAAAAACATCTCGACACGTGATGAAATTCAGACCCTCAATGTTCAACATTAAACCTGAAGACAAAGGTAAACATTGTAAATTCAAGAATTTCAATGAAGTTATACTTTCTTGGCGTTGTTCAAATATTTGCTAGCTCCTTTGTAGTGGGAGACCATGAAGCCCATAGGAAAAAAAAAGATGACCCTGCTTCTGACTAGCTAGTACCAGAAACCAGAAGGCCTATAACCCTTGTTGTGGTTGGGCTGTGCATGGCCCCAAGCCATGGAAGAAGATTGCAGAGGGCCCTGGGCCTGCCCCATGTAAATGCTCCTCCTGTCTTCCTAATCTGATTCTGAGGGTTTCCCTGTCGCTCTGTGTTCACTCATGCAAATGCGAGTCTGTCTGAGATGGAACTTTCGGATGAAGAAGAATCTAAACTAAGCCAGGTTTAGCACAGCCCATTCCTCAGTTTCTCACCACACCTCATCTCCTCCTTACAGGGAGGCATCCTGGTGATACCTAAGCAAAGAGCAGGGACCTCCAGTCCGTCAACCAGTTAGCCAGGGAATCCATCAATTGGTCAATCTGTGTTTACTAAGCATCTGCCGAGTGCCCAACACTTGCTCTTGAAATACATCTCTGGAGATAGAAGATGAGTGAGCACAAAGAAAGGTCTACAGCATCACTGCAACACCCAAACAGGATCTGAGGATCTGCTGACTTAGGGCCAACAGCCTAATTTAAAAATAACCCAGAAGAGCACAATGTGAAGAAGACGTTCTGGGAAAGGCATTCTGTTCAGAGGAGAAGAAGGGTGAGTGAGCACAGTGTGTCAGGGGCAGCCCCATCCTGGAATGAGTAGGGTGGGGTTCCAGAGGGCTTCTTCTGTACTGGACAGGGCAGGGAGCACCCCTCCTCCTCTCACCAGTGGAGCCCCAGCCCCAATTCCAGGCCTTCCCTGGCTAGAGCGGATGTGGGAGGCTCTGCCCCCTGCCACATAGTAGGACCCACATGATTATCTAGGCATGAAGCCCGGCAAAGAGGCATTGCCCCCGAGCATCTAGGAAAAGTGACAGTTGACAAGATGGTCTTGAGGTGTCAACTTTAAAAACTTCATTCCAATGACTAACAGAGATGGTTTGGCTAACATTTCAGTAAGTCCTCCGACTGGACTCATTGGGACAGTGTTCAGGCATTGTCGTTGCTAACCACCACCAGAAACCTGGACCTTTAGCTTCTTGTTAGTGCAAGATGGCGGACCATGGTTTTGACTAACTGATGGTGGACCACCTGGCCTCCTGTGAGAGGGTTTGGCCTCTGGGATCATTTGGAAGGGTGAAAGGCACAATTTATTGCCCCTGTTGTTGAAAAAAGTGATCATTTTGTAGTTCTGTCACAATGTATTTTCGCATTAGCCTCCGTCTGGCCAAACTACTCCTGCATAAATAAAGAAATGTGTATGGAAAATATTACCTGGCCTCCTAAAAAAAAAAATCAATGTTGTTTATCATTTTGAGTAGATCATGTTTCCTTGAGCATCTCTTAAGCAGAGGCATAGAGAAAGTAATGTAATATGTAGAGAAATAGCACAAAAATCAGAAAGTCACCTTGATGATGTCTCCTTGCCTCTTTATGCCAAACTGAAGACTTGTTTTACTTTTCCTGTCATAGAATATGCAGGGAAAGTCTCCTTCATGTGCAAATGGAGTGTTCTTGCCCTTCCTGCCATGAACACTTGAAGAAGCAAATGACTCTCTGTATCCAGAAGAAGGCAGATCTCACGGACCATAAGTACTTCTTGAAGAAGTTAAAAGATAATGAGTTATTTCCACACATTCTCTTCCATTCCAAAAACTAGTTATTTATGGATACAGGATATAACTTGTTCTCGGGAAAAACAAACATATCAGCAGGAACAACTGTGTAGTGAAGTGTGGAGAATAATGGAAGCAAAAGTTGTTCCCAAGTAATTCACATCTAAAGCAATTATAAAATCAGGAAAAAAAAAACCCCTCAGAATTTGGGAGGGATTCCCCTTTTATTAGTTCTACACCAAAAGCAAAGGATCTGGAAGGATTATCCTTTTTTTCTTTTTAAGATTTTATTTATTTATTTGACAGAGAGAGACAGTGAGATAGGGAACACAAGCAGAGGTAGCAGAAGAGGGAGAAGCAGGCTTCCTGCTGAGCAGCCTCCTGTCCCAGGACCCTGTGATCATGACCTGAGCCAAAGGCAGATGCTTAAGGACTGAACCACCCAGGCACCCCTGGAAGGAGTAACCTTTAAAGAAAATAGAAATCCAGAAGATAATAAGACAAGTTATTCTCTACTCTAATTGAATACCAGGATTCCCACACAGATCACGATGGAAGGTACTCCCAGATTCTTAAAGACAGAACCTGAAGACTCTAGTTCATACACCTGCAGCCACTTCTCCCCTTCTGCAACACAGGTAGAGCAGAAGCAGCGTTTGATAGCAAAGGGAGGGGATCTGTGGAAACTACCTACCGCCCTACCTAAAACCAAGGGGCATTTTCCATTTTTATCCACATCGGAGCTCTTGGTCCAGTTCTGTTCCGGCCCTGAAATTGTTAGTCAAAATCAGTTTGTGGAGCAGACTTAACATGCTCTGAGTTTTGATACCCTCATGCAAGAGAGAAAAGAAGGACAGGATGAATATCTCAGGCTCAGACTTTGCATTTATTCGTTCCACGTCAGATGTGCCTAAAGATTGCCTCTGAGTGGCACAGGGTGGCTGTTTCTGGGTGTGTTTAATTTCTTGATTTCACTAACAGCTTGGATTTTTTAATAGTGCTTCTGACTCACTGCCATGTGGTTGCCTGACATGTGCCCACACACCATTTGCTCACAAGTATGTCAAAGACCGAAAACACCAAGCGCCTTGTCCTGAAAAGCCTGGGCCTGGATTACCAGGAAGCCATTCTGGCCACTCTGATACTTAGAAACTTCCCCATCTCTCAGCTCTATGTTTTAATACCAGCTGGAATCCTCCCTTACAAACATGCGAGAAGTTTTGGCATGTTGTCATGTTTGTGCGGTGAACTCTGAGTTAATGTTAGGGATTTTTTTTTTTCCCCCGAGAGCTGGAGACAGGTCCTAGGGAGGATTATCCCAAAGTCTTCTTCTCCCCTGAAGATAGCCTTTTTTGTTCCAATGGATTTTATTTTTTTTAGAGCAGTTTAGGTTCATAGCCAAACTGGTCAGAAAGTACAGAAATTGCCCATTCACCCCTGTCCCCCCATAAGCACGGCCTCCCCAGTGTCAACACCCCCACCAGATGTTATGTGTGTTACAGTTGATGGACCTACCCTGACACCTCACTATCACCTGAAGTCCAGGGTTTATATTTACTCTCACTCCTGACATTCTGCGCTATATCTCGGTTTCGACAGCTGGATGGGGACAGATCCAGACCATGGCAGGATCATAGCGAGTAGTTTCACTGCCCTAACAACCCTCTGTGAGCTGCCTGTTCTTCCCTCTCTGCCCTTAACCCCTGGCAACCACTGATCTGTGCCCTGTTTTCATAGATTTGCCTTTTCTAAAATGCCACATAATCGGAATCACACAGTGTGCGGCTTCTGAAGATCGCCTTAGTGATCTGCACTTAACTTTCCTCCATGTCTTTTCATGGCTTCAGAGCTCCTTTCTTTTTAGCTCTGAATAATATTCCATTGTCTGGATGGACCACCATTTATTTATCCATCCACCTACCGAAGGGCAAGTTGATTGCTTCCACGTGTGGGCAATTATGAATAAAGCTGCTATGAACATCTGTACAGGTTTTTGTGTGGATGTAAGTTTTCAATTTATTTACATCAATATTAAGGAGTGCGATTGCTGGATTGTATGGTAACAGTATGCTTGGTTGGCCGATCCAGTGGCCGATCCATTTTGTAGTCCCGCCAGCAGTGAAAGAGAGCTCCTGTTATTCCACATCCTCGTCAGCACTTGGTGCTGTCAGTGTTTTGAATTTTAGCCATTCTAATAGAGATGTAGTGGTATCCCGTTTTAATTTCCATTCCCCTAATAACGTAAGCTGTTTGGCATCTTCTCGTAGACGTATTTGCCCTCTATAGATCTTCTTAGGTGAGATGTCTGTCAGCCTTTTGCCCATTTTTAATAAGACTTTTTTCTTAAATTTTATTTATTTATTTGACAGAGAGAGATCACAAGAAGGCACGGGCGCACACACACACACACACACACACACACACACACACACACACGAAAGCAGGTTCCCTGCTGAGCAGAGAGCCTGATGCGGGACTCAATCCCACGACCCCCGCCTGAGATCACGACCAGAGTAGAAGGCAGAGGCTTAAGCCACTGAGTCACCCAGGTGACCTTTTAATAAGATTTTTGAAATTCAGTTCAGTTCAGTTCTTTGAAATTCAGTCTTTTGAAATTCAGTTCTTATCCTAATAGATTATAGGTGCCAGAGAGAAGCAAAGTGCTTCTTTAGTAAGACTCTGGAGGCAGACTGCCTGGATCTGAGTCCCAGATCTGCCCCTGTCCAGCTATGTACTTTGGGCAAATTACCTTGCCTATCTGTACCTCCATTTCCTTATCTGTAAAATGGAACCAGTAGTAGGAGTATGTACCTTGGAGCTTGTTATGAAAGTTACGCACATTAGTACACATCACCTACGCAGAAGAGTGCTGGGCACAGAGCGTACATTCAGCATTCAGCATGCCTCCCAGACAGAGGAAGACACTGTGGCAGCATTGGCTCCATTACCAACTCTGGGAGACCTACCAGTGGTCATGCTTATCAGCTAAGAGCATTGTTCAAGGTTGCAAATTTTCTTATCTCCATTTGCTAACTGAGGGGAGACAATGAGTCCCTGTTGCACAGCCCTGGAGCTGCAGCACAGGGTTGGATCTCAGGCCTATCCAGCTGAGCCAGGATTCCTAATTACTTCTAAACTCCCGTAAGCTATTAACTAGCATAAGTTTATCTGTTTCACTCAAAATGACGTCTGTTAGGTCAACTATATGAGCTTGCTGATGCTGGACCATTTTTGCCCTACATTTTGTCTGGTTTAGTAGGGAAAAGCTTCATCATTTAGACTATGACCCATGAAGTCTCAGGCCTCTAACTCCTAGAGGAGGACACCCGACAGCTAGACCAGGGGGTCCAGGGTTGGGGGGGAGGGTGGTTTTGTGGGGGAGACACCCACACTCTTCACTTCCCCTGCTTGGCCAAGCAGCCCCTGCCAGCCCACCCAGCTGAACACTGCGGCAGGGGTGGGGCTCAGCCTTCTGGAACTCAGGAAAACAAATCTCCTCACTATCTGAGAAGCTATGATTACTGTGCTTTCAAAACTAACTCTGAGAGCAAGAACCATCTTATTAGATATCCTATAAATAGTATTTGGCTCATAGTGAAAGCTTAATAGATATTTTAGAATTAGAAGAAAAGTCATAATAAGTCTCTTGTTTCTGGAAACAAAAGCACTCTCTGGCTCTTACTGTCCGCACTGCCCAGCTCGGACGGGGCTCTGCAATGCCGAGACACACATGGACACCACTGTCTCGTGCCAGGCTCCCTACACTGGCCAGCCCGGGGTTCTCCTGCCCTTTTCTCCAGGGAATCATAGTCCTACCTCCTTCACAAAGGAAGCCACTTTACTTCCAGCTTGGGTATTCTTACCCAAATAAGAGGAAACCCTGGCAAACTATTACATCACGTCAACAACAGCATTTCAATCGTGTGGTTGGAGAAGTAAGTGCTTTGGTATCAGCCGAGTCTCCCTACTGGCTACTGCAGCAAGATGAGCGTATCAAGCATAGTTTCTGCCTTTCTGGGCTCAAGAGTCTACTCTGTGAGCCTTGGGCTGACCCGCAGGGGCGGTTAGAGAAGGGGGCGCTGTCACTCCTGAGTGTCAAGTGGCCCGCCGAGACAATAAATTCAGAGGACATCAGGGAGATCTCTCCTGGAGTAACAGATTGTAGCTGGAACAGGAAGAGTAGGATCTGGAAGCCGGTGGGGAGATGGGCACAAGGACAACGTGAGGACGGATGTGGAGATGGGAAGGAAGGGTCACGTGGGGGAGGAGCGCTGTCTGAGGGAGAACAGGGACACGCACCCATGTGGCAGAGAGCCTCCAAGTCCTCCCAGCCGAGAAGGCCACCTGCAATTTGCACTGACGGACGAACATCAGAGCACGTCTGCAGAGCCCATGTTAATTATCGGACCCCACACCCACCATCGTGGGCACATCGCTGTCCCCGTTACAGGTGAGGACGCTGAGCTGTAAGACTCATCCACAATTCCATGGATGGGAAGAGGCAGAATCTGGACACAAACCCACGTCCAAATCCCAAGTTCTTCACATGGAGGTCCTGCTGAAGGAGACTGCCGATTGCCCTGGCCCGCGTGGAACCCACTCATAGTGATGACAGCACCCCAAGCACATCGAGTGTGTACTTTTATGATATGGCGCCACGTCTATGACTTAGATGTGACTTACACATTTGAGATGTTCTCTTTCCAATGAGCCAATACCAAATTACGGGCGTGCGACATGAAGAACTTCATGTTCCGACAGATGAGCACTGCTGAGAAAAAGCCCTCCTGGTCCTTGGTAGCCTGGGTGGCAAGGCGGTCAGGGTGAGGGAGTCACCGCCAGGAAGAGTGAAATGAAATGTCCGCACCATACCAGGATGATCAGAAGAAGGACGCTTCCCACCTCCCTGGCCTTGAGCCAGGCTTCAATTAGCAGAGTTTTTACAGGAGCCACAGAAGCGTATTAACCTTGTGACCCACGGACTCGCTCAGAAGTGGGTTCTTTCTCCACACTCCTGGCTTCTGTGGGCGACAGGTTTCATCCCTTAATACTCGTCCTGAAATGAAATATGTAAAACAGTAACCAAATCGCTGACACCAGATGTGATGCCAAATGCTCGGAATTACCCAAACAGCTGACTCAGGGCGGCCGTCCCTCCTTTTCCAGCTTCCGGCCCCGGGAAGGGACCCTGTGGGGGTGCGCTGGGCTGCAGCTGCTGCTGTCACCTGGCAGCTCCACCGGGGAACCCTGCCTTTCTGGACCTGCCAGTGGGGAGGCTATCCGGGACAGTGACCCCAGAGGCTCCCTGTCAGCTGCTCCCCTCTTGTGTAATCAGCTGTCCTCTGGGGTTTATTGCCTCCTGACAGGACTTCACAGCTGCTCCAGGAAGGATCCCCCCCCCCCTTTACTCTTTCTTCTCATTCCATTCTGCTGAGAAGTCAGATTCACCCACTAATCATTGCATCATCAGTCTTACCAGGATCCAAATGAATTTTAGAGGCAAGAGAGTCCTCTTAGATGTTACTAAATGCCGACTGCTCAGAAACAGGGCTCTGTCTTCCGTGTGTCCTCCCTCATGTGCCATCAGCACTGAATATGAAGGAGTGGGGTAGAGGGTGGGGGGGTGCTTTGCTCTGCTCAGCGCAGCTGCCTCTCTGCAAACACATCAAAGACGGCGCAATTCCACTGCTTCTCCCAGGCGCACGGTAAGTGGCATTTGAGGGAGTTTGATGGAGCGGTCGGTCGGAAGTGCTTGCATCTAATGAGATTCATTCTTCATGTGTTCCCACGTGCTGCAAGAAGGTTTTGCATTTAACAGAATTATAATGCCATAACACTCCATTTTAATTATGGCCAGTGGCAGCTGGTACCCCTATTTACAGCACCAACTTTTTGTTAATGCGATGCAATTCACATATATTTCTTCCTTCTTCAAAGACGGGAGCATGGTAGATCAATTGGCTTGTGTAGGGTTGACCTGAACACAAGGAAGGTAGTAACAAGGGCCCCAGTCTTCATGATCTGTTATCTCTTGCTACTCTCCGGGTCCTGAGACCCCAAGCTTTCCTCAAAGCCTATTGAACCTCACAGAGCCTGATCTCCTGAGGTTGTTCTTAATGTTTTGCATAAACCAGCGCCTTAGATTTGCATCAGTAGTCCTTGGGGATAAAGTCAGATCACCGCAGGAAACTGACACGTAGAAGGAATATCACCAAAATTCATTCTTTTGCTCATTCAATAAACAGATTCAGACAACAAACAATAAAGAAAGTAATGCCTAGAATGTCCAAAGGTAGTAAAAATCATGAAAAGACATAACTTTGGATAAGGGATAGAGAACGTTGGACTGAGGGTAGAATTTGCTCTTTTCTGTTACTTGGTCAGAAGACCTGATCAAAAGGCTGGCCTTGAGAAGCACTCTTTGCAGGACAGGGAGAGATGCCCAGTGACTCACACTGATACCTGGAGGAAGAGCTTCAGGACAGAAGGACCATCACAAGGGTCCCAAGACAGAAACATGCTTGGCATGTCTGGGCAAGAGCAAAGAGGCCGTGGTGGTCAGAGGTATGTGAAAACGGGGAGGGAGACTGAGGAGATGAGGTCGAAGAGTGAACAGGGACCAAATAATAGATTTCAGCCAACATGGGCTGAAATCTATTGGGCTATGGCCTGAGCCTCACAAGAGACCAGCAGGGTCCTAAGGAAAGGAGAGGAATGCCATGGTCACGTCTTATGTGCTGTTGCAATGTTGCAAAGGTGAGGGCAGAAGCTGGGAGACCAATCAGGTGGTTTGCTAGGGCTGCCATCACAATATACCACAGTCCTGATGGCTTAAACAACAGCAATTTATTTTCTTACAGTTCTGTAGGCTAGAAGTACTAGATCGAGGTGTCCGCAGACCTGGTTTCTCCTCACGCCTCTCACTGGCTTGCAGATGCGCACCTTCTCACTGTGTCCTCACATGGCCAGTCTTCTGTGCTCCCATCTCTGGTGTCTCTTCCTCCTCTTATAAGGACAGCAGTCATATTGTATTAGGACCTCATACATATGACCTCATTTAATCTTAATTCAACCTTTTCTTTAAAGGCCCTTTCTCCAAGGACAGTCACCTTGGGGTTTAGGGTTTCCACATTCGCGTTTTGAGAAGGTACAAAGGAAGTGACTAAAGTAATGCCAACAAAAGATGACCATGCTCAGACCATGGTCACACCAGTGGAGAAGAAGCTGGATTCAGAGTCTTTTTCTGAGGATTGAATTGCACAGAACCATGTTTGTACCAGTCTTCATGAGCATCAAGAATGAGTGGAAGGAAGACAATAAATTGTAAACACTGGAAAGAAGATCAAGGATCGTTGTTTCTCTTTGAACACCTCTGGTTTTTAGCCTCTTGGGACAAGGCTGTCTTTTTTGGGGAACTGAAAAGTACAATTGAAAAATCAAGAGAAAAGACATGTTAGCTTTTTACTGAAGTATAACATGGTTTCAGTGAAGCACACAAATCTTAAGTATACAGCACAATGAATTTTTCCAAATGTACACAGTCATGTAACCACCACCCAGATCAAGATGCAGAACATTTCTGGTAAACCAGAAATCCCATCATGCACTGTCCCAATCAACAACTCCCCAGAGATTACCACTATCCTGTTCTAACATCATGGATTAGTTTTTTTGTCTGTTTTTGAACCTCATACAAATGGAATGTGAATTTTTTATATGTATTGCTCTTTTCACTCAAGATAATGCATATGAGGTCCATTTGCATGTAGCTAAAGTTCATTTATTTCCACTGTTGGGTTAGTATTCCATTGTGTATGTGTACCACAATTTACTTATCTATTCTACTCCATATGGAGACTTGAGTTTTTTCATTTTTAACCATTATAAATATAAATATAGTTGCAATGAACATTCCTGTATTTGTCTCTTGTTATGCATACAAACTCAGTAGGAAAAAATTTTTTTTCAGCAAGTAAGAGATTAGCCTCTCCTCTTTCTCTCATTTAAAATCAGTCTCTTCTTCTTTTTCTGTACCGGATCCTATTTAACACAAAAACAACTACTTTAGGGCACCTCAGGCATAACTATGTTCAGAGATGCACAAGATGCACTCATCCTTGCTCAGGAGAGGCTATCGCTAAGTTTTCAGGAATTTTGCAAACTGATTGCTTATACACAGACTTTATTTCAAGTTAATTTTTATAAACTTGAATTAAGTAAAAAAAAAAAAAAAAAAAATGGAAGGAGAAGAAATTTATTCTATGAAGCCAGCATTGCCCTGACAATGAAAGCAAACATACTAGAAAACAAGAAAACTATGGACGCCTGGGTAACTCGGTGGCTAGAGCATCTGCCTTCAACTCAGGTCATGATCCCAGCCCTGGGATCAAGTCCCACATTAGGCTCCTTGCTCAGGGAGCCTACTTCTCTTTCTCCCTCCACCTGCTTATGCGGGCACATTCTGTCAAGTAAATAAATAAAATCTTTAAAAAAAGAAAAGAAAACTATAGACCAATATTCCTGATGAATCCAGATGTAGAAATCATCAACAAAATGCAGCAAATAGAATTAAATATCCACATTAAAAGGATTATGACCAGATGGAATTTGTCCCCAATACAAGAATCTCTCTCCATATGAAAATCACTTAACATGATACACCACCCTAACAGAATGAAGGAGGAAAAAATGTGATTATCTATATTGATGCAAAACAAGCCTTTGACAAAACTCAACACTCTTTCATGACAAAGATACTCAATAAAACAAAACAAAATTATCTCAACATAATGAAGGCAATTTATGAAAAGCTTACAGCAAGTAAATTCCATAGTGGAAGACCAAAAGCATTTCCTGTAAGATCAGGAACATAGATGACCATTCTCACCACTTATATTCAACACAGTGCTAGAAGTCATAACCAGTGCAATTAGGCAAGAAAAAGAAACAAAAGCATCCAAATTGGATTATCATCTGTCCACAGATGACATGATTTTATATATAGAAAACACTAAAGATTCCAAATGTATGTATGTGTACACACACACACACACACACCCTGTTAGAACTAGTAAATGAATTCAAAAAAGTTGCAGGATACAAAACCAAAACCCCAAAATCAGTGGTGTTTCTGTACAGGAACATGAATAATTCAAAAAGAAAATTAAGAAAACAATTCCATTCTCAATCTATCTTAAGAATAAAATACTTAGGAATAAATTTACCCAAAGAGGCTTAGATGCTGAAAACTACAAAATTTTGCTGAAAGAAATTTAAAATGACACAAATGGGTGAAAAGACATCCTTTGTTCATGATTGGAAATTTCAATATTGCTAAAATGTTAATATTACCTGAAGCAATCTATAGATTCGATATTAAAATCCCAATGACATTTTTTAATAGCAACATCTATCCTAAAATTCAAACTCAGGGGTTCCTGAATAGCCAAAACAATCTTGAAAAAGAAGAACCAAGTTGGAGGTCTCATACTTCCTGATTTCAAAACTTACTACAAAGTTACAGTAATTAAAACAGTATAGTACTAGCATAAAGATAGGCATATAGGCCAACGGAATAAAATAGCCCAGAAATAAACCCTTGCAAACATATCCAGTGACTTTTGGTAAGAGTGTCATTCCGTGGGAAAAGAATGATTTTTTCAAGAAGTGATATTGGGAAAAGTGGGTCTCCACCTGCAAAAGAATGAGGTTGGACACTTACCTTACACCATATGCAAAAATTTTGCACCATATGCAAAAATTAGATCCATTAAGAAAATGGATCTAAGACTAAAACTAGAAAACTATTAGAAAAAACACTTATGGGGAAGCATTTGATAGCAATGACTGTGGCAATGATTTCTTGGATGTAACCCCACAGGTTACAAAAGCAAAAATAGATAAATTGTACTACAGCAAAATTTAAAACTCCTGTGCCTCAAGGGACACACTCAAGAGTGCGAAGCCAGCCTGTGAAATGGGAGAAAACATGTGCAAACGTATATCTGATGTGAGATTGATATCTAGAATATGTAAAGAACCATATAGCTCAACAACAACAACAAAACCAAATAACCCAAATCAAAAATACAAATGAATTTTTTTTAAGATTTTATTTATTTATTTGACAGACAGAGATCACAAGTAGGCAGAGAAGCAGGCAGAGAGGGAGGGGGAAGCAGGCTCCCTGCTGAGCAGAGAGCCTGATGTGGGGCTCGATCCCAGGACCCTGAGATCATGACCTAAGCTGAAGGCAGATGCTTCAAATACAAAGGATTTAAGTAGCCATTTTTCCAAAGAAGATAAACAAATGACCAGCAAACACATAAAAAGATGCTCAACATCACTAATGATTAGGGAAATACAGGTCAAAAAACACAAAGAGATTTCACCTTGTGCCTATTAACATGTCTGCTATCCAAAAATTAGAAAATACTAAGTATGGGAGAGGATGTGGAAATTGAAACCTTTGTGCACTGTGCGTGAGGATGTGAAATGGTGTGGTGGGTGCTGCGGAAAAGTGTATGACAGCTCCAGAAAATAAAAATAAAAATATAAGATCCAGCAATTCCACCTCTGAGTATCCAAGAGAATTGAAAGCAGGATCTGGAAAAGGTATTTTACATCCATGATAATAACAATATTATTCACAATAGCTGAAAGGTGGAAGCAACCCAAATGTCCATCTGTAGATGAATGGATAGAAAAATGTAGCCTATACGTACAACGGAATATTATTCAGCCTTAAAAAGGAAGGAAACCCTGTCGCATGCTACCTCATGGAGGAATTTTGAGGACATTTTGCTAATTGAGATAAGTCATCACAAAAAAGACAAATACTGTGTGATTCCACTTTTATGAGATATCTAGATTGATCGAACTCAGAAATAGGTCTTCTCTCCCCTAAACTGTAGGTAAGCTTCGAAAGGGTGAGAACATTCTCTTTAGTTCACAGCCTTATTCCTCGTACCTAGAAAGTCCTGGCACTCTACAAGTGGACACTCAGGAGTAAATGTCCTATGAACAAATGAAACTTCAGGTTCATGAACTCACTGCCCACTGAGCATATACTCTGCTGCCTGTATCCTTACATGTCTGAACACTACACATGATGCTGATTGTACTGAACGTGGCACACACTCATGGGAATCAGAACCGGCCTGCTGGGAGCTCCTAGGATGACCCAACCAGCCCCCTGAAGTCTTGCTGGGAGCCACTGGAGAAAGGCACTGAGTTCACCAGCTGAGAAGCACTGTCCTCTGCAGGAAAAGCCTCATTGCAGAGACAACTTGCTTTGCAAAACTGTCTTTTTTGTTTTTGTTTTTAAAGATTCTATTTATTTAATTGACAGAGAGAGGGAGACAGCAAGAGAGGAAACACAAGCAGGGGGAATGGGAGAGGGAGAAGCAGGTTTCCTGCTGAGCAGGGAGCCCAATGCAGGGCTGAATCCCAGGACCCTGGGATCATGACCTGAGCCAAAGGCAGATGCTTGACGACTGAGCCACCCAGGATCCTGTAAAGCTTTTAAAAAGTGTTTTAAAGAAAGGGTAGAGAATGGGACTCCTGGGTGGCTCGGTCAATTAAGCATCTGCCTTTGGCTCAGATCATGATCCCAGGGTCCTGGGATGGAGTCTTGCATCAGGATCCTGGCTCCACTAGGAGCCTGCTTCTTCCTCTTCCTCTGCCTGCCATTCTTCCTGCTTGTCCTCTCTCTCTGGGTCTGCCTCTTTGATACACAAATAAATAGAATCTTAAAAAAGAAAAGAAAAGAAAGGATAAAGGGGTGTCTGGGGGTCTCAATCGTTAAGCACCTGCCTTCAGCTCAGGTCATGATCCCAGGATCCTGGGATTGAGTCCCACGTTGTGTTCCCTGCTCAGTGGAAAGCCTGCTTCTCCCTCTCCCTCTCCCACGCCCCCTGCTTGTGTACCCTCTCTGTGTCTCTCTGTCAAATAAATAAAATCTTTAAAAAATAAAAATAAAAAACTTAAAAAGGGATACAGGAGTTAAAAAAAATTAATCATCATCCTCTAGGTGCCATGTGTCAAAGCCAAGATTCTTCCCTGTTTATTTTCCTGTTGTGTGTTTCAGATCAGCAGAGCAGGGTCATTATTGTCACTCAAGAAACCGCCACTGGCCAAAGAGCCATCAGGTTAAGGCAAATAATACTGACCCTATTTATTTCTACGCTTGGGAGAATCCAACAGCTAGACACAATGAGAGTGGATAGTTTTTGAAAATACGGCAGGCACCATGCAATTAAACTTTATATATAAATTCTGAAGGAAATAGGGGTCGTATGTCTAAATTTCTTTATAGGAGATTAAGTGGAAAACCAATATCTTATTATAGTAGCTGAAAACAGCCCGCAGGTTTTATTAGGCAGAATCATAATATCCTAGAACTTGAGCCAAGGCAATTGTACTGAACCACCCCTGCTTTTCTGTCTTCAGTACCCAGAATTTATTTCCTTCAAGCTAAAGAAGATCAAGATGGAGATGACACTTTTAAGAGCAAACAGACGAGCGGCTGGATTCTGCTCAGACTGAACTAGAACCGACAGACTCTTTCAAACAGTGAGTTACATCACAGGAACAGCGGCCTTTCTAGGAATTTTCCAGTCCTGTGTTTGACGTTGCAGAGACGCTAGGCAAAATCAAGCAAGGAAATTATCCTTAGGAAGACCCCCCCCCCCCGCAGTGAGGTCTTCCAGGGTGTCTTGCCCCACCCAACAATTAACTTGTCTCCCTATTACTGCACTTCACGTGGGAACAGACGGCTTTCCCCAACCCCCACCAGCCAGTGGGCGTTTCCTGCTCCCTTCCCCGCTTCTTCAGGTGACAGCTGGAGAATGTCATCTCTGAATCTAGGACTAACAAAAGCTGCCTGTTTCACATTACCTCAGAGAAAGACTTTCAATGGAAGTCTCCACACTTGATGGGAGTATGGCTAGGGGATAAGGGACAGGTAGGCTTGGAAGCCGCTGAAATCTGGAGAGCGGCCTTGTCCTGTGGTGCTGAAGAGCATTGAGGCGGGAAGGCTTGACAGACGGTGGAGAGGCCTGGAAAAGGGACAGAGGGCACTTGCTTTTCAGTTTTCTGCTAGGATTCATTTGAAACAGTCGAACCAGCCAGAAAAGACATTTGCTATCCCGCTAGCTCCTCAGAGCAGACCTGATGGTGATGAAGCTGCCCCTTTCTAAAAATTCCATCAGCCGTCCCCGGGAAGTAGACAGCGAGACAGCTGTATCTGGGAGGACTGGCCTTTCCCCTGAGCAGTTTCCAAGTTCAATAGGTTTGCAACCTTCCCCTTTTCAATGCATGCACTGGAGGCACACATTTGTGGTAACTGCGCTTTTCATAGTTCTTGGTCTCTAGGCTGTCCTGTGGACCAGTCCTAATGATATGAACTGTCCGCGTGGGCATGGCACAAAGCCGGTCACACCTTAACTCACTGCAGCTGTTTTCAGTTCTGTACAGATAAGGCAGGCAAGGGCAGATGAGGCCATTTTTCCTTCCTTGGCCCCAACAGATGCGGCCTGTGGGGTGATTGTGGGAGCTCGGAGCAGCCCGCAGCACCAAAGAGTCGAAAGGTATATCCTAACATCCGGTGATGCTTGCAGACGACACCAAGACTGAGCTCCTCCTTCCTTGGGCTCCCTGTCCTTGGGCTGAACTTCTAGCACCAGGGACACAGTCTAGAACTTATACAGACCTTTCAGAATGCCTGGAAACCCAGCATAAGGACGCATCCACCATAGGGATAGCCGCCCAAAGAACAAAGTAGATCTACTGCCCTCCTTTTACAGCTGGGGAAACTGCGGTAGGCAGAGAGAGCACTGGTGGGGGTGACAATGATGACAAATAGCAAAAATCCCTTTGAGGGACGGGTGACTTCTGGCCATAGGTGTCCTAGAGACACAGGCTCTACTTCTGCCCCAACGCCTCAGCGTCTCCTCCAGCTCTGCCCCCACAAACCTCTTGAACACGCAAGCCTTATTTGTCAATTTTTGAAGGCTCCTTTAGCTGTTTTATTATTCTTGTTCTTAGGTGCTACCTTTTTTCTTCATTTCCTGCCCTGCAGGGTCAGGCCAGAATAAGCTCCTGGGACCCAGCCCAGGGCAAAGCCTAGGACCCTGATAAGTTGTTGGGGAGGAAACAGTGGCTGCAGAGGTGGATAAAGTTAGGGGTTTCCTGATCTGAGGTCCTGATGTCCTTCTTTTGTTCAACTGCCTTAAAAATGGAGGTGAGGATAAGCTCTCAAGAGAGCCATACTTTGCAGAGAAGTGTAACCTTCCCTATAATGGGCCCATGACTTCCATGAATGTGAGTGTCCTCCCTGGTAATGAAATAAGCTTTTCCCCCTCTATGCTGAGATCCCCATTTAGCTGGGGCCTTCTCATCCCTCTAGTTTCAGTCCAATTTTAAACTGAAGGTGTTAGTTTAGATGACTGGTGTAAGGCTTTATAAAGGCAGGCTGTCCATCAGTCCCTGCCCATCAGTCCCTGTACACAGAGGCACTCAGCACCCCTGCAGGGAGTAAAGGGTGAGTGTGTCCTTAAAAGATATGTCGCCAAGAGGGACTCAAGTCAGTTATCATGATCCAAGTAAGCATTCTGTTGTTGTGGGGAGGTTTATTTTAACCCTTCTTGTGAAATTTTTATTTATTTTTATTTTTTCAGCTGAGAACTAGAGAACTACAAGAATTAGTTTGGCTCTAAAGGGAAAACTAGAAACAACAAGAAGGGTCTCACAGGTAGGTAATCTTGCTGCAATGTAATCATAGTGATGCTTTGAGTCTACTTTCATCCCCTAGGTGTCCAGATTAAGAAGAGTGATTGGGACAAGAGAACAACCAGTTGGACATAAATTTGAATCTGCAATTTGGGAGGAACACATCTCTGAAATTGCAGAGCACCACATGTCGGTCAATTAGGTTTAGTTCTTCCAACAAAACTGACTTTAGAGCGCTTTGCCCCCTATTCAGACAAATGAGCTTATTTCTAGAGCCTTAGGATGAAGCAGAAGTCACACTTGTAAGCGTTTATTCTTTTATTTATTAAACCCATTTTTAGTCCCTGTAATGTTCCAGAATATGCAAGTGACCCAGGACACGAACAAAGTACACAGAGTAATCAGAGGAACAGATATTAAACAAAAGTTACATAAATTAGAATTGCAAAATATGATAAGGGCTATCAACAACAACAAAAAAAGCAAAAGATATGCTAGAGATTAGATGGGTTTTGGGTGTGGGGCTTAGCAGAGGAGTTAGGAACAGTTCCGGACATTTAAGTTGAAACCTGAAGGATGAGCAGCCACTGGCCAGGTACAGAATGTAGAGATGAGAGCCCCAGGCCTATGCAAAGTCCTTAGGGTGTGTTGAGTGTGTTGAGGAACCAGGTATGCCTTGAGCATGAGAAAGTGGCTAAGGGAGAGGCTGCATACACAGGAAGAGAAGACATTCAGTCCATGAGATACTAATGAAGAATTTGGTGTTTCATTTCTTTTTTTTTTTTTTTTTAAGATTTTATCTTTTTATTTGACAGACAGAGATCACAAGTAGGTAAAGAGGCAGGCAGAGAGAGAGAGGAGGAAGCAGGGTCCCTGCTGAGCAGGGAGCCCCATGCGGGGCTCCATCCCAGGACACTGGGATCATGACCTGAGCCGAAGGCAGAGGCTTTAACCCACTGAGCCACCCAGATGCCCCTGGTGTTTCATTTCTAACGCAATGGGGATCTCTTAAGGTTTTAAGGGGTGTGGCATGATTAGATGTGCTTCCCAAGTCATTTCTCTGGTTACTTTGTGAATGAGAGTAGATGGCGAATGAAGTTGGGAAGAGAGACCAGGAGGGGACTGAGTTAGGATGCTAATGCTGTAGTCCAGGCCAAACATGGTTTCTTGGAGTCCATGGTGGCAGTGGAAATGGGTGTAACATTGATTTTGGAGGTGGAATCTGCAGGACTTGTGAATGAACTGGATAAGAGGGAAAGGAAAATGTTAAGAACAGCTCCTTCGCCGATGTCATGAGAAATGGGGAGCAGCCTGCCGGGTGAGGGAGAGACAAGGAGCAAAATGTGGAACATGCCAAGTTGGAAACATCTACGAGATATGCAAGTAGAGAGTGGAGGGGGCAGCTGGTTGTGTGACCCTGGGCCTTAAAGAAGAGATCTGGGGGACACCCATTTGTGTCTTGACAGTACACGGATGGCGTCCGAAGCCAAAGGAGCAGATCCGTTCACTGGGGGATGAGAGTGCAAGGGCACGCGCAAAGGCCTGGGGCCCGGTTGTGGGAAGCGGCTGCCGAGAATCAGCGGGGTGGGAGTGGGCAGAGCCACAGAAGGCCACTGCCTCAGACACAGAAGGAGGGAAGGGGAGGGAGCAGAAATCCAGCAAGGAGAGGACACCCCCACCGAGTGACACAGTCACTCAAGAGGAACCTGGAAAAGTGTCCATTGCGTTGAGCCATGTGGTGGTCTCTGGTGAGTGTATTCAGGTGTCCCTGTCATGGGGCCGGTGTGGGAAGCTCTAGACTACGAGGAAAGGGGGACAGCCGCCTCCAGAAACATTTGTTTGTAAAGGGGTGAAGGAGGGAGCTGGAGGGAGAGTCTCAAAAGGGTGGGAGATAAGACTGCGCGCTTGCCATGTTGAGGGACTTCTCAAGGATGCGCTTAAGACTGGGATACGGGCTTGGCTCGTCTGGAGAAGCCTGGTCTAATCCCAGCCTTGTCTGTACCATAGGGCGTGACATCTTGTCAGCAGGACGGAATCTGATTAAAGCACCATCATGGTCCTGGGGTTTGGTGCTGTGGCAGGTGCTCTGGTCACCAAGGCCTTGGCCGCACATCTGACTTTTATGTTTCACCCCCGCTGCCCTGTCAGCTGCTAGACGCTGTCAGCTCCATTTTCAACGTTTCACTTTTCTCTAGTCCCCGCCATGATCAGTGCCTGGGTAAGGTGAGCACCCACGGAGACTCCAGGCTCCCCTTCCTGCTGGCCGTGCCCAGCTCAGCTCTCAGCTTGGCTCCAGCGCTCAGAGGAAAACACACTCATGTGGCCGAATTCCTCAGTTGGCAAGAATGGCAAGGTACTTTCACAGAAATTCTGAGTCCTACAGACAGTTTTGAACTATAATACATTGTGGTATCTACTACCAGCAAAGGAGACTGGCGACCCTTTACTTTGTTGAAAGAAAAAAATCAATGGAGTCTCTTAGAAAAAGGATATCCCCAAGAATCCTGACTTTTTAGAGGCTAAGACGTGGTCAAAGGTAGGAAATGAGAGCTTCCAAGAAACTGTTGGAAGACCTGTTCTAAGACAGAGATTCTAAACTATGTTCTTGAAACCTTCAGAAGAAAATCTGAATTCATATCTATCCAAACTTCTTTTGCTTTAAGCGAAACATCCAGATCTTTCCCTTGCGCCATAGATCCATTTCTTATTCTGCCCTTTCTCTAACACCAGCACTGAACGTGGGCCCAGAGCAAGCCGAGATGATGTTCTGACTGAGGCTCACCACCGCCTCCTCAGAGCCCGCCCGCTGGGTGTAGACAGCTTCCAAGACAAGGAGCGGAGCGCCCTCCCGGCTCCCCTGGGCATGCGCAGAGGCAGACAGAGACAAAGGCCAAAACTGACCTCTCACTTCAGCTATGTGCATTAGCCACAAATCAAACATTTTGGAGGGGAGAGGAGCCTTCTCTTAAAACACGTAGGTAGGAACAAATGTTTTAATAAAATACTAGGCTGAACAGACCAATTTCCGTTGAAACTGGTCCTCAATCTTTCAAAACCACTCTGCTATTGAAGCACGGGCTTCCTCCAGCCTAACTCGAGTCTGCTGGAGGAGGTGAGCAAATGCAGGGAGGTCAGGGCCTGGGGCGGCAGCAGCCTCCAGAGGTCCCCGCTGGTGGGGAGAGGACACACTCCGGGCATCTCGGGACTGGCACACCATCCCAAGACTCTAATTCAATTTGCAATCTGGAGAAGATTTTCAAAGATTGAGCTGTATGCTGTTTTTCATTTTTAGGGCTTTGGAAACGTGCTTGGAATTTTATAAAAGACAGACAAGCCTCTAGGCTATGAGTGATGCCACACAGGGCTTTCCCCCCGGAGGCTTGGGGCTTGTCCAGGATAATGCGTGAAACAGGACTTACGACACCATCATTCACACACTGGAGTCTTCTTTAAAGTGTAATCCAAGAGATAATTTTTCACCTAATTTAAGTCATTACTTGATTAAGTAATGAACACTTGATCGAGAGATAGGTCTGAGAGTAGGTAGCAATAACAACGTCATCGAGAAATAGGAAAAGCCTCCTTCAGCAGCTTGAGCAGACACATGCTCCGTTAGGGACATGAGCGATGGCGATTCTGTGCGTGAAGGAGACTGGTATAAACATGCCATGATTTAATCATTTCTTCTCTTTTCACAAAAAGGGTTTAAATTAGTGAATTTTAAATGTGGTATTATACTTTCCAGTGTGTGTTGTGTGTGTGTGTGTGTGTGTGTGTATGTATGCCAGCAGGTAGGTAAGTAGATGAAAGTAAATTTAGGGGTGCCTGGGTGGTTCAGTTGGTTGAGCGACTGCCTTCGGCTCGGGTCATGATCCTGGAGTCCCAGGATAGAGTCCCGCATCGGGCTCCCTGCTTGGCACGTAGTCTGCTTTTCCTGCTGACCTCTCTTCTCTCATGCGCTCGCTCTCTCTCTCTCAAATAAATAAATAAAATCTTTTAAAAAAAAGTAAGTAAATTTAATTTTTTTTTAAAAAGTCTCCTTTTTTCTGTGTTTTTTTTTTAAGTTTTTTTTTGTTTTGTTTTGTTTTTTAATTCATGAGAGATAGGCAGAGGCAGAGGGAGAACTAGGCTACTTGCAGAGTGGGGATACTGATGCGAGACTCAATCCCAGGACCCTGGATCATGACCTGAGCCGAAGGCAGATGCTTAACGACTGAGCCACCCAGGCACCCCTAAAAAGTCTTTTACTTGCTGGGTTGTTCTTGGTTACTGTAACAAACAGATTGAGGAAATTTGTCTTTGAGAAAAATATTGTAAAGGCTATATCCATCTGAGGGAATATAAAGCTTAATTCACTGTAGATAAGATTTAAAAATACATATATACTTTTATTAACTATGGTTACTGCTATATGCTTCTTCATATATTCCTTTAGATATACTTCCAAAGTTTAATTTTTTTGCCCCAAGCAGGTATTTGAAAATGGCATTGTACTTGTAAATTTTGAAATAAAAATGGTGTTTTGAGACAGATATGATATTTCTCTCATAAATGGTGGTCATATATTATAGGAGTGTAAGACAGAACACGTGAAGAGAACTAAGGCAAAAAAGAGAAAATATAAAGTAAAAAGGTTAAGAGTAGGTTGTTTGAGCAACTTGAGAGAACACCTTTCTGAGCATCCTAAACAATCTGGATATTTATTCAGTTACAGGTTGTCCTCAGCAATTATTTAGAGCTAATTTCTATAGAGCCATTTCTAGGCTACTTTCGTTTTAGTCATTTGGCGCTAATAGAAGGTCTAAAAAATTTTAAGTCACATTGTTCCTTCACTTCATTCAACTGAAAAGTGAGATTTGCGCATGCAAAATTCTGAACTCCTTGCACTATAAAATTGTTTAGGAAGACGCGAGACTAGAGCTGCCATTGGAAGTTTGAGAATGAAGCCAACACAGTTTCATTGTTTGCTGATGTCACTGGAGAGGATGCATCAGGTCAGGATGGATATTTCCATTATTTAGGTTAATTACTACTGTTCCCCTTTCCTGTGTGCTTTTACATAAATAGTTTAGTTGTCCCACTGGCAAACCCAAAATACTTGGAATTGTTGACTTTCAGATGAATGGTTGCATATTGTTTATGATACACATACAGTGTTCCTTAAAGTTAGGATGCACAGACGGCCGGCAATACTGCCCGTCCCTTGCCTCTTGCTCTGTCACTCTGAGGGAGTCATCTCCAACTACTTCCAGCTCTCAGTTCATTCGATCTCCATTCTCTTTCTTCTCAGACACCAGCAAGGAGCTTGACGATGACAAGCTCAAGTCTATTGCTGATGTCCCCGGGCCATGAAGAAAAAGATGATAAATACTTTACACTCATGTCACCCCGTCTGTCAGTATAGCCTACAGCAGATAGTACCAATAAGTCACAACTTTCTTCTTCCCCGAACCTAGAAATTCTTAATGTAGTGCTTCAAGAGGCCATCGCCAATTAATACCAGGAAATACAGAAAGGAAAACTTATTATCTGCCCTTCACTTGATTAAAATTCCCAGCACATGGGGGGCGCCTGGGTGGCTCAGTGGGTTAAAGCCTCTGCCTTCGGCTCAGGTCATGGTCTTAGGGTCCTGGGATCGAGCCCTGCATCGGGCTCTCTGCTCAGCAGGGAGCTAGCTTCCTTCTCTCTCTCTGCCTGCTTCTCTGCCTACTTGTGATCTCTCTCTGTCAAATAAATAAAATTTTAAAAAAATAAAATAAAATTCCCAGCACATGGTACTTCAGACACTCAGTCCTCCACTTAGTGCTTTACCCTTGCAACCAGACCTAAGGCCTCAACTGTGTAATTTACTTCACTTAGTAGCTCCACCCCTTCCATTTCTCAAGAGGAATTTTCTGGGCTTGACTTCCGGAGCACACCAGCCCCTTCCCCGCACTGTCCCTGAGAAATCCTGTGCTGGTGTTGCCCTCCTCCTCAGAGGGGCAACGTGACCAGGGCTGTGTGGTGTGGCCGACGCTGGGAATTTGCATTCCAGCTTCATTCTACTGCGCCTCCTTTACCGGAAGCCAGAAGAAGAAAGGACATTTCCCATGCTTCCTAGGAGCTAGGGTTTTAAATGAGATTTACGTTCTGCTGATTAGATGCACTCTGGCAAGACTTGAATTAAGAATGGAGTTACCTGGGGGTGGAGGAGGGGGCAAGTCCCCCAGAGCAGATGGCTTCCTGGTGGGGAGTGACAATGGCCCCTGGCTGGGGTTAGCTGAGCCAGCCTTGGAGCTAGAAGCTCAGTTTAGAGTCTGCTTCTTTCAGCCGTCTAATATTCTGTAATAAATCCCTTCTGCTTCACCCCCAACAGCACATGATGGAAGCAAGGTACAGGCATGGGATACCTCTCAATCATCTTCCTGTTGGTTCTTCCCTCTGATCTGGCTCCACTCAGAAATTATTAGATCATAAAAAGTGAAAGTGCTGGGCCACACCAGGCAGCCTCGTTATCATAGGTGGGGAAGGAAATATGGTAAGTCTTTGGCAGCCAGTAGCCAGAGGATAGAACACAGAAGGCTATTTAGATAACTTATTTTGATCACTGTAGAGAAATCATTGTTTGTTTGTTTTTTAATGGGAAAATTTATTTGTAGCAGAGGAAGAAAAAAATATGATAATGATAATCTTAAGAGCCACAGGAATACTTTATATACTTGCTGAATATTTATGTTGAAAATTCTTTTCTCACTATGTTCCTCCCAACATATGACCACCACTACCCAGCAAACCTTAGGCAGAAGAAGCTAAAAGACACATGAGACAATGCTCTTAACCCCGTAAGAGAACCTCAGCAGAATAAATATCCGTTGTCTACCAGAAAACTGGGTGCAGATGAGTTTAGTGAGGAGAGAGATGTTTTTCTTCTGAAAAGAGGCTAGAAAGGGGAGGAGGAGTAATTTTACAGTGGAGTAACCTGCTACTCACAAACCACCCTCTGCCATATGATCAAAGGTCCACACCAACAGCCATAATTCATGTCGGTGGTATGTACCCTTGATGTGATGTGATGAGAATGGCCCTTGACCTTCCTCCCAAAACCTGTAACCCCAGGTTAATCACAAGAAAACTATTAGACAAATCCCAATAGAAGGGCATTCTACAAAATGCCAGGCCAATACTCCTTAAAACTTGTCAAGGCCATGAAAAGCAAGGAAAGTCAGAGAAACTGGCTCAGCCAAAGAAACCTAAGAAGACATGACAGTAAATATCATAGGGTATCTGGATTGAGTCCTGGAACAGAAAAAAAGACATTGTTTTAAAATGATGTGTGGACTTTAGTTAAGAATTACATATCAATATCAATATGTCATTTGTGAAAAAAACCAGCATATTAATGTAAGATGTTAATTATAGAGGAAACTAGGCTTACAGTGCCCAGAACCCTAGGTGCTATCCTTGCAACAGTTCTATAAATTGAAAACTTTCTCAATAAAAGGTTTATTGAGAAGAAAAAAGAGAGAGATTTACAGCTATTGTCATAAAAGGAAGCTTTACTAAAGAGGCCAGAATAAGCCAGTGCCAGGATGTTCAAACTCTGAGCAACTGGCTATTATTTTCATTGAATTGTTATGACAACGGCAAGCTTGAAGATGCCTTGAAAACATCAAGAGAGTTAAAAAGCAAAAGTGTAGTTTCATTGCTCACTAATTCTGGATGCACCATTGACTTAGTGATGCTGGCACATTCCAGTGTACTCTTTGTCTGTATCAGTACCTATCAATGATGTTCCTTTATTTCGATTACTGTCACTAGGCTTTATTTATTATTGTTTTTATTTATTTATTTTTAAAGATTTTATTTATTTACGTACTTGACAGAGAGAGACACAGTGAGAGAGGGAACACAAGCAAGGGGGAGTGAGAGAGGGAGAAGCAGGCTTCCCACTGAGCAGGGAGCCTGATTCGGGACTCCATCCCACAACCCTGGGATCATGACCTGAGCTGAAGGCAGACATTTAACCAACTGAGCCTCCCAGGCACCCCTGTCACTAATTTATTTATTTATTTTTTTAATTTTATTTTTATTTATTTATTTTTTGATCTTATATTTTATTTATTTTTTTATTTTATTTTTATTTATTTATTTTTTTAAAAAAGATTTTATTTATTTATTTGATGGAGTGAGATCACAAGTAGGCAGAGAGGCAGGCAGAGACAGAGGGAACTCCCCGCTGAGCAGAGAGCCGGATGCGGGACTTGATCCCAGGACCCCGAGATTATGACCTGAGCTGAAGGCAGCAGCTTAACCCACTGAGCCAGCCAGGTGCCCCTGTCACTAGGTTTTAAATGGAAATGTGTATACTCATGTGCACACACATTTAGTGTAATGGATGACATAGATCTACATCATCTCTGGTATCACTTCTGTGTATCCATGCTCAGTAGAAACTGGAAGGGGCATATGAAGATTTTCTTATTTATGGACATCTTTTAAAAACTTGGCTAAGAGGGGCACCTGGATGGCTTAGTCACTTAAGTGTCTGCCTTCAGCTCAGGTCATGATCCCAGGGTCCTGGGATTGAGTCCCACATCAGGCTTCCTGCTCAGAGGGGAGCCTGGTTCTCCCTCTGCCTCTTCTCCTTCTCCCCTACTCATGCTCTCTCTCTCTCTCTCTCTGTTTCTCTCTCTCAAATAAATCAATTGTTTAAAAAAAAATATATATATATGTATATACATATGTATATATATTTGGCTGAGAAATTAACCCTCACACAAAAATGAGGCCCGTGCAGATATTATGCTTCCTCATGTAGAACCCATACATACATACATACATTCTGGGATCTCCATCTTATTAGGTAATCATAAAATACTTTATCAACTCAATCTCCTTCCAGCTCACCAAGCTTGCACTGGCTGAGATTAAATCAATGCTTACAGTATTGCATGCCATGAAATTAAAAAGTTTGAGTTTATGTTTAACTCACCTGGGAAAGGTACAGTATCTTGATACTTAAAAATTCCAGTCAGTAAAAGCAGAGTGGAGAGACAGCTGGTATTCTTTCCAGAAACTTTAGTTGAAAAAAATGCCCTTGAAGGCAAGGTCAGTCTGCAGCTGTTGGCCCAGCCCTGCCTGAAATAGCATTGACTGGAGTCAAAAACATGAATATCTACATAGAACAGAAGGGAGAGTAGACAAGGAGAAGGGGCTAGATATTGAATCCGTCCATAAAGCACAGCATACTGGGTGTGTTTGTTTCACTACCCCCCAAGAAACGTAAAACAGGCACCCTTTAAGTCTTAGGTGACAGACTTACAGAGATTAAGTTGATGGAAGCTGACTGCTCAGTAGGGACAAAGTCAAGAGTCAAACCTGGGTCTGTCTGAGTCCACAACCCCTGAAACTAAAAACCAGGAGCTTTCCCGCCATGTTGGCTCTCACCAGGCTCTGGCCTCAATGTGGGGGCTTAATAGCCCTTGTTTGATGAGAAGGATTTCTGCCTCTGTTCAAAAAAGTATCTTTTCTATCAAAGGCTTTGGCGGATCTCCACAGAAGCCTGCATTTCCATCTTTGCAGCTCTCCTGTCCTAAAAGTCCCGCTCAGAAGTCTACAGTGAGCTTTCTGGTGGGCTGAACAAGGCTGAGCCCTGAAGTCCCTCTCGCTGATGTGGATGGCAAAGCAGCAAGCAAGGTGTAGTTCTTAATTACTCCACAGATAATTGCACAATGTGTGTGTGCCTTGCAGACCTGGTCTCGAGCCATGTAGATACGTGCAGAAGGAAGAGTCTTTGCATGATGGGATCTGCCACGGCCTGCATGAGTCCTGCCACCCCAAAGGGGATGATTGCAGATAACTGGATCCGCAGCCCCGGAGCTGTGTTTGCCAGTCACACATGGACGGAGCCCTCAGAGAGTGAGAACCGAAGGATCTTCAAAGGCTGGAATAAGAACCCGTCGGACAATGTTTATTTGTTTTAAATGTTTGTAATCCATCTGCAGATGGAGCACGGCAGATTTCATTGTGTTTCTAGAATGGAACATGGATGTGAAGCATGACTACATAAAATGAAAACAAAAGCCTAGAGGGGAGAGGCGGTGGAGGGTAGGGTCGAGAGGTGGAAGAAAGCCCTGCGCCTTTTCATGAAGCCCCTCCGTGCTGTTGGGATTTTTAAACCAAATGCATGTGACAGGGACACCTGGGTGGCTCAGCTGGTTTAAGCGTCTGCCCGAATTCGGCTCAGGTCATGATCCCAGGGTCCTGCCATCCAGCCCTGCATCGGGCTCCCTGCTCAGCAGGAAGCCGGCTTCTTCCTCTCCCACTCCCCGGGGTTGTGTTCTCTCTGTCTCTCTCTGTCAAATAAATAAATAAAATCTTTTTAAAAATGCATGTGACAAATTTAAGTAATATAGCAAAGACGTGAAACAAATCATTTATATCCACCCAGTGTCCCATATGAAGGGACAGAAAGCAGAGTCTGGTGGGGGTATCCAAAAAGTCTAGATGTGAAGTGCTTTCTGTTTCTCACAGAGACAGAGACAATATAAGCATCCATTATGCTTTTCTCTTATTCCCTTTCACTGAAGTTTTGAGATCACCAATTACTTAACAACCTATTTTAAAAATGGGTAGAGGCGGGGCGCCTGGGTGGCTCAGTCAGTGAAGCCTCTGCCTTCAGCTCAGGTCAGGATCTCCAGGTCTTGGGATGAAGTCCCTGTTGGGCTTCCTGCTCACTGGGAGTCTGCTTCTCTCTCTGCCTCTGTCCCCACCGGTGCCTCTTGAATGTGCCTGTGCAGTCTCTCACTCTCTCAAATACATCTTTTTTAAAAAAGTGCGTCCAGGCATTCGTCCAGAGCACCATGTTTGAAGGGGAGAACTGGTGTCAACGAGCCCTGGAGTCTGGCAGAAAGCAGGCTCGGGTCGGGCCTCTCCATAACCAGCTCCAATCGGGAACGCGGGAAGCAGCATGGCTTAGGGCACTGGGCGCACTGGGCCCTCCCGCCGTCGGGGTTTATTCCTGAGCTGAAGGAAGGAAGCGCAGCCTCCCTTCCCCCCTCCCCCTGCCCTGCTAGACAAGGGGGGGCGGGGCGGCGGACCCTCCCTGCTGAAGGTCAGGCGGCTTAGCAGAGGTCAGGCTCTTGCCATTTCTTGTCAGAAAGAGTATGTTTTGTGACCTTACACAAATTTCAGTCTGCTTTGTAGAAGCTTTTCCTGGGAGGGAGGATTCTGAAGCAGAAAGTGTCCGTGGTCTCTGCAAGAGACACGGGAACGTTGTGTTCCCGTAAGAGCTCCTGGCCCCAGCCCTGAGCTGTCAGGCGTCTTGGGGTTGGGGGGGCTGCAAGGGGAAGATGAAGTAGCGGGGACACCCCAGGGCCTGGGAAAGTGTGCTCAGCAGGCCCGCGGCGGGGCCTCAAAGGACAGAGAAACAGTCACTCTGCTGGGTCGTTTTCCTTTTTCCTTACAGGGGAGACCAAGGAGACTGTTGGATCCCCACCTATGGTTTTTCCAAGAGGTATTCCAACACCAGAAGAATGGAAATTTCCCACGTTCCAAAGAACACTTCCCTGGTACCAGGTGGAAGGTAAAAAGCCTGAGTTTTTTTCCAAGTGAACTAAAGATGCCCAACAAATTTGTCTTTCAAAGTATCCTTTAGGAGCACCTGCATGGCTCAGTTGGTTGAGAGTCTGCCTTTCCCTCCAGGTCTTGGGATGGAGTCCCGGTCTCAGGTCATAGTCCCAGGGTCCTGGTATCCCATATTGGGTTCCTGCTCAGCCGGGAGCCTGCTTTTCTCCCTCTCTCTCTCTCTCTTCGTGCTGCTCTGCCTGCTTGTTCTCAATCTCTGTCTCTGATAAACAAACAAACAAACAAACAAATAAATAAAATATATATATTTTTAAGTATCCTTTAATGCTCCCAACCTATGCTCTTAAAAAATACCATTCCAATGTTATTTTCCCTTAAGATTTATAAATACAGCATTCAAGGCTGTTTTTTTCCTTGTAGGACTTGGCCTGCCAGGAAGATTCTGTGCTCCTGGGTGACCCTGGGGCTCGGACTGCCTGGATTCAGCCAGTTGTGGGTCTAATTACGTATGGGGCTAATTTTTAAAGTAAAAATCTTTGCTTAGAGGCAGTTATGTAAATAAAAACTGCTTTATTTCAAAAGGTTGAGTTTTCTGAAAGAAAATGTGAAGACTCATCCTTTATGTATTTATTCAATGAATATTTTATGGGCGGCACTCCACGGCAGGCTTAGTCTCAGGGTGGCACGTTAATGAACAACTCAGAAAACCGTTCCTACCCTCCTGAAACTTGTGTTCTCATCTTCTCGTGGCAGAAGACAGACAATAAACAAGCAAACAAGCCAACCATATATGGTGTTAGATGGTGACAGTGCCGTGAAGAAAATAAGGCAGGGAAAAGGATAGGGTATGTGTTGGGGGCTGGGGAGGCTGCTGCTCCAAATGGAGGGCCAGGGAAAGCCTCGCAGAGAGGCCGACGTTCGAGCCAAGACCTGAAAGTCTTGCAGAGCCTTGAGTAGAACACAGGCCTGTGCAAATCCATGTACTAGGGTGAGGGCAGATGAAGTCAGAAAGGAATGTGGGAGCTTGGGATATGGCAAGGAGGGGAACATAGATGTTGTGCGGGGCTTGTGGGCCATTTTATTAAATTATTATTATTATTATTATTATTTAGATTTATTTATTCACTTTAGAAAGAGAAAGAGAGCATGAATGTGAGGGGCAGAGAGAGGGAGAGGGACTCTCAAGCAGACTCCACTGCCCAAGCATGGAGCCCAACATGGGGCTGGACCTCACAACTCTAGATCACATCCTGCACTGACACCCAGAGTCAGACGCTTAACCGATTGCACCACCCAGGCGCCCCCCTGTGGACTGTCTTAAAGGATGACAGCTTTTGTGTGAGCAAGTGGAGAAGCCAGTCACCAAAGGTGTTCCCGCACAGAAAATACACACTGTTCTAGCACTAAAAGCATTGTTCTTGCTGCCGTTCTGAGAGTAGATGGGGGCGAGGTGGGCAGGGAGGTCAGGTAAGGATACGGCAATAATCCAGCGGCCTCAGTCATGCTGGTGATAAGTAGTAGGTAAAGCCTGGCTGCATTGTGAAGATAGACTTGATAAGATTTGCTGACAGATTGAATGTAGGATGTGGAAGAAAGAAAGGAGTCAAGGATGATGCTAAGTGCTTGGATCTGAGCAATTGTATTCCTCTGCTTGGTCTGTCGTAACCAAATACTACAGACCGGGTGGTTTAAACAACAGAAATTTATTGCTCACAGTTCTGAAGGCCGGGAAGTCCAAGATCAAGGTGCCAGCGTGGTGGGTTTCTGGTAAGAGCTCTCCATCTGGCTCATAGAGCACTCCCTTCTCTCTGTGGCCTCAACCATGGGAAAAGCTCTGGTGTCTCTTCTTTTATAAGGACACCAATTTTATTGGCTCAGGGCTCCAACCTTATGAATCCCTTTAAACTTAATGACCTTAAAGCCCTGTCTCCAATATAGTCACATAGGGGCTTAGGGCTTCAACATGTGGATTTTGGGTGGAGGGGAATGCAATTAAGTCCATAGCAGCAACTGAAAGGATGGAGCTATCATTTACCAAAATGAGAAGTTGAGCTACATAGTGAGTTTGGGGGGAAAGAGCAAGAGTTAAGTTTCAAAGATGTCAGGCTTGGGATGCCTGTCCACCTGAGCAGTTGGTCATAAAGTTTGGAATTCAGGGGACAGGTCTCCGGTAGAGACATAAAATTGGGAGACATCACCTTCTAGAAGTGATGGAGGACCAAAGACTAGGCCTGAGCACCCCATCTACAGAGTTTGGGGGTGAGGAGGAACAGTATAGGAGACTCAACAGGAGAAGCCAGGGACATAGGAGGAAAATCAGGGGGTGTAGTGTCCCCAAAGCCAACTGAAAATTGTGTAATGAAGAGGAAGTGATTGACTATGCCAAGAGCTACAGATTAGTCAAGAGAAGACTAAGACCTGAGTGTTGGATGGTCATCAGAGACCTTGACAATGGCAGTGTTCACAGACAAAGCCTGGCTGGAGCAGGCTCGTAAGAGCGTGGTAGGAAGCACACCAGATATGGCGTATTTGGCAGCCGTTCTGGGAAGCTGTGCTGGAAATGGAAGAGAGACAAAGTGAGCTAACCCAAGGGACTTGAGGGCCAAAGAGGGATCCTCTTGTTGGGGGACATTTTACATTGCATTTATATGTTGGAGAGATGGAGAAAAGGTGATGAAAACTTACATTTTTCATTCTCTCACTGGCTGGTTACTGATTAAGCCTTCCCTTCTCCATTTAAAGACAGAAGTCGTTCTCTTTCAACCACAATACCTGGGCTTGCTCAAAAGCCTGGCTTTGCGGCTGGAACGCCCATCCTGCTTATAACTTTTCCCACGTGTCCTGCCACTGCTGACTGACAGCCAGCTAACCCTCCGGGAGTGCCATCTGCCAGCCTCTGCGTCTGCTGACTGATTTAATGCTCAGAACAACCCTAAGAAAACGCGAACACTGCTATCCTGCATGACAGGGGCACCTGCGGAGAACCGAGTTTCGGTAACAGTCTAGATTGGTGTAGAAGCTGGGGCTCAGCCTGAGGAAGTAGTTTCGGAATCTCACGGTCTTAATCTTTACTGATTCAGGGAAAAGCAATGGCCTTTATTTTTCCAACCTTTCTCTGTACAAATGCTGTCGGCAGCTCGCCCCCCCCCCCCGCCCTTTCAGGCCCCTCTCCCATATCAGAGCATCCTGTTTTCTCCTCGCAGCAGCTCTGCACCCCCCTTATGTGCCCTATGCCTGCTGTCCATTCCAGAGTGTGCTCATCGCTTACCTTTTTGGGGGAAAGAGGCCTAAATCACATCCGTGCGAACTCTTCCTGCTGTGCTCTCCTTGCTGGGCTGTTTGAATGTGTCACACTTGCTTCTGACACAAAATAACCAGCTGCAAAAATTTCAGTAAATGCCAGAAGACCTTTTCTTTAAGGGCCAGTCAGGGAAAGACATCTTCAAACACGACAGCAGACAACTTGAAAGGCACTTGCTATCTGACAGACTTCAGAGTTGGGGCGCAAACTGGGCCCTGAACACAGGCTGACCGCACGTCTCCAAGGAGGCCCCCTCCTTTCCCACACTGAGGGCCCTTGCTCTGATGCCACCACGGCTGCAGGTGTCATCAGTTAGCACGATTCAGACAAGCAGAATCCCAGGAGAAGATGGGGCACGCTGGAAATGGAACCTGTCATTTGACTGTCTTTGACTTGATTCCTTTTACTCCACCATGACTCCCACCTTTTGTTCTTTGTGGTTTACAGGGCTGTTCGCTCTCTCTGAGGTGTCCCAGCTGACAAATCATGAAATGCTATTGGCATTGATTCAGACACCGTTCTCTCCAGCGAACAAGATTTCATTCATCATAAGTCGGCAAGGGCCCCCTGTTCCCTCCTGTCTCATACCCGAATCAGAGTGGGAGCAGCATGAGGAACTGCGAGTAGGCCAAGGTGGTCCATAGACCATCCACCTTAGAAGTGCCTAGGGTGAATCCTGATTCCATCCTGGGACCCCACCCTGGGCTCACAGAAGCAGAAAGGAAAGGGAAAAGGATCAGAATCTCAATTCTAGAAAGCTCCCTGGTGATTCAGATACACACAGAAGACTGAGGACCAGTCACCTAGGATATGCCCAAGGAAACGTGGGAGAAAGGCTGGCCTTCCACCTGGCCTGTCTCCAGGTGCAGGTGGGAGGAGCGCCAGGAAGTCCAGCAGATTAGAAGGAAGACATGTGTGGACCTGGTTCTTTCTACCGAGTCATACACCGTCCCCTTCCCAAATCAGAGAAGGATGCGCTCTCCGGGAGCATGAAGCATGTACCTTTTTAAACCTCTGCCATGGACAGCAAAGAACATACTTTTAATCAGAGAGCATAAAAGGTTTCAAAAGCATCTGGCACAGCTAGTTGTCTCAGTGTAAGTTTAGTCTGGATCAGTTCCCTCCCGTCTAACACTTGAGGAGCCTGAGGCCCAGCAGCTTCTGTCACTCGCTCTGTCACTGGGCCAGCTCGTGGTAGAACCAGGCCTAGAAGCAGGCTCCTGTCTTCAGGGCTTTATCTGATGTCTTAAACCTAAATAAACTTGATGGGGAGTGGGCAGGTGGATTCTTGAGGGGCTTAGAGGTTGATGCATATGCTGGGGCGGGGGGGGTCCCCCCAGAGCCAGGTCGCTTGCATAGTCAGCTCACCATACATATTGTTTTTCATGGTTTATATAAATAGAGAGAGATACAATACATACAATATATATTGAGGGAACCATTTATCAAATGTGTGTCACATTACATTATCTCAAGTGCTTTGCCTATATTTTCTCAGTTCTCACCCAAGCCCTGCCAAGTTTCATCATTTCCATTTCACACAGGAGGGAGCTGAAGCTCAGAGGTTAAGTAACAAGGTCAAGATCCCACCTTAATGAGTAGAGAAGCTGAGAGTGGGGGCTGGATTTCTCTCCTTCCGAGCCTGTGTTGGTTCCATACTTGGCGCTGGCTCCCTAAATCCAGATTCACTCCAGACTGAATGTGGGCATGGGTGAGCATTAACGCCTTCCTTTCTATGGGGGCCATGCTTCAGGACTCTGCTTGTTTTAAAACAAGTTTCCCAGTGGGAACCCTCACTGGAAATGCAAATTAAAATGAAAAAGCTACTTACTCAATAAAAGAACAAAAGGAATTCGATAGCCTTAAAAGGTGAGCCTTATCAGGTGGGCAGCGGGGAACCAGCATGCTGTGTGTAGGGCTCTGAGGTGGCCTCTCTGGAGGACACGGGCCAGCCTGTGGACCCACCGCCCTGACGTGTCAGGGCAGTCACCCTGCCAACCCTTACACCCAACTGCTTCTCCCTTGGGACCACGTTTTCACAGCTGTGATTCAGCTTCCTGTGTTCTGTTACATTTTAAACAAGTTACAACTCATGGCTTATTTGCTTGGCATTGGGGACATCTTAGCTGCCTACTTCTTAATAGGATCTCGGGAGCCTCCTTGCACATCCCCAGACAACAGCTGGGAAGCATTTTCTCTGGGAAATGGTGAGCTTTTTAAATCTCATTTGCAGCAAATGCATCCAAGTAAATCTCAACGACCTTGGACTTTGCTTGGCGGGCTCCCGCGGCCAACGGGCAATCTAATTTCCTTCGGTCTGTGGCGGCCACTGTTTACCACTAACAGCCATTGTTCTTGGTCTTGGTTTTGGGTTCATTTTTAATGATGGTGTGTGCTCATATTACATGAAACAGTAGAAAAGGGCATTTTGTGAAAAGCAGTTCTCCTCCCATCTGACCTCCTGACCTCTGACCCTCTGTTGACTCTTCCCAGAGGCAATGGGTCTCTTCCACTGCTGGTGCTTATTTACATTTTGCTTTTTAAAATTAAAAGTGACAGTGTATATTTCAAAATAAGAAAAAAGATAATGTGTGTCTAGATTACCGCAGACATTTACTAAATGTTAATCCATTTCCTATCTAAGCCCTTACCCTGCCTCTGTCAGCCAGCTCTTGGCCTCTGCAACCATCTGTGAGAACCTCTGTTAACCCGGACAGCAGGCAGAGCTTAGGCCCATTTGGCTTCCTGAAGTAGATCTGACAAACGATTTGGTTGAGGAAGAAGCTGAATAAATGGACAAAACTGTGATTTTAAATTAAGTTAGGATATCAGGATCGAAAGCTGCATTGTTCACTATAAAACTACTAAAACACATGTGGCTACTTAAACTTAAATGATTAAATTTTTAATAAAATTAAATGCAATTAAATGATCAGGTCCTTAGTTACATTAGCTTCATTTTAAGTGCTCACTAGCCCCATGTGGTTCATGGCTCCCTCCTCAGACAGATCACATCTAGAATATTTCCATCAGTGCAGAAGGCTTTAGCAGACAACACCGTTCTAGATGGCCCAACAGTTTTGTCTTTGTTGGTCTCCCATGGATATGGCTCAGGGGCTGTTCTGACCTTCCTACAGGCTTATGATTCTTCATAATCTGCTTCATCTCCAGTTGCCAAGCCAACATTTCCTCTGTCTAGATCCATTCCACCCTTTCCCACCCACATTCTTTGCCCAACTAACTCCAGCAAGATCTCAACTGAGGAGTTATGTCCTCCAAGAAAGCATCCCTCCCCCCTAAATGTCTACATTATGGCTGCTCTTTTGTTTGTCCCCAAAACACCGTCTGCACTGTAACTTCCCCCTATCACAGCATCCTATCACCACATATAGTTAATACCTGCTTGTCTGTATCTCTCATTTATCTGTTCACTCAGTCATTTCCTGAACACATTCTTATGAAGGGCCAGACACTGTGCTAGGCACTAGCAATTTTCTGGTGATGAGCATAGCCTTTGTCTCACAGAGCAACTGTACTGTGTGAGGCAGGAGACACAGCAATCTCGTTCCCAGTTTATTACAATCTAGATGCCTAGCACATAGTAGGTGGCTCAGTACATATTTGTTGATAGAATGTGGAAAGTTCTTCAGGAATGTGCTGTTATGACTCTTCCATCTGGGTGGAGTCTAGGACATGGATAATGTGCAGTAAAATGAAATAATCAAAACCTATGATTACTGTAGTGAGTTGAACAGTGGTCCCCCCAAATTCCTGTCCCCCAGAACCTCAGAATGTGCCTTTATGTAGAAATAGGGTCTTTCCAGATGCAATTAGTTAAGAAGATTGGCCCTAAATCTAATGACTGATGTCTTCTTTTTTTTTTAAGATTTTATTTATTTATCTGACAGAGAGAGACAGTGAGAGACAGAACACAAGCATGGGGAGTGGGAGAGGGAGAAGCAGGCTTCCTGCTGAGCTGGGAGCCCTATGCAGGGCTGGATCCCAGAACCCTGAGATTATGACCTGAGCCAAAGGCAGACAGTCAATGACTAAGCCACCCAGGAGCCCCCAGAGACTGATGTCTGTATAAGAAGAGAAGAAGACCCAGAGAGAAGACCACCTAAGACCATGGAGGCAGAAATTGGAGTGATGCATGTACAAGCCAAGGAGCACCAAAGATTTCTTGGAGCCACCAGAGCTGGAAGATGAAAAGAAAGACCCTCCTCTAGAGCCTTCAGAGATGGTACGGCCTACCAATGACTTGATATTGGACTTCTAGCCCCCAGAACTGCGAGAGAATACGTTTCTGTTGTTTTAAGCCACCAAGTTTGTGATAATTTGTTACAGCAGTTCATGGTTGCCTCCCTACTATGGAATGGTATGCCATGTTAAAAAGAATGACATGGATCAAATCTACTGCCAGGAAGGCTCTCCTGATGCCTGTGCTTTTGTTTTTGTTTTGAGTATGTAAAATATAGTCTTATTTGTGTAAGATAAAGATAGCATGTATGTTTAATGTATACTGTGTGGGCACTCACACTTAACAGACAGGAAAACCTCTGGAAAGAGATCCCAAACTTTCAATAGTGCTTGGCTGTGGAAAGTGGAAGTGAAGAGCAAAGGGTTAGTTGTCTTTGTTATCCCATATACCTCAGCATTATTGTGATTTTTATTTATTTTTATTTTTTATTTAGTTTTAATATTTTAAAAGATTTTATTTACTTATTTGACAGAGAAAGACACAGCAAGAGAGGAATGCAAACAAGGGGAGTAGGAGAGGGAGAAGCAGGCTTCTCATGAAGCAGGGAATCCGATGTGGTGCTTGATCCCAAGACGCTGGGGTCATGACCCAAGCCGAAGGCAGATGCTTAACAACTGATCTACCCAGGAGCCCTATTGCAGTTTTTATTAAAAGCAATAATCTTGGGCTCCTGGGTGGCTCAAAGGGTTAAGCCTCTGCCTTCCGCTCAGGTCATGGTCCCGGGGTCCTGGGATTGAGCTCTGCATTGGGCTCTCTGCTCAGCAGGGAGCCTGCTTCTCCCTCTCTCTCTGCCTGCCTCTCTGCCTACTTGTGATTTCTGTCTGTCAAATAAATAAATAAAATCTTTAAAAAAAAAAAAAGCAATAATCTTCTATTACTGCTGTGATTTTTTTCAACCACAAGAAAGAGTGAAAAGTGGAGGGTAAAGTTCATTTTACCTGTACAACAGCTTATTCCCATCCGGCCTGGGTCTGTCTCACGGGCTCTCTTGGTCGGAAACGGGGAAGGAAGCCTGGAACCACTTGGTTTGAACCAATTAGCTTATCTGTGTGTCGGGGGAGGGATGGGATTAAACACAGGATGCTGCGCGCCATCTTTCCTGCAATCAGGCCAGATCCTAGCCGGGGTCAATCGCCCCGCCCCGCCCCGCCCCGCCCCGCCCCGGCCTCGTTGGCCCCGCCCCAGCCTCGTTGACCCCGCCCTCCAGGGAGTCCAAGCTCCGCCCCTCCCCAGACCCCTCCTCACGGAGTCTAGGCGGGCTGGCTCTGGGAGCCTTGGGACCCTCGCGCTGTGTCCGGGTGCGAATTCTGGCAGCGCCCTTGGAGAGAACTCCTGAGTCCGGTCAGCGGACTCTCGGGGCTGCGACAACAGAGGTTCCTCCACAGACAGCAAGTTGCGGCTCGCTCTCCAGAGTTCAGCGAAGATGGAAGGAATCGGGCTTACCCACGAGCACGACGTTGTTTGTAAAGCTTTTGAAGACACGAGGTCCCACATTTCCAAACCTTTAGGCGTCCAGGGAAGCCCCGCCGAAGGCAGCAACGGACGCCAGATCGGATAAGGATGACAAATGAGGACCCCAGCCCCCCTCACCTACCCTGGCAGATTCAACCCCGGGCACCCTAACGTTGTCCAGCCTTGGGCTCAGTGCGCACCAGATAGCAGGAAAAGGAGGTAACAGCCTCAAGAAACTGAGTGGTGCAGGCCTGGGAGGAGCCACCGCCTGCCTTGCTGCCTTGGTGACTTTTTTTTTTTTTTTTTAAGATGTTATTTATTTATTTGACAGAGAGAGAGAGAGAGAGCACAAGTAGGCAGAGAGGCAGGCAGAGAGAGAGGGGGAAGCAGGCTCCCAGCTGAGCAGAGAGCCCCATGTGGGGCTCGATCTCAGGATGCTGAGATCATGACCTGAGCTGAAGGCAGAGGCTTTAACCCACTGGGCCACCCAGGCACCCCATGCCTTGGTGACTTCTAAGCAGAGTGTGCCCCCTGAGCCGTGCTGAGACGGCGGTGAAGACCCGGTGGACGCACCTCCCAGGAACCCTAAATGTGAGCGGGGAGAGACAACAAGAAGACTTTTCCTTTTGTACCACGGAGGTTATACTTGAGGAGCCTGCCCCTTAGGACCCCGGATGTACAGAGATACAGAGTTTGCCCCTTCCTTGTGTGCACTTTGGTCTCTGCAGTTCCTGATTCAGAGGGGAGAGAAGGAGGTTATGCTCTGAGTGCTAGGACCACATGTGTGCAGGGAAATCTTTCCCTCACCCACTGCGTCCTAATCTGTGTGTCTGAGTTAGGGCAGCATCTAGGCCTCCTTTGTACAGGAGTCTATTGCCTGTGCCTTTTAAGAAAGCCACCAGGCGCATCAGGGAAATACAGATCGAAACCTCAATGAGATACCCCCTCACACCAGTCAGAATGGCTAAAATTAACAACTCAGGAAATGACAGGTGTTAGCAAGGATGTGAAGAAAAGGCAACCCTCCTACGCTGTTGGTGGGAATGCAAGCTGGTGCAGCCACTCTGGAAAACAGTGTGGAGAGTCATCCACCAGTTAAAAGTAGAACCACTCTATGACCCAGCGATTGCACTACTAGTATTTACCCCAAAGATACAAATGTAGTGATCCGAACGGGCATGCACACCCCAATGTTCATAGCAGCAATGTCCACAACAGCCAAACTATGGAAACAGTCCAGATGTCCATCAACAGATGCATGGATAAAGAAGATGAGGTCTATATATACAATGGAATATTATGCAGCCAACAAAAAATGAACTCTTGCCATTTGCAATGACTGGGGTGGAACTAGAGGGTGTTATGCTAAGTGAAATAAGTCAGTAAGGGAAGGGCAATTATCATATGACCTCACTGATATGAGGAATTTGAAAATAAAGACAGAGGATCTTAGGGGAAGGGAGGGAAAAATGAAACAAGACAAAACCAGAGAGGGAGACAAACCACAAGAGACTCTGAATTTCAAGAAACAAACTGAGGGTTGCTGGAGGGGCGGGGAGTGGGACAGCTGGAGCGGCTGGGGGATGGAAACTGGGGAGGGTCTGTGCTATGGTGAGGGCTGTGAGTTGTGTAAGACTGAATCACAGACCTGCATCCCTGAAACAAATCATACATTATATGTTAATTTTTTAGAAAGCTGCCAGCCCCAGTGGTGCTGGAAGGAAGGCTGAAGGCTGAAGGACCACACTGATCCCAGACTGCTGGTCAGAAAATCCCTTCACATTAACTTCCCAGTTCAGACAGATGGGGGGAAAACAAAAACTCTTAGGGTGCCTGGGCGGCCCAGTGTGTTGAGGATCTGCCTTTGGCTCAGGTTATGCTCTCAGGGTCCTGCTTAGTGGGGAGTCTGCTTCTCTCTCTGCCCCTCCCCCTGCTCATGCTCTCTCTTTTTCTCTCTGTCTCAAATAAATAAATAAAATCTTAAAAAATATATATATATATACAAAACACCAAAAACAAAAACCTTCTTGTACTCACCTTTGTTATGAAGTGATTTTTAAGAATGTGAGGGGTGTCTGGGTGGCTCAGTGGATTAAAGCCTCTGCCTTCCGCTCAGGTCATGATCCTAGGGTCTTGGGATCAAGACCCACATCAGGCTCCCTGCAGGGAGCCTGCTTCCCATCCCCCCACCCCCGCTTGCCTCTCTGCCTACTTGTGATCTCTGTCAATTAAATAAATAAATAAAATCTTAAAAATGTGAACAGAGCTTTTTCTATTTCTCTAGTAACTGATTGCCGTTCTTAAATTCATTCTCTTAAACTGAGCCTTACCTCTAGTCAGGGAAGGAGCCAGAGTCGGCCTTCCTCCAGGAACACGGGAAGGTTGGCAGGGGGAGCCCACACCAGCAGCCTCCAGCACTTTGGTCTTTGGCATATATACTCTTCCCCCTTCCTCCCCTGACTAGACACTGATGTTCCATTCTAGAGGACATCTAGAGGAACACGGTACTCAGCACAATTGTACATAGTATGTATGACTGTCACACCTGTTGGCAATGAACTATTGCTATAATGTGCACTTTTAGGTTCTCGACTTTGTTGTTCTTTAATGTGTTTCCAGTGTCTTACCATTTAGGTTGTATTTAAATAAGTGAATGGTCAGGATGTTCCTGTCCCCGTTGGAAGCCATCACGAACCTCAATAACAATCTCTCCACCCCCATTGAACTTCATGGTGGACCATACCACCGGAAGGAAGATACCTGGGGCCCTCCGCAGTCCCTTCAAACTGCGTAAGACTTCATGTGTGGCCTACCCATGAGGCTGGGCCCACTTGCAAACCTGGAAAAGCACATACATCAGTATAAATTACCCATGTTAGAACAGATGTTTTAATTTACCATCACACTGAAATTGTTTTTAAGGATTTTAAAGGTAGAGATGGTGAGAATTAAAGGTGCTAAAAAGGAAAAGAAAAACAAAAGGCTAACAGGCACTCCATAAATGCATCCAAAAGATAACAGACTCCACCAAAAGGAGCTTGGAACACGGGGCGTCAGTGTGACTGAGCCATGGCCAGCGCTGGGGGTGAGCTGGGGCCGTCATCCTCCCAGCCATATGAGGTTGCTCCATTAGGCAGATGGAGGCATCACATTGATCCCACCAACATATATTTACCAAGTGTCAGCTATGGACGAGGGACTATACTAGAGTTTTCGGATGCATCAGTGAACAGAACAAAGACCTCTGCCTTCAAGGAATGTAGACTACAGCAAAGGGAGAAAACAAGTATAAAGGCAAATTGTGTAGTGTGCCCAAAGGTGATAGGATCTTGGAAAGAGAAGGAGAGTGGGATAGGGGAGATGTGACACTGTTTCAGGGAGAGGGTTTGTGGACAGAGGTTTGCCATCTTAAATGCGAATATTTGGGACAGGTTTCACAGAGAAGGTAGATTTAGGCAAACATTTGAAAGGGTTGAAGGAACTAGCCAAATGAATATCCTGGAACGGCTAGAGCAAAGGCCCAAGGCAGGAGTGTGCCCAGATGTGAGGACAAAGGAGGTCCCTGCAGCTGGAGCAGAGGGACAGAGGGGAGTGTGGCAGAAATTGCAGGACAAGAGGCAACGGGGTGCCTTGTGTGGACCCCAGGGCCATTGCAGAACCTTAGCTTTTATCCTGGGAGAAGTGCGGCCGTGGGAGGGCTTGGAGCAAGATAGCAGCACTACCTGACTCATGTTCGGAAAGGAACACTCTGGCCGCCATGTGAAAAATGGGCTGAAAGAGGACCAGCACAGGGGCAGGTGGACCAGAGAGGCGCAATGCCTGAATCCAAATGGTGGGGGAAAGGCGAGCAGAAGTAAGATTCTGGATATATCCGCTGGGTGAGTCAAAACCACTTCCTGGTGGATTTGGACGTAGAAGGTGAGACAAAGACAGGAGTCAAGAATGCTTGCAAAGTTTTTAATCTGATACTAGGGGCAGTATATTGCTGCCATTCATTTCGGCTAACTGTGGTGTCAGAAATGATCTGCGCAGCCTTGTCTATTTCTTTAGTGACAAAGGTTGCAAGTCTCCTAAAGATGCTGGTAAACTGAATTTGCCTGAGTCATCATAAAACAGTATATATAGTTTGAACCAACACCACATACTCGTACCAAATTGCCAGAACCTAGGTAGAAAATTGACATCTAAAGACCTTTCCTGACTATTGAAAGTTTATACTTAAGAGGAAGTGGTACATGATTTTTGATGAAGTCATTTCCAGAAATTTTCTTTCCACCTAAAGCTGGTAACAGAAGCTAATAAATGAGTAGGAGATAAAAAATAACATTAAGAACACTCTTCAGTATGTGAAGTTACATATAAACAGGGAAAACTATTTGCATCTTTTAATCCAATTTTTAAAATGTAACCCATTTCCCTCCCAAAAAAACAAAAATAAAAAGTAACAATTTCCAAAATGGAAATAGACATTTGCCTTTTATGACCAATGTGGAAAATGAAGTTGACTCTAGATCCCAGGTTTTCCTTTTTGTAATTCTCAGTCAGTGTGAATACAGAATGACAGTAATTTTCTATAATGTATAGTGTGCCCTGAGGAATTTTTTTTTTCCCCCAGATCCAACCACATACGGAAAACACTGAAATAAGATAAGCGTATACAGCCAGGGGTACCTGGGTGGTTCAGTCTTTGAGTCTCTGCCTTCGGCTCAGGTCATGATCTCAGAGTCCTGGGATCGAGCCCTGCAGCAGGCTCCCTGCTTGACAGGAAGCCTGCTTCTCCCTCTCCTACTTCCCCTGCTTGTGTTCCCTCTCTTGCTGTGTATCTCTCTCTCTGTGTCAAATAAATGGGTAAAATCTTAAAAAAAAAAAAAAAGTATATAGCCAGATATGGTCAATTTAAAGAGGAAATAACAGATATAAGGATTACTCTAAAATGTGCTTTTCTGTTTTAAATTTTTTTAATTTTAGTTTTTTGGAGTAAAATATAAAAGAATTCAGCACTCGGTCCCTGATTTGGTAAAGCGAATCCTGATGTGTTTCTGTGGCTTTAGCCGTAACCCCCAAATACAAATAAACTATGCCAAACTCTAGGAACATCTGTGGCTTTATCTGTTGTTTGAATACAGCTGATCTGATGGTCAAAATAATTACTTTGCCTAATATCACCTATGGATTGTGCAACTGTATTCAGTACAATGGTACCTAGTGCGTGTGAATGTCAGACCTGTAGTTACACAGACTGTTGTAAAACACGTTTTGGTGTTTTCAATTCTAACTCATTCTTTAAAAACTCTGTATACCCTTTGGGCTAGACTTCTGGAGACAAATAGCCAAATTCTCATTAATGATGTCTTTCACTCTCTTTTCTGGCTGGCCCCATCAGCCCCTGCAGCCATCCCTCTGCCCTTGGCCATGTGCTCTGTGACATTCCTGTGAGGACCCCGAACCATCCGGCCTGGTGCATCACAGCCACAAGCAGAACACCCGCCCCGGCCTTCTGCGAGGAGAGAACAAGGTGGACCCAGAGCTGAGCAGGGTGAAGCCAGGGGCAGGAATGGGGAATGAAGCTCTGCCCGATGAAGTTGAAGGCCTCCCTGAACCTTGCCAAGTTGGGTCTCCATTACAAACACTGTTTCTGTGTTGTATTTATGGCCTTTAAAACTAAGTTCGGGGGGCCCCTGGATGACTCAGTCAGTTAAGGGTCTGCCTTTGGCTCAGGTCATGATCCCAGGGGTCCTGGATTGAGTCCCCTGCTCAGTGGGGAGTCTGCTTCTCCCTCTGCCTCTGTCCCTCCTCCCTGCGCCGCCGCCGGGCCCATGCTTGCTCTCTCTCACACTCTCTCTCCTCTCTCAAATAAATAAGTAAAATCTTTAAAAACAAAAAAACAAAAAACACCAAGTTTGCTTTCCATTCTCCCATTTCTATGTTATTGTCTTAAAATAAATACCAACGCATCAAGGGTACGGATGTCTCCACAGGAGTCCGTGTTTCTGTGAGCACCGCTCCGTTCTAGGGACTTTCCAGGGGGCCAGTGCTCCAGGCTGGTAGGAGGGTGGACTTTGGAACAAATAGAAGATTTCAGCCTGGGCCTCGCTGTTCATGAGCTTCAGTCCTCACTTGACCTCACATTTCCTTAGCTGCAAAATAGGCAAATGAGTACCCGCCCCCCTGCTGTGAGGAGTAACTGAGGTACTTCAGTAGTTGCCACCACAGGGTAAGTACCCTGAGTAGCACATTGTTGCCTCACAGGGCCACTTGGAGGACTGATAATCACCGCGAAGCATTTTGTAACCTGTGAAGTCCTACAGCAACTTTATATCAGCTACTTAGTGGGCCTGCTGGGGCGTACGTGCAGTGGAAGAGTCTAGCACAGGTAAATTCTCTCTCAATCCCCAAGTGCCACGTCACTCCCAGAAAATGACTCCCTCTCCCCAGTACAGGTTGTTAACCGGGGTGGTCAGCAGCGAGGGGAGCAGCTCTGGAGACAGTGGCCTAGGACGTGGGGTCCTTTGCCTTCTTACCTGATGCTCTGAGGCTCGGTGTCTTCATCTCAAATTTAAAAAATGACAGAAGGCCCTGCAGTTGAGTGGGAGGAATGTGGAGCGCTTGGCATGCCTTGAGGCGAACCCCCAGAGCAGCTACTCAGAAGAGCTGACTTCGCTGCACTGGCTTCTGGTCCCGTGCCGATTCGAGTCCGCCCGCCATCTCCTTGGGGGCTACAGAGAGGACTGCTCACGCCCAGGCTGCCCAAGAAACCACACCCCCCACCCCGGGAACACTGTACAGGGGAGACACATCCAGACAAACAACCATAAAGTTGAATGTATTTGCAGGCACAGTCCTTGAAAAGGCATAATTATATGGGACTTAATGACTTCCCTTTCCCATTGTGAAACAAAAATGGTAATCATCCAAATTTGCATTGTTGGCCAAGGAAAGTACTGGAAGAGGGCTCTTTTCTCAGGACCTGGCCAACTGCTCGTGCTGCTACCCTGGGATTTTAAGCTATGGAGGAGCTCTACCCAGCGGGAAAGCCAGCCCGGAGCTATCTCCCCTTCTTCTGGCTGACAAGGGCTGCCTGCTGCACTGTCCTTGGCGGGGGGTCGCCACCCCAACTGCTCGACTGTTCACTGTCCAGGCCTCTTTCCTAGTGTCACCTTGGCCAGCTGCTGTCAGACTGAAATGTCACAGGTGAGATAGTACATAGCAATGGCTTTGAGCTGGAGGAAGGCCACGTCTCTAGTTCTACCTCAGAGCAGTGTTGAGGCTGGAACAGTCATCTTTTGTATTAATTTACACGTTTAGCCACTAACCCAGTAATCGAAAAGTGCCCTCAATGCCACAAAGCGTTACCCAAATACAAAGTGGTATTTTGATTGCTGGAGCAGCCGATTGGAGTTGGACAGAAGAGTTTTGTCTACCAGATTTCTCAATCTCTTTCCCTTCCCAAAGTGGGTGCGTTTAGAGAACGCAAGGGTGTGAGCTTGTTTTTAACTGCAGGGACTTCGAATCACTTTATTTTTAGTATTTCACAATCGCCCTTGAAATAGACACCTGGAGGTGTCCTCCAACCAGGGCTGGGAATCATGGATTTAACCACTTGGAAAGTAGCTTAACTAGGGCTGGGTCCAGGTGGACTTGAAAATCTTGTTTGAATTTGTGTTCATCACTCCCTCTGTAAGCTAACCACGTTGTCACTCCAGTGTTGTTTTTTGCTTTGGGCACCTGAGCAAGGTAGGGGTGGAGAGGAATAAAGGAAAGGACACTGGAGGTTTGATACGTGTAATCCCCCCTTCAGTCAGGGTCTCTGTAGGCAGGGTTTTTTCCTAGTCCATTGTCAGCTTGACAAGGAGGACCCTGCTTTCTTCTCCTTTCCCTTTGAGCCACCCAGAGGTACCCATGGGCGCCGTGCTTCTTTATTTATTTTAACCCTCAGACTGTGATTGCCCAACTCCACAGGGAAAAAAGCCTAAATTCCCCAACACAGCCATGGTGAGTAATCAACCAACAAAATGTGCAGGATCCAGGAACAAGGAACATAATCTGGTTATACTCAAGTCTCAGCATACTTCTTTTAAGCTGTCTCAGGAAAAAAAAAAAAAAAAAAAAAACCTCTTTATTGATTTCAAATAGGGGTCACACTGGGCACCACTTGGTGGGTCTTCCTTGCTGCAGGTTTTCTCTCTTGGTGGGCAGTTCGGTAAGGGACATGACTCGGGCTCCCCAGTCTCGGTCCCTCCATGGTGGGTGATAGTGGGAGGCAAGGAGCCCATGTCTCTCCAGAGCCTCTCTGGCTGTGTGCATTCATGGAGTCCAGGTCTGGCTGAAAGAGCTTCCTAAATCCGGTGTCTGGGCTTCTGGCCACAGCCCGGTACCCACTCTGTGCTGGGTCCAAGGCAGTGGGGCAGAGACGCTCCCCTGTCTCTCCTCCCTGCTTATTTCTTTCTCCACAAAGTGCTTTTCATCATTTGCAACAATGTTTCCTCTATGGGAGCAGGTTTCCCCAATGTTCATCTGTGTCCAGAAGTGCCCTTCAACAGGTAAAACGGGGTGCACATGAAAGGCAAACTTGCCAACAATTCAATTTGAATACAAGAGTAACTGTGTGAGGTGGTGGATAATAGCAAAACTTATTGTGGGGATTGTTTCACAATATGTACAAATATCAAATCATGGTGTTGCACACCCAAAATGAATGCAATGTTATACATCAATCATAGCTCATTAAAACCGGGGGAAAAACACCTTAACTAAACATGAAGTTGCTTAATAAGGTCCTCCATTCCCCTGCAGATTTCAGGAAAAGCATTTCTGGAGCTCCTCCTGACTTCTCCTCTCTGTTCCACCGTCTCTGCGGTATGGGAGCTGGTATGGGAGCCAGCCATGTGAGGACACCTGTGGCAGCTGCCCGTGGCCAGTTGTCCCCTGTGTGTCCATCTCTGCAGGCCACACAGAGCATCAGGGTGACTCTGTCCCTGCGATTTCTATGACCAAGGCGCCTCTCTTCCCACCCCACTTCCATTCCTTTGTGTTAAGGCTTCACTCATCAGAGGTTCCTACACCGTTGTGTTTGGCTGAGCTTTAGGACTGGGCTGGTTGTAGTCTGGTTTAGCTCCAGCTGCTATAAATACGCCCCTTAGCATGTGCAACTTGTTCCTTCTTCCATGGGCAGCTGTCCCTGGCAGGGCTCTCCGCTATCTATCTGAGACAGTGCAATTCCTAATGACTGCTGCTAGGACTAGCAAGCTTCAAATGTCGACATAGACCTTCCTGTTAAGGGGTCTGGAGAAGCAGGGAGTCTCCGGAGAAGAAGGCACTAGCTTTCCTAGTGTCTTTTTTTCCTGAGTAAAGACATAGTCATTTCCCGCCCTTGACTTCCCTTGAGCCAGCAAGATGGCTGCCCCGAATCCCTTCAAATAAAGGAGCAAGATGAAAACCAAACCTTCAGGTAATTTTCCACCTGCCTCCCATGAAAACACCAGCTCATCCTTTAAAACAAAAGGACTTGACAATGCTAGAAGTCCTCTATTTAAGGATCACAAAGGCTTTTTTTTTTTTAAATTCTTTTTATTTTCATCAGAGCAATATGTATACTTGGCTTCAAAACATAACATTTTTTGAACAGTTCCATGTCGTGTAAACCTGCCTTCCCAGGCTGTTTACACCTTGAGGGTGCGTGAGGTGGCTTCTGCCTGTCACCTGGGCCCTTCCATACCTTTGATTTGGAAATGAGCGAGTGGGGAAAGCGGGAGGGCACGGGGATGCATTTTGCCAGTGAGGCTGTGGCGAGGAGGCTCGACCTGCTGCTCACAGCTGGGGCCGTGGGCATCAGGGTGGCGGCCCCTGCGCGTGGTAGAGGCCGTGGCTCCCTCTGGGGCTGCCATAGCAGAAACACAGCCTAGAGTCTCTGTCTTCAGTCTTCCCATGGTTCTTGGAGCTACTTGGAGCTGCTTGCTCACTTCTTGAGAAAAAATGCTCCAGTGGGTTCCGCTGTCTCGACCAAGGACCCCGACAGCAATGGATTACCGGCTTCCAGCGAAAACCAGCAGCCCTTCCCCATGTTAGCTGATACTTCTGATATATGTTAACTTCGGATCCAATGTTTTGACAGGATTTTGTGCATTTAACACAACCACCTATTCCTTTTTCCCCTTTCATTCTCATTAACAGTCTATTTTATAGACTCATATATTTCATTCTCATTAACAGTCTATTTTATACTAACTATGTAAATGTTTACCGTTGAGTTAAGCAGTGCACTTTATGTTTCCTTTCTCGTATAACTTTTATTACCTAATTGTTTTTCTGTTGCTTAGTTGTCTAAGAAAAAAAGGAAGGAAAAAAGAGAGAGAGAGAGATCTACTGTTCTGATTCCCAGTGTCCCAACAGATCCAAAAATGCCTACCCAGGACGAGGATGTTTATGCAGTTTGCACAAGATGTCACAAAGAACATTTGGCAAAAGCTGCAATCAGAACAGAGTTTCAGCATTCCAAAGGGGCTTGCCATCCTTTTTGTATTCATATTTATAAAATTCACCCCAAAAAGTCATGAGCTGAGCAATCATATACATGAGACAAAATCTAACTAAGTTAATACCAGACTCTTAATGTCCACTGATTTACAAGAGCACTTGCAACTATTCTCAAAAATTTGTAGAAGAATTCTAAAGGCCGATGACATAGAGGAATGTGGTTTTACTGAGCCTCCATTTCTTTAATTTTCTTTTAGGCTTCAAATCTCTATTTTTATTGATTGATTGACTTTTATATCTTATCGCTTCTTAAAAATTACCAAGGTAATTTATTTGATCAAAGTCAAATAAAACATGAGCAAATAAAGTAAAAAATGTGTCTTCTTAACTCACCACTGCCACCACCAACCTTCCCCACAAAAGAGTGTGCTCTCTCCGAGATCTTCCCGGGTGGTTAGATGCATGGTAGGTGGTCATCTGGCCAGAAGGTGGGGGAGCACGCCTGTGGAAGTATTAAGCTTTGATGTGAAAAAGAAGTGAGTTCAAAGTCTGGCTTTGCTATCCTGTAGCTGAGTGACCTTGGGCAAGCTCCTTGGGTTCAGAGCTCTGGCCGTCCCACCTCCAGCACATGGATGATTGTGATGTCTACCTCGTGGTGTCACCTGAGTGCATCTGGCCACATCATAAACCCAGAACTTTGGGACTCCCAGAAACTCTGCCCTGCTGGCCAGCCAGCAGCCGAAACTCAGCGTGTCTTCTTATTCCAACTCTCTCATGAAGGGATTATAACTTTGAGTTTGTGTAGGTATTATACTTAAATTTATTTGAAAAAGATGAGTAGCTTTATAGAAAATAGCCCTAAAAAAGCCAAATGTTGTGTGTCAGTAGTGGAAGTTCAAAAAAAAATTTTAAGAAGGTGATGGTTCTTAACCAGGAAAAGAAAAATTTTGAGTAAAGGAAGGAGTAGAGTTTTAGCTACGGTGTTGCCTTTGGTGCAAGGATGAGCACACTCCGCTCTATCAACAGAAAAATAAACACAGACGGCGGTTTGTGGAACTCTTCTCAGCAAAGGCTCTAAGTAGTACAAAAATTGCACATGTGAGAAATATTACTGAAAATTAGAACTCTAATTAACTTGCAGGGTGAGGAGAGACACAGAAACCATGTGGAACCAGATGGAAATATGCATAGCCAGGAATCGCAACAAACACTTCCTTAGCCAAAACTTGTATAGATTATCAAAGTGTCCAAAAATATCCTTCAAAGATCCTTTTCTCATGTCTGAGGAAATTGCCGGAGAAATAGGAAATCCTTCAGGAGCTGGACCCCTAGTGGTGGAGAGGTCCGGAAGGAGTGAGGACAGCTGACTCAAGGGTCGGGACCGCTGCCCAGTGCCACAGAGGAAGAGTCTGAGGTGCAGCTCCGCATGTGAAAACGCCCAGCCCCAAACCGGCTTCAGTGCCTGCAGCTCAGCCCTTCCTCAGCCTCCCCATATGTCCTCCCAGAGCCTGTTTCTTCTGGCCTTTTTCTGTGCTTCTTCTTGGGAAAGGACATGGAAAACCCATTTGCACTCGTGTATGACAAGTCTGTCACCTGCTCTCCAACAAAGCCTATGGTGTGGTCTTAATTACAAAGGCCTACAGAAGTCCAGATTTTTGTGTCGGCTTTTCCAATTTTTATTTATTAGCAACCAACGAATTTATGTTAAAATCCGTGTCCACAGACAGCCTTTGGCTGACAGGACACAGGGGGAAGGCGACGCACAGATGGAAGATTGGAGTGATACGTCTGGAAACCAAGGAAGATGGCCGGCAATCTGCCAGAAGTCAGAGAAAGGCACGGAAGGATCCCTCCCTACAGTTTCAGAAGTTTTCTGGCTTCCATCTTCTAGAACTGTGAGTCAGTAAATTTGTGGTACCTCATTACAGCAGTCCTAGCAATCCAACATAGATTCTGATATTTCATGTCCTCTGAAGCGCAATGTTCGATAGACATCACTAAGACCCAGGGGGCATCTTTGCACAGCGTGTTGGTGACCACCAGCTGGTAAGATGGCCCTAATCACGTGGCCGCTCATTGAAAAGGAGCACAAGGGGCGCCTGGGTGGCTCAGTCCTTAAGCATCTGCCTTTGACTTGGGTCATGATCCCAGGGTCCTGGGATTGAGCCCTGAATCCGCCTCCTGCTCTGCAGGAAGCCTGCTTCTCCCTCTCCCGCTCCCCCTGCTTGTGTTCCCTCTCTTGCTGTGTCTCTCTCTGTCAAATAAATAGAATCTCTAAAAAAGAGAAAGAAAGGGAGCACAGGACCATGTCAAAGCAAATTCCTCCCTGAGCTGGATCCAGGGAGACTCCTTTTAAAAGGGCGGGACAAATCTGGTGAGAGCCCAAGTCAAAGGACCCGGAGCCAGAGCGGGTTCTCAGAGCTGCTGTGAATCAGGCCGAACCATTCCTCAGTGTCGACACAGAATATATTTGTGCAGACATGTGAGTCTTTTGCTGAAGAGGGAGTAAGGCCACCCAGGGGAGCTGTATGGGACTGTGACAAGGTCTAGGCAAAGCAAGAGCCTATAGGAGAAAATGGGCTAAGGCAGGAACCAGGGGAGCAGATATTACTCTGAAAGCAGGATACAGGACAGGGTGCTCAAGAGAGAAGGTGTAGCAAAGCAAGCATGCTGGGGTCTTGGCCCTTTGGGGTTCTGATCTTGTGGCCCAGGGGTGGAGGACTGGTTTCAAGAAAGAGGACCAGGCCAGACGGCAAGAGAAATGGGCCTCTTGTCTCCTCTGCAGAGCTAACGAGAATTCTCCCTGTGTCCTTCACAGGCAAGGACGCCAGATAAAATAGAGAACACTCAGTTAAAGCTGAACCTTAAATCCACATGAAATGATTTTCAGTGTAAGTATGCAGATATAGCATGGGACCTACTTAGGCTGAAGATATGTTCATTATTTATCTGGGATTTTGACTTAACTGGTATCTTGTATTTCTATTTTGCCAAATCTGGTAACCCTATCCCAGGCAACAAAGAAAGTACTACCTGTGGCATCACAAGTCTCATCGATACTCAATAAATATCCACATCCAGAAGAAAAAAAAAATCCACGGGGCTGCTGAGAAAAGCAGGGCTCTTTCAACAGGCAGAAACATGGTAAGTTATGTTCCTCTTCCTGCCTCCAGCAGCTTGAAGGTCACGGTGCTGACAGCCCTTTAGAAACTCAACCCAAACAGTCCTTTCTTTCCAGACCGATTCCTAGTCAGTTGCAGGAGATTTCAATGTCTTTTATGACTACTAACCAAAGACACCATCTTGAACGTAGCTTGCGAAGCCAGGAACGTGGTTTGGGTCCCAGCCCAGTGCAGTTTTTCCCAGAGCTATTATAAGGAAGTAGTCATGAAACTAAATGAATCTATGGTTGAAAACTGCATTGCTGACCCAAAATATTTCTAATGTGTGGAACTCGCTGGCAGGCTGAGAGCCTAAGAGAACAAAAAGCGCTGTTCGCTGCTTTGAAATGCCCCGATCCTCAGAGTGTGGCTTTGCCTTCATGCTATTAGCTGGGTTCCAATGGGCCGAGGGCCAAGTTAGGCACTTCTATTGGCGGGGCAGTGGGGGTGGTGGGGATGTTGGCAGACACAGGGCTTGGCCTTGACAGCTTCATTTGGAGGACGAGAAGGGGTGAACCGTCGGAAGGAGGCATGGAATGAGAAGGCGCGGCCTGGCCTGGTCTGGGTGGGGTGCCTCGAAGCTTCCTGGCCCTGGCCACACTCCCTCGCCTGCCACTCCTTGCAACAACCCTGTGATGTCCACATATTTTCTCCATTTTCCAGGTAGGGAAAAGGAGGTTTCCGAAGTTATCTGGTGGGGTAGACATTAAGCTCAGCTGTTTTCAATTTACGCTTCTTTTTTTAAAATTAAATTAAATTAAATTTATTTATTTGACACAGAGAGAGAGAGCACAACCAGGCAGAGAGAGAGGGGAGGAAGCAGGCTCCCCGCTGAGCAGAGAGCCCAATGTGGGGCTCCATCCCAGGACCCTGAGATCATGACCTGAGCCGAAGGCAGAGGCTTAACCAACTGAGCCACCCAGGTGCCCCTACACTTCTTCTTCTTCTTCTTCTTCTTTTTTTTTTTTTTTGGTATAGATAATACATTCATGTGGTTCAAAATCCAAAATATGCTTGGGGATGGAGTGAAAATTCTATCTTCCCAGGTCCCAGGCTTCCAGCTCCCCTCCAAGGAGGTGGCTGGTACTGTCCGTTTCTTATATGGTCTCCTAGAGGCTTTTATAAATATGTCTTTTGCTTTTCTTTTTTAGACAGATGATAGTTTACTGTATACATTATTCTGTTTTTCTGACTGAAACCAAGCTCTTTCAGTCCCCATCTACTGATATTTCTTGCTTAAAAAAAAAAAAAAATCCCCTTATAAAATACACTACATTTAATAAACTGAAGCTAAATGGAAAGAATACGATACCGACTCTTGTCCTACTTCCCAGAGGCCACTGCTGCTAGTGGTCTGGTACCTTAGTCCAGGCTTTCCCATAGCTGTTGGACCATGGCAGTCACCTCTTTGGACAGATTTAGGGGCAGGAAGACAATGGGAAGAAGAAACAGGAGCACATAACTCTTCCAGAGTGTGTGGGGGCTCTGGGGGCCAGGAGACGTCAGTCCAGAGAGGAAGTGAACACTTACTCTTCCCTTTGAGGAAACTTTTTCCGTTTTGAGTTCCAAGTACCTACTGTGTGGGAACACAGATCCTATAATAAAACAGAGAGTTGGGGGGAAATAAATCAACAGACTATTTCAACACTGTGTGGTAAGAGTTAAAACAACAGGAAGCCTGGGGAGCTAAAGAAGCCAGAGGATAGGATGGGTGTCAGAGCCGGCTCCCCAGGAGGTAACACCTGAGCCAAACCTTGACCCACCACCTGTAGGGTCAGGCCAGGTGAAGAGCAAAAGGGGCATTCTCACAGAGAAAGGGATTGCAGAATTAGAGATTGCGACAGGAATGGCAAGAGACAGGAAGGGACAGGTGTGGAATATGAAAGGAATTTTGGCTTCATCTTGAGGGTAACATGAAGCTCTCAAAAGTCTCAAAACAGGAAACTGACAAAATTGGATTTGTGCTCTGACAGAGGCCAAGTCTGGCTGCTGGTGGGGAGTCACTCAGGAGCAGCCACAACAGTGGGGAGTCTGGAGAATGGAAAACCAGTTAGGGCACCACGGCACACACCCAGGTAAGAGAAGGTGGTGGCATGAACGAGGACTGTGGTGACCCTAAGGATGGAGAGACTTGATGCCAGAGGCTACGGATGTAGATTCGGTTACTGACTGGGGATTAAATGGCCCACAGACTGAGATTTGGGCATTCCTTTCTCTCTTTCTTTTTCTCTCTCTCCCTTTCTTTCTTTTTTTAAAAAAATATTTGAATTATTTACTTGAGAGAGAGAGAAAGAGGAGGAACACCAGCAGGGGAAGAGAGAGGGAGAAGCAGACTCCTTGCTGAGTAAGGAGCCCAGTGGCGGGCTCAATCCCAGGACCCCAGGATCATGACCTGAGCCGAAGGCAGATGCTTAACCGACTAAGCCACCCAGGTGCCCCAAGACTTGAACATTTCTTAACTCAAAATTTTGCTCTGGCTCAACACTTTTATACAAAAAATATTTAGGCTTCTGAGCTTGGCATGCAGACCCTCAGTGACATCATTTCAACCTTCCTTTCTAATTCTTTCTCTGTCATTTTCTCAACTTGTACCTGAGCCGTAGCAGAATGATGGCTCCATCCCAGGCCCCTGGGATCATGACCTGAGTTGAAGGCAGATGCTTAATGGATTGAGCCACCCAGGTGCTCCCAAAGTTAAAAGCGTCTTGAAGGCAGGGACCACAACCCTCTTGGAAGCTCAAGGAATGTCTGCTCAACTGAAGTGAACACTCACTGGGAAAGTTCAGAGTGAAGACTTGCAAAATAAAGGAGAATCATTCAGGCACAGGGGATCCATTTGGGTAAATAGAGTCAAATGTATAAGAAGGCCCAGACACAGGCAGAAGAGGCAAGAGCATAGCTAATGTGAAGGCCTTGACCTCAGGCCCTGGACAGAGGTTGATGGCCTGGTTTCAGTTTTCCTCATTCCATCAAGAGGCAGAAACTCACAAATGTTAGTAGACTCTGAATAGGACCAGGGGACAAGGTCTTTGGGAGGGGGTTGGAGTCAGACCCCAGCCCTGTGGTTTCATGAAACGTTCTTCTGTCATTCCATACCCTGCCATCCCCTTCTCAGAATAAGAACATGTTTTTTTCTTTTACTTCCCTTGAGACCTTACTGTCAATTTCTATGACTTAGGGGAGCCTGCAGAGACCGTAGACCAGACTGCCGCGGCCAGGTTCTCCCATAACTCAGCCTCAAAGCAACTCTTCCAGTTCATCATTTCTTTTTAAAAATCAGGGTGGAGGTTGGGGGAGAGGAAGTGTCCTGAGGACATTCCTGGCTTGAGCAAGATGCTTTGAATGCATAAGATGGCTTTGAATGCCGCCTTATGTGCGAGTCCTCAGAGACCAATGTGTATGTAAGTTCTCCCCAGACTGCAGCTTCTGACTGAAACAATAAAGGATCGAACAGGAGAAAAAAGAAGTTCCACAAGATTATCTCTAAAATCCAAGAGGAGAAGGCAGGTTCGGGAGCCCCATTCTTAAGACTAAGTGCATTCTAGATAAGAAGTCTCATTGGTTCCAGGAACTCCACCTCTGGAGGTCTAAGGAAACAGACCAGCTAGATAATTTTGGAACCTTCCATCCAGAGGCTCCCTGGCTGGAACCCCTCACTCTATGTGTGCTGTGCTGGGCTGTGAGAAGAACAGGAGAGGAAAGGAGGGGAGTGGTTAATAGAAAACTTGAGAGAAAGAAGCAAAGCGCAGGAAGGGTCTTCAGTGCAGTTTGGAGTTGCTCAGGAGTGGAGAAGAGGAAGCAAGACCACTGAGAGAATGACCAGTTCTTTAGTCTCTCATTTATTCACCTACTCAAGCACTAAGTGAGGGACAGGCATCGGAGGGCATGCAGACAACACTGGAGCTTCCTGTCAGCTCTGTGGGAAAGGAGAAACCCCTGGAGCTATAAGACAAACCTCGTCCCAAAGGTGGGAAAGTCCACGTCAGGATTTCCCGTCAAGAGCTTTTTAACTCGGGTAGAAGAGATCAGAGAAGACCGCGTCATGGCTGAGCTTTGAAGAAGGAGCAAACTTTTGATCTGAAGAGTCTGGGAGGCCAATATGAAGAGATCGGAAGGAAGCCATAGCAACCATCTACAAAAGAGGTTACAGCATTAAAGCAGGAAGAGTAGAAAGGAGGGGACACAGAGTTTGTTTTGGGAAAACTTCAGCCTTTTCTAAACCAAGACATCCAAGCAAGACTCAAGAGATGGGTGCTGCCTGTGGTAGAACTTGAGGAGACAGTGGCAGTGGACCCCAAGAGTCAGAGGACGGGGATTTTGTGGTGTCTGATACACTGCAGGGGTGTCTTGTAAGCAGCATATCGCACCTGTCCAGTGGGGGCGGTTCGGGGGTTGGGAAACAACCAGAGACCTGCGGACTCTATTCTCTGCTCCTGGGGTTTTCTGTGCAGGCAAGATCCTCCCTCGTTCTGTTCCCTCTCAGACTGGGAGATAGGACAGGGCAGAGGGCAGAGCTGAAACACACCTGAACCCCCAGCCCTGGGAAACCTGTCCCCGGACTTAGTCCACAGCCCCACCTCCCCAACGCCGTGTGAATACCCAGCCAGGTTGGCCCAGAGATTTTTGTTTAGCTGCTCAAGGCTGCACAGCTTGTAGGAAGTAGAAGTCAGTTTCGAACTCAAGCTAGACTCTGATGACCTAGTTGATAGTCTTTCCACATATCCTTCATCTTCTGATCAGACTAGGAGAGGCAAACGGGGGAGCGGAAGGACAGCAACTCTGCCCTCGCTCGATTCTAGGGTCTGCCAACGTGCTGGTCACCTTATGCAAATTACTCACCAGTCCTAAACCTCAGTTCAAGCACTTGCAGAAAAGGGATAATGACATCCTCCTCAAAAGGTTGTTTTGAGGACACCTGTATGGCTCAGTGGGTTAAAGCCTCTGACTTCTGCTCAGGTCATGATCTCAGGGTCCTGGGATCGAGCCCCACATTGGGCTCTCTGCTTAACAAGGAGCCCGCTTCCTCCTCTCTCTCTCTCTCTGCCTACTTGTGATCTCTCTTTGTCAAATAAATAAATAAAATCTTTAAAAAAAAAAAAAAAGGTTGTTTTGAGATTTACATTATTATTTTTTTAATTCAGGAGAAAAAACACAGGTAGCCTATCACGGATCCTGGTGCATAGTAGATACTCAGTTAAATTGAGCTTGCTCCCTCTTCCTTCTCTGCTTCAGATATTCTCAGTACCTCCTGAAGAAAGGAGGTACTTAGCATTCTGGGTAGTATGCACCGGGGCCAGTCCCAGAGACCAGAGAATCCTGGAATCCTGGAAGGGAGAGCTCCTTCACCGGTGAAGAGATGGGAACCCGGGAAAGAGTAAGATCCTTACTAAGTGCCGCATTGCCTCGAGGCAGAGTGGGCCTGTGCATCAAGCAAATGGCTGTGGTCATTGAACCTTTTCCAAGTGCTGAGCCCTCTGAAGCTCTGGCCATGCAGGATGGTCCCGACAGATGGGCTTTCTGCCTCGAAGGATCTCACACTTTGGCAAGGAGACTTAACTGCAAACAAATAACTGCGGTGCTAAGGAACGCTGGGAGAGAAGCGGGCTCCCATCCAGAAAGTGAGTTGAAGATTCAGAAATGAGAGGGGATCCAGAGCGTAGGACAGATGTGAAAAGGAACGTGGTCTTCACTGCAAGATAGAGAAGCAGTAGCCGATGTGGCAGCACTGAGGTGCGGGTTGGGGCCCCAGGGACTGAGGGCGCCCCCATCGGCTGGCTTCTCTGCTCCCAGTGGTCACCTTTCTCCAGCTCAGGCGAAGTTCCTCTTCGTCACTTGGTTGCTACTGGAGCCCATTCATCCACGTTGCTGCATACAGTGACCATCGTGGGATCACTGATTGCTTTCCGAGAATACAACTCCCACCGCATTCCTTCCACGAATATACCACTCACCCATTCTGTGTCCATGGACATGTGGGTTCCTTCTAGTCTTGGGTGATTTCAAATAATGCTATGTATGTTCATATACATCTTTTTCATCTGTATGAGCATTTTTCAGGGCAGGGTATATATCTTGAAGTAGAATTGCTGAGTCACAGAATATGAGGATTTTCAATTTTAGGAGACTATGCCACAGTTTCCCAAAGTGATTGTTGCAATTTATTCCCACCAATAATGCATAACATTGTCATCCTGGACTAGTCAGTTTCTAAAATTTTAGCCATTCTGGTGAGTGAGTAGTGGTATATCGTTGTCATTTAAGTTTTCATTTTCCTAATTACTAATGAGGTTGGACATCATCTCAAATGTTTATTGACCATCTGGATTTCTGCTTTTGTAAAGTTCAATCTCTTGCCAATTTTTCTGCTGGGCTATCTGTCCTTTTCTTTTCTTTCTTTCTTCCTTTTTTTTTTTTTTTAAAGATTTTATGTATTTATTTGACAGACAAAGATCACAAGTAGGCAGAGAGGCAGGCAGAGAGATGGGGGGAGGCAGGCTCCCCACTGAGCAGAGAACCCAATGCGGGGCTCGATCCCAGGACCCTGAGATCAATATCCCAGCCAAAGGCAGAGGCTTAACCCACTGAGCCACCCAGGTGCCCGTATATGTCCTTTTCTTATTGACTCAGTACTTCTTTCAATATTCTAGATTTAAGCCCCTTTGTCAGATGCAAGTGTAGTCCTCCTGGTCTGTGGCTAGCCTTTTGTACTTTCCTTATAGTATATTTTCATGAACAGAAGTTCTGAATTTTAAGGTACACAGATGTATCAATATTTTAAAAGAATTTTAGTGTTAAGGCAAGGTCATGAAGATATTCTACTATGTTTTATTCTAAAAGTTTCATTGCTTTGCTTTTCACATTTAGCTGACAACCTCAATGGGATGGACTTTCATGTACAGTTTGGGGTAAGAGTTGAGTTCCATTTTTTCCTTACGGGTGACCAGTTGTCCTGGGATCATTTATCTGTAAGTGAATCTTTTGTCACTGTTTTGTATTGACATTTGGTCAAAACCTGTGTTTGTGTGTATTCCAGGATCTGTTTCTGGGATCTCTAGTCTATTCTACTACTAAATATCTATACAACATTGACTTAATGTATAATTTTATAATAAGTCTTAATAGTTGGAAGAGCAAACCTTCCCCACATGTTATTCTTCAGGGCAGAGTGTTGATTATTGTGGGTCCTTTGTATTTCCATATCAATTTTAAGACCAGATTGTCAAAAATATCTCTTGAGAGGGAATCAAACTGAATCTACATATCAGTTTAGGGAGATGTGATAGCTTTATGATAGCTGGGTTTTCTAATTCATTTAATATGGCACATCTCTCCATTTATTTAGCTCTTTTTAGTTACTTGTAATACAATTTTATAGTTTCTATTTAGAGATCTTACATATCTTCTGTAATATTTAAATTAAATTAAAATTTAATTTTCAATCTTTGAATGCTGACTTTACATTCACGAATTTACCAATTCTAGTAGTTTATAAATTCTCTTTGATTTTCTAAGTACGTAATAATGTGGCCTCCAAAAGTGACCCCCTTGGTCTTCCTTCTAGTTCTTATATTTCTGATTTCCTTTTCTTGATTTACGGCACTGGCCAAGAAATGTCACCTAGAAGTAGTGGGAACAGTCATTCCTGCCTTGTTCCTTACAGCAAAGGGAAAGCTTTCAAGTCTTTACCATTAAGGCTTTGGTTTTCTTAAAGATTTTCTTGGTCTGAGTAAGGGGTTTCTATTTTACTTACCCTGATTATGATTTGTTGGCCTTCTAAAACCTGTGGCTTGATGTCTATTTTTCGTTTTGGAAATTATTCAGCCAACCCTCCTCAAATATAGTTTCTGCTCCATTTTTCTCCTATATGAGGTTTTAATTAAGACAATATTTAATCCAGCACTAATAAAACCTGCTGCAATAATGGTACTTTTCTATATCTGTGCTGGAGCTCGTGGGCATTTGAAGTGTGGCTATTGTGATAGAGGAAATGAATTTTAGATTTTTGTTTACTTGTAATCCATTTCAATTTAAACATCCATGTTTGGCTATTGGCCATCATATTGGACGGCATGTATTTAGAACCCTTCAACTCTATCATAAATGTCTCTTACTGTCTGTATATTACATGTTTCTGATCTGTCCTCCAGTTCCCTAATTCTTTCTTCAGTTGTACTTAATGCACTATTACACACATCTATTTTCTTAGCTTTGGATATTTTCTTTTCCAGTTATAAAATTTCTTCTTGTTTCTTATTCTGGTTATTGATTTCATTACCACTCAACTCCAGATTTATTCTTTTGGGCTGCTCTGTGAAAATAGATCTTGTCCCTTTAACTTTTTTTTTTTTTTTTTTTTCATGTCAGTTGGCGCTGAGCTTTTCTTAGTGGAGGGTGCTAGAGAGACACTGCAGGGAAAGGATTTTTATTCCTGCCTCCAGTGTACTAGGCTAATAAGCAAGCTCTGGTAGAGCACACAGCTTTTCCAGTTCTAGGATTCTTCCATGACTGTAGCTTCCCTAGCACTTGGCTCCTGCAGTGTGTCCAGTCCTCCCCATCCTGGCAGTTTTGTAATAGAGCATCTCTAGTGGGACCCTTTCCTGAGGACGGCTTTCCCCAACACCCTAAAGAGCAGATTTCTGGCAAGTTTCAGAGGGCATAATTCCAACAAGTCCCACCAATGCAACACCACAGGGATTTCTGTTATCCATTGAGCCACATTTCGCTAATGCCTCTCAAAAAGTTCAGAATCTCAGTCTTGGAGCAGGAGAAGACCCTTCTTTGGGTGTTCTATCTCAGCCCTAGTGTTAGTGATTTCTCCTTAATCTGTTATTTCAATATTATTAGAGTTCTTATTATTTCTTATAAGCCAATCTCTCATTACTCTGATCCTTTGTTATAGTACATAATTCTTTATATTGGATTCTTCATTGTTTAAATTACTGTGTGGTGGGGCACCTGAGTGGCTCAGTGGGTTAAGCCTCTGCCTTCAGCTCAGGTCATGGTCTCATGGTCTCAGGGTCCTGGGATTGAGCCCCGCATTGGGCTCTCTGCTCAGCAGGGAGCTTGCTTGTCCTTCTCTCTCTGCCTGCCTCTCTGCCTACTTGTGATCTCTGTCTGTCAAATAAATGAAGAAAATTAAAAAAAAAAAAAAAAAGAAAGAAAGAAAGAAATTACTGTGTGGTTTCTTTCTCCTATTTGGAGCCTGACAGATACAACTCATTTCAATCAGGCAATGTCACTTCTTATAATTATAGTTTCTTGCTGAAGTTCCCCCCCCCCCCTTGCTGAAAATGTTAAGTTTGGCTTTTATCTCCATGAACATAACAGGCACGGTTATTTCATAGTTTGCATCTAGTAACCGCCTCTGGAGCATCTGTGAGTCTCTTCCTAGTGTCTGTTTTTTGTGCTGATTTTTGTTTATTTGCCTCATCCCCTCATTATATTTGATTTTGTGTTGATGATTACAATTTTACAACTATTTATAGGAATAAGTTGTGACAAAGCAAAGATGTTACTTTCCTTCAGGCATGTTTTATTTAAGTTTCGGCCAGGGTCTTAAACATACTGACAAAATTACCTGAATATAATAACAACTGATATTTTCTAGACAATCCAAAGGACTTAAGAGCAGACTGCAGGTAATATCAGGGTTAGTTTCGATTTTCCTTTACTCTAAAGATGCAGCTTTTAAAAGCCCAGTGCTAAGTATAGGGAGTTACATGAAGTCCTCACTGTTGATCATCACTTAAGTCTGGTGTTTGTTCTTCTAGCCCTGGAAGGCTGTTGCAATGCTGTTCAGATACCCAGCCACCTCTTCTGGCCCAGCAAATGTCTCCTCAGCAAAAACAGTCCCAAATGCTAGACTTAATTCTCTGGATTCCTATCTCATCTTGGATCTTATCTTTGTAACTTTCCACTATTTTTTTAGTTCCATCTTCAGGCTTATTTCACACTCAAATCATCATTTCCCCAGAGGAAACTCCCCCCCCCCCTTCACCTTCCATAACAACCTGTGCATTCTTAATTACCCATTTAATCCTATCAGGCTACAAGTTATTTGAAAGTAAGAACAGTTTCATATTTATTCTTCATATCCTTGGTGTCTATCATGATGCCTTGCGCATGGGAGGTGCTCAGCAACTGTTACGGGAGTGAAAGAATGATTAATAATGGCTTTGTTCTGATTTCTTAAGTTTTTGACATTTCCTCCAAAGTGCTGATCTTATCCTTGGGAGCAAGAGTTCAATCTGTTCTCCAACAACTGAATATTAAAGAAGAGCTAAGAAACTTGCTCAGGCTTGCTGTAGACTCCTGTCTTTCTTCCTTTTTCTCATAGAGCTAATCTCTGCTCCACCGAGAGCTTTTCTTTCCAGGTATTCAAGTTTGAGCAAGTCAGAAAGCAAATGATTAGACATTAACTTGGCGTCAAAAAGAAAGCAGCCTGGGATCCCGAAGTGGATTTTTAAAAAAATCCACACACAGAGAATGAATTTTCTTTAAAATGTCATAATCTTCTTTAAAGTATTTTGGCAAGGACAATATGTAAATGTGTGTGAGTCTTGGGTGGGGTTTAAGACACACGTAAACAGAAGTCAGTTTCTTTAATCAGGAAACTTGCTCTTCAAAAGTGGTCAATTGGGACGCCTGGGTGGCTCAGTTGGTTAAGCAGCTGCCTTCGGCTCCGGTCATGATCCCAGCGTCCTGAGTCCCACATCGGGCTCCTTGCTCGGCCGGGAGCCTGCTTCTCCCTCTGCCTCTGCCTGCCATTCTGTCTGCCTGTGCTCGCTTTCCCCCTCTCTCTCTGATAAATAAATAAGAATCTTTAAAAAAAAAACAAAAAGTGGTCAATTAACATTTAACCTCAGAGCCACCCAACACAGTCAACTACTACAAAACCTTCACCACACATATATGCATTCTCTCTGTAGTTTTTTCTGTGTGTTTGTCTGTGTGTATATATCTTGATCAATAAGAGAGTCTTTTTTTACTACAAAAATGAATGTCATAAATAGGTATTCATTTGTAAAATTGTAAAAAGATGATGGGAGTGTGTGGCTGGCTCAGTCAGTAGACCATGTGACTCTTGATTTGGGGATCATGAGTTCAAGCCTCATGTTGGCATAGAGCTTACTTTAACAAATAATAATAATAATAAAACAAAATAAATAGTAAGATGGATGTCAGAAGTGGGTTCTTTCCCCACAAAGAAAATTTCAAGCTCAGTTTGTTCTACAGGCAAGTCTGCGTATTTGAAGAATAGATCATTCTAATTTATAAAGACTTTTTTAGAGAACAAAGAAGAAAGCTTACTCTCCAACTCACTTCATAAGACAAGCAGAGCTTTGAATTAAAAAAAAAAAAAATAGTAGGAATAGTATCCTTTAAAGTCAGAAAGGAGACAAAGATGCCCATGATCACCAGGTCCATTCAACATGTCCCAGCCAGCACAATAAAGAAATTCAAGTCATAAGCACTGAAAGGGAGGAAAGAAAATTAGAATATTTTACGGTGATATCATTGTCTTTATAGAAAACTGAAAGGAATTAACAAATTACTAGAATAAACAGGAGAAAGTTTGGCAAGCTGACCGATAACTGCATATACACTGAAGTTCCATTTTATTCACTGGCAACGACCAATTAGAAAATTGCACTTTTAAGAAGCCGCCGTTTCATAGTAACAAAAACCTAGAAATAAGTCTAATGAAAGATATGCGAACCCTATACAGAGTAAATTGTACAACTTTATTGAAAACTTTTAAAAAGACCCAAATAAGGAGAATGGTAGCATCTTTATGGGCAGGAAAGTTTAACCTGAAAAAGTCATACTTCACACACTGATCCATGGATTTAACTCAACTCCAATCAAAATCCAAAACAGAGTTTTCGTGTTTGTTTTTATAAAACACGACAACTATGTGAGGAAGCGCAAATGTATATTCTAAAATGTATAGGGAAGAATATCCATGACACTTCTGAAAAGAAGAGGGAAGAGAAGAGCTTAGCTCTGCCAGATATAAAGACTTACGAAAAAGCTGCAGTAATTAAGACCAGGATGTCATTGGCACAGAGACAAAACAACCAAGAGAATGAAATAGAGCTCAAAACCAGATCTGTACATATGAGGAATATTAACATATGACCAGGAGGTCATGGAAAATCCTCAGGGGAAAGGAAAACTACTCAGTGACAGAAAACAGGTTATCCATCTGGAAAAAAAAAGAAACACGGATCCCTACCGTAAAAATAAATCCTGAATAGATTAAGAACGTGAATGTCAATAGAAAAAAAAAATGTAACATTTAGAAGAAACCATAGGTGACTTTTCTGAACCTCAGAGTAAAGGATAATTTTAAAGTAAGCCCTACTCTATGAAATACTTGACCAGTATTCCTCACAACTGTCAGGGTGTAAAAAGCAAAGACAGACTTAAAACACTGTCCTATACCACAGACTAGGGAGACATGACAACTAAATGCATTGTGGTTTCCTGTCTAAGATCCTGGAATAGGAAAAGGGCATTAATGGGAAAACTGGCAAAACCTATATAAAGCCTGGAGCTTAGTTAATAGTAACATTCCTGTGTTGGTTTCTCCAAGTTAAACATGGTAATATCGTAATGTATGATCATGGTAGGGAAAATGGACATTGGTGAGGGGTATACGGGAAATCACTACTCATTATCCCTGAAACTTTTCTGTAAATCTAAAATTATCAAAAAAGAAAATTTCTATTTTAAAAATAAAGAAGACCCCAAAATCTCTAATGATAAAACAAAATATTGGCCAACTTGATGTCAATAAACATAATGCCTTTTTTTTTATCCAAAATACTTCAAATCACTCATTGATGACTGTTAACAAGTGGAGTATTATTAAACATTGGGTATCTGGGGAGTCATTATATTATACTTTAGACTTTCATGTGTTTAAATTATCCATAATAAAAAAATAAAATCACACAATTAAAAAAAAACAAAAAAGATCTCCTTAAGAAAGTGAAAAATCCCCTTAAGAAAATAAAAACATGACAAATTACAAACTGGAAGAACGTATTTGCAGTACACATCACTGACAAAAGATTACTACCAAATATACATAAAGATCTCCTAAAAACCAACAAGTAAAGAAAACCCAACCCAATAGGCAAAGGGTAAGAACAGGCATTCCAGAGAGAAGGAAACACGTGGGAGTCATCATGAACAAGGAACTGGCATTCCTAGTGCAGGCCTGGGAAAACATTCTAGACTCTCAGGAGGAAGAGCTTCCTTGTCAAAACGAAATCCCTAGCCCTGATTTCTAAAACAGGTCCCTGACCTGAAATAGAACATTTCGTAGACATATTAAAATATAAAAATCTGTTTGAGATGGAACATTTGAGTATAGCTTCCCGGGCCAGGCTTCCTGGAAGGGGGTGGATCTTCAGGCAGAGGCTCTGCTCCCACAGGACACTGACTTGTGACCGAGGAGACAGTCTTAGAGGCAACAACTTCTGCAAAGCAGGTCTTGTTCCTGTGGCTTCCAGGATGCTGCAGCCGATGCCTGAGAGCGCTCCAGGGTGGTGTCTGCTATTTTCCCCTGCCCAGGAGCCTGTCTCCTTGGGGCCAGATTACACCAGTTTTCTCAGTAGAAGGATGGTCTGGTCCAAGAATGACCAAACTGACTCTAAGGTCCCTCTAGCCCAAGGTTCAGGCCCAGGAGAGCTCTTGGACGTATTGGCGTATTCCACTGTTTGTTGAAAAGTCACCCCAAGCCAAATTATCTTCTAAAATTAAATCAAAGCCTCCTAAATCGGCCAGCTTGTGTATTCCACACATTAGGAAGGTGCCTACAGGATGATTCTGAGTCATTTATGGATCTGTTGACTCAGCTCTTTCTCTACAGCTGTGTCTTAACACTACCTCCACTTGGGCGTATCAGACTAGGCTTTACCCTCGGCTTTCTCTTTGTTCTCTTCAAATAGAACTGGAAACCTCAAAGCCAGCATGAGAGTTTAAGGCCCAGTGTAATGATTAGGAAAAAGTACAGCTGAGATTGAAATGTCTTCTTGTCCCAGAAAATAAAGAAGTGCTCTAAAAATGATGGGAACACGTCAAAAAGACACAGAGACCAGTTTGGAGGAATTCACTCTGGCCAAATCTGGGACAATTTGAGCATCCAAATAAACGCTAAGAGTGAATTATAATTCTTTGAATGGAATAGGAAACCACAAGTCCATGCTGATATAAGTAAGGGAATAAATAGAAGTTTAGTGAAAAACAGGATATTCACATAGTTTCAAAATACTTTCCCATAACATGCTTTTTAATTCCAAAGGGAAAGAAGTAAATGGCCACTCTCAGCTCAGGCTGCCAGGACAAAACACCATAAACAAGGTGCCTTATAAACAACAGAAACTCATTTGTCACGGTTCTGGAGGCTGGAGGTCTAAGATCAAGGTGCTAGTACAGTCAGGTTCTGATGAGAAACCTCTTCTGGGTTGCAGGCTGCCAACTTCTCATTGTTTCCTTACTTAGAGGAGAGCAAAGAGATGAAGTAAAGTCTCTTGAGACTCTCATGAAGGCACCAGTCCCATTCATGAGGGCTCCACCTTCATGACCTCATTTAATCCTAGTAAACTCCCAAAGGCCCCAACTCCTAATACTATCACATTGGAAGTAGGGTTCAACATAATCCTGGGGAGCCAGGCGGGGTATTCAATCCATAACACCATGCTAACATAGTGACCAAAGGCCACGTCCCCTGCTAAAAACCAGAATCATGGTCCACCTGATGGGTTGCCATGAAGAAAACATGGCGTCACTTGTGCAACGTTCCTGCCAAAGATACATAGTAACCAAAGATACAACAAATGAGGAGACATCAGACACACCCAGTCTGAAGAGCATTCAGGAACTGAATAACTGGACTATTAATCTTCAAAAGTGTCAAGGTCTTAAAAGGCAAGGAAAGACTGAGAAGCTATTTCATACTGAAAGACGCTATAAAGACGTGGCAACTACATGCCCCAGGTGATCCCAGGTAGATCTTTCCGCTGTGAAGGACGCTGGAGCAACAGGTCATGCTTACATGGAGGCTGAGGATTAGATGGTAGGAATATGTAATGTCAATTTCCTATTTTCCAGGGGATTATTGAGGTTGTGTAGGGAAATAGCTCCCTTTGTTAGAAACACATGTTAACGTGTTTAGAGATAATGGAGTATCAGGTCAGCAACACAAATTATTGAGGAAAAAAAAAAGAGGTTTCTGTACTGTTTTCAGCTTTTCCGTAAATTTGAGATTGTTTCAAATAAATGAAAAAGAAAAAAAGGAAGGAAGGAAGAAAGAAAGCCAGACAGATGACAATGCTCTGCCCCCGTGAAGGGAACGAGGAACAAAAAGGAAAACAATGTCCACATAGCACGCCTAGCATATAATTTGTAATCACCGTGTTTTGACTCACATTTTAAGCCAAGCTGTGACATTAACTAAAGGGACCACTGAGGGTCAGTCCCCTCCTTATTCTGTTCATCTTCTAGCAGTCACCACAGGAGTAAAAGCAGAGAGCTAACAGCTCCAGATGACTGACAGATGAGAATGGTGGAAAAATGTTCCTAATTCCTGGGACCCCACCTGGGAATTGATGGGACTTACAGCAAAGAGCGACAAGTTCTTCCAGTGGCGGGGTCAAGGGTCGCTGGGCTTGGACTGGGGCAGCTGGGGCTGGGGGAGGGTTCCTAAGCCTGCATGGGTGGGGGCTGCTGGCTCTGCCCAGGCCCAGCTGTCCCCTGGAATGGCTCCTCCCTGCACTTTCCAGCAGTTCCCAGCTGTCAGCTGTGGGAGTCTAGCAGTTCCTGCCTAGCTGGAAAGAGGGGGGACAAAAGAATCGCCAGTTGAGATCTGCACCATCTCCCCCTTCTCATCAGCTGCCTTTGCAAACAAGGGCTTGGAGGGCTGAGTGAAGCAACAGACCGACCAGCCGGGAAACCTGATGCTGGGCCTGGGGAGACCCTCTGCTTTGGGCCCACCCCAAGTGATATACCCATCCTGGTAAAACTCATTTCTTGAAACTTCCCCTTACTCAGGGTGGGGCACTGGGTGGATCTCCGTGCCCGGCTGTCTAGGAACCTTTGCCGGGCAGTGCACACCGTTTTCTTCTCCTGCTAAAGGGAAGAAGATTCGAGAAGAGGTTTCTTTCAGACTCTCGAGTCCCTGAAAACACAATCTACACCAAATACTCTTTTTAAGATGAGTTTCATCCTGACTGGAAACTGCACACACAAGTCTGGGGCTCCTGGGCCTAAGACCACACAGTTCCTTTCAGAAGTCAGACCTTACACCTTTATAAGAATCCAAAATTTGAATCAATCACCGCACCGGGGACACCAATATTGCTGCAACAGAGAAACTCAGCAGGTGACGCTATGCGTTCGGCGGAGCCTGCACCCAGGGTCTCGACTGTGAGGAATCAAGCCTACCCGTGGACGACAGTTTAATGAGTAACAGGGTATTTGACATGGTCTCAGAGTAGATCCCCACAAACTGCTTCTTAATTCATTACAAAGGGAAAAATAATAACTAGAGTAGAGAAGCCTGGCAGACCCCACTTGAACCTGAATCCAATCATGAGGAAACATCAACCAAGCCCCAGTCGAGCAGTTGAGGGGGGGGGGGGGTCAATGCCCTGCATCAGAGATTGACAGGAGCACGTCTGTGATGGAATGAGCTGGCTTTCCTCATAGTCCGGTCGACAGAGAACACACACCCTGGGATGCGGGGATCTCAGTCAGGGGGTGTCAGAGAGGGCTTCTGGGATTTGAGCCTCCTAGGGAAGCTTGGAGGAGGGCTCAAGGAAGCAAGGCCTTGCTTTGGATTGTGCACTGTCAAGAAGCAGGGGTGAGTTATAACTGGGCATCTCAACAATCTTCTCTTGAAGGAGGGCAGGCTAACGCTGTAATGGGCCAGGCAGCAGTCCTTCATGCTGGCCGGAGAATGAAGTGCTTGGTGCTTTGTGGTTTTGGCAATGGTCATGTTTTGTCTGTGTTTGGACATGATTATAGGCTGGTTTTGTTTTTGTCGTAATCCAGCACGGTCACAGAGTGGCCTCGGGGCTGCGGGTGTTTTGGGAGGTTGCTGGTGTTCGACAGGAGAACACCAAGACCTTCCCGTGAGCGTGCTGCTGGCTCCGAACAGCACCCGGGTCTCACAGAGAGTCGCCAACCAGCCCCTCGCTAGCACGGGCTCCGTTTCTCCTTCTCAGAGACCCCCTCCAAACTGCCGCCTACCCTTCAAGAATATGGTCAAGAGGGGCGCCTGGGTGGCTCAGTGGGTTGAGCCACTGCCTTCGGCTCAGGTCATGATCTCAGGGTCCTGGGATCGAGTCCCACATCGGGCTCTCTGCTTGGCGGGGAGCCTGCTTCCTCCTCTCTCTCTCTGCCTGCCTCTATGCCTCTATGCCTCTATGCCTACTTGTGATCTCTGTCAAATAAATAAATAAAATCTTTAAAAAAAAAAAAGAATATGGTCAAGAAAGACAAAGGAAGATTGAGACAGGTGTCCAGATTAAAATAGACTCAACAAAAAAGATAGTACATGACCTGGGCTTTGATTCTGGGTAAGAAAAGTATGAAATTCGAATATGGGTTTTTTTTATTAGATAGTAGTATATAAATGTTACATTTCTGGCTTCTGATTATTGTTCCTTGAGAGAGAACACACTGAAGTATTTAGGGAGGGGGGATAACGTCAGCAACTTATTCTCAATCTGTTTAGGAGGAAAATGTTTACATAGGGAAAATAATAAAGGAAATTGGGCAAAATGTAAATAATTGGCGTATCTGAGAGAGGGGCATCACGATGTTCCCTATGCTACGCTCACAACATTTTTGTATGTTTGAAATTACAAGAAGATGAAAATTCACTGAAAAAGGATAAACTTGAACAAATGATCTTTTTTTTTTTTTTTTCCAATTTTCTTCCTTCAAAGGGAGTTAGATCACAACAAAAATATAACTCAGCAGTTAGAGCCCCAGAGTCTTTTCTTCCCTGGAATGAGGAGGATTCAGGGTGATGGTTTCTCTGCCGGATTCAAGGAAGAGAAAAGAGCTGAAATCTTTGACCAAGTTTCCGTGTTGCCCTGCTGCTTGCCAGCTTGGTAATTCAGCCAGAAGTGGGACCTTAATCACTGTGTGGGTCTGCGGGGATCTCAGAGACCACATTCTTTTCACAAACATGAAAACTAAGGAGCAGCATAGTTGAAGTTTGTTCTTCAACTGGCTTCACGGAGATATGAGAACAAAGCGAGATGTTTTGGAAAGAGTTTTGAAAAGAATGTAGGACCACAAAAGTATAAGGTATCAATAATAGAAATAGACTTTTTGTTAGGTTTTGTTTTGATTTTTGTTTTTAGCTCAGATAAATTTGGTATCATTACATCCAAGTAGTTTCTTTCATTCTATTCGTATTTTATTTAGAGTTTTTAAAACAATAAATACTGATTATTATCAAATGACTGTCAACAACTACTGACATGATTATAGAGATTTTTTATTCTTTACTTGTGATTGGATTATATCAATAGAGATTCTGATATTGAATCAAACTTGCATTACTAGGCAGAATTTATTATTTTTGATATGCTTTTTTTTTTTTTTCTTATTTATGTATTAGAGGGAGAGAGAAAGGAAGAAACAGACTCCACTGAGCTGGGAGCCAGATGTGGGACTCGATCCCAGGACCCTGGGATCATGACCTGAGTTGAAGGCAGACACTTAACCGGCTGAGCCACCCAGGTGTCCCTTGATATGCTTTTTGAATGAATTTGCTAATATTTTACTCAGTAATTTTTGCATCTGTATTGCTAAAGGAGACTGATCTGTAATTTCATTCTTTGATTTGTCTATCAGGCTTTGATATGAATTATGCAAGATTCATAAATAAGTGGATGAACTAGCTTTTATGGCCTGGAATAATTTAAATAACATTGGAATGGACTCTTCTTTAAAGATTAGATAGAACTCAACTCTGAAATCATGTTGTGTGACTGGCAGATTGTCAATTGCCTCTCTGATTTTTCTATAGTAATTGTTCCATTATTCGTGTGTCAATCTTGACAATTGTATTTTTCCTAAGAAAACAGCCATTACCTCTAAGTTTTCAATTTTTGTCAAAGAATTGCAAGCAACAGTTTCTTCAAATTATTTTAATATCTGTGTATATGTGGTTATGTCTTTTTCCTTTCTCAGCTTGTAGTCAGGCTTGTGAAGGATTTCTCCATATTGAGCTATTCAAATAGCCCTAGGATTTAGTTGTCTTTGTAAAAAAAAAATTTGGTTTTCTATTTTATTGATTTAAGCTTTAATGCTTTTAATTCCTTCCTTGTACTTTCTTTTAATTTTATTGTTCTCATTTAACTTATAAGAATGAGTGTTAAGTTATTTCTTTGTTTTTTATTCTTCAATAATGAAGGCATTTAAGGTTATAATCTTTCTTTGGGATACAAAGAAAAGTTTTAACTCTGTCCTATGTATTTTGGCACAAAGTGTTCTAGAATCTTTAATTTTGATTTTTATTTCTTTTTGATCCAAGGGTTATTTTGGAGGATGTTTCTCTTCATTTTTTAATTTACCTAGTAAAATTCACTCTTTTTCATATACACTCTTTTTCTATGTATTTTGACAAGTGCCACTAATAATCACCATAATGCAGATACAGAACAGCTCATCGCACTACCCGGTCTCCCCAGGTAATTCCCTTATGTTACCACTTTGTAGTCAAACCCCGCCCCCCAAGTCTTAAACCCTTGCAATCACTGATCTGTTCTCCATCCCTGTAGTTTTGCCTTTTCCAGAATGTCATTTAAATGGAATCATACAGTATGTGGCCTTTGAGTTTGGCTTCTTTCACTTTACATAATACATTCCAGATTCATCCACATTGCCGCTTGCTTGTATCAATAGTTCATTTATTTTTGTTGCTGAATAGTATTCTGCTGCATGGATGTACCACAGTTTGTTTATTCACTCAGCAGTTGGTGGACATTTGAGTTGTTTCCAGGTTTTGGCAATTAATTTTTTTCCAGGTTTTGGCAATTATTAATAAAGCAGTCAGAAATATTCCCATAGCGGTCTCTGTGAACATAGGTTTTCATTTCACTTAGGTAAATATCCAGAAGTAGCTCATGTGGCCAGTATTTGTTCAACTTTATAAGAAACTGCCAAAAATTTTTCCATAATGTCTATGCCGGCTGATATTCCCACCAGCAATGTAGGACAGTTCCAGCAGCTCTGCATGTTCGCCAGCATTTAGTACTGTTTGATCACTATGGTGGAAAGTGTTTCTTAGTTTCCAAGTTTTTAAGGTGCCTTTAGACATCTTTGTATTATTTATTTTTATTATTATCTAAATTGAATTGTTATGGTTAGATAACATAGCCAGGAAACTTTCTATTAAAAAATTCTTTTATGGGGCACCTGGGTGGCTCAGTGGATTAAGCCGCTGCCTTCGGCTCAGGTCATGATCCCAGGATCCTGGGATCGAGCCCCACATCAGGCTCTCTGCTCAGCAGGAAGCCTGCTTCCTCCCTCTCTCTCTGCCTGCTTCTCTGCCTACTTGTGATCTCTGTCAAAAAAATAAATAAAATCTTTAAAAAAAATTCTTTTATTTGAATATAGTTCACATACACTGTTACCTTAGTTTCAGATGTACAACATCACAATTCAACAGGTTTTGTGCTACGCTGTGCTCACCATGGGTGTAGCTGTCATCTGTCACCATACAATGCTATAAAGGGTGATATTTTTAGTTAAGCCTTTCTCTATTATTGATCTTTCTCATATATACATATTTAACTTTTTATTGAGATATGTTTCCTATACCATAAAGTATATAATTAAATGGTTTTTAATATATTCATAATGTTGTGCAACTATCACCCTTACCTATGAAGTGAAGTCTTTACCTCTCAAAAAAAATACCTCCAAACCCATTAGCAATTGCCCCACATTCCCTGTTCGTCTAGCCCATGATAACTACTAATCTACTTTCTGTCACAATGGATGTGTTTATTATGGACATTTCACTTAATGTGTTTTTTTGTGACTGTTTTCACTTAGCATAATGTTTTCAAGTTTTATCCACATGGTACCTTGTGCTAGAATTTCATTCCTTTGTGTGACTGAATAACACTCTATTGTATAGATATATTACATTTTATTTATCTGTTTTTCAGTTAGTGGATGTTTGGGTTGTTCTTTTATGAAGTGTTAATTCACAATACTGCTGCTATGCACATTTGTGTACAAGTTATTGTATGAATATAAGCTTTCAGTTCTCTTGAGTATATGCCTAGGAGGGAATTGCTGGATCACATGGGGATTCCGTCTTTAAACTATTGTGGAACTGATAAATATTCCAGAGCAGCCACACCAGTTTACATTTCATCATGTGAAGGGTTCCTGTTTCTCCACATCTTCACTAACATTGGTTATCATAGCCATCCTAGTGAGTAGAGGATGTCTCCCATCTCACTGATTTGCACTTACCTACTGACTAATGATATTGAGCTTCTTTTCATGTACTTATTGGCCATTTGTATATTTTCTTTGGAGAAATGTCTGTTCAAATATTGTGCCCTTTCTAAATTGGGCTAGTAGACTTTTAATTATTGAGTTGTAAGAGTTCTTTATATATAATATATATATATATATATATATATTTTTATAGTAGACTCTTATCTGATGTATGAGTCCACAAGTATTTTTTCTCATTCTGTGATAAAACCCTACACTTTTTAACTAAGTTTTAAAATTTTAATCCCCGTATTGTTAACATATAGTGTTATATTAATTTCAAGTGTACAATGTAGTGATTCAACAATTCTATACATTACTCATCATGCTAAGTGTACTCTCAGTCTCCTTCACCCACTTCACCCACTTCACCCCCATCTTCACCTCTCCTCGGTAACCATCCGTTTGTTCTCTATTTTATTTTCCTTTGCTCATTTATTTTGTTTCTTAAATTCCACATATGAGTGAAATCATACAGTAGTTGTCTTTCTCTGACTGACTTATTTTGCTTACCATTATACTCTTTAGCTCCATTCATGTGTTGCCAATAGCAAGATTTTATTCTTTTTTATGACTGAATAATATTTTGTATATATTTATCACTTCTTTTTTTATATATACCACTTCCTTATCTATTCATCTATCGATGGACACTTGGGCTGCTTCCATAATTTGGCTATTGTAAATAGTGCTACAATAAGCATAGGGGTGCATATACCCATTTGAATTAGTGTTTTTGTATTTTGGGGTAAATACCCAGTGGTGCAATTACTGGATCATATGGTAGTTCTATTTTTAACTTTTTAAGGAAACTCCATGCTGTTTTCCAAAGAGGCTGCACCCACCAACCACACATGAAGTTTCCTTTTTTTCCCTTCCATATCCTTGCCAACACTTGCTGTGTTTTTTTAAATTTTATTTTACTTATAAATTTATTTTAGCCATTCTGGCAGGTGTGAGATGGTATCTCCTTATACTTTAATTTGCATTCTGTGATGTTGAATGATGTGGAACATCTTTTCATGTGTCTGTTGGCCATCTGAATGTCTTCTTTGGAGAGATGTCTGTTCATGTCTTCTACTCATATTTAGTTGTATTATTAGTTTTTTGAGTATTGTGTAAGTTCTTTCTATATTTTGGACACTAGCCCTTTACTGTATATGTCCTTTGTAATTATCATCTCCCATTCCATAGGTTGCCTTTTAGTTCTGTTGATGGTTTCCTTCACTGTGCAGAAACTTTTTATTTTTATGTCGTCCCAATAGTTTGCTTTTGCTTTTATTTGCCTTGCCTCAGGAAACATATCTAGAAAAAAGGTTGCTACGACCAATGTCAGAGACATTACTGCCTGTGCTCTCTTCAAGGATTTTTATGATTTTCAGGTCTTACATTTAGGTCTTCAATCCACTTTTTAGTTTATTTTTGGGTACAGTGGAAAAAAGTGGTTCAATTTCATTCTTTTACATGTAGCCGTCCAGTTTTCCCAGCACCAGTTGTTGAAAAGAATTTTTCTCATTGTATGTTCTTTATTCTTTTGTCAAAGATTAATTGACCATACAACTGTAAGTTTATATTCTATTCTGGATTTTCTACTCTGTTCAATTGATCTAGGTGTCTGTCTTTAATGCCAGGACCATACTGTTTTTAGTTTTGTTTAATTTTTTATTTTTTATAAACATATATTTTTATCCCCAGGGGTACAGGTCTGTGAATCACCAGGTTTACACACTTCACAGCACTCACCAAAGCACATACCCTCCCCAATGTCCATAATCACACCCCCTTCTCCCAACCCCCCTGCCCCCAGCAACCCTCAGTTTGTTTTGTGAGATTAAGAGTCACTTATGGTTTGTCTCCCTCCCAATTCCATCTTGTTTCATTGATTCTTCTTCTACCCACTTAAGCCCCCATGTTGCATCACCACTTCCTCATATCAGGGAGCAAAATAAGTCAAGCAGAGAAAGACAACTATCATATGATCTCCCTGATATGAGGACCATACTGTTTTGATTACTACAGCTTTGTTATATAACTTGAAGCCTGAAATTATGATAGCTCCAATTTTGTTTTTATTTTTCAAAATTGCTTTGGGTATTTGGGGTCTTTTGATAGGGATAGGGATTGCATTAAATTGGTAAGATACTGAGTTTCATAGACTTTTAAAAAATATTTATTCTTCCAATCCATGAGCATGGAATGTCTATTTCTTGGTATCATCTTCAATTTCTTTCATCAGTGTTTTCTAGTTTTCAGAGTAAAACAGGTCTTTCACCTCTTTGGTTAAGTTTATTCCTAGGTATCTTTTTTGGTACAATTTTAAGTGGGATTGTTTTCTTAACTTTGCTTTCTGCTTCTTCATTTTTAGTGTATAGGAATGCAACAGATTTCTGTGCATTGAATTTGTATCCTGTGACTTTACTGAATTGATTTATTAGTTCTAGTAGTTTTTGGTGGAGAGGTTAGGGTTCTCTATATAAAGTATCATGTTATTTGCACACAGTGAAAATTTTACTTCTTCCTTACCAATGTGGATACCTTTTATTTCTTTTTGTTGTCTAATTGCTATGGCTGGGATTTCCAATATTATGTTGGATAAAAGTGGTGGGAGTGGACATCCTTGTCTTGTTCCTGACCTCAGGGGAAAAGCTCTCAGCTCTCTCAATGGTTATTTTCTCCAATGAGCATGAGGTTCACTGTGGGTTTTTCACATGAGGCCTTTATTGTGTTGAGGTACTTTCCCTCTAGCACTACTTTGTTGCAGGTTTTTAATCATGAATAGACATTGTATTTTGTCAAATGCTTTTTCTGCTTCCATTGAAATGATAATATGTTTTTAATCTTTTCTCTTATTAATGGTATGTATTGTGTTGATTGATTTGTGAATGATGAACACCCTTACATCCCAGGAATAAGTCCTAGTTAATTGTGGTGGATGATTTTTCAATGTGTTTTTGGGTTCGGTTTGCTGGTATGTTGTTGAGGATTTTTGCATCTGTGTTCAGCAGAGATACCGTCCTGTAGTTTTCCTTTTGTGTGTGTCTTTCCTGGTTTGGTATCAGGATACCAAGTTCATAGAATGAATTTGGAATTTTTCTTTCTATTTTTTTGACAACTTTGAAAAGAATGGGCATTAATTATTCTTTAAATGTTTGGTAGAATTCACCTGAGAAGCCATCCTGTCTTGGACTTTTGTTTTTTTTTTTGTTTTTTTTTTGTTTTTTTTAAAAGATTTTATTTATTTATTTGACAGAGAGAGATCACAAGTAGGCAGAGAGGCAGGCAGAGAGAGAGAGAGGAGGAAACAAGCTCCCTGCTGAGCAGAGAGCCCAATGCGGGACTCGATCCCAGGACCCTGAGATCATGACCTGAGCCGAAGGCAGCGGCTTAACCCACTGAGCCACCCAGGCGCCCCATGGACTTTTGTTTTTTTGATTACTGATTTAATTTCTTTGCTGGTTATTGGTCTGTTCAAATTTCCTATTTCTTCCTGCTTCAGTTTTGGTAGTTTATATGTTTCTAGGAATTTATCCATTTCTTCTAGGTTGTCCAACTTGCTGGCATATAATTTTTCATTTATAGTTTCTTACAATTATTTGTATTTCTGTGGTGTTGGTTGTTATTTCTCCTCTTTCATTAGTGATTTTGTTTATTTGGATCCTCTCTCTCCCTTTCTTTTTATGAGTCTGGCTAGAAGTTGATCTTTTGAAAGAAACAGCTCCTGGTTTCATCAATTTTTCATTCCTTGTTTTTTTTTTAATTTCTATATTATTTATTTCTGTTCCAATCTTTATTATTTCCTTCTTTCTCCTGGTTTAGATATTTGTTTGTTGTTGTTCTTCTAGTTCCCTTAGGTGTAACCTTCAGTTGTTTATTGGAGATTTTTCTCGCTTCTTGAGGTGGGTCTGTGTTGCTATAAAATTCCCCCTTAGAACAATGTCTGCAGACACCTGCAGATTGAAATGAGTCTGAAATGAGTCTCGTATAGGAAGCATATAGATGGTTCTTGTTTTTGTATCTGTCACCTTAAGTCTTTTTTTTTTTTTTTTAAGATCTTATTTATTTGACAGAGAGAGAGAGTGAGCACACAAGTAGGGGGAGGAGCAGACAGAGGGAAAAGTAGGTTCCCTGCTGAGCAAGGGGCCCAGTGAGGGACTTGATCCCATGCCCCTGGGATCATGACTGTACCAAAGGCAGACATTTAACTGACTGAGCAACCCAAGCATCTCCTTTATGCCTTTTGATTGAAGCATTTAGTCCATTCACATTCACAGTAATTACTGGTATGTACTTATTGCCATTTTGTTACTTGTTTTGCAGTTGTTTTTGTAGTTTTTCTCTGATCTTTTTTTCTCACTCTCTTTCATGGTTTGCTGGCTTTTTTTAAGTGGTATAGTTGGATTCCTTTCACTTCATTCTTTGCATATCTATTACTGGCTTTTGATTTGTAGTTACTTTTCAGTTTGTATATAACATCTTCTGCATACAGCAGTCTATATTAAGTTAATGGTCACTTAAATTTGAACCCATTCTTTACTCCCCACTCTAATGTTTTAGGTATATGGTGTTCTATATTATGTCTTTTATTTTAAGAATCCCTTGACTTTTTTTTTTTTAACAGAAATACTATTACTGCTTTTGTGGTTTTTACTTTTCATACTCTCATTTATAGTCTTTCCTTTCCACTCAAAGAGTTACTTTTAATATTTCTTGTAGGACTAGTTTAGTGGTCATGAACTTAAACTTTTGTTTGGGAAACTCTTTCTCTTTCCTTCTATTCTGAATGATATCCATGCTGGATAGTTTTTTGGGCTGCAGACTTTTCCCTTTCAGCACTTTGACTAGATCATGCCCCTCCCTTCTGACCTGCAAAGTTTCTATTGAAAAATTGCTGATAGACTTATGGAGTTTCCCTTTTATGTAACTGACTTCTTTTCTCTTGTTGCTTTTATTTTTATTTTTTCTTTATCACTTCTTTTTGCCATTTTAGTTAATGTGTGTTTTGGTGTGGACCTCCTTGGGTTGATTTTTGGGGGGATCTCTGTGCCTCCTGGGTCTGGATATCTGTTCCCTTTTTCAGATTAGGACATTTTTCAACTATTAACTCATCAAATAATTTTCCCCTCCCTTTTCTCTCCTTCTTCTTCTTTGCCCCTTATCATGCAAATGTTCTTATGCTTGATGAAGTCACTGAGTTCCCTAAGTCTATTCTCATTTTCCGTAATTCTTTCTCCCATTTGCTCTGCTTGATTAATTTCCATTACTCATTCTTCCAGGTCATTAATTCATTATTTCTCTAAGTTGTTATTTATTCCATCAAGTGTATTTTTAGTTTCATTTATTGTGTTCTTAATTTCTGATTGGTTTCTTTTTATCTCTTTGTTGAGGGTATCACTGATGTCCTCTACTCTTCTCAAGTCTGGTATCTTTATGATCATTACTTTGAATTTCTATCATGTGTATTACTTATATTCATTTCACTTAGGTCTCTTGTTATGGTGTGGTCCTGTTCTTTCATTTGGAACATATTCCTCTGTCTCCTCATTTTGTCCAACACTCTGTGTCCATTTCTGTGTGTTAGAAATGTCAGCTAAGCCTCCAGCTCTTGAATGTCCTTATGAAGATGTCCTGTAGTACTCTGCAGTGCAGTGTCCCATTCCCTAGGACCTGGCACTTCAGGAAGTGTCTCCTATGTGTGTTGTATGTGCCTTGCTGTTGAGTTATGGCTGATTTTTCCTTCAGTCCATTCATCTGCAGAAGCTCTTTCTGCCTGTTTTGGGCAGTGTTTGGTACCCAGCTGAGTGGGAGAAATTTTAACAAGGTGCGCACTGGTCTGTTTGCTAAGTAAGACCTGATGCCACCACTGCTGGAACTGAGGTCCCACAAAAGTTATGGATCAGGACACTTATTGCTGGTGAGGTTTGCATCAGTCTTCTATGAGAAGGGCCCCATGGTACCACAGCAGAGGTGAGCATGACTGGGAAAGGAGAACTCAGTGAAGCATAGGGGCATGGGACTTGGTGTAAGCAAGTTAGGTAGCAGTGTGGGCACTGCAGTGATTCTTGCAGGTGGCCATATGTTTATGCCGTAGGGGGTGGGGAATGATACCTGTCAGATCCTTTGTTCCTGGAGAGGCAGTCTCATGGTCCTGTCTCTCTGGGACATCCCCTGAGATAAGAAAATCACTCTCTCTCCTGTGTGACCCAGGCGTTTTTCAAATTGCTGCTTCTACACTGCATCTCTTTATCTCTGCTGACTCTGTATCATGCTGTCTTTTTAAGGGCAGGACTCCACTTCTTAATGCCCTCCAGACTCTCCTAGATTGAGTACACACATTTTTTAAAATTCCAGGCTTTAAGTCCTGCTCGTTGTAAGAACTCACAAAATTCAGCCCTTCTCACTATCAAAGCTAAATTTTATGGGGATTCATCTTCCCCATGTGGCTCCCCAGTGTGACAGTCTGTTTCTTGCCCTTCACTGCGACCCTAGTTCCCTCCTGCCACAGATGCCCATAATTCATTTTGCTCCCAAACAGCATTTCTGGGAAACATTTGTTTCCCCAATTCCTTCTTTCTCCCAGTGTCCCTGCCTTTTTCTGACAGTCTCTTGACAGTCTCCCCTCATCTCTAGAATGCTTCAGATGGTCTACTTCCACCAGAGCTCAAGATTTGTGACCTGACTCCTTTACGCAGACAGAAATATAGCTTGCTGTGTTCATCTGGTGGAAAAGCAGAGGCATTCTGAAATACATGAGCCCTCCCTGAAAACCAGTTTGTACAATAACCAGGAAGTTTTACTCAAATCCAAAGGAGACTTGAATAGAGAAATTTTAGACACTGAAGTGAGGGTGATGTTTTGAAGTGTTTTTGGCCAGAGATTTTTCCAGACCCCTCAATTCAGTGGCATAGAAACTGTAACACTTCTTTAGTTCTAGAAAAACAGATTTTTGGTTGTCCATGCAACAAATTTCAGCCTGCTGTCAAGAAAAAGATGCTCTCCATCTTTTTCCTTCTAGGAAAAAGAAACCAAACTAGGCAGCCCTTGTTGTCTCTCATGTTACCAATTCTTCTAGAGATTCTGGAGGTTCCTTTCATTTGGCTTACAAAAGGAACATCTAGAATGTTTACAGTCTAACCTGGAGAACTGGAGGTGTCTCCTTGGGTATTTCTTCTGCACATAAGAGACAAAGCTATTTCATTTAAGCCAAAAACGTATGGAAGGGGATTTTTCAGCATGAGCTTTAACTATTTTACTGTTAAGGCCAATCTAACTGTGCATTAAGCCTACTGAGGCTCACACGATATAAGCCTGGGAACTACTATCTCGAAATCCTCAGTACATACACTCAAATATCTGTCCTCCTTGTTTGGAATCAGAGCATATCAGAAACAAATTTCCTTGGTGATCTTGTTAGAATGTGTTAGACCAGCTTTACTATCACCCCACTATCTGTCTCTCCAAACTGGGGCCTCTTGACTTTCTTTGCAGATGTAGCCCCATTCCAGCCTCCAAACCAAATCCCTGTGGTAGAAAAGATCTATAGTCCGGCACTGCTAGTTCAGGCTGGTGCCCATATCTGATGAGTGAATTTCTTCCTATTTCTGAGACTTTTAGGCTGGCTCCATTTGGGTTAACTGAGGTTTTGTCTTGCTTCCTGTACACAATCTCTGTTATAAAAATGCTAGGACTTGGGGCGCCTGGGTGGCTTAGCGGGTTAAGCCTCTGCCTTCAGCTCAGGTCATGATCTCAGGGTCCTGGGATTGAGCCCCACATCAGGCTCTCTGCTCAGCAGGGAGCCTGCTTCCTCCTCCCTCTCTGCCTGTCTCTCTGCCTACTTGTGATCTCTGTCAAATAAATAAATAAAACCTTTAAAAAAAAAAAAAAAAAGCTAGGACTTGGCTTGCACATTCCAGTCTCCATAGCTGGGCCCTGATATCTGCTGACTCCTTTGCTGATGCAGGTTCTGCTTTCCATACTGCTGAGTGTCCCTTGCCTCCAGCCATGCTGATATGCAGCCTACTCCTTGATACATATACCTGCTGCTCTGCTGGCATACTGTCAGTCTCTAGTGCAACCCATCTGCCAGATTCGGAGTATGCTCTGAACGTAGAGACAAACAAGTGGGACATGAGAGAAAGAGTAAAGAAAACTCTAAGGTTTGGCCTGAGAAACTAGAAGGAGTGAGTTGCCATCAGTGGAGACGGGAAGGGCTGTAAGTAGAACATGCATGGCGTTGCAGGAGGAAGACCAGAAGTTCAGTTTTGGATATGCTGACACAGAGATGTTCATTGGCTATCCAGCTACAGAGACTGAGTTGGTCACTGGACATACATTTCTGGAATGTGGGAGAGAGGCCTGGACTGGAGGTTATTATTTTGGATGTCACTAGTATGTAGCCAGCATTTAAGCCATTGCACTGGGTGAGATCATCTAAAAAGGTTGATGTAGATAGAAAGTCCAAGAACTGAACCAAAAGACACTCCTACATTAGAAATTGAGGAGAAGAGGAAGAATCAAAAAAGACTGCTTTCTGGAAAACTGGTTGCTCTTTTCCAGCAAATAATTAGTAAACATGACCATAGATGCATGCTGGGATCTAACCAGAGTTCTTCCTCTGTTTCTTCACAGAATGTGCCTCACTTTACACACAAATAGGATGCTACATACCACTGGTGGAGGCCTTTTTTTATATAGTTCTTACCATGGACTTGGATTTGCTCCAAGTCCTCTTTATTTTCTCCTGGTATGTGTGGGATCAGTACTGTGATTTCCATGAACATGCAGCAGAAGAAGAAGTGAAGCTCTGTCTAGAGAGCAGTGCAGTTTTATAGGGTCCCATCCGATGGAATAAAAGGTTTAAGAACAACTTTCTACCCAAATATGCTAATCAATCATATCTGCAGGCGAGCATTTGGCTTTTTGTGTATATAGATTCATCACCTGGTAAATGGTGATTCTTTGGGAACTATTTTCTCTCTTTTTAAGGAAAAATTGAAAAAAATTGTGTTTAGTTAGCTTTTATAAGAAAGTATCATCTCCTAGCTAAAATGTAAACTATTTAAAATATTAAAAGCCCAGAAAACAAGCTTAAACAAACCCATTTGAAAAAATGTATAAAAGGGAAGCAGAGCACCATAAACTTGGTGGCTTAAAACAACAAAATTTATTCACTCACAATTCTAGAGGCAGGAAGTTCAAACCAAGGTATTGGTGCGCTCTTCCTTGTCTTTTCAGTTTCTGGTAGTCCCCAGCAATCCCTGATGTTCTTGGCTTGTTGCTTTACCTTCCAATCTCTGCCTCTGTCTTCACGTGGTCTTATTTCCTGTGTGTCTGTGTCCAGATTTCCATTTACTTAGAAGGACACCAGTCAAAATATTAGGGCCCACACTAACCCAGGATGGCCTCATCTTACAACTGCAAAGCCCTACTGCCAAAAAGGGTCACATTCACAGATTCTGGATTCTGGGGAGATAGGAATTGGGGGGGCGGCGGGGGCGGACACTATCCAACCCAGTAGAGTAAGAGTGAATTGAATTTACTCAATATGTAGCCAAAATACAATATATCATTCTCATAAAGATGAGCATATATGCCCACAGCAGAACAGTTAACAAAGTAAACACACAAGAGGATTTACCCTAATTCCCAGTTCATATCACACTTCACTGTATTTCTCTAGCGTATTTTCAGAAACTATAGCACTCTTCTACTGTGCTCCACTGTGTTTCATAGATTCCTTAGTTGGCCACTTGCTTGCCCTTTTGTAAGTCATCCCTGATAGGTTTGATAGTCTACTAGGGCCAAAAATGAATCAGGTAGCTTTCTGTTTCTTCCTTTATCTCTGCTTCACACAGAATCCCAGATTAGTTGCCTCAAGCTCTTCCCCTGGTCTCTGAACTTTTGGATCTAATCAGCTTGGATAGCAGTGAGCCTAACTTCTTCAGAGCTATGCTTGGCCTCGTAAAGGGACAATCTTCTATGGAATGCAAACTGGCTCCCTCCATTGAAACATGGGTCAATGCAAGTGAAAGCACAAAAAGTTGGGTGTTAGGTCATGGATACCTCTTCCTTACTCTGAGTGCCACTCTTCCCTGTTATGTGGAGCAGTGGGCAGGGTGCCCCCAACCAGGATCAAGCACATAGTTTACAAGTGGGAGAGCATGCTCCTTTCTGATGTCTTCTTATACCCTGTATTTCCAGTTTACCAAGTGGCTGGAGATCTTCATCTTGGCTGTCAACATGTAGACACGGTTATTTTGAAATACACAATCCAAACAAGGAATCCCAGATATTTACCTCATAGCATAGATTTGAATTCTGTCACTTCAGCACTATATAAACTAAAATACTAAAACAGCTTTTTTTTTTTTTCTTTTCAGCATCAACTTTTCCTTTAATGTCAGAATATTTCTGCTGCATCAGTTGCCTCCTTGGGCCAAATATTAGGTACAATTTATGCTAACCCAGTTTATTTCTACTGAAAGAAGATCTTTGCTTATCATGTCTGTCCTTTCCTCCCTAAGAGACAAACTAATAGGTAAAACCTGCCTACTTGAAGAAGTTGAGGTTCTCAACAGATGACTGAGTGCAGTGCTAGGGAGAGTCTCATGAGCTAGTTGATAAAACCAGACATTATTCATCTCTTCCCTATAACACCAAAATTCTTCCAAGGAAAATATCAATCTGGTTAACCTGCTAACTTTACCTGCTCCCAGGACTGCTAACTTCAACACAACCTCTAATTCTTCAACTATTGTAACTATAAATAGTAAGTCACTAACAATGGAGAAAAAGAAAATAAATAAAAATGGAAAAACCCTTCCTTTCATGCTCAAGTTCTTTTCTACAAATTTGTTCCCATAGGTTCCTAATTCTTGCTGAAAAATTGTATCATTAAGCTTGTCAGGAGAATGCAAAACACTGATATATTTCTTCCTAAAGGGAAGTGTGTAACTAGTAGCTGACAAAGATTTGTGAATATAAGAAATAATCATACAGATTCACTTCTGGCTCGGTTACCCCACTTCCATAAATGTGCCCTTGCCTCAAAGTGGGTAACAAAGATCACCCACCAAAGTATAGAAAGACAAACCCTAGAATGGGTATAAACTACTAAATATTCTCATCTCTTTTCATTCTTGTTTTTATGACTCAAAATGTATGTATACATTCGTGTGGTAATAAATGTTTACCTCTAATCACATTTAACCTGGACACTGTTAATTCATGGCAAAAGAGTCAACGAAATGAGAATGCATCAAAAAGCCTCTAGGGAATAGTTTCTAAGATTCAGGGCAGGAGCCTCTACAAAGCGGTTTCAGACAGTAGAACCAACTACCTGTTCCATTTGGTTATCTCAAAAGCACATTGAATGTAAGGTGTTATAACCAAGTTCATCATGTTCCTCCTCCATCCTCATCCTGTTCCAGGCTTCCTCTAACTCACTAAATGGTGTTAGTTGTGAAAGCCAAAAATCTACAAGCCATCTTTGACTCACCCCTTTCCTCATTCATCCTAGCCCAACCCATTATCAAGTCATATCAGTTTTATCTACTTCATTACTCTGGAGATGGCCACTGCCACCACAACAACTGCTCACCTCACCATAGTCTCCTAAGTATCCACACTAACTATCAACAGTCCTCTAGAGTCTATTCTTCACATTAATGCAGGTTATTCACTTTCCACTCAAATTTGCAAACAGTACTTTGAAATAGTTCGCAAACACCCAAGAAAAAAAATAAATGCATACACTATAAAGCATAATAAAATGAGTATTTCCATTTTACTCATGCACCTACATTTTGAGGGCAGGGGGAGCAAATGTAACTCCCCTGCAGAAAATCCAAGTAATTCATCGACAGAGGTATTTTGGTTCTTAGGTTATGGCTGCCACTTCTTACCTGAAGATCTTGGATGTTACTACTTAAATATGCTCTCCTGCTTTCATTTTCTGCCCTCCTAACTTCTCTTACACAATTCTCCCCAGGGTACCCAGGGTTTTCCTTCACAAGCACTTACACTAGAAATGACATATTTATGACTGATTGTTACAAGTCTAAAACTCTGTGTTGGCACAGACTGAATTTTTTTTGCTTGTCATTGCAACGATTGTACCCACGTAATACACTGGCACCAGTAAATGTTTGTTAGACGATGAAAGGTGAATTGGTTGAACTATGGGCGGAGAACAGGGAAAGGAAAAATCCTTAGAATTTCCTGTGTGGTAGAGTCATTTCATGTGAAAGGGGCTTCTCCCCATCAGTGAATCCTACTTTTAATGAATTCTAGCCCACGGGGTAGTATATGTATCATAAGAATTGCCTAATTTGATTGCATCAGCTTTAGACATGCTTCATGAACTTCAACCAGTGGGCCTCTCCATATTATCTCTATTCATTTAGCACAACTGCCCTTAGGACTAGCGCTTTAAAAGTTCACATCTTTACTTTGACCTCGCTCAACCAAGAAGGTGTACTGGGAACCAAAATTAAGAGCTCAATAAATTATCTATTGCTACTATATAGTTGGAGAAATTTTAACTGAACACAGGTTTGTATTAAGTATATATACTTTAAGTAAATATTCTATAGCTGTAAATTTGAATGTAAAATATTGAATTTACAAGTATCCTTTGCCATGGATCAGCTATAAGCCGAGTTTTTAACAATGTATATATACTTCTTAAATAAGTATCTTAAGAAACTAAAACATGAAGCACTGATTCTCACAATCACCTAGAAACAAATTTTTATTCTTTAAAGCCAGGAGAAACTATTCTTTATGTAAAAACTGAAGTTACTTCTATCTTACAGGCTATTTTATATATATATAGAGAGAGAGAGAGAGAAAGAGAGAGAGAGAAAGAGAGAGAGACACTGTATTTATTAGGCCCACAATTTTGACTGGGATTTAAATTCAGGTTCTGCAGTTTCTGGCAATGACCTCTAGAAAACTCATTTAGTTTCCTCATCTAGGAGAGAGGAGCATTGCCTGGTTAACAGGACTATCTGAATTTCAAACAAAGTAACATATAAGGAAGCACCAGTCACAGTCTGTACTTGGTAAAGGTTAAAAAAATTAACAGAAACTTTATAGCATTGTAGCATATACGGGTTATAAAATTCTATAAAGGTAGTTAAGTTATAAATAAAACACAAATCCTAGAGTATCTCTTGTTTATATTAAAGCAAACTGTCATAAAATCTTGGCCCAAACCCTAGAATAAACCTACAGCAGGAAGTAAAATAATCTGGTTTCAAGGAGGATGAGTGCGCACAAAAGCTGCATGCTCTCTGGCTGAAAAGGTTATCACGGACTCATATGTGTTAACTATCTCAGTGTTAATACTAATTTTTTAAAAGCTCCTGAAAGTTTTGCTCACATTATTTTTGTTTTCCAAGATCAAGCACAGAGAAGCTTTTCCTCTCTTTCCTCCTCTTTCCCTTTTGTAGCTCTGACCCTCTCTGCCTATGAGAGCACTAGGGACCACACACAGGGTCTGCCAGGTTAGTGCTCTGGGCTGTGTGCAAGGGTCTTCTGCAGTAATGACTTCAAATACTTGACCTAACTTGACCAAACTGCAACCTTCCCTTCATTCTCCTCAGCGGAAGTTGTGTGCTATAATCGATTTGAAACACTGCCCCTTTCAGATGGTGACTTGGTCAAATGTATCTGGCCTCTTCCGCCTCATGCACAAGCATACCTTTACTGTTTCTTTCAAGTAAAATGAGCAAAAGATGTGAAGAAAACTCTTGTCAGTCATTTCTGTAGACCTCAGCACAACTATTTTGTCCATTTTTCAATATAATATATTTTCTTGACAATTTAGATACCAAGATAAGACTTAAATTTAACATTTATAAATATTTAAGGAAGAAAAGAATCAATTTGGAAACTTTACCAACAAGTTATCAAAACAAAGGTTTGTTTTTTGACATTGCATGTACAATATTCTATGGTTTGCCATTACTTCCTCTCTAGGAAGAAAGATAAAATGAGAAATACAGTATAGAAGTAAGTCGTTGGAAGTTGGTAGTTTTTTTCAACACTTAAAAGAGACACGAGTCAGAAAAAGTGCAATCCAACAAACCAACTGCAGAAGCCATTTTGCAACAAATTTGAATATGGACCATATATTAGATGATATTAAGTAATTATTATTTTTGTTAGGTATAAAAATGCCATTATAGTTGTGTTTTTGTTGTTTTTAAAAAAGATCTTATTGGTCAGAGACACAATCTTAAGTATTATAAGTAAAATGATTCATGTGGAAATGCATTAAAATATTTCAGCTTAAAAAAATCACATTATGTGTGTCGTAGTGGTGTGGGGTAGAGAGGTAATAAATATAATAGACCATAGTATTCTAATACTGCTGTTAATATATATATATATATAATAAACAAAATAGTGGAATTTCATGTCTCTATATAAATGGCACCTGGTGTAATGCACCATACAGACCAAAAAACAAAAACAAAAACACCCCCCCCCCCAAACAGTACTTAGGTTATGCACTGCTAAGCACACCTGTGACTTGTGAGAGTCAATCTAGTGTCAAAATGTTAGGGTTGTATGGGTAATATATAGATAGGAAAATGGAAAGAATACACGGGTATCCCAGGATCTCCTACAACTCAGAGAAAGGTAGACAGGGAGGTAAGAGAGCTGTGGTATTTGCTTATATTAGAATTAAGGTATTATGAAAACAGAAGACAAATTTTGAGCGAGAAACTCTTTCTATGCCAAACCTGAGGCCACCACATATTCTGCTCATCCTTTATTTCTGTGGTGTTAGCGCATCACCAGAAACTCTTGATAGAATAAAATCTTCAACATCCAAAACACTCATATCCAATGCAGTTCCAATCCATGAAAATAAAACATTCTTTATGTTGAATGCATTTTTATGCATTCAAGTACAACAATCTAGACATTTTTCATGTAGGACTCAAGTAGGAGTAAAAGTGAATTAAACCATTCAGATAAAAATGCAACTGAAGCTGTATTAGCTGCTTTGATGACTCATGAGAACATTTATACATATACTATTATATGTGATACTCCATCCACATAAAAAAGGCATTCTATTTCTTTATTTTTTTATTCGACAAGCAGCAATATCATGTTTGTCATTTTAATGTAGATACAATTATTATGTTATCTGTCATATTACAATATTTAAGTTTTTTATTTTATGTTCTTTAAGATACATTAAAAAAAAAACACATCAACTGCAAACGTGAAGGGGAGAAAAAGCATGGTACCCAACCAAATTCCCACATTTCAGCAATACTTCACTCATTCTTTTAATAAAGTTTTAAGAAATGTCATAATGACATGAGCTTGAAATATCTCTAGGCATTTTCTCTGACGCTCATGACGTGGCACTGGTGATGTTGTAAACAGCAGAAAAACAGGGGCTGCCAAATGACCAAATTATGGAGGCACAGGCCTGCTTTTTCCCACAGGAACACACCAAATGGTGATGGCAATGATCTTCTCACACTCACACTAGAGGAGAGCGACATCACGCTACGTAACTGTATTCATCTGCTGATGCTTGACTGCGCTCGATGTACTGTTTGTCTATCAGAACTTCAATACATTTCTTAATCATGCTGATGCTAGGATTAAACCTAGCTCTTGACTGGCTAATCACCTGTGTAAGAGAGACATGAATGTCAAAGTACTGCTAATTAGTAAGCTATAAATAATTACTTTTAACCAATCAGCTGTGAAAGTGCCTCAGATGTACTGAGGTCCCATCAAACAGACCTAACCCATATGGGAAAAATGTACTTAAAGTAGTTATGAAATCATACTGATTAAAATGAATAAAATCATCCTAAATGGATGGATATGATACATCAAGCAAATGAATCCCATGAACAGTCCTGAATTTTTTAAGCTCGGATGGCAGTGCACAAGGAGAGAGGAAACAATGAGCTCAAGGTTTGATGACAAAAAAATTTAATGCAAAATAAGAAAAAAGTCTAATGTTTCTGTTGTGAAGGAATTACAAAGCAGAACACAGAGCAAAATCCAGTAATATTCATCCATAACTAAATTAAACTATAAATTAATTCATCTATCTAAATACATACCCACACGCTCCAGCTCCTACTTAACCTCACTTACCTTCCAGGTCCTAGCTGAACTAAACACTTTCTCAAGAAAGCTTTCCCCAACATCCCCTGAGTCAATACTTTTGTATACATTCTTATACTACTGTAGCTCTTTTTCAGTGCATGTTAATGTAATTTTTTATTTTGCTTGCATACTATTTCAATAATGTAGTTCTTCCCTATTAGAAGGTGAACTTCAAAAAGGCAGGAACCACATCTTGGGTTACTCTGCATCACATTCCTAATGACTAGCACAGCACTGTATCACATGTAGACACTCATATATTTATGGAATGAATGATTATTTGAAATCAATTTCCTCCAATAACTGGACAAAAGGCTCAAAATATTGGTGAACTTCAGGCCTCTATATCTGAGCCAAAGCAAACTTGAACTTAATACTGAAATTATAAGTAAGTACTGTTTTCATTAAGTGATGAGGCATTTCTTTATGCTCTTTTGGAATCCTATTATTTATGTACCATTTGACAAAGAAGCATTCCTAATCCATTCATTGATAATACTGGTTATCTCAAAAAGCCTTGAGGGCTTCCCCTCCTTTTACCTCTTGAATAAGGGCATTATGCCGAAGTACTTTTCGTGCTTTCATGATACGAACTATAGCAGCCTGGAGATACATTTTCCGGTCCTCATCTACGGCACTTCTAGTCTGCTCCATTTCCTGTTTCACAGGGGGGGGCAGGGGGAGCAAATGAGACATTAAGTCACTGAATCTTTCATAATTCATTTTATCAGTGAGTTTACATAAACTTCCCATCAATACTGAGCATCAAATTAATACAGTTATCATATGCCCATTATCACATAACCATTACCAAATGAGTATCTACAGTGAGTTATTTATAATTTCTTGGGTTAAAGTTGGAAGGTTATAAAAAAAAATTAACACTCTTGTAAAATGTATTTCAAGTAAACAAGCAATAAAGTAGAACCTAAATGACATAGAACAGTTAATTTTTAAGATTTCTCCTTGAGAAGCACCTGGGTGGCTCAGTGGGTTAAAGCCTCTGCCTTCCGCTCAGGTCATGATCCCAGGGTCCTGGGATCGAGCCCCACATCAGGCTCTCTGCTCGGCAGGGAGCCTGCTTCTCTGTCTCTCTCTGCCTACCTCTCTGCCTACTTGTGATCTCTGTCTGTCAAATAAAAAGATAAAATCTTTAAAAAAAAAAAAAAAAGATTTCTCCTTGAGATTCTCTCTCAATCTTCCTCTGCTGCTCTCCCCTCAAATAAGTAAATAAATAAATAAAATCTTTTTAAAAAATAAAATAAAAGATAAAATACAATCCACAAATTACAAATTAGTATTCACTAGTGTAGAGAATAATGGGATCGCAAACATTTTAGGGTTCAAATTTAATTAACGATTAGCTGACACTGGTCTCCCCGTGAGAGAGTAAGCTCCTGAAGAGTGACTGACATCTTATGTAACTTTACATCCTGACCAAGGATAGGGTGGCACATAGAAGGGAATCGAGACACTTAAGTGACATTACCAGGCTATCCCATAACAAAGCAATAATCATTACTGAGTTAAAAGAGGGGCGCCTGGGTGGCTCAGTGGGTTAAAGCCTCTGCCTTCGGCTCAGGTCATGATCTCAGGGTCCTGGGATGGAGCCCCGCATCGGGCTCTCTGCTCAGCGGGGAGCCTGCTTCCTCCTCTCTCTCTGCCTGCCTCTCTGCCTACTTGCCATCTCTATCTGTCAAATAAATAAATAAAATCTTTAAAAAAAAAAAAAAAAGATCAACAGTAGATGTTCACCTTGCAAACCAGCTCATCTGGTAGCTTGAACCCTACTCTGGACATTACTAGATCACACTCTGAGCATTAACAAGATCCTAAGTGGTTCATTTGCATATGAATTCTGAGAAACACTTCTAAAGACTTCTTTGAAAAAATGTGATAAAGCTTTCCCTTATTTTACAAATAAAAGATATGCGACATTATATTACTACTCAAGGTAAAAATTTTTGTGAAGAATCCAAGCAACACTCCACATTTTAATATAGTCTGAAAGTAAGTATGCGTATAGTGTAATACCTTTTTCCTTAGATACCCATTATATTACTGTTTTTATAATCTAAGATACTGGCAGCAGTTTTGTTTGCAAAATTAGTAAATTCAGAGAATAAACCAGAAAAATGCATTGCATTATTAATTTTGATGTGCAAAGTTTTGCATTATTTCAGTTACCACTTGTGAAGTCCAATGCTCAAATCTTTCCAAAAGAAATGACATTAAAAATCACTTACCTGTGGTGTGTCTTTTTGCATTGATGTAGTAATTTTAAATTTTGTTCTTTTACTGCTAAAGTTCATATTTAATGAAAATGAAGATTCTGCATCAATGTCTTCCTACAATTAAAAATAATTCATTTATATTTATAAAAATTAAAATAATTAGAGTTGCTGTAAATAATGTGCCATAAACTTAAATGACTAAAAAAGACTAATTTCACATTATAAAGAATTATTTAAGAGAATAGTAGCTTTCTTCTGTCAAGGAAAGAAAAGAAGCTAAAATCAATTCTAATTTTACACTTGAATTTTAATCTGTTTAGATTTAGAAATAAGCTATTTCTTGGCCCGACTATTATAAATAAGCATTGGATAAACAGTCATAGCTCATTGGTTTAAACAGAATTTAACATTTTAATTCTTATGAACTACTAGGCTCATAGTTTTTCTATCACCCCATTTTGAAAAAGTGAGTAACCAAATGTCTTTTAAAGTACTGTAATAACAAAATACAGATTATAAATAACCGGACGACAGAAGAAAGTAGTTTCCAGTGGCACACGTGACCCTGTGTGGTTCTGATGAAAGCTTACCCTTGAACTCATGTTTTATTCAATCTACCTGAAGCAAGTGGCCTTTTCTCAAGTTAAAGTTGTTAAGCTAATTTTTATAATCACAACTCTGATCACCACTCTGATCATACAGTGAGTTTTCTTATCAGCAGGATCAAAAAGCACCTGGCAAATGAACTCACGCTCAATAATAAGTTACAAGTTCTGTTAAGGAATGGCAGATTCATAATTAAAATTTAATGTGCAAACAAGAATCTATATTTTGTACATTTCTGGGCAGCTAAAGTAATACATTTTAGAAAACTATACAGCTTCTTAGATACTTAATTTAGCTTACAAATTTAACAAACTTCAGATTTTAAAAAATCATGCTTAACTTATAATTACTTGACTTAATTAAAATATTAAGAATTTAGTATTTTGTTAGGATTCTGAAGTCAGAAAAATTAATCATTTCTCAGTATTAAGAAAAGCTTGATTTGAATTTCAGAATGTACGCCATTTAAAGCTGTTCAGTTATAGGCTACAAAATACCATCAATTAAGAGCACCTGGATGAAGCAGTTAAGTGTCTGACTCTTGGTTTCACTCAGGTCATGATCTCAGAGTCATGAGACTGAGCCCCATGTTGGGCTTTATACTCAGCAGGGAATCTGCTTAGGATTCTCTTCTCCCTCTGCCCCTCCCACCCCCTTCAAATAAATCAATCTTAAAAAAATATATCATCAATTAAATGAACTGAGGAAAGAAATAGTAGGCTATTAACTTCACCAAAATAAAAATGACACCTCATTTACAAGAATTTTTTCTTATAGGCATAATTTGGTTTAGAAGATTTAACTCACATCTGTTGCTTCTGAACCACTTAAATATCCAAGATATACTATAACAATAACAAAAACTTGTTATCAGGAAAAAAAGCTAAAAAGAAAAGAAGTATATTACTAGCTTGCTATTCTTGTGACAGGCAGTACAAATATATGGTGGTTATTAGTTAAATCCTGGAATGAAGGGACAGGAGAGTGAGAGCATTTAGGATGGTCACACAAGCTAACTATGCATACAAATATCAATAGTAGTGGTCATTCCCTATTACAGAAGTATGTAATTAAATATCAATTAAATACATGAAAAAGTGAAACACTACAGTTTTTAACATCAGTTAATCAGAATCTACCTGATAGCAATTCTTTCACAATTTTCAGTACACTGTCACAGTATAGGACAAATGAAATCAAACTATAAAGTGCACACAGGCACCAACTTCTCTGTGATTCCAGAAACTCATAGCTATAAGGAGCCTGCAGCATTGTTAGCTGACTCAAGCGCTTTCCAAAGTACAAAGGGCATTACCAATTATAACCTCACTTTAAAAACTCAGAACATCTCGTGAAAAAGATATAATGTTAATAATGCTTAAATTCCTTGAAATACCACCCCATACCTTTTCCGAATCATGGTTAATCATTTTCACATCAAGTAATGATTTGATTGTTTTTGTCAGTTCTTTTTCATTCATCTGAGTGCTGTCCTGAAGCTCTTTATAGCTGACAGTTTCACTGTTGTTAAAGGCAAGAAGAACTGCCATTTGGTATGTAGTAACCATGGCTACATATGGTTTGCCCAAATAGTTCATTTTAACTTCACCTACAATTAAAACAAAATTGTAACAATAAACTGATCATTCAAAGAAACAGAATTCTAAGTAATCAGTCCAGAAACAGAGCCAAAGGATTAAAGGAGCCCTGGAACCTTATGATAAATGTGAAGACACCAGAACAAGAAGCTTAAAGGTGGACGGTGAGAAACAAAACTAAATAACTAAACTAGATACACTAAATAACTGAGGAATATACAAGGCTAACATCTCTCTTGCAAAGGAATAAACTCTTTGGCTTTAATTAAGACACACATACACAACAGTAAAGTAAAACCCAAAAAAGGAACAAACGACAAGTTCCAAAAATCTGGTTATTATGGACCAGCTTAGGAATTTAGTACTATTCAAAAACAGGAAAAGAATGTTGATTTCTTTCCTATTTAGGTATCAATGGTAATACTTTTCAGGTCAAATTCCAATGGCAAAAACTATATACATAGTCTTTTCTTTATTTCTATATACAATTAATTGCTGAACACCAAAAAAGTGAGCCCCTCACAAAATACTTTAGGAGACAGGCTGATTATTGCTGAGATAATTAGAGAAAAAAGGAGAGTTTAAACTCCGCAAGACATTCAGGGGAAGTAAAACTAAATTAAATACAAATATATTAATTAAATACAAATACATTAAGATGTATGAGAAATTCTTTTAGTTATCTAAAACACAGGGTGAGTGAGGTGCTTGGGTGGTGCAGTCAGTTATGCGTCCAACTCTTGGTTTCAGATCAGATCGTGACCTCAGGGCTGTGAGATTGAACCCCGTATTGGGCTTCCTGCTTATCAGGGAATCTGCTTGAGATTCTCTCTTCCTCTCTCCTTCCCACTTGTGCACTCTCCCTCTCTCTAAAATAAACAGATCTTTAAAAATAAATAAATACAAATAAAACTGGTTGAGCAATTTTTCGTTAAAACCAATTATATATTTAATAAATGAGAGTAGGAAAAATTCACAACAGATGTAAAATGAAAGGTCAAGTACAAACTGACCCGCTTATTAAGAATATATCTCTCTATTTCACAAACTGCTGAAAAAAGGTAAAAGCCCAACTTGCTTAATACAGATAAACTTGTATAAGTATGTATTACCATGTACCAATTATGTATTACCAACATAATGACACATTATATTACAAATATAAATTGGTCAAATAAATGGCACTTAAAAGAAATTAAGTTTCTCGTAATGAAATTTCTCTTATGTAAGTGAACAGAATTTCCTAATAAAGGTTAATGGCACTTGACTGATCAAATTTTCTTACATCATTTCTAAGAGATACACATACCCTCCTTTCCTTATACAAAAGGTAAGTTGATTCAATGCATTTTCAAAGCATAGTTTTAACAAAAGGAAAGAGAATTTGAGGGTTTGCTTTGGTTAACATCTTCAGGCAACTCAGAGCAACTGCACACAGTCTACAATCATTCAGGTAGTAATCCTACTATCACATAAGTGTACAACGGTTCCAGAAAGAAGCAAAGGACTGGATTCTAACTAAACTTTTCTAAAATTAGAAACTACTGGAAATTAATTGTGACATTCTGGGAAAAGCATTTGCTATTGCAGTGCACAACAGCACCACAAATAAAAATCAAATGGTTAGATATCCTTACAATGCTATAATGGTTACAGAAATTTCCCTGGTGCTGCCACACTGAAAAATAGTATGGAGGTTCTTCAAAAAGTTGAAAATAGAGCTACCCTATTGACCCAGCAATTGCATTACAGGGTATTTACCTTAAAGATACAAATGTAGTGATCTGAAGAGGCACGTGTACCCCAATGTTTATAACAGCAAAGTCCACAACAGTCAAACTATGGAAAGAGCCTAGATATCCATCAACATTTGAATGGATAAAAAAGATGGGAGATATATATATATATATATATATATATATATATATATATATAAAATATATAATGGAATACTATGCAGCCATCAAAAGAAATAAAATCTTGCCATTTGCAACGACATGGATGGAACTAGAAGGTGTTATGCTTAGTGAAATAAGTCAATTATCGTATCTCTCTGATTTGAGGAATTTGAGAAACAAGACAGAGGATCACAGGGGAAGGTAATGCAAAATGAAACAAGGCAAAACCAGAGAGGGAGACAAACCATAAGAGACTTAATCTCAGGAAACAAACCGAGGGTTGTTGGAAGGGAGGGAGGTGGAAGGATGGGGTGGCTGGGTGATGGACATTGGGGAGGGTATGTGCTATGGTGAGGAAAAAAAAAGTGAATGGAAAAATGTACACTATTTTGAGGGTAAACAATCTGAGCCAAGAATAAAGGTGATTAATGATGACAAAAAATTTTTTTTTCTGAGGTTTTCTGACATATTTAGGGAAACGTTTTTTTTAGGAGTATCTGACTTGTCAAGTCTTGGTTTCTAGATAAAATTTCTAATGTCTAGATAAACTGGTGTGTTACAGAAATGTAATAAACTATTATAAAATTCAGAAACTTTCTTAATAAGCAGTAATAAAATATAAGCAGCATAAATTTATAAGGCACTACTAAAAAGTGCTTCACTTGGGGTGCCTGGGTAACTCAGTCATTTAAGCATCTGCCTTCAACTTGGGTCATGATCCTGGAGTCCTGGGATTGAGCCTTGCTTTGGGCATCCTGCTCTGTGGGGAGTCTGCTTCTCCCTCTCCCTCTGCCCCTCCCCCTGCTTATGCTCTCTCTCAAATAAATAAATAAAAATCTTAAAAAAAAAAAAAAAAAGTGCTGAACTTAAACTTCATTAATAGTTGCTTTAATGATAACCAGCAGGGTACACAGAGGAAAAGAGATGAAAAGCCATCATTAGGGAAAAAAAAACCATCATTAGGCTATAAGAAATCCTTTCCTATATTATTAAGATATTTATATCAGTAAATTTCACTAGATATAATGAAATGTGTATTACCTGTACAGAGATAATGTAACCACGTAAGTTTCCTTCCACTGAAATGCTGGCTGTAAAATAATTCAAACTGTAAAAAAGAAAAAAAATTAATTATTTTCAGCTACTGTAACATAACTTATTTAGCTATTACTACACAAAAAAGTTGATGTTAGAAAAGACATTATAACCCATCTGGTGTACTTACTCATTTTATAGATGAGAAAACTATCCATGCAAGTCCCTGACCAAGATCATACAAATATTAGTGCAGCTCTTTTCACTTACAATTTTGTCCAGGGTACTCTCCCTTAAACTACAACCCTCCACATTTGACTTTATGTATAAATTCAGAAAGGACAGTCAATGCTTAATTATCAGTTTCAAATGACAGCAATTTGGACTTTATAAATACTAATTACTGACCCAAAACACCATCATATAAATTTCAATATGAAAATGCAAATCATACCTTCATTTTTATTTTCCTATTTGCCAACATATGCCCTTGCTGAAGTGACAGGTTAATATTTCTGTGATTACCTATAAGGTGATAACTACAATTTAATTTCCACATCCAGCCAAACACTAATACAAACAAAGCTTCAAAGTACTCATCTTTGTATCATCTTTTGTTGATATTACTGTAAAAAAATTTAACATTCTATTAATGTTGCTTTGAAATTAAAAAACTCCTTCCTTGAATTGAATGTGCAATTGTAGGACATCAATTCAAAACATATCTTTCAAAGAGTCAGTACATAAATATATAGTGAGAAAATGATACTGAAATGTAAAATAACAACAACAACAAACAAAAAACCGAAACACTCAATATCATTGTAAAGCCGAAAAATAAGCAAACACATCATGTCACAATTCAAAATTGTGGGCATACTTTCAGAATGATGTGCCTCATGTAATATTTACAACTAAAGCTTTTAATTGTATATCAAACCTAACCTCCTGTACTCCCATAACAAAATTTCAATCAGCAATGTTTGACCTGCCAGCCAAAATAATTAGTGAATTTTTTCAGCAGTCCATTCCACATTTGCTTAGTCCTCATAAGCTGAAACTTGCTGAGCATGCTTTCCCTCCAGTGGTGCAAATCCACCAACCCCCTTGCATGATAAACAGGAAATGACTGACACCTGAAATACTTAGGATTTTCTGCATGGTTCTAATCTAGACAAATGAAAGTCAAAATTATGTCATAAAAGTAACCCAGAAGTTGGCTCTAATTAACAACCTCCACAGGTGTCAATAAAATTCAATTACTACTATGCAACTCTTAATTTATTTATTTATATATATACACACACACACACACACACACACATATATATATATTTAAAGATTTTATTTATTTATTTATTTATTTATTTATTTGACAGATAGATATCACAAGTAGGCAGAGAGGCAGGCAGAGAGAGAGGAGGAAGCAGGCTCCCTGCTGAGCAGAGAGCCCGATGAGGGACTCGATCTCAGAACTCTAGAATCATGACCTGAGCTGAAGGCAGGGGCTTTAACCCACTGAGCCACCCAGGCGCCCCACAACTCCTAATTTAATTATGGACAAAAGCAAATAAAACATTTTGAAATTGAGAAAACCAAATTTTCTAAATTATTTAAGCACAAGGATGTATATTTCACGGATCAAGCCCTGCGGCGCAATGTATATTCCAAGCTCTGAAAGCAATGTTTTGCCTCTTTCTACTCCTAGCAACTAGTACTATCAATAAAGTTTTAATGATAATGACATAGATAAGCCAGCAGAAAACATTCCTTTACCATTAAATTTTAAATCTGATTACAAAGATTTTCATGTCTATAACTACCCAAGAACAAAAGACTGAGCACCAAATGGAAACATAAATTCATCTGGTATTCAAAGACAAACGCTATAAAACCTTGCTTCATTCTATCATTAAACAATTATGTTACCAAAGTTTATTAGTAAAATATATACCTTGCCTAAACTTCTAATTTTAAAATAAATAATTGTCAGGCTAGGACACCATCCTTTAAATACCATGTGAGGGTATTAATTAGAATTCAAAAGGCCTTGGGGGCGCCTGGGTGGCTCAGTTGTTAAGCATTTGCCTTCAGCTCAGATCATGATCTCAGGGTACTGGGATCGAGCCCCACATTGGGCTCCCTGCTTGGCAGGAAGCCTGCTTCTCCCTCTCCCACTCCCCCTGCTTGTGTTCCCTCTCTTGCTGTCTCTCTCTCTCTCTGTCAAATAAACAAACAAAAACAAAAACAAAAAACTCAAACGGCCTTAAAAAGTAAAGAATTCATATTCACTTCTAATAAAGAGCTGCATTAATACATAATACTTTATATTTCTTCGATATTATTCAGATTTGTAGACCAGGTACAAAGGAAGTACAACAATGAAGATTTATTGGTCTAATATGCAAAATAAATTACTTTTAATTAAAGCTTAATTTCCACAGTTTTAAGATTCATATGTGTAAAATGAAGTAATTTTTAATACACAGCTATATTTAAGATACAAGATATACAAATGATCATTAAGGCAAGATGAATTAATTTATGTGTGGAAATGTACTCTGTTAAGTACACCAATGGATTCTGAGTCCTAGGTAACTAAACACTTGGATTTACTAGGAAAAAATAGAAGGACAAACTCCCTCTACTGGTAATTAGAGAAAATCCAGATGGAGAGGATAATACTCTTAGAATCATAATTTCATAGTCAGAAAAGAACCCACTATTTGTTTGCAAATGAGGAAACTGAATCCTGATGAAGGTTTATACATTAATAAAAGTTGAAGGGGTTAATAAAAGTGTTATTGGAAAATGATTATTTCAAGGGGGGAGAGAACAACAACATAAAGTCAGAAGGAAACTATTTCTGGCAGCAACTATTCTCTGCCTTAATTGCAATTCTTACTTCTTAAGAAGTAAGTTTTAGTACTGTTAAAGGTGAGTACATCAAAATGCCTTACCTGGCTACCCCATCTCCTACCACTAGCTTGCATCTATTCTTTTTGCAAAACCCATAATAACCTGCCCACTTAACAGAGTGCTTTTCTTCATATAGTTTTTAAGATGGTCACGCTATTATGCCTTTCTAAAGAAGACCCAATAAGTCCTTAAGTTAGACTCTCTGGTCTGAAAGTCTAATGCTTGGTATCTTGAAATCTACCTGGTTGTTATACTTCTCTACTCTCCTATTACCACTACTACTATAACTATTACTTCCTCTCTATCAGCTACCATTTATTGAGTACTTACTATATACCAGGCTAAGTGCTTTACATTATTTCATTTTATTTTTGTATCAACACTGAGTAGTCCTATCATCAGAATATCAGAAAGGTATTTGCCCAAAGTCACAGAGCATAGAAAATGGCAGAATAGACACAGGAAACCAGAAATGATGACTCAGAGTCTACACTGTGTTATTTTCTTTATAATCCTTATTTTAAAAGGAACAAAAAACACACTTTAAAAAAACGACTCAAATAACTGCAAACATCTCTAGGGAACAGTATAATGAAATACCATTTTCATTTTAAACTTCATAATGTATGCACAATTCACTGGATCACAACCTCAAGTTACTGCCCAAATACGATAATGAAGATTTCTCTAGAAAAACTACTATTCAAACTTCCATCGAGTCAAGAAATAAGAAACCTCTTTTGGTGAGTTAGAAAATCAAGGGTCAGTTTCAAGAGAAATGAAAAATGTCCACTCAAAAACCTGTACATGAATGTTCATAGTAGCATTTTCATATACCAAAAAGGTGGAAACAACCCAAATGTCCATCAACCAATGAATGGACAAATGAAATGTGTTACATCTATGCACTGGAACTACTGATACATGCGACAACATGGGATGAACCTTGACATTATGCTAAGTGAATTAAGTTAGTTACAAATGTTAAGACTCTATGTGAGGTGTCCAGAATAGGCAAATCTACAGAGAAAGAAAGTAGATTGCCTAGGACTGGGAGGGGTGGGGAAGGGTGTTGGGGGAAAACAGAGAATGACTATTAATGGGTAGGGGTTTTGGAGGGGCAATTCTGGGGCAATAAGAATGTTCTGATATTGCGTGTGTGTCTCGTGGTTGTACAACTGTGAATATACTAAAAAACTACTGAAACTATACTTTAAATGAATTAGTTATATAATGCTATGGTTTGAACATTTGTGTCCCTCCCAAATTCATATGCTAAAATCCTAATGCCCAATATGTTAGTAGTAGGAGGTGAGGCCTTTGGGAGGTCTCAGATCATGAGGGTGGAGCCCTCATAAATGAGATTAGTGCTTACTATAAAAGAGACCCCACAGCCCCTTCTACCATGTGAGGACACAAGAAGTCTGTGACGTGGAGAGGGCCTTCTCCTCACCATGCTAGCATCCTGATCTCAGGTTTCCAGCTCCAGAACTGTGAGAAATAGATTTCTGTTGTTTATAAGCTGCCCAGTCTGTGGTATTTTATTAGAGCAACCCGAACAGACTAGGACATCTGATACCTTAATCATATCCCAATAAAACTGTAAAGATACAGTCTCTTTAAAAGTTTTATAGTAGGCATTGTAAGGCTTATATTCAGTTGCACTTTAAAGCGTTTTTTCTAGATTATTTCACATTCCATATATACTTACCTAAATTACAGGCCAGAAATAAAAATAACTATTATAAGGGATAAATGTGGAGGCATAAAAATGTCTCCAAATTCAAATGAAAAATTAGAAAATGACTGTTTTAAGTACTGAGTTCTAAACTTTCTTCTAATAATTTCTGTAGTTTAAAACTGCTTAAGAGCAGATTTAATAAAAATAAGAGACACACTTTGACAAAGAACTGTATGACACCCTTAGCATTGTAGTTTTAGTATTAAATAACTACAATATACATTCTTCCTACAAGCAGACAAACTATCATTCGTGCATATACTTTAATATAATATGAGCCCTTAAGACTTTGGAACTATACTTAAAGTAATATAACATGAAGACTATTATTAAAGTTTCTTTGGTCTTCTAACATATTTCCTACAAACTTACCATCTGTACACTTTTTTCCAATTCCTGGGGAATTGCAAATGTAGACGAAGGAGCCTGAGTAAGAGGCCATGCACCAGCCTAGAAGGAAAAAAGTTCAACAGATAAATATCTAAATTAAAAGTAAAAATTTATAAAATTATTTAAGTGACTAAAGCACCTTTTTTTTTAACCTTCCTCGAAATGTTGATAAAACCCATCAATATTTCTAACATGACACATTTCATTCCAATTCAATATAACACTTAACTTTAGAAGCTACCATCCACTGATTGAAAGAAATGTAATCAGTCATCTATTCATTAATTCTCTGCATCAGAGTATTTGAAATGGTTAATAAATGCCCAGAATGGAACACATACTCATACCTGTAGAACATATATTTGAAAACTAATTCCCAAATCTATTACTGTGTCTTGATTTTTGATAAAATTGTTGAACTTATTGTTGAGATCAGCACTGACACTCATATCTGTATACATCCGATGTAGCTTGCTGGTAAACTCATAACCACAGGCTTGCTGTAAAAGAAAAAAGTTTTCAAAAATATATGATTAAAAAAGAAAGATAAAGAAACATATCGATTATTAAGAATGTGTTTCTACTGATAGGCCTATGGTCAAAGGTCCTGCTTATGTACTTACTCCAAAAGCCTATATTATTCATAATCCAAAGCAGCTATTCAAAACAAAATCTTACAAAGATTTTTTTCTTCTTCAATGCAGACTAAATGAAAACACAGATTTATAAAACAATAAATTTCCCTTTAAAACAAAAACTTTTCTATAAATTCATGTTTCTTATTTCAACACTACAAAATGCTCCATTTACTCTAAGTAAGATACCTTATGAAGTATTATAGTATCAAATACCTAGAAAGATGACTAGGCATATTTGAATCACTAGTCAGTTTCAGGAGGGTACTTAGGCATATTTTTAATACCATCTACTGAATAATGAAGAAATCCACTTCCTTGAAATTTTTCAAAACTGTATCATCAGCAGGTCAGAAAATCTGGATCTTTAATCTTGAGATAGAAAATGTTTTGTGTTTAGATTATTTTTTAAAAATCAAAAGGTAACTACTGAATGGTATATTTAAAAAGGGCCACATAGTATATTCAATGACTACTATGTAGGAATTATCAACTACTAAGTAACTCAGGATAAATATGAATCGATTACTATTTCTCTCATCAGTGTGTACACTAAAATGATGTAAAAATGACCTGAAATTCAACTGCACTCTAAAACTTGTGAACGGAATAATATAGGTGTATTCATTCATTAAGTAAATACAAGTCTCTTATAAAGTTAACAGGTTTGTATCTTGTGGATGATTCTAAATCAATATATAGAGAGAGATTTTGTCTTTTCAATTCAGTATTTGCAATCCCACCATGCAAATATACATTCTGTATTTTTTAACCAGTCACCTAGTAATGAAATATTTCGTTACTACATATAATGCTGCAATAAATATCTTTATGTGCTCATGGAATAATTTCTAGGACATGATCAGATCAAAGGCTTAAATTACCTTTAATTTATTGATCATGGCTTCTTCAGAATCCATAGACATAGATAACCCGTGAATTAAACGTTTTGCCAGCATTCTTGCGTAGAACTGCATTAAAAAATTTTGTTCAAGATTACTTTCTTTCTGATGATTTAAAGTTCAAAAGTAAGTCAAAGCTGATTAAAACACAATTAAAGCTTTCTATTAACAACTTACCTTTTGAAAAACATCTTTATCGTCAATATACTTGAAAACAGTAATGAAGCTCGTGAGTTTGTCCTCCACTTCATTCTCAGTCATCCCCTTCGCTGACTTCTTTAATAAGTTGTCACAGTACTTAGCAAGCTCAAGTAGAAATTGACAGTAAATTTTAGAAAAGGCCCTTCTGTAATTATCATGCCTCAAAGGAGGCAAAGTGGCAACAATACAGAGTAAGAACAATGGATAGGTTCTTTGCCATCCTAAAGCTGTTTTAAAAATTATGAACATGCCCCAAAGAACTTAAAATATATTCTATAAGGTAAAAACAAAACAAAACTAAACAAAACAAAAAACTAGAAATAAGTAAAAAAAACAGCTAATCAACGTGTAAAGCCCAATAAAGCACTGATATAATAAAAGTTTCAAAAGAACACCCAGATGAGTTTTGAGAGGCTCTGATAGTTTTTTATATTAAATAAGTACTTTTTAAAAATCTTACAACAACCTTGGTATGTCAGTTTCCTGTAAAGGCTATCAAAAATTTACTGCACAATTTCCTTTAGATTTCAGATAAAATCAGTAAAATCCCTAGGAGAAGTAATGCAAATTATTCCAAAGCACGCATATTTTAAATGCCAAACACTGTGAAATGAAGTATTTTCCTTGTCAGTTATTCCTTTAGTACACGGTCGATTGCATTCCTTAAATAAATGCCAAATTATACACAAGGTACACAATCATTTTTATTTTTAATAATTTAATTTCATCTATTTTTCTGAAAGATACACAAAGCCAAATTAATTTGATGCTCTCCTCAGTTTTCTTTTTCTAATACTGATTTTCCATAAAATTACTTTTAAGCAACCATCAAAACTTACCAGTTCAGGTGCTTTGCAAACAGACTTGGGTTCTCTGTAATTTACAACTGATGTGAGGGCCTAAATAAGAAAACAGACCAGTAATTAGCCCCCAGTAATGGGGTAAAAGTGCAGCTGGTTCAATACAGTATGCTATAATCTGTATATCTAAAAGTTACTGTCTTACACAAAACACAGCATTCTGATGGTAGTGTGCTCCTGTTTTCATATTTAATGCAGGTTAAATTTCTAACTGTATCCCTCATAATAATTATATATAAAAAACTGTATATATTTTTCCTACCGAAAGACAGTCTCTATAATTCATTACTGGTATCTGAACACAGATAAAATAAGACTACATTTTTAAAAATCTTACAATAACTATGTAAAAACTTTATTTTAAAGTATACCAAAATCCAAAAATTTAGAAAACATACTTATTTTTTTTTCAAATATTATTCAGTATAATACCTTAGTGTTATATTTAAAAAAGGAAAAACCAGCACTAAGGAATATTAAAATTATACAAGCATTTTTTTAGAAGATACTAATTTATTAGCAATTTCCCCCTACATAGCATACTCATGGGAAATTCAATTCCCATATAATTCAAGCATTCAATTTAATCACTCAGTTTTTAATCTAAAAGTTGTATTTCTATTTTGACTTTGTCTAGATTAGAAATCATATACACAATTAGGAGCTCTCATTCTGAAACTGCCTAAAGAAAATTGTATGTATTTATGTATTAAAAATTACCTTATCCAATGCACTCATAAAGTGCTGATCACCATTTAAAACAGTGTTGATAAGTTGAACAAATTTACCATGTACTTCCAAAACTGACTCCACAAATAGTGTTGGCATCTAAAAATATGAAATACAGAGTATAAGATCACCTTTTAAGAAGTTCAAGGATAAAATGAGGCTTACTAAGAAATTGTTTATGTGTAAAGTTTTCCCCAAATTAATGTTACACACACACACACAAACCCTCAAAAATGTTTTTAGCTAAGATGACCTGAAAAGTCTAAAACTTTGATATTGAAATTAACCTGTCATTCAACATGAGAAATGTAGGACTAGAGTTCTGCCAGAAGAACCCACTAAAAGCACTCCTCTCTACTGGAACACCGTATCTTCAGGGTAACAAGATACAGCCTCTGAACGAACTACCAGGCCTACCACTTTCATAGAGGATTATATAAACCAAAACTGCCTTCAAAGCTACTGAAGGCTGAGAGTGAAAGAAGAGTTAAAAGGCCGGAGTCTGAGAAAACAGAGAGAGATCCCTGACCTAAGCAGTACAATTCTCCCACACCTCAGAGGTAAGAAGTATATAGCGGTGCAAAAGTGAGTTTTTGAACTTAATGGAGAGAACTATGTCATAAAATTATTTGAATCTATTACAGATGTATTCTCTTACACATCCACCCCGTCCTTGACGCCACGCCCTATGCCTCTTTGCTCAGTATCATTCAGCACCCTAAACCTAAAAGACTAATAACATAAACTAATGGTTTTATTTATGCATTATTGGCAGAACATAAAATCACTGAAGTGATCAGCATTTAATAAATGCTCCTGAACAATGATGTCCATATAGAAATTACTGAAATGAAGAGCCAAAGCTCTACTTCAGGAAGAGAAGTAACATTTCACATCATGTCTATCTTACTGGTTAAGCCATCACTAAAGTATTAACAAAGAAGGTGATACAGCAAGACTTGACAATAGTTAACACATTTCAAGAGGAAAGACACTTTGCTGTAAACAGTCATTTAAGTGGCAGGGCACTCTTCAGAAAGATGAGTATGAGGGACATGAGGATCACTGCTGGATATTTTGGGTAGCAAGCATATATTTAGGGAAGATTGTTTTAATCTATATTGTTTCCTGGGCTACCAAATTTGGAGCATATATAAAGAAAGCAAATTGTAACTTGCCTGTATTGCCCCTGATTAATACCATTACCACTACAATTATTAATGCCAATTACATAGAAACACAATCACTTAGAAGCAGCAAACATATTTTTCTGTGAGAAGTTACTTAACAACTGCCCAATGAACACATCAATATGACTAAGAGAAAACCTATTTCATTCAATGATTTCCTAATAATGTGGTAATTCCAGAATGAAGCCAACTACAGGCTTAATATTTTTTTTCAACTACAGGTTTAAAACATTTTAATAAAGATACTTCATTTGCTGGGGTGCCTGGGTGGCTCAGTGAGTTAAAGCCTCTGCCTTTGGCTCAGGTCATGATCCCAGGATCGTGGGATCAAGCCCCACATCAACTCTCTGCTCAGCTGGGAGCCTGCTTCCCCCTCTCTCTGTCTCTGCCTGCCTCTCTGCCTACTTGTGATCTCTGTCTGTCAAATAAATAAACAAAACCTTAAAACAAACAAACAACAAAAGAAGTTTCATTTGCTATCATGGTAGGATTTTTCTCTGGCATTGTTGAAAACAGTAAAGTCAAGAAAAATTCCATTATAATCTGATTAAGAGAAAAATATCCAGTTCCTTATATCACTCACATTTTCCTGAGTAAGATTACTGGTTGCTCTAAGGCCCTCATCATGGATATGATTTTGCAGCTCCTGAATCATATGAGGTAAACCAGTGGACACAGCACGAAGTAACACATACATATTTGCCATGTCTGAAGAGAAAAAGAAGTTTGATTATCAAATTTCCAAAGAGTTCAAAAAATATTTTAATGTATTTGGTAATATTTGGTTCAAAATGCAGAATTACAAGAGAATGCAAAGAAAGGGCTCTACACCCATCTCCTGACCATCAACAGGAAAGCAATATTATAGTTAATAACATTTCAAAGATGTTTCACACACATTCAAACAAATAGTCTTCCCTCTGCCTTTTTACACAAGTAGTGTAGCATATTTTATGTATTATTTGCAACTGCAGAACAGAACATTTACAGATCTTTTTATGTCATCATATAAAGGTAATTTTACAACTGCATTAGCACCCCCATTATATGGCTATATTAAAATTTCTTTAAAATTGATGCAAATTTGCTTTTTTCCAATCCTTGGTAATACAATATTACAATTAATAATCCTGTATATGGACAAAGATATCTGTGGTATAAATTCCTGGAAGTGGGAGTATTGTGTCAAGAGCTTCATCTTATAGACAGATCCTTATAAAACAGCTCCCAATAATAGGAAGTTCTCTTGCCAACAACATGTAATCAAACATTTTGCTCTTTCCCATTGAGAAATGAAAATGATGTCTCAGTGCAATGCTTTTTAAACTTTTTATTGAAATATAACACATACACAAAAAGTGTACAAACTATAAGTATATATCTCAATGAATTATCACAAGTGAACACATACATACCCACGTCATCACCACACAGAGTAAGAAAGAGACAATTCACACACCTAAATGCTCCTTTCATACCTCCTCCCAATCCCTATTCCTTTTGCTCTTCTACACAGGTAATCACTATAATGATTACCAACCCACAGATTAGTTTTGCCTGTTTTGAACTACTTATAAAAATGGAATCAATTGTACAATTCCTTCATGTTTGGTTTCTTTCGTTGAACATGTTTATAAGGCTCACCTGCATTCTGTATGTCGCTGTAATTGTTCATTTTCAGTTCTCTAATAATATTCCATTATAGAAGTATACTGTACTTTATTCTACTGTTATTGGATATTTGAGTTCTTTCTGGTTTGGAACTAATACAAATAATACTGCTATAAATACTCTTGTACCTTTTTGTATATATTTGCATGTAGTTTGGGCAGGGCATTATGTATCGGGATTGGAATGGCTAGATCAGAAGATATGTATACATTCAACCTTAAGAGTTAATGTCAGTTTTCAAAGTAGTTGCATTAATTTATACTCTGAGTCCACAGTATATAACAACTTCTTACTAGTCTACACACTTCACAACACTAATTATATTTGGTCTTTTAAATTTTATATCAAAATGTGAGTACTGGTATCTTAGTGCGGCTTTTAATTCACATTCTCCTATTTTAATAAGATTGAGGGCCTTTGTATATGTTTACTGGCCACTTGGATATCCTCTTCTCTGCAGTACCTATTCAAATTTCTTGACCATTTTGTATTTTGGACATAAATCTTTTTCAGTGATTGCAAATATATTACCCTATGATTGTCTTCTGATGGTCTCAATGGTCTTTTAATGATCCAAAAGTTTTGTTGTTGTTGTTTTTTTTTTAATGCAGTCCACTTAATCAATCTTTCCCTTTGTGGCCAGTGCTTTTTTGTGTCTCATTTAAAATATCTTTCCTTACTTCAAGGTCATGAAGTTACTCTCCTATATTATCTTCTCAAAGTGTTACTATTTTACATGTAGGTAAAAAGCCAACAATGTATTGATTGATTCTGTATATGGTGTCTGAGGTAGAGATCAGATTTTATTTTCTCCCCAGAGAACATCCAATAGACTCAGCATTATACTAAAAAGACTTATCTTTCACCCACTGCTCTACTGTGTCACCTTGGTCTCAAATCAAGTACCTATTATGCACGGATTATTTCTAGGCTATTTTATTCCATTGGTCTGTTTGTTTACCCTTGCACCAATGTCTCATTGTCCTAATTACTGTGGTTTTATCGTAAGTCATGCCATCCTGCAAGGTCTTCCCATGATAGTCTTCAAGACTGTCTTGATTTTTCTTAGTCTAAGAGTTTAACTTTCAGAATTAAAACAAATGAAAAATCATTTAGTTTTGAGTAGATTCTCCTGGATCTATATATCAATGCTACCTTCAATTCAACAATGTTTCATTTTCTGTGTAGGTCTTGCAAGTATCTTGTTACATTTATTCCCTGTTATTTGAAAACTTTTAGTGCTATTTTCTCCTTAAAAAAAAAAAAAAAAAAAAAAATTTCAGGCGCCTGGTTGGTTCAGTGGGTTAAACCTCTGCTTTCGGTGCATGTCATGGTCTCAGGGTCCTGGGATTGAGTCCCACCTTGGGCTCTCTGCTCGGCAGGGAGCCTACTACCCCCCCCCCCTGCCCCCTCGCCAATCTCTCTCTGCCTACTTGTGATCGATCTCTCTGTGTCAAATAAATAAATAAATAAAATCTTAAAAAAAAATTCCACTTTGGAAAGCTGGGTGGCTCAGCAGGTTAAGTGTCTGCCTTAGGCTCAGGCCATGATCCCAGGTAGAGCCCCGCATCCGGCTCCTTGCTCAGCAGGGAGACTGCTTCTCCTTCTGCCTGCTGCACCACCACCTATGCTCTCTCTGACAAATAAATAAAATCTTTAAAAAAACAAGCTCCACTCTTTTACTACTTATAACTAGTATCTCACTTGTATTTTCTTCTATTCTGAATGAGATTGAGTATCTGCACATATTTAAAATGTTTATTTCCTTTTCAAGGGTGCCTGGGTGGCTCAGCTGGTTAAAATGTATTATTTCCTTTTCATCTTTGTTTTCCTGCTATTTAGTAGAAACTCTTAATATATTAAGGAAATTAGGCCTTGTGATATGTAAAAATGTACAAACACTTTTTCCTAGTTTTTCTTTTGACTTTGGAATACACTTTGAAAACATACCTTTCCAAAACATTCTTTTAAAACAGATTATTAAGAATTGATAAAAGGCATATTGAATATTTTAGACTAGACTATGTTTGAAATCTAAGAAAGCTTGGAGATGTGTAGAAAGTGGATTTATAATTTAGTTTCTATTCGTACTCACTGTTTCATACCACTTACCATTTTTTTTCTCTTGTCGGATGATATTATGACATTCTGCATGTAAGAACTGTAAGTGGTCTGCTACCATTCGTTGCTGACATTCATGAATCACTTTAGTATATGAACTTGGATGCAAGTATTTTCGACATCGAATTTCTTCATCTTTTAATCTACCTAGAACCTTTAGAAATATATTTTTACAGTCATGAACTACTATGAGGAAAAACCTGTAATACCAGTAAGTAATGTAGATAGCCTAATTTTAATGGTTCAATTAAAGATGGCCAGGTAACAAATATGGATTATATAACCAATTTAAACCCACATTCCATAAATCATTTTAAATTTTATTTAGGCATTAGTTATCACCTACATTTTACCAAAATCTCATGAACATGAACTCAAGTTAAGTGGCCTGCATTTTGTCTTCATTTAATAACCCTGATCATGCTATTATATAGGTAACCTAACATGTAACAGGAAAAGTGGGTAAAAATTATTAAAAAACCAGAACAGGTGGTCACTTTATGAATATTTAACTATCAAACTAAAAAACAGTTTACATCAACTGGATTAAGTAGATTGATCTAATTATTTTATGTTGGTTCCTTGTCTCATAAAATGTAAATGTAAATAGTATATACATGATAATTATCAAATTAAAGATTTCATTAACATTTTTTAAAGTCATATTTAGTCATATTTAAATATGTCAATTAAGAGCTTTAGTAAAGCTTATCCTACATAAGAAACACTGGCCTACCAATAATACACTGATTAATATTAACAAGAACGCGCTAATGAAGATAAGAGCTAGAGAATCTGGCTAATTTCTACCTCAAAACAAAACAACATTCACAATAAAAACCAGCGAGTACAGCACATATACATACAAATGTTTAGACTTGGAAAACGTTCTGCAACTTGAAGCTATGTAACTAGACTTTCTGAACTCAAATGGTCCCAGAGAACTATGCACAGTTAAGCCTTGGAGAATACTCCTGAGTTTGCGAGGGCCTAAGAAGGTAATACTGGAAAGGAAGGTGATGTTGAAAGGGGAAATAATACATCATTCCTGGTTACCTCTCAGATACCTTTTGATGAAAATGAGGCAAAGACTGAAGAGAGACTCAGATCCTATCTTTCCTACTACGCTCCCCTGTGGAGCCAGTAGTCTAGGAAAAAACAAAAACCAAAGGCAGGCAAGAAAGCTATCTGGACTAAAATATGTTCAGTGCATATTTAATCAACTTAAGAAAGTAATTTTTGTCAAAAACTTTTGCTTTTAAAAGAAAAACATCCCTTAAAAGGATTATGCCTATTAGTCATTTACAGATTTAATGTTTATGGATTAACTAAATGCAACAGGAATTAGAGTGGGAAGGTGATGGAGGATGAGAAAAGGAAAAAAATTAATGATAATGGAAGGGGATGGATGCATATCAAAAGAAAGGTAGACAAGAGTGGAGTGTCTCAATGTGGGGCTTCAAAGGGCTATAAAAGCACTTACAGCTGGGGAGAAAAGGCCGAAACTACAGGTAAAATAGAGAAACAGAAGTAGGAAGACTACATTAGTCTGTTAATTAAATGAACTACGCTTACAAATGCTACTTCCCAAACACAATTTCCAGTGGCCTTCATTTTAACAGTTTGAGATATAATTTATTTATTGTAGAATTTACCCCCTTAAAAATATAATTCAATGCTTTGGGGTATATTACATTATTAGTGTTTTTAAAATTACGATAAAATATATGTAACATAAAATATACCATTTTAACCATTTTTGAGTGTGTGAGTCAATTGCATTAATTATACTCATAATGTTGTGCAACTCTCTATTTCTAAAACTTTTTCACCACACCCAACAAGAACTCTGTAACCATTACACAATAATTCCTCATTCTCTCCTCCCAATAACTTCTTGTCTTTACCTATTCTAGATATTCCATATTCTAGAGAGAAATTCCATGTAAGTGGAATATATAATACTTTTGTCAAGGGCCTCTTTTTGAGAGCCAAATAAAACAAGGAGTGTGTGTGTGTGTATAACTGATAATCCATGTGCACTTTCCAGGACTGGATCTAGAACCTTTAATGAGAGTCTAAGAAGCAAAAAGGCTTAAAGCTAAGAGTCACTGACCTGGTGTAACCTGTACTTAGTAGAAGGCTTAACTTGAGGTCCTAGAGCTAATCAGTGACAATAGCAGAAAAGAATTAAAACAACTCAGACTTCTAGATCTGGGTTTTGTGGAATACGTAACAGCGTACTGTTATCTCTTGACCTGTCATCTATGGAGGCCACTCTACAGCTATTCCACTTGAAACACATTTATCTTCTTGGCTAAACAAAGTAACAAAAATCATTGTATAATAAAATGCCTGGAATTCAATATTGTAAATTAAAAAACTTGGCTAAAAATTTAATACATCTTTACGATGACTGACTTTATAACACAATTATTTCTTTACTAAAAAAAGTATACATGGAATTTTTAAATAGTAATCAATATGTGTTGGTTTAAGGAGTAATTAAAATATCTTGTGGAGTTTTTCTCAGTCTTCCAAAAACTGAACAGACCAAACAGTAACCTACCAAGTATTCAGAATTATTAAATTTTTCCTTCCATTTTAAAGAAGGAAAGAGGGGCACCTGGGTGGCTCAGTGGGTTAAAGCCTCTGCCTTCGGCTCAGGTCATGGTCTCAGGGTCCTGGGATTGAGCCCCGCATTGGGCTCTCTGCTCAGTGGGGAGCCTGCTTCCTCCTCTCTCTCTGCCTGCCTCTCTGCCTACTTGTGATCTGTCTGTCAAATAAATAAATAAATAAAAATCTGGGCGGGGGGGCGGGGGGAAGGAAAGGTAAAAACCCAAACACCTAGCCTCTATGCTAAACACAGATATAATTTATTCTTTTGCCAAGAATGTGAGTATTAATTTTAAAGACAAGCCAATCAAGTAATCAGGATTTATCAAGAAGCATCAACCATTTTCAAAATTGGATAGAACTTTTTCCCATGGAGAATGCCATAGCAAGAACAATGACTTATCAATAGCTATTGCATATTAACTATAATTCAGAATAATGATCAAATAAAAGAAACCTTTTCCACCAAATAAATGTATTACCTAAGAAAATAAATGTTAAATAAAATACATGTCTTATATATGAGATGATGCAGTTAGCATAATGTGTTCTTTACCTTTTCCATATACTGTGAACAGTTTGATTCTTGTAATAAATTTGAAGCTTCTTGTTTGTAATACTCTCCTGTTTCAGTCAGAAAGGGAGACTCAAAGATTTCCTGATAAAACTAAATAAATCAATTAAAATCACATTTAAAAAATTAGAACAGGTAGTTTAAGAAATTAAAGGTCTGATTATGTTTTTAAAGGAGGCTTTTTACCTTTAAGGGGAATTTTTTCTTATACTGTTCAACATGAACAAAGGAGTTAATAACCCCATGGATTACTTTCTGGTTTGGGTCTTCTCCACCACGATCACTAGAACAAGATATAACAAAAAAAAATATTGAGAATACAAATTATCTATGGAAAAATACCAAAGTATGCCAAAATACGGCTGCTTATTCTACTAATCTAATCAAATTACAAAGCATTTTTAAAGGTCAATGCATGCTTGATGCTTAAAAATAATTTTTCATATCAGAGCTGAATTAATACTTATGATAGTTAACATACTCATTATATGTCTTTTCAATAAATAATAGCTTTGATTGTTACACTGATATATTTGGTTATATTGACACTAGAATGATACCTACTTGATTTTAGAGTAGACACGAGTCCAGTAAGTTAAGAATATCTGAATTTCATTTACCAAAACTCTATTATTAGATGATTTGGTCTGAGAATTCAGTCTGAACCACTATAATCTAACAGTACATATTCCTCAAAGGTACACTTTATATATTACCTACCACTCACTGAAGGGACTAATACCGTGTTCTTTAAGAGATCTTACTAGAGCCACTGAGCTGCTTCCCACTCACACTGAAGGTATTTTTCTTTTTAGAAATTTAATGATATGTTTCTGTATTGCAAAGGAACCTAAAGTCATCTCCGTTATTCATGTGACATTTGGTAAGTCCTACTTAGCAAAGGCACTATGAGTAATACAAGTTTTAATCACTATAAGAAATGTATCTGAGGGGCGCCTGGGTGGCTCAGTGGGTTAAGCCGCTGCCTTCAGCTCAGGTCATGATCTCAGGGCCCTGGGATCGAGTCCCGCATCGGGCTCTCTGCTCAGCAGGGAGCCTGCTTCCTCCTTCTCCCTGCCTACTTGTGATCTCTCTCTGTCAAATAAATAAATAAAATCTTTAAAAAGAAAGAAATGTATCTGAGTATCAGGCTTTCTAATTACAGAAAGAGGAAAATGAAATAGAGAAAAAGTTTGCCTAAAGCTACTGTCTGGCCCCAAGCTGGGAATTTCTGACTCCAGTACTAATACTCTAATCAAACCACTATGCAGTTGTTAACCTTTCTACTGGCAATCTTTCATCTCACTTTAAAATGTTTTTTTCCTCTGAATTAATGATTATTTTACAAAGAGAGCATCAAGAAGTATATTATCACTATTTCATAGTAAAAACTTCTTGTTCTTTATAGGTAGGCTATAGACTTTCTAACATTGTCCCTCCTTGCTTCCGGATCATTCCTCAATTATCTGGATAGCCTGGAGAAAGTTTTTTGTACATGAATTAATATGGGTATAGTAATTCTGTACACAGAATCTCAGATACAAAGTCTACATTATATTACTAATAAAAACAATGAGTTTCCCTAAGGCCACATAGAGTAAACTTATTTCCTCTACTCATCTTCGGTTAGTACCTTCCTAAACCCAAATTAAATCTGGTGAAATAATGATCTAACCGATCTTATCTATTTGAAACACACTGGGTTTTTTTTTCCCCCTTTCAACTTTGCAGGATCAATAAATATCAGTCAAGAATGAGAAAAGTGAATATTTGGAAAATCAGATTACCTAGAATTCTTTTTTCTTTTTTAATTTTATTTACTTGACAGAGAGAGACACGGCGAAAGAGGGAACACAAAGAGGGGGAGTAGGCCCCCCACCAAAGAGGGAGCCCAACACAGGGCTCAACCGCAGGACCCCAGGACCATGAACTGACCCGAAGGCAGATACCCAATGACTGAGCCACCCAGGTACCCCTAGAATTCGTTTCATTACCAAATCCTATTCTTCTTGCTCAGCACCAGGATAACTTCCATTCCTGATATTCTCAACACACCTGCCATTTGCTTCTGATCCCAAAAGGCCCAGATAAGCTGGAATCAGGGAACATACTGTCTAAAAGAAACAATGATATTCCCAGTGTTTAATAACTAAGCTGTCCTCCCTAAAAAGTTAACAACTGCAGAAGTTCTGCGGCATAATTATTCAATCACTACATATTTTTATAACTGCATAAAAGCATTATAAATATACAGGGTTTCTACTGGACTGACTGATAATGAAAATAAACTGTCAAATGATGTTGTTAGAAATATACAAAAGCACTGACTAAATTGGTCATCTGAATAAACTCTAATATCATCTAAGAACAGAGGTCCCAAGAGATAAACCTTGAGAAAAGAATATAAAGAATTTTTAGAAATATGGTTTATTATTTGATCCTAATAGGACTGTGTGGAAAATGCCTAGAGCAATCATAATGAAATTGCCAATATAAATGAAACCACTCAGCTGGGATGATGGGGACTAACAGGAATATTTAGCATAGACCTTAAGGCCAGGATTTTGGAGTCAGACTGTGTGGGTCTGAGCTCTGGCTGCATTAATATGTCACCTTGGGCAAGCATTTCTTAACCTCTTGGTACTCAGATTTCCTCTTCTGTAAAATGGGGATAACAAAAGTACCTAAACCTCATGGTTGCAAGGATGTAGTGAAGACTAAGCATAATCCAAGAAAGCATGTAACACAGTCCCGGGTACCTGAGTAAACAATAAACAGCACCTATTATTTTAAGTACTGACAGGAGAAAAATGGAACCACTTTTAATATATTACAGAGGAGAATAAAGCAAGAGACCAAAAGAGACCACAATCACTGATTGGGACTTTAAAATCAAGGCTTTTAAAGAAAACTAAATGAGCTGTTAATTCAAATAGCAGACTGGATTTGTAATAGTCATCAAAAGTTAGGCTGGAACTCTGAAAAGTCCTGATACTGGTATATGACAATGGGCAACTTAACCTTTTAGTGAAACCTTCCTTTCCCCTTATGTTTAAAATGAGACTAGGGTTCCAGCAAACTAAATGCAGTGTCCTGCTCCCACTCTAAATCTGAGAAATGACAAGAAGGATACTTTTTAACACCCCAATGTTGGCAGTAGCCCTTGGACTTCAAGAAACTGAAAAAGATAGAAAAAAGACTGAATAATGTAGGAAAATAAAACGACACACCAAAATACACAAGAGTATGTGACAAGGAGAGGGTGGGAAGAGAGTGGAGGCAGACAGGCAGAGAAGTGGCAGAGCCGACAAGCTGGATGGCACACAACAGATGATCAAACCCACTAGGTCATCAGGAGCACCAGCCAGGCTGTGAAGTGAGGCACCCAGCAGCAGCTGTGTCTGCATCCCCACTGGAGCAGTAAGTGGCGCGCCTGAGAGATAGTGAAGCCCAAGAGAAGGGAGACCTCTGCTACCAGACCACTTGCAGCAGTCCTCACTGGAGAATACCTCCTACTCACTCCTGTTCCCATGCCAGGAAGGCACTGGGAAATCAAGGGAATGGTTTCCCTTTAGAGTGGCAAGACTGCATAAGAGCAAGATTGCTGAGTGGTAGAGAAACAGGCGTTCTCAGACTCTGTTTGTGGAAGAACGAGCACTTCAGAGGGCAAATTGGCAAAATTCTAAATGCACATACTTTATAACTCCAAACAAACATCTGCATTTTGTGCACAAAAAAAGCAAGAGTTATATTAGTGGTAAAACTGTAAACAAACAAATATACTCTGAGAAGAGCTTAATCAAATGAGGTGGAACCATATCAAATATTAAGTAACAATTTAAAAAGAATGTACTATGTACTAACAGAAAAATTATCAAGATACATAATTGAATAAACAAAGAAGTAAGTGTAAGTATCATTTATGATTGTCTGAAGTTACAAAAAAGTCACATGAAAAAAGAATATGATATCTGTATTGTACTTATATCTGTATGTAAACATAAAAATTCATAGGAAAGGGTTTGTAAAGACAGCTAACCAAATAGTAACAGGGATTACCTCTGGATAGAGAAGGACTGAGGAAAGAATCTGGTTCATTCAAAGTTTTTCAAGAAAGCATTTACGTGTCACTTGTGTATTTAAAACTAAGTTTTTCATTAAGTAGCTAATAATAAGGTCTGGGGAAGAAAATGTACAAGATAAGTCTGGAACATCCTGACACACTAGACAGCAAGGAAGATAGCAAGTATGACTAAAGTCATATGAAAAAAGACCATGAGCCAACTAAACAAAGAAAGGCGATTTAAACTTTGATAAAACAATGAATAGAAATGAATCTAATGTATTTAAATCTCTAAGTTCATCAGAATATAATGGAGAAAAAAAGCTAGTTAGTCATTTTCTAAGGATAACAGCAAACCAACTCGTTACCTTAACAAGTAAGTAAAGGAAAGAAACAAGTAGTTATTTTATCCTTCCTATATAACCAATGGGTGACCAAATAGATGAGAGGGAAGCATGTCTTTATAAGATTATTCTGGGTAAAAGTGAAAATTAAATGGCAGAATTAAAATGATAGTACAAACCACAATAAACAAAAAGATCTTGGTATTCAACATCAGCGACTGCTTACATCCAAAAAAGTGAAAAAACAGATAATATGGAAGAATATCTACAGCTTTGCCAGAGGGAACCAATGAGTCTGAGTAAGCCTCTGGGCTACCAATTTGCAGGAAATAGGACAAAGGAACATATTTAAATTTGCCTCATGCAAATCAGCAAAATCCAGAGGATGGGAAAGTCCAAAAGATCAAAGGGCCAGGGTTCACCAACAAAGTAAAAGGAGGGAAAAAGGACAGAAAAGCAACCTGTTGATTAAAAGACATATAAAGTTCTTTTGGATAGACAAGACTAAAAACTCGTACAGAATCTGGGAATATACACATACGTGATAAAACCCTAAGAAAAAGAAAAAAGGTATGGCCTTAAAAGTCAGGATAGTGGTAAACTTTTGGAGAAAGGAAAGGGATGGGACACAGGCAAAGATTTCAGGGGTGGCTGACATGGTTCTATTACTTGACTTGGGTGTAAGATCAAGAATATTTACCTTATAATAATTCATTGGGTTGTACAATTGGGTTGTACAACTATGCTGTATCATTTTTCTCTATTTTATATTTTACACTAAAAAGTTAAACACATACACCAAAATCTCCAAAAGTACAAAGAAAACTGATATAACAATATTAGTATGTGCTACAATTAAAAAAAAAAAGTACAAGATGGACAAAAATACTAAAAAGCAGTAAAAATAACCAATCTTGATATTTATTCAACAAAAGAGATGTGAAACAAAAACCAACAACTGCAAAGAAAAAAGTTAATAAATCTAAAAATAAGCTGGGAAATTTTAAAACATCTCTCTCAGGAATTGAGAGATAGAAGAGCAAAGACTATGAAACTAGACTTAATCTAAGACTGTAGAATGAAATGAAATCTCATGAAATCTCCAACATTTATACAATTTAGAAACAGAATAACAAACACATGGATATGTCAGAGAAAACACAAATCAGCCACAGCAGCCTATGTTACGGAGTGTTCCAAATTCAAAGAGGAAGAAATAATTTCAATTTAATTTCTCTTTTTGGTCAAAGAGTACTCAAACTAGAAAGTTAACTACAGAATTACTGGAAAGCATAATTTTGAATCCTTTTAACATTAAAAATCCAGTGTTTTCAATAGTATCCTTAAGTATCTAATCAATGCCTTTTACCAGCATTTAAAAATATATCTATTTTGTTCATTTTTATAATTTCATATATCCAGTTTTAATTTTAAAGATTTATTTTATTTGAGAGAGGGAGGGGGACCATGAGCAGGTGAGGTATGGGAGGGGAGAGAAAGTGGGAAAGGGACTCTCAAGCAGACTTCACGCTGAGCACAGAGCCCCACATCGGGCTCGAGCCCACGACCCTGAGATCATGACTTGAGCTGAAATCAAGAGTTGGAAACCGAATGGACTGAGCCACCCAGGTGCCCCTCCAATTTTAATTTTAAGTAAAATTAAAGTTCTTGCACAAAATTTATACCACAATATTTATGTTTCCAATTATTTGGTTATGCTTGCGTTTTTATATACCACTGAAAATACTCAAATCTTACATTGTGACATTTAGATACATGAAGTTACAATTTTTATTTATTAAAATTATAAACAACTTTAGATTGTTACTGCACCAAAAGTCCCAGTTGGCAATTCTACTATATTAATGTAAGTTAGCATATGAATAAAATTATTTTATCTTCTTTTTTTAATTTTAATTTTATTTTCTTAAAGATTTTATTTATTTATTTGACAGAGCGAGATCACAAGTAGGCAGAGAGGCAGGCAGAGAGAGAGGAGGAAGCAGGCTTCCCACCAAGCAGAGAGCCCAATGTGGGACTCGATCCCAGGGCCCTGGGATCATGACCTGAGATCATGACCCTCAGATCATGACCTGAGCCGAAGGCAGAGGCTTAACCCACTCAACCACCCAGGCCCCAAAATTACTTTTATCTCTCCAAGTGAAATAAACATTGAAAAATACGCAGATATACAATCTATGGTTACATCAGGTGTTTTCTTCCTTATATAAGAGCCTTTTACTTAAGGAATATCAATTATATTTTGTGTGTACAGATTTTGTGTTACCATGAAAAAAATTAACCACTGTTACACTGAACCTCTTAACAACAAAAACAACAAAAAAATTACAACATACATTCTACTTAAAAATCTATTATTTCTCTAAAACACTTTTTTCCAAAATGCATGAAACTGGGATTATTTCTATAGTGTTTATATCTTTCAAGAGAAGCCATCTTTTACAAGAACATAATTAAGCAAAAAGAGACCAGTCCTAGTTTATAGCTTAAAAGCAGATGATCCATGATCTTTAAGCTAACAATGACCTCCTCCTTTTCTCCCTTTACATCATTTTAGATTGCTGTTTCTTCTGTGTTCTTTTAGGACTTCTTCTTGTCTTTCCTGCAGAAATCCCACTGCACCCAATTACAACTTTTCTCCAAAAGACATGAAATCCTAACTGTAGTTTACTAAGTATTTCAGCATTCATGTTCCACAAGAATTATCACTTAGTGGAATGTCGTTCTTGCGGGCCGAGAACGATAAATGGCGCCGGCACCCGGGAACTAAATAAAGGAATCTTGCAAGGTAATCCGCAGGAAAGCGGGGAGTAAAGCTCCGCAGGAAAAGGAGGCTCCAATTTGGATCCCAGAGCAGCTGGTGCGTGCAGCCTTGCCTCCAAACACCAGTCATGATGCTGAAGATGCTGATGATAACTCTGGGGATGCTACACCTCCTGTGGCAGACTGAAGCCAGAGAGCTGTGGGCAGTGGTTAAAGCATGGCCATATCCTTTACCAGTGACTAACTCTTCTCTCATATTCCCTCCTCTCCCTTTGATGCATGGCAGGTCTGTAACTTGCTAGGAGCATGTACTGATATCTCAGCAGTGTCCATGTTAAATGGTGGCAAATTCCTCAACTGTTCTTATAAACAAAATGACTCTAGTACCTTTGAGACAACAGTTAATGTGTCTTGTCCCAATAATATTACTTATCAGCCCACTCCCATATGCGTCTGGCCACCGTTCCTTTTCCTCGTAACAAATGCTAGAGAGCTGAATGATACGTTGAATTGCACTAAGAACTGCTATCTTTCCCAGTGCTGGAATGTTACGGCCTTCAAGCTGGCTGTGATTATGCGTATCCCTACCCATGTTCCTATCCCAGTTTCCATTCCAGAGGACAAGTTACCGGTGGTGCTATCCAGAAAGAAGAGAGATTTTGGTATCATAGCCACCGTTGTGACAGCATTGGCTATATCTGCAGCAGCTGCCACGGCAGCAGCAGTCTCGCTTGCTGCAACTATACCCACTGCGGAAGCTGTGAACACCCTTGCAGAAGGAACGGCGGCTGCCCTTCAAACACAGACTCAGATCAATGCACATGTGCAAGCAGGAATCCTGATAGTCAACCAGAGAGTGGATTTGGTTCAAGAACAAGTGGACATATGGGGGGCCCTATTGGGACTGGGATGTATAGCACCCTTCCTGGCAATTTGTGTAACTCCCATAGCCTATACTAATATGAGTGACTTACAGAATGTCTCCCAACAGCTCTCCCAATACTTGCGGGGGAATTAGTCCGCAGAATTCCAAAACTATACTCAGCACCTGCTACTAGGCATAACAAGGATAAATAACACCAGAGTTGAGCTTGCAACCCTCCCAGAGATAATCAAAACATTGCAAGATGTGTTAACCTTTATGAAACAGTGGGCTAGCGTAATTGGTCTGATGATAATCCTCGTAGTGGGCTTGATTCTGCTAGTAAGGAAACTGCAAATTTGGAGGCGACAGCAACATAGGCAACAGCAAGCCATGGTGCAGGCCTTGTTAGCCATCGAGGCTGGAACAACCCCCAAGTGTGGCTAAGTATGCTGGATCGGTAGTCAACGACAGGTAAGATTGGTGGGGGAAATATACCAACCTAAGACAGGACGCAGATCATTGATATCTGCCGTCTGATGACGGGTAAGGATATTCCCCGCCACTGACAACCTAAGACAGGCACGATCCCTGCCATAAAAGAAAAAAGGGGGAGATGTTGGAGGCAGGCCCCTGGCCAGGGCGGCCTCCGCCATTAAAAGATGGCGCCTGGCTAGTTGCCAGGTTAAGACTGCCTCATGAGACTAAGCGGAACACCCAAAGGAAGTAAACAGCATTGGTTGCTAGCGAAGTCGTTCATTTAGGTGCAGAGCTGATTGGTCATGTAAGCATATATAAGTGTGTAGACTTGTGGAAATAAAGAGAGAGAAGATGCTTCCGAACTGGGGCTTCTTGTCATCCTTGAGGGTCGAGGGCGATAGTGGAAGATACTGATTTCAAAAGGAAAAATCCTCCATTAGCCTGACAGGTAACTTTAATTCTTTAAAGGCTGAAATAGGGGCGCCTGGGTGGCTCAGTGGGTTGGGCCGCTGCCTTTGGCTCAGGTCATGATCTCAGGGTCCTGGGATTGAGTCCCGCATTGGGCTCTCCGCTCAGCAGGGAGCCTGCTTCCCCCCCCCCTCTCTCTGCCTATTTGTTATCTTTCTCTGTCAAATAAATAAACAAAATCTTTAAAAAAAAAAAAAGTACCCCTCTTCAACCTCCATACTATATACTCATATCTCAACTAAATGAATACCACAGATTATAGGGTAAAAAAAATACTCTGGTAAAAGACTTTGAAGTCACGTCCATTTCAGACCAATCTAAAAACACTCTTGTCTCCCAGAAGAGAAAAGAAAAAAAATATAAGAACAGAATAGTAAAAGAGAAAAAAAGATACAACAGGGAAGATCAATACGATACAATTGATTCTCTGAAAAAAATGCAAGAAAATACACAAACCTCTCACAAAAGTCATCAAAAAAAGATGCACATAAGTAATATTATGAAAGAAACTATTCCAGATGGGGATTAAAAAGAAAATAATACATTAACCAAGTTATTAAAGTTTACCACAATTTAAAAAGTATTATAGATATTCTCTACTCTTTGATATTATATGATGACAAGGGCATATATATCACCATGTGGAATCCCTCCCCTAAGCCGTAATTTCAGTATAATCATGACAAAGTATCAGAGAAATCAAAGTTGACATATTGCAGAATACTTGATCACTAATTTTTTTAAAAAGTGTCAACTTATGAGAGACAAAAACAATGAAAAAAATTCTCCAGCAAGTAGAGGAGACCAAAAGAGACATGAGAGCTAAGTGCAATGCTGTGGTTTTTGACTGAATCTTGGGACAGAATGAACACATCAGTGAAAAAACTGGGGAAATGCAAATACAATCTGTAGTTTAGTTAACAGTTCTGTACTAATGTTGATAAATACACCATGGGTTATCAGATGATAACAGTAGGAAAACAGGAGTATAATACAGGAACTTTCTGTACTAGTTTTGCAACTCTTCTGTAAACTTAAAGTTCTTTCAAACACGTTTTTAAAAGAAAATACTGTCAGTAGCTACTTCCAATAATTTTGAAAAAATAATCCACAACTGATTTAGAAGAAATAAGTATCTTACCAAAAAAACTACTGGCAGTGTAAAAATCTTATTTAAAAAACTCTGAGACAGGGCGCCTGGGTGGCTCAGTGGGTTAAGCCGCTGCCTTCGGCTCAGGTCATGATCTCAGGGTCCTGGGATCGAGTCCCGTATCGGGCTCTCTGCTCAGCAGGGAGCCTGCTTCACTCTCTCTCTCTCTCTCTGCCTGTCTCTCTGCCTACTTGTGATTTCTCTCTGTCAAATAAATAAATAAAATCTTTAAAAAAAAAACCTCTGAGACAAAAGATTCTGCTTTGGAATCTAGCGCTCTAAAATATGGCGAAAGGTTAGAGACTGGAAAGATGGCAGAGTAGGAGGATCATGAGCTCACCTCATCCCATGGACAGACACACCAAGGAAACAACTACATCTACACAACTAACTCTGAAAATAATCTGAAGACTGGCAGAATAAATCTTCCACACCTAGTTGTAGAGGAAACCCCAACAAAAAATGTGGGAGGGACATAACAAGCAAAGAGGAGTGAGGGGATGAGACCTTATAAGGAACTCCCGGCGCTGGGGACTCACACTAGGAAGATGGGTCCCCATAATGTATGGCTTTGAAAATTACCCAACTTAACTTCCAGAGCATTAAAAATCACCAGAGCTTAATCCCTGGAGCGCTGGAAGGCAATAAGAAACTGAGTCCCTGCCCTTAAAGAGCCAGCACACTAAATAACTTGGTAGACACATAGCAGAGAAGCAGCAGTTTGAAAAGCACTTGGGGTGTACATGAAGATTTACTGACTAATCTTAGAACATATGCTGGAGGGGTCTGGAGCTATAGGAGATTTCTTAAGGAACTATACTGTTGGTAGGTGCCATTTCTTTCCCACTCTCTGGTCTAGATAACTGGATACAGTTCTAACATTCTCCCATCTACACTGCTACCCACCCCAGTGTTCCCCAATCAGGCTGCCCCTGCCAAAACTGGTACCACTCCAAAGTGACTCCTGCCCTGAGAAGTTGGGGAGACAACACCATACATCAACCCACCCACAGTTTCTACAGCCAGGCCTCTTAGCTGGCTGCACACATAGCAAGCCCCTGCCCTTCAGTGCACTTGCAGCGGTGGCAGAGGCTAACTGTAGGCAACTAGGCTGAGTGCTAGCCCCAACAACCACCAGTTGCAGCTGGGCCTCTCAACAGTGTAGGGAGTAAATTCTGCTCAGTATCCCAACAACAGCCAGCTGGGCTGAAAGTCAACTCCACCCACCATCAAGCCCAAAGCAACTGTGGCTGAGCCACAACAAGAAGGCACATGCAGCTCACACAGGGACCACCAATGAAGTACCTGGTTCTGGTTACCAGGGGAGACTGTGCTACAGGGCAACACATGACTTCTACACAAGGCTACCACTTTCAAGACCACGATACAGCTAACCTAACTAAGACAAAGAAACAGAGAGTTAAACAAAATGAGAAAGCAGAGGAATACAACCCAAATGAAAGAACAAGACAAGAAAAAGAGCCAAGTAAAAATGGAGATCAACAATATTTCTCATAGAGTTCTAAGCAACAGTCATAATGATATGGTCATAAAGATACTTGAGAGAAGAGTGAATGAATTCAGTGAAAACGTCAACAAAGAGATACAAAATAATTTAAAAAGTGTTGAAGAACACAATAACTGAAATGAAAAAAAATACTAGAATGAATCAACAGCAGATTAGAAACCACAGAAGAATGGATCAGTGATCTGGAAGACAGGGTAATGGAAAGTAACCAAGCTGAACAGAAAAAAAAAAAAAAAGGAACAAAAAGAAAAACAAAAAATAATAGGTTAAAAGAACTCTGCAACATCATCAATAGTTAACAACATTCATATGATAGGGATCCCTGAAAAAGGAGAGAGAAGGGGCTGGAAAATTTATTTGAAAAATCAGTAGATGAATATTCCCCTTATCTGAGAAAGCAAGCATACATATAGGTCTAGGAAGCACAGACAACCCTTAACAAGATGAATCTAAGGAGATCCACACACCAAGATACATAACTAAAATGGCAAAAGTAATAATAGAGAATTTTTTAAAAAGTAAGAGTAACAGCACCTGGATTGCTCAGTCAGTTAACTGTCTGACTACTGGTTTTGGCTCAGGTCACAATCTCATGAGTCATGAAATCAAGTCCTGGGTCAGGTTCTGTATTCAGTGGAGAGTCTGCTTGAATATTCTCTCCCTCTCCCCCTCTCCTCAACTCACACATTCTCTCTCTCAAATACATCTTAAAAAATAAATAAATAAAAGCAGCAAGAGGAAATACCTATATACAAGGGAGATACTTCAAGACTATGAGCTGATTCTTCAGTAGAAACTTTGCAAGCCAGAAGAAAGTGGCACAGTATGTTCAAAGTACTGACAGGGAAAAAACTACAACCAACAATATCCTACCTGACAAGGTTATCATTTGGAACTGAAGGAGAGAGAGATTCCTAGACAAAAGTTAAAGGAGTTTATCACCACTAACCCAGCCTTATAAGAAATGCTAAAGGAAATTAGTTAAATGGAAAGAACGGGCATAACTAGAAGAAAATAATAAAAGGTATCTAATTACATAAATAAAAACAAACATATAGTAAACATAATAGATTAATTACTTAAAAACCACAATGAGGTTAAAACACAAAAAAGTAGTAAAATCAGTTATATCTATAAAAATCAGTCAAGAGATAGACAATTAAAAAGATGTAAAATGTGACATCATATATGTAAAATGTGGAGGGAGTAGAAATTTAATGCTTTCAGAATGTACCTGAACTTGAGAAACCATCAATTTAATATAGCCTGCTACACATGTTGGATGTTATATATGAACCCAATGGCAACCACAAATCAAACACCTACACTAGATACACAAAAAATAAAGACAAAAGAATCTAAGCATAACACTAAAGAAGGCCATAAAACCATAAGGAAAGAGAACAAAAAAGAACAGAGAGCTACAAAAGCAACCAGAAAACAATGAACAAAATAATATGTAATAAGTATATACTTATCAGTAATTACTTTAAATTTTCAAAGACTAAATGCAAAAGACATAGGGTGATGTGGATAAAAAAACAAGACCAATCTATATGCTGCTTACAAGTGACTCGCCTCAGACCAAAAGACCCATACCAACTATAAGCGAAGGGACAGAAAAAAATATTCCACGCAAATGGAAGTGAAAATAAAACCTGGAATAGAAATATAAACATCAGATAAAACAGACTTTAAAAGACTGTAGCAAGAGACAAAGATCATTACAAAATAATAAAAGGGTCAATCCAAAAAGAGAATAGAACAATTATAAGTATCTATGCACCCAACATAGGAGCACTTAAATATATAAAGCAAAAATTAACAGACATAAAGGGAGATATTCACAGTAATACATTAGTAATAAGGAATTTTAATACCCCACTTATATCAGCGGATAAACAGATAATCCAAACAGAAAATCAATAAGGAAACAATGGCTTTGAACAACACATTAGACCAGATGGACCTAACAGATATATATAGAACATTCCATCTACAAATAGAACACACATTCTTTTCACATGCCTATGGAACATTTTATCAGACAGATCACATGTAAGGCTACAAAGCAAGTCTCAATAAATTTAAGATTGAAGTTATATCAAGCATCTTTTTAAATCTCAACAGTAAGAAACTAGAAATCAATTACAAGGAAAAAAAAAAAAAGAAAAAAACCCCACAAACACATGGAGGCTAAAAAAAAGCTATTAAACAACCAATAGGTAAACAAAGAAATCAAAGAAGAACTAAAAAAAAATAAGTGGAGACAAATGAAAATGAAAATATGAAACAGTCCAAAATCTTTGGCACACAGAAAAAAGCAGTTCGAAGAGAGAAGTAGATATTGATACCTACCTCAAAAAAACAAGAAAAATCACAAATGATTAAACCTTACCAAAAACAAAAACAAAACCTTACACCAAAAGGAACTAGAAAAATAGGAACAAACAAAACCTAATGTTAACAGAAGAAAATAATAATGATTACAGCAGAAACAAATGAACTAAAGACTTAAAAAAGGAAAGAAAGAAAACGATGAAACCAAGAGCTGGTTCTTTCAAAGATAAAACTGACTAACATTTAGACAAACTTACCCAAAACAAGAAACAAACAAAAAAAGGAACTCAAATAAATAAAATCAGAAATGAAGGAGGAGAAATAACAACCCACCTCACAGAAATACAAAGGATGAGAAACTATTAATAATAATTACATGCTCACAAACTGGACAACCTAGAAGAAATAGATAAATTTCCAGAAACATGTAATCTTCTAAAATTGAATCAGGAAGAAATAGAGTATTTGAACACACTGCTTACTAGTATTGAAAATGAACAGGTAATCAAAAACTCCCAACAAAAAAAAGCCCAGGACTAGATGGCTTCATAGGTGAATTCTATCAAACATGTAAAGAAGACTTAATATTGACCCTTCTCAAACTATTCCAAGAAACTTAGAAGAGGAGGGAAACTTCCAAATTCATTCTACAAAGCCAGCATTACCCTGATATCAAACCAAGACACACACAAGCACACACGCACGCACGCACGCAAACAAAACCACAGGCCAATATCCCTGATGAACACAGATGCAAATTTCATCAACAAAAATATTATCAAACCACATCCAACAATGCATTAAAAGGGTCATTCACCACAATCACCACAATCAAGTGGGATTTACTTCAGGGATGCATGAGCGGTTCAGTATTCACAAATCAATGATACCTTGCAATAACAAGAGAAAAGAAAAAACCATCTGATCATCTCAATAGATGCAGAAAAAGCATCCAACAAAATACAGTATCCATTCATGATAAAAACTCCCAACAAAGTGGGTTTAGAGAAACATACCTCAGTATAATAAAGGCCATATATGAAAAACCAACAGCTAATACCATATTCAGTGATGAAAAACTGAAAGCGAAAGTGTTTCCTCTAAGATCAGGAACAAGACAAAAATGTCCACTCTTACAACTTTCATTCAGCATAGTACTGGAAGTCCTAGCTGTAGCAATCAAACATAATAAAGAAAGAAAAGGCATCCAAATTGGTAAGAAGTAAAACTATCACTATTGTATATGACATGATACTATATATAGAAAAAAAAACTAAAGACTCCACCACAAACTATTAGAATAAATGAATTCAGTAAGCTTGCTGGATACAAAGTTAATATACAGAAATGTAATGTTTCTATATACTAATAATAAAGGAACAGAAAGAGAAATTTTTTTAAAATCCCACTTACAACTGTACCAAAAAGAATAAAATGCCTAGGAATAATGTAAACAAGGAGGAGAAAGACCTACTACACTCTGAAAACTATAAAACATTGATGAGCTGAAAATGACACAAAAAATGCTTGTGGATTAGAAACATCACTATTGTTAAAATGTCCATATTGCCCAAAGGAATCTACCAATTCAATTTAATGGCAAAATACCAATAGCATTTTTTTTTTTAAAAGCAAATCTTTTTTTTTTTTTTTAAGATTTTATTTATTTATTTGACAGAGAGAAATCACAAGTAGATGGAGAGGCAGGCAGAGAGAGAGAGGGAAGCAGGCTCCCTGCTGAGCAGACAGCCCGATGCGGGGCTCGATCCCAGGACCCTGAGATCATGACCTGAGCCGAAGGCAGCGGCTTAACCCACTGAGCCACCCAGGCGCCCCCCAATAGCATTTTTTACAGAACAAATAATCCTAAAATTTGTATGGAACCACAAAAGACCTTGAATAGCCAAAGCAATCTTGAGAAAGAACAAAGCTGAAGGTATCACAGTCCCAGATTTCAAGATAAACGAAAAAGTTGCAGTATTCAAGGTGCCTGGGTGGCTCAGTCAGTTAAGCGTCCAACTCTTGATTTCAACTCAGGTCATGATCTCAGGGTCCTAGGATTGAGCCCCACATCAGGCCCCCCACTCAACAGGGAGTCTGGTTATTTCCCTTTCCCTCTACCCTTTCCCCCACTTGCACATACTCTCTCTCTAAAATAAATAAATAAAATTTTTTTAAAAAGCAGTAGAAACCAAAACAGTATGGTACCGGCACAAAACAAACACATAGATCTACAGAACACAATAAAGAGCCCACACTTCTACGGTCAATTAATCTATGTCAAAGGAAGCTAGAAGACACAATGGGGAAAAGACAGTCTCTTCAATAAATGGTGCTGGGAAAACTATATGCAAATTAATGAAACTGGATCAGTTTCTTACACCATATACAAAAATAAACTCAGACTGGATTAAAGATCTAAATGTGAGACCCAAAACCACAAAACACCTAGAAGAAAATACTGGCAGGATCAGCCTTAGCAACAGATTTATGGATATGTCCTCAGGCAAGGGAAACAAAAGCAATAATAAACTACTGGGACTGTACCAAAATAAAAAGCTTTTACACAGCAAAGGAGACCATAAATAAAACAAAAAAGGCAACCCAGTGAATGGGAGTATTTGCAAATGATATATCCAATAAAGGGGCTAATATCCAGAATACATAAAGAATTTATACAATCAACATAAAAGAAAATACCCAAACAATTTAATTAAGAAATGGACTGAGGACCTGAATAGACATTTTTCCAAAGAGATACAAATGGCCAACAGACACATAAAGAGATGTTCAAATCACTAATCATCAGGGAGAAGCAAATCAAAACCACAATGAGATATCACCTCACACTAGTCAGAATGGCTAGTATCCAAAAGACAAGAAAATAGCAACCATTGGTCAGGATGTGGAAGTCCTATGGGCTGTTGATGGGAATGCAAATTGATGGCAGCCACTGCAGAAAACAGAATGGATGTTACTTAGAAAATGAAAAAGAGAAATATCCTATAATCCAGTAATTTCACTACTGGATACTTATCTAGAGAAAATGCAAAGATGAATTCACAAAGATATATGCACCCCTGTATTTACTGCAACATTATTTACTATAGCCCAAAGAGGGAACCAACCAAAGCATCTACTGATAGAATGAATGGATAAAGATGCAGTAAACATACATAATAGATACTACTCAGCCATAAAAAAGAATGAAATCTTGTCATCTGCAACAACACGGATGGACCTAGAGGGTATTATGCTAAGTGAAATAAGTCAAACAGAAAAAGACAAATGCCACATGATTTCACTTAGACGTATAATCTATAAAACAAAGCAATTAACAACAACAACAAAAAAACAGACTCAGACTCAACAAAAAAAACCAGAACAAACCGGTGGCTACTGGCAGGGATGTGGTTGGGGGGCATAGGTGAAGGGTATTATGAGCTATAAACTTCCAGTTGTAAAATAAATAAGTCACAGAGATGAAAAGTACAGCATAGGAAATATAGTCTATAATATTAATAACATATGATGGTGTTACAGATGGTGACTATACTTGTGGTGAGCAGATGTATAATATTGCCAGATCACTATGTTGTACACCAGAAACAATTATAACAAAGTATGTCACTTATACTTCAGTAAGAGAAAACAAAGACAAAGGTTAATCTGTAAATGTGAAAAAAAAAAATTCTTCTTACAAAGAAACTCTAGACCCAGATGGTTTTGCAGGGAGTTTACTAAACACCAAAAAATGATCACCCCATGGTCATTAAAGAGGGCATGTGATGTAATGAGCGCTGGGTGTTATATATAAGACTGATGAGTCACTGAACCCTACCTCTGAAACTAATAATACACTGTATGTTAATTAACTAATTTAAAGAAAATTTTTAAAAAAGATTACCCCAGTTACAACTCTTTTTTTTTTTTAAGATTTTATTTATTTATTTGTCAGAGAGAGAGAGGGAGAGAGCGCGAGCACAGGCAGACATAATGGCAGGCAGAGGCAGAGGGAGAAGCAGGCTCCCTGCTGAGCAAGGAGCCCGATGTGGGACTCGATCCCAGGACGCTGAAATCCTGACCTGAGCCGGAAGGCAGCTGCTTAACCAACTGAGTCACCCAGGCATCCCCCCAGTTACAACTCTTAAAACGCTCTTTTCCTCAAAAGAAAAAGAGGAACAGCCCCAATCCATCCTACAAGGATGAGCCTGATACCAAACCCAAAGACATATGAGAAAGAATAGTTATAGGCTCATTCCATTCATGGATATACATTCAAAATTCTAAATAAAATATTATTTAGCAAATCAAATGCAAAAATGTTATAAAAGTTATTATAAACAACCACCAACCTGGGTTTTATTCTAGTTATATGAGGATAGTTTAATATTAAAAAATCCATAAATGTAACTCACCACTCTAACAGATTAATAGAAAAAAAATGACTGCTCAATACAAATAGAAATCATTTTATAAAACTCAATACCAAATTCAAATTAATTTAATCATTCTGATAAAGAGTATCTAATAAAAAATATCAGAGGAAGCATCATTTTAAAAGAGGAAATGTTACATGTGTAATCTTTAAAATTAGGAATGAGACAAAGATGCTCATTACCCATCACCCCTCTTCAACACTGCTGTGGAGGTCCTGGTCATTGGGGGTGTGTGTATGTGCACAGCAAGCATGTGCACGCACACACACACACATGCACACACACACACACAAGAAATATAACTATCATTAACAGATTATGACTGCTTACATGGAAAGCACAAAAATAAGCACAAATTATTGGAAATGACACCTTTTTTTTTCTTGGAAATGAAGCTAGAAACGATGGAATTTAACAAGGTGGCTGACTATAAGATTTATATATTGAGTGTTGTATTTCAATACACTAGCAGAAAACAAATAGAATGGCTAATTATACAGATAAACTTTTTGTAACAGTATCAGAGAATATGAAGTATCTTGAAATCAAACAAAAAGCATGAAGAATCTTTACAAATATATAAAAACTATTTAGGGGGTGCTAAAAAGTTTTTAGCTCAGTGGCTAAAACTGAGTGGGTGGGTGGCTCAGTGGGGTAAAGCCTCTGCCTTCAGCTCAGGTCATGATCCCAGGGTCCTGGGATCAAGCCCCATATTGGGCTCTCCACTCAGTAGGGAGCCTGCTTCCTCCTCTCTGCCTCTCTGCCTACTTGTGATCTCTGTCAAATAAATAAATAAAATCTTTAAAAAAAAAAAGCTATTTAGGAGGTAATAGGAAGATTTAATAGGGATAACTTAATAGGAAAATTTAATGAAGATGTAAATTCTCGGGGCACCTCAGTGGCTCAGTGGGTTAAGCCTCTGCCTTTGGCTCGGGTCATGATCCCAGGGTCCTGGGATCGAGCCCCGCATAGGGCTCTCTGCTCAGCGGGGAGCCTGCTTCCTCCTCTCTGCCTCTCTGCCTACTTGTGATCTCTGCCTGTCAAATAAATAAATAAAATCTTAAAAAAAAAAAAAAAAAAGATGTAAATTCTCTCCAAACTAACTTATATCTTCAACTGAATTTCAATCCTACAGAAAATTTCTTCTAGGTAACTTATAATCACCTTTAAAAAAAGATGATTACAACCTATATATGAAAGAGTAAAGGACCAACTAACAGCAAGAACACTTCTGGCTTATGGAGGGCAAATTTGTCTTACCAGATATCAAGATTTATTATGCTGTAATAATAAACACAGTGAGGTGTGGGCCCAAGGACAGACAAACAAACAAGTGGAATAGAGAAGAACCATGATAGGGAGCCACACTTGTAGGAAACTTTGGTATCTAATAGGGCATGATGTTAGAATAATGGTTAAAGTAGGAAGAATTTAAAAAACAAAAAACCCAAAAAACCAGGAGCTATGAAGTTAAAAAAATTTTTTTCCATTTGTCACTTGTCTTTGTTTATGATTATACAACAGAGAGTGGATGCTAAAAAGTCATGACTGCTTTGCTGCTGAGTTGTAATCAGAATAAATAAAAACTTTTCCGATTCAACAAATACTAAGCATAGAAACTTATTTCAGATTATAATTTGCTAAATGATTCTCTTGGGGATAAAGGAGTCTACCATATAAATGCTAAAGCAGCTCTTCTGATCCTAGGAATCCATAAACCTTCTAAAAAGTATGTAAAGGGTGCCTGGGTGGCTCAGCTGGTTGAGCATCTGCCTTCGACTCAGATCATAATCCCAAGGTCCTGGGATTGAGCCCCACATCGGGCTCCCTGCTTGGCGGGGAGTCTGCTTCTCTCTCTCCCTCTACTGTTCCCCCCGCTTGTGCTCTCGCTCTGTCAAATAAATAAAATCTTTACAAAAATATAAATAAAAGTACAAAAAGAATGTAAAGTTCTGAGTGCATATACATATTAAGTATTTTTATGTGGGGAGGCTCCAGAGTTTGCATTATCTTCCTAAAGGACCATAAAGATTCCACACACACGCACACACAAATAAATAAAAACCACTATAGTTAAGTAAACAAATATTTAGGTATAATAAATTATCATCAGTAGATACTTGGGAAGAGAAAAAAGTTTCAGCTAAAAGGAAGAAAACGGATATTCACATTTTATGTGCCAATTAAACTTTAAAAATATATTTTTAAATTCTGAAATAATTATAGATTCATAGGAAGTTGCCAACATAATACAGAGTGGTCCTGAAAACATTCATCCAGTTTTCTCCAGTGGTAACATCCTTCATGATTATGATACATCAATCACAGGAAATCAACATGGATACAACCTATAGACCTTACTCAGATTTTTTACCTTATTTAGTTTTTATACACAATCATTTGGTTTTTTTATACACAGTCATTTGTTTGTATATATGTAATTCTATGCAATTTTATCACATACCTAATACTGTCACTATATTCAAGATACACAACTACTTTATAACCATAACACAACTCCCTCATACTACCACATTATAGTCTCACACCAACCACTAATCTGTTCTAGTTTTTAAGAAAAAAATATTTTTAAGTATTCTTAACATTTACGTAAACTCCCTAAGTGCATGTACATATGTGTATATTATATGTAATATATGTGTATATACATACACACATCCATATAAATATATGTACACACATATATATGTGCATATATACAATCTTAAATGCACAGATAATTTCTATTAGAAAATACTTTAAATCCTTAATAGGGATTTGCTTCAAATAACAGAACTGAAGGCATCAAGGGAAAAGTAAAAGTCTTTTAATTCCTCTTTTTAACCTTCTATACATTTTTAATTGTATACAATCAACACATTTTACTTTTATAATTTTTTTTTTGTAGAAAGATAATGCTTTTTTTTTTTTTTAAGATTTTATTTATTTATTTGATGGAGAGAGATCACAAGTAGACAGAGGCAGGCAGAGAGAGAGAGAGAGGGAAGCAGGCTCCCTGCTGAGCAGAGAGCCCGATGCGGGCCTCGATCTCAGGACCCTGAGATCATGACCTGAGCTGAAGGCAGCGGCTTAACCCACTGAGCCACCCAGGCGCCCGAAAGATAATGCTTTTAAACATCCTTTGTGTAAGCTTGATTTTCAGTGGCCAGATTTGAGAAACCACAAGTTCACAGTAATGCCCTTTAGACACTTGTAGAGAATATCTAGCAACCTAGGGATGAAAGCAGGGAAAGGAAATTGTGAATGAACTGACAGGAAATCAAATTTGTAATATGCTCTGCTAGATCCGAGATTTTATTCTGTAAGTTTGGTGGACCTCTTTCCACAAAGACGTTGTAGGTACACATAGTAAAATACTTCTCTGTTAGCAGCAGTGGCAATGAGATGCAACTTCAACAAACCACTGCTAAGAATATGTAATATATGGGTAAGACCACAACTCAAGGACCAGAATAACCGGTCTTCTGATTCTCATTAAGCCATATACTAGATATGTGACCTGAGTAAGCTGACTATTTTCTTCAAGCCTCAATTTCCCCATTTGTAAAATGAGCCTATGACAATATTCACCATCATTACAAGGGTCAGCCAGTTTTACCAATGGGGAATACCTACCAGAACCACTTGTCCGTGTAATGGAAGTTATAAGCCTTATTATCTTTAACGATAATGGATAAATAGATACTAAAGCAATGCAGTGAAAATACCCAAATTGGAAGTTTGTAGACATGGAATCTTTTTCCTTAGCTATTTCAAATTCAGCAAGTCATTTCTACTTATTGAAGTTCAATTTATTTACTTATAAATAAAACCTGCCCTGCTTTCTTATGATCAAATAAAGAACTATGTGTGAAATTACTAGAATATTCAAAGCATTATAAAACTAAAATGTATATAAAAACCAAAGTACTAGAACTAGGAATGGAAGAAATGTTCTGTGAATTTAAAAGACAGGCATAGGGGTGCATGGTGGCTCAGTCATTAAGCATCTGCCTTCAACTCAGGTCATGGATCCAGATTCCTAGGATCAAGCCCCACATCAAGCTCCCTGCTCAAGGAGAAGCCTGCTTCTCCCTCTCCCAGTCCCCCTGCTTGTGTTCCCTCTCTTGCTGTTTCTCTCTGTCAAATAAATAAATAAAATCTTTAAGAAATAAAAAAAAAGGGGCGCCTGGGTGGCTCAGTCAGTTAAGCAGCTGCCTTTGGCTCAGGTCATGATCCCAGGGTCCTGTGATGGAGCCTCATATTGGTCTCCCTGCTCGGTGGAGAGTCTGCTTCTCCCTCTCCTTCTGCCTGCTGCTCTGCATACTTGTACTCTCTCTCTCTGTCAAATAAATAAAATCTTTTAAAAAATAAATAAAAAAAAATAATTTAAAAATTTAAGAAAGAAAAAACTAACAGACACTTTAGAATTAGCTGAAGCCATATTTGAATCCCTGGAAGTAAGAAGATGGGGCTGGAGTCAAATTAGCTTTGTTAGGGCACCACCGACATCTTCATTTGTAAAATGGTAATGGAAGTAGCACCAACATCCCAGAGTTGTAAGGATCAAATAGGATAATGCAGGTAAAGCTTTTAGAACACTTCTTGACACATAGCTCCCATATTTTATTATTATTGTTGTTATTGTTATGCCTTAGTTTCCTTAGCTGTAAAATGTGGGGTAATACCTACTTAATAGAGTATACAAGAAAAATAAATAAAATATTAGTAGGGCATTCAAATAATACTTTCATGGAAGCTGACTATAACAACGAAATTAAGACACGTTGTCCTAATATCTCTAATCAAATAATCTGTCTTTTCCAGAACATCCTGTATTGTTGTATTATTTTTTAACTTTAATTTTATTATTATTTTATTACTCTTCTATTATTTTTCATACACAGATTTTCTTTCATTTTTCATCAAATTCATTTTTAACAAACTAACAATCACACTTCAGAAAATTTACTAGGTTGGGCAAATTTACTAGGTTTTCTATGGGAGGAGCCCATAGAAAAAACAATGATTTCCTTGTTTTCCCTCACATAAAAAACTCGTATTAAGGAAAGCATTTTCAGATGGAGTGGCCATTATCATACATATCAAACATATTAAAAGAGACATTTCAAAAAACTGCATTTAGAAAATTTTAACAGTATTTTCAATAAACTTAATGTAAAATAGCTGAATTCCAAGTCAAGAAACAAGTTACTACTTCACAGCAAAATAAATACATTAGAACCTACAAATATTACTGGGAGTGTTCTTTCAGTTAATTATGGTTTAGTAAAGAAAAGAGAAAAATAAAAAATGTCCCACCCTACTGCTTCACTATCCTTTTTTCTCCATCTCCCTATCTTTGGATAAAATGGAATCATTAAAAGGACGAGTAACAGTTTTTTAAAACCAAGTTACTAATTGCTATCATCTACTTTCTACTATTTAGTATTAACATTAAATTTTAAAATATTCCCCTATCCTCTTTGGTGGCTTGTTTTTTGTTTCTGTTTGTTTGGTTTTTTTAATGTCCTATGAGGAGCCCATAGAAAAAACAATGATTTCCTTGTTTTCCCTCACATAAAAGACTCGTATTAAGGAAAGCATTTTCAGATGGAGTGGCCATTATCATACTGCAATTCACTGGTCTAGATAACTCCTATAACATCAGTTCCAGTAAAATGACATTTATTTTACACACACCTGTATGACTGACTTTTAGTTCTTCTAATTACCCAAAAGTGAAGTCCAGTAAGAACTTTTTAGGATGTTCTATTCTGGACTCTGCAGGAAAACTTACTCTCTTAAATTCTATTCACACAGAAATTAGGTAAAGAGTCCACCATGCTAGGCCATGAATAGAATGCAAAGCCATTTTCCCACAAACAAACCTCACATACAGGCAAGTTACTAATTTAACACTGTTTTCCCAAATAGGTTATCCTTATTAAGAGTTAAACTGAAAGAATATGTCAAAATAATTCAGCTATGCCCTAGAAGATCTAAGAGGTAGATCGACAACAAAGGACATGTCACTTTCTTCAACAACAAATAACATGTCACTTTCTTTCAGGGACTTACTTATTTACTAAGCATTTTGGACTAATGACCAAAGACCTGTCAAAAAAAAAGATTATAAAACAATTTTAAAATATTGGCATTAAGATGGAAAATGAGGCTTCTTTAAGTAAACCAAGGCCTGCGTCTAGTTAACTGCCATGCAAGTGTACACTATTTAAAACCGTTTCAAATAGGAAAATAGAATTGACTCAAGAAGACAGATGTCAGTACTCACTTTTTTATTTCTCGGAGCAACATTCGGATAAGGATGGTCTGAAGTGGTTCAACCATCAATTTTCTCCACATATCCAATGCTAGCTGCCAGGAAAAATAATCAAGGATGAATTACCTATCATTTGTTTTTAACATTTACTAAAATGTTGAAAGACTTTTTAAAGCAAAAAGACACATCAAGTATTTAAAACTAGTATTTCAAAAGTCAAATGAAAATTGAATATACATAAAAAACAAATTTCTAATTTAAACTAAAAATGAGTATCAAACTTGTACAAAAAACAGAATTAAGGTTTGAACTAACTGAATCTGAATTGAATTTAACTGAATTAACTGAAAATCTTAAAGAAATACTTGATTTGATTTTTATAAATCATAATTTATTGATTGTTAAATGCCTGATATTATGGAAAGGTTGTAAAAATGCTAAGATTAAGAGAAACAAAGGAATTATGTTAAAGTAATTTGGCTGTTGGCTGATTTTTTTTTGGTCAGGGATAGAGGGAGAGAGCAAGAGCGAGCACAGGCAGACAGAGAGGCAGGCAGAGGCAGAGGGAGAAGCAGGCTCCCTGCCGAGCAAGGAGCCCAACGTGGGACTTGATCCCAGGACGCTGGGATCATGATGACCTGAGCCGAAGGCAGCTGCCTAACCAACTGAGCCACCCAGGCGTCCCATGTTGGCTGATTTTTAAAATTATAAAACCTCTCATACAAACATAAAGGGTAAGTCAATTAAAAGAATAATAAAATACATTCCTGTACTCACAACCCAGTTTAAGAAACACAACTTCCCTATTACCAGTGCTCTGAATGTCCTCCTACCTTCCCCTCAGAGGTTCCCACAACCCAGAATATTATGTAAAATCATTCCCTTGCCTATAATTCTACCAAATGTGTACATATCCCCACAATTTTTTAAAATTTTAAGTCCCGTATAGTTAACACACAGCACTAATTTCAGGTGTACAACATTGTGATTCAACAATTCTAAATATTACTCAGTGCTCATCAAGATAAATGTACTTTTAATACCCTTAACCTATTTCACCCATCCCCTCACCCACTTCCCCCTCTGGGGAGTGAATGAACATTAGTTCATTCCCTATAATTAAATCTGGTTTTTTTTTTTGCTTTTGTTTTTTTCTCTGACTTAACATGGCATTATATACTCTAGATCCATGTTGTTGCAAATGACAAGATTCGTTTCTTCTATGGCTGAGTAATATCCCTTTGTAGATATAGACTACATCCTCTTTATTCATACATCTATCAATGGACACCTGGGCTACCTGCATAATTTATATTGTAAATTATGTAAATAATTTGGTACAATATACACAGGGGTGCATATGTTTTTACAAATTCATGTTTTCATTTTCTTTGAGTAAATACCCAGTAGTAGAATTACTGCATTATAGGATATTTCTATTTTTCATTTTTTGAGTAATATCCATTCTGTTTTCCATAGTAGTGGCCATCAATTTACATTCCCACCAACAGCCCATGAGGGTTCCCTTCCACATCCTCATCAAAACTTGCTATTTCTTGTCTTTTGACTACTACCCATTCTGACTAGTGTGAGGTGATATCTCATTGTGGTTTTGACTTGCATTTCCCTGATTATTAGTGATTTGAGCATCTCTTCACGTGTCTGTTGGTCATTTGTATCTCTTCTTTGGAAAAAGAAAAATGTCTATTCGGGTCCTCGGCTCATTTCTTAATCCAATCATTTGGGTTTTTTAATGTTGATTGTATAAATTCTTTACATATTCTGGATACTAACCCCTTATTTGATGCCATTTGCAAATATTTTCTCCCATTCACTGGGTTGCCTTGTTTTATTGATGGTCTCCATTGCTGAGGAAAGGCTTTTTAATGTTGGCGTAGTCCCAATAGTTTAATATTGCTTTTGCTTCCCTTGTCTGAGGAAATACATTCATAAATATGTTGCTAAGGATGATGTCCTAAAGAATACTACCTACATTTTCTTTTAGACATTTTATGGTTTCATGTCTCACTTTTAGATCTTTAACCCACTTTAAGTTGATTTTTGTGTATGATATAGGAAAGGAGTTGTTCCATTCATTTGCACGTAGTTGCGCAGTTTTCCCAACCCCATTTGCTGAATAGATTGTTTTGCATTGCATATTCTAGCCTCCTTTCTCATACATTAACTGACCATAAAAGCATGGGTTTGTATGCATGGTACTTTATCTTGTTCCACTGATCTATGTGTCTATTTCTGTGTTAGTAACATTCTGTTTTGATTACTACAGCTTGTGAGGTAGTTTGACATCCAGAATTGTAATACCTTCAGTTTTGTTCTTCTTTCTCAGGACAGATTAGGCTATTTCAGGTCTTCAGTGGTTCCATACAAATTCAAGTTCTGTGAAAAATGCTATTTGTATTTTGATAGGGATTACAATGAATTTATAAATTGTTTTGGTATATCCTTGTGTTTTTAACTGGCATCTTCTTGTTTGAGGCTGGGTATCTTTTCATACGTTTATTGTACATCTTAGTTTTTTTCTGTGAAATGCCAATTCATCACTTTTGCCCATCATTCAGTTGTATTTATCTTGTTCTTAATAAAAACTAGGAGTTCTTCATCTATTATAGAAATTAAACCCTTGACAGTTTTATATATTACAGACATAGTTTGTGACTTGATTTGAGTTCCTTTACAGTGTTTTTTTGAGTAAAAATAAATTATATTTTAATGTCTCAAAGTTATCAATCTTTTCCTTTATTGTCTGTATTTTTCTTGTCTTTTAAGAACCTCCTTACCCTAATGTCAGGGATGTGTGTGCTCTTATATTTCCTTCCAAAAGTTTTTATGTTTTGCCTTTCATATTTGAACTTCAATATATTTTTCCCATAAAGAGTATAAATTATTCCTGTATCAAAAATTGATTGCTCCTCTGTTTCCAACATAATTGCATCTATACAGCTATTAGTCTGGTTTTAGCCTCTTTATTCTATTTCCCTGGGGTAACCTTATTCTGATCAATTGGTAATTCCATTTCAAATAAGTAAAAGCATCTGCCATCCCACAGGGTCCATTCTTCAAGTTTTCCCTTATTTTTTGTTTTTTAAATTGCGCAAACAGGGAAAAAGGTGATACAAAAGAAAATGAGATGTTATAGCTACAGTAGGAGAACAAACTAAGAAACCTTTTGAAAGCAAAATGAGGGGCTATCAAAATTCAGTGTGTGCTTGGACCCAGAAAATCCACTTTGGGTACTCACTCTAAGAAAATTTCTGCTCATGTACAAAGATTTATACATAAATGTTAACTCCTTAAGCATGAAGATTTGTGTCTACTTTGTTCACTACTGTGTTCTCAGCATACAGAAAAGTGCCTAGGACACAGAGGGATTAAAAATATATTTAATAAATGAATAAATGAACAATGATATTCACAGCAGTATTGTTTATTACAACAAAGAACTGAACACTAAGAAAAATAGTTTAATAAATGATTAAGAAATTATTCTATATCCCTACTATAGAATACTGAACTCCCAGAAAAATAAACTTATGTGCAAAGAACTAGACACATAACCAAAAAACAAAACAAAACAGGCAAGAAATACAAGTTGCAAGATATATGGTATGCTATCATTAGGGTACATAGGATATGATACCATTAATGTTTAAAATACAAAATTAAACCATTACATGCATAGTATAAGTTTTTATATATAAATGCACAAGCAAAATTCAGGGAAGACATTGTTTATGGTGATTTCCTCTGAAGAGTGAGCTTGATAGTGTTGGTGATAAGGGACAATTATTAAAATATTCACTTATAATCCTACAAACTAAAGCAATTATTATTTCCCACTGAACTGTTACTCTACATCCTTTTTCCCTTATAGTTTTATTCCTATTAATGTACTGTGTCCAAATTTTTTCATTAAATATTTTCGCCTTTATTAAGTTCCTATGAACTATTTTTTGCCTTCATAACAAAATTGTACTGTACGTATTCACCTATGTATGGTTTTTACTATTGGATATTAGACATTTAGACTGCCTATCCATTAGTCACCCTTATTATTAACAATGATCGCAAGGAATACTTTTTTTTAAAAGATTTTATTTATTTATTTATTTATTTGACAGAAAGAGAAAGTGTGTGAGCATAAGCAGGGGGAGCAGCAGGTAGAGGGAGAGGGAGAAGCAGGCTCCCTGAGAGCAGATGCAGGGCTCGATCCCAGAAACTTGGGATCATGACCTGACCTGAAGGCAGATGCTTAACCAACTGAGCCATCCAGGTGCCCCACAAGGAATACTCCTAAGTATTTAAACTTTTTCCCCCATTATTATTATTTTCACAGTACAGATTACCAGATATGGGACTATCTGGTTAACAGTACTGCACATTTTAATGTCTACTAAAAGACAATGACAGGGGTGCATGGGTGGCTCAGTCGTTAAGGGTCTGCCTTCAACTCAGGTCATGATCCCAGGGTTCTGGGATCGAGCCCCACATTGGGTTCCCTGCTCAGCAAGAAGTTTTCTCCTTCCTCTCCCACTCCCCTTGCTTGTGTTCCCTCTCTCACTGTGTCTGTCTGTCTGTCTCTCTCTCTCTCTCTGTCAAATAAATAAATAAATAAATAAAATCTTTTAAAAAAAGATAATGACGAATTTCTTTCCAACAGGATTATTCTAAGTAAAATTTGTACTAATGCCACATCTTAGCTGTTTATTTCTTTCATTAACTCACCACAATTTCACATTAATTTCTGTACTTATCTGGCATGATAAGTACATGAGGACTGAGACCTTCTGCCTGTTCACCACTGCATCACCAGTGTGTGACTACTCAATAAACACATCTTTATTGATTGATGATGATTTACTGACTGATGAATAAACAAATACTGTACTGGAGTATTTCTTTTACAACCAATGTATATTTTCTGTAACTTTCCACATTTAAATTTACATTTTACCTCAAGAATCTGAAAGAAATACCTGACCTCCACGCTTCATTGTTTTACTCTGAACTTTAATTACTTTTTAAATTAAAATAAATTTGTTATATCCATAAATCTGTATTTCTTCTCTTTTAGGATCTCTTTTAAGCCTAGGACCTTTGCACTTTTTATTTATTTATTTATTTATTTATTTAAAAGATTGATTTATTGATTTATTTATTTATTTGAGAGAGAGACAGTGAGAGAGCATGAGCGAGGAGAAGGTCAGAGAGAGAAGCAGACTCCCCGTGGAGCTGGGAGCCCGATGTGGGACTCGATCCCGGGACTCCAGGATCATGACCTGAGCTGAAGGCAGTCGTCCAACCAACTGAGCCACCCAGGCGTCCCTGCACTTTTTTTTTAAAGAGAGGGAGCATGCAGGACATGAAGTGGGGGGAGGGCCAAAAGAAGAGGGGGAGAGAGAGAGAAAATCCTATGCAGGCTCCACATCCAGCATGGAGCCTGACACAGGGCTCAACTCCACAACCCTGAGATCATGACCTGAGCTAAAATCAAGAGTCAGATGCTCAACCAACTAAACCATCCAGACGCCTTGACCTTCACACTTTTTAACTACAACAATCTCAAGAGTATGTTCTAAATACTCTTGGAAAATATTTTCTTAAAGACTTTTTATGAATTTTTCACATAGTGGAACTATTAAACTGTCATTTATTCATCTATTTTTAATTTTTAAAATAATACTAATTATATCTCTTCCGTTCTCATCCATGTAAAGATTCTTAGGAAATCGTTGTAGTATTTTATTAACATTTATGATGTTTTAAATCTTGACAATTTTAAGACAGTCAACATTGTATCCTTAAAATAAAGGAAAATCAAATTCCCGCAATATATATATTAAAACACTCTCACATCTGCCATTCAGGTAAAGAATTTCCTACCTCTCCTATTTCCATAAGTGGTTCATTCATATCTACACCACCATAGCCATACTGAAGGTCAGCTTCTGTCAATTTATTCTTTTTAATAAACTGTGTGTTGAGATACCTGAAAAACAAATATAGTACCATGGACATTATATTAAAATCAGGAGGAAAACAATTAACTTGCAACTTGAAAATAACAATTTTAGGGTTATATAAATCAACTATAGAAGAGTGTGGTAACATATCCAAAGAAATTACGCAGAAGTAAGAAATACAATTTAAAAGGATCAAAAGTATCAGCCAAAGGCTAAGAGCAAAAGAATAACCTCTAGAGTAGTAGAGGAAAAGCCTATTACTTCAGTCTCACTTTTAAAAACTCAAGGGTTTTGCTCTAAAAATTTCCAGTACTCATATAACCCAACAGCTAGTACCCAAGGTGCTTCTACAATCCTTCTGCATATAATTTTCACATTCCCAGATTCTTCTTGGTAAGTCAGGATAGTTCACTTCGCAAGGAATTAAAGAAATAGTTAAAAGGTAAAACTCAAGTCCGTTCTTCAATTTATATCTATCACCAGGAAAAGATGTAACTTTTCATTTTTAAACAACAACAAAAAGAGATCACAATTAGTAGGTAAGAAAATAAAATAGACTGTTATATACAGTAAGAAGTATGGGCAAAACTGACAAATGTAAAATCACTTCGTCCACCCAGAGGAAAACAGCTTTATAATGTCTCAACATATTCTAAGACTAATAGCTGTATTGAACTCCACAAATTATTGAGTTGAATATAGAGTTCTTTATAGGAAATAAAATGTGTAGAAAGGGCTCAAAATGTTATTGCACTCACTTTTCGCAATCTTAGATTTCACTATAATGCCTATAATGCTCACCACCTAAAAATACTGATTTGAAAGGTTCTGCCATGTGTAAATAGCTATAGACAACACAAATAGGCAATAACCACAAACTCTCTAAAGTGAAACACTTTCTAGCTTTCACTGCATCAAAATGAGAAGTCTACTTCATGTCTGCAGACAAATGAAACTGGAAACAAAGACAACAAAAGTTTCAACTGCATAACTTCACAAACAACTCTAGGAGACAATGAAAAACACAATTCCTGGAATTAACGCCAAAGCTGTATAGATACAACCACTTACACAAGTTGCACTCCGACACTGACTGACTACAAGCCTCTAAACTCCAAGGCTTAAAACCCTGGTAACTCCCTTGGACATCTTAGTCTCTTCTACCCATGTTACAATGTCCTATTACATTTTTCCTCCAAAATGCCAATTTATCCTTCCTCCCACCCTCTCCAGTAGTACATCCTCCTAATTTCATGTTGGGTTTTCAACCATGCCTTTCATCTGAAGAAAGGGAACAGGAATGAGACAGAAATAAGAGCTAAAGAGAGAACATCTGGGCTACCTGGCCTCAAACAGGAATATATAAATTGAAGAGATATTTTAACCTCTGGCCTCTGTCATTCAGGTCTCAGCTCAGACACACTTCTCTCAGGCCTGACCTGAAACCAAGCCAAATGAACTTTAACTTCTACTCCGATTTAAGTAACTATATATAACTGTTTTATATTCTTCACGGTACTTACTACTTTGTGAAATAAATCCAATTCTCTCATTTGCTTACTTGCTCTGTACATCTGTCGCCTCTCCAGAATATAAGAACTACAAAGCAAAGACTTTGCTTACACAGCATCCAGAACCAGTGGCAGGTAAATATGAAGTCCTCAAAAAATACTGCCTTGATGAATTATTGAATACATAAATGGACAAAATTCCAGACAGCAGGGATAATAAAAGCTAATATTAGAATACAAACTTAGGGGCGCCTGGGTGGCTCAGTGGTTAAGCCGCTGCCTTCGGCTCAGGTCATGATCTCAGGGTCCTGGGATCGAGTCCCGCATCGGGCTCTCTGCTCAGCAGGGAGCCTGCTTCCTCCTCTCTCTCTCTCTCTCTGCCTGCCTCTCTGCCTACTTGTGATTTCTCTCTGTCAAATAAATAAATAAAATCTTTAAAAAAAAAAAAAAAAAAAAAAAAAAAGAATACAAACTTAGAAAAGCAGCCTGGAGCCAGATCATAAAAACACAAATGCCAGGAAATAAAAGTAATCACTAACATTTACTGAGCTCGTGTCACGTGTCAGGCATACCCATAAGCATTTTATATGGCTGCATACTATGAGCTAGATAAAGTGTGGTATTATCGTAAGATCCTCCTTTTATATGTAAGAAAACTGCAGCTTAGAAAGCTTAAAGAACTTGCCAATGGTAAATCTGCTAGCAAGTGGCAGAGCTGGCACAGAAATTTCACAAGTTCTCCCTCACTCATTCAACAAGTAATGACCAAGCATGAATTCTAAATCAGGTAGTGTGCCAGGCCCCAGGGACAGAAAGATGAAAAACAAAAATGTGGGCTTCCTGCACAGAGTTTACACATCTGGTAGAATATACAAACGTAAACAAATATAATATTTCAACAGTGACATGTGTTCCCTGAGTAGTGGGACTTTGTCATATCTTTACCATTTATATGTACCTTCCTTTATGCATCCTTCGCACCAAACCAAGTTTGTCGCACCAAACCAACACCAAAAAAGTTTCTTTTTTGGTCTGTGGTACCATGCCATTCCAGTAATCTCACTAAGAGATTAGAAACATTTACCTCTCTTCCTTCCATTTCACTCCTTTAATCAGCTGCTTTTCATGTCCTCTGAAACTGCTACTCACACTCTCCCATTACTTTCCTTCTCTCTTCCAATGCCTCTCTGCTTGGATCATGTGCAACACTCCCATGACTGGTCTCTACTTCCTGTTTCTGCCATCTCCAATTCATCTAAAAATTACTCACCTATTCAGAATCCTGAGTAGCTCCTTTATACCTACAGAGTAAGTATAAACTTCTTAGGATAGCGGTTTGTTAATGCTGAACGACCAGCTGCTAGATCTGCAGAGGTCAGGAATCACTATTCCGTTTCAAAGATCTGTATGCATATTCTTGAGCCAGCATACTGCTTTAGTGGAGCTTTATGTCTGATATCTGACAGGATAAGTCACTATTCTCTTTACCTCATGGAATAAAACAAACTTACAATTAACTCTATCTTTCTCATTCCAGATTTCTACTCTTGATGTTAAGTTTAAGCTTGATAGATAAGCTTTTAAAATAATTTAAAGATTTAACTTAAAATGTAAACAGCACAATTTTTTCATTTTGATGTGTGGATACAATTCTTAATTTCTGTCATTGGAGTATTTTACAGTCAATTTTACTCATCACACATCTGTTTTTAAATTAAGAAATACATTCTAGGAAATCATAAAAGAAATCAGGTTCCAATAATTTCTTAAAATATTTTATACTCTACCACACAGGCAATATCTTGCTGTTCTGCTCACATATAATGCAGTAGTTTTTATAATTTTTATAATTTTTTTATAATTTATTTCATCAACAAAGTATTTAGTAAGTATCCTTTGCTTTCCTGGAACATTAGCACTGACAAAATTAAATAGTACTTGATAATAAGGAATAGCCAAAAGTAACTTTGAAGCCTCAGAGAAACCAAGCATTTCAATCTGTCTTAGGAAATTCCATTACAAAATTGTTCTCATGCTAATACCTACTGGATTTCAAGAGTTGTTAGTTCTCCAGTTAATATCTTATGTACTCCACTTCAAGAGCCAGCAGGATCTAAAGAGGTATGGAGTACTGGGAAACGTTGAGGCAGGAATATCATTATTTTCTTTAAAGTCAGAATCCTTAAACTACCTATGCTAATGCATATCCATTTTATAAATCAGTCAGAATAACGAAGAGGCTAGAAATTACTTGATAAAAAAATTTAAAAATACTTTTGAAACAAAAATGAATTTTTCCTTTTTATTTCTTGATTTATTTTTTATTTATTTCCTTACAGAGTATGACTAAAAATGATAGCTAGCCTTGATAACCTCAGTACCCCACAATTAAAAACTATCATTAAGCAGTTTTCATCTAATTACTGCCAACTATATCCTCTATGAAAAGGATCTTACCATCTATACTACCAATATAATTAAATAAATGATGATCAGCCACAGTGGTCAAATAAAATTCTCTATAAGTGAACCCCAGGAGCCATTAGTTCTAAGTCTTTGATAAAGACAATGGAAGGTTACTAGGTGATTTCAGAGTGATCCGATCTGCATGTTAAAAAAAATAACATGAGTTCAGTAAACAGAAAAAATTTGAAATCAAAGGCTGGAAGACTGCTTATAGGGACTTATCATTAACAAGAGAAACAACAAAATGCTTATAATGCAAAGGAAATAATGAATTTAAGAGACAATGCTTACAATGCAAAGGAAATAATGAATTTAAGAGACATTTGGAGGACCTGACCAATAGGTAGAGAGGATAATCATAATGAATCATAAATGAAGAAAGGATAACTGAGGCTGAGGCTTCCAGCATCTACGTCTGGATATACAGTACATATAATAATTACAGTATTATTTCCAATTAAAGTTAGTAATACTGGGGCACCTGAGTGGCTCAATTGGTTAAATGTCTTTTTTTTTTTTTTTAATTTATTTATTTGTCAGAGAGAGAGAGAGAGAGAGCGAGAGCGAGCACAGGCAGACAGAGTGGAAGGCAGAGTCAGGGAGAAGCAGGCTCCCTGCAGAGCAAGGAGCCGGATATGGGACTCGATCCCAGGACGCTGGGATCATGACCTGAGCCGAAGGCAGCTGCTTAACCAACTGAGCCACCCAGGTGTCCCATCAATTGGTTAAATGTCTTAACTCCTGATCTCAGCTCAGGTACTGATCTCAGGGTCATGAGTTCAAGCCTTGTATTGGGCTCCATGCTGGGCATGGAGCCTACTTAAAAAGTAATAATAATAAATAATAAAATTAATAATACTGGGAACAGTGTGGATGTAAAAGATAATAAGCTCAGTTTTGAAATCTGCAGTTCTACAACGTACCCATGGAATACCCTAAAGGAACAGGCAGGCTGGGTAAAAAATACTCTGAAACTTGGGCCACCTGGGATAAGCCCATATTTTGGTGGTTAGCAGTATACAGGTCATAGCTAAAACCAGAAGAAATTGAAATCATTCTAGAAAAATGCATAGTTTAAGCTAAGTTATGAGAACAGAATCTACCTAAATGACTAAAAGAGTGTATTTAGAATGAGACTAAAGTAAAATGAAGAAGTTAAATAGGCTTAATTGGACTGATCTGGGTTTAAATTGTGATTTTTTTTTTTTTTTTTTTTTTTGGTAGCTGAGTAATGCTGAGCAAAGTCATTTAACCTCTTTGAGCCTAGTTTGCTCTGCTGCAAAAATCTGGTGACACCGACTACCTCATATGGTTTATATACACACATACATTTGTGTATATATCATATGTATTTAATAAAAGCTCAGTAATAGTACCAATTTATTATTAATATTAGTATTGATTTAAATAGTACCAAGTTATTGATTTGGCAAATAAGAGATACAGACAGATGCAAGGAGAACCTAGGAAACAAAATGAAACAAGAAAAACAATTTAAATCTTTATGAAAATGTCTCAGCTCAAGAGGGAACACATTGCACATAGCATACTGCACTGGCATACAGTCTAACTACTCTCTTAGACATCTATATACCAGTGGCCCAAGCTTCTCAGAAATGCCAAAGGCATGCATGTGTTCTCACTCTTATCCTTAAGATTCCTCTAATTCTCCTCCACAATTTATCTAGGGTAGTCCTAAAAGTTCTATTTATGACTATCTTACTTTGATGGATGAAAAGGGGGGGAAAAAAAACCATGAAATGTCAATATGTTTAATGTATGGTAAACACTGTTTTATAAAAGCCAAAGCCACAGTAAACCTTGTGCTTGTCAGAAACTTCTAGCTTCTGATTTTATTACATTTGGCTCTTCTAAGAAGAAAAAAAAAGCTAATGGTGGTTGAAATAAACTCCAGTTTTCAACAGAGGCAACTTTAAGTAAACTTCGGTGTTGTTATAAAAACCTACAGGAACAGGAACCACTGAAAAAGGACAAACATTTACCTCTCTTCCTTCCATTTCACGCCAAGAGAACAAAGCCCTAGCCTCAGTGTGGTACTCCAGCAATGCATGGAGTAACTATACAGAAAATGCTCTGCCAGCCAGCTTCATTCCTGAGTTTCTCACTGGGGAGAACTGAGGAGTTTCTCCCCAGTGAGAAACTGAGGCAGGGGTCCATCTCTGCCCAGGCCACAATGCACAGGCCAAAATTATCGCCTTCATCATAAGTCACAACCATTTCAAGAGTAGTCACTCTCATTCCAAAGGTAAAAAGCCCAGGTGACTTAACAATACTATTCCTTATTTATCCACTTTTCTTCAATAAACAGGTTTCTTCCTTATGTACCCAGGAAATTATTTCCATTGTCTCTGTGAACGGGTTAGAGAGGATTAGCACAGAGCACCACAGAAATATGCCAGAGCAACAGTTAACACAAAAGATCTAAGTAGAAGACTGGGTAGAACAAGGAAGAGGGAAGTTCAGAGACAGGAATGGCAGAAAAACACATCAGAATTAGTCACTTAGAGAAAGGAAGACAAGCAATTCAGACAAGCAATCCAGACAGATACAGGAGTACAAGGAGAGACAGGAAAATGTGAGAGAAGGCATTAGGACACTGTAGGTAATTTAATACAATGCCTAAAGGATAAGGTAGAACTTCAAGAGAACAACGGCTGAATGCTTTAACTACCAGTGTTTCCATGAAACATAAAATACTGGATCTTACAGTCAAATAAGAACATACTGGAGGGGAACATGGGCTTGGATTTATTTCACCAAGTTTCATCCAAGCTGAAGTTGCACTTTGGAACTCTGTCAAGATTTAACATGTACCATATAGAGAGAGGAAAAAGAGTCCCAGACAATATAAAAAAAAAATAGAACTATGAAATTAAATATAGTTTTAGTTTTCAGAGAGTAACTTTCCATACCCTGCCTGGCTTCCAAAGACCCACATGACCCAGACTACAGACCTTTCTCCATAGCAGACAAAGCCCATTGAGCAGAGAATGCTTTAGTTTTGTTCATTTATTTAAAAATTTAAAAACAAAAAGCCAAAACCCAAAAGTCCTTCAATTACTGAATACACGCAACACTGCTTGGGTTGTCAAGAGTTTAAAGGTGTACTTACCTATACAAGCAGTCCATATAGTCTGCACCTTTGCTATATTCCTCCCAATACCTATGATACATAACAAGTACTTGCTCTTCAGACTCCAGAACTCTCTATATAAAGAAGAAATACATTTTTACTTGGAAAGCGCTAATCATTTTCATTTGTAAGCTATGAAATTTATCAAAAATTATTTTTAAAAGTATTCTATATTATATTTACAATTACATTCTAATTTAACTACTTTTAGTAAAACTTAAATGACCAGGAAAAAATGTGTCTTAGATATGAAAATAAAGCATCCATACTAGAGAGTTAACAGTTCCATTCTCTAAAAAGATAAAATGTAATAGTGTGAGGTATCTTTAGGCTACAATATTATACTAAGATCAATTTAAAAGAGGATATAATTCTACTGCCATGTATCTGTGTGCTTCCTCAAATCCCTCACTTTTGGTCATCCTGCTAGTTATATAAATATATCATCACTCTGAATTACTCACTTATGTTAATAAGGCTATTTATGAAAATTTACACCTTTTCTATATTCCCCAAATAAGTTGTTTTATATTTACTTAACAGAAATCTATTACTTTTTGAAAAATAAAAATATCAAACTTAAACCTGAGATCTAAATTTTTAAAAGTTATTTTTGAAGGAAATCTAGTCTCAGTAAAAATACACTGGACTGACATTCAAAAGATACCAGGTTCTTTTATCTCAGTTCTTTTATAAACTGTACCTAGGACTTTAAGCAACCCATGACCTTAATTTCCATCTAATTAATTCTCTGCTGAAATGCAATGCTTTTAAATGTGGAATTTTAATAATTAAGGCTCAGGAGAAAGAAATAACTTATAAATAGTATTTTTTTGCCTGTCATTTTAATAAATTAATTAAAAACAGCAACTATTATTAATAACACTGGGGGGAAAAGCACACTTAGAAACTGCTGCTGCTGGGTGAATAAATATGAGAACAATTTGTTACTGTTTGTCAAAACAATAAAAAAATGTTCATGACCTATGACTTAATAATTCTATGTCCACAAATTTATCCTATAAAAAACTCGGCTACACAAAAATAATTTAGCTACCAAGATATTCACAGAAGTACTGCTTATAAAAACAAATTATATATATTGCAAATAATCCACATGCCCAGCAGTATGAGAATGTTTAAACAAATTGTATTATCTCTACACAATGAAAAATTTTACAATCATTGCCAGAATTATAAAAGTCCATTTAATGACAAAGAGTATTATAATAATATTAAAATCAAAAAGATTATAAAGTGTATAATATGATTCCATTTTCTAATAAAAATGGAAGTCTACACAAAGCAAAAATAGGCAAAGGACAAATATCAAATTATATATATTATCAACATATGCCAAAACAAATGTATTTAAGTATAGATATTCAAAAATATTCACAGTAGTTAATTCTGAAAACGGCAATGCAATACATTAGTAATTTTAAAAGTTCCCTCCCCCAATCAAACAAAATTTTCTTCTCACAGGTGAAACTGCTTCAAATCTGTTGGCTATGTTAATAGTTTACTTTGTCATCAACTATTAGCCAACTTCTTTTTTGTCACAGGATCTGAGAAAACATATGGTATACAATTATGTAAGTATTCTAAACTTTCATAAAACTATTTCACATTACTTTAAAATGCAATTACACCAATGTTAATTTCCTAGTGTTAATAACTGTACCACTGTTATATGAGATGTTAACCTTAAAAAGCTGGTAAAAAGGATATAGGAAATTTGTATTTCTTTTAAAACTTTCCTGTAAGTCTGAAAGTATTTCAAAATAAAACATTTTTTAAAAAAACACAACCCGGGGCGCCTGGGTGGCTCAGTGGGTTAAGCCGCTGCCTTCGGCTCAGGTCATGATCTCAGGGTCCTGGGATCGAGTCCCGCATCGGGCTCTCTGCTCAGTGGGGAGCCTGCTTCCCCCTCCCTCTCTCTCTGCCTGCCTCTCCATCTACTTGTGATTTTTCTCTGTCAAATAAATAAAATCTTTAAAAAATAAAAAAATTTCAAAAAAAAAAAAAACACAACCCATGCTAAAATATAAAACTTGAATAATTTGTAAGTGCCTTACACAGGTAACAATTATGGGATAACCAAAGTTCACTAGATTATCAGAGCAGAACTTTAAATTATGAAACACTGTAAGAACAATTTCACGTATCTATTATCAAAAGTGCTTTCATGAGCTGATAAATTATAGCACATATTAGAACACTAAAATGTATCCGCCATGTATAATAAAAAGTAGAGCATTTCCTTCTAAAGTTTTAAAAGGGAAACATCACATGATCAATTGTGCTCTGGGGTTATCACTACTTTAAAATTTATCTGCACCTAGCCAAATTCAAGGTTAGACACAATATTATACAGTGTTAATGTATCTCCATTTAATTTTTATTTTATTTTATTTAAATTCAATTAATTAACATTATTAGTTTTAGAGGTAGAGTTCAGGGATTTATCAGTTGCATGCAATACCCAGTGCACATTACATGAAGTACCCTTCTTAATGATCACCCAGTTACCCCATTCCCCCACCCTTCCCCCCAACGACCCTGTTTCCTAGAGTTAGAACAGCCTCTTATTGTTTACCTACCTCTCTAATTTCATCTTATTTTTCCCTCCCTTCCCCTATGATCCTCTATTTTGTTTCATAAATTCCACATGTGAGTGAAGCCATATGATAACTATCTTTCTGACTTATTTTGCTTAGCATAATATCCTCTAGTGTGTCTCCATTTTAAAGATAAAGAAACTTAAATTTCAATCCAGAGGAAGATTGAGTCACACAGCTAATGAAGGTTAGAGTCGTTTCTAGCCCAGACAATAAGTGATCTCTTCCTGATCAGACCAGTAGTCCAAAATAAGAAATACTGTCTAAAGCCCTGTGTTATTCACATACTCATTCAGCAAATATTACTTGAGAATTAGGCAGCATTGTAAGGAAAATGGTTCTTCTCAAAGAGCTTAAAATTCAGGGCAGCCAAATGCCACAAATTCTTTGTTCATATACAGATCAAGCCCATGATGTTGCCCTTGTACATATGACATACTAACTAAAATAAGTGGTCACAGGAACAGTTTCTATCATGCTTTTTATTTCTTTTTTTCACTTTTTAAAATTTTTTATAAACATATAATGTATTTTTATCCCCAGGGGTACAGGTCTGTGAATCGCCAGGTTTACACACTTCACAGCACTCACCACAGCACATACCCTCCCCAATGTCCATAACCCCACCCCCCTCTTCCGACACCCCTCCTCCCAGCAACCCTCACTTTGTTTTGTGAGATTAAGAGTCACTTATGGTTTGTCTCACTCCCAATCCCATCTTGTTTCATTCATTCTTCTCTATCATGCTTTTTAATTTACCATTTCCCTTTTTCATTTTAGGTTTTTGTAAGACTTTATGTAGGATATGAAGAGGCAGCTAAATGGCTGAAAATAATAAAGACAGAGATTTACCAAGAGGTGGGAAGCAAGAGTAAGAGAAAACGGTTCTAATAAACACCATCCAGAGGACATATAAGCAAATTTTAAAGTTGAACAAACCTTGATTTGAAACTCCACTATTTCAGTTACTAGTTATATGATCTTGAATAACTAAACTGATTTCCCTTGAAGAATCTAATATAATGCTTAACTCACAAACCTTAAATCTATATAATCAAAAAAAATTCTATTTAGGAAACAAAGCAAATATCCTTAACCTGATATAAGTTCTGCACTGGAAAACAGTAAACTAGCCTAATAGTAACTACCCAGCTACAAACATATTTATGTCATGTATGTACTACTTCTTACCTTGTGCAAATGCCGTACGTGATTTTCCAAAAAAATCTTAGTTTCTGTATAAAGTCTTTCTCCAAGGGGTTCAGGATAGGCCACACATAAAGCATAGATATCTCTAGTTAAATTGTTAAGGTTTTCATATTCTATATTGGAGATACTACTTTAAAACAAGAGATTTAACTCAAGTTTGCAATTTAAGGTTTTTCAGGCAATTTAAGATTATACAGATATAGAAAAAGTAAAATATATATAGCTAAGCTTACTTTAAAAAGCCCTGTGTTATTCACATACTCATTCAGCAAATATTACTTGAGAATTAGGCAGCATTGTAAGGAAAATGGTTCTTCTCAAAGAGCTTAAAATTCAGGGCAGCATTCTGTAAAATCAAATTACCCAGAAACCTACAAAATAAGGCTTATGTAAGAATGGACATAAGCATAATATCAACAAAGGGCTCTGGAATATCACAAGCAGGTATGTCTATGCAATTGTGAGAAACAAAACAATTACAGAAATTACTTATTTGACACAGTTTCCCACACCACAGCACTCATCAGAACATCCTATAACCCACACACTATCCTTTGGTATTTACTCCGTAAGAAGAATTATTCTATGAATAGAAATATCAATTAATCAATTAAGTTTTTGAGTACCACCTTGCTAAGTATCACAAGTGGGAGATGTGCTGTAGCAGACAGTCCTTAAACAGACGTCAAAGGAAATGGGATCTGATTGAGACTTGAGTTTTACTAGCCAGTGATCTTGACCAAGCCTCTGAACCCTTCTACGTTGCCATTTCCTCATCTCTAAGTTAAAGATAATAAATCCTCTTTTGATATCTCTATAGAATCCTTTAAGACCCAAATTAAGTTCATGAATGTTAAAGTGCATAAACTGTGCATCACTGACCAGATGTTGAAGATTGAAGCATACATGAAGCAATATGAGAACAGCTTAATTAGAGATGCAGATAAAAACTGAAAATAAGGGTGATTATTTGGGATGGAGTCAAGTATTTAATATACCTAATATTTATTTATATTATAAATATATTCAGCATACTTAATATAAGAATTGGGATGTATTTCAAAATAAAAATTTTGCTTAAAAATACGGAGATGCGGGGCACCAGGCTGGCTCAGTTGGAAGAGCATATGACTCTCGATCTCAGAGTTGTGAGTTCAAACCCCACCTTGGGTGTAGAGATTACTAAAAATAATAATAGTGGGGTGCCTGAGTGGCTCAGTGGGTTAAAGTCTCTGCCTTCAGCTCAGGTCATGATCCCAGAGTCTTGGGATGGAGCCCCACGTCCATCTCTCTGCTCAGCGGGGAGCCTGCTTCCTCCTCTCCCTCTGCCTGCCTCTCTGCCTACTTGTGATCTCTGTCTGTCAAGTAAGTAAGTAAAAATCTTAAAAGAAAATAGTAAATAGGGACGCCTGGGTGGCTCAGTTGGTTAAGCAGCTGCCTTCGGCTCAGGTCATGATCCCAGGGTCCTGGGATCGAGTCCCACATCGGGCTCCTTGCTCGGCAGGGAGCCTGCTTCTCCCTCTGCCTCTGCCTGCCTCTCTGTCTGCCTGTGCTCGCTCTCTCTCCCTCTGTCTCTGGCAAATAAATAAATAAATAAAATCTTAAAAAAAAAAAAAAAAGAAAATAGTAAATAAAAAATTTTAAGAACCAAACTTTCATTATAAAAAGATATAGAGGTAGGATGAAGACTGTTCCTCTTCTGTATCTCCATAACATTTTATATATTCTTTTTCTATAGTTCTTTTATACAATAGAAATTATTAATAACAAAGGTATTAATAATAAGAACACTAGCCTGTTCTTAAATCATCTTTAGATTCATAGATCCAAGGCACAATTCCTAACACATAAGAGGCACTTATTAAACACTTGGTGATGAGGTAGGGAATCAACATCATGTGCTCTATTTACCTAGTATTTACCTAGAATTTACTCCAGAAAGAACAAGCAGCCCTCTCCATTATGAGGTCATGGATGGATAGATTTTGGCCAGACTTTTCCAGGTTCCTTCTAAATCCTTTTATTTGTTTTCATTATACATAATTAGTAAGTAATAAAATCTTAATGTATATATGTATACATTCTTCAATATACTACTGCTAAATATAAACAAAAAAACTTTTTACAGTTAAAAAACACAAAGAAGCAAAAATATCCAAAAAGTATAATGTTGCTGTGCCAGGTTTTTTGTTTTTTGAAGATTTATTTATTTATTTGAGAGACAGAGACAGAGAGTATGAAGTGGGGGGCAGAAGGGAGGGAGAAACAGACTCCCAGTTCAACAGGGAGCCTGACTTGGGGCTCAACCCCACGGCCATGACACCATGACCTGAGCTGAAGGCAGATGCTTAACCAACTAAGCCACCCAGGTGCTCCTGTGCCAGGTATTTTTGTAGAAAAAAATATATAGTAAAGAAACACACTATTACGATTACTTTAAATCAGTCAAGATATCATGAACCTCTATAAAACAGATTAAGTAAAATAGTACATAAGAACTATTTACTAACAATAACATAAAAACATTAACCTATATTACAAAGAAAATAGAATTTTTTAACATACATCTAAGAAAAAATTTAGAAATTTATCCGGACAGAAATTCTGTAGAGAACTGACAATAGTTTGGGGAGAGGAGAAGGAGCAAGGTATGAATAAAGAAAGGTGCTCCAAAATAATGTACTAAATGAGCTCCTGGATCCAGCTTGGAGGTTTAGCTATAAAGTCCTCAGGGGGGGGAAAAGGCCTAATGCACCACATAAGAGTTTTATCATACATTTATACTCAATCTCAATTACTCATCATAATCTTACCTTAGTGAAAATAGATATAAAAGTGCTGTCAGAATTAAACATATTAGAAGAGAGTAGTTACCCCTAGTGACTGAGGGGGAATGTGGAGTACTTCTGGGATGCTAAGAGTGCTATTTATTGGGTACATGGGTATGTTCATGTTATGAAAATCCACCTATATGTTACTGTGTCAGTGTGTATACTACACTTAAATGTATTTTTTTTTCAATAAAGACTAAACTTAGACAGAATCTAGATCAATTCCTTTGGCAAAGGTGTGATGCACTTAAGATATTTAAGTTCTGGGTGCCTGGGTGGCTCAGTGGGTTAAAGCCTCTGCCTTTGGCTCAGGTCATGATCCTGCGGTTCTAGGATCGAGCCCGCATCGGGCTCTCTGCTCAGCGGGGAGCCTGCTTCCCTCTCTCTCACTGACTACCTCTCTGCCTACTTGTGGTCTCTCTCTGTCAAATGAATAAATAAAATCTTTAAAAAAAAAAAAAAGATATTTAAGTTCTGAATACCTACTTCAAGTTTTCATCTATCATATTTGCTCTACCTTTTTTTTTCCCCTAAAGCCACAATACACTTTTCTAAAATACACAACTTGATTTTGAAAAATAACATGATTTAGTACCATAATTTCAGTATGATATGCTAAATTATGTGCCCAAATGTTCTGTATCACCAAACCTAGTATCTCAAAATATCCACTGCATGCACATGTAAACAAAATTGGCTAAAAGGACTCAGGCTACAGGACTTACCTTCCTTCCACCTAGGGAAAATGGATCTGTGCAGGGCAGGGAATACAAGGAGACTTCCCCATTTCAATCCATATACAGGATTTATATACTGTTTGACATCCTCAATGAGGATGTACTTGTGTCTTTTTTAAGAGTGTGCCTTAATAAATCTTTCAATTTTTTAATTCCCCATAGTTTGGGGTCTCAGTTAACCACTGTATAATGTCACTTAACTATCTAAAACATATTCCTAAATGTGCTATTTTTCTCTAATCTATTCAAATATCTAACCACCTTGGAAATACTTAAGCCTTGAGAAGAGCACCCAACCCTCTACGATCCAATTATGATTTGGTTTTAGAGAAGGCACTTTAAAAAACAAAAAATGGGAAATAACTAGAGAAGGCCAGTTTTAGATTTAAACGCTCTCTTTTCCAAAGTCATCTTTTCCTTATGTTACTCTTTAGAGAGCCAGGATATAAAAATTCCTCTATTATGAACTTTCCACTTATAAAAACTCTCACAGCCAAAAAACAAAACTGTTCCAGAGCAAAAGTTTTCTACTCTGTTACAACCAAAAGACAGTGTTGGCCAGAAGAAAAATCATTTACTTTATTTTCTCTATTAAAGGTGTTACCTAGGGGTGCCTGGGTGGCTCAGTGGGTTGAGGTCTCTGCCTTTGGCTCGGGTCATGATCCCAGGGTCCTGGGATGGAGCCCCACATCAGGCTCTCTGCAACAGCCCGGAGCCTGCTTCCTCCTCACTCCCTGCCTGCTTCTCTGCCTACTTGTGATCTCCGTCTGTCAAATAAAATCTTTTTTAAAAATAAACAAATAAAGGTGTTACCTATGCTTGGGTTTAATTTTGAATATTAACACTATCAATTTTATTGTATAGTGGTTCTAAAACAATGAGTTCTACAATAGGGATGTAAAGATTATTCACAGCAGCGGGACACACACCATCAACCATTTTCTAAGAAATCTCCCCCTTCAGAAATGAGAAGTAACGTAGTATTATTATTTTGGGTGTCTTGACACCAGGCTGCAAAATCCACCTTCTTTTCTTCTGTCTCTGCTGTCCCTCAACTCTTCCTGTCTAGTCTTTTTCTGTCTGGGCTCTCATCTTCCCCTCCACTACCCTAGGCCTTCATCCTGTGTCTACTGGTCCTGCTGAGGGTCACTGCAGATGCCTCTCATTAGAAACAAGAAAAAGAGGGGGACCTGGCTGGCTCAGTCAGTGGAATATGAGACTCCTGATCTCAGGGTTGTGCATTCAAGCCCAATGTTGGGTGTAGAAATTTCCTAAAAATAAAATCTTTACAAGCAAAAAGGAAAAAAAAGGCGGGGGGAGGGGGGCGGAACAGGGGCAGAAAACCAAGCCATGGGAAAAGAAGTATACATTGTATGTTTATGGGTTTATGGGTTCTTATTATGAAGGTATAGCTTGCAGGAGATTTATATGGATGTGCTTTTAAGTTATGTATATTACATCTAAGAGGAAACAATTTTTAAACAGTGCTGGTAAGTTAAAAAAAAAAAAAAGAAAAGGAAAGCTTATCTTAAAATTGAAAATGGTACAATGTCCAAAAAAGTATCAACAATAAAACAATACAGATCTTTATTGACATTTCTGAAGAAAAAGAATAAACATGCAACATGTAAAAGATGCAGAATCTATGAAATCATCAACTAGTAAACAAGGGTACAAATTATTGGTTAAATGGAAAAACTTTAAAGTGTATAGCTACAGAATTACAATAATCAAATATTTGTCTGATTTAATTTGGAGCAGAGTGAAAATGTTACTGATGCTTCAAGCAGAGAAAACTACAGATAAAGCCTTTCTCAATCTATACAATCAAAAAAAAAAAAATGATGGGCTACTAATGCAGGCACCAAGGTTAATAAGTTCTACTAACATCTGTGAGGATCGTCAGGGATGGAGATGACTTACTTCAATATTTTTCAATGTAGTCAAAACTGGTCTATGTTTGAAAAGATGCCTAACAGAATATATATTAGAAGTGAGGACAATGGTACAACTGGTTTTAAAACCTGGTTTTACATTCATGAAGGCATTTTAGATTTCCCCTCACTTAATCACTTTGGACTTACATAAAACTATTAAGAATCTAACTTGCCCTTAAGTAGGAGAGCATCTATATTATACTGCAGGGTTTGGGAATTATCCTAACAGCCACCAAAAAGCAGAAAACCATGAATAAAAGTAAACCAAAACAGCCAAAAAACTCCAACCCAGAAAAAAAACAACAGTATATCTAGATCTACACCAAACCTCATGGCACTTGATAGAAATCCTTAGTAAAGGGCAAATCCCAAACCATGCTAAGCTGTTGTAAAGCTTTTGTTAGAAATATTATTACCTGTGTTAGGCAGAATTCTAAAAATGGCCTGCTAAGATTTTCCACCCTAATACCTGCAACTGCTACTTTATGTGACAAAAGGAACTCAGAGCAAAAAGTCAGAATTATGATTACTCATCAGCTGACCGCAAGAGGGAAAGTAGCCTGGACTTTCCAGGTGGGCCTAATTCAATCGAATGAGCCTCTTAAAGCAGATCCCCATCTGCTTCTAGCCCTCTGTGGCTAATCGCAGAGGGGGAGGTCTGAGATAACACAGGATGATTTGCCATGCCACAGCTGGCACTGAAGATGGAAGGGAGTCACATGCAACAACTGAGGTGTATCAAGTCACCAAGAGAGAGACAAGAAAATGGAGACCTAAGACCTGTAACTGCAATGAATTAAATTTTCCCAATTAACAGCAACAGGCTTTGAAGAGGACCCTGAGCTCTAGATGAGTTAGCCAGCCAACTCCTTAATTTCAGCTTTATAAGATCCTGAAGAGAGAATGCAGTCATATCATGGACCTCTGATCCATAGAACTGTGAGATAATAAAAGGATATCTCTCAAAAATTTGTGGTAATTTTTTATGTATTAAAAAACTGATTCTTTTATTTACATTACCTATCAACCAGAATGCTCTGCATTCTGGTTGATAGGTAATGGTTATACTATTAAAGAAAAATGTACTGGATGCAGTACATTTATGAAGGATCAGTGTTAAGAAACCTGCTTATCAACACAAGAGAACTAGCTAAATATTAATGTTATTTATTCCATCTGTACAATATGCTTAATGACATTTAGTTGATAGTAGCTATTCACTCCCCAAGTATTTGCTGAATACCTACATGTGCTAGATGCTAGAATACAGCAGTGAACAAAATGGGTAAGAAGTCTTGCCCCTTACGGAGTTTATATTTAGTAAAAAATGTTGCAGACAGGGTTCCATAAATTCTGTACTTACACACGTTAAACACTTCAAATGATAGAACAAGCTTTCTTAATGTCCACTTCAAGAGTATAAGCAGACTTGAGCATTTTACTTCAGCATTCAGTCCTACTAGGGTAAGTCATCTTATACCATCAATAAGCCATGACATCCTCAGCTATAAAATGGGACTAGTAATACATATTTTACAGTCACTAGTTATAATCACATACATATATATGTTGAAAGAAAAAATTACGACAGAAATATATACACAGCATGATTCAATTGATATAAAGTTCCAAAAACAGAAAGAACCAGTAATTGCGTATACATAAGCAGTTATACTATTAAAGAAAAAAAAAATACAAGGAAATAATAGATGCAAAAGTCACAATAGTAGGGGCACCTGGTGGCTCAGTGGGTTAAGCCACTGCCTTCGGCTCAGGTCATAATCTCAGGGTCCTGGGATCAAGTCTCTGCTCAGCAGGGAGCCTGCTTCCCTCTCACTCTCTGCCTGCCTCTCTCCCTACTTGTGATCTCTGTCAAATAAATAAATAAAATCTTAAAAAAAAAAAAAGTCACAATAGTAGCTCCTTCCAAGATAAGGAGTGGGCTTGTGAACTGAGAAGGACATGTAGTGAGGGGAGAGTTGGTGGATCCTCGCAGTGTTCTGGTTCTCAACCTGTGCTGATTATACAGGTGTCTGCTTTATAATTATCTGTTTAGATGAATGGATAAAGAAGATGTGGTATATATATACAATGGAATACTATGCAACCATCAAAAGAAATGAAATCTTGCCATTTGTGACGTGGATGGAACTAAAGGGTATTATACTTAGCGAAATAAGTCAATTGGAGAAAGAATTATCATATGATCTCCCTGATATGAGGAAGTGGAGATGCAATGGGGGGTTTTGGGGGGTAGGAAAAGAATAAATGAAACAAGATGAGATTGGGAGGGAGACAAACCATAAGTGACTCTTAATCTCACAAAACAAACTGAGGGTTGCTGGGAGGAGGGGTGTTGGGAGAGGGGGATGGGGTTATAGACATTGGGGAGGGTATGTGCTTTGGTGAGTGCTGTGAAGTGTGTAAACCTGGCGATTCACAGACCTGTACCCCTGGGGATAAAAATACATTATGTGTTTATAAAAAAATTTAAAAATTAAAAAAAAATAAAAAATAAAAAATAATTATCTGTTTAACCCCATATGTACACCTCACCAACTTTTCCACATATGTACCAGTTAACCCTTGAACAACGAAGGATTGAGGGGTGCCAAACCCCCAGCAGAAGGAAATCCACGTATAACTTGACTATTCTAAAACTGAACTACTAATAGCCTAAGGTTGACTTTACCTTACCTGAAACATAAATAGTTAACACATTTCTGTATATTATATTAGATAATGTATTCTTACAATAAAGTAAGCTAGAGAAAAGACAATCTTATTAAAGTCATCAGAAAGAGAAAATACATTTTCAGTACTGAATTTATGAAAAAAAGGGTGCCTGGGTGGCTCAGTTGGTCAGACATCTGGCTCTTCATTTTGGTTCTGTTCATGATCTCATGGGTCCTGATATAGCGCCCCATGTCAGGATCCATGTTCAGTGGGCAATCTGCTTGAGATTCTCTACTCTCCTTCTGCCTCTGTCCCTCCCCACCCCAGTTCTCGCTCCCTAAAATGTCTAAAATAGATAAAATAAATCTTTCCAAACAAAACCCTTTTTTTTTTTTTTAAAGATTTTATTTATTTATTTGACAGAGCGAGAGCTCACAAGTAGGCAGAGAGGCACGCGGGAGAGGGGGGCAGGCTCCCCACCAAGCAGAAAACCCAGGAACCTGAGATCATGACCTGAGCCGAAGGCAGAGGCTTAACCCCGAGTCACCCAGGCACTCCCAAAACACCTTTTTTATATACACATAGTTCACAACTGTGTTCAAGGGTCAACCACATTCATTACATTTCACACACCCAAAAAAAAATGCTTTATAAAAGATCAATTACTGGGGTGCCTGGGTGGCTCAGTGCTTTAAGTTTCTGCCTTCAGCCCAGGTCATGATCTCAGAATCCTGGGATCAAGCCCCGCAAGGGGCTCTCTGCTCAGCAGGGAGCCTGCTTCCCCCTCTCTCTCTCTGCCTGCCTCTCTGCCTACTTGTGATTTCTGTCAAATAAATAAATAAAATCTTAAAAAAAAAAAAATCAATGACTCTCACATACGGTGATACACAATGGGAGGGGCTTCTTTTCATTTTCAAAAGATTAAAGTTTTGGGGCGCCTGAGTGGCTCAGGGGTTAAAGCCTCTGCCTTCGGCTCAGGTCATGATCCCAGGTCCTGGGATCGAGCCCCGCATCGGGCTCTCTGCTCAGCCGGAGGCCTGCTTCCTCCTCTCTCTCTGCCTGCCTCTCTGCCTATTTGTGATCTCTGTCTGTCAAATAAACAAATAAAATCTTAAAAAAAAAAAAAAAAGATTAAAGTTTTGTAGCCTCTAAAATTTCTATCTACGATACCTAAGGCTCAGAAGTCAACCTCATATTCTTGGACAAATTAACATGGAAAAAAATTTTACTTCAGAATAATTAGTAACCAGTACTTTATTTTTCAAAATAGAATTTAAAGTAAGAAATTCCATTCTTAATTTTATTGTTTTTGCAGATATTCTTTATTTTAAAGGGAAGAAAAAATATGTGAGCAGGTATTATACTGGACCATCTCAGACAAATCAAACAATAAACATCTTAGAAATAACAGTGACTGAAGCAACACTTTCCAAGGAAGGTATTTCTACGACCAACTCCTTTCTCTGTTCATATTTCAGTTGAAATAGCCTTAAAACTACCTATGTACTTGTTTAGTGAAACCTCATTAACACACAAGTAAACTTAACATTTTCTATTTTATCGAGATTACTATGCAAAAAAGAAAAAGAGTCCTTTGCAAAAACAATCAATGATGCTCCATAAAAAAAAATTAGACTAACTCAATAATAAGTTCTTCAAAGGCAGAATCTATATCAATTATCCTCTAGATAAACTGGCAAGTATTGGGAATTAGATGTTAGAAATCTCATATTCAAGTCTGTGCTACTTCAATTACTACCTGCATGGTGTGGGTATCAATTTCCTCCTTTGTTAAATAAAGACAATTGTATCTGCCCCACCAATCTTATAGGCTTATTTGAGGTACTAAACAATATAAAAAAATATAAAACACACTTGCAAACTATGAAGGCTTCCAGAAACGTTACTATCATTTTATCTTTAATGGCTAGAACATAGGTAGCCTAATATGTTTCTTAGTAATGACTGCAAATGTAATGAATGAGACGGTTTGCTGTTGGTCTAAAAGAACCTCACCATTCTTACATTAACAGTCAGCTTAATATTAAAAACTGAATTAGGCAGGGTGCCTGGGTGGCTCAGTGGGTTAAAGCCTCCGCCTTCAGCTCAGGTCATGATCCCAGCATCCTGGGATTGAGCCCTGCATGGGGCTCTCTGCTCAGCAGGGAGCCTCCTTCCCCTTCTCTCTCTGCCTGCCTCTTTGCCTACTTGTGATCTCTCTGTCAAATAAATAAATAAAATCTTTAAAAAAAAAAACAAAAAAACCTGAATTAGGCATTAAGAACAAGTTGGGTCACTTACAAGTGACCAATGCCAAAATCCAAGCTTTTATGCCCACATGATGAGGGTAGCCATCCCTTAATCCCGGAAGACTGCTAGAGGGCAGCACAGAGTTGGAAAAAACTGAATCTCCACACACATTTTGGTTAATACCTTCACATCTTAACTTCCCTTTGTGGAGAAAGAATCTCTGGTTCCTACAGTGTCCAGCTAGTACTGAAGGCCTCCTGCAAGGCCCTGGCACTACCTTGCCATTTGGACCCAGAGACACCAGGCCTCAATCCTATCCCCTTTATTTACCCTAAGAAAGGACATGTATGGTGTGTCCTGTGGCAGACTGAGACAGTTCAGAAGTCTGCCAGTGAACATGTGCCAATGTACATATACTGTCCTCATGCCCACCCAGCCTTGGTCCCTGGAATACAATGGCAGAATTGGTAAGACTGCCATCCATGAGTTTGCCCCAGGTACCTATGGCCGAGGGTTCCTAGAAACCCCCTTTAACCTCCCAAATACTAAGAAGCTGAAGTATTTTAATATTGGGGGGCTTTTTCTTGGTGCCAGAGTTTATATCCATAATGCCCTGGTTACAGTGTTTTTTATATATAATTAATATATACAGTATGTATATATTTTAAAAAGGGTTGCTGTCATGTGGGAATGCAAAACACCATGATTCAGATTGTTCTAGAGAAACCACAAATGTATTTTCATATAAAACTGCTAATTCACAAATATAGAAAACTTAACTAAAAAACACATTTCTAGCTGTCAAGTCATTAAACTTGCCACTCACTCTCTACCTGAAACATTCTTCCCCCAGATATTTGTAGGATTTGCTCCCTCGCTTTGGTCCAGTCTCTGTTCAAATATCACCACCTTCCTCAGAAAAATCTTCCATGACCATCCCACCTAAGAGAGTTGCATACATACATACTGTAACCACTCTCCATGCCCTTACCTGCTTTATTTTTCCCTGGAGAGTCCATCGCTACCTGCTAGTAGAAGCACTCGCATTAGATTTTTTTAAAATACCTGTTTATTGTCTGTTTCCCTTAGTAGAATGAAAGAAAAGTAGTTTTGTATACACTGTATTCCCAAAGCCTCACGTAGTACCTGACATATACATTAAGTGCTCAATTAGTACGGTCAAATGAAAGATTCTCAGATTGTTGACTGACACATATAGGTGAACTTGGAAATGTAAACAATATATGTGAAAGCAGTCACACGGCATTCTCTTCCATTTACATAAGCATAAACCTGTTTTCACTTTTCAACAAGGGAAAACTTTTTATCAGTTTTAGGGCATTTACCAACGTTCACTGACAGAGTTACTAATACAAGATCACTATCAATACAAGAACATTTATCAGTGCCACTAAAAGGATACGAGAAGCGATCGTTCCATGTTGCTCTTTCCACGTATTCCAACATGACAACAGCTTTGATTGTCGTTAAAAGTTTGTTCCATGTTTCATCAAAATCTACTACTCTTGGTTTCAAAGACATTGTGCAAGTTTAGTGTTGAAATCTGTTAATTAAAACAACAGTAACGTTAGCAAGAATTCTACAAACAAGTTACTTGTTTTTAAAGCATCACAAAATTCTCCAGCACAATAGACAAAAGGGGTGAGAACAGAACCTGGTGCACAGTAAAAACACAATAGACACTGGCCACTATCTTCTCATGACTATCCAGACAAGGAACTACACAGAATATTTACATTCATTACAAACTCTAGGAAATGGAAAGTTTTTACTACAAGTTATTTAAAATCAAGAGTGTTGTTCCAAGGATTTAGAAGACTCAGTGTGTTGAGGGAAAAAAGCTGAGGCCCCATTAGCCAAAACACAACTTCCATCATAAGAAATATGCAAGAGACACTCAATAAAAAGGTTTTGGCTCCAAATCCTTGTATGTACTCTTAAAACTAGGGAATGAGATAGGTGGGAATATGAAAAGACATAAGAAAGTAAAAGGGTTTATCTTCCTTAGTTAAGTAAAAGATTAGGGAGAAAATTTACATTTCTATCAAAACAAATGAACCACAGAATAGAACACAAAATCCACAGGAACCTAAAAAGATTTTAAAAATGTACAGATTTCAAAGACCATCAGGGTTGCAGCAGAGAGCTAAGGCTCCACCTTAGATTCTCAGAGTATCCAGTCCCACACACCTAATGAAAGCATGGCTCTAGCATGAAACCTCTGATTCTGGTGACCTTGACCAGCCCAGAAGTGAGCTAAAAGATTTCTTTGCCTAGCAGACAAGCTATATTCTAGAAGTCAGCCAGTTTCTGAAACAAAAGGGTAGAGAAACTTGGCTTAAGTCTAGATTCCAAATGCTTCGCAATATCACATCAGAAAAACAGATTAAAAGAGAACTCTTTTAAAGTTAAATTTAATTGAAGAAGGGAGTACTTTTCTGACATGTGTTTTAACATTCTCCCCAAAGCTTTCCATAATTACCAGAACTGTGAACACCAAGCTAGCCTTGTAGGCAAAGCCAAGTAAGGAGGAAATCCTTTCTCTTGTCTCCTACTGTGTAGGAAAATAAGGAGTAGGTAAACAATGGGCAGAAGGGGAAGAAGCATAAAGAGAAAAAGGAGACAAGGGGAAGAAAGTGGCTACATACCACCAGCCCACCAACTGGAAGTGGCTCGAAGCCCTGCTTACATTTTTGTTCTGAGAAGTAAAGAACTCAAGGAGTCCAAGGAAGAGATTTCAAGAAAGAGAAAGAAAAGGAATCAGAGAGAAACCAAACAAAATCCGGAAGGATGTGCCATCCTTTCCTCCCTTTCCTCAATAGACTAACCACCAGGATTTATTTAAACTTCCAGTACTAACTAGAATGGATGAGCAGTTACCTGTGAGTGGATGAGTTTGAGTGCATGTATGTTGTGAGTAGGTGTAGGGGAGAAACAGGGAGGACCTAAAGCACTAACTCTACAAAGAATCAATGTTAACCACTTCACACCCTTATTTACTACATCCTATCCAACTGTGTTCCTGAATTACTTCTTAAATTTATCTATTCCTATAATATTTATGTAGTACTATGAGCCAAGCATCAGTCTAAGTACTTTATACAAACTCATTTAATTCTCAGAACTATCTGATTAGGTAGGTCCAACTATTCTCTCCATTTTCCAGGTAAGAAAACTGAGTCACAGGGTGATTAAGGAACCTGCTTAATTAAGTCACAGCACTATTTAATGGTGGCCTCAAAAGGATTTACACCTGTTCTGGATCCCTTCCTCTTAATTGCTATCTGCAACTATAGTGCCTTACTAGCATCTTTGGTGAATCTTAAATACTTGCAAGGCACTATTCTAGCCTCTGAGGATACAGCGGTCAATAAATAAAATTCGTGACCTTCAAAGTTATAATCTCAGAACAGACACTCAAAGACAAAAATAACCTACCTAAACCAAAAAGTTAACCGGTCACTCATACTTAAAAGCCATTTGGTATTTTCCACTATAGATAGCACAAAGTTTAAACTCACTGACAACCTGGCATACTAAGCTTCTATGATTTGACCTTATTAGTATAAGCATCTTTTCAGCTTCCTCTTCTCATGGGACTCCTTTCCTTGACATCATAAACCAGTAACTTCTCTCTGCTTTGAGGTTAGTGAACTCGGCAGGCTGATTCACACACCCAGCCTTTACTCTTTGTTTTCTTTACCTAAAATTCTTCTTTTTCTTCCTCCCTCTTTCTACCCATTCACCTAACTTACTGATATCACAGCCTTGGTGTAGTATACCGGCCGTTAAAAAACTTTCCCTGGGGGGGCATGTGGGTGGCTCAGTAGGTTAGGCATCTGCCTTCAGCTCAGGTCATGATCTCAGGATCCTGGGATCGAGCCCCATATCAGCACTCCGCTTGGCTGCTTCTCGTTCTCACTCTCCCTCTGTGCTCAACTCTCTATCACTCTCTTAAATATATAAATAGATAGATAAAAACTTCCCCTAGGCCCAGTTAAACCAGGTTAGGTGCCCTATTTTATGTAGTACTTGAGAAAATTCTGATTTACCACACTCCTAGAGCATTACCCAACCTGAACTGTAATTGTTGAAGTGTTTTTATTTTTTATTTTTATTTTTTAAAGATTTTATTTTTTGACAGAGAGAGAGAACACGTAGGCGGGGGGGGGGGGGGGGCAGGCTTCTCGCTGAGCAGAGAGCCCAATGCAGGCTCAATCCCAGGACACTGAGATCATGACCTGAGCCGAAGGCAGAGGCTTTAACCCACTGAGCCACCCAGGTACCCCTACTGGAGTGTTTCTTAAAGATAAGGCCTATTTTGTTACTGTATACTAAAAAGTTATAATAGTTTTTTCCCTTTATAAAAATGGTATTGTGCCCACTACCTGTAAATTATTTTAATGGCTACATGATTACCTTTAACCTTTATTTAAATTTTGGTTTGGTAGAGGTTTATAGTAGAGTGGGTATATATGCAGTGATAATCCATTTTTAGATGGATGGAAAATATGGAAGTCAAGGTGAGAAAAACACTAGCTTAGTGAAACATACTAGAATTTAATGAACCAATAGCTAAAAGTATGTTGAAACTGTCTCAATTCTCTGCTTACACAATAGAAAGCCCATATAATTAAAAATCTAAGTTTTTGTCTTATTAAAATTGTTTACATGTAATTATTCATGAGGAATTTATATAAAAATGATACAGAGCAAGTAAAGAAATAGGACCATGATCACCTCACTATTCTACATCTCCCAAGCTGTCTGGTAATTCGTAAAAATAAATGAGTCTTCTTCTTCCCTGTGCTTTACTAAAGACCCCATCATGGTCCTATGCCTGACATTCTGCCAAGACAATTTCCATTCCCACTTAGATTACATCCCTGTGAGTATCCACAAAGTTCTCATATTACCACCTTAGCTTTTTCCTGAGTTTCACCCAGGCAACATTAGGGATCTGGGGTTTTGTTTTGAAGATTTTGTTTATCTATTTGAGAGATAAAGGAGAGAGAACACAAGCAGGGTAAGTGGCAGGCAGAGGGAGAAGAAGGTCCCCACTAAGCAAAGAGCCTGATGTGGGACTCGATCCCAGAACTGAGATCATAACCTGAGTTGAAGTCAGATGTCTTAACAAGTAAGCTCCCCAGGCACCCCAATGTTAGGACTCTTAACACTTAGGCAGTACACAGGTACTATGCCTAAGGCGCATGAGTGTTATGAACCCTAAAAATAAATCACAGGCTCTAAATACTAAAAAGAAAGAAAGAAAGAAAGAAAAGAAAAGAAAGAAAAGCAAGCATTGCAAAAATATTCATGTGTCATTACATTTCCAAAAAACATTATGTCAACATTAATTTTAATACCTACAAAATTTTCATTATATATGAAAACAATTTAGACTAGATTTTCTCAGAACCATTTGTAAATATGTATGATTATCAACAGTAAATTAAATAATTACAAAAGTAATTTACATAAAAAGAGTTATCATTTGACCCAGAAATTCCACTCCCACATATATACCCAAGAGAAAACATGGTCACACAAAAACTTGTACACGAATGTCCACAGCAACATTATTCATAAAGGCCAAAAAAGAAGAAATTAACTCAAATGTCTATCAACAGATAAATGGATAAATAAAGTATATCCACACAATGGATTATTATTCCACAATGTTAGAGAATGAAGTACTGATAGATGTTACAAATGGATGAACATAAAAACCAGACTTAGTGAATGAAGTTGCTCAAAAAAAAAAAGGTCATCTGAATGCATTCTATGCTATATATATTATATATTCAAGCATTATTCAATCTACAAGTCAGCAAAATCCAGACTGTAGGAAACTACTGGATAATCAGATTTCATCAATAAATATGCACACATGTAAGAAAGAAAAGAAAGAGAGGGAAAGAGATATAGAGGAGGAATTTAAATCAGACTAAAAAGCACATTAATCAATTAACAATATGAATGAACTTGTTTGGATGCAGGCGATCTTTTGTATTAAATTATGACACCCCTGGACACTTGGACAATGATGGGATATTTGATAACCTTAAATAAGTAATTTTTAACTTTTTATAATGATAATTATAAAATGAGGTTTTTTAAATTGAGAGTCCTGTCTATTAGGTCATATTCCAAAATATTTATGAATATAATGAAATGCTATCTGAGATAGGCTTCAAAATTAACAGCTTGTGGGACACTTGGGTGGCTTGCCTGATTAAGCATTTGCCTTCAGCTCATGTCATGATCCCAGGGTCCTGGGATGGAGTTCCACATCAGGATACTTGCTCAAAGGGGAGTCTGCTTCTTCCTCTGCCTGCCACTTGCCCTGCTTATGCATGTACCCTCTGACAAGAAATAAAATCTTTAAACAAACAAAAAAAATTTTTAAATAAAAAATTAAAAAATTAACAGCTTGGTTATGAATATTTAGGATGAGTGACAAGTACAAGCAAGTTTATTATACTATTCATTTTTCTGTATATATTTGCAATTTTCCAAAGGAATGGAATAAAAATCCTTCTCTTCCTCATCATAAACATGGGGTGAAGGGAGTACATAAAAGAATTAAGAAAACTCAGTTTCTGAGAGATACTAATCTAAGAGATCCAACATGCAATCAATATGCATCCTAAGAAAATCAGCACAAGCGGCGCCTGGGTGGCTTAGTGGCTTAGTGCCTTGAGCTCAGGTCATGATCCCAGGGTCCTGGGATCGAGCCCCACATCGGGCTCTCTGCTCAGCGGGGAGGGAGCCTGCTTCCACCATCTCTCTCTCTGCCTGCCTCTCTGCCCACTTGTGGTCTCTCTCTGTCAAATAAATAAATAAAAATCTTGTACTAAAAAATCTATTAAATAAATAAATAAATAAATAAATAACAGGCGCCTCTTTTTGCCATATTAAAACATTGAGGAAAAAGAAAAGATTCCAAAAGTTTTCAGAAAAGAAGAACAGGTTACAGCAAACCCTAAGTTGGAAATCTTTAGATTTATCAAGAGCAACACTGGAAGGTGGAAGGTAATATAAAGCTATGCCTTCAAAATTCTCAAGGAAACCGACTAACCACCTAGAATTCTCTATTAAGAGTGATATCAATTTACTTCCCATGCAGCCTTTTTAAACAGGGAAATAGAAGATATATTCTATTAGGAGGGAATGAAACAAATTAAGAAAGACTTGGGATCCCAGAAACAGAAGGATCTAACAAAGGAGAAATAGGAATTTTTCAGAATAGCTACTATACAGAGCTAAAAACAATTTGTCCAGAAAGACACTTAAGAATAAAGGGCTGCAGGAGAGTTGCCCCAAGAAAAGGGGAAGGAGGAACTAATAGATTGTCTCCGGTGGCAATCAACTTTTCTTGTAAAGGAGTAGATAATATATACTTTAGGCTTTGAAAGCCATTCAGCCTCTGTTACAACTAACTCAATTCTGCCATTGGAACACAAGAGCAGCCACAGACAATAGCAAATGAATGAGCATGGTTGTGTTCCAATAAAACTTTACTTACAAAAACAGGGAGAGGAAAGGATTTGGCCCCTGGGCCATATTTTGCCTGGACTCCTTCCTTTCTCACCCCTCCTCTCACTGCATAACATATTTGGACACTGCAAGGAATTAGCAGCTCTGGTGGAGAATCAGGGGATAACTTAGGTAGATTAAATTAAAAACTAAGAAAAGTTTAAGAAAATATTTCCTAGTTATAACACAAAAAGCCTGAATCATAAAAGAAAAAACTGGACTTCCTCAAAATTAACAACATCTGGTCTTGGAATAATGCTGGCAAGAAAATGGTAAATATATAATAAATATACATAAACCTAGTTATACAGGGTAGAAAACAAAAGTAGTAAAAATAACTATAAATATAATAATTAGTTAAGCAATACACAAAAGGATGTAAAACATGACTTCAAAAATATAAAATGTGAGGGAGAGTAAAAATATAAAGCTTTTTAGAATGCACTCAACCTTAAGCTGTTATCAACTTAAACAGTTACAAATACAGTTGTTATATGTAAGCCTCATGGTAACCACAAAGCAAAACAAAAGATACACAAATGGTAAAGATACACAAAGATAAAGAAAAAGGAATTTAAGTGCACCAGTAAATAAATTCTCAAGCCACAAATGGAGAGAGCAAGGAAAGAAAGGAACAAAGAGGAGCTGCAAAACAGCCAGAATAACAATTTACCAAAAAAATGGCAGTTAAGTGTATACCTATCAATGTAAATGGACACAACTCTCCAACCAAAAGACAAAGAGTGACAAAATGGATTTAAAAACAAAACCCATCTATATGCTGCCTTCAAGAGTCTCACTTCAGATTTAAGGATATACACAAACTGAAGGTGAAGGGATGGAAGGTACTCCTTGCAAATGGAAACAGAAAGAAAGCTAGGATAGTTAAATTTAGAAAAAAATCAATAAGCAAATATCAACCTTAAACATGTTGGGCCAGGTGGACTTAATAGATATATACATAACATTCCACCCAAACACAACAGAACCCATTCTTCTGAAGTGCACATGGAACATTCTCCAGGACAGATCATATAGTAGGCCAAAAAATAAATCTTAATAAATTTAAGAAGACTGAAATCCTATCAAGCATTATTTCTGACCACAATGGCATAAAACTAGAGATCAATAACAGGAAGAAAACTGGAAAATTCACAAATCTAACAACATGCTATTGAACAACCAGAGTCAAAGAAGAAATCAAAAGAGAAATAAAAAGAGACTGAAAAGTATGGAAAACAGAACATACAACAAACCAGAACTTGTGGGATACAGCAAAAGCAATTCTAAGATGGAAGTCTGCAACAAATGCCTACCCCAAGAGACAAGAAAAATCTCAAACACTAGCTTCACACCTCAAGCAACTAAGGAAAAAAGAGCAAAGGAAGCCCAAAGTTAGTGGAAGAAAGGGAACAGCAAAAATCAGAGTGGAAAAAAGTGAAATAAAGACTAAAAGGATAATAGAAAAGATCAATGAAACTAAGACCTGATTCTTGGAAAAAATAAACTAAAGTGACAAATCTTTAGCTAGATTCACCAAGAAGAAAAAAAGAACTCAAAATCAGAAATGAAAGAGAAGACATTACAACTGATACCATGGACACACAAAGGATTTTAAAGAAATGATTATGAATAAATAATATATAAACAAATTTAACATATAAAAAAAATGGATAAATTCCTAGAAACATAAAACTTACCCAAACTGCACTATGAGGAAATAGAAAATTTAACCAGACTGATTACTAGATAAGAGGTAGCACGAGTAATCAAAAACCTCCCAGCAAACAAATGTCCAGGACCAAACAGCTTCACTGGTGAATTCTACTAAACATTCAAATAATGAATACCAATTGTTCTCAAACTCTTTCAAAAACAGAAGAGGAAGGAAACCTTCCAAACTCATTTTATATGACCATTATTATTCTGATACCAAAATGAGACAAGGATGCCACAAGAAGAGAAAATTATAACTGATATCCCTGATGAACATAGATGCAAAAATCCTCAACAGAATATTAGCAAGCCAAATTCAACAATACAAAAGGATCATACAGCAAGATCAAGTGAAATTTATTCAACATCCTCAACTCAGTGTGATAAACCACATTAACAAAATCAAAGATAAATATTATATGATCATCAAAATAGATGCAGAAAAAGCATGACAAAATTTAACATCCATTTATGATAAAAAACTCTCAACAAAGTGGCTTAAAGGGAATGTACCTCAGCACAATAAAAGCCATATACTAAAAGCCTATGGCTCACATTGTAACCAATAGTGAAAAGCTAAAAGCTTTAAGACAAGGATATCTACTCTTACTACTTTTATTCAACATACTATTGAAAATTTGAGCTACAGCAATTAAGCAAGAAAAATAAGTAAAAAGCAACCAAATTAGAAAAGAAGAAAAACTGTCAGTATTTGCAGGTAACAATATTATATGCAGAAAATCCTAAAGGCTCCACCAAAAACCTATTTGAAGGAATAAACTAATTCAGTAGTGTTGTAGGACACAAAATCAGTATACAAAAATCTGTTGTATTTCTATACACTAATAACTACCTACCAGAAATCGAAATTAAGAAAACAATCCCATTTACAACTGAATCAAAAGAACACCTAGGAATAAGGGTGACTGGGTGGTTCAGTCGTTAAGTGTCTGCCTTCAGATAGGGTCATGATCCCAGGGTCCTAGGATGGAGCCCTGCAACAGGGTGCTGGGATGGAGACCTGCAACAGGCTCCCTGCTTAGTGGGAAGCCTGCTTTTTCCTCTCCCACTTCCCCCTGCTTGTATTCCCTCTCTCTCCATCGCTCTCAGTCAAATTAAAAAAAAAAAAAAAACAATTAAAAAAAAAAAAAAAAACCCAAACCTAGAAATAAATAACCACAAAGTTGGGAGAACCTGTACTTTAAGACACCTTACTATAAGACAGTGATTGAAGAAAACACAAATGAAAAGATATTCTGTGCTAAAGATATTCTGTGTTGGGCACCTGGGTGGCTCAGTCATTAAGCATCTGCCTTTGGCCTGGGTCATGATCCCAGCGTCCCTGGATCCAGCCCCACATAGCCCCGCACGGCACCGCACCAAGCCCCCTGCTCAGTGGGAAGCCTGCTCTTCCCTCCCACTCCCCTTACTAACCTCTCACGCTGTGTCTCTCTCTGTCAAATAAATAAAATCTTAAAAAAATAAAAAATTGTATTAAAATGTCCATACTACCTAATGCACTCTACTGAGTTGATGTAATCCCTATCAAAATTCCAACAGCATTTATTTTCCTACAGAAATAGGAAAAACAGGGGCGCCTGGGTGGCTCAGTGGGTTAAGCCGCTGCCTTCAGCTCAGGTCATGATCTCAGGGTCCTGGGATCGAGTCCCGCACTGGACTCTGCTCAGCAGGGAGCCTGCTTCCTCCTCTCTCTCTCTGCCTGCCTCTCTGCCTATTTGTGATCTCTCTCTGTCAAATAAATAAATAAAATCTTAAAAAAAAAAATAGGAAAAACAATGCTAAAATCTGTATGGAACAAAATAACACAAACTCATAGATACAGAAAAAGACTGGGGGCTACTAGAAATGGGGAGTAAAGAGTGACCAAATGAGTGACAGGGGTCAAAACGTACAACGTTACAATATAAATAAGTCCTGGGGATGTGATGTGTAGCATGAGGACCACAGTTAATAATACTAAATGTTATGTATTTGAAAGTTGCTAAGAGAGTAAATCTTCAAATTCTCATCACAAGAAAACAAATTTTTCTGATTACATAATAGATGTTAACTATACATACTGTGATAATCACTTGGCACTATGTTGTATGATATAGGACATTGATATAGGACAGATACACAATACACACACAGAGGATTACTACCCAGAACTCTCAAAGAACTCTATCAAGAATGCTCAAAGCTCACTAATAATAAAACACGCAATCCAAATAAAAAGCCGAAAGACCCAAAGAGTTGAGAAATGAGTACATAAAAGATGTTCAACTGGGGCGCCTGGGTGGCTCGATGGTTTAAGCCGCTGCCTTCGGCTCAGGTGATGATCTCAGGGTCCTGGGATCTAGCCCCACATCGGGCTCTCTGCTCAGCAGGGAGCCTGCTTCCCTTCCTCTCTCTCTGCCTGCCCTCTCCACCTACTTGTGATCTCTCTCTCTCAAATAAATAAATAAAATCTTTAAAAAAAAAAAAAAAGATGTTCAACTTCATTAGTCATTAGAAAAATGCATATTAAAACTTCAACAAGAGGGGCGCCTGGGTGGCTCAGTGGGTTAAGCCACTGCCTTCGGCTCAGGTCATGATCTCAGGGTCCTGGGATCGAGTCCCGCATCAGGCTCTCTGCTCCACAGGGAGCCTGCTTCCTCCTCTCTCTCTCTGCCTGCCTCTCTGCCTACTTGTAATCTCTCTCTGTCAAATAAAAAAATAAAATCTTTAAAAAAAAAAAAAAAAAACTTCAACAAGATACCACTACACACCTATTGGAATGGGTCAAAAATCCGACAGAATCAAATGCTGATGAGGACGTGGAGCAACAAAAACTCTCATTTGTGCAAATGGAAATTGAAAATAAAATAACGACTTAGGCAATTTCTCTTAAATATACACCTTTCGTTTACCCAGTAATCCCCTTTCTGAGTATTTATACATTAGAAATAAAGATACAGATTTACAAAAAAAAAAAAAAAACTAAACACAAATTTTTATAGCACCTTAGTAACTGCGCAAAACTGTAAACAACCCAACTGCCCATCAACTGGTGAATGGAAAAACAAAATATGGTACCTCCACGCTGTGATGTACTATTCACCAATAAAATGGTATAAATTACTGATATATGGACAATAGATGATTCTCAAAAGCTTTAGCTAAGTGAAAGGAGGATTCATTTGACTAAATATATTTGATTCAATTTACATTACATTCTGGGAAAGGCAAAAACACATGGACATACATCAGATCACCGATTGTCAGAGGCTCAGGAAAGACTATGGAAGAGCAACAGAAAACTTCTGGGGTGATATTAATTGTGGTGGTACTTACAGGACCATAAAAATTTGTCAAAATTCAAAGAACACACACACAAAAAATTCAAAGAACATTTTTCCATGTCTGTTATTCTTCCATAAACCCAAACCCTCAAACTCAAGGTGTTCATCCTTCCGCAGTATCCCACATCTCAGCAAATATCAACATCCAGAGTTCCTCAAGCCAGAAATTTTATTCTTTCTTGATATCTGACTCTCCTCTACAAATCAATCCAATCAATAAGTCCTGTCTTTATCTTCTAGCCAATTCTTGAATTCACTGACATCACCCTAATCCAACCCACCACCTCTTACCTGATCACTGCCATAGCTTCCTAAGTGACTGCCTGTATCCTCCTTTGACCCCTTGATACATGTCACATACCACGACCAATGTAAACTTTCCAAAACACAAATCTGATTATTTCATACACTCAGCTTAAAATCCTTCAAAGACTCTAACTTGCAATCTTTAGCAGGTATCTTATATTTTATTGTTTAATAAAAAAAATTCTCTAATTTATCACTCTGACATCTTTCCCATAAAAGTTGGTAAATATTTTAATAATATTCTGATGACAAAGATTTTAAAACAAGTTATCAGTTTTAAAAGAAAAGCTAAGTAGCCTATGGTAAAGATGAGAATAAAAAAGTAATCAGGAAAATCAAACTGTTAAGCTATTTAGATTTCCAATAGAAATGTTCTAAAATCTTGGGGCACCTGGGTGGCTCAGTCAGTTAAGTGTCTGCCTTCGGCTTGGGTCATGATCCCAGGATCCTGGGATGGAGCCCCGCATCAGGCTCCCTGCTTAGCGGAGAGCCTGCTTCTCCCTCTCCCCGCCGCTGTGCCTACTTGTGCTCACTCTCCATCTCTCTGTCAGATAAATAAAATCTTTTTTTTTTTTTTAAAGACTTTTATTTATTTATTTGACAGACAGAGATCACAAGTAGGCAGAGAGGCAGGCAGAGAGAGAGGAGGAAGCAGGCTCCCCGCTGAGCAGAGAGCCAGATGTGGGGCTCAATCCCAGGACCCTGGGATCATGACCTGAGCCGAAGGCAGAGGCTTTAACCCACTGAGCCACCCAGGCGTCCCAGATAAATAAAATCTTAAAAGTAAAAACAATGTTCTAAAATCTCTTTTAAGTTTTTCTCCTCACTACACGTACCTCATTCCTTAGAACACTAAAAGCTGACCTGTCACTTAACTTTCCAGTGAGTTTTAGGTTTCTGAGGCTGAAAGAGAGCTCCAAAAGAACATGTTACTACCAAAAGTACGATGTGTTAACACAGCCTGACGAAACTGTTTTAAAAACAAATTTACAAATAATAGCAGAAATAAAAAACATAACTTTGCCAAGATGGGTGGATCTTAATTTGAAGCAATATTGTTCTTCATTTGGATATTTTTCTTTCTTTTTTTTTTTTTTAAAGATTTTACTTATTTATTTGATGAGAGAGAGCACAAGTAGACAGAGCGTCAGGCAGAGGAAGAGAGAGAAGTAAGCTCCCCACTGAGCAGAAAGCCTGATGTGGGGCTTGATGCCAGGACTCTGGGATCATGACCTGAGCCAAACAGACACTTAACCAAGCCACTCAGGCACCCATGAACATTTTTCATATAAAGAACTGATTTGGATAATTACATTTCAGCAGATAAAGCAGTAAAAGATTCTCAAAACTTTCCATTTTAGGTAGAGAACTGATATACACAATTGGATAAATATTTTACCTGAAGTATAAACTATTTTAGTAAAACATATAACCATGTTTAACATGTTGATGAAAGTGACTACATTTTAATTACTGATAAATGCTTTAGTATGCCACATTTCAGTTGACTTCCAAAAGTATGATTTACGAACAATGTAAAAGGCTAGAAACTTAATATTGTGATTCTTTTTTAAAGATATATTTGAGAGAGAGTTCACATGTGCATGCACACATACATGGTGGGAAAGGGGCAGAGGGAGAGGTAGAGAGTCTCAAGCAGACTCTGCACTGAGAGTAGAGCTCCATGCAGGACTCGAGCTCAGCATCTTCAGATCATGACTTGAATGAAAAGCAACAGTTGATGCTTAACCAACTAAGTCACGAAGGCGCTCTTTTCAGCAAAAAAAAAAAAAAAAAAAGAGAGATAGAGAGAGAAAGAGAAACGAAACTACCAAATAATGACTTTTTACTTCAGTATTAATCACTACTGCCAAAAATTTGGCCAGTCCAAAAATTACAATACTGGGACCTCAATTAATTTCAGGTACTCAATATACCATAATTAGCTTTTCAAATGATATTTAGTGGGCTTAGAGCAGGTTATATTCTAATTAATATCATTATAATTAATATAATTTGAAAGAAAATACTTGAGGCCTCATACAGGACATTATTAACTTGCAGTATTTTTCATTTGCATAGAAAATGCTACCTCTACTACACACTGACTAAAAATGCTTCTGTCGTTTCATATTAGTTTCATATCAAAATAAGCTCTGGGGCTCCATGAGGCTGCCTGGGTGGCTCAGGGGGTTAGCCTCTGCCTTCAGCCCAGGTCATGATCTCAGGGTCCTGGGATTGAGTCCCGCATCGCGCTCTCTGCTAGGCAGGGAGCCTGCTTCCTCCTCCCTCTCTCTCTGCTCTCCTCTCTGCCTACTTGTGATCTCTCTCTCTGTCAAATAAATAAAATCTTTAAAAAAAAAAAAAGCTCCAAGGTTACATCTAAACAATTTCATCTTACTGTATTCAAATGAGTGAGCCAATAGAGTCAAAAGATATCTTTGTTATCTGATGAGGCATGGGGTACAATGCTTTTTGTTGCAACAAGATTTGATCCATGGAGCTATTAGTACTCCACAAATGTCATTTCCATCATCTGTTTAAAAAAAAAAAAAGACAAGACAGAAGTAGGGGGAAAAGAGTAAAGAGAAATACAGTAGACTCTCATCAACCTCAGTTGGCAAAAAGTATATTGCAGGAAGAAAACCCTTAAGTCTCAAAGAAAAGGAAGGATAATGGGGAGTAAGTAATGTATTTATACTACAATATGTAAGTTGTAGAAGGCAAATGCTTCCAAAATAAACCCATCTGACCAGAATTAAAGTCCATTCTCTCTTCAAACTTGAGATTCTCTCCCAAGTCTCTACAGACTGTACTCCTCAAGTTTTCACACTGCTCTCATTAGTATGCAGTTTAATGTCCCTTTTACTTGCTTTCTCTTTTTTTCTTAATATTTAGGCAAAGAATTTTTTTTAAAAAGATTTTATTTATTTATTTGTCAGAGAGAGAGCGAGAGCGAGCACAGGCAGACAGAGTGGAAGGCAGAGTCAGAGGGAGAAGCAGGCTCCCTGCGGAGCAAGGAGCCCGATGTGGGACTCGATCCCAGGATGCTGGGATCATGACCTGAGCCAAAGGCAGCTGCTTAACCAACTGAGCCACCCAGGCGTCCCTAGGCAAAGAATTTAAGACACCAACCAGCATTTAAAAAAGAAAAGAAAAGAAAACCATTCTCATATACCTATCTCAAATAAGTTATAAAACTTAAGTTTGTCTAATTCCCTCAAAGGCAGGCAAGCTCACACACTGCCATGCATGCTAGACAAAACTGTGACCAACAAGCCTTTTCACAAATAATTACATGATCCAGGGCACAATTTTTCCTAGGCCTGATCTTCTACCCAAACATTAAAAAGGGTTACCCAAATCATTCTGTCTTTGCACTACCCAAAGAATTGCAGTATTTGTTATCCTATTCTTTGAGAGCTAAATTAAATCACATATATTTAAAAATCTTGGATTTAAATCTTTTCTCACAAATATAGGCTAAGATGTTAAGATTAATAGTAATTTGCTTTTCTGAGTTGTTTGTTATGGGTTACATAGTTTTTATGGAGGATGGAATCACATACTAATCAGCTTCTACTGGTTTATTATTGGCTGTAATAAAATTCAGATTCCTTGCTTCTCTTCCAATTCCTACCAACTTTATCACTATTTCTCAACTGGTCCTTTTTTCCATTCAAATTAATATACCTGGGAGCTGCTATATATTAATTCCCACTTAAATCCTGACACAGCTCTAAAAGACACAGACATGAGAGAATAAGAAAAGGGGATATGGCTACAGCGGGTATACAACAACTTTGCTGACTACCTCCTGTTTAAAATTCCAAAAACATGGACAACACAACCTCTTACAATCCCATTCTTTCACTTAAGTGTCCATTAAGGTAAAGAATAAAGGCAATCCCTCTCCCACTGCCCCTCCCCCTGCTCATGCTTGCACACGCACGCTCTCTCTCTCTCTCAAATAAATAAATATTTAAAAAAAAATAAAGACAATCCAACACACAAGTTATAAAAAAGAAATAAAAATGATACCAATTCTCCTACAGGAGAGACCTGAAACAGGATGTACTTTGCCCATGACTTATATAATCATCATAACAGCATCTAACTACAGAGTTGTTAATAATAATAATAATAATAATAGCAAATTTTTATTGGCTTGCATATATTCCAGAAACCATGCTAAACACATTTTATACATTATCTCATCAATTCCATAGAATAACTCTAAAATGACTATTTTAAAGATAATAATGTTTTAAAGATGAAGAGACAAAGATTTAGAAAATTTGGGTAAAATACATACATAACTGTTAACTAGCAACCCTTGAATCTGAATCCAGATCCATCTGGCTTTAAGATGAAGTTCTTACCCCTGTTCTCTACTGCATTTATTATTTGCCATTGTAAAAACTAGAGTTGGCTCAGAGGAAGTGGATGAGATGACAGTTCAGCCTTCTAGAAACAGACAAGTCCCACCTAAAAGGCTGAATATCTTAAGATGGTGGAGGAAGTTTCTGCCAGATGTCAAAACATTAAGAAAGAGGGGCACCTGGGTGGCTCAGTCAGTAGAGCATGTGACTCTTGATCTCAGAGTGAACTCATGATCTCAGGTTGAGAGTTTAAGCCCCACATTGGGAATAGAGTTTACTTAAAAAACAAAACAAAACAAAACAAACAGGCCATCCATGAGAAAGAAAGAGAGGAAAGAAGGAAGGAAAACACTGGTCTCAAAAATGAAAAAGTGTGAATCAAGAAACCAGTATGCTAAACTGGCTCTGTCAATGACAGTGTGATCCCAGGCTAGTTGCTATTTCATTTTCTCCATCTGCACAACATAAAAAGGCAATGTTTATAAATACTTTCCAAGTTTGCTGGGTAATGCTAAGTTTAGGTAGTATTATTCTCTACCATTTTCTGTAATTTAAGTTTTCCATCCATGTTTTTGAATCTAATGAAGACCAAAACTGTACCATTACTGAAATCTCTATGCCTTTACTCTTTCTCATACTTTATTCCCATATATCAATTAAACAGGCTTTCTTTCATTCCATTTTTCTTATAAGCAGTTCATTTTAATGTTTACCTATTTCAGATAAGAAAAAATGCAATTCCTTTCATCATAATGCCACACCATTTCCTTAATCCTTGATTACCTTCTTTATAACTAGTTTTTAGCCCTCTAAAATTTAACTTCCAAACTAGCCAAAGTTTGGGCATATCTAAGTGCCAACATAAAGCCATCTATTGATAATCCACACAAAATACACTGTCCTTACTTACATGCAAACCTTAACTCAAAATGGAAGAAAGGCCTATACTTAAGATCTAAACATATAAAAATAGAAAATTCATAGAAGAAAACACAGCAGGAAAGCTTTGGCATCGGATTTGGGAATGATTTCTTGGATATGATACCAAAAACACAAACAAAAGAAAACACAGATAATTGGTCTTCATCAAAATTTAACTTTCATGCATCAGAGGACACTATCAAGAGTGAGAAAATCCACAGAATGAGAGAAAACATTTACATTTTTTTTAATATGTATAAATATCCTATATAAAGAATACCTTAACAACAATAACAAATTTTGAAATGGGCAAAGATCCTGAATAGACACCCCCCCAAAGATACACAAATAGCCAACTAGCACATAAAAAGATCTTTAAGTCACAAGTCATTAGCGAAATGTAAATCCAAAATACAATGAGATGCCACTTCACACCTAGTAAGATGTCTATTATCACAGCACTCAAACAAGCCAAAAATGGAAAGTAACTAATGTTGGTGAGGATGTGGAGAAATTGGAATCCTCGTGTAATGCTGGTAGGAAATGTAAAATGGTGCAGCCACCATGGAAAACATTTCAGTATGCTCTCAAAAAACCAACTACAGAATTACCATATGAGAGCACCAATCGCTCTTCCAGGTATTTACCCAAAGGAAAAGAAAAGCAGGGAATGGGAAAGATACTTCTGTTACAACATTCGCGGCAGCATTATTCACAATAGTCAAAGGTGGACAGGACTCAAATGCCCATTAACAGAAGAATGGATAAGCAAAATGCAATACACATAAAAGGAATACTAATAATTCATAATAAAGGAGTAAATTCTGATACAAGGTACAGCATGGATGAACCCCAAAAACAGTATGTCAAATAAGATAAACCAAACAAAAAAGAACAAATATAATATGATCTTCCTTTTATATGGTAACAAAGGAGACAAATTCATAAAGACAAAAAGTAGACAACAGATTACTAGGTGCTGGCAGGAGAGGCAATGGTGAGTTATTGCTCAATGGTTGCCGTTTCTATTTGGGATAATGAAAAAGTTTTGGAAACAGATAGTGGTGATCATTGTGAAGACACTGTGAGTACAATTACTGCTAGTGAACTGTACACTTAAAAATGGTTAAAATGGGAAATTTTCTTATGTATATCTTACCACAATTAAAAAAAAATAAATACAAAAAAAGGTACTGTCCTGGGGACCCTGGGTGGCTCAGTGGGTTAAGCCTCTGCCTTTGGGCTTTCTGCTCAGCGGGGAGCCTGCTTCCCCCACTCTCTCTGGCTGCCTCTCTGCCTACTTGGGATCTCTCTCTCTGTCAAATAAAGAAATAAAATCTTTAAAAAAAAAAAAAAAGGTACTGTCCTTCACAGTGTTTAAAATCCAGATCATACGGACAACAAAGTTCTGATGCAAAAGAAATATCTAAATCTCAGTGCAAAGTGATTTCTAAAAATTTTTTAAATGTAATTAAACAATACTTAGAACTACAAAGATAAAATATGATTAATTTTGGTATATACAGACTTTTACCAAATAAAAGAAATATTCTGAAAGCTAGCTTAACATGCTTTTTAAGGTTCAGGACTATTTGGGGATCTTCCTGAACATCACTATAATTCATTATTCTAGTAACTTCATACCAAAGTATGCTCTATTTCTCAATGTCAGAAAATAGTAATTATAAACAAAAGGGGACAGCTAGCATAAACTCTATAGTGTTTGGAATCAGAGTTATCGGTATGAACTCATAGTTTTTAACAAATGCACACATGGATTAAAAAGATACACAAATAAACATGGATGTTTGTGTATGTGTGAGTTAATGTGTATATATACACATATATTTCTAGCTCTGTCTGCTAAGAAGGCCTAATAGGGAGCAATGACACCTCAGTAGCAATATATGCACACATCACATCCAGATCTTGGTTTCTAAATATCATCTCCAATAGCAAGAACCAGAGCTCCTAGGACTAATGACTGATTCTAGGTCTCAGCAGAAAAATGGAAGATAAACCTAGAAAATGTTATCATGTCAGAAAAAAAAAAAAATGCTTTCCTAAAGAAAAGAGAATGGGGGCACGGTGAAAAAACAAAGAGTCAATCTGAAGACCATACCTGGAACCATCTGACAACAAAATAATGACAGCATTAAATTATAAACCATAGAATAAAATAAGTATCCATGACTCAATACTAACATAAACAAATTACTAAATAAACAAGAAGGGGCAGGTCTTCCCTACAGAAAAATTCCAATTAATAAATGTAGAAGGAAATGAGAAAAAACAAGATCACTATCAGGTGAACACCATTATAGTAATTGTTACAGGCAAGATCTACCAAAGAATACTGAAAACAAATGGGCAAAGGCTTGAGGAGAAAAGGGATAAACGCACAGTTTCAAAGAATCTCCCCAAGATTCCTTGTAATTACAAAGACAAAAATGGTGACTTTACAAGTAGAGAAATCTGACAGACATGGCATCCACCATATGAGAATTAACATCACCTCAAACAGGATATACTGACATTCTGCACTCAACATCAATAATGTTGAATGTAAGACTCAACATTACACTGCACATTACTTCTATAGCATTTTTGTCAAAAATGCAAAACTTCAATAAATCACGAAAACATCAGACAAAACCAAACTGAGAGACATTCTACAAAATAAATGACCACACACTCATCACAAGTGTGAAGGTCATAGAAGAAAAAAAGACTATTATAGATAAGACTAAGGAGACACAATAACTAAATGCAATGTAAGATTTTGGACTGAATCCTGAAACAGAAAAAGGACATTATTGGAAAAACTAGTAAAATTCAAATAAGGTCTGTAGTTTAGTTAACAGTATTGTACGAATGTTAATTTCCAGTTTTAATCACTGTACTCTGGTTGCATAAGTTATTAACATTAGGGAAAGCTGGGTGAAAAGTACCTGGGTGAAGGTACAGATTTCAAAATTTAAAAAAAAAAATTGTTGAAGTATCCTATACATTTTCTCCCTCAAGTGAGTTAAAACAAAGTTGAGAAACTCAATAAGTATTTACATAGAGTAAGTAAATCCAACATTTCAATATATGAAAAGCAACCTATGTTGAAACAAGACTTTAGTCATTAAGAGATACTTATGTATTTATAGGTGCTAGAGATGCTATCTTCAAGAAACTTATAGCTGGTAAGAGAAACAAAAACAATAAATTGTCAACTTCATTGATAAAAAAATTCTGACACACAATCAGGCTACAATCCAATGATTAAATAACAAGAGTAACATCATTTATGATATTAAAGTATATAAATGAAAATCATTTAGATAACTAAAATCTTCAAATAAAACATTAACACCTATACACTTACAGAATTTAAGTTAGCCTAACACTCACTACACATATTTCAAATGGTAGTCTTATAAGTAATTAGTGTCTAATGCTTCAAAAAGTACTATTAAATATTTTCCATTAAAGATTCTATTTCTTCAACCTAAAAAGCTAGTAGCTTACTTTAATCTCCAGCAAAAAAGAAAAAAAAAAAAAAAAGAGAGAGAAGTAAGGATAACAAAAATGACCTCAAAAATCAAACTGAACGAAACAATTCTTAAATCAAGTACAATCTCAGGGGTGCCTGGGTGTCTCAGTCAGCTAAGCACCTGCCTTTGACTCAGATCATAATCCCAGGGTCCTGGGATCAAGCCCTGCATGAACAGGTCCCTGCTCAAAGGGGAGCCTGCTTCTCCCTCCCTCTGTGCTCTTTCTCTCTCAAGTAAATAAAGAAAATCTTTAAAAAAAAAAAAACAATCTCAGAAAAAAACAGATATATTTATATACCAAGTAACTGGCTAATAAAGACAGCTAACTGAAAATAAAAATGTCAACGAACATATAAAGCATTATAATTATATATTCATTAAAAAATATTCCCTCTCTCCTCCTCTGGGTAGGTCAATCAACAGGGTTCAACTGCACCCCAAAAGTTATAGCAGATGCTAATGATCTTAACCCTACTCAGTCTCAAAACTTCTAAGGATCAAAAGACCTACACTGTTCTAGTCTCTCCAATAAGCCTTCCCAAACACAAAGTGGTAACAGAGGATGACTCTAAATATTCTTAAAGATAATAATACAAGGATTATGCTAACATCTGCAATATAATAGAAACATTACTGTTAAGATTCAAACCCAGGCAAAGAGCCAGATCACTCTGAACAGATACACTGATTAGCTGATTACTGAGCAAGGATTCAGTCACACATCTCAAGTATCAATAACTTGTTATAAATCTCTAACATTCTAAATTTCTGCCTGTTTTTCCTAAACATAACAACAACCAGTTAAAAGTCTTTATAATATTAAGATTCCAGGGCTTCCTGTCATCAATTTTCTTGAATTTACTTGACAATAGATACATGAAAACACTGCCTTCAATTATAATCAGACATTTTCCGGTATATAAAGAGAACAGGCCGCTAAGAAAGGTGGAACACAAAAGAAACAGTGCAAACTTTTGTAAAATGTCTCATAAAAAGTAACAGCTCTTTAAACAACACCACATCTGTAGGTCCAAAACTCAGCAGGGACCAACTGAGAAAATGCTGCAGTATTCCAGGGCTTTCTCCACTTCTCTCTATATTCTTTCCTTAGTTGGTCTCAACCTGTTTCATAACTTAAACACCATTTCATACTCTAAAAAAAATACAAGGGGTCAAGGCAGGTGAAGTATGCTACCATTTTGACAAAGTGGGGAGAATATATACATATTTTCTTTATATGTGCATAAAATATATCTTTGGAAAGGTATGTAAGAAAACATGAACCCTTTTAGCACCACAAAAATTGGGTGTTACAGGATACAAGAAATAGGGGAGATTTTCACTCTGAACCTCATCAAACATTTTAAGTCTTGAATCATGTGAATGTAGTTTTTATTCAAAACATAAATAAACCAACAGATAAGTGCTGATGATGCCCGATCTCGTTTTTCTTTCCTCACCAGAATTTAAGTCCCGTGAAGACAGAGATTTTATCTATGTTTTCACTACTACATTCCCACTGCCAGGTCCATTGCTGGTGCTTGAAAAACATTTGTTGAATGAATGACTTCTTAATCACTTCAGTAAACTCCAGATGGTATATCCAACTGCCTACTTCTTAACTCCACTTGAACATCTAACATGTCGTACTTAACATGTCTTATCTAACCTTTTCCCCATATAACATGCTTCCCTCACCACTTTCTCATCTCCATACCAGCATCACCACCCTCTAGCTGAAGTCCAAACACCAGGAATCACCCCTGTCCCAACCAACTACACTTTCATGCAAGCCTCAAGTTCAATCAATGCCGTTAGCTCCAAAATGAACCTCAAAAATCTTTAACCTGATCTAACATGCTAGTCACTAAGCTACCATAGCCTTCTAACTGGTCTCTCTGCTTCTTTTCTCCTCTTATCCAGTCTTCCCTGCAGTCAGACTGTCAAATCTGACCAGAGCAATTTCAGTTTCACAAAAATTCCAATAGCTTTTCCATGTACTTTAAGAATAAAATCCAAACTCCTTTGGACAAAAAGACCTCACCAGATCTGGCCCTTGGCTATGACCTAACTTCTTATCCCCCACTAGGGTCCACATGCACTGAGCTTCTTCAGTTTACTGACCCCAAGCTTGACAACACCTCTGAGAACTTCCCTGTGCTGTTCTCTCAGAAAGGAATACTCTCCCCTCAGACTTCAAAAGGCTAAACCCTTCTGACTTACTTGTCAGGTATTAGGTCAAAGCTCACCTCAGACAGGTCTTTTTCCCAACCACAGCATCTGAAGTAGTCTTCTCTCAGTCACTACCACAACTTTCCATTTTATTTCCTTTATTGCACTTAATAATTCTCTGAAATTATTTTTATTCCTTATGTCTTATCAGTCTCTCCTCCCCCACCAGAACTGAAGCTCTAGAAGGACAGAAACTTCACCTGCCTGGCTTATTGTTGTATCCCTAATGCCCACAATAATACTTGATATATGAACCAGGTACTTAAATATTTAACTGATAGAGAAGGCAAACTGACTTTAAAGAAGGTCCACAATATTTAATTTAATAACAAACTGGTGAGGATAAAAGACATGGATAAACCATCTTAACTTCCATAAAATACCGAAAATCAACAGAGGCTGGAGAGTGAAATAAGATTATTTCAGATGCTTCTGAACATTCAAATACATAGAAAAGGTATTTTTCACACACGATGTGCATGCACACTGTGGCACTGCTACAGGGAAACTAAATTATACACAGCATCTGAAAAGAAAAAAAGGGTAACTCAAAACACTGTGTACATCTGTAATTTCACCTCTGAGTCTTTCGGAAGGGTCTTTCAAACACCGTATTTGGGTAAGAGAGGCAAAGTATAATCAATCTGTCTGCCTTGGAAAGGAATCTGAGATTCTAAAGAATAGGGTATAGCCTTTTGAGTGTTTTAAATACCTATTGGGCAGTCAGTAGTCAATGAGAACAAAGTGATTATTTCCCATATTTTACTCTGAATGTACATTTGGGAAAGATGTAGTTCAAAGAATTTTATACTGTCAAGTCAAAGCTCCTACAGTGAATGTTAATATCTTCAAATCTTATCTATTCTAGTTACTAATCTAATTATGTTCAAAATGTAAACTTACACGGTACCACCCATCAACTGGCAATAGTAATCCCTGAAGGAAAGGGAGATGATTTGACAATAACAGTGTGCAATTCACGGATGTTTTATTTACATGCACATATCGGTGAGGTTGTAGGGAATGGTCCAGACTCCCTAGTGTGTAAGTGCTCTGAGAAGTCTAAGGATCTTATTTCACCAGACCCTAAGTGTAGAGACAGGTCTGGAGTGCACGTAGATTACTCCTCCCCATAGCTATCAATCTTCGCTGTCTGCGGAAACAAAAGTGAAAATACTCGTGGCAAGGATGTAAGAGACTGATGCCCCCACACACACCCCCAAACACAGAGTTGTGTATGCGTGTGAGCTCGTAAACAAGCAGAAGAGTACACGCACTCTCACCTTCCCTCCTTCGGAAGAAAATGGGGCCGAGGGAGGGGCGGCCAAGGCCGGGTAGGGGAGGCCCGGGATCCAGTCCAGGGGGTGCCGGGCTTACGGGTCAGCGCTCCGGGGAGCCGGGGTCACTTACGGGACACCATCTTCCCCCGCCGCCCCCCTTCCATCCCTCTCCCCTCCCCCCCTCTTCGCCCCCAACTCCTTTCCTCCGCCCCATCCCCGCCACCCATTAACCGGGAAGGGAAGTTTCCCGGAGCCTGCAGCCCGGCTCCCCGACCCTCAGCGGGGTTACCTTCTGCAGAAGCGGGACAAGGGACAGGGGATAAGGGGAGGGGGAGGCAGCCCGAAGGAGTGAAGGACGAAGCCCCCGGCGAGGAAGGTGGGCGGCGGCGGCGGCGGCTGTCAGCTCGCGTTCCCCTGCTCACAGCGCTGCCATTACTGTGCGCCGAGGCCGCCTCCCCGGCCGGCCGCCGCCACCGGCCCAGGAGACACGGGGGGTGGGGAGCGAAGCCTGGGGAGCCCGCGCGCCGGGCGCTCACCTGCCACAGCGGGAACACAGCAAAGCTCAAGGCCGCCGCCGCTCCCGGACGGGACAGGGGCGGCGGGGAGAGGGAAAAGGGAAGTAGGACGCGCTGGTTACGGGATCCGTAAAACAACCGGCCTCTGGACCCGGCTTTCCCCCCCCAACACACCCTTCGGGCTCCTTCTTCCGCTACCTCCAAATCCCCCCTCAGAAAGCAATGGTAGAGTCCGCGTTACGGCAAGCGCTGGGGCCCGATTTAGTGCAATTGCGAAGGGCCGCGGAAATCAGTATTCAAAGTGACTTCTTGCGGTATTCCCGGTTAAGGAGACAATCACGGTTCGCTGAGCCCAAGAGACTCAATACCTACCAAGTTTTGGCACTACTAGTAACCATATACCAGAAAGGTGTTTTCAACAAAAGTGCGTTCCCTTTGAGTTGTTTGAAATCCATGTGAATATTCTGAGACCTACAATCTCCTTGCCAACACTACCATGGGCTTTTCAAATTGTCAAAAATATGTTAGCAAAACTATGTTCCCCTCTGATATACATCTTTTCTAGTGGGTCTGTCTATAGATAAATACTGAGACATAACTATATTTTAAATAAAGGAACTTCTCTTCACAGTCTTCACCACTGAGTCCCCACCTCCCCAAAGCCACTACCACATCAGTCTAAAAGGTGTTAATTCCTTAATTTTAACAAATAATGTTCAAAAAAATGTAGGTTCACCTATCTCCTCCTCATATACACAGAGCCACAGAGAACAAAAGCCTGGATTTATTCCTTATTTGCTTTCACATCCACAAGATCTTAGAGTCTTGTTATTCAAACTTTCTCCCTTCCAACCCTCTTTTTCAAAACTATTTGTACCAACCCTTTAAGGTCCATTAAAAATCCTGTTTGCTTGCTTGCCCATGACTGCATCTCTCTGATATTCTCAAATAAACCTATCTTTTGCTGGTAAAATAACTGGCGGTTTGAGTTGTAAGATTAACAATCGCTTAAAGACTTTAGTTCTATTAATAAATGGGACTTTTTGATAATGTATGATGAGATGTCACCATATGAAAGGTCTACATGACACAGTAGACCTATATTTTCCAAATGACCAATGCAGGCCATTAAAAAGTCATGCATGGATAAAGGATCCATTCAAAGTGCCAGGTAGACCAATGGATAGATCAATATATGCATGTGTGTATGCGTGTTGCACACACATAGAAACAACGTACAAAAGATTCCCTTATATGATTTCAGATTCTTCATTGCAAATTACCTTTAAGAAATTACCACTTAACAAATGTTCTGTAACATCAGAGAAGAATATCCACATTTAACGGGAAAGACTATTAAAGGCCTCCTACTTTTTTCATATTCTTGAATCATAGGGAAGTTTTTATTAAGTCAGATATTAAAGACATATGCAAAAAATGTAAAGCCATGTCAAGATAAGTAGAATATCTTAAAATAGTTCTTTTTCTGGTTTTTTTTTAAAGATTTTATTTATTTGACAGAGAGATACACAGCAAGAGACGGAACACAAGCAAGGGAAGTGGGAGAGGGAGAAGCAGGCTTCCCATGGAGCAGGAAGCCCCATGTGGGGCTCAATCCCAGGATCCTGGGATCATGACCTGAACTGAAGGCAGATGCTTAATGACTGAGCCACCCAGTGCCCCCAAATGGTTATTTTTCATATAAACATGTTATGTATGTTAAACTGTTTGCATTTACTACTTTTTAAGTTAATAATTGAGGTTTTAAAATTTCTTCTTACTTCTAACATGGTAACTAGTGCTAGATATAAACCACATAAGTATAAGCTTTTTGAGTCCCTCAATAATTTGGAAGAGTGTTAAGAGGTCCAGAGACCAAGAAGATTGAGAACAGATGCCCTAAGTCATGAACTTCCCTGTCCTTCCACTTTCCTTTTAAACTTTAGCTGGAGATAGGAATTATCATGAAGGGTGCCAAACATGAATCACTATAACACCCCCTATTTCTTTTTTTTTTTTTAACATTTTATTTACTTATTTGACAGAGAGAGAGAGAGAACAGAAGCAGAGGGAGCCGCAGAAGGAGAGGGAGAACAGGCTCCCCTGCAGGGCTTGATCCCAGTACTCTTGGATCATGACCTGAGCTGAAGGCAGACACTTAGCCAAATGAGTAACCCAGGCACCCCTAACACCCCCAATTTCTAAATTCCAGAGACCTCTCAACCCTTTAGAGCTATCCAACCTATATAATAGGGAAATACATTTTTAAAAAACTTATAGTATCTAAGCCTTTTAATACTAAATTGAGATTAGTTCTTCCTTCCAGAAAAAAAGATATTGTTTCTGGCCAACCAATGGTTGGTCTTTACCCTCAAACCTAACTCAAACCCTAGTTCATCTGTGAATCCTTTCTCTATTTTAATTTTTAACAGAAATTACATATATCACTAAAAATGTGTTTTGGCTTTGTAAAATGTTTGTTGATTTCATTTATTTTTTTCTTGATTTCAAAAAATTTTTAGAAAATGTTTAAAAAGAGAGAAAGGAAAAAGACCTACGAATACTGCAGAAATAGAGTACCATATTTAAGCTGACAAATACTCTTCAAAATGCTTTCCATGAATATAATTAAAAATGTTTATGCAAATCAGATCATATTATAGATGTGCTATTTTGTAGGCAGTTATTTCACTTCAAAATCTTTCTGATTTTGGTCTGAGAACATTAAATAATTCTTAGATAAAGTGATTTATAAATTAGTATTTAAAGAGGAAAATCAATGAATAATATTTTAGGTAGAATATCTTAAAATGTCATTGCATAAATCAGGTTTTTAAAAAAAAAAAAGTATGTCTATTTCAATTCCCAATTGTGAGTGCACATAATTTTTTCTTTCAAAATTTCCCAAGTTCTGGGACATCTGGGTGGCCCAGTCGGTTAAGCTGCTGCCTTAGGCTCAGGTCATGATCCCAGGGTCCTGGGATCAAATCCACATTGGGCTCTCTGCTTGGTGAAGAGACTGAGTCTCCCTCTCCCTCTGCCTACTGCTCTACCTGCTTGTGCTCTCCCTCTCTCTCTAATAAATAAATAAAATCTTTAAAAAAAATTTTTCCAAGTTCATCTCCTAATCCCTCTGCACCTAGTATTTGAGGAGCCCAACCAAAATCATCTTCTATCTTTATAAGCTTCCTTTATAACATAAAACCCGAAGAGGCCTTATTATTCCTGGACATTTATTATTTCAAACAATTTGTCTCATTTTTACATTCTATATACTCAATCTGAATCATCCCTCCTTAAATCTTTACTGGGAATATGCATTTCCTGGTTATATAATTTATTAAATATTTTTACACCTTTTGTTTTTAGCAAATAAGAAAACATGAGATCTTGGAGAACAGTTTTCATGTTTGGAGTGGCTGATTAAGGAGCTACTTTGTGCTTACAAAGTGCAAAGCTCTTCTTTGGAGAAATATCTGACTGGAGGACTGGGGCAGAAAATGCACAAGATGAGCCTGGAGCACCTTGTCATGTCAGAAAGGAAGGAAGTACTCAAAAATAAAACATCCACATTGACTGGAGTATGTCAAAGGCACAAGAGCCAAGTGAAAGAATTTCCAATGGCCAAAGCCTGAACAATTTGAGAAAGAAAGTAAAGTATTAGTGGATTATAACACAAAGTATAAAATAAATATCCATGGATTCATACTAATATAAAAAATGATGGAATAAAGTAATAAATGCGGGAGAAGAAATTATCTTACTTCATGCAGGAATTCCAAATAAATTTTGCAGATACTCCACCTAAAAGAAAGAGAGCATGACTCCCCACTTTTTGGCTGTGTACCATAAAAGTGACTTCCTTCCAAAAAATAAAGAATGACTTCACAGTAGAGAAACCTGACAAATGTCACATAGCCACATGATTAAAGTCAACATTAACAAGATAACTCATTGTGGGTAGTATGTTCCCTTGGAGTGAAGTGATGAGAATGGCACTACACTTCTGTGATTTTCTTTCACAAAATGCAGTTCTAGTCTAATCATGAAAAAATTATCAGAAATTTCATTAGAGGGGCACTCTGCAAGATACCTGACAAGTACTCCTCAAAACTGTTAAGGTTATCAAAAAAAGTTAAGGCTGAGAAATTGTCAGCCGAGAGTTGACATGACCACTGAAGGTAATGTGTATCGTGCAGAGGATCCTCAAACAGAAGAATACATTAGGGAAAATCTAAGAAAATCAGAATCATGTGGATTTTTAGTTAATTACAGTCTATCAGAATAGATCCATTAATTGTCACAAACATTCCATACCAATGTAAAATGTTCACAGGGAACACTGAAGGGGGGTGGTGTGGGGAAGAGGTTATATAGGCATTCTCTATTATCTGCTCAGTTTCTTTGTAAATCTAAAACTATTCTTAAAAAAGAAAAAAAGCCCATGGGGTGCTGAGGTGGCTCAGTTGGTTGAGCCACTGTCTTCGGCTCCGGTTGTGATCCCAGAGTCCTGGGATCATATCAGGCTTCTCCTGCTTTGCGGGGAGCCTGGTTCTTTCTCTCCCTCTGCCTCTCCCCCTGCTTGTGCGCTCTCACTCTGTTAAATAAATAAAATCTTTTTTTAAAAAGCCTATCAAGGGGCGCCTGGGTGGCTCAGTGGGTTAAAGCCTCTGCCTTCGGCTCAGGTCATGATCCCAGGGTCCTGGGATGGAGCCCCCGCATCAGGCTCTCTGCTCAGCAGGGAGCCTGCTTTCTCCTCCTCTCTCTCTCTGTCTCTCTGTCTCTCTCTCTGCCTGCCTCTCTGCCTAGTTGTGATCTGTCAAATAAATAAATAAAATCTTTTAAAAAAATAAAAATAAAAATAAATAAAAAGCCTATCAATTGAAAAAAAAAAAAACTCTCACAACTGTACACTAAAAAAAAAAAAAAAAAAAAGGTACGGGGTTTCTAATCAGAAAATCTAGGAGCCTGTAAGATCCCTGTAAGGGAGGATGGATCCAGATGAACAGGTTATATCTTTGTCTCTCTTAGACAATTCTGGTTGAAAGCTATCAAAAGAAAAAGCATTCTCTTTTAAATTTAAAAAGAAAATGCCTGTAAATCTTTTATATTTTCTTTGCTGTCACATTAGGACAAGTAATTTAACAGGAACAAAGCTGTGTTAAAAGAGAGCTCATTTTACAGAAATACTCAATTTCATGATTTGAGATAGTATATTTAAGAAGGTGATTTCTCGGGGCGCCTGGGTGGCTCAGTGGGTTAAGCCGCTGCCTTCCGCTCAGATCATGATCTCAGGGTCTTGGGATCGAGTCCAGCATCGGGCTCTCTGCTCAGCAGGGAGCCTGCTTCTTCCTCTCTCTCTCTGCCTGCCTCTCTGCCTACTTGTGATCTCTCTCTGTCAAATAAATAAATAAAATCTTAAAAAAAAAAAAAAGAAGGTGATTTCTCAGAATCGGAGAGTGAATCTGAGTAATGGATTACGATAAATAATATGTGATAGGTGAAAGAAGGAGAGGTGACATTTTCCTCAAGTGTTAGCTCATATCAAAAATACATATGTCACTAAGAGTAGAACATGAATCGTGATCCGCCCCAAAAAGGTGTGATGGAGATGAGAGAACTTGCAACGTAATAAAAATAAGTAATGTAGGCCATCCCATTTGAGGACAAAGGGACAAAGAAAGCAGAGAAAATCAAATGTGGCAAGTCTGGAAGCAAGCTAATTTAGAGAAAGCGTAGATGGGCTAAACGACACAGCTTTCAGGCAAAGGAAGGTGGTCTATCAGTAGTGTTAATTTGTGCAAGTGGGTCCTAAATGTTTAAGCATGCTCAGCATCAATGTCGGAAAAAGGAACTATGCAAGATTATGCCACTAGATTTCTAAAATAGAGTATTGAGGTACGGCAAGATTAAGAGCCTTAGCTGGGCATCAATGCCTTTTCCAATAAATAGCATACATGAGTCAAGTAAGCAAAGAAATAAACAAACAAAAAAACACCCTTATTAACATATGATTTACTTGGCCAGATCTCTGTGGAAAGCAAATAAGACTAACACTATAATAAGAATTGCAAAATAGTTTACTATTTAATAAAACATACTGTAAAAACAATTCATATATCACACCAAACTAAAAAAAAGTTACCAACCTCTCTCTACCAAAAAGATTTACTTTTGGTACAAAAAGATATAGTATAAAAAGAAAAAGACAAAGTGAAACAGGGCGCCTGGGTGGCTCAGTTGGTGAAGCAACTGCCTTTGGCTCAGGTCATGATGCCGGAGTTCTGGGATCCAGTCCCACTTCCGGCTCCCTGCTCAGCAGGGAGTCTGCTTCTCCCTCTGACCTTCTTCTCTCCCATGCTCTCTCTCTGTCACTCTGCCAAATAAATAAATAAAATTTTTTAAAAAAGTGAAACATTCACAATATATAGTCTTAGAAATCAGCATATGTGTAAACTTAGTAGATCTTGTAACCTATACTATTTATAATTAGTTACTCATCTTGTAGCCTAGATCCTCATCACATTTCCTTTATGACTATTTAGGAAGATAGGAAAGACTGAAGGCAGGCCTCTATGCACTGTTTGACACTTTGTTTCCTTTTCTTTTTTGTTTTTAGAGAGAGAGTTGGGTAGGGGGAGAGGAAGAGGGAGAGAGAGAATCTTAAGCAGGTTCCATCTCATGACCTGAGCTGAAAACAAGAGACCGATGCTTAACCAACTGAGCAACCCAGGTGCCCCAACACTTTGTTTTCTGATTTCATTTATTTATTTTTATCTTAAATTACCACAGTAAAACTGGGGGAGGGGTATATAGTTCTAATAATTTTAGCACCTGTAGTATCTGTGTAGCCACAACACAATTGGAACTCAGAAGAGTTTCATCACCCCCAACAAGCTCTTTCATGTTATTCCTTTATATCACTTTGTTTTCTTTCCATGTCATCTTGGGTTCTCATCCAAGTCTTTTCTCAATTAAGTTTTTCTCTCATCTGTGTTTTCTGACCAGTTGACCTTAGCAAAGAAAATGGTAAAGGACAATGTCTTTATCTGGGGATGTGTATCTGGCAGTAAAAAGAAAGAAAAAGAGGGTTGGAGAAGAAGCCCTCTGGGTAGTGGAAAAGCAGGAAACATATTCAGAACACAGTTTACAGGCTTCCATCTGGACAAGTTCCATAACCAAGGAAGTCTCAGCCTCCCTACCCATGAAATTAAGGAGTTGAGAGCTAAAACTTATGTAAGAGACACAGCACCTGGAATTCAAGATGTTCCTAACAGAACACCATAAAAGAATTCTTTTATAATTTTAAGTTAATATGTAATTTTATTCTAATTCAGATGTTCTCTTATCTAGATTCTATTTTTTTAAAATAGGAAGCACAAATTGTGTAAACATTTGGAGGAAGAAAAATATAAAATTGAAAGATGATGACTACTAGCTTAAAGCTTTTTATTATGACAATTATTTTTTACCTTTAGTGGTAGAATACTTAAGTCCAGGTAGCAGAAGAATACTAAACTAGAAGAGTCCTAAGTTTACTTCCAGATTTCACATTTTACAATTCTACGCACGGGCTTTACCTGTCTGTCCAGGATGAGAATATATGAACTGTTGAATCCATGAATGAGGAGCAACACTGAAGCTGACCTATCACTACCACCCCTCACTACACTATGAAATGTGAATCTGCCCCTGAGATAAAGGGTGGAATCGGGGCACCTAGGTGGCTCAGTCAGTTAGATAACTGCCTTCGGCTCAGGTCATGATCCTAGGGTTCTGGAATTGAGCCCCACCTCGGGCTCCCTGCTCAGCAGAGAGCCTGCTTCTCCCTCTCCCTCCGCCTGCTGCTCTGCCTGCTTGTGCTCTCTCTGTCAAATAAATAAAAATAAAACCTTAAAAAAAAAAAAAGGTGGCATCAATGTCCCCTATGCAAACACAATGAGTGTGGCCAGGGAGCCATGAACTATTGACCAAGGTTATCATGAGTGTTAAAATGTGTTTGCTATTCTTTTTTTTATTTTTAAAGATTTTATTTATTTATTTGACAGAGAGAAATCACAAGTAGATGGAGAGGCAGGCAGAGAGAGAGAGAGGGAAGTAGGCTCTCTGCCGAGCAGAGAGCCCGATGCGGGACCCGATCCCACGACCCTGAGATCATGACCTGAGCCAAAGGCAGCGGCTTAAACCACTGAGCCACCCAGGCGCCCCGTGTTTGCTATTCTTTACGTATCTGTTTTGTGATCCAAGAGCATACAAATGATTGATTCCATTATAAATCCAAATCAACAATAATGTATGAATCACAGTAAAGAATAAAGCACCTAATGGTGTATGGTGACTGTCTAGATCACTCAAGATTCTTTCAACTGCAAATGGTAGAAACAAGTTTTTTTTTTTTTTATAAAATTTTTTTTTTAAGATTTTATTTATTTATTTGACAGAGATGACAAGTAGGCAGAGAGGCAGACAGAGAGAGAGGAGGAAGCAGGCTCCCTTCCGAGCAGAGAGCCCGATGCAGGACTCGATCCCAGGACCCCGAGATCATGACCTGAGCCGAAGGCAGCGGCTTAATCCACTGAGCCACCCAGGCGCCCCGTGTTTGCTATTCTTTACGTATCTGTTTTGTGATCCAAGAGCATACAAATGATTGATTCCATTATAAATCCAAATCAACAATAATGTATGAATCACAGTAAAGAATAAAGCACCTAATGGTGTATGGTGACTGTCTAGATCACTCAAGATTCTTTCAACTGCAAATGGTAGAAACAAGTTTTTTTTTTTTTATAAATTTTTTTTTTTAAGATTTTATTTATTTATTTGACAGAGATCACAAGTAGGCAGAGAGGCAGACAGAGAGAGAGGAGGAAGCAGGCTCCCTTCCGAGCAGAGAGCCCGATGCAGGACTCGATCCCAGGACCCCGAGATCATGACCTGAGCCGAAGGCAGCGGCTTAATCCACTGAGCCACCCAGGCGCCCCTAGAAACAAGTTTAAGAACAAAAGAAATGTATTGGCTTATGTAACTGGAAGTCCAGGGAGCAAATGTCCAAACAAATGACCTAGAGATCTTTTAAAATACAGATTTTGATTTATAGATGTGAGAAGGGCCAGATATTCTACATTTCCAATAGTCCCCTCATTTCTAACAAGCCCCTGATGTTGACACTACTGGTCCATGACCACACTTTGAGTAGCAAGCTCCTCAAGAAAAGGTGCTAGAGGAGTGGTGGGGTAGCTCAGTTGGTTAACGGCAGCCTCTGGCTTGGGTCATGATCCTACAGTCCTGGGATTGAGCCCCATGTCAAGCTCCCTTCTCAGCAGGGGAGTCTGCTTCTCCCTCATCCTTTCCCCCTGCTTGTGCTCACTCTCACTTACTCTCTCTCTCCAATAAATAAATAAAGTCTTTATTTAAAAAAAAAAAAAAAAAGGTGTGGGGCCCTTGGGTGGCTCAGTACTTTGGGCATCTGCCTTTGGGCTCAGGTCATGAGTTCAGGGTCGTGGTACTGGTCCCCATATCCGGCTTCTTGCTCAACGGGAAGCTTGCTTCTCCTTCTCCCTCTACCATTTTCCCCTTTGTGCTCTCTGGTTCTATCTCTCTGTCAAATAAATAGATAAAACCTTAAAAAAAAAAAAAGGTGCTGGAAAGGGTGCTGGGCAGCTCAGTCAGTTAAGCATCTGACTCTTGATTTTGGCTCAGGTCGTGACTGGAGGGTCAGATGATGGAGCCCCGTGTTGGACTCCTGCCCAGTGCGGGTTCCAGAGAAGGCTGGTTGAGATTCTCCCTCTCCCTTTGCACCTCTGGCTCAAGCATGTACCCTCTCTCTCAAACAAACAAGATAGGAAAGGAAAGGAAAGAAAAGGAAAGGTGCTGGGAAAGTCACAAAGAAAGTAAATCTTTGAAATCCTCTCATCACAAGAAAAAAAAAATCATTCTGTTGTGTATCTGAAACTGATATAATGTTATATGTCAGTTATACCTCAAAAAATGCAACAAAAAAGAAAAGGGGCTAGGCAACCATCATATATGCAATATATTGCTCTCGAGGAGTTTTCAATCTGGTCACTTATTAATATATATGAAGAGCACCTAAGTTGATAAAAATATAATAGAACATACTCTTTGCATTTTTTTTATCCACCACTCTTCAAATCTGCACTAATTATTGCATTCAATGGTATTCTAATTGGTCTCTTTGTTTACTGAGTGCTATGAAGAAAATAAAAAAGGGGGCATCTAAGCCAGTCTCAGAGATCAGAGATACAAAGTCAGTCAGCATCCATTCCAAATCTCTTCCCCCTTTGCCTTCTTCTAGCAGCTTGGGAAGACCATGTGACACATTTCTGGCCAATGAGGAGGCAGACAAAAGTCCCAAGGGAAACATGATCTTTCCTGAACAAAAAAGACAAAAGTCTCACCAGAGGCTTTTGTTCTTTGCCCTTTGTCTCTTATCATTTTCTTTCTGCCTGAAGTGGGGCACAATGCTTTTAGACACTGTTGCAGCTTCCGACTAGTGATTTTAAGGACAAAAGGCACACCCTAAGGATGGCAGAGCAGAAAGATAGAAGAACCCAGGGTCCTTATAAATATCTTTAAGTAACTATACCATCCCTGTATTTGTTATTTTGTGAGACAAATAAAACAATTACATCTTAAGTTCCTGTTGATTTTATTTTACTCCCAGCCAAATGCATTTCTAACCAACACAGATGCTTTCCTTATGGAAAAATACATAACCTGAAAGCAAAAAACTAAATAGACATTAACCAGGCAAAGGGAGAAGACAATATGCTATTTGTGTTTAACTTCATATTCTAACTTCATTTACTAACCTTGAAATCAATAGCAGACTTTGTCAGAAGGCTTTATGCTCAACTTACACATTTTAGTTCATTTATAAATCAAGTATACTTTGTATTAAAATTTTAAAAATACCCACCCTCACTTCTTGTTATTAATGCTCAATTAGTTGATAATTTTGACAGACTAAAGTTCTCTAAATCTTTCCCAAACACATACAAGTTTTATTAAGCAACTTCTCTTAATAAATAATTTATTTCTCTTAAAAATAATTATTTATAATAAACAATTTCTCTTAATAATTTATTAACTTTTTAAGCCACCATCACAAATTCCATATATCAAAATTGTTCAGGCATTTCACACAGTAACGAAAGCAATGCCAACTTTACAGCAATAATGACAGATCTTCATTAGGACATGAATACTTTTACAAACCTATTCTAAACATAGCAGTTAACTAAATCAGAGCCTCATACTCACATTCTCTTCAATATGTCAAATTAAAACTATATTCCCTCAGTTTTAAATATTTTAAAGTACAAAAATTACACAGACAAGTTACAATTGTAATAAAGCTTATTCTTAAACCAAGCAATAAAATATTAACACCATGGCATTAATTTACTTTTACTTTTTCTACATTTCTATCTTTATTTCTACCTCTTCCTGGGCTTCCAAAGTCACTTTCTCAGCTTAGAAGAGTAGCAGCATTGTCAGTCTTGCTAAGGTCACCCTGTCTGTGATTCAGAATTGTACCACAGGTGGAGAGTTAGCTCTGGATTCATGGGTTCAGAAGGCTACTTCCAGGATGATTCTGCTTTAGTTCACAGTAACACACCAGCCCTTCTTGTTGTTATCATCTACCTGCTTTGGTAACAAAGGATCCCACCCAAGCCCCTGACTCCCAGTGAGGATTTTAGGGTAGGTTTGGATTTTGTATAACTTTTATGTGTCCTCTGGGTATATCTAAAGTTTCAACCTTACTCATTTTCTTACTTCAGTTTGCTATACAATTTCATATGACATGATTAAATTGGATCAGATTAGCATTCTTATCTGAATTACAATGAGTATCTGCATGCCTGATTTATGTTGAAGACACATTGTGACTTCTTTACATGTTCCCTAGAGATCTCATCAACCATCATTTCATGACTATTTTATTGATAATTCTGCTTCTATTGTCCTTTGATTTCAAATTTGGACTTTTAAAGCAAAAATTAACATAATAATCTGTATTGTTCATCTATAATAAGCATAAAGCAGCAAAACAAACACTAATACTAATCAATAAAAACAAGGTAGATAACAAGATTTAATGTTACTGTTGTGGACATTGATCTCATTGTGGTTTTGATTTGTATTTCCCTGATGCCGAGTGATGTGGAGCACTTTTTCATGTGTCTGTTGGTCATCTGGATGTCTTCTTTACAGAAATGTCTGTTCATGTCTGCCCATTTCTTGATTGGATTATTTGTTCTTTGGATGTTGAGTTTGATAAGTTCTTTATAGATTTTGGATACTAGCCCTTTATCTGATAGGTCATTTGTGAATATCTTCTCCCATTCTGTCAGTTGTCTTTTGGTATTGTTGACTGTTTCCTTTGCTACGCAAAAGCTTTTGATCTTTATGAGTCCCAGTAGTTCATTTTTGCTCTTGCTTCCCTTGCCTTTGGCAATGTTTCTAGGAAGAATTTGCTGTGGCTAGGTTGAAGAGGTTGCTGCCATGTTCTCCTCAAGGATTTTGATAGATTCCTGTCTCACATTGAGGTCTTTGATTCATTTGGAGTCAATTTTTGTGTGTGGTGTAAGGAAATGGTCCAATTTCATTCTTCTGCATGTAGCTGTCCTATTTTCCCAACACCATTTGTAGAAGACACTGTGTCTTTTTTCCCATTGGACATTCTTTCCTGCTTTGTTGAAGATTAGTTGACCATGGAGTTGAGGGTATATTTCTGGGCTCTCTATTCTGTTCCATTGATCCATGTGTCTGTTTTAGTGCCAGTACCATGCTGTCTTGATGATGACAGCTTTGTTATAGAGCTTGAAGTCTAGAATTGTGATGCCACCAACTTGGGCTTTCCTTTTCAATTCCTCTGGATATTTGGGGGCTTTCCTGGTTCCATATAAATTTTAGGATTAATTTTTTTAAAAGATTTAATGTTACTATATCCTAACAGAGTCACTTTCTTTGTATTCTAATTTTACAACTACATTTTGGCACATTGATTTTCGGGGTGGGGGTTGGAGAGGATTTTATTTACTTACTTATTCCTTTCTTTTTCTAGCTTTCTTGTCATTGTGTGAGTTTAAGGTGTACAGTGTAGTAACTTGCTACATGTATGTGCTGTGCAATGTTTCCCACAATAAGGTTAGTTAACACGTCATTCACCTAACATAATTACTGATGTGGGAAACAAAGGTAGAAGGAAATGTAGATAAAATTAAATGTCTTTATAACTTGCAGCCCTTTGATAAATACTTGAGATAGGCAAATTATGACATTTCTTCGGGATCCTAAACCTTCTTTAACATATGAAAGTCCTTTGGCAGGGCCAGTCAGGTGTCTGCTCCGCTCAGATCATGACCCCAGAGTCCCCCACCAGCCACACATGGGTCTCCTTCTCCCTCTCCCACTCTCCTTGCCTGTGTTCTCTTTCTTGCTGTCTCTCTGTCAAATAAATAAATAAAATTTTTAAATGAGAGTTCTTTTGGAAATTCCCTTATCTTTACTTCTCCCAGTCCCAAGGAATATAATCACTCGCTTCTCACAGTCTTGGGGCAGCAGGAGACAGCAGGCAGCTGTGGCAGTAGTTCCTTCTGCCCTGGGTCCTGTCTCCCAGATTTAATAAAACCACCATTTTGCACCAAAGACATCTCAAGAATTCTTTCTTTGCCATCGGCTCCAGACCCCACCAACCAAACTTTCCAAAAACTACATCAATTATCATTTTGTTTTTGTTGTTATAATGAGAACATTAAAGCTCTACTCTCCTTGCAGTTTCCAAGTACACAGTACAGTATTGTTAACTATAGTTACCAAGCTGTATGATACAGCCTCAGAACTTACTCATCTTAACACCAGAGGTTTGTCCCAATATTCAGCCACTGACAACCACCATTCTACTCTGTTTCTAGGATTTCAATATTTTTGGATTTCACATATAACTGAAATCACACAATATTTGTCTTTAAGGTTATTTCACTCAGCATAATGCCTTCAAGGTCCATTTATCCATTTTGCTATAGTGGGAGGATTTCCTTCTTTCTCATAGCTGAATAATATTCTGTTATATGTATGTACCAAGATTTATTTATCTATTCATCCACTGGTGAACATTTAGGTTGTTTCCATGTCTTGGGTATTGTGTATAATGATGCAATGAACATGGGGGTACAGATACCTCTTTAAGACAGTGATTTTATTTCCTCCAGATACATAATTAGAGCTGGGGTTGCTGAGTCATATGGTAGTTTTAATTTTTTTTTAAGATTTTATTTATTTATTTGACAGACAGAGATTACAAGTAGGCAGAGAGGCAGGCAGAGAGAGAGAGGGGGAAGCAGGCTCCCCGCTGAGCAGAGAGCCCAATGTGGGGCTTGATCCCAGGACCCTGGGATCATGACCTGAGCTGAAAGCAGAGGCTTTAACCCACTGAGCCACCCAGGCACCCCGGTAGTTTTAGTTTTTAAAACCTACTTTTAACCTTTTGAGGAACCTCCATGCCATTTTCCGCAGTGACTCTTCCACCAGCAGCCCACAGGGGTTTCTTTCCTTTACATTTTTGCCAGCATTTGCTCTCTTCTCTGTCTGATAATAACCATTTTAATAGGTGTGAGGTGATATTTCATGGTGGTTTTGATTTGTATTTCCCTGATGGTTAGTCATGTTGAACACCTTTTCATGTATTTATGAGCTATTTTAAATGTCTTCTTTGGAAAAAAAAAATTCCTATTCAAGGTCTCTGCCCACTTTGTAATTGGATTTTTTTGCTTTGAGTTATAGAAGTTCTTTACACATTTGAATATTAACCCCTTATCATATACATGATCTGCTGATATTTTCTCCTGATCCATATGTTGCTTGTTCATTTTGTTTATTGTCTCTTTTGCCATGCAGAAGATTTTCAGTTTGATGTAGTCCCACTTATTCTTTTTTGTTCTTTTTTTGCTTTTATTCCTTGTGCTTTTGGTGTCATATACAAAAAAATCATTGCCAAGACTGATGTCAGGAGCTTATCATTTACGTTTTCTTCTAGAAGTTTATGGTTTCCAGTTTTATTTATTTTTTAAAATATTTTATTTATTTGGCAGAGATCACAAGTAGGCAGAGAAGCAGGCAGAGAGAGAGAAGGAAGCAGGCTCCCCACGGAGCAGAGAGCCTGATGTGGGGCTTGATCCCGGGACTTTGACCCACTGAGCCACCGGAGCACCCCCTGGTTTCCAGTTTTTAATTAAGTACTTAATCCTTTTTGAGGTAACGTTTGTGAGTGCTATAAGACAGAGGTCCATTTAAATTCTTTTGCATGCATGAACTCCTGGTTCTCTTATCAAATATTAATTGATCATATATGCACGGTTTATTTCTGGGCTCTTGATTCTGTTCCATTGTCTCTCTGCTTGTTTTTATGCAAGTACTATGCTGTGTTGATTACTATAGTTTTGTAACATAGTTTGGAATCAGGAAGTGTGATACCTCTAGCCTTGTTCTTTCTCAAGAATGCTCTGGTTAGGGTGCCTGGGTGGCTCAGTGGGGTAAGCCGCTGCCTTTGGCTCAGGTCATGATCTCAGGGTCCTGGGATCGAGTCCCACATCAGGCTCTCTGCTCTGCAGATAGCCTGCTTCCTCCTCTCCCTATCTCTGCCTGACTGTCTGCCTGCTTGTGATCTCTGTCTGTCAAATAAATAAATAAAATCTTTAAAAAATTAAAAAATTAAAAAAAATTTAAAAAAAAAGAATGCTCTGGTTATACATGGTCTTTTGTGATTCCACATAGATTTGAGGATTGCTCTTTCTATTTCTGTAAAGAAATGCCATTAGAATTTTGATAGGGATTTTTGAATCTGTAGATGGCTTTGAAAAGTATGGACATTTTAATAATATTAACTCTTCTGATCGATGAACATGGAACACTTTTCCATTTATGTGCCTTCAGTGTGTTTCAGAAATGTCTTATAGTTTAAAATGTCTAACTCCTTCCTTCCTTGATTTATTATTCTCAAGTATTCGGTAGTTTTTGATGCTATTGTAAAAGGGATGGTTGGGTTTGTTGTTATTGTTGTTGTTGTTTGTTTGTTTGTTTCTTTTTCAGATATTTATTGCTAATGTAAAAAAATGCAGCTGGGGTGCTTGGGTGCCTCAGTCAGTTGAGCACCCAACTCTTGGTTTTGGCTCAGGTCATGACCTCAGGGTTGTGGGTTGAGCCTGGTCCAGCTCTGTGCTCAGCAGGGAGTCTGCCGGAGACTTTCTCCCTTTTCTGTTCATTCTGCCTCTCCCCATGTTTGTGCTCTCTCTCTCTCCCTCTTAAATAAATAAATCTTTTAAAAAACGCAATTGATTTCTGTATATTGATTTTGTATCCTGAAACTTGACTAGTTCATTTATTAGTTCTAATGGGTTTTTGCTATAGTTCTTTCAGGATTTTGTATACATATATATATACATATGTATATATATATCATATCATCAGCTAAGCGACACAATTTTACTGCTTCCTTTCTTATTTGGGTGCCTTTTTTCTTCTTCTGCCTAATTTCTCTGGTCAGGACCTCCAGTACCATGTTGAAAAGGACTCATGAGACTGAGAGTGTCTTGTTTCTGATCCTTAGAGAGAAAACTTCTGACCTTTCACCAGCGAGTACAATATAGCTGTGGCTTTGTGATATATGGCACTTATTAAATTGTAGCACATTCCTTCTATTCCCAATTTGTTCAGAGTTTTTATCATAAATGCATGTTGAATTTTGTTAAGTGCTTTTTCTGCAACTGTTGAGATGTCATAGGGTTTTTGTCTTTCATTCTATTAATGTGGTGCATCACTGTTATTGATTTCCATATGTGGAACCATCTTTGCCTCCTTGGAGTAAATCCATTTGATTATGGTGTGTGAGCCTTTTAATGTACTGTTGAGCTCAGTTTGCTAGTATTTTCTTGAGGGTTTTTGCCTCTATATTCATCTGGGAAGTTGGCCTGTAATTTCTTTTTCTTACATGGTCCTTGTCTGGCTGGCCTCATAAAATGAGGTTGAAAGTGCTCCTGTTTCTTCAATTTTTTTTGGAAGTGTTTGGGTATTAGTTCTTCATTTAGTGTGTGGTATAATCACCCATAAAGCCATCTGGTCCTGGGGGTTTCTTTTGTGGGAGAGTGTTGGTTACTAGTCAATCCCCTTATTTGTTATTGGTCTATTCTGATTTTTTATTAATTAATGATTGAGCATTGGTAGCTGTAGGTGTCTGTGAAGTGGCAAGAGCCAGTTGCAGATACAAATGTAGTTGGTAGGAACCAGGGCAAGCAGCAAAGGCTGGAGCCAACTGTGGGGACACTGGTAGCTAGAGGGGTGCTGGCTGTCATCGTGTATTTCCATGGCTGCTGGGCCTTGCCACAGATGCACAGCAAAGGAGGACTGTGCTGGGAGTCAGGTTGGAGTCATGCAGGTATACAGCTGGAAGAGCTGGCTACTGCACAGGCCAGTGGCAGGAGACAGCACCAGTCTGCAACCACAAGAAGCTGTGGGGCCCCTGGCTGTGGGCATGCACTCCTATGGCTTCATAGTCTCTCCACAGGTGTGTGGAAGTGGAGGCCAGTGATGTGTCAAAGCAGGAACGTTCAGGTGCACAGCAGGGCTGGGTTGGCTATAGGTGAGCCCAGTAGTGTGCCAGCCAGTAATAGGAGAAAGGGCTGAATCAAGACCCATAAACTGCTAGGAGGGTCTTGGCTGCCAGCATACACTTCCTTGGCCACAGTATCTTGCCATGTGCTCATACACCTCAGCGGCGGCCAGTGACAGGCATTTGGCCACTGGCATGCAGCGTACGCCTGGAAGGACTAACCTCAAGGGCACACACATTGGTGGGAGACAGCTGTGGGGGTCTTGGCTGACATTGTGCATTTGTTAGCTGTAGAGGCCTACACTACAGCAGGCACAGGGTAGTCGGTAGTGTAGGGGTAGGGAGAATGTTTAGGGAGCTAGGAGAGACTCAGGTATCTCGCATCTGGGAATGGGAATACCTCCAAGATGGAAAGCTGGTAAAATCTGCAGGAGGTCTATGGCAGCTGCTCTGGTCATTGGTTTCTTTTGTGGTGAGCCTACTAGAATACCCTGTAGTACTGGTTGCTGGGAACCAAGGTTGATCCCACTGAGAACCTGATGTTGGTAGTTCCTGTTTTTATTCCTTGTTCCTAGAAATCTCTATACATCTCAGCTTTGCCTGTCTCTGCATGGGATGAAACCAAAGCAGGTCCTTCGTGGGCAGTAGGGGGCACATGCCTTGAAAGGATGGGGAAGCTGTTCGCTCTGCTCTCCCTTTCTCAATGAAGGGAACTACTTCTAGCTTGGGAGTTCCCAGTGGGCACTAAGTAATGCCCACTTGGAAAATGGAATGATGCAGGAAAATGAAGCTGTTTTCCTTCTCTTTTTGTGTAGTAATTCTTGAGCTTCTTGTTCCACTGTGTTGCTAGAATTTTTAAGTGAACTCCACATCTCTCCCAGAGCTATTTTTGGTCATAGATAACTATTTAACTGTTAATCATTATAGGGGGACAGAGGCAAGGATCTGCTATGCTGCCATTTTAGTCTGGCACATTGTTCTTAATGCTTTTCCTTTCGAGTAACTTTATGTACTCATAGCTTTTTATAGATTAAAATTATTCCAATAAAGCATAATTATCATTCTTTGAATGTTCAAATTATCATGGTTGGGCCAGAGAGATCTTAGTTGTTCTTATGCCTGTTCACTAGTACTCCAGAATTTTGATTCTGGTAATAAGATCTTCTTTGCCCATTTAAAAGTTCTCTGTATGGAGATAAGAAATCAAAAAATTTTACAAGGAATACTGGTTCCCTATAGGACTGAATAGTATTAGAGACTAAAATGTGAGTATTAGGGATATATGTGAGACTGTTCTAGTCAAACACGGGTGGAACACAGGATAACACCACTGCAAAGACACTTCAGTGACAAAACTAGAAACATAGTATTTCCCATGTGAGAAATACTATGCAGCTGTTAAAAACAATAAGGTAAAAGACACTTCGTGAAGCGCATATTCTTGGGAACTAAATAGACCTTCCTTCCCCTGCATTTCCAACTGCAGCCTATTTTCTTCTCCCACGCCAAATAGTTCCTGGGATCAAAAGCAGCTGGGTGAGCTGTTCATCTTTATTGGGAGTGATGACTCATGTTAAGAGCTCAGAATTCCCTGGTGAATACCAATATTAGTGTGCTAAAAAAGAGCTACTATTTCAGTAGACATTTTATTCCCCCATCTCAGAGGCTAGAAAAACCCAGGGGATATGGGGAAAAGTGAAACTTCTCTCGGGTATCCTAGCAAGGAACTGCTAGCCTGCCTAGGCACTACCACAGGCTAAACACTTTCACCTCCTCGACCCTTTCTCCTCATTCGTATATCTAGATAAGCAGACCTGAAGCTCAATGATAAAATAAAGAGAAACGATAGTCATTCTAGCTCCCAGGGTGAGAAAGGGCCAGGCAGCACAAGGAGTTTTCAATAATGATTAAACTAAAATGCTGGAAAGGACAGATAAAAATCTGATTTAAAAAAAATGGAAAAACAACAAAAGTACCTAAAGGGATTCAAGTGCAACACTTAAAAATAATTTTTTTTATATTTATTTATTTATTTATTTATTTATTTATTTGACAGACAGAGATCACAAGTAGGCAGAGAGGCAGGCAGAGAGAGAGGAAGAAGCGGGCTCCCTGCTGAGCCGAGAGCCTAATGCAGGGCTTGATCCCAGACCCCTGGGATCATGACCTGAGCTGAAGGCAGAGGCTTTAACCCATTGAGTCACCCAGGTGCCCCTATAAATAATTTTTTAATTAAAAAGTTCAGCAGGGCACCCGGGTGACTCAGTCAGTTAAGCGACTGCTTGGAGTCCCAGAATCAAGCCCTGCATCGGGCTTCCTGCTTAGTGGGGAGTCTGCTTCTTGACCCTCCCCTTCTTGTGGTCTCTCCCAATCTCTCTCTCTCTCTCAAATAATTAAAATATAATCTTAAAAAAAAAAATTTCAGCCAACCAAGGGCACCAGGGTGGCTCAGTCAATTGAACTTTGGACTCTTGATTTTGGCTCAGGTCATGATCTCAGGGTGGTGGAATTGAGCCCCATGTTGAGCCCCGTTTTCAGTGTGAAACCTGCTTGTTCTTTTCCCTCTGCACCTCCCCCCACTTGCCTGCTCTCCCTTTCCATCCCTCTCAAATAAATACTTAAAAAAAAAGAAGAAGAAGAAGTGCAGCAGACCATTTTCCATAATGGTGCTGAAGCAACTGGACATCTATAGACAAAAGAAAAAAAAAGATTCTTAATATAAGTCTCATACATTATATAAAAACTAACACAAAAATGAGTAACAGACTTAAATATGGAACTTTTAGAAAGAAACAAAGGAGAAAGTCTTCAAGATCTATGTTTAATCAAGGAGTTCTTAAACTTGACAATGAAAACATGACCTATGAAAGGAAAAAATTGATAAATGTGTCTCATCAAACTTAAAAACTTATTCTGCATAAGATTCTGTAAAGAGGATGAAAAGACAAGCTACAGTGTGGGATCTTGCATACCATACATATGACAAGGGGCTTGCTATGGTCTGAATGTTTGTGGCCTCTCAAAATTCATATGTTCAAACCCTAATCCCCAGAAATGGTATTAGTAGGTGGGAGCATTGGGAGGTGATAAAGTCATGAACTTTCCATCATCATGATTGGGATGAGTTCCTTATAAAAAGGCTCCATGGAGGCCCCTAGAGTGTCCCCCCCCACCCCCGCCACCATAACGTGATAATACAATGAGAAATCTGCAACACAAAAGGGGGCCTTCATCCAAATATGTTGGCATCCTGATCGCAGACTTCCAGCTTCCAGGACTGTGAGAGGTAAGCTAAATTTCTCTTATATTTAAGATACCCAGTCTGTGGTACTTTGTTATTGCAGTCTGAATAAACCGAGACAGCATTCATACCTAGAATATATAAAGAGTTCTCAAAACTCAATAGTAGAAAACCAAAAAATCTCAATAGGAAGCAGACAAAGATGTGAAGAAACATTTCACTGAAGAGGATATACATATGAAAAATAAACACTCAAAAGAGTTGTTCAGCTGCATTAGCTCTCAGGAAAATGCAAATTAAAACCAGAATATGCTATCACTATACATCTTTTGGAATGACTAAAATAAAAAATAGTGATAAACCAACTGCTGGTGAGAATGCAGAAAAACTTGATCAATTATTCATACATCACTGGTTGGTTGGAATAAAAAATGGAATCAGTCACTCTGGAAAACAATTTGGAGGTTTCTTTAAAAACTGAACATACAACTACTCTACAACCTAACAGTGAGTGATTGGATTACATGACTTGAAATATAGAATGAAAAGGAAAAATAGAAAGAGCAGTGGGCAGAGGGAAAAAAAGTACATGGGAGAATGAAGGTACTCTATGGACTTCATTTTATTGGGGTAAAGGAGACTCCTCCATGGGTGAAATAGTGCATCTTACTGGATAAAATAATGGGTATATAAAACACTAGCAAGATAAAGACCAAATTATACAATGATAAAGGGTACAATTTTATAATAATATATTACACATAGAGCACAAATAATATGCAAGTAGAGATAAATATAAATTTAAATATAAATACAACACATAGACGGTTTTTAGATTTGGACACATATACTGAATAAAAATAAGTAAATGCACAATTAAGCAATTTTAAAAGGCCTATATGGTAAAATAACATGTAAACTATACCTATACAATCAGGCCAAAACTAATAAAACTGGCCTTATTTTGTGATAAACAATAATTTTTATTTTAAGATTGTTTTGATCACAAGATGAGCAATAACAGGGAAAAATCTTGTTTCAAAGGAAAACCAGTCATTATTTATAGCACATTTTTCTTATTTATCTGCTTTTCATTGTCCTTGAATATTTTATACCCTCCAATTTGTGAATGTCTTCTAGCAACTGAAATATACCATAGAGCTGCCATTTTCACTTTTCCCTCTCTCTTCCTTACATCAGTAGAAAAAAAACCAACACAGTTTTTTCAAGTCTGAACAAATGCAAAAAGTTTGAAATAATATCATGCATCTTTTGCAACCACAAGAAAAAAATCTGGAAAGACACATGGAGATTAAATAAAATGTCATGTCACTAGATAATAAATGGGTCAACCAAGAAATCAATGAAGAAATAAAAAAATACATGGAGGGGCGCCTGGGTGGCTCAGTGGGTTAAGGCCTCTGCCTTGGGCTCAGGTCGAGATCCCAGGGTCCTGGGATGGAGCCCTGCATCAGGCTCTCTGCTCAGCAGGGAGCCTGCTTTCCCTTCCTCTCTCTCTGCCTGCCTCTGCCTGCTTGTGATCTCTGTCTGTCAAATAAAATAAATAAAATCTTAAAAAAAAAAGAAATATATGGAGACAAATAAAAATGAAGACACAATGCTCCAAAATCTTTGAGATGCTGCAAAGCCATTCTAAGAGGGAAGATTATAGCTATACAAGCCAACATCAAGAAGTCAGAAAAATCTCTAATAAGTAACTTAACCAATAAATATACCTAAAGGAACTATTAAAAGAACAAACAAACAAAGCCCAAAACCAGTAGAAGGAAGAAAATAAAGACTACAGCAGAAATAAATGAACTAGAAAAAAACAATAGAACAGATCAATGAAACCAGGAGCTGATTATTTGAAAAGATAACAAAATTGGTAAACCTTTAAATAGACTCATCCAAACAAAAAACAAAAACACAAAACAAAAGAAAGAAAGAAAAGAAAAGAAGAGGACTCAACTAAATAAAATCAGAAATAAAAGAAGAGAAATAATTGCCAACATCATAGAAATATAAAGGGAAGATTATATGCCAACAAATTGGACAACCTAGACAAAATGGTTAAATTCCTAATAACATACAGTCTCCCCACACTGGGAAGAAATAGAAATCAGGAAAAAATAGAAAATTTGAACAGACCAAGTAATAGCTATGAATTAGAATCAGTAATTTTAAAAAATTCAAAAACAAAAATCTAGGACCAGTTAGCTTCACAGGTGAATTCTACCAAAAATTTAAAGAAGAGTTAATACCTATGATTCCCCAACTACTCCAAAAAATAGAAGAGGAAGGAAAGGTTCCAAATTCATTCTATGAGGCCAGCATACCCTGATACCAAAACCATATAAAGATACCACAAAAAAAGAAAACTATGGGTCTCTGATGAAGGCAGATGCACAAATCACCAACAAATATTACCAAACCAGATCCAAAAATATATTTAAAAGGTCATTCACCACGATCAAGTGGCATTTATTCCTGATGCAAGGTGGTTCAATACTCACAAATCAACCAATGTGATACATTACATCAATAAAAGAAAATAAAAACCATATGATCATTTCAATTGATACAGAAAAAGCATTTGACAAAGTACAATATCCACTGATGATAAAAACCCTCAATAAAGTAGGTTTATAGGAAACATATCTTCACGTAATAAAAACTGTATTAAAACAACTCACAGCCCACATCGTACTCAATGGTGAAAAACTGAGTGAAATGGTGAAAAAAATGAAAAAATTACCTCAAATATCAAAAATATGGAACAAGACAAAGATGTCCACTCTCACCACTTTGATTCAACATGGTAGTGGAAGTCTTAGCCAAAGCAATTACATAAGAAAAATAAATAAATGCATCCAAGTTAATAAGGAAGAAGTGAAACTGTCACTATTAGCAGATGACAAGATACTATATATAGAAAACACTAAAGACTCCCCCAAAAAACTACTCAAACTTATACAAATTCAGTAAAGTTGCAAGATACAAAATCAATGTACAGAAACCTTTTGCATTTCTATATACTAATAATGAAGTAGCAGAAAGAGAAATTAAGAAAACAATCCCATTTTAAATTACACAAAAGAGAATAAAATATCTAGGAATAAACTTAGCCAAAGAGGTAAAAGACCTGAAGAGTAAAAGACTCTGAAAACTATAAAACACTGATGAAAGAAATTGAAGATGACACAAATGGAATGTTTATGCTTATAAACTGGAAAAAAATTCTTAAAATGTCCATACTATCCAAAACAATCTACAGATTTAATGCAATCCCTATTGAAATACCAATAACATTTTTCATAGAACTAGATAAATAATTCCAAAATTTGTATGGAGTCACAAAAAAACTTTGAATAGCCAAAGCAAAGTTGAGAACAAATAAAGCTGGAGGTATCACAATCCCAGATTTTAAACTATACTACAAAACTATAGTAATCAAAACAGTAAGCTACTGACACAAAAATAGACACATCGATTAATAGAACAGAATAAAGAGCCCAGAAATGAACTCACACTCATATGGTCAATTAATCTACAACAAAGGAGACAAAAATATACAACAGGAAAAAAGAGAATCTCTCTAATAAATGGTTCTGGAAAAAATCATACCGCTTCCTGTAAAAAACAAACCTGGACCACATTCTTATACCATAAATAAAAACATACTCAAAATGGATTAAGGACCTAAATGTAACATCTGAAACCACTAAACCCCTAAAAGAAAACATAGGCTGGTGCATCTGAGTAGTTCAGTCAATTAAACATCTACTTCCAATCAGGTAGTGATCCCAGGGTCCTGGGATGGAGCCTTCCATTGGGCTCCCTATTCAGCAGGGAGTCTGCTTCTCCCTGTTCCTCTGACCCTCCCTCTTGCTCATGCTGTTGCTCACACTCTCTCTCTCAAATGAAGAAATAAGACATCTTTAAAAAAAAAAGAAAGAAAAGAAAACATAGGCTTCCTTGAACATCAGTGTTAGCAATATTTTTTTGGATCTGTCTCCTTAGGCAAGGTCATGAAAGCAAAAATAAACAATTGGAGCTATATCAAACTAAACAGCTTTGCACAGCAAAGTAAACCATTAACAAATGAAAAGGCAACCTACTGAATGCAAGAAGATATTTCCAAATAATATATCTGACAAGAGGTTAATATCTAAAATATATGAAGAATTCAAACAACTCAACACCAAAAAACCAAACAAACCAGTTTAAAAAAATGGGCAGATGACCTGAAAAGACATTTTGCTGAAGAAGACATACAGATGGCCAATATGAACAGATGCTAAACATCATGAATCATCAGGAAAATGAAAATCAAAACCACAATGAAGTATCACCTCACAATAGTGATACTTCTGACTAGTGATACTAGTCAGAATGGCTAGTATCAAAAAGCCAAAAAATAACATATTTTGGTAAGGATGTAGAGAAAGGAAATCCTCAAGTACTGTTGGTGGGAACGTAAATTGGTGCAGACACTATGGAACACAGTATAGAGACTCCTCAAAAACTCAAAAATAGATAATATCATATGATCCAGCAATGGGTATTTATATAAAGAAAACAAAAACACTAATTCTAAAAGATATATGCATCCCTGTGTTCATTGCTATTTACAATGACCAAGACAGGGAAGTGACATAAGTGTCCATAAATAGAAGAATCAAAAAAGAAGATATGGGGATATCTGGGTGGCTCAGTTGGTTAAGCAGCTGCCTTCGGCTCAGGTCATGATCCCAGCGTCCTGGGATGGAGTCCCACATCGGGCTCCTTGCTCAGCAGGGAGCCTGCTTCTCCCTCTGTCTCTGTCTGCCATTCTGTCTGCCTGTGCTCGCTCTCTCCCTCTCTCTCTGATAAATAAATAAAATCTTTAAAAAAAAAAAAAAAGAAGATGTGGTGTGTGTGTATATACATACACACATATAGTGTATGTATGTGCTATATACATACATATATGTGTATATATATATATATATATATATATATATATATATATAATACACACACACAGGAAATAGAATATTACTCATCCATAAAAAGTAATGAAATCTTGCCATTTGCAACAACATGAATGTACCTAGAGTGCATTATGATAAGTGAAATAACACAGAGAAAGGCAAATATCATATGATTTCATTTATATGTGGAATCTAAAAAATATAAAACAAAACAGAAACAGACCCCAAAACAAAGAACAAACTGGTAGTTGCCTGTTAGATAGGAGAGGGGTGGAGGGATGGGTGAAATAGGTGAGGGGGATTAATAGGTACAAACTGACAGTCATAAAATAAGTCACAGGATCATAAATCATAGCATAGGAAATATGACCAATAGTACTGTTATAACTTCGTATGGTGACAAATGGTAAGTATAGTAATCATAGTGATGGTTTCATCATGTAAATACATATTAAGCACTATGTTATACACCTGAAACTAATGTAATTTTGTATGCCAACGATACTTCCATTTAAACAAATAAACAAAATAAAAAATAAAGAAACTGAAGATCATACAAATAAATGGAAAGATATTCCATGTTTATGGAATGAAAGAATTAATAATTATTGTTGAATGTGCAGACTACCCAAAGCGACCTATATATTCAATACAAGTTCCTGTCAGAATTCTAGTGGCACTAAAGCCCCCCAAATAGCCAAAGAAATCTGGAGAAGGACAAAGCTGGAGTAATCATACTTCCTGATTTCTAACTATTTTACAAAGGTGTGGCAATCAAAACAGTATGATAACTGGCATATAAACACACAGAGAACAGCAGAAGAGTATAGAGAGTCCATTCATATATGGTCAACTAATTTTTGACAAGGACACCAAGAATACAAAATGAGGAAAGGATGGTCTTTAAATAAATGGTGCTGGGAAGACTGGATATCCACATACCAAAGAGTGAAACTGGACTCGTATCTTATACCATAAACAAAAACAACTCAAAATAGATTGAAGACCTAAACCATAAAAATTTTAGAAGAAAACATAAAGGGAAAATCATAACATTGGTCTTAGCAATGAATTTTTTAGATATGACCCCAAAAGCCCATGCAGGAAAAGCAAAAATAAACAAATGAGAGTACATTAAACTAAAAAACTTCTACAAATAAAAAGAAACAGTCAACAAAATGAAAAAGGTACCTATAGAATATGAGAAAGTACTTGAAAACCATATATCAGATAAAGGGTTAATAACCAACATATATAAGGAATTTGTACAATTCAACAGTAAAAAAGAATGCAATTTAAAAATGGTCAGAAGACTTGAATAGCCATTTTTTCCAAATAAAAAGCAAATGGCCAATAAGTACTGGAAAAGGTCTTGTCACTGATCATCAGGGAAATGCAAATCAAAACCACAAGGAGATATCACCCACACCTGTTAGGATGCTCATTACCAAAAAATCAAAAAATAACAAGCATTGGTGAGAATGTGGAGGAAAGGAACCCCTGGCACATTGTTGGTGGGAATGCAAATTGGGATAGCCACTAAGGAAACTAATGTGGACATACCTCTAAAAATAAACAATTGAGCTACCAAAAGATACAGAAATCCCACTTCTGGATATTTATCCAAATGAATTGAAATCAGGATTTTGAAGACTCCCACGTTCATTACCATATTATTCATAATGGGCAAGATATGGAAACAACCTAAATGTTCACTGATGGATGAACAGGTAAAGAAAGTATTTTATATGCATACAATGGAATATTATTCAGACTCTAAAAAGAAAGAACTCCTGCCATCTGTGACAATGTGATCCAGGCTTGATCCCAGGACCCTGAGGTCCTGACCTGAGCAGAAATCAAGAATTGGAGGCTCTAGCACCTGCCACCCAGGCACCCCCGCCCACTTTTTTGAAGTAGGCTCCATACCCAGCATGGAGCCCAACGCAGGGTTCAGTTTCACAACTCTGAGATCAAGACCTGAACAGAGATCAAAACTCAAGACACTTAACCAACTGTGCCATCCAGGTGCCCCTTATAGTGTCTCCATCTTTTTAAGTTTTTATTTAAAGTCCAGTTATTTAGCATGCAGTGTAGTATTAGTTTCAGGTGTATACTGATTCAACACCTCCATATATCACCCAGCGCTCACCACAAGTGCACTCCTTAATCCCCACCACCTATTTCACCCATCCCCCATCCACATCTCCTCTGGTAACCATCAGTTTGTTCTCTAGATAATAGTCTAGGGGCACCTGGGGGGCTCAATGGATTAAAGCCTTTGGCTCAGGTCATGATCTCAGGGTCCTGGAATCGAGCCCCCCATCGGGCTCTCTGCTCAGCGGGGAGCCTGCTTCCCCGCGGCCCCCACCTACTTGTGATCTCTTTCTGTCAAAAAAAAAAAGAAAAAATCTTTAAAAAAAAGAGTCTATTTCTTGGAAGATAGTCTTTTCAACAAATGGTAGAGGTTCATAAACGATTGTGCTAATAAAATGGGATTCTTTAGATTTCCAGATTTCTTTGGGGTATTGCTGGACTGTATATACATAGAAGAAGCTGATGTTTATCAGTTTATAAGCTTAGCAGTCAGTTCGTCAACACTCTGATCCCATAGTTTGCAGGCACTTGAGCAGTATCTCAACAGTCACCTGTCACTTCCAGGCTTAGACACCTTCTGGACTTGGGAGACTTTCCTCGTCCACATTTTCCTAATAGGGAGTATCACAAATTTTAAATATTCTTCTATAGCTTCCCATGGCCATTAACTCTAACCCCCACACTCTTTTACTCTCTCCTCCTAAATTTCTGTTTTCTTTCATTTCCCTGATAAAATTCCTGATCACCTTCTGGGAAATCAAACCCAAATCACCAGCACACACACAAAAAGGTATTTTCATTCTATTCAGAAAAATGTTCCCTTCCAATTTTACTCCAGTTCCCTCCAATGAAGGGCTGAAGACCTCCGAAAGCAGGGAAAGAAAATAAGAAAAAAAAAAAGAAAAAAAAAAAGGAAAGAAGGAGCCATGCTAATTATTTTTCAATGTTAATCTTCCCTACCCTGCTACAAAGAACAAAGAAGTATGAGTTAATATGTAAAGAAAAAGTATGAGTTCATGTTTTCCAGTTTTGTTGCTCAGCCCTCTGAAGTAGGCAGGACAAGTATTATTATTCCATTTTTAAAAAGAGAAAATTGAGTTTAGGGAGACTAAAAGACTTAACTTCATCAGAGATGAGAACCTTGGAACTAACCTAGAATCTTAAATTCTCTACCTCACCATCTTTCAAAAGTCTGTTCCTGGGTCACTATTACAATATCAAAAAAGCATTTTTGGATGACTAATTAATTGGGCATGTACTGTGACCTTTCTTTTTTCCCAGTAAAGATGAGAGGTATGGTGTGCCTGGGTGGCTCAGTGGGTTAAGTCTCTGCCTTCAGCTCAGGTCATGATCTCAAGGTCCTGGGATAGATAGAGCTCCGCATCGGACTCTGTGAACGGGGAGCCTGCTTCTTCCTTTCTCTGCCTGCCTCTCTGCCTACTTGTGATCTCTGTCCGTCAAATAAAAATAAAATCTTAAAAAAAAAAAAAAATCAGAGGTATCAAGTCTTCAACAGATATTCCTTCATCTCATCTCTCTTGGCAATGGTGGCTTAAAATTGTGGGAAAGACAGCCCAGTGCTCTAGAACCAGTTGCTCACAGCATGGAGCTAACTGGTGTAAACAAAGATCAAATTTTGACCTCCTTAGTACCATGTCTAGCCATACGTGAGAAATTGGTGTTTTGTTTTTTTTTTTAAGATTTTATTTATTTGACAGACAGAGATCACAGGCAGAGAGAGAAGAAGGGAAGCAGGCTCCCTGCCAAGCAGAGAGCTTGACGTGGGGCTTGATCCTAGAACCCTGGGATCATGACCTGAGCTGAAGGCAGAGGCTTTAACCCACTGAGCCACCCAGGCGCCCCAAGAAATTGTTTTAAATATTATTAGATTAACTCAGTCAAAGTCACTGATTTGATTTTTAGGGCCAGTAATGATTGCTGCTATTCTGCAGGTTAGAATGAAGAGTTAAGTGATGGAAACATCAACAATAGATTCGTGCCAACTAATTCCCAGTGTAGAAACTCTGAGACCAAGATTTCAGCCCCTCAGGTAAAAGCATGCAGGATCTTCTTACAGCCCAGTCATCACTACTCTCAGAAACACTCCTGTTTCCTCTGAATCAACTCCTACTTACCCTATAATACCTCGACTCCAAACCAATCTTTTGCGTAACTCAGTTCTACTCTGGTGACAGAAGCATGATTGGAAGATATGGTAAGTCCAGACATAGAGCAGCTGCTTTTGACATTGGTAGTAGCATGGCTTGTGCTCAGCTCACTGCGCTAATTCTGGCACAGCAGAGGGGAATGGTGTCTAATTAGAGGGAGTAGTAATAACAGACCACGAGAAACAGGAGATCTATGTTGTAGCTCTGACATCACACAAGTCATTTAAAGGTCTGTGCCTTAGTAATAAGAAACTTGAACTAGTATTTTCAGTGTTAGTTCCAACCCAAACTGTTGAAATTCTATAAAATCTAAGTTTAATAACACTATCTATTATGGGGAAAATATAGCTATAAAATCAGTATGAAAAGCTCTCTAATATTTTTTTTCATTTGGTGTCTAAGCTGCTGGCTCTTTGTACATAATCTAAGCCAGAAACCAAGATTTCCAGGTATTCAACCCCAACTCTACTTGCCCCAAAATATATGTATCAGTGCATGGTTTTCTCCAGCCTGTTTATACTAATATTCTCATATTCTGCCCCTTATTCACCATTCCCTGACTGTGTTTAAAGTTTCACAATGAAATGAAATTCTACCAAATCCAGGACTTGAAAACTCCTCTTTAAGAAAAAGAATACAAAATCACAGATAATAACATTAGGGCAAGAAGGAGGGTCTTGGAAGGAAATTTAGGCTTCATTAGCTTCATAGTAAACCACTTCTGTCCCTAACATTTAGAAGAGCTTAAGTACAGTCCATTAGCTGTGAGAAAACAATGTTTCTATGAGACACACACACTCCCATGGATATACAAATCCAGAAGATGGCGCCAGATATTTCTTTACTTTTTTTTTTTTTTTTTTGGGGGGGGTAAACTATTCGGAGTGTAGGACACAAACTCAAAATCTTAAGATTAAGAATGAGCCAGCCGGCAATCCCCACCCCTACTCTGATTTCTTTACTTTTCCCACCAAGTTTTACCACTTGATTTTCTGGTCTCCTTCTCTTTTCTCTCCTCCCTCTTCACCAAATCAGGCTTTTCTTCTCTTTATTGTGCTTCCTAGAAACTAGATGTGGTGGGAGGGAAGAGATTGCTGGCTCTCTTTTCTGGTTCTTGTGTTAAAGATAGGTGAAATTTTAGGAAAGGCAAACACTAGGCACTCAATAAATCAACATCAAATTAATTCAATTTATAGGTCAACACAGAATCAAGATTCTTAAAGATATACTCAGGCTCCAGAAATGGGTTGAAACAAACAGTATGACATTTAGGAAAGATTAAAAGTAATTAAAAGATTAAAGATTAAAAAGTTCAAAAAAATTAAATAATTGCACACAACAGAGAGAATACAATTAATGTTAGTCACAAGCTTTATTTTTATTTATTTATTTATTTGACAGAGAGAGCGAGAACAAGTTGGCATAGAGGCAGGCAGAGAGAGAGAGGGGTAGGCTCCCTGCTGAGCAGAGAGACTGATGTGGGGCTCAATGCCAGGACCCTGAGACCATGACCTGAGCTGAAGGCAGAGCCTTAACCCACTGAGCCACCAAGGTGCCCCAAGCTTTTCTTTTTTTTTTTTAGATTTTATTTATTATACATGGAGAGAGAGAGAGAGGGAGGGAGGGATCACAAGCAGACAGAGCTGCAGGCAGAGGGGAGAACCAGACTCCCTACTGAGCAGAGAGCCTGGTGCCGGATTCAATCATGGCCCAAGCCAAAAGGAGATGCCCAGCCAACTGAGCCACCCAGCCATCCCTAATCACAAGCTTTTTTTTTGCCCCCCCCTTTTTTAAAAGATTATTTATTTATTTATTTGACAGAGAGAGAGATTACAAGTAGGCAGAGAGGAGGCAGAGAGAGAAAGGGAAGCAGGCTCCTTGCTGAGCAGAGAGCTCGAGGGGCTTGATCTCAGGACCCTGAGACCATGACCTAAGCCAAAGGCAGAGGCTTCACCCACTGAGCCACCCAGGCATCCCCCTAGCCACAAGCTTTAATAAAAACCTCCATCCATCCAGAAAGAGGCAGTCTCCTTTAAAAAAAAAAAAAAATCTGCAAAAAGGTCAACAAATGTCAATAAACACTGTAAGAAAAAAACTTCACCTACAAAAAATGAGCTATTGGCACAGGACAATGTATTGTGCATGTAGATAGCTATGAAAGATGACACTTCCTGAAACAAAGGATTAATGGGTTAGAGAGTTGGAGGCTAAATCAAAATGTGTAGATCTTGTGTTATCATTAAAACTCCTTTGGCAACAACAACAAAAAAGATAAATTGTGTCTGCATCGACCTTATCTGGTTTTGAAAGCAGAGTGGTTAAAAGGGGATTATAGGCAGTGTGTCTGAAAGCAGGGTGGAGGCCAAGATTTTAGAGACAAGGGTAGATTTAACTTTAAGCACTTCCCATAATTGCCAATAAACCAGTATATATAGAGTCTATTTAGAAAAGCTGCCTAAGTGCTGCCTTTGGAGAGACCTAGGCACACAGAAATAGGAGAGAGTTATATCTTCACTGTGTACTCTTTCGTGGGATCTGAATTTTGTCCCAAAGTTATGTGTTATCTAGTAAAAAAAAAAATTTTTTTTAAGATTTTTATTTATTTATTTGATAGAGAGAGACACAGCAAGAGAGGGAACATAAGCAAGGAGGAGTGGGAGAGGGAGAAGCAAAGTTCCTGATGAGAAGGGAGCCCTGTGTGGGGCTCGATCCTATGACCCTGGGATCAAGACCTGAGCCGAAGGCAGATGCTTAATGATTGAGCCCCCCAGGTGCCCCATCTACTAAAAACTGTTCATAAAACAGGTAGAAGAATTTGTTCCTACTCTTAATAAGTTTGTTGCTCCTTTTCTGTTGACGTATAGTCTCTGAGATTATCTCTACCTTAGAATTTTTCATAGTTCATTGTAATTTATTTAGAGGAAATGAGGAATTCTTGAGATTTATGTGTTTGGCAAAGAACATGTTAGCCTCAGAGTGGAGAACAGATTAAAGGGAAGCCAAAATGGATGCAGGCTGACCAGGTAAGAGATTATTGCATTTGCCTAACGAAGAACTGACAGCAGTTTGGAATGGGAGAGTGGTGGGAAAGACAGGGAGAAATGGAAGATTTGGGAGGTACTGAGATGGCTTCAATATTGGAATTGAGGGAGAAGAAAGCTGTCAAGGATGAATCCTAGTTTCCAGATCTGTGAGCATATTAGTTAGCTATTGCTGGGCAACAAATTATCCCCAAGCCCAAATTATCCCCATTTATTTTCTACAGATTCTGTGGGTTGGGAATTTCAGAATGGCTTAGCTAAATTGTTCTTCATCAGGGTTTCTCACCAGGTTTCAGTCAAGATATTGGCCGGGGCAGGAGTTATCTAACGGACTAACCGTAGCTGAAGGATGTGCTTCCAAGCTCACTTGCATTGGTGCTGGCAGAGCGCAACAATTTCTCAGCAAATGGCAACTTGGCTCCTGAGACTGTTGGGAGGAGGCCTCAGTTCCATGTGGTCCATGCAGTACTCTCCAAAGGACTGCCTGAGTCTTCTCATAACATGTCTGCTGTCATACAGGTATTCAGTGTTTACTGAACTAACATTAAAAAATAACCAAACATTTCAAGCAGGTAAAATTATAAATCTATGTACCCATTTTTTTCATTCATTGGTTCACTGAATCATTATAGTATGTCTATTATGTGCCATGCAATGTTCTAGGTGTTGAGCACAGCATTCACAGGGTCCTGGCCTCAATTACTGTACATTCTAATGAGAAGAGACATTAAAAACTCGGTAAACAGATGAAAAAGATAATTCAATCTAGTAATTCATACTCTAAAGAAAATATTAAACATAGTAATAGAATATGGTGAGAAAGAGGTGATAGCTTAGCTAAGGCAATTAGTAAAGGCCACTTTGAGGTGGTGACATTTGAACTTCAATGGCAAGAAGTGGCCACACAATGATGTGCAGAACATGACTGCAGAGGGAGCAGCAAGTGAAAAAAGCCAGAAGAATAGATAAGTTTGGTACATTTGTGAAATAGAAAGATGGCCAGTATGACCAGAACATAGCAAAGAGGAGAGTATTGCAGCATGAAACTGAAAAGTGAGACAAATATCAGATCTTCTAGGAATTTATAAACCATAGTAAAAGATTAAATATCATTTTAACTACTTGGGAAGTCACTGGAAGTTTTTAAGTATGGGCAATCAGGTGATCTGGTTTACCATATTTTAAAAAATTCCCTAGAGCTAAGGGGCATGTCTTCTAGGGCTGCCACAACAAAAATACAATAGGTTGAGTTGGCTTAAATAAGAGAAACTTATTTCCCCCCAGTTCTGGAGACTGGAATTCAGGATGGATGTGCTAGCAGGATTGGTTTCCTCTGAGGGCCATAAGAGAAAAATCTTTCCCAGGCTTCTCTCCTTGGCTTGCAGATAGCTTGCTGTCTCTTCAAATGATCTTTCCTCTATGCACACACCCCTGGTATCTCTCCCTCTACTTATAAGAACATAAGTTTATTGGATTAAGGCCTCACCTTAATAGCCTCATTTTAATTCAAAGACCCTATCTCCAAATATGATTACAGACTGGGGGTTGGGACTTCAACCTATGAATTTGAGAGGAACACAATTCTGTCCGTAATGGGGAGCAAGAATGGAAACAGACTGGTTGTGATACTATTGCGATGTTTTAGTTAAAGATGCTAGTGGCTTGGATTAGGGTTTTTAGCATAGGAAATAGTGAGGAGGTGTTGGATTGGGAAATTATTTTAGAAGTAGCATAAATGAGTTTGCTACCTCTAAGTAAGAGAAAGAAATTATCCAAAATTATTACCAGGTTTTTGGCCTAAGGAGCCAGGTTGCCATTTGCTGAGATAAAGAAGACTGAGGAAGGAACAAGTCTGCTGGGAAAACAAGAATCAAGAATTCTATTTCGAACATGTTACATCGCAATCTCTATTAGGCATTTGAATAGAGATGTTAAATAGAAAGCTATACAGGTGTGCCTGAAGCCCAGGAACTAAAGCTATATATTGATTCATTTGGGAATCATCAGTGTTTCAGATACTATACTGTTCCCCCCAATTTTTTTTAATTTTCAGATTCACTTTCAGCAGAGTACAAACTTCATCTCCTATCTAGAAGTTGAACTTACAGTAAGAGGGGATCCATTCACTCAAATGCATAAGGATGTCTGGGTGAAGAGGAATACAAAGGCATACTTCATCCTACAAATTCTCAACTGAATCCTACTTTCAGATCCCATCTTCTGAAGTACCTGGTACCTAGTTATTCTGAGACTCTTTGAAATTCCTCACAGTGAATCAAATTGCTTCTTATTAGTATTCCTCCCTGCAGCCTCTAGCTACTTTTAGCCATCATTGTTCCATACTTTCTTTTTAAGGTTTTATTTAAATTGTAGTTAGTTAACAGATAATGTAGTATTGGTTTCAGGAGTAGAATTTAGTGATTCATCACTTATATATAACACCCAGTGCTCATCACAAGTGCCCTCTATAACACTCTCCATAACATCACCCATTTAGCCCATCCCCTGCCCACCTCTCTCTGTCAACACTCTATTTGCTCTCCATGGTTAAGAGTCTCTTATGGTTTGCCTCCTTCTATTTTTTTCCTTTCCCCTGTGTTCATCTGTTTTGTTTCTTCAATTCCACATATGAGTAAAATCATATGGTATTTGTCTTTCTCTGGCTGATTTATTTTGCTTAGCATAATACATTTTAGTTCCATCCACACTGTTGCAAATGGCAAGATTTCATTCTTTTTGGTGGCTATCCATTGTAGATATAGAGAAAATCTTAAAGAGACTCCATGCCCAGCACATAGCCCAAAATGGTGCTCAATCTCACAACCCTGAGATCATGACCTGAGCCAAAATCAAGAGTTGGACACTTAACTGACTGAGCCACCCAGGCACCCCTATCCCACATCTTTTTTACCCATTCATCCGTCAATGGACATTTGGACTCTCTCCACAGCTTGCTGGGTTACTGTTGATAGTGCTGCTATAAACATCAGTGTGCATGTATCCCTTCGAATCTGTATTTTTGTATCCTTTGGTAAATACCTAGTAGTGCAACTGCTGGGTCCTAGGGTAGTTCTATTTTTAACTTTTTCAGGAACCTCCATGCTGTTTTCCAGAGTGGCCACACCAGTCTGCACTTCCACCAACAGTGTAAAAGTGTTCCCCTTTCTCCTCATCATCACCATCTGTTGTTTCTTTTGTTGTTACTTTTAGCCATTCTGATAGGTGTGAGGTGGTATCTCATCATAGTTTTGATTTGTATTTCCCTAATGATGAGTGATGTTAAGGATCTTTTCACTTATCTGTTAGCCATTTGGATGTCTTCTTTAGAAAAATGTCTTCATATGTTCTGCCCATTTCTTAACTGGATTATTTAGTTTCGGGGTGTTGAGAACGTATCAAAATAAGTTCTTTATAGATTTTGGGTACTAACCCTTTATCAGATATGTCATTTGTAAATATCTGCTCCCATCCCATACGTTGCCTTTTAGTTTTGTTGATTGTTTCCTTTGTTGTGCGGAAGCTTTTTATCTTGATGAGGTCCCAATAGTTCTTTCTGCTTTTGTTTCCCTCACCTCCAGAGACATATCTAGTAAGAAGTGTCTGTGGCCAAGGTCAAAAAGGTTGCTGCCTGTGTTCTCCCCTAGGATTTTGATGGATTCCTGTCTCACACTGAGGTCTTTCATCCATTTTGAATTTATTTTTGAGTGTGGTATAAGAAAGTGGTCCAGTTTCACTCTTCTGCATGTTGCTGTCCAGTTTTCCCAACACCATTTGTTGAAGAGACTATTTTCCATTGGATATTCTCTCCAGTGGATAGCTTTGTCGAAGATTAGTTGACCATAGAGTTGAGTGTACATTTCTGAGTTCTCTATTCTGTTCCAGTGATTTATGTATTTGTTTTTGTGCCAATACCATACTGTCTTAATGACTAAGGTTTTGTAATATAGCTTGAAGTCTGGAATTGTGATGCCTTCAGCTTTGCTTTTCTTTTTCAGTGCTACTTTGGTTATTCAGGGTCTTGTGGTTCTACACAAATTTTAGAATTGTTGTTTTAGCTCTGTGAAAATGCTGGTGACATTTTGATAGGGATTGCATTATATGTATAGATTGTTTTGGATAGTATAGACATTTTAACAATATTTGATCTTCCAATCCATGAACATGGAATATTTTCCCATTTGTTTTTGTACTCTTCAATTTGTTTCATAATTGTTCTATAATTCTCAGAGTATAAATCTTTTACCACCTTGGTTAGGTTTATTCCTAGGAATATATTGTGGTTTTTGAGCAATCATAAATGGGATTGATTCCTTGATTTCTCTTTCTGCTACTTCATTATTGGTGTATAGAAATACAACAGATTTCTCTACATTGACTTCATATCCTGCAACTTTGCTGAATTGATGTATCAGTTCCAGCAATTTTTTGGTGGAGTCTTTTGGGTTTTCTACATAGATTATCATGTCATCTGCGAGTAGTGAAAATTTGACCCCTTCCTTACCATTTTAGATGCTTTTTATTTGTTCATGTTGTCTGATTGTTGTATCTAAGACTTTCAGTACTATATTAAGTAACAATGGTGAGAGTGGACATCTCTGTCTTGTTCCTGACCTTACAGGAACAATTCCCAATTTTTTTCCATTGATGATGGTATGAGTTGTGGGTCGCTCATGTCTGGCCTTTACCATGCAGAGGTATGTTCTCTCTATCCTTAACTTGTTGTGGGTTTTTATCAAGGATGGATATTGTACTTTGTCGAATGCTTTTGTCAAATGCTTTTTCTGCACCTATTGAAAGGATCATATGGTTCTTACCCTTTCTTTTATTAATGTGGTATATCACATTGGTTGATTTGTGAATATTGAACCACCCCTGTGGCCCAGGAATAAATCCAACTTGATTGTGGTGAATAATTCTTTTAATAAGGATACTGTTGTATCCTTTTAATGTATTTATTGAGGTTTTTGTCTGGTTTTGGAATCAAGGTAATGCTGGCTTCACAAAAGGAGTTTGGAAGTTTTCTTTCCATTTCTATTTTTTGGAACAGTTTGGGAACAATAGGTACTAACTCTTCTTTAAATGTTTGGTAGATTTCTGCTGGGAAGCCATCTGGCCCTGGGCTTTTGTTTGTTGAGAGATTTTTGATTACTGATTCAGTTTCTTTGCTGGTTAGTTATGGGCCTATTAAAATTTCCTGTATCTTCCTCTTTCGGTTTGGTAGTTTTTATGTTTCTAAGAATTTATTTGTTTCTTCTAGATTTCCCGATTTGCTGGCATACAGTTTTTTATAATATTCTCTTATAATTCTTTGTATTTCTCTGGTGTTGGTTGTGACCTCTCCTCTTTCATTAATGAATTAACTTTCCTTAATTGCATCCTTTCTCTTTCTTTTTGATAAGTGTACCTAGGGGTTTATCAATTCTATTAATTCTTTCAAAGAACCAGCTCCTAGTTTCATTGATCTGTCCTACTGGTTTTTCATTATTGTTGTTTCTACATAATTCCTTTTTTTCTTTTCTTTTCTTTTTTTTTTTTTAAAGATTTCATTTATTAATTTGAGATAGAGAGAGTGAAAGAGAGAGAGTGAGCACAAGTGGGGGGCAGTAACAGAGGGAGAGGGAGAAGTAGGCTCTCCATTGAGCAGGAAACCAGATGTGGGGCTTGATCCCAGCACCCTGGGATCATAACATGAGCTAAAATCAAGAGTTGGACTTGACTGAGCCGCCCAGGCATCCCTCTCTTGGGAGGTTACTGAAGAGATAGAAATTGTTTATTCACTTTAATTTTAGCATATCTTTTCTATAAAATAAATCTAATATCCGATTTTTCCATTTCTTATGTTTTGTAGGAAGTGCAGAGAAAGCCTGGTAAAGCCAGTATTCAAAGTGTGACTTTAATTATTAACCACTCAGGGATAAATTTAAGGGGTGGGGAGCATATTCTTGCTTTGCAAACCATTTGCTTCAGTGGAAGATGGCTTTTACTGCCAGGCCATGTATCTGAAGCGCCATGCAAGCTCTGTGAGCACACTTGGCTGTGTGTAGAGCTCTCTTCTGCAGTAGGAGGGTTACTTGGTAATTCATGTTATGAAGCTGTTGGCAGCCCCTGGGCGTTTGGAAGTGAAGTGCATGAAGAGAGGAGGTGAGGAGGAGCTGTGATAGCATTGTTAAGGTGGGACAAGTCAGGGGTACCCAGATACAAGACAACATGACATGCATTGGAACAACCCAGCAAGGCCCTGAGTGGTAAAGAATAGGCCTCCGTAGTGGATTGGTTGCTTTTATATTGGGTGATGTCTGGGCACCTCTGCATCCCTGAGAACGATTTGGGGTGGATAGCAAGCATGGCAGTGACTTTCAGAGTTGATAGAGATGTTCTGCTGGGAGAGGCCCTGTGGAATTCTGACATGAAACCAGGAGACTGGCTATCCAGACAATATTTTCTTCTCTCATTTAAGTAGTGAGTATTCTGGGACGCCTGGGTGGCTCTGTCGGTGAAACTGTTGCCTTCGGCTTAGGTCATGATCCCAGGATCCTAGAATCGAGTCCCTCATCGGGCTCCTTGCTTGGCAGGGAGCCTGCTTCTCTCTCCGCCTCTGCCTATCACTCTGCCTGCTTGTGCCTGCACTCGCTCGCTCTCTCTCTCTGACAAATAAATAAATAAATAAATAAATAAATAAATAAAATCTTTAAGTAGTAAATATTCTGAGGACCATTTGTGGGGTTTTTTGACAATAAAATTTATTCTTGTTCCTGGATATTTCTAAGACAACACTGTGACAGGACTAGAAGGAAGGAATGAAGGGGATTGTGGGAAGGAGTGTTGGGCCGAAGTGAAAGTTTGAGAGCAAAGGGCTCATGTGGGTGAGTGTGGACATTAGTCTGCTAGATGGCAGCCAGCTACCTCCTCTTAGGCATGGCTTAATGCAGCCTTGTCCTTGCTGCCCTAGTCTTCTGTGTCCTCAGACTAGATCTGTGCATTCACTTTGGACATGGGAGGTTGAAGTTCAAGGCATCAAATGAGTGTTTTCCCCTTGCTCTCTGTATCTGACTTTAACATGGTTTGAAATGTGATGTCAAACCACAATACTGAAGTCCTGTCAAGAAGAATAGTCTGTAAATTGCCTGTATAGTTCTTAGTTTTTTATTCCTCAAAGTAGCATTCATAAATGGGTTTTTGTCTTGTTTAGCCACATTCACGTGTGAAAGTATATTCACTTGAGCCTAACTTCTTAGCATAAAATTCTGGAACCTTTTCAGTAAAGCAGAGTTCTGAAGCTGTGCCAGGGTTTCACAACCTTGGCATTATTGATACTTTGGGTGGGATAATTCTTTGTTGATGATGGGGGCTTCACTGTCCATGCAGGATGATTAGCAGTGTCCCTGACTCTGCCCAGTAGGTGCAGGTAGCGTCTTCCCACCCCCAGTGATGACACCACAAATGTAATTGCCAAGTATAATTTCCCCAAGGGGGCAACTCTCCTCCTACTCCTCTTCAGAACCACTGAGTGCAGGTTCCAGGATTCAGGGTGAAAAAGAAACAGTAGAGCAACTTCCTAATGGTTCTACTCTCTCTGTCACTTTGACACATTCAAGGCCTGGGTGTGGAACTTCATAGACTCTAGGCTGCACAGCTCCAGGGGCTGCCATTAACTTCAGACTTGATGTCAATGTCCTGCCCCTCCTCCACCAGTTTTGGTGCATTTTTATTTGAACTTATTAAAACTAGCATCATGTTCTAAGAAGTGCCTAATGGTATTTTTGATGGAAAAGATATTGCTTGCAATTCTGGCAACGGGTGGTAGGATAGCTCTCCGTGTGTACCAGGAAGGTGTGTAATTTCTTTACTTAAATTAAAAAATCACTTGATTTTCTATCCTTAGAGCTACTCCTTTTCTGTTTTCGTTCTTCCTTCCTTTTTGGATGTAATATACTGAAAGTTGTGGTAAGTTTTTCTTCTTTTAGCCAAGCATTTTAATTTTATTTTTTACTCAGTTTTAAAAATCAGCTAGTCCTGGAGCGCCTGGGTGGCTCAGTGGGTTAAAGCCTCTGCCTTCGGCTCAGGTCATGATCCCAGGGTCCTGGGATCGAGCCCCACATCGGGCTCTCTGCTCAGTAGGGAGCCTGCTTCCTCCTCTCTCTGACTGCCTCTCTGCCTACTTGTAATCTCTGTCTGTCAAATAAATAAATAAAATCTTAAAAAAAAAATCAGCTAGTCCTGTGTGTGGGTTTTTCATATTTTATAGTACTGACAGTGGACGCTCCTTTTGAGAGTCCATTTTGATGAGGAATATGAAAATGGAATGCCTATTAGAATCTGTAAATCTCTGATCTGTGTTTTCTGCAGTAGCTTTGGCTTGGTTTGACAAGTGTTCAGTGCAATTTAGTATTTTTGTGCATTTTTTTTAAAAAAATATTTTATTTATTTATTTATTTATTTGACAGGGAGAGAGAGAGCATGAGCCCACAAGCAGGGGGAGTGGCAGAGGGAGAAAGAGAAGCAGACTCCACACTGAGTAGGGAGCCCAATGTGTGGCTGGATCCCAGGACTCTGGGATCATGACCTGAGCCCAGGGCAAATGCTTAACCAACTGAGCCACTCAGGTGCCCCTTTTGTGGACCTTTTGAAATCTCATCAGCCACAGCTTGACAACCTGGCGTCCTGAAGCAGGCAGTGAACAGAATGGGTGTTTGATTCAGCCATCTGATACTCAAGAACATCTTAGTAGAAACCTTCAGGGAAAAAAAGTCTCTCAGTTGCATCTGTGTTGCACTGTTATATTCTTCAGGAAAAAACATTTAAGGAGGTACTTATTTAAATTATTTGATTTCAAGAGTCAGTTTCTTTACCTGAGAACACTTCTGCTGGAATAAGGAAATGGTGGTGTTGGTTTCTTGAAATAGAGGTTAGAAATTCAAGTCTTGAATTGTAGCTTGTCTAGGTGAAGAATGCTCCAAAAAATGTGGTGATGTTGTATTCCTGACAAACATTTTCTCTAAAAATATTTGAACCAAAAATGTCAGTCCCTTAGTGTAAAGATACAAGTAGAAGTGATTCTTTATTTTTTAAAATTTTAAGAAAGATTTTATTTATTCATTTGAGAGAAAGACTACAGAAGCTTGACGGGGGAGGGGAGAGAAGGAAGCAGACTCCCCAGCACAAGGCTCTATCCCAGGACCCTGGGATCAGGACCTGAGCTGAAGGCAAACATTTAACTGACAGAGCCACCCAAACACCCTGGAAGTGATTCTTGAAGTTGAAGGTATTTTCCCAAAGCCTGAGGTTTGAAAATGTAGAGTCAGCCCCTTCTATGCCATGTAGCACGTATTATTTGTCAGGAAACATTATAAAAGTATAGCTATTCATTAGAGAGGTAGTTTTCAGCACCCTTTTTACAAGACACAGAGAAAAACTGAATTGTGGGAGCCATTACTCAGAGTTGAAAAGGCTCCTGGTAGAGAGATGGGAAGACCAAGTCAGTGGTGCTGTGACTATTCCTGGGGCTGTCAGTGTCTGCAGAACCATGTAGTAGCATTATTTGGAGTCATAAGAAGGAGTCACTCCTTTTTCTTGTGGCCCATCTGGAAGGGACATGGAAGTTAAACTCATCAGAGCAAGTCAAGTCATGCAGAAACAGCTAGACCTTGGTTTTTTTCTCCCTCTTCTTTTTGTATTCTCCAAAGTGAAATTAAGTATTGTTTTGTTTGTTTGTTTGTTTAAAGATTTTATTTGTTTGAGAGAGAAAGTGAGCACAGAAGGACAGTGAGAGGGGGATGTGGACTCTCTGCTGAGAAGAGAGCCTATTGTGGGGCTTGATCCCAGGACCCGGACATCATGACCTGTCATGACCTGAGTCAAAGGGAGACACTTAACCAACTGAGCCATCCAGGTGCCCCCATTAAGTACTGTTTTAAGGGTGAATCTAAGGTTTGTTTGTTTGTTTAAGATTTTATTTATTGGGGCGCCTGGGTGGCTCAGTGGATTAAGCCCCTGCCTTCGGCTCAGGTCATGATCTCAGTGTCCTGGGATCGGGCTCTCTGCTCAGCAGGGAGCCTGCTTCCCCCTCTGTCTCTGCCTGCCTCTCTGCCTACTTGTGATCTCTCCCTCTGTCAAATAAAATAAATAAAAATCTTTATTAAAAAAAAAAGATTTTATTTATTAATTTGACAGAGAGAAGGAGAGAGCACAAGTAGGGGGAACAGTAAAGAGAGAGGGAAAAGCAGACTCCCTGCCAAACAGGAAGCCAAGGGTAAATCTAAAGTTTAGCCAACCCCAGTATATGCCTGTTTCCTTAAAATAAGGTCTCTCAGGGAAGGACTAGCCTTACCAACTCAAAGAACTTTGAGTTGTTTTTCAAATGCGAATGATATAAAAATTCTGTTTGCTCAAAATAAAAATATGAAAAAAGATATTTTGTACTACTTACATAACAGTTCTTAGTGGTTTGTGGCGACCAGGGACATAATTCTGAAACAGAAAATTATGATCATAGAATATTTAAGATATTTTCATTTTAAGCATACAAAAGCATTGAAACAAGATGAACAAAAGTGCTTCTTATGAGGTGTCCTTACAGGACCTCTTTTGGGGAGCAGGTAACTAGCTCATTATTAGGGTATTGTATACAAAGGGCTATTTATAATGAATGGAAATCATATGCTCTTAATAAAGACCAATGTTGCTTCTGAGGGTCATTAGCCTAACAGTCTGTGGAGCCATTTCTCATTGAACAGCTTGGTGGTTCAGTTCAGCCAGCCTGTGATGGGAGTGATCACCAGGATCAAAGTTAGCTGTGTTGTTAGTTTCTGATGGTATAGATAATTCATCTGATTTTCCGGTGTTATGCTTGGTGTATGTTTTGGCCTTCATTTCACTTTTTTAATTCCACTGAGATTTATCTAAAATAAACGTGTCTTCTTATTGTTTTTTATTTGAAAATAACCGTTAAAGCTGATGGTGGGATCAGTGTGGAAGGTGGCTGAAAACGGATCACAATTTTTTTTTTTTTCCCAGAGTTCAAAAGTAGTGACAGGTTTCCAGTTTGGAATTCTCACTATAGATGAAGAGACTATATTAAGCAGAATGCTAATACTGTAAGGAATTAGACAAGCAAGGAAGTTTTGGAGTGCCTTTCTTTTAAACTAACATTTTAGCAAGCGGTAAATCCCCCACATGGACGTGATTCTTGAATGTGTTCTCTTCAACTGCAGAGAAAAAGTTGGAGAGAAAATGGAATTCAATAGGCAAATTTTGGCTGAGAGATGCTTATTCTCCAACCCTTTGGGGGGAATTTGGTACCTGCACTGACGAGGCTCAGGTCATGAATACTGTAGTCTGTCCATAGATATGCTGGCCCTGAGGAAGGGACATTTTTCTCTTTTTTAAAAAAAAGATTGTATTTAGTTATTTGAGAGAGAGAGAGAGTATGAGCAGAGAGAGAGGGAGAAGCAGACTCCCCACAGAGCAGGGAGCCCAATGCAGGTCTCGATCCTGGGACTCCAGGATCATGACCTGAGCCAAGGCAGAAGCTTAACCAACTAAGCCACCCAGGCTTTCCTGTAATTTTATCTTGTATGTCACTTATTCATTCCTCTGCTTCTTCCATCCTTGTGGTCAGTTTTGGCTTCTTTTTCATCCAGTCAGTTTTGCATCTCTGTTATAGCATTTTTCCCCCCCTAAATGTTAGGTCTTTTATCTCTGTGGGAAGTGACTCCCTGGTGTCTTGTATGATTTTCTCAAACCCTGTGAATATCCTTACGATTGTTGTTTTAAATTCTGGTTCAGAATAATAAATAAATATTATTTATTACATGTATTATTGATTAGATCCCTCTTCATGTTCTTTCCTTTCGGGTGAATTGCTCCATCTTGGCATTTTGTCTAGGTCTCTGTCTTTTGTGTGTTAAAAAAGCCTGTTATGTTTCCAGATCCCAAGAGTAATGGCTATATTAAGAAGAGGTTATATACTGTCCAGGGCCTGGCACTTCAGGAAGTGTTTCTGGTCTGTGCTGTGTATACTGTGCTGCTTTGGCTCTCTTTCCCTCAGATCAGTCCTCTGCAAAGTTTCTCCTTGCCTGCAAGTGAGATGGTGAGTGTTTGGACCTTGTTCAGTGTGTGGTGAGGTTTTTTTGTTTGTTTTCTAAGATTTTATTTATTTATGGGGGGGGGGCAAGTGAGCACACCCTTGAGCAGGAAGAGTGGCAGAGTGACAAGCTGACTCCTGCTGAGCAGGGCACCCTGTAGAGTTCCCAATCCCAGGACCCTGAGATCATGACCTTAGCTGAAGTCAGGCACTTAACTGACTGAGCCACCCAGGTACCTCCTGCGTGGTGAGTTTTAACTAGGTGTGTTTTGGTTAGTTTGTTAAAAGAAGGTAGAGCCGGGCGCCTGGGTGGCTCAGTGGGTTTAGCCGCTGCCTTCGGCTCAGGTCATGGTCTCAGGGTCCTGGGATCGAGTCCCGCATCGGGCTCTCTGCTCAGCGGAGAGCCTGCTTCCCTCTCTCTCTCTGCCTGCCTCTCCCTCTACTTGTGATTTCTCTCTGTCAAATAAATAAATAAATAAAATCTTAAAAAAATAAATAAAAGAAGGTAGAGCCTATTTCCCCTAGAGCTTAAGCTCTGTAGCACCCAGTGGTCAGTAGGCTGGGTGTGTGTTGGGGGGCCGTGCATGATGTGCAGTTCTTCCAGGGGAGGAGCCCACTGCTGCTCTGACTCTCAGACACACTTGTCCTACCTAGTTCAGAAGCATCAGCAAAATACAGGATGGGGGCGCCTGGTGTATACTGCTCAAGTCTCGACTGCGGGGCGCTGTGCTGCTCACTGACTGATCTGTCCTGATCAATGTGGGAGGGTGGCAGGAAACGTGTCAGCCAGCTATCTTGTCCTTGGAGAGGGAAGTTCACTCTGCTGCTACGCAGGAAGACCTCACCCAAGAGCAAACAATCTTACCTCATTTGTCCCACGTATCCCTTAGATTCCTGTGTTCACCCTGTCTGTATCCCAGTCCTCTGCCCACTGGCAGCCCAATGCTACTGTGTGTTTTATCTCAGGTGCAATGGCTAGGTTTCAAAACTCCAGTTTTAGTGATCTGTCATGGCACAGACCCACACTGATCCTTTAGAGGAGGGTCTTGCCGTGCTGGGACTGGTATTGGTTTGTTCCAGAGGAGCAATCACACAAACATGCAGGTCTTGGGAATTTATGGTAAAGCACAGTGAAAAGCCTTTGCAGGCAGTTCTGTTGGTATGTTAACGAATGGCAGCCATTGTCTATTTTGTCCCCAGAAGGGCAGTGCTGCCTCTCCCAAATGTACTCCAAGAAGGGAAACTGTCTCTTCCAGTGTGACCCAGGGGATCCTCAGACCATGCTGTCCACTCCCAGGCCTCGGCTCTCTTTCTCTACAGGAGCACATCTACATCTGCCAGACTACACCCAGTAATGGCTCAGACTTCTAGAACTTTAGTCTTTGAGCTCCACTGCTTGTAAACATGCAATAATCAGCCCCTCTTGTTTCCCCCATCAGTGGTTTTGGAGAAGTGTTTTTCTTGTGCAATGTACTGCACTCTGTTTTTTCTCTTTCTTTCTCTCCTCTCTGCCTCATCAGAGCTCCCTCCCCTCCATAGCACTGGTGATTCTTTCTCTCCCCTAAATCACATCTCTGTATCTCCTACCTCCTCGATGTGGCCTCTTTTCTTCCTCTAGTTGTGCAGTTTGTTCTCTCAGTCCTCATATTGATTTCCCTGAGTGTTCAGAATAATGTGATACTGATCGAGCTGTGTTTGAGGCAAGCATAGGATCCTTCTATTACTCCATCATCTTAACTCCAACCCATACTTTCAATATTACAAAAATTTGCAGAAAACTCCTGTTTTTAGCCAAGATGGAAAGACTAGAATTGTATTTATCCTTCTGTCTAAAACAAGAAAACCAGGCAAAATACATAAAACAACAGTTTTCAGACACTAGATAACAGGGAGTGCAAGACTGTAATCCCTGAGGGAAGGGAAAACACAAGGTGAACCCTAAATTGAACTAGTTCATCAATTCATCAGCTTCCAGGCTGCAGCACAGGGGAACGTAGACAGAGTCTAGATCTTTGATTGAACTGAAGAGATAGATACAAGTGTTCAGGGAGGCCAAAGCCCTAGAATTTGCAGGACAGAGTAGTACATAAGATAGAACTCTCTAGAGATAGGTTGAGACCTGGAGGAGTCTTTGGCTGAGTTTTGGGTTGTGCATGCAGTAAAAGAGTATAACTGGGTCCAAGAAATGACCTATAGAGTATAATAGACAAAGTAATTCCTAGACCTTACACAGGATAGGGAATAAATAACTTACAATCCCATAAGCCATAGTGGGAAGATCTTATATTATACAGGGCAATCAGATAGCATTCTCAGAAAATTACTGCCTAATTATGGGATTAAAATCATCCAAAACTAAAGGCTGTTCATCTATCTTAGTAATCTTAAAATCTCAAAAGGATCTAATTTCAAGTACTTACCTATACAGTATTTAAAGAAATTCAACAAAATCCGGTCACCAACAATGTAAAATTCACAATATCTGTCATGTGATTAAAATTATGAACTAGGGGCGCCTGGGTGGCTCCGTGGGTTAAAGCCTCTGCCTTCCGCTCGGGTCATGGTTGCAGGGTTCTGGGATCGAGCCCCGCATCGGGCTCTCTGTTCGGCGGGGAGCCTGCTTCCTCCTCTCTCTCTCTCTCTCTCTCTGCCTGCCTCTCTGCCTACTTGTGATCTCTGTCTGTCAAATAAATAAATAAAATATTTAAAAAAATTATGAACTATGCTGGGTGTGCCTGGGTGGCTCGGTCATTAAGCCTTTGGCTTGGGTCATGGTCTCAGGGTCCTGGGATCAAGCCCTGCCTCAGGCTCCCTGATCAGGGGTAAGTCTGCTTCTCTCTCCCACTCCCCCTTCTAGTGCTCCCTCTCTCACTGTGTCTCTCTTTGTCAAATAAATAAATAAAATCTTTAAAAAATTATGAAATATGCAAAGAAACAAGAGAATATGATCCATAATCAGGAGAAAAATAGAGAAATCAATCAATAGAAACAAATCTAGAAATAATATGTTGAATCTGGGAAGAATAGTATTTAAAACAGACCTTTATCACAAAGATAAAGGAAAACACGGATATGATGAAAAGAGAAAGGAAAACTACATTAAAGGCCCAAATAGAACTTCTTAAAATGAAAATACACCTGAAATTTAAAAATGCACTGTGCAGGATTAAAAGCAGACCAGACATTGCAGAAGAAAATATCAGTGAATTTGAAGAGCCAGCAATAGAATCTATAATAGAAGAACAAAGAGAAAACAAAATGAATAGAGTATCAGTTACCTGTGGGATAATGTAAAATGGTCTACGTATGTGTAGATGGGATCTAGAAACAGGCAGGCAGCAAAGAAGTTTTAAAGAAATAATAGCCAAAATATTTTCCAAATTTAATGAAAACTTATCAGATCCTAGAAGCTCAAAGAACCACAAGCAGAATATATACAAAGAAAAACATTACAAGGCACATCATCATCAAATTGCTAAACACCAATGATAGAACATCTTAAAAGCAGCCAGAGAAGGTGCCTGGGTGATGCAATCAGTTAAGTGCCAGATTCTTAGTTCCAGCTTGGGTCATGATCTCAGGGTTGTGGGATTGAGCCTTGCATCAGGCTCTGTGCTCAGCACAGAGTGTGCTTAAGTTTCTCTCTCTCTTTGCCCCTCCCCCCCAAAATAAAAAATAAATAAGTCTTTAAAAAAACAACAGCCAGAGAAAAAACATCATTATATGGAAAGAAAGAATTAAAACATATTTCTCATCAGAAACTATGAAAGTGAGAAAAATATGAAGGGTATCTTTAAAGCACTGGGAAAAATTTGTCAATCCAGAACTACTTAGCCAGCAAAAACATGTTTCAAAACTGAAGTCAAAATAAAGACTTTTTCAGAAAAACAAAGGCTAAGAGAATTTATCACCAGCACAAAGAAGACATTTTTTATATAGCCCATGAGGCAAAGAAGAAAACAAAAGGGAAATTAGAAAATATTTTGAAATTAATGAAAATGAAAATGTATGCAATGATGTGGATGGAACTAGAGGGTTATGCTAGCTGAAATAAGTCAGTTAGAGAAAGACAACTGTCATATGATCTCGCTCATATGTGGAACTTAAGAAACAAAAGAAATGAACATAGGGGAAGGGAAAGAGAGATAGAGTAAGATAAAAACACAGAGGAAGGCAAACTATAAAAGACTCTTAATTATAGGACACTAACTGAGGGTTGCTGGAGGGGAGGTGAGGGTGAGGTAACTGGGTGATGAGCATTAAGGAGGTCACTTGATATAACGAGCACTGGGTATTATATGCAACTAATGAATCACTAAATTCTATCCCTGAAACTAACATACTCCACGTTAACTAAATTGAATTTAAATTAAAAAAATTTTTTAAATGAAAGTAAAACATGTAATACTTTGTAGATGCTATTGAAGCATTACTTAGGGGGAAATTTATGACATTAATGCTTTCACTACAAAACAATAAACATCTCAGATGAATTATTTAAGCTTCGACCTAAAGAATAGAAAAAGAGGGCAAATTAAACCCAAAGAAAGCAGAAGAAAAAAATAATAGTGGTACCTGGGTGGCTCAGTGGGTTAAGTCTTTGCCTTTGGCTCAGGTCATGGTCTCAGGGTCCAGGGATCAAGCCTGCATCATCCCTGCTAAGCAGGGAGCCTCATCTGGAACTTGAAGAGGTATTTGTGCATTTTTTTTTTTTTTTTAGATTGTATTTGTCTGTTTGACACACAGAGAAATCACAAGTAGGCAGAGAGGCAGGCAGAGAGAGAGGGGGAAGCAGGCTCCCTGCTGAGCAGAAAGCCTGATCCCAGGACGCTGAGATCATGACCTAAGATGAAGGCAGACGCTTAACCCACTGAGCCACCTAGGCACCCTGCATCACATGTTTATAGCAACATTATTCACAATGGTTAAAATGTGGAAGCAACCCAAGTGGTGATTAATGAATGGATAAATAAAATGTGGTATGAACAAAACAAACAAACAAAAAGTTGTTATCTCCCAAAGCTCTTGCACATTCCTGTTTTCCCTAACCCTGGACAGGATCTCCCTTACATTTTTATTGCCCATATACAATGCCTTCACAAAGTAACACTCAATGTTTATTAAATAATATTCTAACTGAGAAATCCAGAGGATATTTCCAACCACATCCTCCTTCTTGGAGGACTTAAGGGTTCAGTCTCAGCTTCAAAGAGAGTAGTTGTACAGTTCATTTATTTATCTTAAAAAGGAGTTAATAAAACTTCAATGCAGAAGAATTCTAGATTTTATTATTATTATTTTTTTATTTGACAGAGAGAGAGAGAGAGAGATCACAAGTAGGCAGAGGGGCAGGCAGAGAGAGAGAGAGAGGAGGAAGCAGGCTCCCCACTGAGCAGAAAGCCCTATATGGGGCTCGATCCCAGGACCCTGGGATCACGACCTGAGCCGAAGACAGAGGCTCTAACCCACTGAGCCACCCAGGTGCCCCAAGAATTCTAAAGTGCCTTCCAACTCTACGTTCTGTGGGTCCACATTTGCACTGTAGATTGCTTGAACTTTTATCATGTTGTAGTCTCTGGCAGATGTCAGTTTAACATTGAGGGGATTCACTGCTCATTTTTAAGATCTCTGTGAAAGTCACTGCAACTAGCCTTCTATACAAATATTTTTGTTATTTACATTAAGGATTTGTTATTTACATTAAGAATTGTATATTTTATTTTTATACAAATATTTTTATATTTACATACAAGTATTTTTGTTATTTACATCTAGATTTGCTAGAATTTTCAGGGAACATTTTTGTTTTGGAACTATTTTCCTTAGACTATACCACTCTCCTCTCCTGAGCCATTCCAAAGTGATTCTGTTGATTCCTTATATTAACATCTATTTTCTACTATTACTTTTTTTTTTTTTAAAGATTTTATTTATTTATTTGTCAGAGAGAGAGCGAGCGAGAGCGAGCACAGGCAGACAAAGTGGAAGGCAAAGTCAGAGGGAGAAGCAGGTTCCCTGCGGAGCAAGGAGCCTGATGTGGGACTCGATCCCAGGACGCTGGGATCATGACCTGAGCCAAAGGCAGCTGCTTAACCAACTGAGCCACCCAGGCGTCCCTCTACTATTACTTTTTCAGAACATGGCAAAAAAGACTTTGGCTTCTGATTTCTTATTCAGAGTCTAGCTAACCAGAAATAAAGAAAATAAATAAAAATGGGGTGCCTGGGTGGCTCAGTGGTTGGGCATCTGCCCTTGGCTTGAGTCATGGACCCAGGGTCCTGGGATTGAGCCCCACATAGGGCTTTCTGCTCAGCGGGAAGCCTGCTTCTTCCTTTCCCACTCCCCCTGCTTGTGTTCCCTCTCTCTCTGTCAAATAAATAAATAAATCTTAAAAAAAAGAAAATGGACAGTAAAATCTGAAATTATTATCCTTCTTGAAGAAAACATATGAAAAAATCTTTGCTCTTGAGGCAAAGATTTCCTTTTTTTTTTTTTTTTAAAGATTTTATTTATTTATCAGAGAGAGAGAGGGGAGAGAGCGAGCACAGGCAGACAGAATGGTAGGCAGAGGCAGAGGGAGAAGCAGGCTCCCTGCTGAGCAAGGAGCCCGATGTGGGACTCGATCCCAGGATGGGATCATGACCTGAGCCGAAGGCAGCTGCTCAACCAACTGAGCCACCCAGGCGTCCCGAGGCAAAGATTTCTTATGTATGATATCAAAGGCTTGATTCACAAAATAACAAAGTGATAGACTGGATTTCATCAGAGTTAAAAACTTTTCTTCAAAAGGCATTAGTAGGGATGCCTGGGTGGCTCAGTGGGTTGAGCCTCTGCCTTCAGCTCAGGTCATGATCTCAGGGCCCCGGGATCGAGCCCTGCATCAGGCTCTCTGCTCAGAAGGGAGCCTGCTTCTCTCTCTCTCTCTCTCTGCCTACTTGTGATCTCCATCAAATAAATAAATAAATAAAATCTTTTTTTAAAAAAGGGCATTAGTAGGGTAATAAAGAAACAAACTCTCTTAATTTTAGGAAACAAACTGAGGATTGCTAGAGGGTAGGGAGTAAGGAGATGGGGTGACTGGGTGATGGACATTGTAGGGGTATGTGTTGTGGTGAGCTCTGGGTGTTGGGTAAGACTGGTGAATCACAGAACTATACCCCTGAAACAAATAATACATAATATATTAATATATAATGTTAATTTAAAAAATTGAAAAAAGAAATAAACTGAGAAAGGGAAAAATACTTGTAGAAAACATGTATGATAAGGACTTTTATCAGAATGTGTAATTCTCAAAAGTCAATAGTAAGAAAGTAAAAAATAATTTTTTTTAATGGGCAAAGATATTTCACCAAAGAAGACACAAATAGGTAAAATAAGCACATAAAAAGATGCTCAACACAACATCCTTAGACATTTGGGAAATCTATAAATAAAAATAACAATGAGATACCTCTGTACACCCATAGAATGGCTAATTGTTGTATACTTAGAAATATAAATTTGATCTTTGCCCCTGGTTCCTGACACAGAGCTCCTAAAACTCTTGTAATCTGCCGAGTGATAGGGATGCTAGGAACATCTTTTGCTCTAATATTTGGTCTTTGGTCTTGGTTTCTCACATAGGGCTCCTACCTCCCCTGTAATATTCTGAGCGACAGGAACACCTTTTGTTTTAATATGGCACCTCTTGGGACACCTGAGTGGCTCTGTCGGTTAAGCATCTGCCTGTGGCTCAGGTTATGATCCCAGAGATCAAGCCCTGGCATCAGGCTCCTTGCTCAGCAGGAAACCCGCTTCTCCCTCTCCCACTCTCCTTACTTGTATTCCCTCTCTCACTATGTCTCTCTCTCTCTCTCGTTTTCTGTCAAATAAATAAATATATTCTTTAAGAAAAAAAAAAAAAGGCACCTCTCTGTGGTCTCCTGGATAGCTTCAGGATGGGGGCTGGTCATCAGGAAGACCAGGCCATGATTAAAAGCTTAGAAATTTTAGGGGCACCTGGAAGGCTGCCTTCAGCTCAGGTCGTGATCCCAGGACCTGGGATCAAGCTCAGTATCAAGGTCCATGCTCAGTGGGGAGTCTGCCCCCCTCAACTTGTGTACTCTCTCTGCCAAATGAATACACTTAAATATTTAGGGGCCTCTGGGTGGTTCAGTTGGTTAAGTGTATGCCTTTGGCTCAGGTCATGATCTCAGGGGCCTGGGATCAAGCCCTGCATGGTGCTCCCTGCTCAGTTGAGAGTCTGCTTCTTCCTCTTCCTCTGCCCCTCCCTCTCTCTCATGCTCTCTCTCTCTCTCTTTTTCTCTCTCTCTCAAATATATAAATAAAATCTTAAAAAATTAAAAAGAAAGGAAGCTTGGAACTATTAGCCCAACTCCTGGTCCTCTGGGGGCTGGAGATTGCCTACATGATGCAGACTATAAAAATCTCTAAACTATGGGATTCAGAGTTTCCAGGTTGGTGAATATATCCCTGTGCTAGGACGGTGGCACACCCCAACCCCAACAGACAGAAGCTCCTGTGCTTGGGATCTTTCTAGACCTATGCTTCTTTTCATCTGATTGTTCATTTGTATTCTCTATGATAAACATGAGTTTAAAAAAAAAAACCCCTGACCATCCGTAGAGACTGCATGAACCTCCAAGCTATTAATTATATTCAGAAAGTCTCTTTTTAATCATCTAAATGAATGTTTCCAAATTCTGCATGCTAACAACTCAGATTCAGAAATTTCCAATGAAATACACAGCCAGTCTTAGAAATCAGGACTAAATTATAAGCTGTCATGCCTGTGTGTGGGTGACTGGGTTTACCAATCATAAAAAATAATCTCTATTACCAAAATGTTACGTTTCATTTTAGGAAAATGACAACCACATGATGGCACTATAACCTACAAAATAAGAGGTGGTCAATTTATGAAGCATAAGAACTTGGTAAATTCTAGTTAAAATACTTGTTATTGATGAAGCATGCTTACAAATAAGGCATTTTATACACAGATAATATGGATATCATTTACCTCATGTTTTACAGAGACATACTGGCTAATCCTTCACTTCAGGTACATTTTTCACATGACTCAATAATAGCATCTTAGTTTTCGTCTTACTAGAAAACAGTTATTAAACATTTCTAGCACATAGCACTGAACTAGATAAGTCAAACAAAAGCAAACAAACAGATATTTAGAAGTCTGGTGTGAGCATTCACCTGTTTTGGAAGCTATTTAATGCATTCTCCATAACGTCATGTCCTCTTAAATGTTATTGTAAGGGATAATTGAGAAGAGGGAAACAGTGCCATCACAAAGTTAAATGTTGGTAGGGAGGGGCGCCTGGGTGGCTCAGTGGGTTAAACCTCTGACTTCAGCCCAGGTCATGATCCCAGGGTCCTGGGATGGAGCCCCGCATCGGGCTCTCTGCTCAGTGCTCAGCAGGGAGCCTACTTACCAACAACCCCCCCTGCCTGCTTCTCTGCCTACTTGTGATCTCTGTCGGTCAAATGAATAAATAAAATCTTAAAAAAAAAAAATGTTGGCAGAGAAATAGGCTTTATACACATTGACGGGGATGCCTGGGTGGCTCAGTGGGTTAAAGCCTCTGCCTTCGGCTCAGGTCTTGATTCCAGGGTTCTAGGATCGAGCCCTGCATCAGGCTCTTCACTCAGGGAGGAGCCACTTCTCCTCTTTCTCTCTGCCTGCCTCTGTGTCTACTTGTGATCTCTGCCTGTCAAATAAATAAATAATCTCTTAAAAAAATACATGTTGACATTATTACTTAATTACAATTATGGTAAATACAAAAGAGATGCCTAAATAAAATGAAAACATAAATGGTTAAAAGGTCTTAATCCAGTCTCCAAATAAAAGGAAGCTTCAGTGAAGAAGGGTTAGTGAATGAGTCAAGCTCTGAAGGATGGATTGAAATTAAACAGGTGAAAGAAGGGGAAAAGCATTATAATCACAGGGAACAGCATGTGCAAAAGTCCTGAAATAGCATAGTTCCGTAATTGAGAACATAAAAAAATCCATCCCATGTTGATTGATCTATACAAGTCAAGATTTAGTTCAGAATGTTTTATTATCAATTCATAGGTGAACTACATTTTAAATTTGATAAAAAATTAATGTTTAGAAGGAAAAATATTTTCCATGACAAAAATAGTATAAATAATTGTACCATGAAGCCTATATAAGCTATACTGTAATTACAATGGACTGTTCTCCTTGAATGATGCATGTCCTCCGTGAATAATTCTCAGTGCCTTTGCATTATAAATAATTAACAAATAGAAGAAAGATAAAGTAGTAATTTAAGAGTTAATTAAAAAGAAGTAACTTAAAACCTATTTTGTATGCTGCAAATTAAAAAAGAAACTTCAGGTGATCAAATGAGGACTTCTGGAAATTCTAAATAGAACTATGCATATTAAAGAGTTTTTTTAGAGATCAAGAGCATTGGCTCTTTTTTAGCCTAACTTTATTTTAAAACTTGAAACTTTTTTTTCCCTTGGTACAGTTTGTGTTATTTACTCTACTCTTTTGCCCAAGAAGCATGATTAGACGTGTGTTATGGCTTCCTATATTAAATAGAATCAGAGAAAGAAAGAAGACGGGTTTATTCACCCTCCTTTAGCAACTAAGCAGGAGTTCAAAAGAGGAAAGGAGAAACTAAGGGTGAGCACAGGGGTGTGTCACAGGTGTGGCTGTTTAAGAAGGCACAGAATCCCAATTACAGAGAGAGAGCACTGCAGCCTATAGGGGACCTGAGTGTGAAATATGAGCTCTCAAAGGCACAAGAAAGGGAGTGTGGTAGGTATTTGAAAAACCTCTCCGGGGCGCCTGGGTGGCTCAGTGGGTTAAAGCCTCTGCCTTCGGCTCAGGTCATGATCTCAGGGTCCTGGAGTCTCAGGGTCCTGGCTCTCTGTTCAGCAGGGAGCCTGCTTCTCTTCCTCTCTCTCTGCTTGCCTGTCTACTTGTGATCTCTGTCGAATGAATAAACAAAATCTTAAAAAAAAAAAAAAAATCTCTCCAATGAAGAAAGTAATAGAAGAAAAGGAAGGTATAACAGAAGCCCTTTCCCCTGTTTATAGGTGGTGAGATCAGTCAGGGATATTTAATAGCATCCTGTGGCTTGACTCAACTTGGGTTTGTAGAGAAGTAATCAGGTGCTTTAAAGGGAAAATGAGGGAATAAGGAGGGGGGTGAATGGAGCTTCGCAAAGTCAGAGAAGTGATCAGTTACAAAAAGGGACAAGGCAGCGTGGATCATTTGGATTTGTTAACTGGTGTCCTCCTACAGAGATTAGGAAACAGGGGCCAATGTGGGGCTCGATCCCAGGATCCTGGGATCATGACCTGAGCTGAAGGCAGCCACTTAACTGACTGAGCCACCCAGGCACCCCTACTAGATGATTTCTAAATATTTCTACCACTTCTTCTACTATATTATAAATGTGATATAAATTGACTATATAAATAAGGATAGCTAATAGTTCTGAGCATTGTACTATATTAAGCCTTAAATTATTTATTAATTCTTCACAAACACATTATGGAGCCAAAAAGAAAAGGAGGCTGAGAGAGGGGTTAAGGACATAGAAGAACAATTGTGACACAGAGGTCTTTTCCAATGTGTTGGTGGTGATAATCTCTTTTTTTTAAAAATGCTTGGCCTCTCCCTTGTTCTAGTTCTTAAAGACTTGAATGGTATATAAATATATACATATATGTATGTGTATGTATACACACACACACACACACACACATATATACCCATTCTTCTACCATTTTACTTTTCCTCTCTTATTTTCTCCTTCTCTCCCCTCTAAACTTTTTGCTAATAATCTGATTTAGGATTCCAGAACATCAACTCTAAGTTATACCCCTGAAAACTCCTCTCCTGTGTTGGCCTAGTCTCTTTTTCCTTCTTTTTGGTCTGATCTGTTGCCCATTTCAGCATCTGAATCAACTCAACCTAATGCTTTTTATCCAGCTCTTGCTAGCTCTTGATACCTGTTTTTAGTTTGGCTTACCTTGAGTTCTCCTTATTCTGACAACCATCTATCTGAGTCTTGATAGCTGCCATTTCAGTGTAATGGAAATTAGTCTTTAGAATCTTGTCCTGACCAAACAGTTGTTGAAATGAGCTCTCTTGGTCATGGGAGATGTTGTCATATTTCAATCCAGTAACTTTCTAATCTTCTCTTAACATGGTGCTCAATTCTTTTAAAGTGTCTTAAATAATAGTCATTGGATTTAATTCTGGGGCTAGTTTCAAATTTCTTTTTTAATAATTAATAAAGTAATTAGAAAGCAGGTCATATGCTCTATGAATTATCATTCATATATTTGCCATGCTGGTATTCCTCTAGCATCTCATTTACATAGTTAAAAGTACAAAAATAAAAGAAACACTAATTACCATCATTCTTATATCAAAAATATTTGGAGAACAGAATGAAGTTGCTACATGAATTCTAAAAAATCCTGCAATTTCCAAGGCTGAACAGTGGTCAACTTTAGCCAAGCTTCTTAGTTTTCCAGGACTTATGGTTCTGACAATAGCTACAATGTGATCGTATGTGGAAAAAAGTAAATCTTGGCAGGCAACTGAATCTGTTGTCAATAAAAACATGTAGGAAACATTGGAAAGTACGTTTTCATTATATTTTTATGATTTAAAAAATTACAATAGTTTAAAGACTGCAAACAATCTCCCAGTTTTAAAGAATTCAGTGGTGTGAGGTTGTATAAATAAATACTTTAGATATTCTGGTGAGTTCAGAGCCATTAGATTTGGATGTTTAAGTTTATAAAGCTCAAAAAACAAAGAACACATACCCATATGAAAGGATATTTTCCATGTTGGAACCTAGGACTGTTAACTTTCTGGTAGAATGAAAGATTTCTTCCCAAAGAGCAAATTGGAGACATCATAAATCAAGTATATATTATGTTGACTTGTTTTACTTTTCTCAGATATTTAAACTAAGCACAATATATTTGTTTGTTTTAAATCCTGAAGCTTGAATAGAAAGGGCCTGTGTAAACTACTTTCAAATGAATCCATTTTCTCTCTCACCTGTGGTAAATTGGTAAATAAAGTAGGTTGGTAGTCATTTAAACAATGCAAAATTCTGAAAACTTGTGGTATAATAGAAGTGGTATAGAATTAAGAGTCACAAAGCCTGGGGGCACCTGGGTGGCTCAGTGGGTTGAACATCTGCCTTAGGCTCAGGTCATGGTCTCAGGGTCCTGGGATCAAGCCCCGCTTTGGGCTTTCTGCTCAGCAGGGAGCCTGCTTCCCCAGCCCCCCAATAGCCGTGCCTGCCTCTCTGCCTACCTGTGATCTCTCTCTCTTTGTCAAATAACTAAATAAAATCTTAAAAAAAAAAAAAAGTCACAAAGCCTGGATCCTAGTCCTGCTATTACTACTCATTAGCCAAAGTAAACATTATAATTACTCAGCCTCTACTTTCTTTTCTTTTTTCAAAAAAATTTTATCTTTTTGAGAGAGAGCATGTGTAGGGGAGAGAGAGGCAAAGGGAGAGGGGGAGAGAGAATCCTTAAGCAGCCTTCCCGCTAAGCACAAAGCCTGAATGTGGGGCTTCATCCTAAAACCCTGAGATCATGACCTGAGTGGAAATCAAAAGAGTCACACTTGACCGACTGGGCCACCCAGACATCCCTCCACTTTCTAATTTATAAAATAAAGGAGTCAAATGATATTTTTAAGACTTTCTAGAGCTTAGAGCCCACAAAAGTCAATGAAGGAACTTGTACAAGTCATAAAGTATTAATTATAGCTAACATTTATTCAGTGCTTATTTCGGGCCAAGCACAAAATTCTACACACTTACACATGAATTTTCATAATAATCTATGAGGCAGGTAATAATTTCACCCCCATTTAACAGGTGAAGAAACTGAGGCATAGAGAGGTTTAGAAACTTGCCTAACATTTCCACAGCTAGTAAAGTAACAAAATTGGAATTTTAACTTAGAATTCTGGCTCTAGATCCTGACAACAATCACTAATTGCAGGCAAAGAGGAGATAGATTATTTCTAAAGAGGATGAGTAAAGGAGATAGTATCTTTTTTTGGGGGGGGGAGGCTGTATCTTTAACAGGCAGATAGAGAACTTGTGAGAAAATGGGAGTGAATAAAAGCAAAAAAGATTGGAAAATGTAAGGTAATTATCTGGAACAATAAGTAGTAAGGTTTGGCTGAAGTGCTGCCTAGTTATAATCTTGCAGCTTACTAGACTGATCTGGGGATCTTAAAAGAGGTAGATTTCCAGGCCCTTTCTTTGGGGATTCTGACTTAGTAAGTGGGCCTACCACCTGGGTACAACCATTTGACAAGCTCTTCACATGACTCTGATGTGCCACAAGGTATGAGGACCAGTGTGGTACAAAACACAAGGGACTAACATGGAATAGTGCTGTAAACTTAAGTTGGACCCACATAATGAAAGGCTTTATGCTAAACTTAGCCAATAAAATCTCACTGAAGTTTTTTGTTTAACTAATTTTTTTTTTGTTTTTAGAATATGTAATGCATACATGTAGTAGAAAATTCAAGAGGTCACCAAAGGGAATTCAATCTCCTTTCCACCTTTGACCCCTTAAGTCCCAGTCCCTCTAACCATTCAAGATTATTTTTATTAATATATTGTATTATTTGCCCCAGGGGTATAGGTCTCTGAATCATCAGGCTTACACATTTCACAGCACTCACCATATCATATACCCTCCCCAGTGTCCATAACCCAATCACCCTCTCCAATTATTCAAGATTTTTAAAAAGAAAAATCAAATCACAAGAGCGATGTATTGGAAAAATGAAACAGAAATACTTAGGTGAACTATATTGGAGGCAAACATGACCCCAGTCACTGGTAATAGTGGGAATGAGAAGGAAAGGACGGATGCAAATTGAGGTGTTAGCATATAGCCTAGAACATGGCAAATTATCACCTAAATGGATCCTCAATGATAAGAGTACAGAATGACCAAAATGACTCCAAGGTTTAGAGGCAGGATGACTGAGAACTGAAAAGTGTCAGTATTGTTGAAACCCCAAAAACCATGATTCAAGAATGGAGAGGAAAGATGATATGGGTAGTTCTGAATATGTTGAGTTTAAAATAATCATAGGCGGGACGCCTGGGTGGCTCAGTGGGTTAAAGCCTCTGCCTTCAGCTCAGGTCATGATCCCAGGGTCCTGGGATCGAGCCCCGCATCGGGTTCTCTGCTCTGTGGGGAGCCTGCTTCCTCCTCTCTCTGCCTGCCTCTCTGCTTACTTGTGGTCTCTCTGTCAAATAAATAAATAAAATCTTTAAAAAATAAATAAAATAAAATGATCATAGGCTATGCAAGTGGAAACTTCTATCAGGGGGTTGGAAATATGATTTGGGGCGAGGAAAGGAAGTTGGGATGTTGGGATATAACTTTAAGAATTTTCTTTTCAATAGAAATGAGAATAATGGGGCTCCTGGGTGGCTCAGTGGGTTGGGCCTCTGCCTTCGGCTCTGGTGATGGTCTCAGGATCCTGGGATCGAGCCCCACATCGGGCTCTCTGCTCAACAGGGAGTCTGCTTCCCCATCTTTCTCTGCCTGCCTCTCACCCTACTTGTGATTTCTCTGTCAAATAAATAAATAAAGCTTAAAAAAAAAAAAAGAAATGAGAATGATGAAATAACTAAGGAGGACAATGTAGAAGATGATTAAGAGCAGAAAATTCAGATCTACATTAGGGAAGCAAAGATGAGTGAAACCAGGGGAATCAAATGTCATGGAAACTCAGGGAGAAGACATTAAGAAGGTAGGATTAATTAGGAAAAAAGGTCAAGGAAGCTGAAGAATGAAAAAAAAAAAAAAAGTTTTGGATTCTGTAATCAGAAGTCTGTCTGGTTGGTGGGGGTGGTGGGGGGTTAGTGGGTGGAGAGGGCAAAAGTCAGATAGCCAGGAAATAAGAAATGAGTAGGTGGTGAGGAAATGAATATAGCAAGTGCCTTCTTTCTTGAGAAGTCTGATAATGAGAGATGGCAAGAGATGGTAAGGTAGGCATATGGGCAAACAATGTAATATGAATGTATACCCTAGAGCTGGCAAGTCTGTAGCCTTTCTAGTGGGAGCAGCAGTATCAACAGTTTTCAAGTAGAGACCAGATGTGAATACATTTGCAGGCAGAGGAGAAGGAGCCAAGAGGAAGAAAGAATAAAGGTACAAGACAGCAGATAATTGAGCTAGATCTGATATGGGAAAGAAATGACATCTATCTTATAAACTGGTTTTAGAAAGGAGAGGAGGAAGGTGTTCCTCCTGATGCATAAAGGGAGGGATGATTTAAGATATTTTGATGTGAAGGGAGAGTATATGGGTGTGACTGACAGCCTGTATTTTCTCAGAAAGTAGGTGTTCTAGATGTCCCTCCTCAACAGAGAACTATTGCTTAGGTGAGGAACCCAAATATCTGGACACTGGCCAAGTCCAATAGCTAGCTTTCCCATCCGTTTCAAGTTTTTATTTAAATTCTAGTTAGTTAACATATATGATAAAATTGGTTGCAGGTGTAGAATTTAGTGATTTAGCACTTACATATAACACCCAGAGCTCATCACTAGTGTTCTCCTTAATGCCCATCACCCATTTTGGCCAGCTTATTTATTAAGCACATATATTATGGTAGATACTTTAATCTCTTTTGCTAAGATTTTATTTATTTATTTGACAGACAGAGATCACAAGTAGGCAGAGAGGCTGGCAGAGAGAGAGGGGGAAGCAGGCTCTCAGCTGAGCAGAGAACCTGATGTAGGGCTCAATCCCAGGACCCTGGAATCATGACCTGAGCCGAAGGCAGAGGCTTAACCCTCTGAGCCACCCAGGCACCCCACTTTATTTAATCTTTATAACAATGCTAAGGAGTAGGTACTATTATTCTTCCCATTTAAAAAATTTATGCCTTCCTAACCCACTCTTCTTTATCCCATTTTAAAATTTTCTATCTTTATTATAGGTAATGAGAAAGTGAAAAATCACTTATTTGCATTTCTAATCAAATGTTTGAATTATTTGCAAGGGATACCCCTGAGAGGTAGGTGATTTGTCTTCAGAGCTCAAGTTAATTTTAGAGTCCTTTACTATGGGTAGGAAGCATGATGCCCACCTGCTCAGGGATATCTATATCCTAATCCCTGTATCCTGTGTACAAATCAGTTCACATGGCAAAGGGAAATAAGGATACAGATAGAATTAAGGTTGCTAATCAGCTGATTTTTTTTTTTAAAGATTTTATTTATTTATTTGACAGACAGAGATCACAAGTAGGCAGAGAGGCAGGCGGAGAGAGAGGAGGAAGCAGACTCCCTGCTGAGCAGAGAGCCCAATGCGGGGCTCGATCCCAGGACCCTGGGATCATGACCTGAGCCGAAGGCAGAGGCTTTAACCCACTGAGCCACCCAGGCGCCCCTAATCAGCTGATTTTGATATGGGAAGATTATCCTGGATTACCAGGGTGGGCCCAATGTAATCACAAGGTTTTAATAAGTAAAAGAGGGAAGTGAGAGACAGAATCATGGAGATGGCAGCAGGAGAAAGACTCAACCAGCTGTTGCTGGCTTTGAAGTTGGAGGAAAAGGGCTATCAAGCAAGGAATGTGGGTGGTCTCTAGAAGGAAATGGATGCTTCCCTGGAGCGGACAACCCCTTGATTTTAGCCCACTGAGACGTGTATTGGGCTTTTGGTCTATAGGACTGCCAGATAATAAATATGTGTTTTAAATAACTAAGTTTGTGGTAATTTGTCATAGCAGCAATAGGACACTGCACGTATCTTTCCTGTGGCTATGTCATGCCCTTTTCTCCTTAGACCCCAGGCACTACTCTTCCCCTACTTTCAAGAAGGAGTTGACATTTATATCTTAGCGTATGTTGATTTATCACTTACATCTTAAGTCCTTTAACTATCTATGTAAAGAACCCAACAAACAAGTAGGTGGAGAACAACGTTTTGGGGAAGGCGAATGATCACAATTTCCACTCAATTCTTGTAGCTGAAAATCTATTCATCCTGCACTGGTCAACCTTGACCACAGTGAATGATAAGATTTTGAGGGTTTGATAATCCTGTTTTATTCTCTTTCCTTCTAATGACCCCTTTTTTCCTGAGCTAAAATGAGATGTATTATCTACATATAATTATTCTGTGCCCACCTTGTCTAACCACATACACGAAAAGGACTTGGCCATTTAAAAAATTTATTTCTGTTAATGTGCTAATGTTCCTCATTAATATTTGCAAGCGGTGGAGATGAGCACCGTCTACTTTATTGCAAGAGGAACTTTTATGTCAAAGGGGGAAGTGAACTTACCAGATTTTTATTCTTTTATCTCTGCTAGTATGCATTACAGCTGGAAGTAGTTCAGGTTGGCCAAAATCAGGGACTGAAGAGAGTTCAGAATTTTCTCCAACACTACAGAGATTCTGTTGTTTCACAAAGCTTCCCTTCTCTATCTGCACTGTTGATGTGTTTCTATTCTTTCTCAGCAGTTTTTCAAGTGGTGTCCTTCACACTGGTCTCCCGCACGACACATTCCTGGCTACTATAAAGTTGGGTGGCAATCATTGTTTGAATTCCTTTTTCCTGAACCTAAAGAGACTTGTCTTTAGGCTACGAAGCCTCCCTCTCGGAGGGCTTACTCAGCCTTACAATTTAGTACGTTCTGAGTATGCATAAATGGGTTCCTAGAGTACAGCGGGTCAGAAACGTTCCTCTTACTGGAAAACCCTCAGTTTAGGGGATAAAAACGAAACTCTCCTCGTTTAGAGGCAGGGATTTCTGCGTGTCACCAAAAGCCTTCCTTTTCTCTGTCACATCTCCAAGTGGGAACTCGCTGTTTCTCCACGACCCTGACGCACAAAGTCACCGGGGAGGCGGCAGAAGGCTGGGGAACAAGGACAGCCAGTTGGACTTCCCTGAAGGCTCAAGTCCAGAGGGATACCCGGGACTTAGAAGCGTTTTTCTAAATAGCAGACGCTGCAGGAGCGCGGGAGTGGGTATGCTCCAGGGGTCCGCTCCACAGACCTGGGGGAGGGATCAGCAGGACGCGCCCTTGGCCGGAAGGACCCACAAAGCTCGGGACCTCAGCTTGGGTTGGGGATGGAGCCGCCCTAAGCGACCTCGAGATACAAACCCCAGCGACCGCCGTTAGCTTTGCAGCCAACTAGCCCTCGGACGCGCGCGCGGCGAAACAACTTCCGGTTTCCAGGCCTCCCCACAAGCCCAGCCCCGGACTTGGTCTTCCTCCCCGCGCAGCCCAGTTCCTCCTCCCGGCCCCGCCCACCTCCCTGGTCCGCCTCTTCGCGCTAAGGCCACGCTTTGGCCCTCCTCCCCACCACTTAGGCCCCGCCCTCTGGCCTCTCATTTTTCCCCCTCCTCCCCTCCCCCCGTTCCATTTAATTGTTGGATTGTCAGCGCTGCACTCCCGCTGGTGGCCGGCAGGGGGCAGAGTTCGAGTTTGGATTTTTTTCCGCCGGGCGTCCCCGGGGAGGCAGTCGCGGAGTGGGGGAGGGGAGGGCGGGGCGCGAGGACGCGGTTCGGTCGGCTGCTGCGCTACTTTTGGTCTCGGCTCGGCGGGCAGGCCGCGGCTGCCGCATCAGAGCTGACGTGGGGGCGACGTGGGGCCGCCGCCGGCGCCGGCGCCGGGTTGCTGGGCGGCGGCGCCGCTCCTGAGCGGCGGTCGGGCTCGCCGTCTCCACCTCCTCCCGTCCGTAATCAGTGACGAGGTCCGCTACGTAAATCCCATCGCGGCGGGTAAGTGGCGCGCCGGCCCGGGACCTAGAGACCTCGGAGCCGGCGACGCGGCGCAGGAGGCGGAGGCAGGAGGCGGAGCGGAGCCGGGTCGACGGGTCGGGGCCTCGGGGCCCCGGAGCGGGGGCGCTGGGGGCTCCGAGCCCGAGGGGGAGGGCGGGGAGAGCGGGAGCAGTGCGGCCTCCCGGTGGCGGCGGCCGCGCACTTGTCCCGCTCCGCCCGCGGGGTGCCTTCGGGTTAGTGCAGAGCTCTGCCGAGCGGGAAGCGGGCTGCTCTGCTCTCGCAGCCCTCCCTGACTCCTTTTGAACTTGGTACAAGTTGGGCAAGTCCTTGGGGAAAAGCCTCACTGCTCTGATGAGTGGGGTTCTCCCTCTTTGAGAAGAAAAGGAAACGAGAAGTAAGGACGTTGGTTTTCTCTACCACAGCCGACGATTAGTAGCACCTTTGTCTCAATTATGTGGACTTCGTTTAGATAGAAATCAGCGTTAACCCATTTCTTCTCCGAAACATGAGTCGGGGACACCGGTGTTGAGTCACTTAGTCCCCAGACACGACAGAGCTGATGAAATAGTGCGGAGACTTTTATGATAGCCGCGAAGAAGGAACAGAACCCTGACAGCTGATAGAAATTGCAGTTTCTCTTGTTCTTTACCTTTGATTTGTGCCTTTTTAGAAGGCACCTAGCAAGGTTCCCAGAACATGCTGGACAGGGAGTAGACACATTATTCAACATAGTTCTTTATCCTGCTGCACGCATACCAGGTCCCCCTAACTTGAAAATCGCTGAGACCTTCCGTGTACAGCGCTCAGGAAAGCAGCTGTCAGCTTACGATCAAATTTTCAGCAGTTTTGACTTACAGGATCAGCCTGAAGGACTGACTGAAACTTAGAGAGCCCCTTTTAACAGAACCTCTTAGCTCTGTAACTTCCTAAAATTTCTTCCTTTCAAACCTGATTTGGCGGGCTGATGAGACTGTAGCCACCTTCCCTTTAAATAAATAGAAACCTCGGTGCACGATAGAGGTCCGGTATGAAAACTAATAGATTACATTAATAATTCATGCTCTCTCTCTTTTTTTTTTTTTTCCCCCTTTGGGTACCATGTTTTTCTCCTAGTCTTGGTCCTATGTTGGGATAGTAAGCTGCTTTCCCTTTATATTTTTAAAATTTGAACTTTTTTCTTTTCTTTGAACTTTTTCCTCCCAAGGATGTTAAATTGCAAATAATGTTTTGGCTAATAAGAGCTAGGTACTAAAAAAATAATGTATAAACAACTGCTTACTGATCCGGATACAGCTTTTCGAAAGATATTTAAGTGGGTTTGATCCTGAATGAGTAGAACACTTAAAGCATTGTCATATTAAGTGTTGATAATTATAGAAACATTTTTGGTATAAATCTGTAAATAGATCACTGTAAGCAGATGCTTTCCCAGTGACTTGCTGGTCAACCTGGAGTCATTTTGGTGAGTGTGAAGTTGTAATTACGCTGATTTTTTGTGTACATATCTTGTAAGAATATATGAATAAATTTTTATTGAAATGTGTAAACACAGAGGAGCTCTTCAGTCTTTGTTTTTGCTTTGTCCTGGAAGGTTAATGAAATTTGCTTCTACAGATGAGTTCAAGAAACTCCAGATTCCATAGACCACTTTAGTTTGCTACTGAGGCAGGTTATTGCAGGATTAAAATGTAAAATCCTTTTTAGAATTCCGTGAATAGTAGGGAAGAGTTTCAGGTTATTAACACACATAAGAAATCCTGATTGAAACTTGACCAGTACGTACATATATTTATGATCTGTTTTCCCTAACTTGATATTCTCTGTAAGTTAATATTGGGCCAGAAAATTGAGCCAGGTTTATTGTTGACGTAGTAGTCCATTGGAAAGCACTCAAATGTCCCGTTCCATTTAGATAGACTTTTAAAAGTAAAACTGAACAATGTAAACACTTCGCAGCTGAACCACTGATATTTTGACATGTGGTCAACATTGGTCATTAGGAAAATAAGCCTGAAATGTCTTTGAATTCTGTTAAGTATTTCAACTTTATTGAACTAGTGGATTCTGTATATAAAAATCAACTTTGAGAAGAGTTATTGTACATTGAATGCAATTTTAATGTTATCAATGCAGATCATAAAAATAAAAATTTCAGGGGAAATGTTTTTTATCCATTACATACAGGTAGAAATAAACATTTTAAATCGTTTTGTTAATTTCCTTTCAAAGAATATTTCAGGTTTTTAAAATACCATGTACCATGAGAACTGTATAATTAAGAATACAGTGTAAGAGTAAATACTTTCACTCCTGGGTTTTCTTTTTCTGATGCTTTAGGATATCCAGTAGAGAATGGGGGGAATGAAGAGGAAAACTTAAGGATAACACTAGTGGGATTTTATCTTTATACTACTCATGAAGACAACTTGAGTCTTATTGATATAATTCCATTTACAGCAAAGTTTAGAAAGTACAATATCTATCTTGCACTTTTTTTTTTTTTTTTTTAATCTTGCACATCTTTTGATTGGCTTTCTCGGGAGTGTTAGAGGAAATTATTGCCAAGGGGTATATAAGACAGTTTTGAGGAAGAACATAGGCTAGAAAGTTATGTGGGAGTTTTGCTTAAAGCCTCTTAGAATAACTCTCTCACTGGTAAGGGAGGATACTTGCCTCATAGAAAACCTTACTAGCAACCCTTTTGTGAGGCTCTTTTGAAGTACCCAGTTGTCCCCAAGTGGGAAGCATCTTTGGTCGTGTTTTCTAAACAGTGATTCAGCTAGACCTGTCAAATGCCAAAGTAATGTGAAATCCTAATGGAGCTGTGTGATTCTGATAATTTGAGAATTTCCCAAAAACAGTTTTTTCGAAGTTATCTTCTTGAGTTTTTTTTAACACAGTGGACTTAAAATTTGACCGTCCTAACTCATGTCATTCAGTTTTGTTCATTTTCATTGATAGAGCAAAAATGATTTTTTTGCTTCAAAATGTTTTAAAGTGGAGTTTATATTCTAGCATTGATATTATAAAAGCCTCTAGCTCAGGTATTAGAGAAACCGAATCATGCATAAAGACCTATGATACTGTATATGGACAGTTGGGATGCTTTCACTCCTTTTAAAAATTGATGGAGGTGTTAAAATTAACCTTTTTAAGCATGTTTCTGGACTTAGAACTAAGAAGCAGCTTTGTTCATAAACAAAAGAGGACCAATCTAGGTAAGTATCATAACATTGAAATTCATTTCTCTGAACATTACTTAATTCAAGTGTCTTATCTACTCTTTTCCAGATTACTGGTTAATAGTCACTAGAGTTGTACTTTGTGTAGATAAGTACTTTAAAATGTACTTAAAGTGCAGTAGTGAAATACAATATTGAACAGGAGAACCCAGCAATGACTCTAGTCAAGCAAATAACTCACAGAAGATTTTAAATTTTGTTTCCTTCCATGAAGTGGTGGTGGTAAAGACGGTGGTATTTGGAGAGGTAGAGATAGGCCATGATTGTTTGAATTTTAGTTTTCATTTCCTCCTTACCAGCCAATTTTGTTGTTCATTGACTGTGAAATAGCCAAAAACAGGTGCCAGGTGGGGAATTAATTGAGAAAGGGATGCTGAAATAGTTAATCCTTTAGTGACTTTATAAAAACTTAAGATCTCTTAAGTAATAGGTATCTGCAGCAATTAAGTTGGGGTGGCCTTGAATCTGTATTAGAAAGCCACCTGATTTTCTCTATGATTCATGTTTAAAATTTTAAAGACATTACTTGCAAGTGTCTCAATTATTTATAAGTATTGCTCCTGGCTACTTCTGTTTTTACACAAAAGTGTAAATAAAGAATGTTATTTGAAAGTTATTCTAACCTTGTTTCACAATGATTACAAAACTTGAAAAGTGGTGTAATTTCCTGTCACTACTCTCCCACTTTGTTTCTCCTGTATTCATCTCCTTAATCTGAATGCATGTAGTAAGATAGGCTTATCCCTGCCAACTTGAGGTGTTTGGCTCTTTGTAATTACTTCTTTCTTCTACCCAGCCCTGCCTTCTCCCAAGTTTTTAATCCATGTGATTGAAATGAACCAGCTGTATATGCACTTCATGTTCTTCTTCCCTTATCTTTCAAACCTTACTCGCCATTGCTATTTAAATCATGATTAACCTATGAAGATCTCCTAGTTTCCGAAGGAACTAAAACCTTGCTTCATCCTGGAACCAGAGAAATAGATATACTTTTCTTTGGTCTCTCTCTCTCTTCCTGCTTCCATGAGAGGTGTATCCCCTTTTATTCCACATTTTTTCCTTTTTATATTGACTATTCTAATTGCAACGTGGGATTTTTTTTTGGTTGTGTTTTTTGGTTTTTGTTTTTTGTTTCTCCCCCTTCCTGCAAAAACTATCTCAATTAACATTTTTCAGATCTTGAAAGTAGAGCAAGAACTTAGTTGTTTTGCAAGTGTCTTTGTAAAGAACTCTACATATTTGTCATATTTCCCCAATTTTATAGGTCTTTCCAACTGTAATATCTAGCCCCAAAGCCAGAATTTTTTAAAAAGCAGCCTTTTATTGTCTTTCCAAAGCAGTCTACTTAGTTTTCACAGAAGCAGCTCTTTTTTTAGTCTTTTAAATCTATTTAATAATTTAACATGCTATTTAATAGAATTCCAAAATTACAACAGTAAGTATAGCTGGTATAATCAAGTTAGGTGATAAATATGGCTAACTCTTGCTAAGCATCCATCACAGCTGTTAGAAACAGAAGTGCTTGGGTATGCTAGAGAGTGACTCTGGCCTTAGGTGCAAGTTAGGTGATAAATATGGCTAACTCTTGCTAAGCATCCATCACAGCTGTTAGAAACAGAAGTGCTTGGGTATGCTAGAGAGTGACTCTGGCCTTAGGTGTGCTATAGGTTTTACAGAAGAAATGGAGAACATTGGTTCATACAGAGAGTTGGTTAGGGAGAAGGAAGTTGGCTAGGTAAGCTTTTATATTCTGGTAATGTTTCCCAAGAAGTTCGATCCTTTTTTTTTTTTTTTTTTAAAGATGTTATTTACTTATTTGTCAGAGAGAGAACAAGCAGGGGAGTGGCAGGGAGAGGGAGAAGCAGGCTCTTTGCTCATCATGACCTGAGCCAAAGGAAGACACTTAACCAACTGAGCCACCCAGGCACCCCTAATCAGTGTATTTTAAATACCTGTTATAGAGAGCTTTATATTAAGGGATACTTGATAGCAATGAAATTAATTGAATCTGTATGCCAGAGGGTAACTAGAGCAACACACAGATGAAGAATGAAGTGAATGCCAGATGTGATTTTGGCAATCAAACCTAATATATGATAGAAAATTTTTACCAGTAGGATAATGGCTTTTCTCCATATACAACACAGAAATTCACAACAGGCAAACGAATTTTGAACTCCTTTTTCTCTCTTAGTATAAGCTCTTATTTGCCTATAATAAACTAAGATATGCCTTTCTACTCTAAAAGGTTTCCTTAGCAGATAGGACTTAAAAATATATTTTTATAGAAAATTAGTAGTATCCAAGACCTTACATCAGTAACCTTTGTGATTTTAGGCATAAGGAGATCAGCTTAAAAATTCTAACCTCAGGCTGTGTTGTGAAATGATGAATTCAAGGGATATGTTTTAGGCTAATTAGAATATATCATCTCCGTATGAGAACACATTAGGACATTTGAGCTCTTAAGCATTCAGGTGTTTGTGTATGTGGAAGTGGAGGACCCTAAGTCAATCCTTGTCTACCAAAGAGTAGCATGTTCTAGAATAGTAAAATCAGATTTGAGATGAGATCAATAGTATAAAAAGCAGCCAAGTTTTTCAAAGTATGCACAGTTTATACTTTAGTAAAATTGGGTCTCCTGCTTTACAAATCCACACAAGGTAATTTTGAACCTGGAAAATTAATGGAAAGGATTGGTATATCTTAAAATTGAAGGCTTTTACAACAAACTTTATTAAGCCTCTACAAAGTACCTCATAACTTTGACTGTTTATTAAAGCAGGGGGTCTACTGGAGGATTTTGAATAAGGAAATAAATTAACGTGTTTGGATTTGCATTTTTGAATAGAGTGTTGTGGTCTAGTGGAGTAGATTAAGAGGCTTTGAGAGAGAGGTTTGAGTGAGGTGAAGTTATTACAGGGAGAGACAAATTGCTTTATGGAGAGGTAGTTATTGCTTTAATCATGTCAAATAATCAGTTTCAGAACTAAGGCAGTGTCAGAAATGAGGGAGAGAATGGAGCAGAGTGGAGAGATACGAGATAAAATTATTGAGGCTGAGTTTGGTAGTGGTCCTTGCTTATATTCCAAACACAGTTAGACATTTTATGTTTATTATTACATTTTATCCTCACAAAAAGATCTCCATTTGACAGGAAAGAATGCTTGGAAAATTTTATAATTATCTGAGGTCATATAGCCAATAAACCATAGAACTCAGAGCAGGGTGACACCGAGATCAGCTTCCAGTGCCAGTGTTTCTATACTACACACTATTGCTACCAATAAACCAGTCTGCCTCCTCAGAAATTGAGGACATGGGAAGTACGTAATGAAAGGAGAGGAGAACTCCCAGATGGGGTGGCTGAGTCAGTGTTGATGTCACTCACTGGGAGAAGAGTACAGCAAGAGGAGAGATGCAGAGTGAGGGCATTGAGATTAGATTGGAACATTTGGGGCTTGAGGGTCTGTGAGCAAACCAGTGGGCAGATGCATGTGGGCGGGAGCTCAGGAGAGAGTAGTCTAGACTGCAGAAGAGATCTGAGACTGAGAGAGGATCAAGTAGTCTAGGGAGCCTGTGTTGGGGGAGACTTTTGTGCCAGCCAGCCTGGGAATACCAGCCTTTAAAGAGCAGGCAGAGGGGCGCCTGGGTAGCTCAGTGGGTTGGGCTGCTGTCTTCGGCTCAGGTCATGATCTCGGGGTCCTGCGATCGGGTCCCGCATCGGGCTCTCTGCTCAGCGGGGAGCCTGCTTCCCTCTCTCTCTCTCTCTGCCTGCTTGTCCGTCTACTTGTGATTTCTCTCTGTCAAATAAATAAATAAAAACTTTAAAAAAAATAAAGAGCAGGCAGAGGGGGCACCTGGGTGGCTCAGTGGGTTAAGCCTCTGCCTTCAGCTAAGGTCATGATCTCAGGGTCCTGGGATCGAGCCCCACATTGAGCCCCACATCGGGCCCTCTGCTCGGCGGGGAGCCTGCTTCCTCCTTTCTCTGCCTGCCTCTCTGCCCTCCTTGTGATCTCTGTCAAATAAATTAAAAAAATAAAAAATAAAAATCTTTAAAGAGAAGGCGAAGAAGACTGAAGACAAAGGACTGGGTAATTTGGAAGAGAAGTGAACACGGTGTTCCAAAGAGCAGCAGAAAATTTGGAAATTGGGAAATGCTGTAGGGATATAAGGAAGATTGGACTAGAAAGCATTCTTTTAGATTTGGCAAGCAGGCAATCAGTTATGATGACTTCTTAGAGAGTAGTTGGGATGAAATCATGCTTTGATAAGCCTGAGTCAGAGTCAGTTTTGTCTGATGGTCATCATTCTGGCATGAGACTAGTCATTTTTCCCTTTTTGACATCTTGTGGCTGTGGTGGCTGGAAGCTGGTACTTTCTTCAATGCTGATTGCCTCTGGGAAGACCAAGTAGGTAGCTGTTCCTGCACTTCAGTGAATACCTTTTGCTGCTTTTTGAATTCTGCACCATAAGAATGTATTACTCATTCAAAAAATAAACCAAAAAAAGGTATTTCCAAGAGAAATATAGAAATTAGCAGTTAACTTCTCTTTATGTGGTGCCATGATCACTATTATTCAAATAATATAGTCAATGTTCTTTGTTTAAATATCTGTCTCTCTCATTAAATTGCAATCTCCTGCAGAGCGGGGACATTTTGTTATCTGTCTCGTCTATGCTGGTCCCTGCCCTCTAGGCTATGCAATGTTTATGGAAGATAAGATGTCCCAATGTAAAACACCAAAAGAATATAACAGAATAAGGTTTAATCCAAATGAATGGCACCATCCTTTTTGTTCATATAGTAGGTAGCCTGGTTCAAATGTCCTATCATCTCCTGTTATTCCCATGCTGGAGGATGGGGGGTACAGACAGTAGCTATAATCATTGTCCTAGTGTCCTTAGGCAAACCTGCTGGCTCAGTTTTAAAATGACTAGGATGGTATGACACCGTTTTAGAGGGGCCACTTAGGAGGGAACCCTGAAAGCAGTATGTCTGTGGCTAAGCACCAGCATTGCTGGCAGATACCATAGAAGACACTTAGGGCTGCACACATTTGTCCTTTCCACGTCTACAGTAAATTAAGGGCTTCAGTTTCTTTTTCTTTTTTCTTTGCCAATTTTACTTGATTCAGCTTGTCAAATAAGTACTTTTAAAAGATCTTAGTGAAAAATGGGGTTTAATTACTAGAGTGTCTAAAACAGCTTTTTAAGTGTACTATAGACTGTTGGTGGAGATTTTAAAGAAACTTAATATTTTGTTTGGAGTTAAAATTCTCTGACAAAAGCCAGTTTTGAATTTAAGGTAAATAAAAAATGGTTGATAAATTTGTTGTAGTGGAATGAAGTTTAAGAAAATGGTAAAAGAAATGATAAATTCACTCATTTATTAAGTGATTGTTATTTTTAAAATGGAGCTGATATTGTGAGCTATATGTAGTGTGTATTAAATGATTCAGACAGCACTGCTTTCTCTTCAGTAGGAAATAACCTGATAAATAGCACATGATTTACGTTTTTTTGAATTTTTTTCTTAGATGATAAGAAAATTGAAAAGAAATAATTTTGAAAAAAATACAGAGTTTCCAGCTTTCTAGTCTGTGTTTTTTGTTTGTTTGTTTGTTTGTTTGTTTAATTTTTTTTAAGATTTTATTTATTTATTTGACAGACAGAGATTACAAGTAGGCAGAGAGGCAGGCAGAGAGAGAGGACGAAACAGGCTCCCCGCTGAGCAGAGAGCCCGATGTGGGGCTCGATCCCAGGACTCCGAGATCATGACCTGAGCCAAAGGCAGAGGCTTTTTTTTTTTTTTTTTAAGATTTTATTTATTTATTTGACAGACAGAGATCACAAGTAGGCAGAGAGAGAGAGTGAGAGGGAAGCAGGCTCCCTGCTGAGCAGAGAACCCGATGCGGGACTCGATCCCAGGACCCTGAGATCATGACCTGAGCCGAAGGCAGCGGCTTAACCCACTGAGCCACCCAGGCGCCCCTCTAGTCTGTTTTTTCAGTTTTATAGAAATTAGGGTATTCTGGGGGGTATGCTTCTGATGCAGTTTTTATTTTATTTATTTATTTATTTATTTTGAAGTTTTTTTTTTTTTTTTTAAATGAAATTTATGATCTCCCAATTCAATTTTTTACTGCAGGATAAAGAAGAAAACAGAGAAGGAACAAAGCATTGATTACAGATGTCTTAATAATGAGCAAATGTGGCAGGAAAAAATATATTAAGACAAATCTAAGGTAGGTGGGTATATCTTCTGTTCTTTTGAAAGTTCTGCTCAGAGAGTTAAACTCTTAAGTGGAGATACATGGATAAGTGAATGATGTATATATATGTAAACATGTATCCATGAATGTATATAAATGTGTGTATGTATATATATATATGATACTAAGAAAATATGATATAATGTACCCTGTATGATATAATGTACCACCCAGAGTGGTCAGCCATTCAGCTGAAGTGTTCATTTTCTACCCTGTACTTGTGAGGCAATGGAGGGGAGAAGTGGGCATTTACATTTAGCTTGTGTTGCCTGCTGGTCTTTTCATTTAGAAAGGAGACCATACATAAGGATATGGACAGAGTTTTAGTTCTCTTCCTTCCTTGCCTTTAAGCTATGCTTGTTCCTAATATAAAACAGTACAATTTTATCAATTTTTTTACAAAAATCCAGATAGAACTTTTCAGGTTTTCTTGTGGCTACTTTCAGAGACATTCTGGTTTATCAGTTGGACCTAGCTTTAAAAAGAAAATAAATTTTCTATGACTTTTTTGATAAAACTATTTATAAATAATAGAAACAACTAATATTTTTTCCTTTTTTAGCTGGATTCTATTTTTAAAGTTTTACAAGGGCAAATATAGTTGCTTTGCAGTGTAGTTTGTCTTTGCAAATAGGATACAACTAAGATTTTAGAAGTTTGTTAGTTAAATGAACATTTTAATTATAATTAGGAAACAGCCTTTGTTTTTTGTTTAGATAGATTTGGTCTGTATTTCCTTTCCTATTTGTTTTCTCTTGCCTTTTAAGAACACTTTCCTAGGTACCAGTAGTAGCAATCCTTTAAAATGTTTTTCTGTTTTCTTCTAATTTTTTCTTCTAGTTCTGTATCTTGTTTGATCTTGACACACAGGATGCCTAAATAACTCTGGTCATTAGTTGTCTCAGTATTTCTATAATTGTGAATATAATTTTATGAATATACCTTTGTATTTATTTCTTGAAGGTATATAATAGATTGTCTACCTGTTGTGTTGTACTGCATAAACAGTATGGTACTGTTGTACAAGTGTTTGGAGGAGTTATTGCAGTATTATGTAGACATTCTATTAAAGTTCTAGAAAATAACAGAGTAAGCAAACAAATACAGTTCTACCCTTCTAAAAGTAGTTTAACTTAGTCTTTGAAAATTGTGCTAATGGATGGATCCTGTTATTTTAAAACATAGCTATCTCAACATTTATTAAACTGAATCCTAATATATTTAGAACATATTGGGATAATATTTATTTTTCTATCAAAGAAGATGGTTTGCTAAATATATATATATATATAAAGAAGATTTCAGAAGAAATATTTAACCTTCATAAGAAAAGAATATTGCTACTACTATTAATCATTTATAAGTTTAAATATGCCCATTTTAGCAGTCTATCTGTTTTTCAGAATTGTGGAACCAAGTATTTGCCAGTACTTTGCTTGCTGTTAGTTTATAGTACTTAATGGACTTTTTGTTTTTGTTTTTCTTTTATTGCTTCATCTTGTATGTATTTTTAAATATTTTATAACTTGTGATTACTGACTGGTCTTTCTAATAAGGGTTATTGTTTAAGATTAAAATATTGTTCAATTTATCAATAACTAACTTCAGTACAACTGGTTTAACATTTGATTTAGAAAGTGAGATTTGGGGGGAACATATTCTTGAATACATCTCTTCAATTTTAACTATAAGATATATAGTGAACAATGAAGGATTATAATGGATTTTACTCTTATACTTTATAAATGAATTCTGTCTGGTATAACTGAGGCTGATTTACAGGTGTTAGTGTTATATGTATATCATTTACCCTGAGTTCTGGGTAGTATATGTCCTGTTGAAATACTGTTTGAAAATGCCTACTATAGCGATTGACCCATGTTGAACATGTAATTCTTAGTTGAATCTTCTTCTCTGAGTCGTGCCCTAGGGCTGGTTTTTAGTGGATTTAGGAGGTTGTACTAGAGGTTGTACTAGAGAGCAGTTGGATATTGATCAGTAAAATAAACAGGCTTGAAAATGATAGGGTATATATTTTAAATAGATAGCACTGGCTTTACTTTTCTGTAGATGATTTTTACCTTCAAATGATTTTATTTTATTTGTTATTTTAATTTTTATTTTATTTTATTTTTTTTTTAAAGATTTTTTTTTTTTTTTTTTACAGAGATCACAAGTAGGCAGAGAGGTAGACAGAGAGAGAGGAGGAAGCAGGCTCCCCACTGAGCAGAGAGCCCGATGCAGGACTCCATCCCAGGACCCTGGGATCATAACCTGAGCCGAAGGCAGAGGCTTTAACCCACTGAGCCACCCAGGCGCCCTGATTTGTTATTTTAAAAAAATATTCTTCTTCTTCTTTTTTTTTTAAGTAATCTTTGCACCCAACATGGGGCTCACACTCAAGAGCTTGAGATCAAGAGCTTGTGTGCTTCACCGCCCCTCAAATAAATTGATTTTAGTATCAAACTTTTTTTTTTTTTTTTTTTAGTATCAAACTTTTACCAAGTGATATGTATTGGTCACTATACTAGGCATGCTAAAAGAATAGAAATTGTATAAAATTAGAATCCCTACATCCTAGTGTGGAAGATAAAGTATATCTGGATGAAGATTGTAACAATAGTTACAGCATACTCAAAAACGCATCTTTATTGTAAAATGCTGTCTAAATTGGAATACTTGGGACACTGGCTGTGGAAGGAACCCTGGAGTTCACAAGACCTCTTATTCACTGTCTGCTATCTATTATGTGCCTTTTAGAAAATCAATCTCTCTAAACCTTATTTTTTATCATTTTTAGTAACATCTGACAGTTGCATAGTCTTCCCGAATAGTTGATCAGTTGGTTTATTTAACAATTATAGTAGATTCTGTACTAGGCACTGGGAATACATTGAAATATAAGGTGTAATCTCTGTCCTGGAGTTGCTTATACTAGTGTTGGTACTTTGTGAATAAATGTATTATATGCTAGACAAGTGTTATAATGGAAGTATTGCATAAAATGCTTTGGGAACTCAGAACAGAATAACTAATTCTGTCCAAGGCTGTTAGAATAGGCTTTTGAAAGATGGTGTCCTTCAGCCAGGCCTTGAAAAACTGGTAGGAATTTGCCTGTTGGACAAAGAAGGGGTGAAGGGCAGTTCAGGAAGAGAGAAGAACAGATATTAAAGATTAGAACTAGGGAAATAGGATGTGTATTTGAAAGAAATGGCTATGAGGAGGCCAGAATGCAGAATGTGGGAAGAATGGAGTGACTGGAAATGAGGCCATAAAAGTAAAATGGGGTCACGTTGTGATAGAGATTGAATGGCAGTTTGGTTTGGTAATTGAGAATATGGACTTTGGAAAAAGACCTTAGTTCAAAACCTGGCTATGCCACTCTGAACAGATCAGATTGGTGGTAAGATTAAGTTCTTAACCTCTTATGTTTCTTTGTCATTATCTATTTTATTATCCCTAAAAGAAGAACTAACTATCCTGATCTTATAAAAATGTTAAGGATTAAAGCCAGTAGGCTTTTACCACATGGTAAGCACCAAAAAATGGTTGTTGTGGTTATTATTATTGTAAGAAGTTTGAATTTTATCCTATGGTCAATATAGGGCTACTGAAGAGTTTTAAGCAGAGAAATGTTTTAAGCAGATGTGTAAACTTGAGAAAGAGCTGTTAGTATGGATTGGAATAGGGAGATTGAGTAGTGGTAAAGAAGGGGACTAACTTGTTCTTTAGTAGGAAGGGTCTTTCCACTTGGTAATGAGGCTGTAGGGAATGAATGGGAGAGGGTGTTAGAGGTAACACCCAGGTTGTCACTTGATGGACGCCAGAGCTGCATTTCCTGAGGTTAAGAAACACATTTGTGGAGGAGGAAGAGATTAGTTTTGGACTCATTGAGTTTGAGGTACCTGTAGGATACCTATTTGGAGATAATAGATAGGCATTTGAATATATGGTTTTGGAATTCAAGAGAAACCTCTGGGCTAGAGATCTAGATTTGAGAGTGTAAGCCTGAAGCTGGTGAAATGATGACAGTACACAAAGGGAGATTTAAGAGTGAGGTGAGAAAACTAAACAGATCCCTGAAGACATGCAATATGAAGGTTGACATTGAGTAAGAGAAGGAATTAGCAAAGGAGCTTGTGGAGGAGTTGTCGGAGAATGGGATGAGAGCAGAAACTGCAATATGATGACATCAAAAAGGAAGATGCCAACAGTTTTGAATACTGCTGAGGGATTAAGCCAGATAGGACTTAAAATGAACTTACATTTAGTGACAGATGGGTTACCTTTACTAGAGAAGTTTAGTGAAGCAGAAGCCAGTTTAGGGTTGTCTAGGAATAGGTGGGAGTAAAGAAATGGATATAATGTTGGTAATTCTTTAATGTAGTTTAGCAGTGAAAGGAAGAAGAGAGGTTCAAGACAGTAGCTAGAAAAAGATTTCTGGTTCAGCAAGTGTGTGGTGTGTGTGTGTGTGTGTGTGTGTGTGTTTGAGATGGAGGAGACTTAAACCTGTTTAAATCTTGATAAGAGGAACCATTGGAAAGGGGTGAAGGTAATTGATAATAGTTCCCTTGAAGAGGGTCCAAAGCACAGATTAAAGAACTTAAGAGTTGGGAGGCAGGAGGCAAGGTAAAATGGTGAGTATAGGTGTAAATAGGTTTGCCGATTTTGTGGCAGGAAATTGAGGGAGTTCTCATCTAAGCAGGAGGCAAGTCTTCACACTGTGTGTAGGGTAGTTAGGTAAGCTTGGAGATTTGAGAAGAGGGAGGAAACTTTGAAAGAGTCATAGAGAATGGAAGAGTAAATTCACTAGGGAAGATTGCTGCCCGCTTGAGGAGAGAAACAGGGAGAGAATCTCAAGTAGACTCCCTGCTGAGGGTGGAGCCCAATGCAGGCTCAGTCTCACAACCCTGAAATCATGACCTGAGCCAAAATCAAGAGTCACGTGCTTAACTGACTGAGCCACTCAGGTGCTCCAGAGAGGAAATCTTTTAACTCAAGTGCCAAAGTCTTCAGTTTACATCCTGGATGTAAGTGGAAAATGATTGTCATGTGAGTGAATATAGGATGGTACACCTTTCTGCAAAGGCACAGAGGAGGAACAGCTGACAAATACTAGTGGGAATTCTAATTAGGTATGGGAAGACAAGCTGCTGTCTGTTAAGAGGCTGGGGTGAGGGGTGGGAGTTCCAGATAGCACATTGCAAGGGCTTGGAAGGAGAATAGGAGTTAGGAGTAAGCAACTGAATTACGGGGGGAAAGGAAGCACTAGTTATGAGAGGGATAGTGAAGTACAGGAGGAGCTTACATCTTTGACAGTGACTGGGGAGGTAGAAATGTGAGGTGTTAATGGATGTGATTGAGGCATGGGTCAGGGGGCATCACAGTTTGGTCATGGCTTACAGGAAGGCCAAGTGTTTACAATGGACAGCAGCAATCATGAAGAGTAGCAGCTCGGCAGCTTAGTCCAATGTTGGGATAGGAGTTTATAGTAGATGATGCCACATGTGACAGGAAGGATGAATAAGGGTGGCCACGGATCTTCCATATCTGCCTTTCTTCCCATTTCCAGGCCTCATGGCATCCTGATTTGGCTGATACTTAGCTCTGTGGGTTTTTGTCATTAATCTAGTACCAACTCACATACACGCTTGTAGCTTGTCACTGCAGTGCTTAAGTGGGTAGTGATGCTCTCGAATAGAAGAAGAAATGGAAGGGAAGGGACAGGCATCTGAAAACTAGATTGAGATGCTTCATAGGAGGGGAGTGTAGACAAGTACAGACTTGGGAGCATCTACATATAGGGTTGGAGAAGCTGGCGTATGTAGATTGAAGATGTAGGGCTCGATCTCAGGACCCTGAGATCATGACCAGAGCTAAAACCAAGAGTCAGATGCCCAACCAACTGAACCACCCAGGTGCCCTCTCTCTAGAGTTTTAAAAAGTATTCTCTCTCTGGTTCCATCTGACCTCTCTAGCCCTACTTCTGCCAGTCCTATTTTTGCCTCCTCCTCACTGAATCTAAATAGGTTCCCTGGCACCTAGATTATCTACTACAATCTGTTATTCTATTTCCCAACCATACTCTGTACTTTCCTTCCTCTCATAGTTCTCTTTTTCCTCTTCTACCTGGTGAAATTCTTCTCATTGTTCAGTATATGTTTATATGGCCCCATTCTCAGGCAGATATAATCATTGCTTCCTATGCTTCCCAAAGTATTTTGTGCATAACATCCTTTACACAATTTAAAAAGTGACTTATGAGTCTACCTGATAGAATTTACCAATAAGCTAAATTTTTCCTAAATTTTAATATGCATCAGAATCTCTTAGATGCCCCAGGAAGTTTGATTCTGTAGATTTGGGGTTGAGCCTAGGAATCTGCTCCTCTACTTACCCAATAAGTATGTTAGTTACTTCTGATAGAGGTTGTCCAAGGACCAATTAATCAATAAATTCCTTCAGGGCAAGGGGTGCAGTTTACCCACTTTTGTGTTTTCGGAGCCAGTCATGTAGATGGTGCTAAGTAAATGTTTCTAAAATGAATGGTTTAGTGAGGAAGGTCTTCTAGCATATAGTGTTTGAGTTGAGATTCAAGTTCTTTAAAAGGTGTAAGACATAGCATAAGACATTTCTCAAGTTGTTTTCAGAACACTACCTTTAGGACATGCCTTGTGGAAAAGAGTTTTTGGTGGTCAGATGCTTTTGGAAAATGCGGCCTATTGGATCTGCACCTTCCACTTTCTTTTTTTTTTTTTTTTTTTAAAGATTTTATTTATTTATTTGAGAGAGAGAGACAGTGAGAGAGAGCATGAGCGCAGAGAAGGTCAGAGGGAGAAGCAGACTCCCCATGGAGCTGGGAGCCCGATGTGGGATTCGATCCTGGGACTCCGGGATCATGACCTGAGCCGAAGGCAGTCGTCCAACCAACTGAGCCACCCAGGCATCCCACCTTCCACTTTCTGAAGGCACACTAGCATATTCAGCTTCTGAGAAGTTCTGCGGCAAAGAAAACCTTTAACCCCAGACATACAGAACTTTTTCACTAAGTGTTTCCCCCACCCTCATTTTCAGATAATACCTTTTCATATCCTGTAGAACTAAATGTTCTGAGGTATTCTCTTTGGGAACTATTCACATAAGCAAACATAGAGCCAGAATTGGCAGGTTATGCAGGTGATCTGTACTTGCCTAGGCTGTTCTAGAAAATAAGAAATAAAGGAACTGGGGAATAGTAAGGGAAAGACATTTTTTCATAGTAGTCCGGATTTTTGTCTTTTATAGTTGCTCTAAATTGTCATGTTTAGTTAGAAGTTTTGATGCTTTTCAGTAGTGAGAAGTAACTTAAAAGCAGTAAAGATGGGTTTGAGAATGGAAGGCTTGGATTCAGGTAATGACTATTGAAATGCAAAAGAAGATAGTAAAGTACAAGATGGATCAAAGAGTGCAGAATCTGGTCACTAAATCTGGAAAAAGGATTTGGATATTTTAATTCAAAGTTCTAAGTAGCTTGCATACTTTTTGGCTATATAATTAGACTACTAAAGAGAGAAACACATTGTATCATTGACAGTTGAAAAGATGTGTAACAGAATAGTTCCTGTAAGTTTTCAATATTTGATTTTGTTTATTTTGTTTGTGGTTTGTATTTCTTCTAGTAGGATAAAATTTATCACAGTGGTTTATCGTCTATATGGAAATAAAAATTATTAAATTGATTATCATAGACAAAAAAAAAAGTTTTTCTGGAAAAATTAGATTCTTCTCTTTAATGAAATGGGAAGCTGTAGGACATGTGCTCAGCTCTGCATGATTCCATTTGAGAGGCTTGTTTATCAGAAACTGGTTAGTGCTGTCAAAGCTAGGCACATCTTTATATTATAATGCATTTAATTTAGACTGTGGGGAAATTCTCTGATACTATATATTATGAAGCATGTACCTTAGGTTTTGAGAGTCATAGAATATTTATACTTAAGGTAAAATAGAAAGTCTGCTTTTTTCACTCATTTATACTGGAGGGCTTAAAATAATTATCAAGGAGACTTTTTATTATAAGATTAACATTTTTTGTAATAAGTTAACTCCCATAAAACATTTTACAGTGCTTCCTGCAATGGTAATGTTCATATCCCGTGAGCAGAGTTAGTTTGGAGACTTAGACCTCTACCACTGAACCCATTTCTTGAAAAATAAGGTGGTACAATTGATGACAGAAATGAATATCAGAAAGCTAAGTAAAAGCAGAGAAATCTTTCTGATAGGGCCTTAATACTTTTTCCTTTTTTATTGCTTTTTCAGACAAATGACCATGGAAACAATTGAATCTCAGCAGGATGGAAGTGTAACAGATTCTGTGGCTGAGAGCGAATCTGCTCATATGCAGACCCAGACTGGTCAAAATTCAATCCCTACTTTAGCTCAGGTAAATTTAATGTAGGCAATAGGCAGGCACTGATGAAAGGGAAACTCTGTGGAAATAAGCATGTGCAGATTCTGTTTTCTTGAAGTTGATCTTAAGTTTACACTGTTCCCTGGTTATCAGCCATTCTTACTGATTTGATTTCAGAGAGACGATATGTATTTGAGTTACTTTGCCTCGTAACGGACACTTTGCAGTGCTCCCTCCACTACCACTGCTATGCAAAAGGAAAAACAAAAAACCTGCCCACATATGTAACCCTCAAATTACTGTTTCAGAAGGTTGGTAATTCCAAGTTGGTATAGTCTTAACTTCTCAGCTGGAAATACTACAGAAATCTTACATTTGCCTAGTATATATTTGGTTTGAGCTTTGCTTCCTTTTTAGCTAGGTCTTTTTGAATTGGTTTCATTTAGAGACCACCAGTATGAGTTAGTGCCTGATTTTCAGCTCTTAAAACCCATTTCTGAGATATATATAAAAATATGTAGTAAAAGCAAACACATTCATTTTTTTTTTTAAGATTTTATTTATTTGACAGAGAGAAATCACAAGTAGATGGAGAGGCAGGCAGAGAAAGAGAGAGAGAGGGAAGCAGGCTCCCCGCCGAGCAGAGAGCCTGATGCGGGACTTGATCCCAGGACCCTGAGATCATGACCCGAGCCAAAGGCAGAGGCTTAACCCACTGAGCCACCCAGGCGCCCCAAAAACATTCTTTTATTTAGTTTGTCACGTATTTTTTGAGTACCTACTGGCTCTCAGCACTATTTAGATACATGGAGAAATGTAGTTTTTGGTCTTAAATATCTCATGGTTTAGTAGGGAAGGTAGGTACTTGGATGATAGCTCCAACAGTATAAGAAGTGCTATAAAACGTTAGGAGGGAGCAGCCAGGTGACCAGGAGTACTTTATGGAGGAGTTGCTTTTGAACTAGATATAAAAGATCAATAGGAGTTTACCACGTGGACAAGGATAGGGAAGCATATTCTAGGCCAGGGAAAAGAGTGTGCAGAGGCACAAAGCCAGACTGTCCGGAAACTATGGGTAGAGGGGCTAACTGGAGCCCAACATCTGGGCTGGGAAGTCGTGCTGGTTAATGTAAGCAGAGATTGTATACATTTGAGACTGTAGAGTGTCCTGGATACTAAATATTCTTGAAGCACAGTGTTCCCTGTGTTTAGAACACTAATATTTGTGTGGACTATATAGGGGGTTGGATTGGAAGTCAACCAGCCAGTTGTGGAGAAACCTTTTGTATGGAGTCACAGTAGTGTGGGATACAGTGCAGTCATGAGATTTTCACAGCATCTTGAAGGGAGGAGAGAGAGGACTCATATGGCTGACTGGAGGTCCAGGTTCTTCCTGGGTTGTCTTAAGCCAGACAGGTTCCTATGAGGTCTCTTCTTTCCCAAGACTGGCCCCAAACACCCAGCCTGCTTTTCTTTCCTCATAAGAGCTCCCTGAGGGTTTTCTCACAAGTATTCTGTGGAGCTGCATCTCCCTGGCAACACCCTTCTTTGTTACCCTAGAATGCAGGCATGCAGATCTTTTGCTATTTAAAGGGGTGAGGAGAGCAGCCTTTTTCTTATTAAAAGAATGTATGCTCATTGTAGAAAATTACAAAATATGTATTATTATAAAGAAGAAAATAAAAACTACCCATAATCTTAACATCCAGAGATTTTGGGTATATGTGTTTTAGTCTTAGGGTCTTATGAAAAGAATACAATACACATATCTTTTTTTATAAATTTGCCATCTTCTAGAGTTTTTATCACTCTGATTCCTGATCTTTAATTCTGCCCTTCTTTGCTGCAGTGGTAGTTGAAAGCAAATCTTCCTTTTGCGTCCATTCCCCTCCTTTTAGGTCCTGGCTCACTGACCTTCACATAGCTTTCTCTCCCTCTTCTGGGCCTGCACAGTCAAAACAATATATCTCCATTGTTTAAAAATGATAATTTGCAATCCTGAGGACTTTAGCTGACAACCAGCTCTGTGAGCGTCAGTCAGAAGTTACTAAAGAGTTCCAGTAATATGAAGTTTGAAAAATAACCTCTGATTTATGAGCGTTTGGAATTGAATAGGAGTCCAGTGAATAGAAACTAGGTTTTCATAGCTAGGAGAAGAAGTAAGAGGGAGAGGAGGTAGAAATTGGAAGGATAGATTCTTCAAGAAATTTTTCTGTGAAATAATAGAGAAAGATGAGTCTGTGAAACAAAGGGGTGAGGACAGGAGTGTGGCAAAGAGAAGTGTTTTGAGGAAAGTGGAAGGAGAGAGAGACATGAGAAGGCTGAATCAGATCTAGGAAAAAACCTGTGGTTTGCATTTATAAAGCTTTCTTCTTTAAAAATCTCAAATTCAATGTTGGTATTTACTAAATCTGGAGAGCAAGCTCATGGATTTGCTATGGTATTTATTTTCTATATATCTTAAGGATCTGATCAAAGGATAAACAGTGGTTTTTGTCTTTCACATATTAGGAATGTTGAGAGATTAAGAAGTAATCTGTGTGCTGATACATTGATTACTTTGGTTAACTAAGAGTTATCCTCTGTGCCATGCACGGATCATGATTTTTTGAAAAATTAGGACAAATTCTTAGCAGTCAAAATTTTCTAAACTTAATTAGATTCTAAACGGTTAGGTTCTTATGATGCCTGAAGCTGTTAAATTGTGAGTATTTGTTATGATGTGATATTATGTGATAAAAGCATTAGGAAATCAGATTGAAATCTTTATTAAACCTATAATGTAGCTGGTGGTGGGTATTATGGAAGGCATGTATTGCATGGAGCACTGGGTGTGGTGCATGAACAATGAATTCTGTTACACTGAAAAGAAATTTAAAAAAAACCTATAATTTATGCTAAAAGTGACTCTTTTGAATAATTCCTGATGTCCTAGTATACTTGATACTTGTTTCATTTTTTTCAGAAAGGATGGTTTGGTATAGGTAGGACTTTATAACACTTAATTTCCTTTTTACATGGTCAAATTATTATTAACTAGTGTGGGCACAAAAGGTGTGACAAAAAGATTCAGTCAGTTTCATCCTTTGCATCTGGTCATTTGAGAGTAGTAGTTTTGAGCACCATGGACTTTCTAAAGCTTCCCCCTATCAGGGTTACTCTGAAAATCCATCACATTCAGGAAAATCTGACAACTCAAGGCTGCTCTTGGCCCTCAGACCTCCGTGTGCACCAAGAGAGGCTAGAGTTTTAAGTTTCCAGTTATTCTGTTTTATAACTTCCCAGATATAAATGGAATCTTTCCCTTCTACCTGCAGTCAAAAGTAAATAGAAGTCACAGTGGTGATAATGTCAAAGAGCTGAAAGCAGGATTTGCCTTAAACAGATCCTGAGGGTGGCAGATAGTTGAGGTTAAATCGTGACTTGGCTTTCTTCTTGCTTGAGATATTTTTTATGTTGATTTATTTTTAATTGAAGCTGCTTTCTTGTTTGTTAAGTATATATATTGCTATGTAAGACTAGTTTCTATTCCCCCGTGCCCCTGGAAAAACAATTGGTAATAAGTTGGAGAGTTTATTTTAAATAACCAAGCCAGAAGGAAACCTTGTCCAAAAGCCAAAATGGTGAAAGCAAAAAAAAATATATATATATATATACACACACACACACACACACACATATATGTGAGTTATATGCAAGTAGTTTTAAATAGCCACATATCCTCTGGAAATAATATAATTCTTAAATGGGTAATTAAACTTTCTTTTCTTTCATTTTTTTTTTTTTTAAAGATTTTATTTATTTGACAGAGATCACAATTTAGGCAGAGAGGCAGGCAGAGGGAGAAGCAGACTCCCTGTTGAGCAGAGAGCCTGATGTGAGGCTGGATCCCAGGACCCTGGGATCATGACCTGAGCCAAAGGCAGTGGCTTTAACCCATTGAGCCACCCAGGCACCCTAAAATTTCTTTTATAATGTAAGATTTCAAACATGTACAAGGTAGGATAATGCTATGGATATAAATTTATGTATACATAAACTTGATAATTACTAAGATTTTGTAGCCTCATCTATCTTCTTTTTTTTCTGTTTGTTAAAGTATTTTAAGCAACTCTGCAGATCTCAGACCTGTCATTTTACTCCTACTTACTTCTGGGTATGTAACTTGTAAAAGATTATGGACATTTTTTTATGTAACCAAATGTCACTGTCATATCTAATAAAATGAAGCATAATTCCTTACAATGATATGCACTTCTTGTTCACATTTCCCCATTTATTTCACAAATGTGTAATCTACTCTGAAAGTAAGAGTAAGGACACCCTGAATTTTTCTTGTTGGAAGTCCCTTGGGAGTTGTCAATGTCTCCAGAAGATCTGGATAGGCAAAGTAATCCTCATGGAGCCACTGGAAAGGATGTGCTTTAAAACCAGCTTTCCAGGGGCACCTGGGTGGCTCAGTGGGTTACAGCCTCTGCCTTCAGCTCAGGTCATGATCCCAGGGTCCTGGGATCAAGACCCACATCGGGCTCTCTGCTCGGCGGGGAGCCTGCTTCCCCCCGCCCCCCTGCCTGCCTCTCTGCCTACCTGTGATCTCTGTCTGTCAAATAAATAAATAAAATCTTAAAAAAAAAAAAAAAAAAACAGCTTTCCAAAGTTTCATGCCAAGTAGCTGCTGCTGAAGCCTGTGGGCACCTCACCTCTCAAAGCTAAATAACTCTTTTTTATAAATGACCAGTTCTCTAGGTGTCAGCAAAGGTGAAAGAAGCAAAAGCAGGGAGTCCTAGAGCTTGAAGGAAGCTCTGGAGATTATCAGGGTCAGCACAGTGCCTCAAGAGAATTTGTTCTAATATAAACGTTAATCTTCCCACAGACCTGTGTGGTTTTGGAAATGAGATTATAGGGAGCAGAGAAAACTACTTGGGAATGTTGTTCAAGGATTATACTCTGCTAATCTCCTTTTTTATGCGTCTGTTCTAAATGCAAATAGTATGTAAAGGAGCGCCTCAGAATAAAGCCAGCCTTGGCATGCAGTGAGGGAATGAAGTAGGAATGATTTAACAAAGGATACATTTTAATGTATGAGTTGTATGTTTTCTGTTTCAATCTGGTGGGAAATTAGAATGACGTTTCTCATTACTTTGTGCCAAAATTCCATTTTGGCCTGTGCCAAAAATCCATCTTCTTGGTCCTAAGTAGGACCAGGAAGGATGTGGATGGCTATCAGAAAACAAAACAAAAATGCAACATTTGCTATTGATAACGGGTCCAGCAACATCATATTTGTATATTAAAAATGGTCTGCATTGTGTTATGTTGATCTGGTATATCTACTGCCAGCTAAGTAGATATAATTTAAGCTTAGTGTTCAATTGAATCTTGTTTTTTATTTCAACATGCTAATTCCCTTACTTGAGTGACTTTTGCAGAAAGAGAAAAATGTTCTTAAAATTTTGAGGTAAAAATTTTTCATTTCAGTATTGACTTTCTATTGCTCCTTATTTTTTTGTATTCCTTCCTCTGGCTCTTTTTCATTGCTTTAATTTTTTTATATAATGTTTTACTTCACCTAGAATTCTCTCTAAAAATGAGCAAAAGTTGGAAGAAAAAGTAAAACTGAATTTTTTTCAGTAAATGCTAACTCTGTGTTGTATGATGTTCTTTAATCAACTAATTCAAGGAAATATACTGTTTTAAAATGTAACTCATTTTCTTGAAGGTGATTCAGGGTATGAGGGACATAAAAGTAGTTGGTGAACTGCTAATAGCAGAGATTATTTTGTTCAGTTTGAACAAGAATTTGTTATATATCTGTACTTGTATTTTGTAATTTTGTATGTGATAACACATTTCTTTAAAGGTTATATTTTAGCTTTAGAATGCCCCCTATTTTCATCTTAGTGATAATACTTTGAATAAAATTTGATATTTCAAAGATAATTTAAGCAGATATAAAGGAATCAGCCAATTTTCAGAAAAAGATTTTGTTTTTATACTTAAAATCAGAAAAATACATACAAATTAGTTTTAGTGTTGGAGAGATTGTTAAAGATTTTCTGTCATTTATAATAACTTTCAATGGGGTTTGGATACTTTTTTTTTTTTTTAAGATATTATTTATTTATTTGACAGAGAGAGATCACAAGTAGACAGAGAGGCAGGCAGAGAGAGAGAGGGAAGCAGGCTCCCCGCTGAGCAGAGAGCCCGATGCGGGCCTTGATCCCAGGACCCTGAGATCATGACCCGAAGGCAGCGGCTTAACCCACTGAGCCACCCAGGCGCCCGGGTTTGGATACTTTTTGTTTGATGTTCCAAGTTCTTCATAGAGAGAGGTGATTTGTCACAAGCAATAATGGGAGAACAACTGAGTATAAACATAGTTACTCTTTTTACCCTTTTCTTTATGATTTCTTTTTTGTAGTAAAGTAGGGAAAGGTTTATAGGGAAGCTGTTGTTTAAGGGGTATAGAATTTCATATTTGCAAGATGAAAATGTTCTGAATAATCTGTTTCACAACTGTGAATATACTTACTACTGAACTATATAAATTAAAGATGGTTAAGATGGTAAATTTTATTCTACATTATTTACCACAATAATGAAAAAAGAACGACGAAGGGAGTAGACATTGAAGTTTGAAGAAAAAGTGTGAATTTTTGTAGGTTCTACTTTGAATAGTATTCAGAGGTTATTTTACTTTGCCTGATTTTAATATTTAAAGTTACTGCAAGCTTGGTAAACCCCAGACTGTTATGTTAAAAGAATTACATTTATTAAAGGAATTACAAAACACAGAGGCTTTTAGAAATTTTCACTCTATTGATTAATTACTATGACATCTTAATAGTGTTCTTCAGAAATGAGAGTTTTTTGAGTCCTGGCAGAGAAAAATCTCTAGTGGTTCTCCAAAAAGACATGGGAGAGAAAAGCCTGTTTATGGTAGTGAATGTATTAGGTAGACACACTATCAGATAAAGATGATGCAAGCAGAAATAGTTCAGGAAAAAAATATGTTCTATATAGCAGTAAACTTCTATTTTGGCAGATAATAAATACCTTTATGTATTTGGTATCTGATATGTTAATACATCGTGATAGGTATTGCTGGTGTAAGTTGGTCTCCTTGCGTCCTTAGAACTTTCTAGTTTTCCCTTTTTTAAGGGCTTATTTACTGCTTTTACTTGGTGTAAGGAAAAAGAGTCAATGTATACATACATATACACAGTTTGAATTAAATGTAGTTTGTTTACTTAAAATTTTAAGTATTTTTTGTACTATATTTTAACACTAAAGACACAAAATTATTTTTTTTAAAGGTTTATTTATTTTAGAGAGAAAGAGAGCGTGAGTAGGGGGGCAGAGGGAGAGGGAGAGAGAATGAACCCCAAGCAGATTCCTAGCTAGTCATGGAGCCTGACATGGGGCCCGATCCCACCACACTGAAATCACAACTGGAGCTAAAACCAAGAATCAGCTGGCCAACTGACTGAGCCCCCCAGTTTCCCTCAAAATTATTTTCCTAATGTTTATATATTGTTTTAAGTTAATACTTAATTGCCTGAATTCTTTGATTTTCATAGATTAAGATGAAGGAGATGAAGTATGAAGTGCAAGTACAGTGCTTGGAATGTGCAATAATTGTTTGCTTTTATCATTCTACTAACTTGCCTCAAATGATTAGAATGGTAGCAGTTAGGCCAGTGGTTGCAATTAGGCTTCAAGAGGAAGTGGCTTATGTTGTTTTAAAAGTATGTTGTATTAGGAATTCATTTGAAAGTAATATAACTCTACTTACTATGCTTAAATAGACCTTCAGAGGGTGTTGAAAAGGAAAGCTACTGGGCTGGGTACCTGGGTAACTCAGTCAGTTGAGCACCAAGCAGAGAGCCCCATCCCAGGATCCTGAGACCATGACCTGAGCAGAAGGCAGAGAGGCTTAACCCACTGAGCCACCCAGGCCCCCATACCTCTCATCTTTACTGGGAAAAAAGAAAGGTCGCAGTACATGTTCAATTAATTAGTCATCCTATATGCCATGGGGCATCCTGCTCTGCAGGGAACCTGCTTCTCCCTCTACCTCCCTCCCTCTGTTATGAATAAATTAAAAAAATAAAATCTTAAAAAATTTGTAGTTGTTTTATAAGCAACATTCTGATATGATGCCACGAACTTACTTTAAATGGCATATTTTATGCTCCTAAATTTTTATACTTTGGATTTCTTTTATTTATTTATTTATTTATTTATTTTTAAAAAGATTTTGTTTATTTATTTGACAGACAGAGATCACAGACAGGCAGACAGAGAGAGAGGAGGAAGCAGGCTCCCTGCTATGCCAGGGAGAGAGGAGGAAGCAGGCTCCCTGCTATGCCGGGGCTCCATCCCAGGACACTGGGATCATGACCTGAGCTGAAGGCAGAGGCTTTAACCCACTGAGCCACCCAGGCACCCCTGGATTTCTTTTAAAGGGATTTTTAAATATTGCAGGAGTTTCTTTAAGCCATTTTATGTCTGAAAATCTAAAATATAATCTATTACTAGATTTTACATTTCATATTAAGACCAGGTTTCATTATAATGCTTTTTTAGGTGCTTAATTCTTAGACTAGCTTGTGTATGAATTCTGACCTTTGGACTGAAACTGAAAAAACTTAAGGATGCAATTTAGTCTAGCCATGTTTTGTCACTGCTTCAGATTTTGACTTTTTTTTTTTTTTTAAGATTTTATTTATTTGACAGACAGAGATCACAAGTAGGCAGAGAGGCAGGCAGAGAGAGAGAGAGAGGAGGAAGCAGGCTCTCCGCCAAGCAGAGAGTCCAATGCGGGGCTCGATCCAAGGACCCTGGGATCATGACCTGAGCCGAAGGCAGAGGCTTTAACCCACTGAGCCACCCAGGCACCCCTGAAAAGTATTTTATTATTATTATTTTTTTAATTTTAAAAATTTATTTATTTGACACAGAGAGAGAGAGAGATCACAAGTAGGCAGAGAGGTCTGCATAGAGAGAGGGGGGAATCAGGCTTCCTGCTGAGCAGAGAGCTGATGCAGGACTCTATCCCAGGACCCTTAGATCGTGACCTGAGCCGAAGGCAGAGGCTTAACCCGCTGAGCCACCCAGGTGCTGGAAAAGTATTTTAACCTTCCAGATCATAGGATTAATACTTGTAAATTGTTTAAGTTCCAAATTCTTGACTAAATTATTTAAATGCAACAATAATAAGAATAACAAAAATGGGTATTGAACTCAGTCTGTGCCAGGCCTTTGACTCACAACAATTTTATAGAAAGATACTGCTTTCATTCCGCCTAGCAGTGGTGGAAAATAAGGTATAGAGAGACTGAATGAATAACTTGTCTTAGGTCACACAGCTAGTAAGAGGCAAGGCCAAAATTAGAACCCAGGCTATCTGGCTTTAGATTTAATCAAGCTCTCTACTCTTTATTGTAGAGTAATACAACCTATGTAATACATAGGGTACTCAGTGTTGAACTGGACCATATAGAGGGCATTGCCTTGGAAATTCCATAACAATTGAATTTAATAATAAAAATAGGTTATATATTGTTATTGTATATGTACACATATATATTATATATATGTGTGTGTGTGTTTGTATAGACACATAAGCAGAACTATGCAGTACATGTTAACATGTACTGTATATTGTTACTCCTTCATTCTTCAGTGGCAGATTAAGATAGTTCTATATTTAGATCCCAACTCTGTTTCTGATCTGGGATATGTGAAGAGCATTAGAGAATGTAAATTTTATCCATTTTGATGTATTAGTAATTGTTTCCATATAATTTCTGGCATCAGTAACTATTCTGTGTGTTGAACCATCACTCTGGGGCCGAGAGTATGATAGCACCCAGAGCTTTCAACTTAAGTTTTATGAGATGATGAAGAAATCAGTCCCATTGCCTTTGGTAAAATCAATTTATTGAGTCTTTTCCTGGCAAGAAGCCAGTTACTTGTTATATCCACTAGATATGGGGCCAGAGTTGTTATTTTTTATGTGTGGTAAGAAAATACATACAATCTGCAATCCTGACCAGTTTAAGTGTACAGTTTAGTGGTGTTAGTAGTACAGTGTTGTGAAACAGACCTCCAGAACATTTTCATCTTGTAAATCTAAAGTTCTATATCCATTAAACAAAAACTTTCTTAATACCCCTGCCTTCAGCCCTGATAACTACCATTCTACCTTCTGTTTCTGTGAGCTTAACTACTTTTAGATACTTGATATGAGTGGATGCATCAGTATTTATCTTTTTGTGACTAGATTATTTCACTTAGCATAAGGCCCTCAAGGTTTATCTGTGTCATACTCTGTGGTGGGAATTTTTTTCTTTTGTGAGGCTGAATAATATTCCTTTGTATGTATATACTACATTTTATTTACTATTAATATTTTTTAAGAAATTTATTTATTTATTTATTTTAAGATTTACTTATTTGACAGAGAGAGCTTACAAGTAGGCAGAAAGAGAGAGGGGGAAAGCAGGCTCCCTGCTGAGCAGAGAGCCTGATGCAGGACTCGATTCCAGGACCCTGGGATCATGACTTGAGCCGAAGGCAGAGGCTTAACCCATTGAGCCTCCCAGGCGCCCCTCTTTATTTTTTAACTAATTTGCATACCGAATGTGAACCTCAAATCCACTCCAAGATCAAGAGTCCTACAATCTTCCACATGAGCCAGCCAGATGCCTCTACTAAAATAGTTCTTAAGGGTTTTTGGTATTTTTGTTTTTGCCAGTTCAGTACTTTGTAGGACTTACACAAAGTTATTGATAGAACAAATAAAATAATTCAAGTGAATTAAAATTTGCTTCATAGACATTCTTATAAAGAGTTTTTTGTTTGGAAATAAAGATTAATATGAAGTTTGGGTAATAAGTGGTTTTAGGCATTCATTTTGTGGTATCTGGCTTTTGACATATATATTTCTTATCAATTATTAGAAATGATCTACATTATTGTTAAGAATAGTTTTATTATTTGTTCTTACAATAGTTTACTATTTGTTCTTACAAGATGTCTACTGGGTATATGTTCTTTTGGGCTCCTATCTCACCGAAACTTCATTATGTACACTTATTACTTGCATCTGACTAGTGATTATGATCAATTTTAGTTTCAGTCTTACTGAAGGCAACTATAGGATTGATATTTAAAAGTTCTGGAGTTAAAAGAATTTTAACTGCTACAAAGGTAATATTCATTTTCATAATGCTTTTAAAATATGATAAGTGAAACATATTGGTTAGAATATAAAATGATACTCCTACTGCTACAAATAGAAAACTAAAGATACTCTATAGATTAGGTAGGAAAAACAAATCAGCTAGAGCATTGTTTTTCAAAAGTTAATGGATCCCTAATTATAATTTATCCTCAAAAGATCATCACTGCTTATTGGAAATGTAATGAAAATAGACTGTATAATTAAGCATGATTTAATTTTGATATTCGCTTTGCTTTCAAGGGAGAATTTTTAAAAATATTTTATTTATTTGAGCAAGCATGAGAGAGAGCGAGCCTGAGTGAGGGGAGGGGCAAAGGGGGAGAGGGAGAAACAGACTCCCCTATGAGCAAGGAGCCCGATGTGAGCCTTGATCCCAGTATCCCAGGATCATTACCTGAGCTGAAGGCAGACACTTAACCAACTGAGCCACCCACATGCCCCACAAGGGGAAAATTTTTTTTAAAAGACTTAATATTCAGCCATTTATATTTATAATACCAGAAACAGTGATCTACTCTCCCCTTCTCATTTTATTTGGATTATAGATTTCAGATGGCATTTGTTTATGCTCTACACATACAAAAAGCATGTGAGGCAACAGCATTCCCATGTAATTCTCTTTAGAATTTTAACATGGTAGATATACAAATATGAGTCTTATGTGGTTAACTCTGTTATCAATAAATAGTTTCACCTGAAATTCTCAAGATAAATTAGGTAAAAAAAAATTTTTTTATAATTTATTTATTTGAGAGAGAGCAAGAGAGTGTGAACAGGGGGAGGGTCAGAGGGAGAAAGGGAGGGAGAAGCAGACTTCCTTCTGAGCCAGGTGCCTGACATGGTTCTTGATCCCAGGACCCCAGGATCATGACATGACCTGAAGGCAGATGCTTAACCCACTGAGCCACCCAGGTGCCCATAAAATTAAGTAAAATTTAACTGTACTGAATTTTGCAATCTGTTAGCCACACTTAAAAAAAAAAAAAAAACTGCAGTGGAAAGAAAGACCCTAAAATGAGACCAACTCTACATTTTTCATTTTGTGTTCTCTCTATTTAGTGCAATTAAGCACAACTTTAAAAAAAAATAAAATGAAATATTTTACATCTATATTCAAGTGTTCTCATTATTTTCCTGTTTTCAACCTTAAAAATATTTGAAATATTCTGTAAATACTTTCTTTTCCTTATAGAAGAAACAGATTTTGAAGAATCGTGTCTTAATACACAGAAATCAAGATAATTTTCCAACTTCATGCTTGTAATAGTGGGTTTCAATTGTAGTCCTTTAAAAATAAAATAGACAAGGTATAGATTTTATTTCTCAGGAGCAGAATTGATAGTGAAATCTGCTATATTGTGAATTCACATTTTTTCATCCTTTATTAACTGTCTTGAATGCAGGCCCAGTAGCTCTGTGACATTTGCAGCTGTATTGTGACATCATAAACCCCATCATAAGGGAACCTGGCTACAGACTGGAGGTAGTCTACTAGGTGCTAATCAAGTGCCATGTTACAACATTGTGAGGTTTTCCCAGTTACAAGTGTCATTATAAGGATTTTTTTTTAATTGCAAAGCCAAGTAAGGCTGTCAATTGCATCATCTAACTTCAGATTAACTACTGCCTATAGTGGGGTTGTTGGTGGATGTGGTGGCACCAGCATAATCTATGTTTCAGGCATCCTGTGGAAGAGGATTATTCAGGGGATCTGGAAGAAAAGGTAAATCATGTCTATTATGAGTTCATTCTACGCACTTTTAGAGCCTCATAAAAAGAGGTATAAAAATTATGGAATATAAAATACACCCGTTTTTATTTATGTTTTTAAGTAGCTGCCTACATGATTGTTAGAAAGTGATGAATATACTCCTAGATCTTCCTCTGGTCTTCTCCCTCTCTTCATTTAGGCTTTTTATGCAAATGTTCCCTCCTCTGAGAAGCTTTCCACAACAGGTATATTTTGATTAGCCTCCTTCCACACTACCCCTGCCTGTAACTCTGATTCCTTACCTTCATTTTTCTTTTAAGAATTTAACACCAGGGGCGCCTGGGTGGCTCAGTGGGTTAAAGCCTCTGCCTTCAGCTCAGGTCATGATCTCGGGGTCCTGGGATCGAGCCCCGCGTCGGGCTCTCTGCTCCGCCGAGAGCCTGCTTCCTCCTCTCTCTCCCTGCCTGCCTCTCTTGCCTACTTGTGACCTCTGTCAAATAAATAAATAAAATCTTTAAAAAAAAAAATTAAAAAAAAATTTAACACCAATAAAAAATGTTGTATTTGTCTTCAGTTTTCTGTATCTTTCTGATGGAGGAGAGCAGAAACTTTTCTTGTTCATTGCTATGTCCCTACTGTCTAGACTGGCACACACAGCAGGCTCCTGATAAATATTTGTTGAGAGAATAAAAGAATGAGTTAATTCATAAGTATGACCTGCTTTTGTGATATTTTTTGTATATTAAGTCTTAGAATGAAAATTTGATGTTTATGAGAATTTTTTTTTAAGATTTTATTTATTTATTTACTTGAGAGAGAGACACAGATAGCAAAAGAAATAGTGAGAAAGAGAGTATGAGTGGTTAGGAGTGGGAGAAGCAGGCTCCCCGCCCATTAGGGAGCCTTGACGCAGGGCTTGATCCCAGAACTCTGGGATCACAACCCAAGCCAAAGGCAGACGCCTAATTGACTGAGCCACACAGGTGCCCCAGAAATATTTATTTCTGCCTGCAGTATGCATATATTAGTTCAGATGAACTAAAGTTTGTGTCCCTATACTAGTGTCTCTTAGGAAAAACTATTCTCTTTTTCCAGAGCTGCTTTAGACTTCTGTTTGCACATTAGGAATAAAGTAATTATAATACTCTTAATAGATTGCTCGTAGTATTTCTGAGATCTTTGTTTTCTAGCTCTAAAGCATCAGTTGCAAAATTCTCCTTGCTTATTACCACTTCCACGTAGTTACCCTACCCTTGCTTTCAATGTAGCCTACCTAAAACTGAATGTGCCACCTTTCTTTGCCTACTTTTGGCTTTGGAGCCTGCCTGCATGTCCTTGAATCACTGCCAGTGTTCCTTCTATGTCACCTGCGTAAAATACCCTACTTCAAGGATGCTGTAGATTCCGCTGTGGCTCATGTGCTCAGTATAATCATATAATAATACTGAAATGCTAAAGGTAGGGAGCCACGTGAATTTTATTTTTATTTTATTTATTATTATTTTTTAATGTGTAGCAGTGAAGTTTAGCCAGTTTACCAATACAGTGATAGGCTTAGTAGTGATCACCAGTTTTGGCAAAACCAGTGAGTATACAGTGTCTGAATATAGAATGTCTCTATATCTAAGGATTTGGGTTTTTTTGTTTGTTTGTTTGTTTTAAGGATACATCTGAATTCGCAGCTTCTCAGCCTGTATTTCTGCAGTTTAATAAAAGAGTTGTCTCATGAGCTTTTACACTGTCCAGAGTTTGGACATAGAGAAGTTTCGCTGTAGTTACAGAATTCCTATAACTTATCTCCAGAGTTCTAGGAGTACAGTTTTGTATTAGTGGCTACAGCTCCTTTTCCACAGCAGGTATTACTAACACCAAGCCATTTTGATAGAGGATTTATTTAATAATTTAAAATCTTGAAAATTATACTTGAAAGATATTTAAAATAACTTGAAGCATGATTTATCTTTATCAAAACCTCACAGATCTTTCTTGAGTTGTTCAGTTCTTCAGAATATCTGATGTCTTGGGACGCCTGGGTGGCTCAGAGGGTTAAGCCTCTGCCTTCGGCCCGGGTCATGATCTCAGGGTCCTGGGATCGAGTCCCGCATCGGGCTCTCTGCTCAGCAGGGAGCCTGCTTCCTCCTCTCTCTCTCTCTCTCTGCCTGCCTCTCTACCTGCTTGTGATCTCTGTCTGTCAAATAAATAAATAAAATCTTTAAAAAAAAAAAAAAAGAATATCTGATGTATTTAAAGCTGGAGTATTTCCACACAGAAAATGCTTGTGGGTGCCATCCAGCATTTTATTTTATTTTATTTTTTATTTTTTAAGATTTTATTTATTTATTTGACAGACAGAGATCACAAGTAGGCAGAGAGAGGGGAGGGAAGCAGGCTCCCTGCTGAGCAGAGAGCCCGATGCAGGGCTCAATCCCAGAACCCTGAGATCATGACCTGAGCCGAAGGCAGAGGCCTAACCCACTGAGCCACCCAGGCGCCCCCATCCAGCATTTTAATCCACAGGTCCAATCTATGATACCAGTAGTACTCTTGGGTGTAATTCTTTTTTTTTTTTTTTTAAGATTTTATTTATTTTATTTGACAGATAGAGATCACAAGTAGGCAGAGAGAGAGGGAAGAGGAAGCAGGCTCCCTGCTAAGCAGAGAGCCCGATGCGGGGCTCGATCCCAGGACGCTGGGATCATGACCTGAGCCGAAGGCAGAGGCTTTAACCCACTGAGCCACCCAGGCGCCCCTCTTGGGTGTAATTCATATTATATTTCACTCAGTCTCTGACTCGCAAACTCTCTCTCAAGCTTTGAGTTATGGTGGTGTGGGTTGTGCTTCTGTGCTGTAGTTGAAATCACAGCCTGCTCAGTTTTTTACACTGTGAGCGGGGTGTCTAAGCTGCATTGGGATAGAACAGCGGTTTCCAAAATGTGGTGTGCGGAACCCTAGGGGAGACTTTCAGGAGGTTTAGGAGTACCAGACTATTTTCATAATAATGCTAAGATTTATTTTCCTTTTTCTCTGTAATGATATTTATACTGATGGTGTAAAAACAGAAGAGGGTAGGATTAAAGCTGTTGGTGCCTTAGCACGAATCAAGTCAGTGACATCAAACTATACCAGTAATCAGTGTATTCTTCACCGCCATTCACTTTGCAAGTTAAAAAAAACACAAATCGACACATCAGTTTCATTTAAACAATTTTTTAAAGGATTTTACGGATTTATTTGAGACAAAATACCGTGATGAAGCCGTAAATAGTACCAATTGTATCAAACCCTGATCCTTAAGTACATGTTGTTCTAATATTCTGTGTTATGAAATTGGTATGTTTACTGAAAGCATTTCTGCTGTGCAGTAAAGACTGATGGTGTTCTTGAAGAAAAACACTTGTGTAATTGTTTGAGTGTTGAAATGAACTAGCTGAGTTTTTTCCCATAGGACGTCAGTTTTCTCTAAAGAATAGCCAATAGCCAAAGCATGGCTATTCAAACTTGAGCGTTTGGAAAACATTTTCTTTTTTCTTCTTCTTCTTCTTCTTCTTTTTTTTTTTTTTAGATTTTATTTATTTGACAGAAAGAGAGATCACAAATAGGCAGAGAGGCAGACAGAGATAGGGGGGAAGCAGGCTCCCTGCTGAACAGAGGGCCCGATTTGGGGCTCTATCCCAGGACCCTGAGACCATGACCTGAGCCGAAAGCAGAGGCTTAACCAGCCTCCAGGTGCCCCTGGAAAACATTTTCTTAAAAGCAAATGAAATAAGCTTGTCACTTCAAGGAAAACAGTTAGCAGTGTTTATTGTCTATGATAAAATTCAGGCTTTTAGGGAGAAGTTCTGAATTTTGGAAATCCTGTATCTACATTGTGAGCTTGGTAGCTTTTCGATTTATAGTATTCTGATGAGATTGATGTTGGTTTTAATGAATGAGGTTTTCTGATAAAGTATCATGAAATACGTCAGCATTTGGGAGATCTGCTTAATCCAGTGAGCCAATATTTTCCAAATAACTACTGCGTGATGTTACAGAATCATGCATGAGACCCATTCAAAGTGCAGGATTGGTCAGTGGATTTTAATATAACTTGTGGTTTCAGATTCCCCATTGCAACTGATTTTTATGAAATAACCACCTGTTCAGTTTTGGTGTAGTAACAGAGAAAATTCGGTGAGGTCCAAATCTTCACTTATCAAGTAAAATCTTGTAACAGATTCAGTGCACAAGTAGGTATGAAAATTTGGCTGATTTCAAATAAACTAAACATTGAAAGAATTTGTAAAAAAGTAAAACATTGATACTCTGGTCACTAATTTTTCTGTTTTGGAAAATGTAATTATTTTTAATAAAGTACTATTTGTGTTAACATGTAGTAGAATTATTTTTAAGGTATAAAAATTTTTCAGTTTTAATTTCTAATATGGTAAATATTGATACATATACATATAACCAGTGATATGCTGGAGCTGGCTTGTGAGAACTGATTGCCTGCATCTTTTTCCAGCTTTGTGTTCAGTGTCATCTGTTGGTAACCTGAAATCTGCCATAGTCGGGGTTTCACATTACAGAAATCAGCAAACATTTGAAATCAAGGTTCTCTCTTCCCCAACACTGAGTGTTAAACATTTACGGCATCTGACTGGATATAAATCAAGCAAGAGCTCTTTAAGTCATTAATAATTTTTAAGAGAGTACAGGTGTCCTGAGAGACTAAAAAGTTTGAGAATTATCTGTGTGGCTGAAGGCATACCTTTTGGTAATTTGTCCACAAAGAGGTGGATGCCTTTTTATTGTTTATACAGATGTGTCTTTTGTGCTGCTTTGTCATTTCTAGAATAAATCCTTCCTTTTTTTTTTTAACTTCTGGTTGTTAAATGTATTTGTTCTACTATGGTATAATCTTTTTCTTTCCCCTAAAATCTGAGGTAGACAATAATGCTCTAGGGGCAGGTGGGATGAACTTGCCCATTGGGCTATATGTTGGGTGTATCTGCCCTTTTCTGTCTATTATTCAGGCCTAGCTCAAGCTGTGGCTTCTACACAAAGCCTGTACGTATTGTTCAGACCCATTCTGTTCTGTACTCCCCTGACTTTCATGGCCCATACAGTGGAGCAATTCGTTCTACAGTGTTTGGTGTGCTATTGTTTCTTAGGTGTTAGTTTTACCAATTTTATTTCTACCCTAGTGCACCTAGTACAATGCTCATCACATAGGTTCTCTTGCATGGATGAAAGATTTTTACTTTTGGATTACCAGAGAAGTTTGCTTTCTAAAGAAATGAGCTTATAAATAAATCTTACAATTATTTATTATAAGCCCAGTTTTTAATAATTGTTTTTAAGTGTAAGTAGCTTGGAAATCATCGGTGTTTCTTAAAGTGAGGCCCTATATAGAGGGTTCCTTCAAAGTTTTAGATCTTGTGGTTCTACTACCATTTGTAGCAGAAACTGGTAGCTTATTTTACTTATTTCATTTCCAAAGTCTTTGACTCTTTTAAGTAAGTCATACTGAATAGTGAGTGAAACAGTAAAATGAGGCAAAGTTTATAAGATTACACTGGCCTGCCTATAGGATTGAGTTGTTGACTAATTAGAAAACTTGACAGGTTTTGAATCCAGCGGGGGTGGAAGTACTGTGTTTTGCTATAGGGATCTCTGTTGAAACTACTCAGGGGTACTGGGAGATGGTTGTACTTTCTTTGTGTAAGCTAAGTGATGGTTTTGGCCCTTTCTGTACATGCTGTAGGTAGCAAGGAGGAAAACTGTAAGAGGGACATTTCAGATCTAAGGCATGCACTTTCTTTGGATCAGACACACTAAGAGCATGAGAAATCCTGGAATTCCTCTGGCCTGTGCCTTTTTTGTGATTATGGGGACATAAAAGTATGACTTTCATTAGTATAGAGACAAGGCATTAGCTTATCTCTGGAGTAGTACCAGAATATCCTATTTTGAACATTTCATTTATTAAAAAATAATTCACCATATTTAAGTTCTGTCTCCAATTTCTCTTAGGAAGTTGGAGAGGGTAATTTATACTTGGGCCTAAATAAGGATTCACTGTTAATAGTCGTGAGGTCGTAGTGAGGTAGTTTAACTGCTTTAGAACTTTGGGCTTGGAACATTCTTAGCCATCGAAGCATGGGAACCGAAAGTGAGGAGCATGGGTTCTTTAATATCTATCACATCAGAGAATGACTGTTCCAGGACAGTAACCACCTCCTAATGGTAAGTACCCCGTGAGTTTGTCATTTATTAGAAGCAGGTGAAAGGAAGGAAGAAATGGCCAGTCATAATAGTGAGTGGTATTTCTTTAAAAACAAAACAAAACAGAAAATGTCCAGCCTTAATCCTGAATGATGATCATTTTTGCAGGTTTCTGTAGCTGGATCAGGCACCGGAAGAGGCTCCCCAGCTGTAACTCTAGTACAGTTACCTTCAGGCCAAACTGTACATGTCCAGGGAGTAATTCAGACACCACAGCCATCGGTTATTCAGTCACCACAAATACAAACTGTTCAGGTTAGCTGCGTTCCTGGATGATTTGTCTTTGACTTTCTTCTATTTTTTTTTTTTCCTTTTATTAATTCATGTATCATCTTTTTCTTTGTGTAGCTTTTATGCTCAAGTCTTTTTATTAGAAATTTGGGGGAATTTCCGTTTCCTATGCAAAGTGCATTGTGTCCTGCTAAATACATGATTTGACTTAAGAGTTGCAGTTTTGTTTTTTGTTCTTAATTTACAGGGTGAGTAATTGCCAGATGAGTAATTCTTTGTGTCGTTGCTCTGTGCTCAGACTCAGATTTATTTAGCAAAGCTCTCCAATGGTTCTTAAAAATGTTTTGAGGATTCTTTGAAGATGCCTGATAAAAATAGTAATATAAAGATTACTGTTTTCATAAGTACTTACATTAGTTAAGTAGGTGGAAGTTTATTTTTAGTTCAGTATAACTTATAAGAACGATAGGATATTATTGTTACCTTGGTATTATGCTTCTAATCATCATCCCCTCTCAGATAAAACCTTGGTTTTTGTAGACATGATTATTATGGTTATGATCCAGAGATCTGTTTTTAAGTTTGTCATCAGAGTTGATTACAAATCCTTAACATTTCTTGAAGCTAAAACATTTTTATGCATCAGTAGATGTAAATTAAGTATGAATTTTTTAGTTTTTATTTTAATTCCAGTTAGTTTACACATGGTGTGATATTAGTTTCAGGGGTACAGTGTAGTGATTCAGCACTTCCAACACAACACCCAGAGCTCATCACAGCAAGTGTGCTCCTTATGGTCCATCACCTATGTCACCCATCCCCCTACATCCCTCCCTCCTGGTGACTGTCACTTATTCCCTATAATTAAGAGTCTGTTTCTTGGGTTGTCTCTTTCTCTCTCCCTTTTTTCTCCTTTGCTTGTTTCATTTCATAAATTCCATCTGAGTGAAATCATGTGGTTTTCGTCTTTCTCTGACTTATTTAGCTTTTCATTATTATACTCCCGATTGCTCTCCATGTTGTGGCAAATGGCCGTGTTTCATTCTTTTTATGGTTGAGTAATATTCCATTGTAGTATAGACCTCATCTTTATCCATTCATCACTTATGGACACTTGGGCCGCTTCCACAATTTCATTATTATAAATATGCTGCTATAAACATAGAGGTGCATGTATCCCTTTGAATTAGTGGTATTATATTCTTTGGGTAAATATTCAGTAGCGTGATTGCTGGATTGTAGGGTAATTCTATTTTCCAACTTTTGAGGAACCTTCACACTGTTTTCAGAGTGACCACACCAGTTTGCATTCCACCAACAGTGTACCAGGTTCCTTTTTCTCCACATCCTTGTCCACATTTGTTGTTTCTTCTGTTGTTGATTTTAGCCATTCTGATGGGTGTAAGTATGTATGCATTTTTTAAAGCATAATTTTCTTAGTTATTGAATTTACTTCTTTTTTCTTTTTAGCTCAGTTATTTTCCTTTAGATATTGAAATTATTTGAACATAACTGATGACAAAAAAATCGGTGAGGAAAACATAGGGGTGCATACATAATCAGTCTTGTCCCTTGCATATTTGAGTACAGTTTATAGCAGAATAAGGTTGCAACGTGGTATTTGAAGTAATAAATACACATGCATTAAAAGCTTAGTTAGCTTTGCTGCACAAGTGTCTTTTCAAAAGAGTAAGAATCATTCTTAGCATTGTCTCTTTTTCTCATAATGACCCTTGGTTCCAAGAGTCTGACTCTTTCTGACCCTAATTATAGCACAAGAAAATCCTTCCACTCTTTTTGAATTAGGACTTTTTTTTGGGACGCAGATATTTCTGCTCTAGATATTTCTGGCAGCTATTGGAAGAAAGTATTATCTTATACTCAGTAGGCTTTTTTGGGTTTTGTTAAGTAGGTGATTTAATTATCTTTGGTGTAGAGGTAAGTGCCAGTGGATATTGTCTTAGAATTCCTGCTTGTTGAACAATGGTTGTCTCTTAACCTATCCATGTGAACTTTAGCTATCACTTTTCTAAAGTGGGTAAAATAGTATCCTACCTCACATACGGGCTTTGTTACGAGTATATGAGAGATGTGTGAAAGCCTAGTGTAAAGAGATACTGTATGGTGGGGACATATGATTGTTGATTACCATAACATTTTTTCTAAATTCTGTTCACTGGTGCCTGTGCTTATGTGTAGGGTGGCCCTGACCAGAGATGCATGGTCATATGTGCAAGTGAACATTATGTACACCAGTGTGCTTCAAGAAGTATATATTCCTGCTTGCATTGTTGACATTTAAACAAGTTCTTTTGATTTTGCCCAAATCAGATTCTCCTGTAATTGTAATATGAAGAAAAGTGAGTTTTATAAACTCAAAACTACCCTAGCCCCTGAATGATAATGGCAAGGTATATTGAGAGCCATCACGTGATTGTAGAGATTCATTATTTTAGTTTGCAGACTTCCCTTAAAATCCTGTGATTATTATGTGACTTGAAAAATGAAATCATGCTTAAAACTCTGATCTTTAAGGAGAAGTTCCTTATTTTGACCTTCAAGATTTACCACCATCAAGCCCCATCTGACTTCTTGTCCTATAAATCCTAACTTTAATCAGGCTTGTTTACTTGTTTGCTTCTTTGAATCTATCTACTGTCTGTTTGAAGACCCAGCTCAAGTCAACTGTGGTATTATAAAGAGGACAGTGAAGTCCAGACACTTTATTTTGCCTGTCACTAGCTCACTCAATCCCCATTGGGTTTCTAAGTGTAGGTTTAGGGTGGGGATCTTAAGTCTTAGGTATCTTATATGTAGTCCTTTCCTGTGAAACTTCACTGGCCATGCCAACCACCTTCATTTGCATTTCTGTAGTATTTATTATCTGAGCCATTCCTGTCCACACATACCTGCTCTACAACTGAAATATGTGTGTGTCTTTGCTCCCTTTCCTAAGCCAGGTGTGCACTGCAGTAGTGCAGGTTCAATGTGTTCTGTTGCTGGACACTTTCCCAGCACCTGGTATCTAGACCCTTAAGCACCGTTTTTTGAATGAAGGAGAATCATATATTTTATGATGCATTTCAGAAACTCTTGTATTATAGGTAGCAACAATTGCAGAGACAGATGAGTCTGCAGAATCAGAAGGTGTAATTGATTCTCATAAACGTAGAGAAATCCTTTCACGAAGACCCTCTTATAGGTAAGTTATTTAAGTTTCCTACTCTAAAGATACCTTTTCCAAAAAGGGAGAATAATTATGTATCAAATAATTATGTATCAAACCAAGTCCATAATAGTTTCTCTGTTTTAAATTTCATTCACGTAACTTGATTATTTCTGTTGTCAAATTATGTTTTAGAAAAATACTGAATGAACTTTCCTCTGATGTGCCTGGTGTTCCCAAGATTGAAGAAGAAAAATCAGAGGAAGAAGGAACGCCACCTAACATCGCTACCATGGCAGTACCGACTAGCATATATCAGACTAGCACGGGGCAATACAGTATGTATGCTGCAATTCGCTATGTTACAGTGCTAGCTTTAAGTCTTCTCTAGTTACATTGAAGCAACTTGGGTTTGGCATTCAATTGTTTCATTTAAAAATGCATCGTAATATCTAAACTGTGTGTATCATAGAATGAAAAGTACATGTTAAAGAAGTGAGAGATTTGTACTGAGACCTGTCATATACTTTTGAAAAGTTAAAGTATTTTTACTGAATATAGAAGAAAAATTTGGGGTAAAAATAAAGGGAGGGTGTGCCTATTTATATGTTTATATTCATGTCTGATAAAAATTTAAAACTTACTGTTTTTGTTATCTTTATAAGATGCATGCAAACATAAGATATAAATGTCTGTATTTCATTCTTGTTGGCTTTTGTTACCAACAATTACATATTATGCTTACTAATCTAAAAGAGGTACATAATGTTTCCTAAATTGTTTTAAATGTAATTATGTTTTCACTAGTCTTTGTTAATTTGTGCTGCAGCTTTTTCTAGAAGAGAATGGAAAAATGATTTATTTTTTTAAAAGTACAGCAATTGGACAGATCATTTTATTTGAAATTTTAAACATCAAAAGCTGTAAATAAACAGATACGTTCACATTTAGTCTTGTGCATTTTAATGGGCTGTTAATCCTGTGCTTTTTGCTCTAATTAAAGCACTGATTTTTTTTCTCAAATCAAGCACATTTGATATACATAAAAATGCTTTAGTAAAAAAACAAGAGCTAGGAAGAAAAACAAAAAGAAGAAAGAAAAGCTAGGAAAAAGAAAAAATATTTTAAAATAAAAGCTACTTAGGTAATGGAATGTATGTGATATTAAATACTGTGTTGGTTTAAATATGAAGGTAAGATTTTTAGATATGTTTTCTGTTTTCCCTTTATAAAAACAGTAATACCTAGAAAACTCTCAAGTCTTTAAGTTGTGGCTATTAAAACAAATGATACTCTTTATTATATGGGAAGACCTTATATAGTCATTAGTTTTTTAGAGTTTTTTATTTTGATGGTGGTAGATTTGCAGTATTAAACAAATTCTCATTTGGCAATTCTGGTTCTTCAGGTTCTTCTACCATGACACCTAGCAGAATTGGGGTATAATTTGTCCACAACCTCTATGGGGTGCTGAATGAACAGGTCCAAAGTCAATGTTAGGAAAAGGAAACTCGCCACTGCCTGTGTCAAGAGTTAGACCTTGAGGTTTCACTGTAATTTTTTTTTTTTTTTTTTTATTTCTCTGATTTGTATACCTTTCTGTCTGACCAGTCAGAATAGGTGGTGGGAGTTTTAGAAGTGTAAATCAGAGTTTGCCAGCTGGCAGGCTTCTGTAGGGCAACACAAAGGTACACAAGTGTGAGTGCCTCATGCTCTCAGTCCCTGGAGTGGCTGGGCAGGGCTTGGAGCTGCTGGAAACTCCTCATTGTTCAGGTCTGGTCTTGAGCAGTGGGTTGTACACATACTATCATTTTCTATTTGTGGTGTGATAGGGAAAAGGTTGGAAATTACTGATGAAATAATGCTAAGACATCTTAAAGTTTGGGGGTGATCTAAGATGTTTTCATCTTAAACATTTCTTTGACATATCCCGACGCTGCTTAGGAATTTATAGAAGTGGTGATCTCTTTACAAGTGATATGGAAAGGGATGCTGTAGGTTATTTTGCCTAGGTTATTAGTTGAAAATTTGAAATTGTGAAAGCATTGGGTTGCAAGAATATCGAAGCTAGGGATGGTCTGGGGAAGGCTCCAAGTCCTGCCATTCACCAACTGGATCAGATAGAGAAGCTTTATTTTCCCATCTCGGGGTCTTTCAAGTAGGAATAATACTAAAATTTGCCACACTCTGGGGTTAGCATGAGGACAAAAGGAAATAAGAGGGAAAAGTGGCATAAAACAGACATGCTACTTTTGACACAAAACAGAAATGTAAGCCAGCGTCTCATACGTGAACTTTCCCTCCAGGTAGCAACAAAGCCTGTATTTCCTGTGCTCTGAGTGCACCCACTTGCAGCTGGGGCCTGGCAGGAGACTGACGTCACTGTGGGTGCAGGGTGGTGGGAGTAGAGTCAGGAGTTATGGTTGAGAACAGCAAATTGAAAGTTTAGAAGTTAGATGTTTATCTGTTTGCCTCATTAGAGGTCACAGACTGTCTCTTATTGAGGTTTCTTAATTTAGACCCATATAATATGATCCTGGCAGGTGTTAAAAGATGTGATTATTTTGTATGTGCTCTCTGCAGGTAGAAATTGCCATTTTTATTGCTTCATGAAGAGTGGTAACTGCCTTTGCAGTTAAAATGCATCTCTTAGATGTTTAGTGACACTTGGTTGGTTATGTTGATATTTCTTTCTTCTGAAAGGTGAATACTAACATTTAAAGTATTTAAAAAAGACATTTACTTTCATTGGAGGGTAAATATATATTTACACATAAACAAGATTCATTTTCATTAATCAGATTTCTTAGTAGGAATCTTAACAGGTATTAATGCTTTAATGTTGCTCCCTGGATATCTAAAAAAAATGAAATAATTACTGGTGTCCTTTGGGGTTTAGACTACAGAAGTTTACTAGAATTTCTGGAGAATTATTCTGGGTTATTTACATGTACCTGTTTTTGAGACCCTCTCATAACCTTTTACTATAAAATGTATTTTTTGTAGGTTTAATTCTTTCTTCAGTTTTTATTTATGAATGACTTTCCCCCAGGCTTTGCTTTTTTTTTTTTTTCCAAAGATTATTATTTTAGATTACTTATTTTTAATTTACTATAATGAGCTAGTTGGAGTTAAAAACAAAAACTAAAGGACTTTGTGTGTCAAAGTTGAAGAAATAAAATAAAAATGAGCATATTCAGGCTTTCTCATATGTTTTAATAGTTGGAAGTTTTTGACAGAAGTTCACCTTATTTTTTCAAGTTATTTTTTTAATCACAGAAACTAAGAAGTGAAAGTTAGAATAGTCTACTCCCTGAGATTAGTAAAAATACTTTTAAATGGACAGGGATTCATTATTGCAACACCAAGAAAGTCAGCTACACTTGCAAAATCTTTTCTGGAAGTACAGATCTTAGGGATAGGATTGCTGTATGTAGGCCAATTAAGACATTCTGGCCAAAGAAAATTTGTTTTGTCTCAAGAGATATTTCTGAAAGAGAGCAGTTCTAATAATCTCAGAATTAGCAAAGAATGTTACTTGTTGCATAAGCCATTTAAGATCTACATTAAATGGGAATGAATTTCATAAACATAGTAAAAGTAACTAAAGGAATTTAAATGTTTGCAGTTTCTTAATTCATTAAATTTTCTCTAAAAACAAAGTTTTTTGTTGTTGTTGTTGTTGTTGTTGTTGTTGTTGTTCCTCACTCTGCTATACCTGACCTCTTCCCTTACCAGTTAAGGACTATTGCCCAAGATTATTTTTTTTCTAAATGTCCCTTGTCTCTTTGCTTGTCCCTACTTTATTTTACTAGGAACCTTGTTAGAATGAGTCTCTGTTAACCCATCTTTACTGGAATTCTTATACACTAAAGGTAAGTGGGTCAATCCAAAATCCACCATTATAAAAAGAGATCTGTGTGAACTTTGTGGGCTACTTAAAGAATTCAGAATTCTCAGGAGACTCCTATGAATAAACACCATAAAAGGAATTTGCATGATAGGAGTAGCATTCTAAAGTAAATGCAGTTGCATTTGTAGTTCTTAGTAATGACTTTGCTTACATTCTTCCAAGGTAGCTTTCAAAGCAAACATAGAAGGTATCTGGTTAATGTAAATCTGGCTTTTTAATCTTGGTGTTGCTATTCTTGTTACAGCACAAGGCTATTTTAGTCTCCCTTCAGCTCTATGAACCTCTTGGTTTTTAAGGCACAGGTACTCACAGGTTCTGTTCCATGCTCCCTTTTTTAAATTTAAACTTGAGAATTCACTGGCATAAGGTCTGCTGTTCTTTATAAAGTTAATTAAGTGGATTTTATTTATGAATTTCTTTTGGAATTTGGAATAAAGAGGATTTTAAATTATCATTAAACATTTAATGTTTATGTATTTGAATTAGCTCATATATTCAGGTTTAGGATTACAAAGATATTAGTATCAAACGAAAAGTCAGATGAAATCTTAATCTAAATAAATTCTACTCCTTCCTCATTTGGTCATGAACTCTTATCTTTCTCTTCTTCTTTCTTTATTGATCATACAAAACTTTAAAATATTGCTTTTTTAATTAAAAAAAAGTTTTTTGCCAAAATTCTCAAATTTTCATCCCACACAAAATGTTTTCTTACTTCCGTGATATTAATAGCTCTGGGAAAGGAGTGCTCAATGGCAGTGAGTAGAGAAGTAGCAGATTTTTTAAATACAGTTTTGTAAACTAGGAATTTTTAAAGAATTTATTGCCTACAATGGTTGATCGGAGGTCATCCTGGTTACTGTGGTGTATGGTAAATTGGGAGTGGAGAAACTGTACTTGGGTTAATACTGATTCGAAACTCAGTAACTTGACTATATAAGGATGTATATAGAGACATTTTTGCAACCACTAAAACCAACTTAATAGAAAAATGCTTAGTAAATTAGTGATTTTATATTCTGTCTAAACAAACTTTTTTTTTTTTTAAGATTTTTTTTATTTATTTGACAGATTACAAGTAGGCAGAGAGGCAGGCAGAGAGAGAGAGGAGGAAGCAGGCTCCCTGCTGAGCAGAGAGCCCAATGCGGGACTCAATCCCAGGACCCTGAGATCATGACCTGAGCCAAGGCAGCAGCTTAACCCACTGAGCCACCCAGGCGCCCCTAAACAAACTCTTAATGTAGGGTCAGTGTGTCCAATGTTCAAACTGTGGGTATAGAGTTGAAATGCCAATTGAATATTATCCCCACCTTAAAAGACCACCAGAGACGTGAGTCAAATTTAGTTATGGGGAATAGCTTACCTGAGACTTAAGAGGGAAAAAAAGTTAGCTAACTCCCAGAACAACTAGGACAACAGAGCCTAACCTCTACCCACCATTATGATGAGCAGTAATACACTAACAGGCTTGAATCTTTTAATATGGACGTTGAAGTAGAATTTAATTGATTATATAATCTAGTTCAATTTTAATTCAATTTAGATTATCAAACTAATGTTATTAAGGATTGCTTAAAAGAGGAAAATCGGTATGTATATAAGCTAAAATAAAGACACTTTTACTTATGTTTGCATCCCAGTCTTCATAGACCAGTATGGACTCTTCATTGTGATCAGCAGTGAGGCCATAGGTAGAAGCTTTTATACCTCAGTTGCATGTGTCAGTCTAAGAAATCATTAAAAAAGCCTAGGTCTGCAAAGTAAAATCAGTCGGAAATACCATGGTATCTTATCTTCATTGGTTACTAATGGCCTCCATATGGGCCAATCATTTTAATTAAAAATGGTTAGCCAGATATGATGTCTGGGATTTGTTTTAGAATACTCCAGACCCCCCCCCCCCAAAAAAAAAGTTTGAGAATGTGTGGGCAAGGAAGGAAAATAGATGACACACAATTTTTTCTACTTTTATGTTTACTAGTAAATTTCCATAAGTTTAGAAAAGTAATTAGGTAAAACAAAAGATGTGACTAAAGTCATTCAGTTAATTTCATCTTAATTTTTCCCACTATTTATCTTGATATGTGTTTACTGAAAACACATATTTTGCTATCCTTGAGTATTTTGTAACCTGAATAGTTTCCTCTTCAAATCTTGAATACACACACAGAGAGACCTAATTCTAGTATCCTGAAGCATTGGGAAATCTTGTTTATTGTCAAATGAGAGGTAACATTTTGAATGGTAAGGTCCTCTGTCATTTGATAATGCCAAAATCAAAAGTACCTTTGGTATAAAAAATAAGAGCTAGGTTAAAGTACAAGACTTATCAGTAGAAATGTTTTCCCCTAGCGCTAGTGTGTGTGTGTGTGTGTGTGCGTGCGTGTGTGTGTGTGTGTGTAGCTTTTGTTTTCCACTAATTATATAATGACTTGACCAGAAAATAAAATGATGAGAAGAACAGATTCTTTTTTTTTTTTTTTAAGATTTTATTTATTTAACAGAGATCACAAGTAGGCAGAGAGGCAGGCAGAGAGAGAGAGAAAGAGGAGGAAGCAGGCTTCCTGCTAAGCAGAGAGCCTGATGCAGGGTTTGATCCCAGGACCCTGAGATCATGACCTGAACTGAAGGCAGAGGCTTTAACCCACTGAGCCATCCAGGTACCCTGAGAGGAACAGATTCTTTATGTATTTACATTTCACAGCGTGAAAGCAAAGAAGTGTATTTGGAACTATGAGGAAACATTATTGAAAAAAATAAAAGGTGGAAAAAAAGAAAATATGAAAAGAGAAAAAGTAAGGGTCTTTGTTATCTAGCTATTTCATGTTCTTATCCTTGGCAGCAACTACCTTGGATTTTTTTACCAGTCCCAAATCTTGTTAATTGTATTGGCACTGAAAATTAAGTTCTGTATTTAGAATTTGAAACCATACCTTATTTAACTCTTCTAGATTCACAAGTAGCTCAAGTTGTTTATGATGTAGTCTGTCCTGAAGAAATGATAGCCATTCATTCATCATTTATTGAGTGCCTCTTATATGCTGTGCTTTGTGTTTCTTCCACATCGTGATTACACTGCCTGTGCCTGCTCCTTCTAAAGCACGATTTCTGTAACACCAAACTAATTATCAACTGAAAGCACACATTCAGATAAATGATAACATATGAAGTAAATTCATGTCCAGTCATGAAGATCTGCGGAAGCAATATCTCTTCTCTTTCATACTTCTAAGAAAGTTAGGTTTCTTCCAAACCCTTTTGTTACAAAGGGTGAATCCTGAGACCCTTGAAATCTTGTTTTTAAAATGTGTACAGAATATGATGCTCTACATGAGCCAGATAAAGAAATACATAAATTACATAAATTTCTCAACCTCAGCATCCTTGATATTATGCTTGATCTTAGCCAAAAGGCCGAGAAGCGATCCTTGATGTTATGAACTGATTCTTCAGTTTCTGTCAACCATATCCTATTGGTGGCCTGTCAAAGAGCAAAAAAACAGAGAATGAATCTTGCAGAAATCTTTTTTAAAATGTTAACCATCTTTCTATGTTAGGCCTCAGGTTGAGGAACTAAAGATTTGTTGTTATTCTTCCCAAGTAGTTTGTAAGTTTATGCAAGTTTTGCTCTGATACTGTTGAAGACGTTAAGGAATAAGTCAGAAATATTTAACATATATTTTGACACTACTGTAACATTCCTTTAAGGCATTTATGTTGATTTATATGTGTTGCGTTATTCTGATGTGTCATTGTCTTCATTGTAAATCTAATGAGCTAGTTTATATGTGATTTTTTTTTTTTTTTTTTTTTTTTTTTTGGAGAGCATAGCCTTTGGTTCCACTTAAACCATAGAGTCATAATATTTACATTAAAGTATACCGAACTCTCAGATATTTTAAACAGTGGTTATTTGTCTATTAGAGTGAAATTTAAAAACAAAACATTTGATCAGTTGTTCTTTGGGAACTTTTGGTTAATATGTTAACTTTTAAACATGACTGGCAAGTCTCAGTGTTTAGAGGAATTCTGCCTCCTATTTGTTGCCATGAGCTGCAGTTATTCAAGACACTTGATAGAGGTAAATATTGTAGCACAGATTCTTTCAGTATTTTTATATTAAAAATTTGTGTATGTGTGTGTGTGTGTGTGTGTATAAAAATAAATATATATTTATATATTTTAAGGTCCCTTGCAACTTAATGCTTTATATTTCAGGATTCTCCTGACATAGTCAAAATGGTAAAGGTTACAGTTTTGTAGACTTAAGCTTTAAAACCAAAATATATAGTAATATATTCCATTAAGAGCTAATTCTTCTGATGATAAATTAGAGAAGTAGTTGGCTGAATGAAGGTATAAATTCATTGTAATTGTGATGCTCAAGGAATTTTACTGACTACTTTTTAAATATCAGAAGAATGCTATTTATCTATAACTAAAAACATCTGAGAGAGAAGGAGAAAACCAAGAAGCCGGTCTTCCTCCCTGTCCTCATCTCCACTCTTCCTCTTAAGTAATTTAGCTGGATGGATACCAGGGAGGAGACAAACTCCTGGGTTCTATGTATGTCAAATAATTCTGAATATAAGATATTTTCCAGTGTCTATGAGCTTTTTCAGAGTGTTGTCCCATGAAGAAGGATCTCCTTATCAATTCAGCATAGAGAAATAAGGGTAAACTGACAATGAGAAGCATTGGTAATTAACAGAGCCACAGTGTATTCTTCCAATATGGAATTATTACAAGTGAATCTTGAAATTCTCTAATATTTCTTTTCTTTTTCTGTTAAGTTGCTATAGCCCAAGGTGGAACAATCCAGATTTCTAACCCAGGATCTGATGGTGTTCAGGGACTGCAGGCATTAACAATGACAAATTCAGGAGCTCCTCCGCCAGGTGCTACAATTGTACAGTATGCAGCACAGTCAGCTGATGGCACACAGCAGTTCTTTGTCCCAGGCAGCCAGGTTGTTGTTCAAGGTATAGTTTATTAATCTCGTACATTTAGAATACCTATGCCTCACTATATCACACCAGTTAGTGGGAATTTTATAGTTTCCTGAAATATACAGGAGGCAGATTTGGGGGGAGGCACTTATTTTAGTACATTCAACAACACGTTAAATTACATGATTTTCACTTTTTAGCAGGTTTTATTGGCTGTAAAGAAAGGTTCTCTTCTGAATAGCATGATGGGAAAAAGACTTGGGACACGTGAATGAACTTTTTAATTAAGTAAATAATCTTCATTTGGGGGTTATAAATGTTGTACCTAATACATATTTTTATTACCTGGTCTATGAAGATTTAAATATCCAGTGTGTGGTGCACTGAATTGGGGGTTTTTCTTTAAATCTAATTTCTAGACATTTCAAAACAAATGCTTTTTTGTTTTTTTTCCTCTTTAGACCATTCTAGTATATTTAAATGTCAGGTGGAAGTAGTAAAATGAAACATTTGGGATGTAACCCTAAACTTTTAGGGTAACCTAGGATTTCAATTAAATTCAAGTTATACGTTATTTTAATTTCATTCAGTTTTGCTCATAGTAACTATAATGTGTTTAATACAACTTGTAAAAATCCTATGTTTTCATTTAACTCTATTCCTCTTAGCATTTGCTTAGGATGTTTGATGTAGCACTAATTTTAAAGAGAATAATATTTGTTCTTTTGGTTTGAAAGTCTTGCAAGTTTGGAAAAAAGCAGATTCTGAATGATGAATCTCTTGATACTAGCCTTTCTCTTAGGTATTTTGGGGGTTAATGTGGACTATAATAAAAATGTATGAAGAACTGAGTGGTAGTTGCACTCCATGTATGGAGTAAAACAAATTCATAGTACATACCTAATACTTTGTTTTCTTTTAATTGTAAAATCAAAGCCACCTGCTTTATTTCCCCTGATTATCATGATCCCTCTATGTTTAAATAAATAACCATAAAGAATCCTTATTTCTTCTAATTTATCTTTTTTTATATGGAAATCCACTGTAAACCTAATACTTTCACCAGAAGAGCTTTAAAATTTTTTTTTCTATTTTGCGTAGATAATAGACTAATTAGAGTTCTGTGCTTGTGGGATTTTATTTAGGAACCCTTTTTTCTTCTGTAAGTCACAAAGATATTTTCCTATAATAATTATATTAGCTTTATAGTTTTACCTTTCACATTTTGTCCTTAGTCCACCGGAATTTTACCTTGGTATATAGTACTAGGTGGATTTCATTTTTGAATTCCATAGGGAGCCAGTTTTCCCCTACTCATTGTTTGTCTTTTCCCCATTAATTTATGGGGCTAAAAATCTTAATTATACAGTGGGTTCTCGTGTATACTTGGATCTGTCTCAAAACTCTCTATTCTGTACTATTGGTCTACTTTTTTTTTTCTTTTTTTAAGATTTATTTATTTTAGAGAGAATAAGAGAAGGAAGGGCAGAGGGAGAGTTAGTTTTAAGTAGACTCTGTGCTGAGCACAGAGGCCCTCGCAGAGTTCAGACCCATGACCCTGAGATCATGATCTGAGCTGAAACCAAGAGAGGGACACTTAACTGACTATACCATCCCAGTGCTCCCATACTGGTCTCCTTTTCTATATGCCAGTAGTACCATACAGGTTTGTTATCGCACAGGACAAGTTTCCCTTTTTTATTAAAAAAAAAAAAAATCTTTCAGTGCTGATATAGCTTAGTGAACCATTATTCGTCAGTATGCATTTAGAATAAATTTGAGTTTCTAAACAATAACAATATAATAATAAAACCAATAATGAGGTTGCTTTTAATGTATAGATTAATTTAGGGGGAAACTAAAGTTCTTTTTTAAATTGAGCTATAACTGGCATATGGCAATTATGTTAGTTTCAAGTGTACAACATAATGATTTGATATTCATTTACACACACTAAGTAATTACCACAATAAATCAATAAATCTCGTTAACATCCACCACCACATTATTATGATTGGTTTTTTCTTATGAGAGATCTTTTAAGACTTACTCTCTTAGCAACTTTCAAACAGAGAGCACAGTATTAACTACAGGCACTGTGCTGTATGTCATCACATTCCCAGGACTTAGTTTGTAACTGGAAGTTTGTTCCTTTTGATAACCACCCATTTTGTACATTCCCTCCCTGCCAGCACAGCCCTCCCATCTCGCAGCCACTCCTCTGTTCTCTGTATCACACTCAGGTCCCGGGGTGGTGGTGGTTGAAGATTCCACTTGTAAGTACAATCATATGGTATTTGTCTTTTCTCGGACTCACTTCACTTAGCATAATGCCCTCAAGTTCCACCCATGTTGTCACAAATGGCATGATTTCCTTCTTTTTTATGGTCTAATAATAATTATGTGTATTTGTGTGTTTGTGTGTGTGTACACACTGCATTTTCTTTACCTATTCACCTATCAGTGGACACTCCAGTTGCTTCCATATTTTGGCTGTTGTAGATAATGCTGCTGTGAATATGGGGATGCGTTTGTCTTTTCAGGTAGTATTTGTTTTTGTTTGTTTGTTTTATAAATACCCAGTAGTGTGATTGCTGAATCATAGGGTAGTTCTATTTTTTTTTTTTTTAAGATTTTATTTATTTATTTGTCAGAGAGGTCACAAGTAGTCAGAGAGGCAGGCTCGTCGCTGAGCAGAGAGCCCGATGCGGGGCTCGATCCTAGGACCCTGAGATCATGACCTGAGCCGAAGGCTGAGGCTTAACCCCCTGAGCCACCTGGCACCCAGGGTAGCTCTATTTTTAATTTATTGAGGAACCTCCATGTTGATTGCCATTGTGGCTGCACCAATTTACATTCCTACGAACTGTGTATAAGGGTGAGGAAGAACTGAGGTCTTTATAATGTTAAATTGACCTGTTGTTCCAAACTGTAGAATGTCTCATTTATTTGGATCTTATTTTAGCTTTTTAGTAGTTTAAAATTTTTCCTGTGGAAGTACTTCATATTCTTTGTTAAGTTCCTAAATGCTTGAAGGTTTCTGTTGCTATTATGAGCAATACATTTTCTAATTGTTGCTGATGTAGAGAAATATTACTGACTTGTTAAAACGTAATTTATTTATTAATCTTGCCAAACGGAATTTACTTCTAATAATGTGCTTATTCTTTGTAAATCTATCTGTGTTGGTATGTGAATGTTTTATCAAACACAAGTAAGGTGTTTGTTTCTTCCCTTCCAATCTTGATTCCCTGTGTTTTCTTTCAACTTTTCTTTCCTTGCCTTTTCTTTTCCTTTCCTTTTCTCCTCTTCTTAAAATAATGGTGGGTAGGAGTTCTACTTCTATATTAAATACAGGGTCAGTGGGCATTCTTGTGTCACTTACGTGGGCACCTTCCCTCCTGTCATTCCATTCACAGGCCACAGGATTTCTTTGCCAGTTCTCAGTCCTTCTCTTAATTGATCCCTCAGCAGTATTTAAACACTATTGACTTCTGCTTCCTTCACTTTCCATCATGATACTGTGTTCTTAATAGTTTTTTTCTTTTCTCTCTCCTACATGTCTTTCAGTCTCATTGTTTGGTCTAATCTTCGTCTGCTCATCTCTTTACCGTTAGTCAGTGTTTGTCAAGATTGTGTCCTGGGTCCTCTTCCATCTGACTGGCGCACTCTCCCTGGCTGACTTCATCCCTGCCCATTGGTTGTCAGTGCACTCTGACCATGCCCCTGACTCCCATCTAGCTGCTTAGAAGTCCCACATACATCTCTTGACTCTTTCAGTCCAAAGTCACATCCATTTTCCCCACTCTAGTTCTCTCTTTGTTTACCCTATTTCGGTAATGGACTCCTGTCCAACCTGTTGCTTCAGGCTAAGAACCTGCGTGTCATCTGTCCTTCCTCCCAGCTAAACCACTCATCTTCCACTTCTCTCCACCCCTGCTGTCCAATCCTACTTACTGCCATGCCCTCCGACCTGTCATCCCTTCTGCTGGGTGGCTGCCCTGGAGCTGGTAGTGGTGGTGAAGTTCCCTGATCTTCCTAATCATGCCCCCGGTGGCAGATCTCCTCTTGGTCTGGTTTTTTGAGAATTGTTCCTGAAAGCTCAGGCTCCCTTTTTTCATCCCTCCCAGTAATCCTGGGAGCTACTAATACTTTTTAAAAACAAATGTCTCTACCTCCAACATTTTCTTTTTTTCTGTTATACTCAGTTCGTCAGCTCAGAGTGGTATCTCTAAAATTCACATCTAACCGTGTCAACCTCTTATTCAGTGAAGTCTTGTTACTTGTTATTCAAAATCCAAAAAAAATTTTTTTAAGATTTTACTTATTCATTTTTCAGAGAGAGCAGTGAGAGAGAGCACAAGTAAAGGGAGCTGCAGGCAGAGGGAGAAGCAGGCTCCCTACTGGGCAAGGAGCCTAGGACCCTGGGGTCATGACCTGAGCTGAAAGCAGACACTTAACCAACTGAGCCACCCACATGTCCCTTAGTCCAAAATCTTTAACATGGCCCAAATCTTTGCTTGATCTAGGCCTTGCCACCTTTACTAGATATTTCCCTCTCAACTTCTCCCTCTTTTGTAATGCAGCTCTGTGCAAGATTTCTTCATTTCCTGTGCTATGCCGTACCCTCTTTTCCTTTCTAGGGCCTCACACTTAGCCATTTGCCCTGACAAGAACACTTATGTCAGTCATTTACATTATTCAGGCTTCATCTTAGTACTTCCTCCAGGAGGCCTTCTGTGATCCTGCAGATCTGGCTTAGATAACCTCCTGTCAGTTCTTATTGTACCTCCTTAGGGTATATTTGACATGCCTAGATAACTTATGTTTGGGTAGAGGTCCTTAGTATCTGGCACAGTCCCTGGCGCATGATAAATGTTTAATAAAACCATTTTATTAAATGAAACCCTTAGGTATGGCTGAGATGGAAGAGAGTCTGTCATGGAGTCTGTTTGGGACTGATGTCTAGGTTACTCTCCACACTTTCTTACATAGCCAGATGTCTTCAATTCATGTGCTCTGGAGAAGCACATCAATTTAATATGGTAGGTGGAATTCTAATCATATAAGGGAATGGGCTTTATTCAGCCCACTGTTAACAATAAAAGGTCTCAGTGCCATGTGACTTATTATTGTACACTCGATAGATGTGCAAATCATTTCTTTTTCCAGACTATGTTCTTTTATACTGTTGAACATGAACTAATTTTTATTTATTTATTTAAAAGATTTTATTTATTTATTTGACAGACAGAGATCACAAGTAGGCAGAGAGGCAGATAGAGAGGGAAGCAGGCTCCCTGCTGAGCAGAGAGCCCGATGCGGGGCTCGATCTCAGGACCCTGGGACCATGACCAGAGCCGAAAGCAGAGGTTTTAACCCACTGAGCCACCCAGGTGCCCCGAAATTGCTGTTTTTTATGAGCTAAAAATGTCAAATAGCCAATTCCTATGATTCAAGCTAATATTTATGGAAGAATGCTATGTAGTTCTTGCTACATGTGGCACAGTGAATTTTTTTAATGTATTTATTCAAGTGAAATTAGCAAATTCTGTTTCACCTAGGGAACTGCTGGATTTTATGGTGCTGTAGCAAATAGTTAAGCAAATAAAACTGTTAAGTGTAAGAAGGTGGCTGGTTATTTCTTCCTTGACGAATTTAGAAGTGTTTAAGAAATACATTTCTGTGTATTACTCAATGTTTTTCTGGGGTTTTGTCTGATTTACTTATTTTAAAATATTTTATTTATTTGACAGAGACAGAGAGACAGCAAAAAAGGGAACACAAGCAGAGGGAGTGGGAAAAGGAAATCAGGCTTCCCAAGAGCAGAGAGCCTAATGCAAGGGCTCCATCCCAAGGGCTCTGGGATCATGACTTGAGCAGAAGGCAGAAACTTAATGACTGTGCCACCTAGGGGGTCCCTTTGTTATCGCTTTAATCTCCATGTGTTTTGTTTTGTTTTTTCCTCCTAGGAGTTATAAAAGAGACAGTGTTTATGCCCCCTTTGTTTATGTAGAAACCTTGGACAGAACCAATAATAAAAGAAGTTAGTTACTCCATAAGAAACAATCTTGTAACTTAATGCTAATGAGACATTTTTCTTTTTTTTTTTTTTTTTTTTGCCAGAGCCCATCTCAACAGATTTCTGTGTACAATGAGAAACAACAACATTAATATGGTTTATTACAGGAAGGGTTTTTATAGGGCTTTGGTTTCATTGAGCTCCTCTGTGACAAAGCAAATTGATGGTAGTGATAGGCTAGTGATGTCATTGTGATGTAAGTTACTCCTACTTATCCTGCACATGCTTGCTAGTTTGGAACACTGTATGTCAACCTGTGATAGGGGAGACAAGACAGTTCTGTATGCAGAAGCCCATCATGGCTGTAACTGGAGATGAAACAGGTAAGAATTTTAAAGAGAGATTTAAATTAATTCTGAAAATTTTATTCTGAAGTTTAGAAAAATTCAGAGACCTCTTGAGTGTTTCAAAAAGTATTAATTTTCTAGTGGCTGAGGAGTAAGAAGTTTCTTTTAATATATATCTGTATGTATGAGCACACTCTGTGAAGGCATCTTAGTGTAAATGCTTTTTTGCTCAGCGGATTGCTTTTTTGACCAAGGCAGTAATCCTTTCTCTCTCCGTTGTGCTTTACTAAAATAAGCTGTTACTTCGTTGCAACCTGTTGCAAATTCAGTGCAGCTACAAGTTAAACATACCGTTAAACATGCGGTTCAGCTTGTAAAAAATTAAGCTTCCGATTTCGTTGTTGTGTACAAATGTTGCTCCAAAACAGACTAGGAAAACGCAGCGTGTCGGCGGGGTTTGCGTGCCTACTTGTTTCTTTCCTCCTGTGTTTAAAATGGTCTGTACCTCAGCTAATCGAGTTCAAAGGGCTGACGTCACTACATTTCCTGGAATCGTGTTCGGCAGGGAAGTGGAAAAGTTAAACTCCAAGCGAGCTGCACATTGACGTCAGCTCCGAGTCATGCTGTGATTTAGTCAGTTCCTTTCTGCTTTGTCAAGGGCTGCTGACAGATTTAGGGTTGTTAACTAGCTCGCCACTGCCTCTATCTCCACGATCGCTCTTAACACTGAATAGCTTTTCCCGTAAGCCTTACTTTAGCGTTTCTCTTGAGGTAAGTATCTGCTTGACGAGGGGGAACGCTTTGTGAAACCTGTAATGCTTGGGTGAGCAGAACTCCGAGGCCGTCCGTCCCGCCTCCGCCTACGTGGGCAGGTTGAGCCTCCCGCTGAGGCCGCCGCACACGTGCTGGGGGAGAGGTGGGCTCTGGAGCTGGAGGGTTTCCGCACCCTTGCTTGATCGGCCACTGGCGCCTCGGAGTGCCCTCTAGCGCTCAGTCAGGGAAGTGCTTGTCTGAAAGTTGTCCCACCGCACCCCCACCCCTCCACCTCCCAGTCTCAGTTCTTGAAATTTGTGATCAGTAATCCTGTTGTTTGGTTTTCTTAATTACAGAATGATCCTGACCTAGTTGCTTATGTTCTGTATTAGGATCGCATTGTTGTTTTTTTCGGTGGTGTCTCATTTCTAACCAAGTTCTGAATTTGCAGTTGAAATCACGAAGATGATTGTCAGCAGCTTCACCACAGTTTAGCTTTTCAGAGTTTTAGTCGGTCTAAACCCTCTTCCTAGATGGAAACACTCCACTGATCTGAGCAACTAAAACCTGTATTAAAGCGTTTTGAAAATTATCTTGATGCACTATTATTTTTCTCAAATGACAAGTTTATTGTAAGATACAGATGGCCTTAAAATAATTTTAAATACTGCAATGGGATTCTAGAAGCAAAAGGCATTTAGTGCATGTATTTATTTGCTGGGCTTATATCTTTCTTTACTAAGACTTTAATTACAATTCTTAGGTCTAACCGTGAGAGAAAATTAAAAATAAAAAAAAATAAAAGATTTGAAAATTCATAATATATTTAAAGATGAAAGTTTAAAATAAAACTTTGCATATATTTTTAGTCATTGCTTGTAAGTAAACATTCTTATACATTTATGTGTATGGAATGAACATACACTGTCCTTGAAGAGCTTTGTTTCACAGTTTTACCCATACATGAGTTACTTCCAATTTAAAATTTTCAAAATGCTAACATTTAAAAATATCAAACTTTTTTCACAAGACCTCATTGTGCTTTGGAAATCATTATTTTTAGAAATCTGATCAGTTTTCACATAACCAATTCTATTTTGAAATGCTGTTTAAAAATGAAAAACTTTTGTTTGTTTTGAGGAGCACAGTGTTTAAGAGACTTTTTAAAGTAATAGTAGAGGACCTACTGTATGGATTGGTGAACCACATGGGCTGATATAGATCTTTGGCTTACACATATTTTTGATCATGACCCATGTTTTACATCATGATGTTGTATACATCTGTGTGTGTGTGTGTACATAAAACAAGTTTTCTTTTCTAATTTTTATTTAAATTCAATTAACATATAAAATAACATCTTATTATTGGTTTCAGAGGGAGAGGTCCTTGATTCATCAGTCTTACGTAATACTCAGTGCTCATTACATCACATACCCTCCTTAATGTCCAGCACCCTGCTACCTCTTCCCCTCACTCCCCTCCCCTTCAGCAACCCTCATTTTGTTTTCTATGATTAGGAGTCTCTTCTGGTTTGTCTCTAATGCTTACCTTCGGGTGCCTGGGTAGCTCAGTCAGTTAATTCTCTTGATCACAGCTCAGGTCTTGATCTAAGTGTGATGAGTTTAAGTCCTGCAGTGTTTTTGGTTGCTTTGTTTGCTTTTTAAAAAGTGCTTATCTTTAAATATAGTAGAGATATAATGTGCTTTTCTATTTTTTCTGTTGCTAATGAAATTGATTTTATGACCCACTAAAGGTCTAAAACTTACAGTTTGAAAAACTTGCCTAGACCAAAATCAGGCTAACAATGACTGGTATGGGAAAAGTTTTTAGGTATTTATTTATAGGATCATGGAATAAAATGTGGAAAGTGAATAGCTATAGTTTATAAAATTGTATTATTGAGACTTGTGGGTTCAGTTTAAATTTTCGTTAGAAGTAGTTTTTGGCTTTCTTTATTCATAAGCTGATTATATTAAGATCCTCACTCCATATCTTTTAGTCTCTGAGTCTTAAAAACTCTAATATATTGTATTTAGCCTGAATTTCTGAATTATTAAAAATAAATATTCCAACTCACTCAAATTTGGAAAATAGTGTCTTAGTTAATATTTGATGTATGAGAATAAGGATACATTTCACCTTGTGAAAGAAGGACACTTGAAAAGCTTATTTGGGGGGAATTTTCACATAAAAGATAGGTTTGGATCAGGTATAACAGTTTCTTAAACTTGCCAGCAAAGCAAGTTATAATCATGGTGGAAGTGAAAAAAGTCGTTTATCTACCTTAAGTTTTAATAAAACTCCGAATCTGTATGGAAGTTTTACTGAAATTTCCATTGTCCTACATTCCCAATATTTTTGAAAAAATTTCAAAGAAATATTTTTTGGGATGATTATTTTACTTTGCCCAGTTTTTTGTTTGCCTATATGAATATATTGCCTAATAAAATAATTATTATACTTTGAATTTATGTAAGCTTTTAAAAATTTGCAGTGTTACAATATAAATACAAATACAAACATGTTCAGTGCTATCAAACAATCAAATGGTGAGAGACCTACAGGAAACAGGTAATATAGGTTAAAGGATCTGGGTAGGTCTCCCTGAGGAAACTATTTAAATACCCATGAGGAGAAGCAGTGATGTGCTCAGAGCAGATATTATATTTTCATATAATAACATGGATCAGAGTGGTAAATAACTCTTCCAAGCTCACAAAGCTAACAAGTGGTGAACCAGTTTGGACCTTCAGACTTTAAGACCAGACCTTGTCTGGTTCTGTTCACACCATATTACATTGCTCCTCAAAATTCACCTGATAAATTCATGCTAATTTTAGATGAGTTACCACAGCATCCTACACACTACTCAGAAAACATACAAAATAAAGCTAGCATTATTTTAAATAGTCAAAATGGATTTTTTTTCTACAATATTATTACTCTCACAGGGCAATAGCGTGTATATTTGATAATATACAGAACTTTTCATGTCAATACTTATAATTTATTATCTTTTACATAGATTTTTTTTTTTTAAGATTTTCACTAAACAACTCAGGAAGTTCCCTTATATGTAACTTAAAGTAAAAATAGTAAATGATTTAATTCTTTGCAGTCTGAGTATTATAATTATTGTTAACAAATTTGAAACTGTTCAGTGCTTAAATAGTCAGTTAATTAGGATTTAGTTTTCCTGGAAAAAATAGAGCAGTGGAGAAGGAAAAGGTTTTGATAGTGTGAGACACCAGGCAAGGACAAGGCTGATTTGGGCATTGTGTGCCCTGGCGCGGTGGATGGGAGGGAGAGAAGGAAAAAAGAAAGGTAAAGATGGTCGTAGCTTCTTGGAGCTAGGGAAAAGAAGTCCCCTGCTTATCAGTCCAACTTCAAAGTTAGCTCTGTTGCTTGTTACTTAGGTAGATTTGGGATAAGGGACACCTAGCGAAATGACATATGAAGGTTAGGAGCTCCATTTATAAAAATGTTTTTATTCAGTGAATGTGCTCAGTACTACAGGGATATCAATCAGTAGATGAATAAACAAACAAAATCACCATTATTTGGGATGTGGATAAGTTGTTCCTCTTTGAAAACTATCAAGATAGGCTTTTGGCTGAGTTTCTTATTTCTTTCTTTGTTAGGAAGAAACAAATAACTCTTTGACTTGAGAGGCTTTTCAGTTAGTTTTCTTATTAGCAGTCTGATGAGACTATAAGACTATAATATGGTTACTTGTGATTCTCCACCTTTGAGGTTCTATTCTAAATGATTATAAACATTGAAAAGGACTTTTACTATCTTCTAATAATTTATTCTCTAAAGGAATATAACAAAATATTGTATAAATTTTAGACATTTTTAATAGGCATATTTTTAAACAAAATAAGGAATAAGAGACATATATTTCAATCATTCTCTTACCCAGGTTTGTTAGAAGGGAAACTCCAGGGGAAAATATTTTTATGGATGTTATATGCCTTTTAACTAATATACAGTATAAGCATAATTTGGAACATTGTCTTTCAGAACTTAAGGAAGGGAAGAGGAAGGGAACTAACATTTGCTGAATGCCTACCATGTGCCAGGCACTGTGCTAGACACTTTGACATACATTACAGGGTTTATTGTGAGTATTAAATGAGATAATGTATCCCCATTTTACAGATGAGGAAACTGAACTTGCCCCAAGTCACATGGCTGGTAAGTGGCAGAGCTGGACTAGAATCCAGACTCAGATCCCATGCTTTTTCTACTGTACCGTGTTTAAAGCTTGCAAAGAGAGGTATGAAGCCTAATGACCAGAATTGAGAGTTCTAGGAATTTTCTTTTTCCATGATATATTTGATGCTAAACCGAAAAAAAATTTTCCTCTCAGGAGATAGATAGTGGGAAACACTAATTAGAACTCGTCTGCTTCTCAAATGCCAGGTGAAATGACTCCTATGTAAAGGAAGATTAGGAAATAATGCCAGTTTGAATAGATACATAGCATCTTATAAGGGCTTCTCACACCTTAGTATTAAATACTTAAAGACTTAGCTATAATAATAGCTAACAATAGTCTTACAATAATAATAATAATGCTTATTTTAAACATTCAAATGACAAAACTCTGGGAAGTTCAAAATTTCCTTTGTGGTGTGCATGTAAATCCACTGAGCACCCATGATATGCCAGACACTGTGCTAGATTATAGAGAGTACCAGCTTAAAAAGACATCCCTGGCTTGTCTTTAAAGTTTTTGCTGCCTTAGAATAAAATTAGTATAGAAGTATCTTTTATGTATTATCTTTATTCAGTCACAAAATGATAGATAGCCCCACTGGTGACTCATTTATCGTCAGAAATAATGTATACGGTGAAATTCTAGAATAAATAATGTGGACACACATTTAGTAGTTAGAATAGGAACTGGCGTTTATAGATGTACAGGGATAAGAATAGGTCATCAAAGACTGTAAGGTGGTTCTTTGAACTGTGATTCTAGGTATTGAATCTGCTTTTAATTGCCACTGAATTGGTAACATTGGAAACTGAAGCTAACCAAGATAAAAACTTTTTTTTTTTATCACTTCTTTCAGCAATAAAACTTTTTGACATTTGGATTTTCTCAAAACAAGAAATTCTCTTTGCCCATATCTTTTTAGTGTATTTACTGATAAGATCATATTTGAGTATATGGAATTTATCCATTGACATTTACTCTGTGACCACTTAAAGTGTACCATCATATAGATTCCTTAGGATATTACAGAAATGTGTATTAACTCCTACTAATTAATGCCAAATCATATTTCTGTCTTGAACTAATGACCAACCTCATTTTTGTTGAAGGAGATAAATATGTAGTATATCTGAAACATTGCAATAAAACCCAATTTATTAGCAACATCCCAGAACTAATATATCCAAATATATCATTCCCTTCTAAGTTATCATTTTAAAGTGATATCTTTTTCCTGAGCTGTTACTCAGAATGTTTTAAGAATACTTCTTTTGAATTGCTTCTATTGAATTGCCAAATTTGGTCCTTTGAGGGTGGTTTCAGCTTTTGGAAACAGGCAAAAGTTTAGAACCATTTCTGCTTGTAAGGCCAATGAATAAACTTTAGTTTTCATCTATGAAGTATACCTACCCCCCTTTTTTTTCTTCTTTACAAAAAGAATGAATACTCTTAAACTAACTTTTACGTATCATATGAGAATTCTGTTCTAACTTTATAGGACAGAAAATAGTGGATGCATACAAAAGGAGAGGGAGAGAGAAAGTATAATGAAACCCTCTATTAATTTTATTGCACTTCTGTGTAACCAGAGTTTGCAAAAGAATGGCCCTAGACCAAGGTCTGTACCCATGCCCCCTGCGAATGTCAACACGATGACACATAAACATCTCATAAACTTCTCATTCGTCAGTGGCTATTGTTCCAGTTTTAGAAAGCCTGTGTAGCCTCTAGCTGTTCCATTGTGTCAACCTTTATTGTCCCATAACCTTCTTCCCTGGATGTGGGTAAAGAGAAGAGAGGAGAGAACTATGTTATTCTGTGTTCCAGTCTACATCCTCTGACAATACGATTAAAATAGAAAAATCTTGAGTCAGTTAACAGTTAAAACTGTTTTTAAAATTATCTTCTTAAATATTTCAAAGCTGAGATAATCTATGATATACAATGAGATAACTGTGTATACAGAATTTTAAATAGTCACAAAAATTTAGGATTTTCCCCAATTTTATTATTGATAGAGATTTTGCTGGTGATCTTTGTACTTATCAGTTACTATTTGTCACCATTGTTTTTAAGATTATATGTAGAAGGAAGGAGAAGTGCATCCTTATAAGTGGTGTTTTTGTTAATGTTATGAAGACCTTTAAGTGATCTTCCCCCAAAACTCTTTTTTGAAAGTCTAAAAAATATTTTCACCTAATTCTTAAGCTCTAGGGGGAAAAAAAAACCCTGGCATTTACCCAAAAAGGAGCACCTAGATCTGTTTTTGATTGATCTTTTAAACTGTGTAGGTATTTTCATTTGTAAAAAAAAGTCTTCGTGTGCCTTTTGGGTAAAATTTCAGTTCTTACTCAATGGTTATAATGCATTTTAATGAAATATGGAAGTGATGTGTTTTCTATTTTGATTGGCATTGGTTCAGACCAATTTTTGTAGGATTTGGTAACTTTTTTAAAACCTTTATCTTGTAGTTAGCTTTGAGACAACATGAATTTTATAATCTCTTAGAGTGTCAGATTAACTCTGGACCATACATTCTCAAAGTTGAAACAGTGGTGGTAGAAACATATTTCATCACTTAAATCCATCTGTCTCTTCTAAGAAGCTATGTTCATTAGAGTAGAAAGGCAAATGTTGAGTATAAATTAGGAAACTTGGAGGACTTTTAGTATTCAGTATGAATACTAAGTGAATATTAAGTCTGTCGTTGAACTATGATTGCACTATAATTAGAAAAGTTTTTTAAATGAATACTTAGAAATGTATTATTATCTCAAGAAACCTACTTAAGACAAAAATGATCATCACCCAGAGAAATTAGATTTAAGTAGAGCTTTGCTGTTTTGTTCTTTATTTTGTTTTGGTTTTTAATTGGAAAAGACAGCGAGCCTCAGTCATCTTATGGTAGTAGGACTTATATTTAAATACATCCAGTAACTGTCTCAGGCACGGTATAGGGGACAGGAAAATCTCTTATCTGGAATATTCAGAGAATGGAGATGTTCTGTTTAGTTAACATTTTTGCAGTGGTATGCTAGAGCCAGCTCCCACCGGTATGCTAGAGTGATTATTAAATTTTCAGGGTTTCGTGAGCTGGTTGTAAAAAGAGCCATTGTTAAAAATTAAATATATAAAAAAATACATATATAAATTTAACAAATAGCTTATGTTAAAACCTATAAATACTCAAAACTCATCACTTCTCATAATTTTATCTATGCTCTTGATGTTATTTACATCTCTTTTATCTGTATGGTGTCCTACTTACTGTGTATGTCTTCTCATCTCCACCTTCCAAGAGGTCACACTGGTAGCTTGAGATTGGCCATAGTGAAAGTATCTATATCATGTGAATTGATAAACACATCAGGGCTTTTTTCCCCAGAGAGCAGTTGAAAAGCCTCTCTAATTTAGCCTTTGGTAAAAACCTTTCTAAAATGCATGGGGGCTTTTTTCTACCTTAACTGTATAGAGCATGCTGAATATTATTGTTCCAAATGCTGAAAATCTTTGATACCTAAGACTTTAATGCTCAAAAGAATCCTCTTAAATATTAGCAAGGTCACTTCTTATGACATATAGAAGTATGTTATTTCCAGGTCAGTTTTATATAAAAGATCAAGTTGTAAATTGTTTATATAAACTTGTCATATTTTGTTTCATTGCAGCTGCCACTGGTGACATGCCGACTTACCAGATCCGAGCTCCTACTACTGCTTTGCCACAGGGAGTAGTGATGGCTGCCTCACCAGGAAGCTTGCACAGTCCCCAGCAACTAGCTGAAGAAGCAACACGCAAAAGAGAGCTGAGGCTAATGAAAAACAGGTAGGATGTTTCATCGGAAACCAGTAACCACCTATTGGACACACAACTTATTGCTGTGGGGCTTTTAAAAAAATTGCTTTTCCTGCGTCATTTCTCCCAAGTTACATGTTCTGTGCATTTTGGGGTTTGTGCTCTGCATGTGACCATAATTAGATTGTCTTGTCATCAGAGTGCCATTTCATCAGCAAGAGGCACATCGCTACATGTGGTAACGGTAATGTCTAAAAGATACATTAATTTTCTTAATGATGATGCAAGGGCTTTATTACAAATAAAGATTTAATTTTTACTTGGTATTTACTTTGTGAAATAGGTGATAAGTGTAATTTTTTTGCTTCTTTATGAGCAAAATAAATTTAAGTGTGAGTAAAGAATTGCTAAGCCTCTTAGGGGCACCTGGTTCTACTTAGTCAGTAGAACATGCAACTCTTGATCTTGGGGTTATGGGTTCAATCCCCTGTTTTGGGGGTAGAGTTTAAATAAATAAATAAATAGAATTTTCTAAGCCTTTTGTATGTAGTTTCCTTTTATCTATTTTGTAACTTTGTTTTTTTCTATTATACTGAAATACATATTAAGTCTGATAAACTTTGGTCAAGTGCAAATACAAAGCAAAGAAAGAAACTAAATTACTCAGAGCCCTGTCACTTAGAGATCCCTACTAATATTATAGCATATGTACTTTCAGTTCACGCTCTCATTTTCTCACTTACTCTTGTACCATGTTGCTGTAATTTTATTTTTTAAATAAGAGTATGTCATAAAAATGCTGTTTTCCAAAATTCTTTAATTTGACTTGTATATTATTTCTTGGGTTAGTTTTTATGATGGAAAATGGTACAAATTAATCTGATTTTCAAAATGAACAGAATAGTCTAAGAGTTCGCCAAGTCATTTGGTCAACCTTATTCCTAAGTGTTAAATCATACCCTCATTGTAAGAAAACAATACATTTCAGATGACATCATGTGCTCATCTCTGACCAGGACCATGTGGTGGTGGTTTGTTAGTAGGCATTAGCAAGCTAGTTAGTCTAGAAATTGTGACTTTTGAGCCACTACAATTCAGAAATAAGTACTGACTTTGTAACAGTCCTTTGTAACTGAATGTGAATCAGTAGCAGCTATATTCAGCTTACTAACCTCCGTTTAAATGTCATATTTTGAGGGCACCCAGGTGGCTCAGTCAGTTAAGCATCTGCCTTCCACTCAGGTCATGATCCCAGGATCCAGAGATCGGGTCCTGATCGGGCTCTCTGTTCAGCGGGGAGTCTGCTTTTCCCTCTGACCCTCCCCCTGTTTGTTTGTTCTCTCTATCAAATAAATAAATAAAATATTAAATAAACAAAGGTCACATTTTTATACAATACAGGACTCCTTAAGTTGGATTTAGTTCCCAGACATTGTAGTTATCACAGATCACTAGATGGAGTTTTGTACCCTGGAAAATACAACAGATTACCCAAACTAAGATCATTAAGACACGCACATCTTTATCAGTGATTGTTCCAGGTTGACTAAGTCATGCTGGGTTCCTATTTTTCATTGTCAGCATTTTATTCAGAAATCCTGAAGGGGCTGAATGGGTGAGGCTCACAGAGTATCACACATAGTTGTTCTGTGGAAGTCTTACTATCAAAGATCTCTAACTTAGATCTGGTGGGGAATATGGATATTTTAAAACTGTCCTTTCTGAGATCTTAGGGAGTTATGAAAACATTTGCTTCTATGGTCACAGAATTCAGTTTAGAAATATAAAGTATAGTAATAATGCAAACTGTAAGATTGTTCATTGATGTCTTATTTTCCTAAAGAAAATAAAAAGACCTAGAAAGTAGCATTCTTATTTCCCTTTTGTTTTTTAGATTAAAAAAAAAATGTCCGTAGAACTCTCAATGAAATGGTGAAATACTGGGCAAGTGGGTTCCTCTAAAAGTGCCCCACAGCTACCTACACATAAATAATAAATTTCCCTGAGGAAAACAGTCATAAAATTTTACGTTTTAAAAAAATAATTCGCTAATAACAGCTTATTGGGTAGTGTTTGTGTTTGAGCTGTAAATAACCCAGGGAAATGGAGCCTTCACCTCACAGGTGTTATTTTGATCTTATGTGACTGGCCCAGAGGTATGTGCAGCCAGAACAAAGGCTCAGCAGTGTCATCAAGGATCCAGGCTTTTCCTCCCTGCCTTGTCAGCTTTAGCAGGTGACATTTGTTCTTAGGATCACAACAAGCAGGAAGAAGGTCCAGAGCTTCTGGATCTTCCAAAAACTTCTGGCAGGTCCTCACAGCATCTTTCACCCGCGTTTTCTTGGCTAGAAATAGCTAATAGAATTCCTAGCTGCAAGGAATTCTGAGAAGGATCTATCTTAGCTTTCCAGATCTCAGTCTAAGAGCAGGACAAGGGAAGAGCCGATGATAAATGGCTAACAGGAGGCTCAGCAGAGCAAGTACTATATGCAGGTTGTAAGTGCTTTGTTTCTACCATTTCTTTAACTCTCACATAACTTGCACATGAAACCAGGTCTGGTTATTATCCTTACTTTCCAGATGAGGGACTGAGGCTCAGAGTGGCTAAATAGTGAGTTGGTTAAGATCATGCAGCCCACACTGGACAGAACCTGGATGTGCAATCAGGCAATCATTCTTCCAGAGCCTGCCCGCTGCACTATTCCAGATTCACCTCAAAGAGACCTCAGAGTAAGCTGCAGATTTCACTTCATGGAGAGTATGTAGATTTTACTTATTAACGTGAAAGACCTCTCATGCATTCTCTCTTTATTCTTTGACTGGCATTTATGACAGATCTGATAGATATTTCTCCCAGTCCAGCCACAGTTTATATTTCTTTACAGCCTTGTCAGCATTTCCTCTTTGCCATGTACTTCCTCTCCATGCTGAGGATATATCCAGACAAACGCAAGGCCTAAAAACTGAGCTAGCTATTAATAGAAGAAACAGGTGTTTTCCATAGCTGGGAAGTACTTGGGGATGTACCATCTACTGGTGCGATCATTTAAAGCTTGATGCTTGGAACATTTTGACTGGTAACCTGCACCGTTCCCACATGAGATATAAATTATATTTACAACAGAGAGTACACCTTGGTAAAGAAATTAAAAAATAAATATCAAGCACTGCTATTACATATGTAAAATTTCATTTAATGATAACATGTTTTGTAGAGTGATTATCTTCCTTCCAGATCTAGAATTTAATATAATGATTCAATCATGAAAACATTGGTATTCATAAATGTATTTTAGTTCCTTTGTAAAAGAGTTGCAAATTCAATGTGTGGTTGGATTTGTTCTCAGTTTTTCCCTATGCATCATTGAGATTAAATGAATCTGTATTTGTCAGATTCAGTTTACTTCTTACATTTTTTTAATTTTCTCGTTAACTAGTTGAGAAGCCTGAGAACTTGGTGAGTTCACAGGGTGAGTGCATTGTTCTTGGCTAGGAAGTCAGAGTTGGTTTTTTCCTGCAGTTCACTGGGATTTCAAGGTCTTTTTTCTGCTGACATTTGGCCCCATGGAGGAAAAAAGCAGATAACCAGTTGTTAGTGAGTCAACTATCCTAAAAATAAAACAGAATTGGCCAAATCTGTTGTACACATCACTCCTGGCTCAGAATTGCAGCAGTGCTAGCTAGCATTATAGTAACTGGTGTTTAGACATCCAACACAACTCCTGTTAATATATGTTTGAGTTATCTCTTTCAACATAGGCTTTTTTGATCTGAAGTGTACCCCAAAGCAGTTATTTTCAGTTGACTCCTCCAAAGGAACACTATTATCAGAGAGTATATTCTACAGAGGAGAATATACTCCACCCTGACAAAAAGGAAAAAGAGAAAAATGTTGGCTCTATTTATTATTTTTTGGTGGGGCTATGCATGAGAATGACTAACTCATCTGTGTATTTGTGTTTGTTGCTTTGGCTGGTCTGTCCCTTCTTTTGGGCATGCCTACAGCGCTTTAAAGATTCCTAGATTGGGTAGTAAAGGCACGTGATTGGAAAACAGTCTTGACATAGAGTTTTGGGTTATAGTAGCTTCCTTTCCGAGGTTTTAATATTGGTGCTCTCACTTTGAGGGTTTAAAGTGTCTGAATTATTGAGTGCTGGATTCTGTGCTATCCCTTCTTCCTTTCCTTAATTTTCAGAAGCGGAGTCCATTTCATTATGGTTTATGAAAATGTGTGTGACTTGCTTACCATTGTCTTTATCCATGTTGTTTTCTAGCTAATAAACTGCTTCTTGTAGTCATGGTCGAGCTTATTTGTTTTACCGATGAGGTTCAGTCTTGAAGAAACAAAATCTCCAATATTGACATTTCAAATTTCTGAGGATTAATTTTTCCAATATTTCTGACCAAAATAAAGTTAACTCATTGTGATGGAATATGTGGCTTTTGGTGGACAAAAATACTCAAGAGAATTGAAAAGATCTGTAAATGTTTTTGTAGAAATTCCACTTGGGGACGTGGTCCTATTGTTTTAGGTTACTGAAAATCATTCTGGTCACTGTTATCATGGAATGTGTGCCCTAAGAAAACAGCATTTACAATGAATGATGGACACATTGATCGAGCTTTCAACTCGTTCCTGTTGTTTGAAAGTATTCTTAAAAAAGGCATGTGCTTGGTTACATTTGTTGTGTGGCTTTGTATAAACCTTGCCTAGGATTGATTGGTCTTTGAGTCTGGGGGGCAGAAGTTCATTTGAAGCAGTCTGGATCGTGCTGGGAGGTTGTTCCTGTAGTCATTTGCTTTGTGTTGGTTCCAGGGAAGCTGCCCGGGAGTGTCGCAGGAAGAAGAAAGAATATGTCAAATGTCTTGAAAATCGTGTGGCTGTGCTTGAAAACCAAAACAAGACTCTCATTGAGGAACTCAAGGCCCTCAAAGATCTTTATTGCCATAAAGCAGAGTAACTGTCTTTGACTTGGACCTTGTTTATTATGAACTCTAATCAAGGCAGGAGATGCAGCAATTCTACTAATTGCCATGTGGACTTGTGGAAGGGACACTTGTGACCCTTAAAAATCCAGTTTGGCTTAGTGTTTGACATTGAATTGGGAACGCTATTCCAAGATTTGGAATGCAGCCATGATCACATTTACCAAGTCTGCTTGTCCATAGCATGCAAAAAAAAAAAAAAAAAAATGTTTTGTTTGCCCTTTTGCTTCTACTTTTTTTCAGGGAAGCTGCTAAAGAATGTCGACGTCGAAAGAAAGAATATGTAAAATGTCTGGAGAGTCGAGTTGCAGTGCTGGAAGTTCAGAACAAGAAGCTCATAGAGGAACTTGAAACTTTGAAAGACATTTGCTCTCCTAAACCAGATTAGTAGAAATATTTAACTATGAACTGATTACAACATGTACAGTTGCTTTTGAAGGCAATACAATATATAGCCAGCAAGAATTATGGCTTTTTTCCTTTGTATATCATTCATCGTATTCTCTAACCTCTGACATTCCTAAAATGCTTCACTGTACGTAGTTAACTCTTAGCTGTAACTTCAATTTTTTTTTTAAAGAGACAAGCTGTAAAAAAAAAAAAAAAGAAAATGTATGTAACATTCTTAAAATGCAATATTTGTAAGACTTATTCCAATGCCACATATTTGCAGTTCCCAACCTCTGTCATGAATAGTGTCCTATGCAATAAAATTTTTTGCAGGTCTTTAAAAATCATTTTAGGAAAGGATGATCAAAGATAATGCATCCAGCAGTACAATAAAAGCAAACCACAAAAAAATACCTCAGGAAGGAATTGAAGGAAAGAAAGAATCAAAAGAATCTAATGACATGCCTATATGAAAATAAGAGCCTATAAATGAATTTATGGCATTTACAGATTTTTATATTAGTTGCTTTGTAAAGAAAGTATTGTATTGCTGTCCTTGAATGGCATAGTTGAAGAGCGTTTTTAATAGAACCATGCTGGTTACATTTTGTAGTGTTTGGTGCTCATTTAACTATCTGAACTTTTACTACAGTTTTTACTCTATTGTGTAATATAAAAGATCTTGCGTAAGTTCTTAGTGTCTGTTTGAATGAATGAACCTCATGAAAGTTACAACAAATTTTTAATATATCTGGAATGTGTTAAAAGTAAAAGTTAATATTGTATTTGCAAACCTTCAAGGATACACGAGCCAATTTCTACACCAGGTTTTGCTCTCTGCAGATGCTCTTTCTGCCATCTTGTAGGAAGGATGGCCCCAGAGCTGTTTCATAGAAGAGCAGCTACAGAGACTCAGGTCATGTGATGATGGACAAAGCCTTTCTGCAGATAGGCCCTTACTTTGAGTTTTAGCTAATGGCCATAGTAGTTTTAAAGTAAAAACAAAAACAACCCAAGATTTTATTTTCCATTTCAAAACAGCTTGAAGTCTGTATCAGATTAAAGATTTTTATGACAACACATTCAGATGAAGTCCATTACATTGAGATGGCAGTGTCCTTAGTGGTATTTACATTTCATTCTGTTTTTATAATAAAAAGCTTTAAGGTATAAGCCCGAAACTCTAGTCATAAGATGATCTGTCCTCTCTCATGCACTCCTGAGACCTTTGTTGAATGCCTACCATGAGCTGGACTCTGCTGTATCTTCTCTTGTACCTTCTGATTTGTTAAGGATGCCCCCTCCCCTACTTTCAGTAGTGAGACCTGTTCAGAGTGTTAGGGAGGTACAAAAACAGAAGGTCATTGGTGTGGTGTCTAACTGCTGTTCCCCCATGTCATAATTCTTTCCCTTATCTGTAACTCCCAGAAGGTAGGCCATGCCATTTCAGCTTTCTTTAGAAAGACTTACCTTCCTTCAGGGTCTGAGCTCTGAATTTCTTTTTCCTAAATTTTTGTCTTTTCTTCTACAGAGAAGTAAGATGAGGAAAGAGGACATGGAAGAAAAGAGGAAAGGAAAATCCCATGTTTTCAGGTGAAGGAAGATGGTGCTTTATACTCAGTCACTGTAAATCAAATGTGTGCTCAGTGTAGTAGACATTGAGAGGGAAACACAAGGATCAGCAGGAAAGCTGTAAAAAAGTTAGAGACAGTAAATGCCATATGTTGGAATTAGAGACAGATGTAGGCAGGGATTAAATAAGAAACTGTTTATGGAGGAGGCAGATTTTGAACCGGGCCTTGAAGTAACCGGTAGTGTTGGGGAGGAGGGTATTCTGGAGAGGGAATAAGAGCAATCGCTCTTCTCGGAGGAGCTTGACTTTAGGAGATGAATTTAGGAGAATGTTAGTACTGACACCAGAGTTTAGTTTATAAGAGGGAGTGTGCATCCGTTCATGTGTGTGCACTGCTCTAGAAAATAGGTTATTTCGGAGGAACAGGATTGCATCTCATTACTTGGGGTCACAAAAAGCAGATGTCTCCCCACTCCCTAGAGGTTTAAACAGTAAGGAGATTTCGTTCCCTCACAAAGCAAGAAGCCCAGACATAGGGCATCCCAGGGTGGCTTCATTTCGTGACTTCACAGTGGCATGACGACCAGGTTCTGGCTGTGCCTTTTGCTCGGGGTTCCTAGTGAAGATTCTGCCCCACCCCCCACCCGGGGCTGAGAGTGGTTCAGGCTTGTGTGAAACATATGGCGTCAGTGTGGATCAGACGGGTTCTGGAAGAAGGGTGGGCACGGGATGGCTGATGCGCTCCTGGGCTGTGCAGGGGGTGAGGGAGAGCTTGGGGTGGGGTGGGGTGAGCGGGCTCACGCTCTCCGCTCCCCGAGGCGCGTGGGAACTCTGGTTTCTTGCTCCTTCACTGTGTCCCCGAAACCCAAACTTTCGCTGCTAAAAGTAGCACGGTTCGCCAGCTCTCCACTCAGCCTTACACTGGACGGCTGCCACCGGTGCGAGCGGGCCGCTGCGCGCCCGTGGTCCGTCCTGCAGGACAGGGTCGTGCAGAGTCCCGGGCCGTGCCTGCGTGCGCGCTCGTTTCTCCTAATATCTCCAGAATCTGGACTTACCGGATGTAGAAACCACCGGCCCTGAATCGTGGGATTACAGCCCCTTGTCAGATGTGACTAGGGCTTCCCGTTGCTCAGTCACCTGATAGGGAAAATGAAGCAGAGCGACTCCTACCGCGCGTTCAACCGTGCGTGAGCGCCGGGCCTGCCGGCAGCACAGCATCTCGCGTCAGCGGCTACACTTCTCTTCAGAGTTTTCCAGTGCCTTCTGATAGGCTGTTTCCCAAGTGCCTAAACTACACTTTTTTTTTTCTTTTTAATGAGGACTTGTGAAACCAACACACTGTTTTTCTAGTCTAGAACCAAAAATAATGAAGCAATTCAGCCCTGTGTGGGACAAGCCAAGCTGCTGCCAATTGGCTTCGCCGTGATGCGCTACTTTGTTCTGTTCTATCGCAGGTGCCACGGGCTTCAGGAACTTAAATATGGCTTATCTCTTCTGGGGTGATCCTAAAGTCACAGGCCTGATTCTGACCTACTCGAGCATGGCATATTTCAGTATTTCTGCCTTGTGTACAGCTTATTTCTATATACATCCATCTTACAGCTACACTTCACATTTATACATTTTAGAATTCCAAATATATTTTTAGCGCAAAGCGTTTTTAACACAGTATTGTTTGTTTTTCAAAGATGCATTTTGTTATGTGCTACTGTGTGATACCTTACTTTTAAATGAACTTTAAGATATTTCTTTTCAGGGGGGCGCCTGGGTGTCTTCAGCTCAGGTCATGATCTCGGAGTCCAAGGATCAGTCAGCCCCCACCCCACCAGCAGGCTTCCTGCTCAGACGGCAGTCTGCTACTCCCTCTCCGCCCGCCCCTTCCGCTGTTCATGCTCTAGCTCTGTCTCACGTAGATAAATAAAATCTTAAAAAAAAAATTCTTTCAGGTCCATCCTCTTTACACATTCACACATAATTCCATCAGGGATGGGAAATGATGAGTAAAAGGGAAAATTAACCTTACTATACGTTTGTTATACTTGTACTTGCTCAAATAAAATGCAACCCTTAGTTATTTCCAAGCCAGTCTTAATTTTCGAAAGTATGCTAAGTTTTTTAGATTTATTTATTAGAAAAATATTTGGGAAAACAATGTGGAAAAGCTGAGCCATCATGGGTTATTTGGAACACACACACACATTTTCCTCACTCTCTGTTCTTTCTTTTAATTCTGGTCTTTGCCTTCCTGGGGCAGGAGAATAGAATCACAGCAAAAGACCTGCTCTAAATCTACAGTAGAAATTCCTTCGGTTCCTTTGTGCAGAAACCAGTCAAAACGTGAAATAATGCTGAACCTTCCCTCTCTTCCAGCTCCCATGGCTTCAGCACATACCCCTCCAGTTCGGGGCTTGCGTGGGTGAGACAGCAGCGACCCGCACTCAGATGTCCTGAAGGGCGAGTGAGGCTGGGCTTTCAGCTCCCCAGCTCTCATGAGGGGAAGAGGTCAATGATTTTAAGTTACAAGGTGTCTTCTTACTTTTCAAAAATTGACATGTTAAAAATATTTTTTAATATAGGTAACATATTTGAGGTTCGAAATTCAGAAGATACAAAGGCATATAGTGAAAAGTCAGCTTCCTCTCCCTGACTCAAAGCTACCTCCTGGGAGGGCAGCCACGACTACAAGTTTCTTTTTCATGCAGAAGATCCCTTTAATGCATTGATCATGTCACATGCTTCCTTTCGTTACTGTCCCATCTTCAGAGCTGTGTGATCTGGACTTTCTGGAAAGAGATATAGGGAGTCAGCATGTTCATTCATTCCTTCAAGTCAATAAGTAAGGTTGCATTAGTAAGAATAAGTCTGGAAGAGGAGAGGACTGGCAGCTGTGGCAGCATCGTGACTTCATGGACTTTCTCCAGGTTCATGCTGAGTTCTATAGCTGCTACAACCATGCATCTGTAATCCAAACTCATTGCTCCATATACCGAGTGCTTAGTCTGCGAGTACCAATATGCCTTATAGGCTTATCACATTTAACTCTTGTACCCCAACAAGTCTTGGTGCTTTTATCATCATCCCCAGTTGGCAGATGAAACTGGCTTAAAGACAAGGTTAAGTAACGTGCCTAAGGTCACATAGCTGGTAGAGCTCAAGACCAAGAACAGAACCCAGCAAGTGGCATGATGCCTCTGTCCTGGGGCTCTGACCTAAACTCCACCAAAGGCCCAAAAGGGACCAAGAGAAGCACATGCTGACCAAGCAGGTGGTGGCCTGCTGAAAGAGAGTTCTGTGGCTCCAAGTTGTTAGATCTACAAATATCCAAACCTGTCCTTTTCTCTTGAGCAGAAGCATGTATTAGTTTCTCTCTGGTTTTTAAAATCCCTGGTGCTGTTCAGGAGAAAATGACCCTGGTTTAATGACTAGCTGTTGGCATATCAAAGCTGCAGTTGTACACATTGAAGTAGAATCTTCAAGGTAAAAGAAGTCCTGAAAGTATATAGTTGACCCTTGAACAAACACAGGTTTGAACGGCATGGGTGCCCTTAAACACGGATTTTTTATGGTTTGAAACTTTAAGTGTGTACTCTTTTATGATTTTCTTAACATTTTCTTTTCTCTAGCTTAGTTTATTATAAGAATACAGTATACACTATATAAAATATGTATTAATTGACTTTATTATCATTAAGGCTTTTGGTCAACAGTAAGCTATTAAAGTTTTGGGGGGAGTTATATGTGGATTTAGTTATATGTGGATTTTTGACCATGGGGAGGGGGTCAACTATAAGTTTTCCTTTAATTTTAGAGACAAGGAAACCAAATTTCAAGTTGACTTAAGTATTGGCTGTTGGCAGTGAAGAGACTAGGATTGGGACATCTGGGTAGCTCTGTCATTAAGCAGCTGCCTTTGGCTCAGGCCATGATCCCAGGGTCCAGAGCTTGAGCCCCACTTCGGGCTCCTTGCTCAGCAGGGAGTCCGCTTCTCCCTCTCCTACTCCCCCTGCTTGTGTTCCCTCCCTTGCCATCTCTTTCTCTGTCAAATAAATAAATAAAATCTTAAAAAAAAAAAAGACTAGAAATAACTCAGACCTCTCAACTAGTATAGTAGTCTGTTACCATGAGGCTTCCATTTTGCTTTAGACTGGGTTTTCAGTCAGCTCTGGTGTAAACACAGTTTCCTGAGAAAGCATTTGCCCTTGAGGTCTGAATAGATGAAACACCACAGCTCACCAGAGCAAACTCCAGCTGGTCTCCTTGAAACAGTGGGAGGACATAGGGACCCTGCCAGATCTGTCGTGGTCTACTACTGTGAGGATATTTGACATGTGGTGTAATAGTCTCTAGAACAAATACACAAGCCTTGCTCTTAGTGTTTGGTGACTGACTCATGGCAGGCCAGTGTCAAGCTTGCCTTAGACTTTTAAATTCTTACCTTTTAAAACCTAGTGATTATTGGTAAACTCTTGAGGAAGTAATTAGCCTAAATAAGGAAGTGCTTCATGAAAATGGGCTTTTCAGATAGAGGATAATGTGACTGTACCATATGATGATTCACATGTATCTGGCATTTTGATTTAGTAGGTCAAAGTATTTCTATTTTTAACCCATTCCATTCCTTTTTCTGAAACATGCTGATGCTGGAGAACACTGTCTGGGGTCAGGCCTTGTCCAGTGTTCCCCAAAGTCATGGATGACTGCACCCATCCAATATTTACTGAGCCTGCAAGACTTTTTGGTGTCAAGCCACGGCCTGACATGATGTATGGGCCATTTCTGTAACTCCTTCTTTTAAACATTCTTGGTCTATGAAAATTTCAAAACTGATGGGTAATATTTTCTGCCATGAACTCTCCCAAGTATATGTCAAAGCCCCCTGAGGGTAGAGGGTAAAAGTTTTCTCCCATCTAGTTTAGTGAATTATGTTCATAGCACTCTGGGAAGTCTTGGGTAAATTATTATGGAAGGAGGAACAATAATTTGACAAGAAGTCATATGACTATCTATATATTTGCCCCTGACTATATAGGTACACAGTTACTTGCAAAAGGAATGAACTATTGGATATGGGAATCTTATAAATTGCTTTCAGGTCATATTTTTAGTAAACAAGTAATTTTAAAATGAATCACTTTATAGTAAAATTGCTGATTTTGCTTTAATTGTTTATAATTAATTACTCTAAGTGATTAGAACACAATGGAAAATGAGACCAATGTCAAAGGGTTTTGCCTCCCCATACTACCTGGGGTGTCATTCAGTCATGGCCATGGATAGCATTTTAACTCATATCTTAACACGTTATCAGACTGTGGGGCTCAGAAGGATCAGAGAGACACGATCATATAACTAGAAGTTATTGACAATACTGAGAAAAGTGTGTCTTTCATTCACTGTGGGAGAACAGTGATATTTCTAAGCTTAAAAAAAAAAATATATATATATATATATATAGCATATCCTGTTGCTTAGTAGATGCCAAGATCAGCATTTGTTTTGTTATCTTAGTTTGAAAGATCAAAAAAATGTAACTGAAGATTAAGGCAGTGGGGATATTTGGCAATTACTTAGAGGTTAGATTAGTGACAGTAATGGTATGCCTTTGAACAATTTAAATTCAGGGACTTTTGGTGTGATACATGAACTTATGAAAAATAACAGAATGTTAGAAATTCCACATCTTAGAACATTAATCCATTTCAATATGAATTTGTTTAAAAATAGATATACATACAAAAAGTTTTTAAAAATACACATGCATATCTGCTACTTTGGTTAGAATTCTTACTATCTTTTAAATTACCTAACCACCCAGTGTTAAAATGAAAATACATCTGATGCCACAAAGGTTGCAGCTTTTAGGCAGCGTAGTTTTGTATTTGCAGGCATGTGTATACAGATCTCTATATTACTTGCATTTATCCTTTTTTCAGATGTCTGAATTAATACTACCCAGCTGGATTTGGTTGGAGCTTAGACCCTGAAGGGCAGAACACAAATCTCTTTTATCAAGGGTACATAACATGCCTGACTCATTAATCTTTCTCGTCAAGAGACATGACTTACGTCATTAAATGCCTGGTTGCTTTTGCTCCAGAAATACTTATAGGATCATGCAGTTTGGCAGAGGGCGGGGGGAACTGGCAGAACAGTGCTTAGTAACAGGAGCTCCCAGTGTAGTGGCAGAGAGTAAAGAAGACTGGGTTGCCATGGGGGCTTTGCCAAATAGCTAGGGGAGCCCTTCCACAGCTGGCATAGACTTCATTCTCCAAAGCACAGTAGGATTCCACATGTCGTTCTCAGTCCTAAGACATTTTCACCATAACTAATTACTTGACTATTTCTTCTAAAGCATTTAGCAACCCAAACATCACTGTCTCATGATGTATTTTATAGCTCTTGAATAAGCAATCGTTATCTGTCTTTTTCAAATCCATACTAGGTAAAAAGAACTACAGAAACAACAGAAAACCCCCGATGTTACAAATAATATAAAGCATAGAATGAATAATGGATGCGTGTTTTAAACAAGGACTTAGGCGGTGAGCCACAGGACTTGGTCCTAGACCTCACTCTTTCATTCACTACCTGTGTCACTTTGGCCACATCACTTAACCTCGGCTTTGTCTACTTTGACCTTGACATTTGATGATACTGCAAAGAACACAGCTGACCCTCAAATTTCTTAGAAAAATTAATGTAAGTAATATTTCATCAAGTCCTATTTTTTTTTATTCCTGTGAGCAGTTTCTGGATTCCTGGTACTCAAATCATTAGTCTAAGAAATTGTCATTCTGGCCATTTCAAATATTAACCAGAATTCAAAAGCAAAAAGCTCTTAGCCTAAAACTGACCTCATAATGAAGACATGGCATCTATTTTGATTTGGGAAACCTAGGTTAAGATTTTGACACATGAAGACTTTATTTGGACAAATATTATTTCACTTAATTGTAAGTATGCTCCAAATGCGACTGAGAAAATTTCCAGCTCACAAGTTTCTCCACCCTTCTTAATTCTAACAGGGCTGCACTGCGTAAGAGGAAGTATCACCAGCCCAGAAATGTTTGTGGTTTGCAGTGTGTATTAGAGGGTTTGCCTTCCTATAATCCAGTGCATTTTATGTTCTTAAAAGAACTAAAGAGGTAATAAGAGAGACTGTCTTCCTTTTAAAAGGTTTTTTTCATGTTACCTAGTTACTCGAAAAAAGTGAAATTAACCAGTGAAAACCAGAAATTAACCAGTGAAAGTTTCACTGGTTAATTTGTCTAACTTAAGGGGACTTAGATAAAAAAGATTTTTTTAGATTTATTTATTTGAGAGAGCTTGTGCAAGCGGTGAGAAGGACAAAAGGAGAGGGAGGGAGAAGCTCAAGCAGACCTTCTGCTGAGTTCAGAGCCTAACGAGGGACTCGATCTCATGACCCTGAGATCATGACCTGAGCAAGAGTCAGACGCTCAACCCACTGAGCTACCCAGGTGTCCCATAGATCAAAAATTTAAAAATCATACTTGAAGGGGCTCCTGGGTGGCTCAGTGGGTTAAGCCTCTGCCTTCGGCTCATGATCTCGGGGTCCTGGGACAGAGCTCTGCATTGGGTTCTCTGCTCAGTGGGGAGCCTCAGAGTTCTTCCCCCCCTCCCCCCCGCCACCTATCTCTCTGCCTGCTTGTGAGCTCTGTCTGTCAAATAAATAAATAAAATCTTTTTTTAAAAAATCATACTTTAAAATGTACGTTTAAAAAAATAAAAAAATATAAAATATAATTTTCATAAAGTTTACATAATATGTTTACTAGAATGCATAAGTAGTTTTAAATGATTTTAATATTTTCAGTAAGAATTAATTTCTAGTTGCTTTTTGAAAACGACTGTAACATGAGATTAGTTTTATTTATTGTATATACCATGGATAAGATGAATCATTGTAGGTCTGCATAAATCAGAACAAAGGCATTTCTGTAGTGAAAGACAGCTACATCTAGTGGTTGCTGGCATTCTCCTTGGAAAATTAGGTTTATAGAAAAATCCTTCATAGCTGACTTTGCTGACATTCTGTGGTCATAGGAAGCATTGCAACTAATTTGTTGTAACTTTATTGAGGTATAATTTACATATCATAAAACTCACCTGTTTTAAGTATACAATTCAATGATTTTTAGCAAATTTGCCTAGTTGTGTAGTCATCACCATGATCCAGTTTTAGAACATTTTCACACTCAAGATTGTTAAGTTTGTTTATGCCTGTTTATAATCAACTAATTTGATTTTATTTTGTTTGCTCTGAAAACAAAAATGGTTAAGCATGTTTTGTACCTCAAAGTGCTTGGAAATTTCATAATAACTAGAAAAGAATTCTATTCTTGAAGTTTTTGATTTTTATATTTCTTTAGAAAGTATCTGGGCTTTGTGAGACACACGTCAGAAAGGATAAATACCCACCATTTGCATCAACATGGATGGGACTGGAGGGGATTGTGTTAAGTGAAATCAGTCAAGCAGAGAAAGATAATTATCATATGGTTTCACTTATATGTGGAACATAAGGAATAGCGTGGAGGACCACAGGGGAAGGGAGGGAAAACTGAATGGGAAGAAATCAGGGAGACAAACCATGAGTGACTCTGGACTCTGGGAAACAAACTGAGGGTTACAGAGGTGAAGAGGGTAGAGGGATGTGGTAACCAGATGATGGGTATTAAGGAGAGCATGTGTGGTGATGAGCACTGGATGTTATATGCAACTAACCATTGAATTTTACATCAAAAACTAATGATGTAGTGTATGTGGGTAATTGAACATAATAAAAAAGATATAAAAATTTTTAAAAAGAAACGGAATAGATATAGGTACTTAGGGCAAAACCTTAACTACTGAAATTATATAAATATTTTTTATGGAGATGTTTTGCCCCTGTTTGAATAGTTGCTAATCCTGGCACTTAATTCTTGTTTTTGATGATGACAGTTTAGAATAAATTGGGAGACTATGACAGCATATTGTTGTCCTGGGTTTCATGATAAAGACTGTAGTTGTTGATGGTCCACATCAAACTCTTTATTTTATTCTATACATTCCATTCTACACTAGAAATTATGTGTGTTAAGAGCAGTAAAATGATGTAAATCTGAGACTCTCAGTACTGGCACTTACTCCTCTCAATATAGGACAAGTGCCTAGAGAAGTACCTACATTACTTATGCCTAGCTGAGTTTGAAGAAACCTTCAAACTCACCTGGCAGGGCAGTAACTGAGACACACTGTGTGTTCACCACCAAGGATTTGTCATTGGGCTTTGTGTTTTACCAGTGGATACAATAACCCCCCCACATTTCAGTTACAACACTTGACGGGCAGTCATATATATAGGAGGCCTGATTATGTATCTGTGGATTCTCTGCTTATGCACTTCTGATGTCCTCTGAAATGGTATAGAATGGACAACCTAGATCTTTGTGCACCCAGAAATCCCTCTGGGTTTCCAGGGTGGTTTCTGAGCAGAGAGAGGCATCCATCTCTAGTGGCTCTGCCCTATTTGGGAAAAGGATCGTCCAAAGAAAAAAGGAAAACCGTGTGTGTCTGTGTGTCTGTGTGTGCGCGTGCACTCCTAATTCACATACAATTAACCTGAATTTAAAGGGTCCCTTTAAGTCAACCTTTGACCTCTGCAGCCTGAGAAGCTGATGTGAAATATTTGGAACAGGAGAAAAAGCAGATGTGCCACCCTTCCCTAGCCCCCCTAGACATTTGCTAACATGCCTCAAATGACACAGCAGTCACTTCCAGTGACAGTATACTTACATCTGATTGTTAAAACATGGGACAATTATTTTTCTCATTTTCTGTTTCTAAATTGAAAATCATACCCTGCCTATTTCTCCTAGAGACTTTTAAAATGCTGCAGGCCCGCCGGTCTTTGGACATAGTACACAAATGGTTAAATAATGCATGGCACAATCAAGACTATTAAATACTATTAAAATATTATAATTACATATGAATGTTACATATCGACAAGGAATGCTTTCCAAGACATCAGAAAAGTGAAGATTACAGCACAAAACAAAAGTATGATCTCAGTTGTTTTACAAAAATTACACATACACACACTGTATGTACATTTTAGAGATTGGTCTGGACTTTACTTATTTAAGGTTCTCTGAAAGCTCTCCACTGCATTTCAGCAGGTTTTGTAAATATCTACCCCACACTCTCCAAGCGTCACCCCCTGGAAAAAATTGCAAGTTGGATTGGAGCAGGTGGCATCCTGAAGAGGTGGGCTTGCCTTGGGTTGGTGGAGGTGTACAGCAGTATTGCTTCTGGGACATTTTGTGTGGGCTGGGGTAGGGTGGGGAAGCTGGCCTTGGGTTCTGGAGCCAGACAGGCATTATAAGGAAGCAAACCATCTCTAGAGGAAAGCTTTCCTAATTTAGACCTGGAGGGTTCAAGGATCAGTGATCCCACAAAGCTGACCAAAACATAGAAAAAGACAAGCCACTGCAAGAGCAGCAGCAGCAACATTCACATCTCTGGGGCTGCAGGGATGGGTTATTGATCAGCAAGGAAAGGAGACACACTTCACAAATGGTGCTGGGTAGTTGGTTATTCACATGGGGAAAAACAACATCTACCTCACAGCATATCTGCAGGTCAATTCCTGGTGTACCAAGACTTGAATGTGAGAAGTGGAACTATCGGAAGGACATAGCTCCTTGACCTTGGAGTAGTGAATGTTTCCTTAAGCAAGACACAAACAGACTAATCAGAGAAGAGTGACTTATTTGACATTAAAATTAAGAATTTTTTTTAAGTAGGATCCACATGGGGGTTGAACTCATGTCTCAGAGATCAAGACCTGAGCTGAGATCAGGACTCACTGAGTTATGCAGGCACCCCAAGAATTTCTATTTTAAGGAAATCAAAAACACAAATGGGGTGCTAATTTTTGTAATATATGTACTTAAGCGTAATATCCAAAATATATAAATAACTCCTATATTTCTAAGTAACTAACTTTATAAGATTAACATTGGCATTAAAGTGAGGAAAGTCCAGTACAATGAAGAAAATGTATAGGCTAATCTAGTGGATAAGCTATTATAAAAAGACCTAAATAAAATATTGGTAAACTAAATCAGTAATATATTAAAAAGATGATAGTTTGACCAAGTAAGGTTTATCCTAGGAACACATACTAATAGATTCCATCAACAGATTAAACAAGAAAAACATATTTCACTGGATGAAGAAAATCATCAGATAAGATCAATGCCTTTTCTTAAAAAGAAAATAGGGGCACCTGTCTGGCTTAGCTCAGCATGCAAATCTTGATCTTGAAGTTCTGAGTTCAAGGTCCACATTAGGTAAAGAATACTTAAGAAAATAAATAAAAAGCTTCTGAAAAAAAAAAAAAATTCTCTGGGCAAACCAGGAATAGAGAGGAACTCCTGAAACTTGACAAAGTACTAAGAGCAACCAGCATATAAGTAAAAAGTTAGAAGGATTATTCAGCTTTGCAGTGAAGTACCTAGCTAATGCAATAAGACAAGAAAAAAATAGTATAAGAAAAAAAACAGGAAAAAAATTATTTACAGAAAAAAAATGTCTATGTACAAAATTCAAGAGACTCTTCAGATAAGTTTTAGAAATGAAAGAAAATTCAGTAAGTACTTGCTAAGTACAAGGTAAATAAATTAAAATTCAATAGTATTCGTACATACCTACAAAACAAGTAGAAACTGTGATAATAAAGAATCCTTTTTACAATAGCACAAATGTATATATAGTACCTAAAAATAAATACAACTAAAAGTTGTACAATTTTGCAGAAAAAATTATATATCTTAACTAAAGAGTACAAAAGAACGCTAAATAAAGAGATAAACCATGTTTATTAATGGAAAAGCTCAGTATTCTAAAAGATACCATTCTCACATTAATCTATAAATGTAATGCTATGCAGTCAACATCCTAACAGAGTGTCTTCTTCTATAGAAACTGGCAATTGAAAAATTAAATTTTCAAAGCGGTTGATGAATAATCACTTTTCCCAAAATGTCCAGGTATTAATGCATGAAGCCTGTGAATATGTTACCTTACACAGCAAAAAACTTTGCAGATGTGATTAAGTTAGGGATTTTTTTTAAGCTGGGATCTTGAGATGGAGAAATTATTGGATCATCTGGGTAGGCCCCAACACAAGCATCCTTACAAGAAGGAAGTGGGAAAGTCAGAGTGAAAAAAAAGCCATGTGATCACAGAGAGAGAGATGGAAAGGCTGCAGAGAAGGAACATAGTCTGTTGACACTTTGATTTTATACTTCTGATTTCTAGAACTGTAAGAAAATCAATTTGTGTTGTTTTTCAGCCACTAAATTTGTGGTAATTTGTTATAAGAGCAACAGGAAACTGATACAGTAAAAAACAGTCCAAACAATTTTGAAGAAGATGGAGGGAGAATTGTCTTTTAGGTATCAAGACTTTATATAAAACTATTAGGATTAAAACCATGTGGAACTGATACAGAGCTGGACTAAGATAGCAATGAAACAGAAAAGAGCTGTAAACCATCCTTGAGTACTTGGTACATTTGGTGTACTTGGTGGTATTACAAACCAGTGAGGAAAAGAATAGACTCTTTGGTAAGTGTTGCTAGATTATGCATGAATTATATCTACATGTCCTGAAAGGATCAATACTGACAACATGTCTCCCAAAAAGGAAAACTAGAAATGATTTGAAGCATTATGACAACATTTGTATAAATTTTACACACACAAAATCACTCTATATAGTTAAGAGTGCATATATAAGCTGACAAAGACAACACAGGCATGGGGAGGATATGCCTGAGAATGAACACCATGGTGACATCTGGAGAACAGTGAGCCTAGGGTGTGCCTACAATGATCTATGTCTTATACATTTTTGAAACAAATGTTTTTTTCTGAGTGTTAGGTACACAGATATGATATTTTCTATTTGAAATATTTCATAATTTAGAACTTTGTTTTTACATACTTTGTTTTTACATCAACTATAATTGAATTATTGTAGCAGAAATGGCCATCCATTTACCAAATGCCAGCCCCTTTGTTCTTAGTAATAGATGCCTCTTAGAAAGAAGACCACATTTTTCCTCATCTCCCATATGTTCAGAGACATGGCTGGGTGACTAAGTTCTGGGTAAGGAAATGTATGTGGAAGTATGTGTGGGACTCGATGGAAGCTCTGTAACAGAAGCCAGTTAAATAGAGAAGAACCTCCTTTTAGGCCCCCTGCTGCTCCCTGAATTGCAGACACCCTGCTGGGATCCAGACTTGGACCATGAGGTGACCTTATTGATGGGTCATATTCTGAAAATGGAGAGACAGGAACATAGTCAAGGACTTGAGACTGGCTCCTTCTATGTGCAGCCACCATGCCGGCCCTGGGATTTTATATGAGCAAATAAGCTCTTGTGCTTAGGCCACTGTCTTGAGATTTCTGTTACCTCCAGGGAAGGAATGCAATTCCTAACTGATAGAGACATCATGTTCTTTGCTGTGGCCTAAGCAGAACATTACAGTGATTTTAGTGATTCAATTTACTTCTGATTCCATTCATTTTAATTGTATGTATGTATTTTTTAAGTAAAGTCTATGGCCAAGGTGGGGTTTGAATTCATGGCCCCAAGATCAAGAGTCTCGTGCTCTACTGACTAAGCTGGCCAGGCACTCTGTCATTAATTTGAATTTTAGTTGGTGATGTTTATTCACAAGCCTACAGATTGCAGACTCCACTCAGCACCACGCAATAATAAAGTATGCATTTCATATTTTATCTATAATTTTTAATTGTTAGGTAAAAAATTAAGTAAAAAATATGGAATATAATAACTTCTGTAGACAAAATATCCCCAAATAAGGTCTCCTGCTCAAAAGATTGTTAAAAACACATCTATTTTGTAGCCTCTGTTTTAAGGTAGAAAATTTGTTTTATCTTTACAGCTGGCACCATAATTCTTTTGAGAGAAAAAACTATTTCTCTTGGGAAAATACATTTATGTTCTTTGGTAGAAGCTGAATCAAGTCTTTTGATTTCAACAAGAGCCAGCTCCAGGTTTGAAAAAGGTGCAAATTACTGTGCATTACAGAAGGGAGAATTTTGCAGGTCCAGGGTTCAGTTTTGCAGGGCTTGGGGGTTAGAGGATGGGAAACATTCATGTGTGATAAAGGCTTCCCCAGGATCCCATATCTTCCTAACTCATAAGCATTGCTCACCTTTATGTGCGTATGTGCGCGTGTATAACTCTATGACTCTATGGTAGTATACATTTGAGGCAAATAGAGACAGCATGAACAGTTACAGAAACAAGGGAATGCAGCTGATGTCTTGCTCACATTTTGGTTATCCTGTAATCCTCTGACAGTGGCTGTGGCTGGAAATAAACTACTCTAAAATGTAGTCAGAAGTTCCTCATCGTGGTGGTTGTCAAACCAACCTGCCTTGGTGCCAGAGACTGGGAAAGAATTGTAAACCAATCTAGGCTTTTAATATGGAAGCCAAAATCTTGAATAAATTATTTGCAAATATAATTTAACAGTACTTTTTTTTTTTAAGATTTTATTTATTTGACAGACAGAGATCACAAATGGGCAGAAAGGCAGGCCGAGAGAGAGAGGGGGGAAGCAGGCTCCCTGCTTGAGCAGAGAGCCTGATGCAGGGTTCGATCCCAGGACCCTGGGATCATGACCTGCGTCAAAGGCATAGGCTTTAACCCACTGAGCCACCCAGGCACCCCTTAACAGTACTTTTAAAAGAGATCAGTTTATTTATTTGAGAGAGAGAGACAGAGAGAGAGCAAGCAAGAAAGCAGGGGGGAGGGGCTGAAGGAAAAGGAGAGAGAGAATCCCAAGCAGGCTCCCTGCTGAGTGCAGAGCCATGATTGGGCTCCATCCCACACTCCTGATATCATGACCTGAGCTGAAATCAAGAGTCAGTCATTTAACTGACTGAGCTACCCAGGTACCCTTAATTTAACAGTACTTTTAAAGAATAATATAGATCAGCAAAGCATGTCAGCAATGCAAAAATAATTCAATAATAAGAAATCTAAGGATATAATTCATATATGTATTAAACGGAAAATAAATCATATTATCTCCCTTGATACGAAAAAATTTTTCTACTTTCAGCACCCATTTCAGATTTTAAAACTATATTAGAAGCATTAAAAATTTTCCCCTTTACATATGATTGCAAATATGTGTATGTCAAAGTACCAGTTAACATCATATTTGATGCTGAAGACAATGGATCAATAAAGGAAAACAACAGATGAAACTGACCAGGCACTCACGCTGGTTCTTCCTTTTCTCTCATAAAATCATTTATTATTTTCACTTTGTCTTCTATTTTCCCCAATCCCTGTTTATTGCTGGGATTTCCATTGCTCAGCAAACAAGATGGTGAGTAGAAGAAGCGTAGAAAACGTATACCTGGGTTCCTCCTATGTATCTTTTTCACCTGCCTCTTTTTTGTTGGGTGTATTATGGTGATTTTTACTGATTTTTCTCCCATTCACCTTCCTTCTTCTTACACTGTTTATGGTGGTTGGAACTGGGATGAATTAGAAGCATCCAGGACCCTGCTCAATCAAGAGGATAGTGGGAATCTTCTGGCTCGCAATCTCTCTCTCTCTCTCTGATGGGATTTGGATTTTTTCTCATTAAACTTTTATTGTAGGGGTACCTGGGTAGTTCAGTCATTAAGCGTCTGCCTTCGGCTCAGATCATGATCCTGGAGTCCTAGGATCGAGCTCAAGGTCTCTGGCGAGAAGCCTGCTTCTTTCTCTCCCACTCCCCCTGCTTGTGTTCCCTGTCTTGCTGCATCTCTGTCAAATAAATAAATAAATAAGACCTTTGAAGAAAAAAAAAAACCTTTTGTTTTAATAGGTCTCAAAATTCTGTGACAGATTTTTGGTCATTAAAAAGTACTGATTTTAAAAACTAATTAAAAAATACTGATTTTAAAAACTAATTACTTAAAACCGCCACACATACACACACACAAAACAAATGGTCCACAAAACATTCCTCTTTCCCTCTGAAGGTTTTACAATGGATTTATCATTAACCAGTCGCAGACTGTTAAACTTAAATGGCCAAATTGACAAAACAGTTCTGAGATGTTCCTCTACCACTGTTGAAGACTGGGGAGGCAGGTATTGGGTATAATACTCATTTAGCCTCCTGAGCTTTCTGGGCAGACTTGGTGACCTGGCCAGCTCCAGCTGCCTTCTTGTCCACTGCTTTGATGACACCCCCAACAGCCATCTGTCTCATGTCACCAACAGCAAAACAGTCCAGAGAAGGATAGTCAAAGAAGCTTTCAACACACATAGACTTACCAGGAACCATACCAATGATGGAAGCATCATCAGATTTCAACAACTTGGAACCATCTTTTGGCTTTTGTTCTAGAACAACAATCAATCTTCTCTTTCAGCACAACAGAATTACAAACAATGTGAACTGTGTGACAATCCAGCCCACGTGCCTATCCAGCACTGATCTGGCCTGGATGGTTCAGCCAGATGCTTTGGTTGGTGGGTCGAATTTGCTGTGATGTGACCCACAATGCCACAACAATCTTTGACAGATACGTTCTGGACACCGAAGCCCGCATTGTCCCCAGAAAGAACTTCACTCAAAGTTTCATGGTGCATTTCAATAAACTTTACTTCAATTGTAACATTGACTGGAGCAAAGATAACCACCATGACAGGTTTAAGAACACCAGACTCCACTCAGCCCACAGGGACAGTACTAATGCCACCAACTTTGTAGATGTCCCGGAGAGGCAGACACAGGAGCTTGTCAGTTGGATAAGTTGGTGGCAGAATGCAACCCAGAACGTCAAGCACTGTGGTTCCACTGGCATTCCCATCTTTACGGGTGAATTTCCATCCCTAGAACCAAGGCATGATAGTGTTTGGTTCCAGCATGTTGTCACCATTCCAACCAGAAACTGGCATAAATGCTACTGCTGGGGTTGTAGCCAATTTTTTAATGTAAGTGCCAACTTCCTTAATGATTTCTTCATATCTTTTCTGCCTGTAGGGTGGCTCAGTGGCATCCATTTTGTTAACACTGATAATTAATTGTTTTACCCCCAGTGTGTAAGCCAGAAGTCATGCTCACAAATCTGCCAGTTCTTGGAGATACCGGTTTCAAATTCACCAACACCAGTGGCAGCAATCAGGACAGCACAGAAAGCCCAAGATGTGCTTGTAATTATATTTTTGACAAAGGCTCTGTGTCTTGGGACATCACTGATGGTCACATAATACTTTGTTCATCTCATATTTCCACAGGGAGATATCAATGGTGATACCACATTCATGTTCAGCTTTAAGTTTATCCAAGACCCAGGCATACTTGAAGGAGCCCTTTCCCTTCTCAGCAGCCTTCTTCTCAAATTTTTGAATAGTTCTTTTGTCAATCCCACCACATTTATAGATCAGACAACCAGTAATGTTAGTCTTCCAGAATCATCCAATGATGACAATGTTGATATGAGTCTTTTCCTTTTGCATTTTGGTTTAGGCTTAGTGGTGGTTTTCACAACACCCATGTCCTGGTGGCAAACCCGTTGCAGAAAAGTTGATGTGAGTTTTTAAAGATTATAATGTGAATGAGACAACTCCCCCCGACTCCTGTACATATGCACCTTTTTAAAATTGCTACTGCATCATTAATCCTTCCATATTTGTGGTCATTAATTTTTTTAAAGATTTTACTTATATATTTGAGGGACAGAGAGAGATAATGAGAAGGGAAGGGTCAGAGGGAGAAGCAGACTCCCTGCTGAGCAGGGAGCCCGATGTGGGACTTGATCTGGGGACTCCAGGATCATGACCCAAGCCAAAGGCGGTTGCTTAACTGACTGAGCCACCCAGGGGCCCCTGTGGTCATTAATTTTGAGGAGAGATGATCTTTCTTTTTTTCTTTTTTAAATCCTGCTTTGGGGGTATTTTTTTTTTTTAGTTTTTTTTTATTTATTTGACAGATAGAGATCACAAGTAGATGGAGAGGCAGGCAGAGAGAGAGAGGAAGCAGGCTCCCTGCTGAGCAGAGAGCCCAATGCAGGGCTCAATCCCAGGACTCTGGGATCACAACCTGAGCCAAAGACAGAGGCTTAACCCACTGAGCCACCCAGGTGCCCTGAGAGATAAACTTTCTGAACTCTCTGACCATTTTACCCCCAACGTCTAGAATAGACACATAATTTAAAAAGAGAAACTGGCAACTTTCATAGGAGAGTGAAGGATCTGTAGCAGTCGTATTTGGATGAAGACCCACTTCTATTTTATCTATAAAATGGGAACCCCTCGGCCCTGCAGGGTTGACTATAAGCCTGGCTGCCAGTAAGTTCAGAAGCTCTTATCCAGGTGAGAAGATTTCAGAAACCAGGTATGTTCCTGGTGAATGCAGGATAGGAACTAGAGAGGGATCTTTTTGTCCATCTTCAGAACTTGCCACAAAATGTTGCAACAACAGGAGCCTCAGAGAAGCCACAGAGATTCAAGAAGAAATTTATGAAGTCAACACCTTCAGTGGTGGATTGAGTAGATTTAGAGCTGTCAACCCACTGGTGCCTGTGGCAGAATGCCTGGAAACATTCAGATGGCAGCTCGGCAGTAAAGAGTGTTGTCAGGAATCATATGTCAGATCTCTAAACACACACTGACAGAAGGAGGAAAGACCTCTGCATATGTGTGAAACCAGAGAGACTTGTGCCACAAGTACAGGGCAGACGGGGAGCTACTGGAAGCAGTCTGTGAAATTGGGCTCTGTTGGAACAAGTTACCAGGAAAACAGAGCACTACTGAGGAAACCGAGAGATGCCTTGATTCTGTTAAGGAAGCTAAATTCAAGAGAAGGAGAGGAAAGAAACAGGATTGAGAGCCTTCTAGAACCAAGACCTGGTAGCAGAGTGCTCAGATGTGGGCAGTGGAGTAGAAGCAGGCATAACCCAGGATGCTAAATTCTTGACTACAAACTTCTAGAGAGTGAGGATAGGCACATCTCATTGCTGAGCAGGAAGGCCCTTGGAGCAAGTCCAAGGCCATGATCAAGACTATGCCCCACTTCTTCTCTAGTGTGGGGCTTTAAGTCATGGTTAGGGTGTGATGACCAACAGGCCTTGGTAGGAAAAGATTCAAGGGGTGCCTGGGTGGCTCAGTGGATTAAAGCCTCTGCCTTCGGCTCAGGTCATGATCTCAGGGTCCTGGGATTGAGCCCCGCATCGGGCTTTCTGGCAGGGAGACTGCTTCCCCCACCCCCACCCCTCTCTCTACCTACTTGTTATCTCTGTCTGTCAAATAAATAAATAAAATCTTTAAAAAAAAAAAAAAGTAAAACATTCAAGTTTGTGGCTTTGGGGGCTCACTGAGTATGAAATGTATATCTCTGCATTGGCTGCAAAGAGGATGGGCTTGTAGATATATATAGATCTACCTGTTTATCTATCAACGTATAAGATACTGTCCTTGTGGTAAAGTCCCTACTTTTGTCACACAGATATCAAGAAGGGCAAAGGTTTTTGAGCCAAAGATGATTTTTTTGGCACCCTAGTCCTCTCTCTTTCTGTCTCTCTTTGCTCCTCTGCTCTTGCAAAAGAAAATCCTTGGACAGACTAGTTGAATAGTGGAGTAATTAGTGATGTCTGCAGGTGGCAGAGTGCTGGAGATGGAGTTGTATTGTTTGCCTTGTTTCAGGCTCTGGATTAGTCAGAATAAAGGCTCCCAAAGATGTTCACACCCTAACCCCTGGAATTGAGTATGTCACCTTGTGTGGGATTTTGCAGATGTGATTAAGGACTTTGAGATGAGGAGTTTATTCTGGATCATCTGGGTGGATCCAAAGTAATTGCAAGGTCTTTATAAAAGGGAGGTCTGAGGGTCAATGTCAGAGAGAGAGAGGTTCTACAGCACTGGCTTTGAAGATGGAGGAATGACCTTGAATGAAATGACCTTCCGAAGCTGGAAATGTTAAGGAAAGACATTCTCCCCTAAGAGGCTCCAGAAGGAATGCAGCCCTGCCATTTCATTTTAGACTTAGGACCTCCACCATTGAGATAATAAATCTGTGTTGTTTTCAGCCACCCAGTCTGTGGTGATTTATTCCAGTGGCCAGAGGGAACTCATATAGATTTCTACTCAGCCCCGCAAGAAGGAGTGTTCTTAATTATGGAGCCTCAGCCCAGGCCTACTGAATCTAACACTCTAAGGAAACTGTGTTTTAAAATCTCTCCAGATAATTTTGATACCCAGCCAGGGGTGACAACTGCATCTATAGAGGCTCTTTTCTTCCTTGCCTGACATGACTGGAGACTCAGGCCTCAGGGCATGTGTTTGGAGAGGGATTTATGTTGAACCAGGAACACAATCCCTTTGTGAAGCAGAGAACATAATTTCAAGATATTGTAGAGGAACAAAAATTCTTTTTCCTATACTCTCTTTGGTTCTCTGGCTGGGGCCCTATAAACCGGGCTGACAAAACACAAGTCAACATAAGAAAACCAAACAGAAGTTCATTAGCATATGCACCACCCTTACACCTGGACCACTCAGAGAGGAGTAATTCAAAGGGGTGTTAAGAACCTAGGCTCATGAAGCGTCTCAGCAAAGGAACACTAAAGTGTTAGAGAAGCAGCAAGACAAAGGAAAAGAACTTTGAGTCTCTGGGGGCTCCCAATTGTGGGAAGGCACATTATGGAAAACTAACGGTAAATAAAAGCTTGTTGGTAAAGATTGTTATATAGACTCCTCTGGTGCTGTCTCCAGGCTGATTAAAGTCTAACATTGTCTCTAGTGATTAATTTTGGTCCTTACCAGTAATGAGGTGATGAAGACAACTTTGTAAATGTATGTACTGCTTTTAGGCAAATTGGTGTGGCGGGGGGGGGGGGGCAGATAGCTTTTCTTGTATCTTTGTCTTCTCAGTTGCCTTTAGCTCAAAATAATCATTTTGTGCAAGTAGCATATTTTGGGGTGGTATGTTCTGACACTCTACAATACCTAATACCTTAACTATTTCCCATAACTAGTATGATTCATCCAGTTTTTTAAAAAAGATTTTACTTATTTGTCAGTGAGAGAGTGAGAGAGAACACAAGCAGGGGGAGCAGCAGGCAGAGAGAGAGGCAAGCTCCCCATTGAGCAAGGAGCCTCATGTGGGACTTGATCCCAGGGCCCTGAGATCATGACCCAAGTGGAAGATAGATGCTTAACTGACAGAGTCACCCAGGTGTCCCAATTCATCCATTTCTTTTGAACACTAAGAAGGCACAATAAAAATAATTAAAAATCTAAATTTTAAATCTTGGAACACTACATCAAAAACTAATAATGTTTTGTAGGTGATGAACATAACACATTAAATTTTTTTTTAAAAAATCTAAATTTTAACAATTTCAAATTCATCTTTTGTGGCATTTTACGGTGGTGGCTTAAAATTTAATCTATTTTTAGGAGAAAAAAAATGTTACTACTTGAAAGGAAAATATATAATATGTGACTAATAAGTATTAGGGAAAAAAAAAACCCAAATCCTAAGAAAATGTCTTCATTTTTCCTTCACACACCTTCTTCTGGGAACAGCACAGGTGAGAATACTCAGTGAGATGCCACCAGGATCTTAATGTCTATCAGTTATTTGTTCTTCCACAAAGGATGAACACAAATGTAATTCCAAAGAGAAATTCAAGTGTTTTCTTGATGAATTGTTAAAAAAGGTAAGTGCATTTCTTTCTATAGTTGTTGTGCCTAGATTAGTGCTCAACTAAGAAGAGAATGCCTAATGGACTATCTGATTAAAGTACAATTTCATTAAAATAATCACTAGTTTTATGCCAATTCATAGTTACCATGTAATACTACCAATTTGTTTTTAAAAAGAGCTCCAGAAGACTGTAAGACAATTACTTAAGTAAAAGCCCTACATTGCACCACAGAATGATAGAACATTGGACTTGATTAATCACAACACCTGTTGCACAAATTAATCTACCATGAAGAATTAATGGGAATCCCCTTCAAGAAGAACACCAAGGAGAGAAAAGATGAAAAACCTGATTTACAAAAACAGGCAGTGGGCAGGGCTTGACCTACGGCTCACTTTGCCAGTCCCTATTCTAGAGCTCAGAGTGTGGTTTACATTTTAAAACAATTCAGAGAAGTCAAAGGAATAATAAGTCAGGATATGTGAAAATTCTAGGAAATTCAAATTTCCGTGTCCATAAACAAAGTTCACCGGAGCTTGGTCATGCCTGTCGATCTGTGTGCTGCCCAGAGTTGCTTTGGCTGGACGACGGCAGTGTTGAGTGGTCGTGACAAAGACTGCACGGCCTGTGAATCTGGAGCATCTACTATCTGCTCTGACTATGTGAGTTAAAACCCAGCTCCCTACTTTGTAGTCATGTCACCTTGGACAAGTCTCTCTAAGCCTTAATTCCTGCTCTGTAAATATGCAGGTCAATGCTAGGGTCCAAGTGGGGAGGATTCAGTAAGAGGTAAAGGTCTCCTGGGGACTTGCACACAGAAGGATCCTTATTGGATCATTTCCACTGGTCATGTTAAAATAAAAATATCTCAGGATGCTTACAGCTTAAAATCATGTGTCCTCCGATCAGACCTCTGAGATGATTTTTGGAGGCAACTTAGGAAGACTAAGAATGAAAAAGCAAGAATAAGCCATGTGAAAATGGGAAAAATAGAGTTTGGAGTAGGAAGTTTTGATCCTTGGAATCCTCATTTGTCAAATAAGATGTAAGACATAAAATACACAGAGTTGCCAAAGTAATATACTTAGAACTTACTTATACTAAAAAATTATTTGTTTTTCAATCTCAAATCTATATTTTACTAGGTACACTATATTTTTATTTGCTAAGTCTGTCAACCCTATATACAAACCTTAGTAATTTTTCAAAAAATATCTACATATGATCTTTGTTAAGAAATACATTCTAGGTGCGCCTGGGTGGCTCAGTGGGTTAAGGCCTCTGCCTTTGGCTCAGGTCATGATCTCAGGGTCCTGGGATTGAGCCCCACATCGGGCTCTTTGCTCCGCAGGGAGCCTACTTCCTCCTCTCTCTCTGTCTGCCTCTCTGCCTACTTGTGATCTCTGTCTGTCAAATAAATAAATAAAATCTTAAAAAAAAAAAAAAAAGAAATACATTCTATCAGTCTCTCATTTCCTCCCAAACCTTCTTCTTTTTTAAATTAACATGTAATGTTTTATTCGCCCCAGGAGTACAGGTCTGTGAATCATCAGTCTTACACAATTCACAGCACTCACCATAGCCCATACCCTCTCCAGTGTCCATAATCCTCAACCCTCTCCTTACCCCCCCAACCCCCAGCAAGCCTGTTTGTTTCGTGAGATTAAGAGTCTCTTATGGTTTGTCTCCCTCCCAATGCCATCTTGTTTCGTTTTTTAGCTCCCTACCCACTGTGACTCCCCACCCTACCTCTCAAATTCTTCATATCAGAGAGATCATATGATAATTCTTTCTCTGATTTACTCATTTCACTTAGCATAATACCCTCTAGTTCCATCCATGTCGTTGCAAATGGCAAGATTTCGTATTTTGTTTTGTTTTGTTTTTTAATGGCTGCATCCCTAGATGTCCATCAACAGATGAATGGATAAAGAAGATGTGGTGTGTGTATATATATATATATAGGAATACTGTCCTTCCAAACATTCCTATGAAAAAATCACTCTGCTTTGTGTTATAAAAGGGGACCAAGAATGTGTAATTTTATTTATTTATTTTTTAATAATTTCTTTTTTTTTTTAAGATTTTATTTATTTATTTGACAGAGAGAAATCACAAGTAGATGGAGAGGCAGGCAGAGAGAGAGAGAGGGAAGCAGGCTCTCTGCTGAGCAGGGAGCCCGATGTGGGACCCGATCCCAGGACTCTGAGATCATGACCTGAGCCGAAGGCAGCGGCTTAACCCACTGAGCCACCCAGGCGCCCAAGAATGTGTAATTTTAGAACCTACTAAAATTTCAAACTGACAGCTAGAGGGAGCCAAACTGATAAAGAAATAGAAATGACACCCTACATCCTGGACTGATTAGTCTTCCTGCACAGATTCAAAAGGAGCCCTATGTGAGAATTAATCATTCTTCTGAAAAGTATGCATATTTTGTTTTCTTAAACTAACATAATTAACACATTCAATGTATTTATTTATTTATTTATTTATTTTAAAGATTTTACTTATTTACTTGACAGATCACAAGTAGGCAGAGAGAGGAGGAAGCAGGCTCCCTGCTGAGCAGAGAGCCCGATGCGGGGCTGGATCCCAGGACCCTGGGATCATGACCTGAGCCAAAAGCAGAGGCTTTAACCCACTGAGCCACCCAGGCATCCCAGCACATTCAATGTTTTTAAAAGGTAACAAACACAAATGGGTTTCAACAAAAGTATCCTTTGTGTTATACCTTTTCCATTTACCCCCAGGGGAAAGACGTGGGTGAACCAGGTAGTAGAGCACAGACTCCCATGAAATATATGAATTCCAAATTCTAAGATTGATTACGTAATGCATTTAACTTAACATTTTATATAAGAATCTAATCTGAGGGATGATTTAGTGAGTCTGAAACAGCACAGGAATTCTTCCAAATCTCTCCTCTCAGCCCAGGAGATGTCATCCTCCCCATTAGTTCTCTCATTAGAGGGTAAATCTTAGCACACATCTGTCTTGCTGTTCCTCCCCACACCTAGAAGAGGAGGGATTTTTCTATTTTCCCTTTCCCTTTCCTTTTTAAGGGATCCCCTTACACTCTGGTTTAAAGTAAAATTGTCCTACTTTCAAATCCATTCTTCAATCCATTGATCATCCATTGTTCAAAATTATGTGGTTGTAATAATCTCTGAGCCAGCCAGATTTGCCTTTTGAAACATAAAGAGAGAGTATTTGGAATACTTTCTCTTTCTCTTTGAAAACATGTTTTGCAAGCCTGGATCTTCAAAACTCTCAAAAACAAGACCTAGACTGCAAAAAACATGTAATATTTTCTCTTTGCCTTTCTGCCCTCAGAACAATAATCCAATCTGAGGCAAATGGATGCTGCCAACGGATGAGAGGGAGGTCATACTTGGAGGCAGAAGAAGAAAAGCACACCATGTGTTTGAAAGGTAATATCCATTACAGTGATTATTCAGCACCAAAGTCAACCCAGCTTTATTTTATCAAATATTTCTTTTTTAAAAAAAATATTTTATTTATTTGACAGAGAGAAATCTCAACTAGGCAGAGAGGCAGGAGGAAGCAGGCTCCCTGGGGGAGCAGAGAGCCCGATGCAGGGCTCAATCCCAGGACTCTGGGATCATGACCCGAGCTGAAGGCAGAGGCCCTAACCCACTGAGCCACCCAGGCTCATGTTCACCCAGTAGTTATTCAGATACAAGCAATCAGAAATAGTTCCTACGTTCTTGCACATGTAATCTAAGGTAGGATGTACAAATGCCCCCATTATTTGGAGGTCATCCAACCCTCCACGAACATTGGAACAAACAAATGGAAACTATTTTTCCATGCCTGAAGTAAGTATAGTAGAAGATTAACTAGGAATCTAAATGGAAAAATAATTTTTCTAAAAGAATTTTTCAAATGATCATTCATTGTTAAAAATTATGGCACTGAGGGGTGCCTGGGTGGCTCAGTTGGTTGGGCAGCTGCCTTTGGCTCAGGTCAATGTCCCAGGGTTCTGGGATCCAGCTCCACATCGGGCTCCCTGCTACAGGGGAGCCTGGTCCTCCCTCTCCCTCTGCCTGATGCTCTGCCTGCTTGTGCTCTGTCAAATAAATAAATAAAATAAATAAATAAAATCTTTAAAAAAAAAAACCCAAAACCTCTCTCTGCCCCTCCCACTCATGTTCTCTCTCTCTCTCAAACAAAATAAATAAAATAAAATAAACTTAAAAAAATTATGCCACTGAAATAATGAAAGAACTCTTGATCGGGGGCAGGAGCGTGGTGATCGTGCCATCTGCTGGATGACTGGTTAATGTCGGGCGACCCCTTGCTGAGAGCTGGGCACCAGGAGACGGGCAGGACTAGCCAACCTTCTTGCTAGTAACCTAGGAGCTGGAACAATGATGTCTTGGGAGTTAGTAACTGTTTTAAAAGATTGACTCGCCGCTTGCAAGTATATAGCAAACATCTGTGGATATAAACAAAAACCAACAAAATGAGAAAAGCAAAAGCTGTTTATTGTACGCTTGCTATAGTAAGGGAGACAGCCACAGTCCCTTGTGTTTTGGCGGGGACTCAAAGGCAAGCAGAGGAGTGGGAAAGCTTTATAAAGCGCACAAAGGGGAGGCTTCAGGAATGCCTGATGGGGGGCTGTTGGCATGGGAGGCAGGAGGAAGGCTGCCTGTGAGCAGGGCATCCTAGGTGACTGGTAAGGGGGGGTCTACTTGGCTTTCTCTGGTTGGTCCTAAATTGGAAGCAGGGACAAAACTTAGAGAAGTTGTCAGTCATTAATCAAGTCCTGGCCATTTTAGGCTGATTGTTACAGAAGTTTTTGTTTAGGTTCCTGCATTGTCACTAGAGATAGCGATCTTGTTCCCTGTAAGTCGGATTTAAAGCGGGCTGGCTTCCTGGGTTGTTTATTATAGATAAGAGGTTGGTTTCCTGGGCACGTTGCTGCAGGTTGTGGGTCAACGTTTTATTTTCATATGTAGTCTGACCGTTGCTCATTTGTCTATTCAATCTCTCATATCCCATTCCTTACTCTATATAATGGAAAGAAAAACTAAACAAACACCCAAAAGGTGTTGGTGATAGGTCAGTCTTTACATTTTAATCATCATGTTCTTTAGGAATTAAGATATTTTAACTTTAGGTATATTCTTCATTCAAATATGTCAGGGTGCAGATCTCAGAGAGAAATCATTTATGTTCTAAAACGAGTGTCCTAAAATCATACGCTTTATTAGGTAGACTGCAAAAGTATATATACTATTATATACCACACATTAGAATGTGAGCTCCATGAAGGACAAAACCAGCACTTTTCCCCTGGCACGAAGAGCAGGGTCTGATACACAGTAGACACAAAAGAAATACTTATTAAATGAATTAATGCGTGTTTCTAACTCTTTTTATAAATTTTATTTTTAATTGTGGTAAAATACACATAACATAAAATTCACCATTTTAACAATTTTCAAGTATAGAGTTGAATAGTGTGGAGTATGTTCACATCGCTGTGCAACCAATTTCTAGAACTCTTTTCATCTTGCAAAACTCAAACTCTGATTCATTGAACATCTCCTTGTTTTCCCTTCTCCCCAAGGCCCCAACCTGTCTCTACAGTGTTTGTCTTTGTGACTGGCTTATTTCACTTAACATGGTGTCCTCAAGGTTCATCCAGGCTATGCATGTGAAAGGATTGCCTTCCTTTTTTTTTTTTTTTTTAAACTCTTTCTCAACACCTCCTCAAGTAGGAAGGATATAATCTGAAAATAATGAACTCATAACTCATAATGTCCTTGTTTCTCTTACTTCACTCACTTTCAGCATTTGGAAGGGAACCTCACCATAAGCCCCATTTTTCTCAACTGTAATATGGAATAATAACAGATACACTTGCATGTGCAATGATCTAGCCCTCATGCTTGATGCGAAGCAGGAAGTGAGGGGCTACCGTCCTCTCCCCTGATCCTTCTCTTGAGCTGGTTTTTTCCCTCACTCCGTCTCCCCTTACTCAGTTCCTTTCTCTCCTTTTTCGACCCTTTTGTGACCTAAAAGAGGGAGGCAACAGAAAAGAGCCACTAGATGGGATTTCAAAGAACTTTACTGGGGGGGGGCAGAGTAGAAGAGTGGTGAGTTCCTAGGTGGGAACGATCATTGTGCCCAGGACAATGTAGGACTCTGGGAAGGGGGGGATCCTTATAATACTATTCTATCAAATGGATACATTTCATTTTGTTTATCCATTCATTTGTGCTTTTTGTTTGTTTGTTTTGAAGGTTTCATTTCTTTGAGAGATAGAGAGAGAGTGCACAGGAGAAGGAGGGAGAGGCAAAAGGAGAGGGAGAAGCAGGTTCCCTGCTAAGCAAGGAGCTCTGTGTGAGACTTGATCCCAGGATCCTGGGGTCATGACCTGAGCCCAAGGCAGGTGCTTAACTAACTGAGCCACCCAGGCATCCTATCCATTCATTTGTCAATGGACCTTAGGTTGCTTCCACCTTTTGGCTTTCCTGAATAGTTCTGTTGTGACTGTGGGTGTACAAATATCTCTTTGAAGGCCTCCTTTCAATTCTTTTGGGTATATATTGAGAAATAGAATTGCTGAATTATATGGTAATTCTATTTCTATTGGGGAGGGGAGTGATAGTATTTTCTTTCTTTTTTTTTTTTTTTAAAGATTTTATTTATTTATTTGACAAAGATCACAAGTAGGCAGAGAGGCAGGCAGAGAGGCAGGCAGAGAGAGAGAGAGAGGAGGAAGCAGGCTCCCCGTCAAGCAGAAAGCCCGATGCGGCGCTCAATCCCAGGACCCTGAGATCACGACCTGAGCCGAAGGCAGAAGCTTAACCCACTGAGCCACCTAGGCACCCTGAAATAGTATTTTCTAGAGCAACTGCACCATTATACATTTCCACTAATGGTGCACAAGCATGTTTCTAACTCAAGTTTGGTTACCTGGTTTGTTGCCCTGGAGTAGATTAGAAGCAGTGAATTAGAAGAAGTCAGCAAGTAAAAAAATAGCAGGAAGTATCATCGGGCAGTCTAATATTGAGTAACAAAAAGTCTAAAAAACAAAATTAGTACTGTATTATTACAACATTTAATAATGAACACTCTTACCAATGCTCCGGAGCTGGAACCGAAAAGCAAATTATGTTTGATTTCCATCGCATAAGGAGGCAGGCATCTACATATATTTTAGAAATAGATCCATTGATAATCTAATTATGTAGATATTGAAGAGTTTAACTTTACTATTATTTCAAAAACTAAAGAGTTCCATCAAAAATTGTGAAATTTAAAAAAAAAAAGATTTTATTTATTCATTTGACAGAGGAAGAGAGCACAAGCAGGCAGAGCAGCAGGCAGAGGGAGAGGGAGAAGCAGGCTCCCCACCCCAGGATCATGACCTAAGCCGGATGCAGATGCGTAACTGACTGAGCCACCCAGATGCCCCCTTTTTGGTTCCTCACTTTTTTTTTTTTTTTTAAAGACTGAAAAAATGGTGAAATGTTTTGGAAGATTGGTCTTTAATGAGGAAATTTCTATTTATCCAGAAATTTCTCTTACATGGAATGGAGCCCTTCCCTATAATACCATCTTAGTGGGATGTTACTATTTCCGTCTATAAGGATCATACAGAATGCCTTTTCAAATGTAAATTGTGACATACTAAGTACAAATAGCACACTAAAACAACATTTTCAGCTAATGGTGTCTGTGGGATTGCAAAAATGTTTATTGATTAAGGAAAAAGGGAATCCATTTAGCCCGGAACAATCTTGGGGAGTCGAATATTAGGATATTCGAGCTCATATGAGGGCTCATGTTAGAGCTCTCGGGATACTGGGGGATTCCTCAGGTGGCGTCCTTTCTCTTCTCATCTCATCTTTCTCCAGCCCAAGTGTATAAACCAGACCGTTGAAGAATGACAAGTCGAACAGTTCATTCCCACCTTGGGTGCATGCATCGACCTGCCCCCTGTACAGAAAGCCAGGAATCTGACAGAAGCCAGGAGGTAACGCACGCCCGCAGGGGAGTCGTGACATAGTTATGACACATAAGGGGCATTATTACAGTGTGGTGAGGGGCAGCGCGTGCGAGGAAGGGCTAAGAGTCAGGGAGAGATGTGCGCTCCAGCCCCCGCGAGAGCCGCTGCCGCCTCCCCGGGGACAGCTGGCTGGCTGACAGGCTTGTCCAGAAGCAGCGGGGCAGAGGCATGGCAGTGAGCACTGTGTGTGGAGACACCTGAGAGGATCCCGGCCGCAGGTCACTGGGAAGGATAGATGATGTGGGAGTCAAACGTAATGTTGTAATGTTCGTCAGGAATGTTGGTGAGGGTTCACCAACAGAGACCCAAGCCAGGGAGATAAGCAAGGTTAAGGAGCCCAAAGGGCTCTAAATAGAAGGTATTGAAATGGAGACTAAGTGAGGAATTCATAGTTAAAAGGTCAGGAGTCGTTGGAGTATGTGTGGGGAATATCACAAACAATGAGGCTACACCTTGGTCTCTTGAACAGGGAGAAAGCGTCTGTCACTTTGCTACACAGCATGGTGTCTGTCACTTTGCTACACAGCATGGTTCCTTTGTAAAGGAGGGTGCGTTGTTATTCCAGGTTCATGGGTGAGGAAACTGGGCAGCGAACCCAAACCCCTTCAGTCATATCAACATCAGAAGCTGAACGGGGACTGGAACTCACTGCCCTGGAGCTTTTTGCTACCAGGTGAGCCCTGATCCTGTAATTTTCCAGTGCTAAAAATCTCTTCTTTCCTAGGACAAGCTTTTGTGTCTAATGAATGTATTATGTTTTAACGAGCAGCGGGTCGTCGGGACAGGTAACCCGTACAAACATACCCAGTAAAAGTCCCCGGCAATGTTGGCTTAGGAAGTAGCCTGAATTTAGGTTTAAAGTTTCATTTAGAGACACTGGGTTGTTGATGCCTTACACTGAGGCTTCCATTCAGTAGTACAGATTTTATATTAACCAGTAAGAATGTGTTGGACTCATGATTTTTATCTAAAATGAAGGTATTCGTCTGTTTTTTTAGGCAATGAAGCAAGGGCTCTTTCATGTATGTTTGACCTTCAGTGGAGATTGCAGAAAATCACACATGTGAGACTAGTGAGATTGTTGTTTAAAGCTTTTTTAAAAAAATAACTAGATTGATAGAAAATGAGTCTTGGTCACATTTTATTTTTTATCTGTAAGTTCCTTTATTTGGTATTTGAATCTTAAAATCTGAGTTACTTCTAGCTAATTACAAACCAATAGCTTAAGTCACCTGCTGTATTCCAGAATGTTCCACAAACAAGTGTAGTTTAGGATTTGTAATAACAATCAGTGAGATACCAAGGTGGAATGGGTTAATCTCTTCTTCCTACCTCACCTCTTATGGTAGGGAGTTCAGGGAGCTTTACAAAAGATCCTCTGGGTTCTAAAGTAAAGAGCAGAATGAAACCATGAAGATCAGGAACCTACAGGCATGTTTCTCAAAATATGGCTGTCCATGTGTCATCAATCAGAGAATATTCCTAGGCCTCCTCCTTGCACTACTGACTGACAATCTTTGGGAGAAAAGTCTGCTACTGTGCACGCTAAACAAGCCCATCAGGTGGTTTTGTGCGTGTTCATGTTGAGAACCACTGCATTTGAAGAGCTAAGATCAGACTCTTGTTAAGGTCATTTCTGCCCAACACAGTCTCTTCCAGATGCTCTATCATTTCCATGATGTCTGGATGAGAAATATTTCACTCAACTTTTTTTATTTTTAAAGATTTTATTTATTTGACAATCAGCACAAGTAGGCAGAGAGGCAGGCAGAGAGAGAGGAGGAAGCAGGCTCCCTGTTGAGCAGAGAGCCCGATGTGGGGATGTGGGGATGTGGGGATGTGGGGATGTGGGGCTTGATCCCAGGACCCTGGGATCATGACCTGAGCTGAAGGCAGAGGCTTTAACCCACTGAGCCACCCAGGTGCCCCTTCACTCAACTTTTTAAACACTTCCTGAAGAATCAGATTTAGGTGTATTCATAGCATTCCTTTTAGTAAATGAAAACACATCTGGGAAGATGTTCACGTCTCACACCTGACAGACAGTTGCCCTGGCATTGGGCATCGGGGAAGTTTGATTTAAGACAGCGTTTCTCAAACTCAAGTATTTAAGGGGTTCTTTTGAAGGAAAAAAATGTGAGCTTCAGAATTGTGACTTAAACTTACTTTTTAAAATAATGCTACACATATGAACAAATAAAATATTAGATATAAACTACTTATGAGGATAGGTCTTACTGATATCTGAAGCTAAAGCAAGATGTACAGATGAAACACAAAACTATAAAACTAACAAAAATTCAAATTGGCATCATTAATGCAAGACAGCTGTTGTTGTTTGCTGAAACTAAATTGTACGTGGTAAGTTTAAAGCAGAAAGATGTAGCTTCAGGTCCAATTCTATTTTTCATTCAAGTAACATGACTGCAGACAAGTCTTTGTTTGCTAAATCAGAATAATTACACTTCGTACTTAACCAAACTTTCTAGCGCGTGAACTTAATGAGGTCTTCCTCCATCTTTCACATACTCACTCTCCTCTAGATCAGGGGCTTTTCTTTTTTCTATAAAAGGCCAGATAGTAAATCCTTTAGGCTTTATAGGCTAAGAGGCTAAGAGGATAAGAAAATGTCTTGTCATGCAAATAGGTGCTGCTGAATAGTGATATCAATCAGAAGCATATGATTTAATAGAGAACATTAATTACTTGAGCCATTTATAGAATTCTATTATATTATTTCCTTGATATGTGCCTTTTAGCATATTATTGTAGATTAATCAGCTCAACTGATAGTCAAGCAGAAGCTAAAATTGCACAATTAGATAGATTTTGAAATATGGGACTTTTCCTTTGCATGCGGAATGAGGTCCAAAAAATACTGCCGGAACTATAGGATGAGCTTGGAAAATATATTCTCTGCATATTTGTGTGGGATGGAGACTCTTCACTTCTTCTTTTAATTTTTGACAACATAGGAAGTAAATACCACAGCTTGATATTGTTTGTGATTCAAACAACATTAGCTGTCATCAAAATGACTTTACAGCAGTACAAGTTTTCTACATAATCACAGCTTTGCCTTCTGGTTTTAAGCTCAATTCATTAAGAAACATTAAATCTGCAGCAAAAACTAATTTCCAAAGTCAGGGGTGCCTGGATGGCTCAGTCATCTAAGCATCTGCTTTTGGCATAGGTCTTGGTCCCAGCGTCCTGGGATCGAGCCCCGCATAGGGCTCCCTACTTGGCAGGAAGTCTGCTTCTCCCTCTCCCACTCCCCCTGCCTGTGTTCCCTCTCTAGTTGTGTCTCCTTCTGTCAAATAAACAAATTTTTAAAAATCTTTAGGAAAAATAATTTCCAAAGTCTTTCAAAGTTAAATCACTGTGATTGAAGAAAGTCCGCATTCAGAGAAATTTCAGTCTTGACCCTGAGCTGAAAATAACCTCAGTAAAATTTCGTCACCACTAAACATCACACTGCTGTGGGGCTGTGTTGTAGAACAAGTAGAGATTTGTTTCCATTTATGACAAAATTTGTAGAACTGAAAATTTTTACATCCGTGAGAGTGGAAGTTCACTGTCAACACTACCAATTCGAAAATACATGGTATCAAATATGTTCCTCAGGAGTAACTGCTGATAAATAGTACAACGAACACAAGGAAGTCTTTAAACACCTTACATTTTCAAAAACTGTAAATTCATCCAACTAAGCCCTGTTTTTCTCCACATAAATTTTTATCACCATCTGTGCTAGACATCTTAGCAGATTCCACTTCAGGTTGTACTGGATTAGTGTTTTCTTACTGTTTTTGAAAATATTCTCAGTTGTAATTGTTTCATGGAGGCCATTCATAGAGATGAAGCTCAGTGACTTCAGATCTGGCATTGACTCCTTGAATAACAACAACTGAACAGTATGTTGGCTTATCAAAAGCCAAGGAAGACCACTTGAATTCATTTGGCTTCTTTTAAAATTGACTATTGATGTTGCTTCCAATGTCCTCAACTCTTTGAGTAACTTTTTGCCCAAAAGTTAGTAGCTTTAAACCAGTTTATTTTCTCTGGACATATTTCTTTGGCTTGGAATCAAATATGACCATTGGTATATAACTTGCTTTATCTAACAAAGTTAGATAAAGATTCCAAAGTTGGAATCTTAGGTTGCAGCTTCATTTCCAAAAAACTTGTGAAGAAAAATTCTGCTATAATAAAGTATTCCTTCTTCTACTTCCTGTTTTTTCTGATGTGCTTTCCTGTGAGTTGGGAAAATTGTTATGATTGCTTCATCTATCTGGTAATGCCAATAGGGACTGTATTTTTAGCACAGCTAAATAGCACCACTTTATAATAGACACAGTTCTTGTCATCCAATTTGATGACAAAATAATCCACACTGTGTCTTACAAGTATACTATTTGAAGTTTATTTTTCTCTCCATTTCTTGTCTTGACATGATGGGCATGCACTATGCACATTATAAAATGTCATGTTATGGCAATAAGCATGGCTCTCAAAATGCTGTTGAATTAAAGCTGTGTCACTGTGTTTTGAGGTGGGCTGTGCAGTTTGCAAAGTAACAGAGTACTACATACAGCTTGTGACAACTACTCAGCTCTCACTGAAGTACACAGTGTGTGGACACATGAGTATGGCCAGGTTTCAATAAAGCTTTATTTATGGACACTGAAAATAATTTCATAATGTTCACATCATAGTATACTAGTCTTCTGATTTCTCTTCTGATCATTTAGAAATTTAAAAACCACTCTCAACCTGGGGATTACACAAAAACCAGCAACAGGTGGGATTTGGCCTACAGACTATAGTTTTACCCACCACTGCCCTAGATTTAAAACTCAGGCCTTTTTAAAAATTATGACTTTAACTTCTGTTAGCCCTCCCAGGGTGGAGTTGTATTTTCAGCCTAATTCTTCAAAGAAGGAAAAAAATGTGGTCTCCTAAACATTTCAAGCGTAACCATCCAGCATAGTTTTTGAAAAGGAGACCCTAAGATATCACATGGCTCTGGAGACTCACTTGCTCCTCTCACCCCCTGGACAGTCTTCCACTGATATCTCAGAAAGAAATCAAAGCCATCCAGCTCAGAGAAAGCATAACCTCTATGTCAGAAACGAGACTTTGGTGCAGTTTGTCCTTTGTCTATTTCCAATTCCAATGTCTTTTTCTGTGTTTTTCTGAGGCCTTCAGCCCCCAAAGTACTCCTCACCCTCTAGCAGTATCATGTTACCTGGACATTCTTATCACAACCAATGCAACTGATGAACTAATTCCTGCCAACTCTTTTCAGAATCTGTTTAAGACAAGAATTTGGAGGGAAAAGAATCTTGAATCATGGGTTTCATTTTGGGTCAGAGCACAGAGAGACTCTTATATGTAAGAGTCTACCTCCTGCAATACTGACTCTGCTCCTGCCATAGCCCCACCCCAGGATGGACTGAAACCATCCAATCGTTCCACGGGCCCCTCCCCTTTGGAACTGTAGTAGTGTGTCAAGTCTATGACCCAGATCAGGGGCTAGGTTGAGAAGGCAGCCAGTTGGCAAACCCTAAGATAGAAGTTTTTCCCAAGATAAAGTTTCTGAACATCGGCTGTGGATGTGGACCGCCTACAAAACTCTGGAAAAATATGCCTGAGCCCCACCCGAGCTAGATCAGATAGTTTTCCAGGGTTTAGAATCACTGCCTGGTTCTCATCTCCAAGGAGGGCCTGTTACCAGACATAATTTCCCTCTACTACACCCAAATCCTGACTAAGACTAACTGAAGGAATCGCTTTTGGGATCCCTGAATTATTTTAGAATTTAACAGTTACATTTAAAAATTTGGGGGTTTCCTGCAAGGCTTGGTGTGTTAAATAATGAATAGCATGAGCATCACACCAAGCATACATCTCAAGAAAAGCTTTTTTGTTTTCTTACAGTAGATGTTGAGAGAAGACTTATGTCTCCAATTTTAAGAAAGCTGATAATATGCCTGGGATATGTCCACAGTAAAAATCTTAACAATCAAAGGACTAAGTATATAATAGAATATTAGTAGACTGGGGATATGTGGTAACGAAGATAATAGTGTGAGGAAATAATTTGGGGCATGGATTGCCTGAAGTTACCTAATTTTCCTTAGTGGTTAAGGAGAAAGTGGGGCTTTTCAGGGAACGGTACTCTGAAGCATAGAACTTAGAAGAATCAAGAGCACAGAATAAGTCTTGGTAGAGGTGGGTATGCAGCTCAGTAGCATGTCGTTGGCACGTGCTCACTTCTTCCCTTCATTGTGAAGGACACACCTGCAAGCCACCTGCAGGAAAGTCTATGAGCCACACTGCTGACAGCAGCCCTACTCTCCACATTTTACAAGTGTAATTATTTTTTTTAAAGATTTTATTTATTCATTTGACAGACAGAGATCACAAGTAGGCAGAGAGGCAGGCAGAGAGAGAGAGGAGGAAGCAGGCTCCCTGCCGAGCAGAGAGCCCGATGCGGGGCTCAATCCCAGGATCCTGGGATCATGACCTGAGCTGAAGGCAGAGGCTTTAACCCACTGAGCCACCCAGGCGCCCCACAAGTATAATTATTTTTTAATCTAAATGACATAAGCCATCCTTGGGTAGGTATGGAGAAGAAAAGATGACACAAGATGATTTATATTACCTTCAGACAACTTCTTATGTGAGAAATTTAGCTTGCTTTTCTTGATTACTCTGTGGAAGGAAGGACTCTATGCATTAAGTTGATTTAAAACTCATGCATGGACACAAGTGCATATTTCTTGTTGCATTTGTAATCTGTGTAGAGAGGATCCTCTTGTGTAGAACTAACAATATTTCTCAGTGATAGCGAACAAATAGAGCAGAAGGGAACAAGAGCCCTAATGGATACTCCACCACAGAGATACACCCGACAGCAGGTGGTGGGTGGGAAATCATTGGCAGCAAGATAGGTCTTATTTGGGAGTCTTGTTTTCAACTTGTGGCTTAGTAAGTATTTGTTGATTTGATTTGAATGGAATATTCTACTTTCTAAGGCTTGACTTGAAAGATGACATTACTGTTAACAATAGCATATAAAACAGCCCTTTCCAGAAGAGGCTCATTCCAGCCTCACACTAAGACTTTTGTGTCAGCCATTGGAAAGCTAGTCTTCATGTGGGTTCTGTTTACATATTCAAAGACTCCTGGTTTCCTTAGTTCTATAACTGCCAAGTGAGGAATGGACTAGACAGCCCACTGTGGAAGGCAGCTATCATCTCATGCATAGCAGAGAGCACTCGTTTCTGTTGGAATAAACAATTCTGTTGGAATAAACATGCATAGCAGAGAGCACTCATTTCTGTTGGAGAAACAGGTTCAGTTTCTCCAGGCAGTGGAAGATGGGTGTGGATTTGGTCTGATTTCAGCGGGAAGCCATGGGAGAGGCTCCTTTGAAGATGCAGGTGTGAAAGGAAGATGATGGGACTCCTGCTCTCATTTGTGAGAGCAAAAAGATACCAAGCATTGATTCCCAGAATTAAGACTGGAGAAACTAATGAAAAAAAGCCGATTTGGGCATGACTGTGGCCTTTTGTCTATCTTGTAAGTTCCTGATCGAGTTGAACAATAAATAGCTGGGTGGCAAAAAAATTGACTCAGATTGTGAGAATGTGAGAATGTGATAGTTTAACACATAACTGAAAATGTACTGTCCTTCTAAGTGTTAAAAACCAGATCAAATGGACAACAAAGTTCTGATGCAGAAGAAAGTATCTGAATCTCAATACAAAGTGATCTCTAAAAACAATACATATTCAAAGTGCAGAAGCTCAGTGGTTTGGGCCTCTGCCTTCGGCTCAGGTCATGATCTTAGGGTCCTGGGATCGAGCCCCGTGTCGGGCTCTCTGCTCAGTGGGGAGCCTGCTTCCCTCTCTCTCTGCCTGCCTCTCTGCCTGCTTGTGATCTGTCTGTCAAATAAATAAATAAAATCTTTAAAAAAAAAAAAAAGGATCTTGAAAAAAGTCACAAGAAAAATACACCCTACCAAAAAAGGAAATGATGATGAGCATTATATGACCTCTCCTTCGAAACCATGGAAGCAAGAAGGGAGTGGAATGAGATATTTAAAGTGTAGGAGCAGAAGGAAATCACCAACCAGGAATTCTGTACCCTGTGAAAATATACTTCAAAAGTGAAAGAGAAATAGATTTCTCAGGTGAACAATAATTTAATTTGTTGCCAGTAGAGCTGAACTGCTAGAAATGTTAAAAGAAGTTTTTCAGAGAGAAAGGTACCATATAGGTTGGACTCTTAGATCTGCATAAAGGAGCATTGGAGAATGATTAAATGAAGGCAGAATAAAAATTTATTTTTCTTCCTTTCTTTAAAAAATATTTATTTAAATAATCTCTGCATGCAATGTGGGGCCTGAACTCACAACTCTAAGAGCAAGAGTCCCACGCTCTTTCAACTGAGCCAGCCAAGTACCCCTAAAAATTTATTTTTCTTATTCTTAATTGATCTTACAGTTCATTTAACAGTTCATTTAAAATAATAGCAACAGTGCATTAAACATATATATATATGTATGTATTTATGTATGCTTATGTATAAGTAAAATGAATGACAGTAGTAACATGATCAATGAGAGGGAAGAGTCAGGAATATTTTGTTATTATTTGGTATTTGTCTACATCTGAGTTGGTATAGTGTTATTTGAAGGTAAATTTGGATTAGTTATAAATGTATATTGTAAAGTCTACGGTAATCACTTTAAAAAGTTTAAAAAGTCTAATTGACTACATCAAAATAAAAAGCTTTTGCAGAGCAAAGAAAACCATCAGCAAAATGAAAAGGCATTCCTACTGAATGGGAGATACTTGCAAATGATGATTCTGTTAAGGGGTTAATATTCAAAATATATAAAGAACGTAGACAACTCAAACATACACACACACACACACACACACACATCCAATTAAAAATGGGCAGAGGACCTGAATAAACATTTTCCCAAAGACATACAGATGGCCAACAGATATATCACTAATCACCAGGGAAATGCAAATCAAAAGCACAATGAGCTATCACTTCACACTAGTCTGAATGGCTAGCATCCAAAAGACAAGAAATAACAAGTATTGGCTAGGATGTGGAGTAAAGGGAACCTGCCTGTAGTGTTCATGGGAATGTAAATTGGTGCAATCACTGTGGAAAACAGGATGAAGTTCCTCAAGAAAATTAAAAGGAGAAATACCATGCAATCTAGCAACTCCACTACTGGGTATTTACCCAAAGAAAATAAAAACATTAATTTGAAAAGACATCAGCATCCCTAGGTTCATTGAGGCATTCTTTTTAATATTCATAATATGGAAGAAAGCTTAATTGTCCATTGATGGATGGATAAGGGGTGTGTGTGTGTGTGTGTGTGTGTTGGAATATTACTCAGTCATAAAAAGAATTATATCTTGCCATTTTTTACATCATTGGTAAACCTAAAGGGTATTATGCTAAGCTAAATGAAATAAGTTGGACAAAGATAAATACCATATAATTTTATTTATATGGAGAATCCAAAAACACAAAGCAAATGAACAGAACAGAAGAAGACCCATAAATACAAAGAACAAATTGGTGGTTGTCAGCGGGGAGGCAAGTGGGATGGGCAAAATGGGTGAAGGGGAGTGGGAGTTACAGTCTTCCAGTTATGGAATAAAGAAGTCATGGGGATGAAGGTTATAGCATATAGTCCATGCTATTGTAATAGCTTTGAGGGACTCAATCCCAGGGCCCTGCGATCACAACCTGAGCCAAAGGTAGATGCTTAACTGCCTGAGCACCCAGGTGCCCTCAAGCAGGATTTCTATGTTCCAATCTTGAAGCAGAATTGGTTCTTTTTCTACACTCCTCAATCTTTGCTCTTAAAGTCTTCAACTGATTAGACAAGGCTCACCACATACCCTTAAGAGAAATCTGCTTTACTTAAAGTCAACTGATTTGTAAACATTAATCATATCTACAAAATAACTTCACAGCAACATGTAGACTAACGTTTGGCAAAAAATCTGGGTACCATAACCTACTCAAGCTGGCATATAAACATCACAGTGTCTTTGTCAAGTCAATTGACTATATATATATGTGTGTGTGGATCTATTTCTGGATTCTTCTGTTTCATTGATTTATTTTTCTGTTATTTTGCTTAACCACACTATCATGATTATTGTAGCTTCATAGTAAATCTTGCAACAAGATAGCATAATCCTTCATAATCCTTTTTGTTCTTTTTTCAAGATTTTTGGCTCTTTTAGAGCTTTGCTTTTCCACAGAAATTTTAGAATTAAATTATAATTACAAAAAGCCTACAGGGATTTTGGTTTGCATTAGGGTGAGTCTATTAAGACAATCATAGTCTTTCTCCTTTATTCTGTTAATATGGAGAATTACATTGATTTTTCTAATATTAAGCCAATCGTGCATTCTTGTGATAAACCTTACTTACTCATGATATGTTATCCATTTTCACTTCAATTAATAATTATTTGTAAGGATTATTGCCTCTATCTCTTTTTAGTCTATAATTTTCTTTAGATTTTATTTATTTATTTGACAGACAGAGATCACAAGTAGGCAGAGAGGCAGGCATAGAGAGAGAAAGAGGAGGAAGCAGGCTCCCTGTGGAGAAGAGAGCCTGATGTGGGGCTCAATCCCAGGACCCTGGGATCATGACCTGCGCCGAAAGCAGAGGCTTTAACCCACTGAGCCACCCACGTGCCCCGAGTATGGTCTATAAGTTTCTTTTCTTGTCATATCTCACAAGTATTTTGGACTTACCTCTATTCTAACAGAATTTGTGTATACTTGTCATTACTTTTTCCTTAATTATTTAATAGAATTCACCAAGACTAAGGGCCTAGAGTTTTCTTTATGGGAAAATTATTGATTACCAAATTCTGTTTACATAGTAGATATACAAATGTTCAGGTTATCTTCTTTTTGGTAAATTGTGTTCCTAAATTGTTGAATTTATATTTTCCCCTCTTTTTCATGATTAGTCTTAGTAGGGGTTTATCAACTCTTTTAAACTTGTCAAGGAATTGACTTTTAGTCTTGTTAAATTTCCATATTTGGTTGCTTTCCATTTCATTGATTCCTGATTTTTATTTCCTTCCTTCTTTACCTTGGGTTTGATTTGCTCTTCTTTTCTTCTTCTTCTTCTTTTTTTTTTAAGATTTTATTTATTTATTTGAAAGAGAAAGAGTGAGTGAGAGAGCATGAGCAAGGAGAGGGGAAGGGCTAAGCAGGGACCCTGAAGTTGAGGCTCGATCCCAGGACCCTGGGATCATAACCTGAGCCAAAGGCAGTTGCTTAACTGACTGAGCCACTCAGGTGACCCTAATTTGCTCCTCTTTTCCTAAGAAGCCTCTTATGTTGCAACCTTAGACCACTGATTTTTAAACATTTAAAAAATTTTCTTATTGCCCTGTATTTCAGTATTTTTAAGTATTGGTTTCCTTCTAGGGAAGTACTGTTTTGGCTGCATCCCATAAAATCTAATATGTTGTATTTTTATTAGCATTCAATTAGAAATATTTTCTAACTTCCTTGTGATTTATTCTTTTACTGTGAGTTATTTAAATGTATGTTGTTTTCTTCTCAAATATTTGGGGCTTTTCTTTATATCTTAATTTTAATGAATTCCAATTTGATTTTGTTGTTACAGAATAGATGCTGTAATATTCCACGCTTTTGAAACTATGACTCATTATGTGTCTACTTTTGTGAATGGTCCATTGTACTTAAAAAGCATATATTTCCTTGTAGTTGCTGGGTGTACTGTTTCATACGTCTGTTTGGTCAAAGTAGTTGATAGTTTGTTCAAATATTCTTTCTTCCATATTAATTTTATTTTATTTTTATTTTTTTAAAGATTTTATTTATTTATTTGACAGACAGAGATCACAAGCAGGCAGAGGCAGGCAGAAAGAGAGGGGGGGAAGCAGGCTCCCTGCCGAGCAGAGAGCCCGATGTAGGGCCCGATCCCAGGACCCTGAGATCATGACCTGAGCCGGAGGCAGAGGCTTTAACCACTGAGCCACCCAGGCACCCCATCCACATTAATTTTAAAGAGTCCTTTTAAATCCTTTTAAAAGTCTAATTTAATTTTTTTTTAATTTAAACATTTAAAAATCCTTTTAAAAAGTCTAATTTAGATCTGTAGATGCAATGACTTATTACTTTATAGTAACTTACACATATAGCATCCATAGCTTCCCACTCCACAAAGATTTTTTTAACATTTTATTTATTTATCTGAGAGAGTAAACACAGAGGGAGAACGAGAGAGAGAAGCAGACTCCCTGCTGACTAGAGCACCTGATGCAGGCCTCAATCCCAGGACCCTGAGATCATGACCTGACCTGAAGGCAGATGCTTAACCAACCAGCAGCTCAGGTGTCCCTCAAGCATTGGCCCAAATTTTCAGAGTTCTGCTATAGGCCTACCCATGAACCCATCACCTTTGGAGAATTTATGTGCCATGCATTTAAAAGATACTGTATGATTTCCATGCTGAGAATATGAGACTGATAGATTTCTCTTACTTTAATAATTTAATAAATTATTAATGAAGCTATGCCTTCTGTAAAAACAAGCTATTAAAATGGAGTATCAGTATAGACATTACTGCCGAAGCTGTCATGCATAGAACAACAGATCTGGCCTGAAGGAAGGCTGAGAAAATTCAAGCTGAATATCAAGAGGAAACAGTATTATAGCATAGGGTCACACATGAATGCCTTGGCAATAACTAAGCCTTCCTTTGATTCACTTATTAGATTGGCTGGTGTTTCCTACCAAAAACATAAGTGGGTCCCCGGAAGAACCTTACATAAGTGGGTCCCCGGAAGCTGGCTTTAAGGGAAGGAGGGAAAAGGGAAGTTTGTCGGCTTTGGTCCAAGGTAGGGGACTCTTCTTTGTAATAAGGTCACATATGTACCCAAAAGTGAGAAGGAAGCTGGGGCGCCTGGGTGGCTCAGTGGGTTAAAGCCTCTGCCTTCGGCTCAGGTCATGATCCCAGGGTCCTGGGATCGAGCCCCGCATCTGGCTGTCTCTGCTCCCGCATCTGGCTGTCTCTGCTCCCGCATCTGGCTGTCTCTGCTCCCGCATCCGGCTGTCTGCTTCCGCGGAGAGCCTGCTTCCTCCTCTCTCTCTCTGCCTGCCTCTCTGCCTACTTGTGATCTCTGTCTGTCAAATAAATAAATAAAATCTTAAAAAAAAAAAGTGAGAAGGAAGCTTAAAGAAGATAAGGTGATACTAAACATGTTCCCTCTCTCATGGTTCTGACTAGGGTAGGTTTTGTAAGAGCAGCGTTAATATCTCATCTCATCAATATCAATCATCAATATCATCAATACCAATATCTCATGGGAACTTTCTAGAAATTAATGTTTTTAGACACCACATCAGATTTCTTGAATCAATTTCTAGGCAAAGACAGCAATCTCCAGTTTCACCAAGCCCTACAGGTGATCATGATGAGCACTGAAGTTTGAGAACCACAGGGAGAAGGCCAGTCCCATGTGATATGCTGAGAGGTCATTGCATGGGCGACTTATGCCACAGCTACCACCAAACACGTATACAATTTCCTTATGCTTCTTCTGTAATTACATGGAGACCTGGCCTCCTCCTTTGCATATCTACACATGAGTCAGTATTATAGTCCTAAAACTATAAAAAGTTAAATTTATTTTTTCCTAAGATTATTCTCCACTCATATTTGAGCAATATTCTGTTTCTCATTGTAGAAGGAGTTCAATAAGTAGTTGTTTAATGAATGAATGATGAGTGTCTTGGGGTATCTTCGGTCAAGCTTATTGAACCAAGCCAAAGGCATAAAATAAGCAGATACTTCTAAGAAAAGTATTAGTTCTTGTTTTTTTCTCTGTATCAGTTTATCTTTTCCCCCGGTATTGCCAAATGAATAAAATTAGCATTATTCCTGTGCCCCTGGAAGTGCATGCTTTTCTCGCTCTGTGTGAGTAGATAACAGGCTATTAATAATGCCAACACAGAATGAGACATTGAAGAAAATGCTCCCTCCCAGAAATGCAATTACACCAATTAAAATGCATTCAAATAAACACATCCTAACCACCTGGCAAGAGCAGTCATTTCTACTGTGACTTTTTATTTCTCAGGATTCTCACATGTGGTACTGTTCCTGGCATAGTGAAAATGACCTACAGGCTATAACAAAGCTAATAAAGGATAATTCCCTAGAAGAGTAATGAAGATAAGCATAGTTCTCAATATCAGTACTCTCAGTGGAGCTTAGTTTGGGTTAACTTTCATTACTGCTTCCTTAAAGCTTTCTGAGATATAATTCACAGATCATAAAATTCACCCTCTTAAAGTATAAAATTCAATGGCTTTTTAAAAAAAGATTTTATTTATTTATTTGACAGACAGAGATCACAAGTAGGCAGAGAAGCAGGCAGAAAGAGAGAGGAGGAAGCAGGCTCCCTAATGAGCAGAGAGCCTGATGCGGGACTCGATCCCAGGACCCTGGGATCAAGACCTGAGCCGAAGGCAGAGGCCTTCACTAAGCCACCCAGGTACCCCCTCAATGGTTTTTTTTTTTTTAAGTATATTTACTAATTCATTCAACCACCACCACAATCTAATTTTACATTAATTTTCCTGCTCCACCCCCCAAAACATACAAAAATGTCGTACAGTTAGCACTCATTCTCCATTGCTCTCTCTAACCCCCAACCCTTGGCAACTACTAATTTACTTTCTATCTCTATAGATCTGTCTATTCTGTGTGTGTGTGTGCAGTTGGTTTTTAATTTGTTCTCTAATTAATGATGATTAATACCTACTGAGAGTTATATGTCAGTCATTATTTTGAGCACTTAATACATATTAGCTCATTTAATTTGCACACAAATCCTATGCAGTAGGTGCATGATCTAGCAATGGTGCATCTGTCAGGCAATAGAAAGGTGAAGACACATGGTGTACACCTCAAGTCTCTGAGTCCGTGTTGAGGAAATCCACAGGCAGTGTTCCAGGGCTGGGTTAAAGTTTAATGCCACAAGGCTTCTTACACCCTGTGGTAACTGCAGATTAGGGTCAGAATTTCTGTGTGCCTTGAAATAGTGAGATTCCTGTCAGTTGACCTGCTGGGTGCTCTTCTGTCCATGGATCTGTCTGTATTTCTAGAGCTTCTGCCTCTTCTGGCCAGACCCCTGTTCTCTGACAGGCTCAGGAGTTTGAGCTTCCCACTCAGTCTCCTCTAGGTATCTTTCCAGATCACTCTCTTTAGCATCAGGCCAGTGGCCCTTCAACCCCAAGAGGACTTCCCCAGCTCACGCTGTTTCCCTCTGTAACCCTCCGCGGGGGGTTCCGAAGTCCCTCCTTAGAATCCCTGGCTTACACCCTCACTTCACATGCCCCTTTCTCCTTCTCTTGCACTTAGAGGCACAATCCCAGCCCTGGTTGAAAAAACATACCCCACCCGCATCCAGGCAACTGAAGGTGGATGGAGAAAAATGCAAACCCATGGTGACCTGAAATTGTGATTGTCACAAATCAACATTCATTTCAAGCAGGCTCTGAGTGCTGCCTGAAAGCCTGCTGCTTCCCTAGCCCATGTTGCCCAGCACGCCCCTAAATGTGCATTTCTCCTTCCCCCTCTCTCCTCCAGTCTCCAAAGCTGCCTCCTCATTCTCAGCAGCCCAGGCCTCTTGCTGGCACTCTCTGGCTGGGCTGGGTCCAATCCTGCATGACTGTGCCTGTGTCCTCTTAAGAAGGCTTGCTGTTGACCACTTTGTCCCCTCGCCCCAACCGTATGTCCCAGTACATCTGACAGACACCAGTCACAGTGAGCAGCTCTGGCTCAGGGTACCTGATGTCCTGTGGTTAGAGAGATCATCACTCGCAGGACCCATTGCTGGACAGGAGCTTCATTTTTTGAAGAGGTAAACAGCCTTGCTGTTCACTTTGTGATTCTCACACCCAGCTTGTCATCAACTCCCACAGCATCTTCTCCCAGCACAGACACCTCTAGTCGCTCTGGTCTGCTGGGTCAGAGGGCCCAGCAGCATGACTGCTCCCACCGCAGTCAGCTTTTGCTACAGCCTTCCATGAAATCTGCTGAATGGGGTAGAGCCTTATTCCCAAGTGTGGAATATGTTACCTCCAGACCCTCGAGGGGCTCACCAAGCACTGTGCTTTTTCCTTAGTGATGGGATATCTCAGTGTGCCCCAGCCCTCTGGACCCCTGGACACCTCACTGATGTAGCAGTCTCCTAAACCTTCTCCTAAACACCTCACTGATGTAGCAGTCTCCTAAACCGCCAGATTGGTGAATTAAATGGATATATGAGAGAGACTACAGCAACTCATTCTTTAAGGCTTTGAAGGAGGCATTGATTAAAATGTATTGTTTTGTTTTTTTACACTTGGCGTTCCCATCACAATAACTCTTATCTTACTGTTGAGAGTTCTGACAGCTAAAAAGTCAGTTCAGTTTTATTGTTAATTTGGGATTGCAGAAAGAACCAATGGGTAGGCCAACTCAATGTGAGCTGGACCTGGACCCACTCACTCTGTGATCCCACTCACTCTGTGATCCCATCCATTCCAAGTTTAGGAGAGAAGGTATGGTGGTGTTTTGGATCCCTGGATATTGATACCAATTTAGACTGTCCGATAATCCTCAAAAAGTCTAAGTAGTTCCCTTTCACCAATGCATGGTTACCTGTGTAAGCAGCCATAGTTCTTTGTGGAAGTTCTGCGGTATCACTATTGAATACACCTGCCATGCTTTTGCAGACACTGGCTTCTCCTTTGGTCAGTAAGTTCTGGATCTACGAATACTGCACAAGGGATCATGACTTTTATTGGGGTTTTAGCTTCCTGATAATCTTTGCTTTTAAAAATTTAAGTAGAACATCATGTTCTGTTAGTCCTCTTACTGATTCTCTGAGGGACTCCCCCAACTGCCACTCCAGCCTATTTTCACTCACCTTGATTTTTAATGGTCAAGAGCTGCCATCTGTCTCTATCCTTTTGGACAGTTGCAATCCTCATTGCTATGTCAAGGAGCCCAGTTGTGAAAGGGATCTCCCTTCATCAGCACTGGCCTCCAGAAGACAGTCACCACTGAGCTCCCCACAATTCTTGGCTCCCTGCCACCAGTCCTTTCCTCATTGCTTTGCTAAATAGAGTGTGTTCCAGACCCTCATGAAGAACATAGCTTGTGGGTGTTCTGTCTTTGTGCAACATGCCTTTGGCCCAGCACTTTTTTCAAGTCTCCAAGGGCCTCACAGTGTGTTAACATGCCTGCCAGTGTGTTAAATCCTGTATCGCGGGAGTGGATAACTCTTACTTACCTAATCTGATGTTCAGCTGCTCTTGATCCAGCCCCCTGGGGACCTCATTGATATATATCCTCTTAGCTCCTGTGGGCATGGATTCTGTAGCTCCTTCGGTGTATAGTCCCTCTCCTCCCTCAGCAGGCCCAGGACATCCTCAGCGGGCTATGCTTGATCCTGAACGTTGACAGCAAGGTCTTGCAAAGCACTTGCTTTGTTTGAGACCTCTGCAAGATCTTGAAGTGAAGGAAGGGTACTGTATTTTAACAAGGGGAAATGGATCACTTCTGCAGGCCCCGTGGGTTCTTAATGACATCCACCTAGATATTCCCAACCCAAGTCTTTCGGGTTCTACTCATTTTCTACTAGACCCCGACCCTGTACAGAGACCTGGTGCAGAGGAGCTCTGCTACTGTTAAGATTAAGCTCTGAGTCTCATCCTCCTCTTTGTCAGCTCTCCAGGTGCAGGAGACTAGGATTTCCCAAAACACTGCTAAGAGACCCTCTGGCTCTCATATTTTTTCCTGAATTGGTGATGAATCAGTTGTCCTGAGAACCTGTCGTTATTTCTTTTCAATGAACTTATGTGCTTAGCAACAGCTACCCAGTTCCACAGTCTTCATAGTCATCGTTTCCCTCTTATCTCTCCAGTGCGTCCTGTTCTAGTCGTATCCTAACTGGTTCGCTGCTGGTTAAAGTTTTGGCAATTGAACTGCTACAGCATCCCAAGACCTGTCCATACTCCACTGCCACTAGTGATGGGGTCCTTGTTGCTAGCAAGGGATCCAGCCCCCAAATCCCATTTTAGAGTCTGCTTCCTAGGAGCACGCCAATCTTTAGATTATTCCCTGGAAACAAAGAAGGAACATTGTGTGCTAGAGGTCTGTTGGGGAAATGCTGTTGGGAGACATGTGCAGGGAAGTGAGGTAGACACAGTAATGCAGAGAGAGGAGCCGCCCTATAATGCAGTTGCAACCTAGCCAACCCTACAGGGTGCTCTGGGATGAAGAATATACCCTGTGTCCCTGCATAAGCTAGTCTTGGGAAGGGGAGTAGCTTTGGGCATGTTAGTGCCCTGTGGCTGAGGTAATTTCCCAGTGAGTGACATGGCTCTCAGCCTATATCGCCAGCAGTTGTGGGTGAGTGTGTCAGCCCTACAGTAAGAGGATCTAGGCAGACCTACCATGATTTATCACCCCAGCAATCCTACCTCTCTCTCTCGTTTCATCTCCTCATCAGCATACAGTTATGCTGCTAATGCCTTCCATTAAGAAGTGACCCTTTGTCATGGCTGGGCTCAGAGGAGCTCCAGGGAGCTGAGCCTCCAGGTATTAGAGTAGTGATTAAAACAAGCCAAGATGAAAGTGAGAGTCAAGACTTTACTCACTGAGGGGCGCCTGGGTGGCTCAGTGGGTTAAAGCCTCTGCCTTCGGCTCAGGTCATAGTCCCGGGGTCCTGGGATCGAGCCTGCATCGGGCTCTCTGCTCCGTGGGGAGCCTGCTTTCTCCTCTCTCACTCTGTCTACCTCTCTGCTTACTTATGATCTCTGCTTGTCAAATAAATAAATAAAATCTTAAAAAAAAAAAAAAAAAAAGACTTTACTCCCTGAAAGCAACGATGTAAGCAAGAGGCAAAGCTGGAGGGAAACACTGTCCTTCTCGACCCTGGTCTAGTTTCCTTCATGAACTTCACGTCAGTCAAGGGTCCATTGAGTAGGAGTGGCTAGTCCCTCTCACTGTCTCATTGCCAAAAGAGCTCTAGGAATTTTCTGGACCTGGGGCTAGGGAGAGCGAAAGGGAGAAGGGCTGGGAGTGCAAAAGAACTGAGTACTGAAAGCAGAGAGGGTGTCTTCCTGGTTTCCGCTCCTTTCTCCATAAGAAGAGACACCTGAGCAAGCTTCCAAAGACCCCAGAGAAAGAGGCTTTTGTTGGAGATGCCTGGATCCGACTGCAAACGCACATAAAAGCAAAGCTGGCTAGAGGAGTCTGAGTTCCCAACTCCCTTCAGAGACTGCAGTCCACTGGCTGTGCACCAAGTCTGGTTAGGGGGGTGCTTTCCCCTGTAAGGCCTGCCAGGAAGGCCCTTTGATTGTCTATGGTCAAGTTTGAAAGATCACACTATTAAAGAACAAAAATGCAACCATGTAAAATTTAAAGATCTAATTGGTTTTATTAATTGATTCTGACAAGTAGAGAGAGGGTAGTTCTGTTGAGCTGCAGGAAAGACAAGGTTTTAAAGGCAGAGAGGGAATGGATAAAAAGGAAATTATTAGCAAAGAATGCATTGTTTTAGGCAAAGTTGCCCTCCTAAGGAGAACAGGAGTCTATCAGTAAATTTTCTAGTGTTGACCAGGAAATTCCAGGTTGACTGGTTAAAGGTTCCATTCTTGGAGGAAGGAGTTGGAAGTGCAGGTAGGTTAGGTAGTTCCAAAAATCTTGATCTGCTAACTTGGGGCCCTTAACATAAGTGATTCCACTTGGAATCCTGTGGTTTCCTTTTTAACAACACATGGATTTTCAGCCAGGAGCTGAACTCCTCACCCTTCATTTATGGCTCCATTTTTTTGCTCCTCCCCCTAGCAAAAAACTTACTTCTATTTGTTCTTTCCAGTTTCTCTCCCTTTATGGTGTCATGAACTCATTCCTATTAGACTGTGTGTCCATTATTTTATTAAAACTGCTTTTTGCAAGTACCAAAATTTCCATGATTCATTCATGTTTCTATAGTCAATTGAGTTTTGACAGGTGTACCAACCAAGACCATTCAGTGTGGAAAGAAAAGTCTTTTCAACAAATGGTGCTGGGACAACTGGAAAGCCACATGTAAAATAATTAACTTGGACCCTTATCTGACATCATTTATAAAAATTAACTCAAAATGGAGTGAATAAGTAAGTGTAAAAGTCAAAACTATAAAACAAGTCTTAGAAGAAGCATAGAAATCATGTCCCTGTATTGGATCCTTAGACATAACACCAAAAGCACAAACAACCAGAGGAAAAATTGGACATCAACAAAATTAAAATCTTTGGGGCTTCAAAGAACACTATGAGAAAGTGAAAGGACAACCCAGAGAAGAAGAAAAGAACATGTCTGCAAATCATATCTGATAAGGAACTTGTATCTGGAATATATAAATTACCCTTACAATTGATAGAACTTATAGAAGATAACCCAATTTAAAAATGGGCAAGGATTTGGATAGATACTTCTTCAAAGACAATATACAAATGACCAACAAGCACATGAAAGATGCTGAACATCATTAGTCATTAGAGAAATACAAATCAAAACCACAATGAAATGCCACTTTATACCTGCTAAGATGGCTATATTAAAAACATCAGATAAGAAGTGTTAGTGAAGATATGGAGAAATTGGAACTCTTCATAGACTTCTGGTGGGAATGTAAAATTGTATGGTTGCTGTGGAAACAATTAGTTCCTCAAGAAGTTAAACTTTGACCCAGAAATATGTAGCCAAGAGACATGGAAACATATGTTTACATAAAAAAAAAAAACTGTACACAAATGTTCACTGGAGCATTATTGGGGCACCTGAGTGGCTCGGTCGGTTAGCATCTGCCTTCTGCTTAGGTCATGATCCCAGAGTCCTGGGATCTAGTCCCATTTGTCAGATTCTCTGTTCAGTGGGGAGCCTGCTTTTCCCTCTCCTCCCCACTCATAGTCTCTGTTGTTATTTTTGTCTCTCTCTCAAATAAATTAATAAAATCTTTAAAAAAGGGAGTGTATTATTACTCATAGTATCCAAATGGTGAAATCAACCCAAATGTCCAACCACTGATGAATGGAAAAATAAAATTTGGTATATCCACATAATGGAGTATTATTTAGTCATAAAAAGGAATGAAGTACTGATACATTTTACAACTGTGGATGAGCACGGGCAAGGTGATGAAAATGTCCTGAAATTGGATGGTGGCAATACTCTTTGAATATACTAAATATACTAATGTCTGTCAAATTCTACACTGTAAAGGGCGACTTGTATCTGAGTTATATCTCAATAAAACTGTTAACAATAAAAAACATCCCGAATGTTTCTAAATTTAATGGGTAATTTTCTGTTCTCCTCTTACTGGACCTCTCAGCAGCAATTCAGAGTTCTTCCTCTCTTTACGAGTGAGGCAGTGTAAATACTGTCTTTGCTTGGCTTCAGGGACATCACTACTCTTTTAGTTCATTGCTCCTTCTCTTTCAATGGATCTTCCTCATCTTACCCTTTAAATAAAGGAATGTCCCTGAGCTCAGGCTTTAAACTTTTCTTGCTACTTGTTGTCTAGGATATTTTATTTAGACATGATTTTTTAATTTTAATTTTTAAAAAAATATTTTATGTCTTTATTTGACAACAAGAAAGGCAGCAAGAGAGGGAACACAAGCAGGGGGAGTGGGAGAAGGAGAAGCAGGCTCTCCGCTGACCAGGGATCCCGATGTGGGGCTCGGTCCTAGGACCCTGAAATCATGACCTGAGCCAAAGGCAGATGCTTAATGACTGAGCCACCCAGGTGCCCAAGACATGTTTTGACTTCAGTTTCAGGTGTACAGATAGTGATTTAACAACTGTATACATTTTGCTATAGAGCGTAGTTACAATTTGTCATCATGCAAGGCTATTACAATGCCATTGACTATAGTCCCTGTGCTGTACCTTTTATCCTTGTGACTTATTCATTCCATAACTGGAAGCCTGTATCTTCCACTGCTCTTCACCCACTTTGCCCATCCCTCCACCCTCTTCCCCTCTGGCAACCATCAATTTGTTCTCTGTATTTATGGTTCTGTTTCTGGAGCATATTGTTTTAAATATTTATATGCTAATAGCTCCTCCATGTATATTTCCAGCCCAGACCTCTCCTTTGAATTCCAGACTCACATAATTAACCACTTCCTTGGCATCTTTAATGAGCTATGTACTAGGTTTGATTTTGTACTTCCATCCCCTGCCCAAATCAGATCCTCCCTGCGGCTTTCTTTTGTAAATGGTAACTTCATTTGACTTTGAGGCATTCTTGACTTTCCTTTGGCTCTCACATCCCCTTCTAACAATTCTATCAACCTCATCTTCAGAAACATGAGAATCAGAAACAAATAATACATTATATGTTAATTTAAAAAAAAAGAAAAAATGTATAATGAGAATCAGACTCATTCTTACTAGTTCCAACACGACTCATCCAGTCCAAAACACCGTCATCTCTCATCTGGGTTATTTCAATAATCACTTCAATGCTCTCTTTTTGACCATTTCTCCTTCCCCCGCTTACATCTGTCTATTCTTATAGCAACCACAGTGATCCTTTTAAAATACACCCTGTCATATCTTTCTTTTCAAAATCTCCCATTGGCTTCTCATCTCACCCAAAGAAAGATCCAAATTCTTATCATGGCTCGCAAGGTGCTCCATGATCTGTCTTCTGACCAGCCCCCCTACCTTATCTCATACTACTTTCCATCCAATCATACTGGCCTCCCTATACCTACAAATGTCTATCAGAGAGCAGAGGTCCTTCAAATAGTTGTAGAATTAAATGATTAGATGATTTGGGCAGAAGCCAGGTTGTGGTAAGTCAAAGAGTAAATAAACATGAGGTGAGAAGTGGAAAAGCATTTTATAGAGTTTGGCTATGAAGAAGAGGCAAGAAACATGGCATTTGGAGGTGGAGTGGGAAGAGGACTAGAGATAGGAATGGTTTTTTGTTTTTTGTTTTTTGAAAGGTAGAGCCTTGGTTTGTTTAAATAAAGATAGGTAGTAGCAGGAAAGGGGTACACTAAATATCTAGGATATTCCAAGTAAATGACTAATTACTGAGTGGTTTGAAGCAAAGGGGAGAAGGCGCATGTGTTAGGAGCCAGACCACCTGAGTAGGCCTCCTACTTGAGCCAACTGAATGGCTATAAAACAGATGGGTATGCTCGAGAACAATTGTTCTGAGCAAAATCATGTTCTGAGAAGAGAAAATAGGCAAATGTTTCCATTTCCTTGATGACTGGCCATTGAGCATCCTTTCATGTGCTTATGAGTAATTTTTAGATTTTTATATTGAGAAATACTTCTTCAAATATTTGCCCATTTTTTATTTGGGTTATTCTTTTTAAAGATTTTTATTTATTTATTTGACAGTGAGAGAAGGAACACAAGCAGAGGGAGTGGGAGAGAAGCAGGCTTCCCGCTGAGCAGAGAGCCTGATGTGGCGCAGGATCCCAGGACCCTGGGATCATGACCTGAGCCAAAGGCAAATGCTTAATGCCTGAGCCACCCAGATGCCCCTATTCGGGTTATTTTGAGTTATAAAATTTCTCTATATATTCTGGTAATGAGTCATCAGTCGATATATGTATTATGAATATTTTCTGTAATCTATGACTTGCCTTTTCATTTCTTTAATGTTATCTTTTGATGGGAAGAAGTTTTGAATTCTGGTGAAGTCAATGGTTTGTGCTTTTTGTGTCTGCTTATCTGCTTATCTGCTTATCTGCTAAGAAGTATCTGCTTATCTGAAGATTGCAAAGATTTCTCCGAAGTTTTCTCCTAGAAGTTTCATAGCTTTAGTTCTTACATTTAGGTATATAAACCATTCTGAATTAAATTTTATGTGTGGAGTGAAGAAAAGTTCAAGGGTCTTGTTTTGTTTTCATAAGGATATCCAGTTGTGCCAGCAACTATTTGTTGGAAAGAATATCTTTTTCTCATTCAATTGTCTTGCAAACTTTGTGGATAATCAGTTGACAAAATCAAATACCCACCAATGCATAAATATATTTCTGGATTCTTCCTCACTTTCTTGATTATTGTAGCTTTATAGTAAGAAGCCCCTCATGGGGCTCAATCCCAGGGCCCTGGGATCATGGTCTGAGCTGAAGGCAGATGCTTAACTGACTGAGCCACCCAGGCGCCCCTCCCTATAAATTTTAGAATCAGCTTTTTTTTTTTTTAGAATCAGGTTTTCAATTTCAAAAATCCTTCTGGAACTGTGTCAGAGATTGCATGGCATCTATAGATTGAGGTTCTATTTTTCAATCCATGAACATAAGTATCTCTTCACTACTGAGGTCTTTTAAAATTTTGCTCAGAAATGTTTGAGTTTTCTTGGGGTGCCTGGGTGGCTCAGTCCATGAAGCCGCTGCCTTCAGCTCAGGTTATGATCCTAAGGTCCTGGGATTGAGCCCTGAGTCAAGCTCTCTGCTCAGCGGAGAGCCTGCTTCTCTCTCTTCTTCTGTCTGCCATTCTGCCTACTTGTGCTCTCTCTCTGTCAAGTAAATAAGTAAAAATCTTAAAAAAAAGTTTGAGTTTTCATTTCATTTCACAGATCTTGCACATGTTGTTAAATTTATCCTTATTTCATTTTGCATATTATTATAAATGATGTTAACATTTATTTTCTAATTACTTGTTGCTTGTATGTAAAAATACAGTACGTTTTTCTATATTGACCTTGTATCATGTGGTCTTGTTTATATCACTTATTAAGCCCTCCAAGTCTTTTTTTTTACATTTCTTAGGAATTCCTTCATACACAAATATATCCCTGTGAATATAGTTTTACTTCTTTTTTTCTAACTTGCAAGCCTTTGTTTTTCTTCCTTTTTGCCCAAGATAGGCAATGGAGAAGTGGTGAAGGTAAATGTCCCATGTTATTGTCGATCTTGGGGTGAAAGCATTTGGTAGCTTGGCCATTAGGTAGGTTTTATTTTAGACTTCTCTTGGTTTTAATTGTTGTTGGGTTTTTGTTTGTTTGTTTGGTAGATGTATTTATCAGGTCAAAAAATTTCTTTTGAGGAACTTACTGATTTAGAAAGTGGCTTTGTTTTTTTATACCATAAAATGGTGTTAAATTTTGTTTTTGCTTTTCATGTAGTGATCAAATTATATTTTTCTCTTTTATTATGCCAATGTGGTGAATTTCATTGACATTTTAATAGATTTTTTCCTTTGCATAATAGATTTGTCTCTATTGAGATATAATTCACATACCATATAATTTGTTCATTTAAAGTGAATGATTCAGTGCTTTTTAGTATGTTCTCAGAGTTGTACACACATCACCACAATCAATTTTAAAACATTTCAACACTTCAAAAGGAAACCGCCATCCATAATCAGTCACTACACATTTACCCTCAACTCTCCCAGCCTTAGACACATAATAATCTATTTTATATCTGTATAGATTTGACAATTCTGGACATTTCATATAAATGGAATCATGCAAACTGTGGTCTTTTGAAGTTGGCTTCTTTTACTTAGACAAATGCTTTTTTTCTATCAAAGATTTTATTTATTTATTTGACAGAGAGAGAGAGATCACATGTAGGCAAAGAGGCAGGTGGAGAGAGAGCGGGGAAGCAGGCTCCCTGTTGAGCAGAGAGCTGGATGCAGGGCTCGATCCTAGGACCCTGAGATCATGACCTGAGATGAAGGCAGAGGTTTAACCCGCTGAACCACCCAGGTGCCCCTAGACTAACGCTTTTAAGATTTATCCATGGTGTAACATGTATTAGTGTAGCATTCGTTTTTTTGTATTACCAAGTAATGTTCCATTACACCGCTAGACCACATTTTACTTAATGGTGGTGTTGTCACTTTTTTCTCTTATGAATGACGATACTACAGCGTTTGTGCACAACTAATTGTAGATGTAGGTCTTCATTTCTCTTAGGTATATATTAGGAGTAAATTGCAGGGCCATGCAGTCACTCTGTGGATCTTGAGGAACTACTAGACTGCTTCTCCAAAGCAATCCTCTCACTGATAGCGTAGGACGGTTCCAATTTCTCTGCATTTGCACTATCTTTGTTATTATCTTTAGGGTTAAAGTCACCTTATTGGGTATGAGGTGGCATCTCATCGTGGTTTTGGTTTGCATTTCCCTAATAACTGATGCATGTTTGTATGTTTTTGGAGAAATTCAGTTTTTTCATCCCTCCCGCCTTTTTTTTTTTACTTAGGTTGTCTTTTTATTACTGAGTAACAAAAGTTATTTATATACTCTATATACACTTATCATATATATGATTTGAAATTGTATTTCTCCATTTTGTGAATTGCCTTTTCATTTTCTTGATGGTATCCTTGGCAACACAAGAGTTTTAATTTATTTTTTAATTTTTTTGAAGCACAAGAATTTTTAATGTTTATAACGTTCAGTTTATTTTTTCTTTTGTTGTCCATGCTTTCAGTGTCATATCTTTCAGAACCCATGGCCTAATTTAAGATTATGAAGACTTACTCTATATTTTCCTTTAAGAGTTTTATAGTTACGGCTCTTACACTTACGTATTTGATTCATTTGGCGTTGGTCTTTGTGTCCTGGTGTCCTGGTACCATTTGTTAAAAAGATGTGGTTGTTTTCCATTTATTTAGATCATTAATTTTTCAACAATATTTTATAGTTTTTAAAGTAAAAGTTTTGCATTTCATTTATTAAATTTATTCCTTGGTATTTTATTTCTTTGCATGCTATTGTAAATGGAATTCTTTTCTTAGTTTCATTTTCAGATTGATCATTAAAAATGTGCATACATGGGCGCCTGGGTGGCTCAGTGGGTTGGGCTGCTGCCTTCGGCTCAGGTCATGATCTCGGGGTCCTGGGATCGAGTCCCGCATCGGGTTCTCTGCTCCACGGGGAGCCTGCTTCCTCCTCTCTCTCTGCCTGTCTCTCTGCCTACTTGTGATCTCTCTGTGTCAAATGAATAAATAATTTAAAAAAATCTTTAAAAATGTATATATATATATATATATATATATATATATATATATATATAGTTGAGTTTTGTATATTGATCTTCTATCCTGCTGAACTCATTTATTAGTTTTAATCTTTTTCTCTAGTAAGTTCTCTAGAATTTCTACATATAAATCATTTCATCTGCTAACAGAGATCATTTTACTTCTTTTTTCCCAATCCGGATGCTTTTATATCTTTATCTTGGGTAACTACCCTGACTAGAACCTCCACAACAATATTGAATAAGTGTAAGAGGAGACTTTTGTCTTGATCTTAGAGTGAAAGTACTTAGTCTTTTACCATTAAGTATGATGCTAGCTGTGCATTTTTTAGAGATGCCATTTATCAGATTAAGGATGTTCCCTTCTATTTCTTGTTGAGTGTTGTGGGTTTTTTTTAAATCATGAAAGGTTGTTAAATTTTGTCAAATACTTTTTCTCCTTTTATTGAGATGATCATGTGGTTTTTGTCCTTTATTGTATTGATATTTGTATTACATTAATTCATTTTCAGAAGTTAAGCCACCTTTGCATTTCTGGAGTAAATTCTGCTTGATGACAGTGCATAATTCTTTTTTTATTTTGCTAGGTTTAGCAGAATTTTGTTGTAAAATTTTTTTATAAACATATAATATATTATTTGCCCCAGGGATACAGGTCTGTGAATCGCCAGGCTTACACACTTCACAGCACTCACCATAGCACATACCCTCCCCAATGTCCATAACCCAACCACCCTCTCCCTATCCCCCTCACCCTGCAGCTCTCAGTTTGTTTTGTGAGATTGAGTCTCCCTCTCTTAATCTCCCTCCCGATCCCATCTTGTCTCCCTCCTGATCCTATCTTATTTCATTTTTTCCTTCCTTACCCCCCAAAACCCCACTTTGCCTCTCAAATTCCTCATATCAGGGAGATCACATGGTAATTGTCTTTCTCTGATTGACTTATTTCACTCAACATAATACCCTCTAGTTCCATGCATGTCATTGCAAATGGCAAGATTTCATTTCTTTTTATGGCTGCATAGTATTCTTTTATATATATACATATATGTATATATATATAATCACATCTTCTTTATCTATTCATCTGTTGATGGACATCTAGGTTCTTTCCATAATTTGGCTATCGTGAACATTGCTGCTATAAACATTTGGGTGCATGTGCCCCTTCAGATCACTACATTTGTATCTTTAGGGTAAATACTCAGTAGTGTGATTGCTGGGTTGTAGGGTGGCTCTATTTTCAAGTTTTTGAGGAACCTCCATGCTGTTTTCCAGAGTGGCTGCACCAGCTTGCATTCCCACCACTAGTGTAGGAGGGTTCCCCTTTCTCCACATCCTTGCCAGCATCTGTCATTTCCTGACTTGTTAATTTTAGCCATTCTAACTGGTGTGAGGTGTTATCTCGTTGTGGTTTTGATTTGTATTTCCCTGATGCCAAGTAATGTGGAGCACTTTTTCATGTGTCTGTTGGCCATCTGGATGTCTTCTTTGCAGAAATGTCTGTTCATGTCCTCTGCCCATTTCTTGATTGGATTATTTGTTCTTTAGGTGTTGAGTTTGATAAGTTCTTCATAGATTTTGGATACTAGCCCTTTATCTGATATGTCGTTTGCAAATATCTTCTCCCATTCTGTCAGTTGTCTTTTGGTTTTGTTGACTGCTTCCTTTGCTGTGCAAAAGCTTTTGATCTTGATGAAGTCCCAAGAGTTCATTTTTGCCCTTGCTTCCCTTGCCTTTGGTGATGTTTCTAGAAAGAAGTTGTGACTGAGGTCGAAGAGGTTGCTGCCTGTGTTCTCAAGGATTTTGATGGATTCCTTTCTCACATTGAGGTCCTTCATCCATTTTGAGTCTACTTTTGTGTATGGTGTAAGGAAATGGTCCAGTTTTATTTTTCTGTATGTGGCTGTCCTATTTTCCCAACGCCATTTGTTGAAGACACTCTTTTTTCCACTGGACATTCTTTCCTGCTTTGTCGAAGATTAGTTGACCATGGAGTTGAGGGTCTATTTCTGGGCTCTCTATTCTGTTCCATTGATCTACATGTCTATTTTTGTGCCAGTAGTGTCTGTCTTGATGATGACATTTTTATAATAGAGCTTGAACTATAGAATTGTGATGCCACCAACTTTGGCTTTCTTTTTCAATATTCCTCTGGCTATTCAGGATCGTTTCTGGTTCCATATAAATTTTAGGATTATTTGTTCCATTTTTTTTAAATGGATGGGATTTTGATAGGGATTGCATTAAACATGTAGATTGCTTTAGGTAGCATAGACATTTTCACAATATTTGTTCTTCCAATCAATGAGCGTGGAATATTTTTCCATTTCTTTGTGTCTTCCTCAATTTCTTTCATGAGTACTTTATAGTTTTCTGAGTACAGATTCTTTGCCTCTTTGGTTAGGTTTATCCCTAGGTATCTTATGGTTTTGGGTGCAATTGTAAATGGCATTGATTCCTCAGTTTCTCTTTCTTTTGTCTTCTTGTTGGTGTATAGCAATGCAACAGATTTCTGTGCATTGATTTTATATCCTGACACTTTACTGAATTCCTGTACAAGTTCTAGCAGAGAGTCTTTTGGATTTTCCACATAAAGTATCATATCATCTACAAAGATAGTTCGACTACTTCTTTTGCTGATTTGGATGCCCCTTCTTTTTTATTGTCTGATTGCTGAGGCTAGGACTTCTAGTAATATGCTGAGTAGCAGTGGTGATAATGGACATCCCTGCTGTGTTCCTGACCTTAAGGGAAAAGCTCTCAGTTTTTTTCCATTGAGAATTATAGTCACTGTGGGTTTTTCATAGATGGCTTTGATGATATTGAGGAATGTACCCTCTATTCCTACACTTTGAAGAGTTTTGATCAAGAAAGGATGCTGCAGGGAAATACAAATCAAAACCACAGTGAGATACCACCTCACACCAGTTAGAATGGCTAAAATTAACAAGTCAGGAAATGACAGATGCTGGCAAGGATGCGGAGAAAGGGGAACCCTCCTACACTGGTGGTGGGAATGTATGCTGGTGCAACTACTCTGGAAAACAGCATGGAGGTTCCTCAAAAACTTGAAAATAGAGCTACCCGATGACCCAACAATTGCACTACTGGGTGTTTACCTTAATGATACAAATGTAGTGATCCATGTGTAAACGAATGTTTATAGCAGCAATGTCCACAATAACTAAACTATGGAAAGAAGCTAGATGTCCATCAACAGATAAAAGGATAAAGAAGATGTGGTGTATATATATACACTGGAATACTATGCAGCCATCAAAAGAAATGAAATCTTAACATTTGCGATGACATGGATGGAACTAGAGGGTATTATGCTTAGTAAAATAAGTCAATCAGAGAAAGACAATTATCATATGAGCTCCCTGATATGAGGAAGTTGAGAGGCAACATGGGAGGTTTGGCGGGTAGGAAAAGAATAAATGAAACAAGATGGGATCGGGAGGGAGACAAACCATAAGAGACTCTTAATCTTGCAAAACTGAGGGTTGCCAGGGGTAGAGGTGTAGGGAGGGTGGGTGGGGTTATGGACATTGAGGAAGGTATGTGCTACGAAGTGTGTAAACCTGGCGACTCACAGACCTGTACACCTGGGGCTAATAATACATTATATGCTAAGTAAAAGAATTAAAAATTAAAAAAAAAAAAGAAAGGATGCTGTACTTTGTCAAATACTTTTTTAGCATCTATTGAGAGTATCATATGGTTCTCATTCTTTCTTTTATTAATGTATTGTATTACATTGATTATTTGCGGATGTTGAACTGGCCTTGCAGCCCTGGAATAAATCCCACTTGGTCATGGTGAATAATCCTTTTAATGTACTGTTGGATCCTACTGGCTAGTATTTTGGGTGAGAATTTTCACATCTGTGTTCATCAAGGATGTTGGTCTGTAATTCTCTTTTTTTGATGGGGTCTTTGTCTGGTTTGGGGATCAAGGTAATGCTGGCCTCATAAAATGAGTTTGGAAGTTTTCCTTCCATTTCTATTTTTTGGAACAGTTTCAGGAGAATAGGAATTAATTCTTCTTTAAATGTTTGGTCAAATTCCCCTGGGAAGTCGTCTGGCCCTGGGCTCTTGTTTGTTGGGAGATTTTTGATGACTGCTTCAATCTCCTTATTGGTTATGGGTCTGTTCATATTTTCTATCTCTTCCTGGTTCAGTTTTGGTAGTTTATACGTCTCTAGGAATGCATCCATTTCTTCCAGATTGTCAAATTTGCTGTTGTATAGTTGCTCATAATATGGGGTAGAATTTGGTGGTTCATCACTTGCATATAACACCCAGTGCTCATGACAACAAGTGCCCTCCTTAATTCCCATCACCCATTTACACAAGTCTCCACCCCTACCCCCCAGCACCTTCAGTTTGCTCCCTACGTAAGTGTATCTTATGGCTTACCTCCCTCTCTGTTTTCCTCTTATTTTTATTTTTCCTTTTCTTCTCCTCTGTTCATCAGTTTTGTTTCTTCAATTCCACATATGAATGAAATCATACGCTTTTTGTCTTTCTCTGACTGACTTACTTCCCTTAGTGTAATACATTCTAGTTCCATCCGTGTTGTTGCAAATGGCAAGATTTCTATTTTGTTTGATGGCTAAGTAATATTCCATTGTATATATATAGAATAGTTCTCACTTAAATGTTTGGTAGAATTCACCAGTGAAGATATCTGGGTCTGGAATTTTTATTTTGGTAGTTTTCTAATTATATTTAATATTCTAATTATATTCAATCTCTTTACTTACTACAGGTCTCTTCAAATTTTCTATTTCTTCTTGATTCAATTTCAATTGTCAATTTCTCTATCTCTTTTATGCATTTGTGTATTTCTTCTACATTATTTAATTTATTGGCATACAGTTACTGTAACATACAGTTACAGTATTCCTTATAATCTTTAATCCTTAAAAATTTCTGTCAGTGGTATTGTCCCTCTTTCCTTTTTTTTTTTAAAATGATTTTATTTATTTATTTAACAGAGAGAGAGAGAGAAAGTGAACACAAGCAGGGGAAGCAGCAGGCAGAGGGAGAGGGAGAAGCAGGCTGAGCAAGAAGCCCCATGTGGGGTTCAATCCCAGGACACTGAGATCACGACCTGTGCCAAAGTCAGATGCTTAACCGACTGATCCACCCAGGAGCCCCTCCTTTCATTTTTTTGGTTATATTAATCTGTGTTTTTCTCTTCTTCATTTTGCTTTCTGTGTGGTCAGACTAGCTAAATATTTGTCAGTTTTGTTTACTTTTTTAAAAAGATTTTATTTACTTTTTTTTTTTTTAAAGATTTTATTTATTTGTCAGAGAGAGAGGGAGAGAGCACACAGGCAGACAGAATGGTAGGCAGAGGCAGAGGGAGAAGCAGGCTCCCTGCCGAGCAAGGAGCCCGATGTGGGACTCGATCCCAGGACACTGGGATCATGACCTGAGCTGAAGGCAGCTGCTTAACCAACTGAGCCACCCAAGCGTCCCAAGATTTTATTTACTTTTTTATTAATTTGAGAGACAGAGTGAGTGAGAGCATGAGCAGGTGGGAAGGGCAGAAGCAGAGGGAAGAACAGACTCCCCACTGAGCAGAGAGCCAATGTGTGGCTCCATCCCAGGACTCTGGGATCACGACCTGAGACAAAGGCAGATGATTAACTCACTGAGCCACCCAGGTACCCCTGTCAGTTTTTTCTTTTAAAGAACCAAATTGGTGTTTTAAAATTTTCTGTGTTGTTTTTCTGTTTTCTGTTTTGTTTATCTATGTTCTAATCTCTGTTATTTCCTTCCTTTTGTTTCCTTTAGGTTCAGTTTGCTTTTTCCCACTATCTTCAGGTGGATGTTTAGGTTGTCAATTTAAGGTATTTTTTCTTTTTAAATTTGGTGTTTTATGTTTCCCTTTAAATACAGTATTAGCTGCATTACATATGGTTTGGTAAATTATGTCTTCATTTTAATTAATCTCTAAGTATTTTCTGATCTTCCTTGTGATTTGTTTTGATCCATTAGTTATTTAGGAATATACTGTTTAATTTCCACATATTTGTGAGTCTCCAATTTCTTTTTGTTATTGATTTCCCTTCCTCACTCCATTAAGGCTGAAGAACATATTTTATATAATTTAAATTTTAAAATATTTGATACTTATTCTATATTCTAGCAATGACCTATCTTAGTAAATGTATACTAGAGAGGAGTATGTAATCTGCCATTGTTTGGTGGAGGCCTGTAAAGGTCTTTTAAGGATAGTTGGTTTATAAATGTTGAAATCTCTATTTCCTTGTTCTTCTTCTTTCTAGTTGTTCTATTATTGAAAGTGAAGTATTAAAGTCTCTATTTTTGTCAAATTGTCTGTTTTTTCCCTTCAGTTCGGTCAGTTTTTGCATTTTGGTGGCTCTGTTGTTAGGTGCATATATGTTTATAATTTTTGTATATTCTTGATAGCTTGAGGCTTTTATCATTATAAAATATTCCTTTTTATCTCTGATAACATTCTTTGTTTTAAAGTCTATTTTAGCTGATGATAATATTGCCACTCCAGCTTTTTTATGATTGCTGTTTGCAAAATATATCTTTCCTCTATCCTTTTACTTTCAATCTATCCATATCTTTGAATATAAAATGTATCTCTGGGGACACCTGGATGACTCAGTTGGTTAAGTGTCCAACTCTTGACTTCAGCTCAGATCATGATCTCAGGGTCAGAAGATCGAACCCCACATTGGGGTCTGCATTGGGTGTGGAGCCTGCTTAAAATTCTCTCTCTCTTCTCCTATCCCCCACCAGGTGCTCTCTAACTAACTAACTAAATAAATAAATAAGTCAATGAATTAGCTAAAATGTTTCTCTAGTAGACAGTATATTTTTGAATTTTTTCCCAGTCTGACAGTTTTGACTATTTCATTGATTGATTGATTAGTACACTCACATTTATTTTATTATGGATATAATTGAACTTACATATATTACTTTACATTTTGTTTCTGTATGTCTCATTTTTTTTGTTCCTCTGCTCTTCCTTTGCTACTTTCTTTGTTTTAAGTAAATATTTTCTAGTAGAACAATTACTTCTTTTAATGATATTTTTCATTGTTTTTGTTGTTTTCTTAGTGGTTTATATAGGGCTTACCAAATATATCTCAACTTATTAGAACCTACTTTAGACTTACACTAACCTACTTCCATTGAGATATAGATAAGAATATAGGTCCATTCCCTTTTCCCTTTTTTGGTGCAATTATCATTATACATATTATATCTATATATGTTACAAATCCAACAATACAATGCTATAATTATTACTATATGCACTTTTAGGTCTATTAAAGGAGTTAAGAAAAGAAAAAAGAGCAAGTATATATTTATAGACTTTGGTATATTAATCTTACTATATATTATTTCTGGTTCTCTTCATTTGCTCCGGTGGATGTGAATTGCCATCTAGTATCATTTCCTTACTCCAATACAGCTTTTCTCCCATAAAAAATTAAAATTTTTATGTTATAGGTCTAACTATACATGATATACATATTATTCATACAATTGCTTTTCCAATATCATGTGAATATGAATTACTGTCTTGGGTCATTTGAATTTAGCCCAAAGAAGTTTCCTCAGTAACTTAATATTTATTTAAGACAGCTCTGCAAGCAGTTTTTCATTTACCCGGAAATTACCATGAATTTTTTATTTCATTTTCATTTTGTAAGATGTTTTTTCTGGATAGAAGACTTTTGGTTGAATTTGGTTTTCTTTCTCCACTTGTAATGTGTCACCCCACAGGCTTCTGTTCTCCATCATTTCTAAAGAGAAATAATTTGTTAATGCTTTTAGGGTACCTTTGTAAGTAACAATTCATTTTATTCTTGCTGCTTTAGAAATTTCCTCCTTCTTGGGGCACGTGGGTGGCTCAGTAGGTTAGCCTCTGCCTTCCGCTCAGGTCATGGTCCAGGGTCCTGGGATCAAGCCCCACATTGGGCTCTCTGCTCAGCAGGCCATCTGCTCCCCCCGCCCCAACCTGCCTCTCTGCCTACTTGTGATCTCTTTCTCTCTGTCAAATAAATAAATAAATAAAATCTTTAAAAAAAAAAAGAAATTTCCTCCTTATCTTTGGCTTTCAAAAATTTTACTATTAGGTTTCCAGATGTGACTCTCTGCATTTATTTGAGTTGTTTGAGCTTTTTAAGTGTGTAGATTTTTAAAAATCAAATTCGGAATATTTTCAAGTCATAATTTTGTTTAATTTTTTCCCTACTCGTTTTCCCTTTCTTCTTTTTTCCCCTTAGTTCCATTACTCAATTGTATCCCACAAAAAAGGGAATGCTCTTACACTGCCAGTGGGATTGCAAACCGGTGCAACCACTTTCAAAAAACAGTATGGAGGTTCCTCAAAAAGTTAAAAATAGAATTACCCTATGATCCAGGAATCACAATATTAGGTATTTACCCAAAGAATACTAAAACATTAATTCAAAGGGATACATGCACTTCTGTTTATAGCAGCTTTATCTACAATAGTCATATTATGGAAACAGCCCAAGTGTCCAACTGATAAATGAATAAAGAAGATGTGGAATGTGTGTGTGGTGTGGGGTGTGTGTGTGTGTGTGTGTGTGTATAAAATGGAATATTACTAGACCATAAAAAAGAATGAAATGTTGCCATCTGCAATGACATGAAGGGAGCTATAGAATATTATGCTAAATGAAATAAGTCAGTATGAAATAAGTCAGTTAGAGGAAGACAAATATAATATAAATTCACTCATATGTGTAACTTAAGAAACAAATGAGCAAAAGGAAAAAAATGAGAGAGAAGAGAGGCAAACTGAGAGACAGACTTTTTTTTAATTTTATTTATTTATTTGACAGATATTTGACAAGTAGGCTGAGAGGTAGGCAGGCAGAGAGGAAGGGAAGCAGGCACCCTGCTGAGTGGAGAGCCTGATATGGGGCTCAATCCCAGGACCCTGAGATCATAACCTGAGCCAAAGGCAGAGGCTTAACCCACTGAGCCAGCCAGGTGCCCTGAAAAACAGACTCTTAACTGTAGAGGGCAAACTGATGGTTCCCAGAAGGGAGGTGAGTTGGAGGATGAGGGAAATAGGCTATGGGGATTAAGGAGTGCACTTGTGATGAGCACCAGGTGATTGATGTATAGAAGTGTTGACTTACCACACCTGGAACTAATATACTGCATCTTAGCTAACTGGAATTTAAATAAAAACTTTAAAAAGAGGGAAAAATGGTATCCCACATTTTTCTGTTCATTTTTCTTTATTCTATTTTCTTTTTGTTCCTTGGACTCATATCTTCCTATCTTCAAGTTCATTAATTCTTTCTTCTGCCATTTCAAATCTACTATTGGGTTTTTCAAGTGACTTTTTCATTTGTATTTTTGTACTTTTTAAATCTAAAATTTCCATTTGTTTTTTAAAAAATTTACATATCTTTACAGATATTTTCTATTTGGTGTGATATTTTCATCATATCTTCTTTGTAAAGCTGTCTGCTTCATTTGGTATGACACACAAATGTTAGGCTTCACTAACTGCTAGTCAATTGCTCTGTTTTTTTTTTTTTTCTAAGATTTTATTCATTTATTTGACAGACAGAGATCACAAGTAGGCAGAAAGGCAGGCAGGGAGAGAGAAGGAAGCAGGCTCGCTGCTGAGCAGAGAGCTCGATGTGGGGCTTGATCCCAGGACTCTGGGATCATGACCTGAGCTGAAGGCAGAGGCTTTAACCCACTGAGCCACTGAGGCACCCCTGCTCTGTTGTTCTATATACTGACTGTCCAGGGGAGGTAGAAGGCAAAGGCTCAAGTGCTATCGACTCTTGCTCTTCTTATAGAGATTTAATAAATGTTTCTTCATTTGATATATTCCCTTAGGAAAATTATAATTTTTACCAGCTATAATTGTTTCACTGGGGAACACATATAGGAGTTCCTCATGTCACCATTCCAGAAGCATTTTTTGCGAGTGAGAAAGAGGGAGCATGAGCTGAGGGCAGGGAGAGAGAGAATCTCAAGCAGGTTCCATGTTCAGCACAGAGCCAGATATAGGGCTCAATCCCAGGACCCTGAGATCATGACCTGAGCCTAAGGCAGATGCTTAACCCACTGAGCCACCCAGGTGTTCTCAGAATCTTTTTTTTTTTAATCCCTAAATAATATTCCATTGTATTTGTATACCAAATTTGTAGCACCTTTTGTTTACCCATTCATTTGTTGATGGATCCTTAGATTGCTTCCATCTTTTGACTCCTGTGAATAATGCTGAATATGTGTTTTAGTTTCTGCTTTCAATTCTTTGGGGGGTATAAACCCTGAAGTGGAATTTCTGGATTATATAGTAATTGTATTGTTTATTTTTTAAAGAAGTGTTTCTGTAGTGGCTGTAATATTTTACATTCCTATCAGCAGTGCACAAGGGTTCTAATTTCTCCTCATCCTCACCAACACTTGGTTGAATATTTTTTGTTCGTTTGTGATAATACTAACACAATGGGTGTGAGATTACATCTTGTTATGGCTTTGATTTGCTTTTCTCTAATGATTAGTGATATTGAGCATCTTTTCATGTGTTCATTGTATATTTGCATATCTTTTTGAGAATAATGTCTTCTCAAGTCTTTTGCCCATTTTCAAAGTTATTCTTTCCTTTTTTTAAACTATTGGAGTTCTTTATATGTATTCTGGATATTACTAGAAATTACTAGAAATATGAAATTGTTGGAGGCAGGCCCCTGGCCAGGGCGGCCTCCGCCATTAAAAGATGGCGCCTGGCTAATTGCCAGGTTAGGATTGCCTCCTGAGACTAAGCGGAACACCCAAAGAGGAAGTAAACAGCATTGGTTGCTAGCGAAGTTGTTCGTTTAGGTGCACAGCCTGATTCGCTCCCTCCTGTACCCTGCTCGCTGATTGGTCATGTAAACGTATATAAGTGTGTAGACTTGCGGAAATAAAGAGAGAGAAGATACATCTGAACTGGGGCTTCTTGTCGTCCTTGGGGGTCGAGGGTGATAGAAATTACTAGAAAAATTAATAGAAATATTACTAGAAATTACTAGAAATATGATTTATTTACTAGATATATGATTTACAAATGTTTTCCCCTATTTTGTGCGTTGCATTTTCATCTGTTGATCATGTTCTTTGATGCACAAAAGTTTTTAATATTGATATAGTACAATTTATATATTTTTTATTTTGTTGCCTGTGCTTTGGTGTCATATTCAAGAAATCATTGCCCTTGATTCACCTTGAGTGAAATTCTGTATACAGTGTTAAGGTAAGTGTTCAACTTCATTCTCTTGCATGTGGAAGTGTTTGGGTTAAATTGGTGTTATTTTTTCCTCAAATGTTTGATTGAATTTTGTAATGAAGACACCTGAGCCTGGAGTTCTTTGTGGCAATTTTTTATTTAATTTAATTAATTAATTTACTTGACAAAGAGAGAGCACAAGTGGGCATATAGGCAGGCAGAGGGAGAGGGAGAAGCAAGCTCTCCACTGAGCAGGGAGCCCTTTGCAGGGCTAGATCCCAGGACCTTGGGATCATGATTTGAGCGAAAGGCAGCTGCTTAACCAACTGAGCCACCCAGGGGCCTCTCTTTGTGGAAATTAAAATCAGAAGATAGAAACATTCAGATTTTTTGTTCTTTCCGTGTCAATGGAAATAAGTAGTCTATCATAAATACTATCTAAATTTCTAAATTGTTGAATATATTGATATAATATTAATAATATTTCTTTTTTAAAGATTTTATTTGTTTATGTGACAGAGAGACATCACAAGTAGGCAGAAAGGCAGGCAGAGAGAGGGGGAAGCAGGCTCCTTGCTGAGCAGAGAGCCCAATTCGGGGCTTGATCCCAAGACCCCGAGATTATGACCTGAGCCGAAGGCAGAGGCTTTAACCCACTGAGCCACCCAGGTGCCCCTCTGTTTATTATTTCTAGATTATGGAGGTGCTGAATTATCCAACTTTAATTGTGGATTTGTCTTTTCCCCTTTCATTTTTGTCAGTTTCTTCCTCATATATTTTGTGGGGACTTTTGTTAGTTTTTTTATTTCAAGGGCTTATTTAAAAATACAGTAAAATTGGTTTCAGGTGTCGAATTTAGTGATTCATCACTTGCATGTAACACCCAGTCCCCATGTCAACAAGTGCCCACCTTAATACCCATCACCCATTTAGCCCACTCCCCTAACCACTTCTCTCTATCAACCCTCAGTTTGTTCTCTATAGTTTTTTTTTTTTTAAGATTTTATTTATTTATTTGAGAGAGAGAGGGAGAGCATAAGAGAGGTGTGAGGGTCAGAGGGAGAAGCAGACTCCCCGTTGAGAATGGAGCCTGATGCAGGACTTGATTCTGGGACTCCAGGATCATGACCTGAGCTGAAGGAGGTTGCTTAACCAACTGAGAGTCCCAGGCACTCTGTTCTCTGTAGTTCAGAGTCTCTTACAATTTGTTTCCCTCTCCTTTTTCCTTCTCATATGTTAATCTGTTTTATTTCTTAAATTCCGCATATGACTGAGATCATATGGTATTTGTCTTCCTCAGGTTGACTTATTCTGCTTAGCATAATACACTGTAGCTTCATCTGTGTCATTGCAAATAGCAAGAGTTCATTCTTTTTAATGGCTAAGTCATATTACTTGGTATGTGTATATATATATATACATACATATATATGTGTGTATACACACACACACACACACACACACACACACTGCCTCTTCTTTATTGATTCATCAGTCAATGGATGTCTGGGCTCCTTCCATAGTTTGGTTATTGTTGATAATGTTCCTATAAGCAACAGGGTGCATGTGGCCCTTCAAATCTGTATTTTTGTATCCTTTGGGTAAATACCTACTAGTATAATTGCTAGAGGGTAGCTCTATTTTTAACTTTTTGAGGAACCTCCATACTGTTTTCTGAAGTGGCTGCACCAGTTTGCATTCCCACCAACAGTGTAACAGGGTTCCCCTTCCTTTGTATCCTTGCCAACATCTGTTGTTTCCTGTGTTGTTAGTTTTAGCCATTCTGACAGGTGTGAAGAGGTATCTCTCTGCTTTTGATCTGTATTTCCCTGATATGAGTGAGGTTGAACATCTTGTTTTGTTTTTTAAGAGTTGTTTACTTATTAGAGAGAGCGAGCATGGGGAGATGGGTTAGAGGGAGACGGAGGGAGAGAATCTTAAGCAGACTCCCCACTGAGGGCAGAGCTCAATTTGGGGCTTGGTCTCACAACCCTGAGATCATGACCTGAGCCAAAACCAGGAGTCAGGCACTTAACTGACTGAGCTTCCCAGGCCCCCCAGTGATGTTGAGCATCTTTTCATGAGTCTGTTAAGCATGTGTATGTCTTCTTTGGAAAAAGGTCTGTTCATGTCTTCTGCCCACTTCTTAACTGGATTATTTATTTTTTGGGTCTTGAGTTTGGTAAATTCTTTATAGATTTTTGAATCTAGAAAATCTATAGATTTTACTTTATATTTTATTTACATATTATATATTACATAATAATATATCACATAGTTATATATTATATTATTACATAATTATGTAATATATTATATCTTTATTATGCTATATAATTATAATATATTATATATTATATAATTATATTTTATTTTATATTTTATTTATAGATTTCATAAATCTATAGATTTTGTTTATTTGGGTTTTTTCTCTTTTCTTCTTGATAAGTCTGGCTAGGATTTTATCTATTTTATTCTTTCAAAGAAACAGCTTTTAGTTTTATTGATCTGTTCTACTGGGTCTTTGTTTCTATATTGTTTATTTCGGATCTAATGATTATTATTTTCTTTCTTCTGCTGGCTTTAGGCTTTATTTGCTGTTTCTTTGCTAGCTCCTTTAGGTGAAAGGTTAGGTTGTATATCTGAGACTTTTTTCATTTCTTGAGGTAGGCCTGTATTGCTATATACTTGTCTCTCATGACGAACTTCGTTGCATCCCAGAGGGTTTGGACTGTTGTGTTTTCATTTTCATTTGCTTCCATGTATTTTTTTATTCCTTCTTTAATTTCCTTGCTAATCCCTTCTTTCCTTTGTAGGATGTCCTTTAATCTCCATGTATTTGTTGTGTTCCCAAAGTTTTCTTGTGGTTTATTTCAAGTTTCATAGTATTGTGATTTGAAAATATGCATGGTATGATCTCAGTCTTTTTGTACTTGTTGAGGCCTGATTGTGATCCAGTATTTGATCTACTCTGGAGAATGTTCCATGTGCACTCTGCTGCTTTAGAATGAAATGTTATGTATATATCTGTTAAATCCATCTGGTCCAGTGTGTCATTCAAAGCTATTGTTTCTTTATTGATTTTATGCTTCGATGATCTGCCCCCCTACTATTATTGTATTATTATTATTATTTTAAAGATTGTACTTATTTATTTGACATAGAGAGAGAGAGAGAGGGGGAAGCAGGCTCCCCACTGAGCAGAGAGTCTGATGTGGGGCTCGATCCCAGGACCCTGAGACCATGACCTGAGCTAAAGGCAGAGACTTAACCCACTCAGCCACCCAGGCACCCCTTATTGTATTATTATCAATGAGTTCCTTTATGTTTGTTATTAATTGATTTATATACTTGGGTGCTCCCAAGTTGGGGCATAAGTACCTACCATTGTTAGATCTTTTTGACTAGACCTCTTTATTATGATATAGTGTCCTTCTTTATCACTTGTTACACTCTTTTGTTTAAAATCTAATTTGTCTGATAAAAGTACGGTTAGTCCAGCTTTCTTTTGACGACCATTAGCATGATAAATGGTTCTCCATCCCCTCACTTTCAATCTGCAGGTGTCTTTAATCTAAAACGAGTCTCTTGTAAGCAGCATGTAGATGGGTCATTTTTTTTTTTTTTTTTTTTTTTTTTAGCCATTCTGATAACCTATGTCTTTTGGGTGGAACATTTAGTCCATTTGCATTCAGAGTGATTATTGTTAGATATTAATTTGGTGCCATTGTATTACCTGGAAAGTTAGTGTTTCTGGCGATTTCCTCTCTTCCTTTCTAGTCTTTGTTGCTTTTGATCTTTGTTTCCCACCCAAGAAGTTCCATCTAGTATTTCTTGCAGGCCGGTTTAGGGATCACAAACTCCTTTGGTTTTTGTTGTCTGGGAAACTATTTATCTATCCTTCTATTCTGAATGACAGCTTTGCTGGAGTAAGTATTCTTCGCTGCATATTTTTTCCATTGAGCACAATGACTATATCACGCCAATTTCTTCTGGTCTGCCAAGTTTCAGTGGAGAGATCTGTGGCAAACATTATTTGTCTTCCTTTGCAGGTTAAAGACATTTTTCCCCCTTGCTGCTTTCAGGATCATTTCCTTGTCTGTGTATTTGCAAATTTTGCTACGATATATCTTGTTGTTAGCTGGCTTTTGTTGATTTTGATGGCAGTTCTCTGTGCCTCCTGGGTTGCAATGTCTGTTTCCTTCCCCACATTAGGGAGGTTATTTATCTCTAATTTGCTTAAATGAATCTTTGCCCCCTTTTCCTTCTCTTCTTCTTCTGGGACTCCTATGATATGAATGTTATTGCACTTTATAGAGTCACTGAGTTCCCTAAGTCTACATTTATTATCTAGTATTTTTCTTTCCCTCTTCTTTCCTGCTGCATTATTTTCCATAATAGTGTTGTCTATATCACTAATTCGTTCCTCTGCTTCTTCCATCTTTGTTGTCAAAACATCTAGTCAGTTTTACACCTCCATTATAGCATTTTTCACTTCAGCCTAAGTTTTAGGTCTTTTATCTCTGTGGTAGGGACCCCCTGGTATCTTCTATAATTTTCTCAAGCCCAGCTAGTATCCTGATGATTGTCTTTTTTTTTTTTTTTAAGATTTTATTTATTTATTTGACAGAGAGAGAGAGATCACAAGTAGGCAGAGAGGCAGGCAGAGAGAGAGGGAAGCAGGCTCCCTGACGAGTGGAGAGCCCAATGCAGGGCTCGATCCCAGGACCCTGGGATCATGACCTGAGCTGAAGGCAGAGGCTTTAATCCACTGAGCCACCCAGACACCCCACTGATTGTCGTTTTAAATTATGGCTCAGGCATATTACTTATATCTGTGATCCCTGGCCGTGTCCTCTTGTTCTTTCTTTCAGAGTGAATTCCTCTGTCTTGACATTTTGTCTGGGTCTCTGTCTTCTGCGTGTTAGGGAAACCTGTATGTTTCTTGCTCCTGAAAGTAATAGCTAAATTAAGAATAGGCCATATACTTTCCAGGGCCTGGCATTTCAGGAAGTTTTTTCAGCGTATGCTGTGTGCATTCTGCTATTGTATTTTGGTTGCTCTTTCCCTCAGATCAGTCCTTTGCAGATTTTCTCCTTGCCTGCAGTGGGGAGTGTTTGGACATGGTCTAGTGTGTGGCAAGTTTTAACTAGGTGAGTTTTGGTCTGTGAGTTGGGAAAAAAACTAGATCCTATTTCCCCTAGGGCTGAAGGTTTGCAGCACTCTATGGTCAGACTCAGTGCACGTGGGGGTTTGTGCTGGTGTTCTGGGGGAGGGCCTTCTGCACTGATTCTCAGGCCGACTTACTCCAGTGGAAATGTACCTGCAGGGCACAGTGGGCCAGGGGTTGGTGTAAGTGACTTGAGTCTCCACTGGAGGCACTATGCTGCTCACTAAAGTATGTCTGTGCTCTGGACTGGGGTGGGTGGGGGCGGGGGAGGGGGGAGATTGGATGGCATCACTCCACTCTCTTGTCCGCAGAGAGGGGAGTTCATGCCCGCCACTGTCAGGGAACCCTCACAAAAAAAATGAACGATCTCCCCTCTTGTGTCCCTGGCTCCATTAGAACCCTGCTTTCATGGTGTCTGTGTCCGAGGCATCTCTCTGCCTGATGGCACAGTTCTGTGTTTTCTCAGGCACACTAGCTGGGTTTTAACATTCTAAATTTTAGGGACTCGGCAGGGCAAGAACCTCCACTGATCCTCTCAGGAAGGATTTCACCGCACTGGGGCTTTTGCTGGTTTGTCCCAGAAAAGCCCAGACTGTGCAGGGCCTCAGAGTTTAATGGTAAAACACAGCCAAACATGTTTCCAGGTTAGCTGCCTTCAGCAGGTGCCTCTGCTGCTATACTAATTAATGAGGCTGCTCAGTGGGGCCCATTTTGTCTTTTGTCCCCTAAGAGACAGTGCCATCTCTCCCAAATGCATTCCAAAGAGGGAGGCTGTCTCTACCTCTGCACCTCAAGGGGTCCTCAGGCCGTGTTGCTCCCTCTGTGGTCTCCTTCCCCACAGGAGCACTGTTAACCCACCAGGCTGAACACCAGCTATGGAGAAGACTTCTAAAACTTCATACTTTGAGTTCTGATGCTTATAAAAACTTGCAATAATCAGCCATGTCCTTTTCGTAGTCTATGGTTTTGGACAAGAGTTTTTCTTGTGTAGTCCCTTTTGTGCTGTTTTCTCTCTCTCTCTCTTTCCCTCTCAGTCCTCTCTCCATGATCAGGGCTCCCTCTCTGCTGCACCTCCAATTCCTTTCTCCCCTAAATCAACTCTCCTTAGCTGCTACCTTACACAATGTGGCCTTTTCTCTTCCTTTAGATGTGCAGTTTGTTCTCTCAGTCTTCGATTGATTTCCTGGGTGTTTAGGATTTCATATTTTTCTCTCTGTGTTTCAGGAACAAGGCAATCATAAGGTCCCCCTACTACTCCCTGCTTCATGTATTTTGAAGCAGGTGGGTATATTCACGTTTAGGAATGGCATTTCTTTTCTTTCTTTCTTTCTTTCTTTTTTTAAAGATTATATTTATTTACTTGACAGGGACAGACACAGTGAGAGAGGTAACACAAGTAGGGGGAGTGGGAGAGGGAGGAGTAGGCTTCCTGTGGAGTAGGGAGCCCAACGTGGGGCTCGATTCCAGGACCCTGGGATTATGATCTGAGCCGAAGCCAGATGCTTAATGACTGAGCCACCCAGACACCCCTGTATCTGTATATTTAAAGTGAATTTCTTGTGGAAAGCATATATTAAGACTTAACTTTATTATCCAATTGGATAATCTCTGACTTTTAATGGGACTATTTAGTCCATATGCATTACATGTAATTATTGATATGGTTAGGTTTAAATCTACTGTTTTGCTAGTTGTTTTCTATTTGCCCCATATTTTGTTTTTTTTTTTCCTTTTCCTATCTTTTGGATTATTTTGTAGTACTCCATTTTATGTCCTCCATTGACTAATTTATTATACTAATTCATTCCACTTTTTAATGATTGATAAAAATGTTATGGCATGCATCTTTAATTATTAGTGTACCTTCAAACAGTATTATGCCACTTCTACAATAATGTAAGAATTTTCATCAGTATGTAGTTGATCCTTGAACAACATGAGAGTAGGAGCACTGACTTCCCTCACAATGTAGTAAAAAATCCACATATAACTTTCAACTCCCAGAATTTAACTACTAATAGCCTACTGTTGAGTGGAAGACTTAACCAATAACTTAAACAATTGACTAACATATTTTGTATGGTATATGTATGTTATACTGTATATACTATATTCTTACAATAAAGTAAGCTAGAGAAAAGAAAATGTTTTTAAGAAAAATCACAAGGAACAACAAAAAAAATGCATTTGTAGTACTGCACTGTATTTATTAAAAAGAAATCCATGTGTGTCAGTGCACCTGTGCAGTTCGAACCCATATTGTTGAAGGGTCACCTGTACTTTCAAGGTTTCTCTGCTCTGTCTGGCCAGAACTTGAATAGTTCAGAGATCTCTGTGTGAGCTGCGGGGGTTCATTTTAGAGTGCCCTTACTAATGTTCTCTGCCTGGCCTCATAGAGGCAACGGGGATCCTCTTCAGTTTTCGAGCTCTTGCTCTGCCTCACTTACTCATTTCTGCTACCTCAGCTGCCTCAGCCTCCCTAACTCATTCCTATTTCCCCAAGTCAGCAAGATTGCCATGCTCTCCTAGAGTTACCCTTCCATGCATCACTGTCTGAAAAGTAGCTCCAGAAAGAAAACTGGGACCTTCACAGGCCTTACTTTGTTTCCATTCTCAGTGGTTACAGTTCTTCTTCCTCTGTTATTCACTGTCTGAAAACAATTGTTTTATGTATCTTCTCTGGTGTCCTGTTGTTTATTATAGTAGGACAAATCCAGTACCAGTTACTACTTCATGGCCAGAAGCAGTTGTTTCCCCTTTGGTTATATTTGCATTTCTTGTAACTACTTTTGCATTTGTCCGTATGATCTATTTTTTATTTATCATTACCATATGGTTATTTGAAATCTATGTTTATTTCTTTCTACTACTTAGTGATTACTCAGTGGGAAAAATATGCTTGCAGATAAACTTCTTGAAAGCATTTTTAGGTTAAATATGAGGTTTTTCTCAGACCAGTCATATAAGGTCTATTATTTATTAAAGTTAGTATTCTAGGTCTCACGTCGTTTTTATTATTAATTAGCATTTAGTGTATGCAATTCCATTGTTCATCTCCTGAAGAGAATAAAAATGTGACTTAAAGAATAGAAAAATCACAATCTCAGAGTGACTTAGGTATTGGGGAGAAATTTTACAGTTCTGTTTCTTGTTGTAGGAAAAAATTAGATTCAATGCCAACTTTATGCAACTAGTGAGCTAAGCCTTTCTTAAAAATTTACAATAAAAAAGGGATGCCTGGTGACTCAGTGGGTAAGCATCTTTCCCTGCTCAGCGGGGAGTCTGCTTCTCTCTCTCTAACCCTCCCCTGCTTGTGTTCCCTCTTGCGCTCTCACTCTCTGTCAAATAAATAAAATCTTTTAAAAAATATTTTATTTGACAGAGAGAGAAATCACAAGTAGGCAGAGATGGGGGAGGGAGGAAGCAGGGTCTCTGCTCAGCATAATAAAGTCTATTAGGTTTAGAGTTAAACATAAAAATCAAATCATTGAGGAGAAGATATTCATAATTTTATTTATTTTTTATTTTTTAAATTAACATATAATGTGTTATTAGCCCCAGGGGTACAAGTCTGTGAATTGCCAGGTTTACACACTTCACAGCACTCACCATAGCACATACCCTCCCCAATGTCCATAACGCAACCACCCTCTCATATTCATAATTTTAAAGAAGAGGAAACCAAAGGCAGAAACCTGAAAAAAAAAATTAACTCATGTACATGGGTGTGAATATGTAAGTGCACGTGTGCACGAACATGCCTGTGTGTGTATGAATGAGCTGATGCATAAAAACCTCTGACAATAACTACACCAAGCTCTTTGTAGTGGTTATTTTTAAGGGGAAGGGTCAGAAGGGACTTCTACTTCCTTCTTTATTCATGTCTGTTTATATCCTTACTATTTTTTGCAATTAGTACATGTAACATCAGGACGTTTCTTCATTTTGAAATATGAGGTCCTAATGAATGGATATTGCCCACGCATACATGATTAAGTAACAATTGCTATGATCTATTGAATGTTAACTATGTGCTAGCCCATTTTATCACTGACTCAGGGCCCATCACAACCTCATGAGACAGGTCCCACGTTTATCCTCCCTTATATAAGGTATTGAGGCAGGAAGAAATTGATAGATTGGTGTTAAGACAGCTGGAGGAAGGATGGCTTAGAGAAGTCACATGGCGAATAAGTGGATTCAAACTCAGACAATCTGGCCTCAGAGCTAAGGTCTTGATTGCAACACTGTATTAGCTTTCAGAAATATTGTTGTCTGAACACAGGCATAATATCCTGTTTAACACATTCATGGCCACTATGCTTTGACATGATGGAAGCCCAACTATGAACATAGATTGAAATGTAACTATGTTTTCATCAACATTAGAAAAAGATGTCTGAGACAGGATATAAAGACTTCCCTGGAAATATCCTCTCGTGAAATAATCTAAGTCCAACCTGGGAGAATGAAGGTAAAGAGTAACTTCTCTTCCACATACTCTGTGGCAGATTAGAATCATCATTTTGCTGATATTCTTGGCTGCACAGAGCTTTCATGCATTGAATGTCTCTTCTCATTTCTTGAACACCTGAGATATGTGGACCTGACATATAAAGTCTCCTCTTCTTTTGTCCAGAAGCCAGTTTTTATTGCTATTTTTCTATCAAAACAGGTGAATACATTGACATGTTAATATTTTAAAATCAAGAACAAAGCTGTCCATCTGAAATAAGCAATTTGCAGCACCTAAGGGCATCTCAGGATGAACGATTTATGGCTGACAACTTCAATCTAGATCACAGCTATTGACAACAATATTAATTTCTCAATTAGCAGGAAGAGCAGAGTGACCATCACACTGAAGGATATTCAGGTCTGCATAGAAAATGGCATTTTGAGAAATTCAAATGTAAATGCTTCTTATAGGTGTTATTTTATATATATTATATAAATATATTGTATATTTATATATTTTATATATTACTATAAACTTATATATTAAAATATATATTTTAATATAAAATATATAAATATATATTATATATATTTATATTATATTTTTAGTCAGTATACTCAAGAAATATATATTAAATATATAAAAATATAATATATTATATACATTTTATATATATTTATATTTTATTTTATATATTATATTTCATATATTATATAGTATATATTTATATATTTTTAATATATTTATATATTTATGTGTTATATATATTATATATATTTTTCTATATTTATATATTTTATTTTTATATTTTATATATATTTATTTTATGTATATTTATATTTTTATATATTTTATATATATTATATATTTATATTATATTTTATAATATATTTTAGATATATTATATTATATATTTATATACATTATATATATTTATATATATTATTTTATATATTTATTTTTATGTATTATATATATATCTTAATATATATTTTATATATATTTATTATATATTTAGTCAGTATAACCAAAGAATAATTTATTAGGAGTTAGAGACAAGGGAGAAAAAGAAAATTAAAACCATGAGGTTATAGTGTACTATATTCCTCTCCCATATGCAGGTTGGATTTACATACAAGTTGTTTTTTTTTCCTGGGGACTTTGATCAATTGAGGTTTAGCAATATAAGTTTATATAAGTTTAAATTTAAATATACTGATCTCAGTTCCCAAAGCATTGGTTGGTTTGTGATGTTCTGTGCTACTATGCACCCACATTTAACCTTTGCTGGCTGCCATAGGAGCAACAACCAAAAATGTCTCCAGACATTGCCAGATGTCTCCTGGGATTGCAAAAGTGCCCCACTTGAAAACCACTGGGCTGTTAGGGGAAGTAGTGAGGTTAGAGGTTAGGAAGATCAGATGTTCAGATAAGAAGGGGAGCCAAAGAAAGGAGGGGGATGGAAGAGAATTCAAGTGTAATTTGATCCAGTGACTCATTACTGGTGCTATTACAACTCTATGTAGTATTTTGGAGCCTACAACAGAAATGTTGTGTGGTACTGAACTAAAACATCTAAGGTACAATTCAAGAGGCATTCCTTTTTATCTCTTCTGGAAAAACTAGGAAACCTGACGTTGTTTTCAGAAAACTGTAGCCAGAGTTGTCAGGGAAATGTTATGGACAGTTGTCCTCTTGCTTGAACAAATTTACCTTTTATGTAACAGAAAATACCAATAGTAAACATGCACCTTTTAATGCAAATTGTTATTTTTCGAAAGCTTTCAGTTGAGTGTGTGAGAGAAAAATGTTCCTGCAGGTTATGCTGTAATTCCCTCCTGCTAAGAAGTGTACTGTAAAAATCCATGCTGTTACCCCTTGAAATGTGAAGAAGTCCTCCTTAAAGTGTAGTGGATGTTATCAAATCTGTTTCAGGAGAGGCTTGCAGGGAGCAGGAACATGAAATACATATTAGATGCAAATACTTCGGTTTTGAAAAATTGGCACATTTGTTGTTTATTCCAGCGACAGGAGCTACTAGTGAGTTCACTGTAACCAATAAATGCTGTGGCAGCGTCGGGTGTCATATGATTGTAACAAACCTGCTGTTTACCAGTTAAGGCAGAGATGAGGTGAGGTTTAGGCTGCCTATGGTTTGCTGCCATGCTTCATTTTTCTTAATCCTCCTTACTTTCTGCTCCTCAAGAACTAAAGAACAGTCCCACTATCTTCCTATATGTGAGTACTGGTAATTATGCCATGTGGATGCTTCTAGGAAATGTCCATTTGCAAAAGATATTTGCTTGGTTGCCTTCACACTGATGACAGCAGAATTCCCAGGGACCCAGCTCTTGATACAGAAGTATCAAGAAGTAATGTCCTCAGGACCACAGTGCCAGTCTGGCCCCTCATTTACACTGCTTTATTTCTGCAAAAAAACTGGTTGATACAAGGTGCATGAAATCCACCCCTGTTTTTCAAAGTGAGTTTCCAGTGTTATAAAACATCTTGTGTTACGTTTGCTCTTTAAATTCTTGTTATATAGGCCATCTTGAATTTGTCATCAGGTACAATGTGAATGTCAGCACCCAGCGCTGCGCGTGCTTGTGCAATACTGCATTCTCATAGGACCGGTCCAGCGGAGGGGCAGTCTCGCTGGTGGGGCCACTAGCCTCTCTCCTTGGTTTCCAGCGGCCTCCTCCCTAGCCTTCGATCTATCCAATACAGCGCCTCAGAGTAGTGCTCTTCCCCTTGCTTGGGGGGAACCAAGAAAGGGCAAGTGCAAAGCCACACGTAAGTGAGGGTTGCAGGCCATTCAGAATGAGATACTCATACTGGTGGAGGTTATTTGGGAAGATCTGGCCTCTGTGGTGTCCCTTCTTTTCTGTTCGTTATTCCCACTACTTCTGCTGTATGTTCCCATTTCCTTTCTCTCTTTTCTCTTTTTCTTCCATCATTTCTTAGTCTGTTCCAGCTGCTATAATAAAATACGAAAGGCTGAGCTGTTAAAACAACAGAAATGTATTTCTCACAGTGGAGGGTAGAGACTGTAAGTCCAAGATCAGGGCACCAGCATGGTGTGGGGTGGGGGTGAGATTTCTTGTTGTAGCCTCACATGGTGGAAGGGGCAAGGGAGCTCTCTTGGGCTTCTTATAAGGGCACAGATGTGATTCCAGAGGTCTCGGTCTTCATAACCTAGTCTCCTCTTGGCTCCACTTCCTAATATCATCACTTTGGGCTTTAGGACTTAACATATTAATTCGGAAGGGGACACAAACATTTATACCATAGCAATATCCTATGTAGTAAAATAACATTCAGGTAGCAAAGCACTCAACAATACAGTAATCTTGGCTTTTATGTGAATTCTGATTCCTTTTAGGGGCAGTTTAGTCTTCAGGGAGCCAGAAAGGTGGCAGTAGTCCCAGCTCACATCGTTTTTTGTTTGTTTTTATTCCTCTCAGTTTTTTAAAAGTAATCCAAGCCCAATGTGGGGCTCAAACTCACGACCCCGAGATCAAGAGGCATAGCACTACTGACTGAGCCAGCCAGGTGTACCTCCTCTTCCATAGTTTTAAAGGAACATGTCTGCTCCAAGAGAACTTGTACCAAATCCCTAGCACTCAGTGGGTGGGATCCCACGCTCTGAGGAGCAGTAGACTGGAGCACACCTGGCCCCTGGGCCAGACTGCAGAGTCTCAGCTCTGCTGCTCACCAGCATCAATTCCGGGCCTTCTGTTCCTGGATTCCTAACAAGGGATGACCACAGCAAGCTGCCATCGGGTTGTCATGAGGGTAAGTGAGTTTATCAGTGTCAAGTGCTACCCCACAGTTCACACTTGATGAATGTCAGGTGTGATAATCTCACCATCCTTGCCCTCAAGGAACTTGGAAACAGGTTAGGGAGGTGGGACAACAGACATGAAACAGTTTACAAGAGAGTCTGTCACAAAGTTTTACATGTTAGGGTTTAAGTGTCACAGGAGTTCAAAGAAGAATGAAAATTTTCAGGGTCTGTGGTCAGATAATGTTAATCGAGGCTGAACGTTGTTTAGGACAATATACATTACGTGTTTACTCCTATTACCCACTCGCCCAACCGAGTGTTCACCACAGGCCATTTACTTTGCTAATCATGTTTTCTACCCCAGAGAAGAGGTACAATTATGATCCCTGTGCTGGGTGCTGGGTTAAATAATTAGCCTTCCATATGTTGTGTCATTCAATTCTTTCAACCCTCCTGGAATTAGGTGGCAATGTATCCATTTCACAGATGAAGATACTGAAGTTCAGAGATGTTAGTTACTCTATGGCGACAGTGGTGATAAACGGCAGAGCTGGGACTGGACAGGTTCCCTGATGGCTGAGCACGTGGAAGAGGGGGCTGCGAGGTTCGAAGGGCTGACAGCATAGGTGCAGAGGGCAGGAAACCGATGAGGCCCACACTCCAGTGAGAACAGAACATCTATTGGGAGTCAGAGGTAAAATGGGATTGCTAGGAGCGATCTTCTTAGAAAGACAACACAGGGCAAGTAAAAGTTCTTGGACTTTATCCAGCGGCAGTGGGAAGCTTACTGGCTCCTGAGCCCTGGAGAGAGTGATGTTATGAAACAAGCTATTACTGAGTTTAGCCTGGCTACAGCCTCACGGGCTAGTGGCAGATTAGAAGGGCAGATACTGGCTTGAGAAGGCAGCTGGGCCACAGGTGTGAGCTGATGTGGGCGCAGAGAGGGGTGTGCCACAGAGAACAGAGGAAACATCAGTTCTATGGGAATCCTTAAAGGCAAATTGGCAGGACCCTGTGCCAGCTTGGATGAGGATGATAAATGAGAGAAGGAGGATCAGAGTGTTCCGGAATTTCCTGCCCTACACGTCCTGAAAATAGTGATGCTTCTGACAAGGCACTGAAAATCAGGAAGGTACGTAGAGGAGGATTCGTTTCATTTTATATACATGGAGCGTGAGGCGGCCCCTGGGAATCCTGTAACTATCTGGACAAATGGAGAGGAGTATGCCTGAGAGGTCAGGGCTCGAGACAAAAACTCGAGAATCAGCCATGTGGAGAAAAAAGGATATCCCTCCAAGGTGATGATAATGCATAGGGTTAGGTGCCAAAATAAGGAAAAGAGACTGCCAAGGGAAAAAGAGTAACTGGTTTCGATAGTTACAGGAAAATAGAAGAAATAACGGCATAGACGTTATTCTACATAGACAGGTCAGAAGGTGGTCACTTGGGCCATGTGAGGAAGTGAGCTCATGGGTTCAGTAGACATAAGGGTGGGGGCCACACAAACGGTTAGGGGAGCAATGGAGGGGAGTGAGCAGATGATGGAGAATCTTCAGACTGACAGGAGGATTAGGCGAGGGCTCTCCTGGAAGAGGGGCACAGGGCCAAAGGAAGGCTGTCTTGTTTTTCATTGTAGAATTAAGTGACAGTAGCTCTGCCTTAGGCTCCCTGCTTAGTGGGAAGTTTGCTTCTCCTTCTCCTGTTGCCCCTCCTCTCCACTCATGTTCTCTTGCTCCCTCTCTCTCTCCAATAAATAAATAAATAAAATCTTAAAAAAAAAAGTTAAGTGTGGGAAGGCACGCCAATGGCCGCGGACAGGGAGAATTTCACAACTCTGCGATTATGAAACAGGTATAACACAAAAAAAGAACTCTGGGGAGGGAATCATTTTGCAGCGTTTTCTTAAACGACAGTGAAACAGTTTGACCATGTCCCACTCAAACAGAAGTGGAGATTTTTCATAAGCTTTACCTCTGTGGCTTCCAAGCTGTTTTTTGATTATTTACATCAGTCTCAATAAATGCATATTTAATTTCGAATTATATATATGTACTACTACAGTTCGCTAATGTCTCAAGCTGCATCATTCACTAGTTCACGATTAGAAATAGTTGATATAATTCTACCATTTAAATGTTGTTCTTGATAATGCAGAATTATTTTGGGGTGACTTCCTGTTAGAATTGATTATATAGCCCTTGTGTTTACCTTGTACTTAGCTGTATAACATGATCCATGTTGACTAGGTCCTTAGAAACCCCCATTTATACAAACTCATGCACATGGACCCCACACCCCATTCAGAGCACCACACATCCCACTCCAGACCCTTGGCCATCTGATGTAGGACTAGGACTGTGTGAGTATACCAGTGTCAGTCTGTAGATTAGTATCTGTAAACCCTAATTCTCCCCTCCCTTCCTCCTTTCCCCCTACTTTCCTTCCTTGCTACAAAATGAACATCCATAGATGGTCTAATATCTTCTTTTACTTCCCAGTAAATCTTACTACCTTGGAGAACATAATTTGGAGTGCAAGATGGAGGAAATGGGAGAATCACACTTAACATTGTTCCATGGCAGCACTTTCTTTTTCTTTAATAGGCGTCATGCCTTGGATTGGGAATCAGGAACTTGGATTTTTCACTTTCTCTTTATCTCCATCTTGTGTCCTATGTCCTAGGGCAAGTTCTTGCGGGATAAAAACACCTTTCAACCCTTCCTTAAATGACTGCACAGTTTCTTCTGAACTTGCTTATGTGAAAGTGTTATAAAAACTAGAAAATGTCAAATGCATGGTAACTGTCTTTCCAGTTTCATCTCTAGAGCATGCAGACGCCACATAGTACACCTTTTTAAAAAAAATTCTTTACAATGTAGCAAATCCTTTGATCATTAAGGATTTCTTTTCAATATTCCAAGTCACTGAAGAATGATGTATGTAGGTAGAATTACACCCGTTGTTAACTATGCAATGAATTACAGATTCCTTTCTGGCACCTTTGCCCACACAGCTGCCACTTCTCTGAGGTCCCTTCTGTCGTACAAAAGCTTTGTTTTCACTGACAACAAAGTCTCAAGTGTGCACTTAATCGCCTGTTTGAGGGGCAAGTGCCTCCAGATGGTTCACCTTAAGTATAGATGCTGCCAGGCACACCCAAGACCCAAACTACACACCACTCAAACAATTCAGAGGAGAGAAGGATACTACACAACTTGCTTTGCTTAAATCGCCAAGATTAAAGTAAAACAGTTTTTGTGTGTGTGTGTGGGGGGCTGGAATCATTTTGAATATTTTTTTTCTGATTATTAATCATTCATGGTAGAAACTTTAGGAAAGAGAGATAAACAGAAAAAGTAAATAAAAATGACCTGTTATCCTAGCCTCTTTGAGCATTTTGGTGTAAGTGGTCACATTTTCCCCTTCCGTTAATAGGAATAAAATCACACGGGTTATTAATATTATTTTAAAATATGTAATAACATACAGTGATGTTATTAAATATTCTTTTCTGATATGATTTTTTGAAAGATTTTATTTATTTATTTGAGAGAAAGAGAGTGCACACAAGCAGGGGGTTGGGGCAGAGGGAGAGGGAGATGCAGACTCCCTGCTGAGCAGAAAGCCCAATGTGGGACTCAATTTCAGGCCCATGAGATCATGACCTGATCCAAAGGCAGAGGCTTAACCGACTGAGCCACCCAGGCGCCCTGATAAGATTTTTAATGCATCTATTTCACTGGATGGTACATTCTATTCCACTGGATGGAGCATAATTTATTTAACAACAGGCTACTGTTGAGCACATGCAGATATTTTGGCTGCAGAGTAGGAGAGCTGGCCAGTGGGCAGGACTGGGAAATGAGAGAGACAGTGTATATTTCCCCTGAGCACATGCGCTAAAGAAGATACTTAAGTGAACCTTTCTCCTGTGTTCTGATTCACCCATTTCCTTGATGGTAGAACTTGGCCACATGTTTAGCACTACAATGTATAGCCCATATAATTCTTATTTATTTATTTATTTATTTGATTTTTTTTTCAGTGTCCCAAAATTCATTGTTTATGTACCACACCCAGTGGTGTGCAATACGTGCCCTCCTTTCATACCTACCACTAGGTTCACCCATTTCTCCACCCTTTCCCCTCTAAAATCCTGTTTGTTTCTCAGCGTCCACAGTCTCTCATGGTTTATCTCCCTCTCTGATTTGCCCCAATTCACTTTCCCCTTCCTTCTCCTAATGTCCTCCATGTTATTCCTTATACTCCACAAGTAAGTGAAACCACATAATTGACTTTCTCTGCTTGACTTATTTCACTCAGCATAATCTCCTCCAGTCCCATCCATGTTGATACAAAAGTTGGGTATTCATCCTTTCTGATGGCTGAGTAATATTCCATTGTATATACGGACCACATCTTCTTTATCCTTCATCTGTTGAAAAGCATATTTGTTCTTTCCACAGTTTGGCGATTGTGGACATTGTTGCTATGAACATTGGGGTACATATGGCCCTTCTTTTTACTACATCTGTATCTTTGATGTAAATACCCAGTAGTGCAATTGCAGGGTCATACGGAAGCTCTATTTTTTAATATTTTGAGGAATCTCCATTCTGTTTTCCAAAGTTAGCCCATATAATTCTATCTTTAAAGTATCAATGATTCCTTCTTTTGGATGAACTCACAGAAATGGAAATTGGGGATTAACTGGTTTATAATATCCCAAGTCTTTTGATGAGTATTGACTGCAAAATTTTCATTTGGAAAGTTTGAACCAATTTCTTGTTCCGAGAGTAAGGCTCTTCATTTCCTCAGTGTTATTGCTAACATTGGTGTAATGTTTTTTAAACATATTTTTGAGTGGGAATAGTTTTGACTCTTTATGTTTATTGAATTAAGCTATTCTGTGGACATCTTGCCAAAAAAAGTTCTTGGTTTCTGAGTCTCCCTTAGATGGTTGTGAAACTTTTAGTTTCTTGTTTGTTTTTAAGGCAATAACTATAGTAATAAAGAACAAAAGTGGAACATACCAAGAGAGTGTATTACAATCACAATTGAATAGCAGGATGTGCTGCTAAAGCATTCCTATAGGCAAGAATTCAATGATGGAGGTATTGGTTAGATGATGTTTTACATTACAAAGTTACAAAGTTTATCTGAAGTTAAACCATGCTAGTTACCTAATTCTTTTTGTAATAGAGTATGAGATAACTCCTAGATTTTAGGGAAATAGTTTCTTGATGTTTGAACAGAAGTTAATGTCTATAATGATGAGCTCCCACCAACCATGATTCAGGATGCTAAATAGTATTTGATACCAGGTCAAGTTTGCCAAGGCACTCTAGTGACTCAAAATCCATTAACAGTAACAAATTAATATCTGATGTATTGAAGTATTATCTTTTCTGTATTCTCACACTATGAACTGATTTGCGTCCTCACCCCCTCTGTAACAACTACCTATGTGCAACTGTTGGCTTCATCAATTGAAAACTGAGTAGCAGATTTGAATTTAGTTCTGTATCTAGTAATGAAGAAGATACATAAACTACTGTATCTACTGAAGACAGAAAACATCAGTTTCACTAGATCTGACCTTATTTTTTTAAAGATTTTATTTATTTATTTGACAGACAGAGATCACAAGTAGGCAGAGAGAGAAGAGGAAGCAGGCTTTTTGCTGAGCAGAGAGCCTGATGCGGGGCTCGATTCCAGGACCCTGGGATCATGATCCGAGCCGAAGGCAGAGGCTTTTAACCACTGAGCCACCCAGGCGCCCCAGGCCTTATTTTATTTTATTTTTTTTAACATGGAATTTAAAAGGCTTGTATAGAAAAATAAATGATCCTCTTATTTTTGAAGTGTTAGCTGCTTTATGCTACTATACTATAAAATAAAATGTGAAAGAAGCTTAACCACATTGTAATTTTCTTGCAGCTATGACTATGTATTTCCCTGTGGTAATAGCAAAAAGCATGGATTTGCTTCCATTTTTAGTTTTATTCAGGAATCTCAACAGCAGCCATGTAGTAATGCAAGTACTGGAATAATAATGACAACTTAGTAAATTACATTTAACTAGAGAGACTGGGAATTGCTGTTTTTGAATTTATTGAATATTTTGGCTAATCAGTGGTTGAAGTAGGTGTTTGCTAAATATTTACCTGCCTGCCTCACCTATTGTGCTCTGTTAGGTTGAGGAAGGGTGGTGGAAAGAAATATAAGAAATGATCCCTCCACTCAGGAGCTAACAAGCCAGTTAAGTAGACATCTTTACATATATGAACATGAATACTACCAAACAGTGCCCAGTTGCTAAGTGATGAAGCAGAAAATGAATATAACCATAGGAATTTGCGTTGGAGGGAAGGACAATAAAGCACTGGAGCAGTGAGGAAAGCTTCAAGGAGGAGGTTGGCCGGTGGGACTTGCTGAGATGACCAAATGAAGAGAAAAGGAAGCAGAGTAGGAAATGGTAGTAGTGGCTAGAAAAACTCAAGTTATGGTAAAAGATTATCCTAAGGAGTCCAAGGCCCTGTGTTCAAAGATAGGACAAACTAGCCTTGGGACTGTTGGGTTTGAATTCTGGGGCTGTAGGCTGGGTGGTCTAGTCCTGGGACACAGAACTGAGAGGAGTCCAGGGGCAGGTAAGTCTTTAGGTAATCCGGCTGCATTAAAATTTCACGCCATGGGTGAATGGAAAGCTTAGTGCTGGCCAATGGAAATAGAGTATATGCCACATAGATAATTTAAAATTTTCTGGTAGCCACATTAAAAAAAAGTAAAAAGAAAGAGGTGACAATAATTTTTATATTTTATTTAATCCAAGATACCACAAATATCATCTCAACAGATAATTGAGATAAAAAATTATTTGTCACGTATTTTAGTTTTTTGTTCCTAAGTCTTTGAAATTCAGCATATATTTTTATATCTGTAGCATATCTCAGTTGGACTGATCACACTGCAAGTACTAATAGCCACATGTGGCTTGTGGTGACCATACTGAACAATAAAGTTCTAGGGTTGAGTACCCCAACCAAGGATGCTAGTAAGAGTTAGAACTAGTGTGAGTATTATGCAGGAAAACTGGGTAAATCAAACTATATTCTGGATTCAGTCAAAGCTTTTATGAGGGAAAAGGAAGAGAGAGAAAGGTAGAATTTAATGGAACAATTTTTTAAAAAAAGATTTTTATTTATTTACTTGAGATAGGGAGAAAGTGAGAGAGAGCATGAGCGGGGAGAAGCTGAGGGAGAAACAGATTCTCTACAGAGCCGGGAGCCTGATGCAGGACTTGATTCTGGAACTCCGGGATCATGACCTGAGCCGAAGGCAGTCACTTAACCAACTGAGCCACCCTGGTGCCCTGGAACAAATGCTTTAACTAAAAGGTTCTGGAAATTCTCAAGGCTGATACTCAAGTCAAAGGAGTCCATTCCAAGCTCTCCTAAGTAATCATAATCATGCAGAGAACTAGAGGTTCTCTGGAGATCAGGGACAGGTCTGGGTTCATGGGAGGGCCATCAAGAGGAGATGGAAGCAGTTCAGAGGACAAGAGTGAAGAAATGACCCTCTCTGCAATAAGGGTCTACACTAGGGTATGAAGGGGAGGAAGTTAAGATTGGGTAGGTGGTAGAAGGGAAGATGATGATTGAGACTAGAATTTCTCTGAAGGTATAGATGAGGTAAGGATGTAGACTTGGAAAGCAGATTGGGCCTAACCATGAGCTATGACCTCACTATGTAGGAGGACCTCACCATGTGGGAAGACTCAAGTATATAAGAGGTCTATACCACTGCAAAGACAGGACCTACCATATGGGAAGACCTTACACAGTGGGAGGACCCCACCACAAAACAGGACTTTCTCATGTACAAGGACCCCACCAAGAAATAGGACCTCACCATGTGGAAGGAATCTACCGTAAGACAAGAGTCCACCAAATGAGAACACTCCTCATGTGATAGAAACTCTCCAGGCAGGAGGAACCATGAAATAAAAAGAGAACTCATAGAATGGGAGAAGATATTTGCAAATATCTTTGCAAATGATAAATGACTTGTTTCCAGAATATGTAGAGAACTCTTATAGTCAATAACATAAAGATAAATAACTCAGTTTTAATAGTAGGAAAAGGATATGAATAAATGTTTCTCCAAAAAAGACATATAAATGCCCAATAAGCTCATGAAAAGATACTGAACATCATGCAAATCAAAATCACAGTAAGATGCCTCTTCATACTCCCTGGATGGCTAGAGTGAAAAGTAGGCAGTAACAAATGTTGAGAACAGGGGCACCTGGCTGGCTCAGTGGATTTCTAATGATTTTCTAATATGTTGTTTCCTATTCTATGTCACTATTATTTTGTTTCCTATATTATCACTTTTAACTCCTATATTTATTAATTATTTTCTTCCTTTTACTTTGATTTAATTTGCTCTTCTGTTTCTGGCTTCTTGATATGGATGCTTAGATTGATTTTAGCACTTTCTTCTTTTATAATTGAGCATTTAAAACTATACATTTTCTTCTAAGTATTTTTCATATCCTACAAATTTTGACATATTTTTACATTTTCATTCAGGTAAAAATATTGTCTAATTTGTGACTTCTTCTACCCTTGGGCTATTTAATTTAAATGTTTTGTTTGTTTAGTTTTTAAAATATTTTAGGTTTTCTAAATAATTTCAGATAATTCCATTTTTTTTTTCAGAAAATGCTATCTGTAATTATTTCAATCCTTTTAAATATGATGAAGCATGTTGTCTGACTCAGCATTTGGATCTTAGTAAATGTTTCATGTACACTTGTGTTTTACTGTTGCTGAGTGAAGCATACCGCAAATATAAATTAGATCCGTTGTTCAATAGGATGGTTCAGATCATCTATATAGTTACTGATTTTCTTTTTTCTATCAAATACTAAGACAGGGCAAAGGGAGTCTCCAGGTATGCCTTTGTCTGTTTCCATTTACACTTCTATCAGCTTTCCTTCATATATTTTGAAGCTCTATTTTGGGTGCATTCAACTTTAAGATTTTTGTTAGGTTTGATGAATTTCCAAATCTGCATTGCCCCTTTTTCTTTTCCTACCTTCTTTTGGGTTGTGTTTTAGAAGTCCACTTTATTTCCACTGTTAGTTTATAAGCTATTTCTCTTCATCCTAATTATTAATGGTTCCTCTAAGATTTATAGTATCGTTGTTTAACTTATTCAGTCTACATCGAAGTAATATTATACCATATCTTATATAAGATATGTAAGACTCTTGCAACATTATGCTTGCTTTTTTCCCCCCTCTTGTCCTTTGGACCCTTGTCATACATTTTCTTTCTTTCTTTTTTTTTTTTAAGATTTTATTTATCTGACACAGAGAGAGAGATCACAAGGAGGCAGAGAGGCAGGCAGAGAGAGAGAGAGAGAGAAAGGGAAGCAGGCTCCCTGCTGAGCAGAGAGCCCGATGTGGGACTCGATCTCAGGACCCTGAGATAATGACCTGAGCCGAAGGCAGCGGCTTAACCCACTGAGCCACCCAGGCACCCTGAGACTTCTTTTTTAAAGCCATTACTTCTTCTATCACTTTTTCTGGATTTCACATATATGAAACCACTTGATACTATCCCATAGGACCCTGAAGCTCAGTTCACTTTTTTTAGCCACCTTATTGACATATCATTTTCAAACCATAAAGTTCAGCTACTTGAAGTGTACAATCCGGGGGTGCCTAAGTGGCTCAGTGGGTTAAAGCCTCTGCCTTCGGCTCAGGTCATGATCCCAGGGTCCTGGGATAGAGCCCCACATCGGGCTCTCTGCTTGCAGGGAGGCTGCTTCCTCCTCTCTCTCTGCCTGCCTCTCTGCCTATTTGTGATCTCTGTCAAATAAATAAATAAAATCTTAAAAAAAAAATAAAGTGTACAATCCAATGGTTTTTAATATATTTACAGACTTGTGCAACCATCACCATAATCTAATTTTAGAACCTTTACACATCCCCAAAGGAACCCTTGCATGCATTAACAATCATTCACCATTCCTGCCATCCCCCAACACCTTCCAGGCCTAAGCAACCACTAATCTACGTGTCTATGGATTTGTCTATTCTAGACATGCCATATAAATCATCATGTAGTATGTGGTCTGTTGCAACTGACTTTTTCATTTAGCATAATGTATTGAGGTTCATCAATGTTGTATAATTTATCAATACTTCATTCCTTGTGGTCACCACATAATATTCCACTGTGTGGACATACCCTTGTTTATCCATTCACTAATTGATAGACATTTGTGTTGTTTTCACTTTTTGATTAATATGAATAATTCTGCTGTGAAATTATATGTCCACGCAAGTATGGACATGTGTTTTTATTTCTCCTGGGGTAGATACCTAGCGGTGGAACTGCTGGGTCATATATTCTCTCCAGTGTTTAACATTTTCAAGGAATGGCAACACTGTTTTCCAATATGGCTATAGCATTTTACAGTTCTCACCAGCAACAAATGAGGGTTCCAGTTTCTCCACATTGTTCTCAACATTTGTTTGTTTGTTTAAGATTTTATTTATTTATTTGACAGAGAGAGAGATCACAAGTAGACAGAGAGGCAGACAGAGAATGAGAGGGAAGCAGGCTCCCTGCTGAGCAGAGAGCCCGATGTGGGGCATGATCCCAGGACCCTGAGATCATGACCTGAGCCAAAGGCAGAGGCTTAACCCACTGAGCCACCCAGGAGCCCTTGCTTTAATATTTTTCTTAAAAGATTTATTTGTTTATTTGAGAGAGCAAGAGCATGAGCAGGGTGAGGGCTGAGGGAGAGGAATAGAATCTTAAGCAGACTCCACGCTCAGTGTAGAGCCTGATGCAGGGCTCCATCTCATGACCCTGAGACCATGACCTGAACCAAAATCAAGCGCCTGACACTTAAATGACTGGGCCACCCAGGTACCCCAAGTTTGCTTTATTTTTTTATTTTTATTTTTTTAAAAAAGATTTTATTTATTTATTTGACAGAGAGATCACAAGTAGCCAGAGAGGCAGGCAGAGGGAGGGGTGAAGCAGGCTCCCTGGTGAGCAAAGAGCCTGATGCAGTGCTCGGTCCCAGGACCCCGAGATCATGACCTGAGCCGAAGGTAGAGGCTTAACCCACAGCCACTCAGGCGCCCCGAGGTTGCCTTAATATTGAAAAAAAAAAAATTCAATGTAACTGCCACATTAACAGAATTAAGGAGAAAACCAGATGATCTTCCTATGTGATACACAAAAATGTTTAATAAAATTCAATACCCATTCATAATACAAAAACCTCTTAAAAAGCAAACTAGAAATGGAAAGGACCTTCTTCAATTTGGCAAAGGGTATCTGAAAAACCTTTAGCTAACATCATCTGTTAGGGTGAATGCTTTCACCAGGACTGAAAATAAAGTAAGAATAATGCTGTCAAGGTCTCGATTCAGCATTGTACTGAAGGTCCTAGCTAGTACAATAGGTAAGAAAAAATAAAAGGAATACAGACTGAAAGATGTAAAACTGCCTTTTTTGCAGATGACATGATTGTGTATGTAGAAAAATTGAAGTAATCTATAAAGAGTCAAATAGAAGAATTGAATTTAGCGTATATAAGGTTATATATACAAAAATCTAGTCTTTCTAATATACTAGCAATGAGCATTTAGAAGTTGAAATAAAATGCCACTTACTATGGTATCAAAAGATGAACTACTTAGGGATAAATTTAACACAGTATGTCCAAGGTCTTTATGACTAAAAACAACAACAAACTACAAAAATTGCCAAACAAAAGTAAAGAAGAACTAAATAAATGGAGATGTACCAAGTTTCTAAACTGAAGACTAAATATTGTGATGTCCCTCCATCGTTCCATAGCTCAGTGAAATCCGAATCAAAATCCCAGCAGGCAATTTTACAACTTATTCTAAAATTTTTATATAAAAACAAGATCTAGAATAGCCAAAATGATTCTGAACAGGAACACTTCAACTATCAGATTTCAAGATGGATCACAAAGCTACCTTACTATACTACAGGATAAACATATGGGTCAGGTAGATCCTGGAACGGACCTACCCATATATGGTCAAATACCATATATGGTCAAATAATTTTTTGACAAAGGGCCACAGTAATTCAAAGGGGAAAAATAGTCCTTCTAACAAATGGTAAAGGAACAACTGGATAATCACATGAAAAAAAAAGAACCTTAATTCTTAGCATATTCCATATACAAAATTAATCTCTAACTGGATCATATACCTAAGCTTAATGGGTAAAACTTACAATTTCTAAAATAAAACATAGAAGAAAATCTATATGAACTGGAGGTAGTAGAAGATTTCTTAGGGCATAAACAATGAGAGTTAAGCTATTGATATCAAGCTATCAATAAATCAGACTTCTACAGAGTTAGAACTTATGCCCTTCAGAGGACAATACTAAAAAAAAAAAAAACCAAAAACCAAAACAAAACAAAACCACACAAGCCACCCGGTGGAAGAAAATATTCTCGAAACATATCCCTGACAAAAGAATTGTATCCAGAATATATAAAGAACTACTACAATTCAGTAAGATAAGCAACCCAATTAAATTGGGAAAAGACTTGAAAAGACACTTTATAAGCTATATGGACATACAAAAATGTGTCAGCATCATTAAGCAGGGCAATTCAAAGTAAAACCACAGCGAGGGGTGCTTGGGTGGCTCAGTCAGTTAATTGTCCAACTGTTGATCTCAGCTCAGGTCTTGACATCAGGGTCATGAGTTCAAGACCCATGTTGCGTCCCATGCCAATACTTAAAGGGGAAAAAAAAAGTAAAACCACAGTGGTTATATTAAGAATCTGGAGCAATTACAAATCTCATACATTGTTGATGGGAATGTAAAACAGTACCAGTACTTCAGAAAAGTGGTTATTTCTTTTCTTTTCTTTTTTTTTTTAGAAAAGCGGTTATTTCTTATAAAGTTAAACATATACTTACTGTAAAACCCAGCAGTCTTATTTCTACATATTTTCCCAAGAGAAAAGAAAAATCTCCATACAACGACTTGTACATGAATGTCCATAACAACTTTATTTACAATAGACAAAAACTAGAAACAACCTAAATGTCCATCATTATTTGTTGTATATAAACAAATGTGGAATGTCCACACATGGCAACGCTAATTAGCAATAAGCAGAACTAGTCATAAATTCGACTAGTCATATATGCAACAACACATTTGAATCTTTAAAAAAGCCTTACACTGGGATATTATATATCCTGTATGATTACAGTTTTATGAAACTTTAGAAAAGACAAATCTGATTCACAGTGACAGAACACTGATGAGGGGTGGTGTGGGGGTGGGGAGTACTGATCTAGATTTTGGAAATTTGGCAGGTAACAAAAATGTTCGAGTTCTTGTGGTGGTGGTTATCCCAGTATGCTAAAATTCTTAAAACTCATTGAAATGTTTTGACAATTGAAACGGGAGTATTTGGTTTTATGTAAACTATACCTCATTAAAATTTATTTTTAAAAAATGGAAGGGAAATAGAAGGCATTATCAATATAATCAGGTTTGAATTTTCTTAGCTCAAATCAAATTCTATTTCTGCTTCTCTGAGACCGTTCCGGTCATCCTGACTGAACTAGGATAGCAAAAAATGTCAACGCTGTATTTTGAGATACAATATATGCAGATAATTTGTTATTTATATAGCTTGCTAATTCTTCATATTTTTATACTATGTTGATATTTAGATGTAAATCTCTCTTAGGGCTTCTGTGAGTGGAGCTGGCTGTTCGCAGACGTTTTCATGTAGCTTTAAGAAATGTTGATTATATTCAAGTGTGTCCAAGTAGAGAATTAGAATTATAACAAGATATTCTTTATAAAGTCTATTGTTAAATGTAGCCTAATATTCCATTAAAAAAATAATTCCTTACTGGACTTTTGGATTTTTGGTTCTGAATAAATATGAGTCTTCCATTGAGACCCTAAAGGCCACCAAAGCCTGAAGTGATGGTTTCCTCTCCCAGCTCTTAGGGCAATTACTTGGTGTATTGCTTATACGGCAGTTCAATACTTCCACGTTTGCACTCTTTCCAACTGGTTCTTCAAGTACTTGTTGGTGTCATTTTGCTGTACTGATTAATTGAATTGGGATTTATTCAACTACTTTGTTGTATGGGGCTTTTGTTACAAATCAAAATAAAAATAAGCTCAATTCTTAGTAATTCCACAGAATTGTTCCAGATTAATGTTGATTGATTAATCTGTTTAATTTACAGAGCTCAGCTGCTGTAATTTTCTCGAGGGTGGATGATGTAGAGAAGAAAGCATTAACAGAGGAGCAGGAGACCTGGATTTCTGAGTGGGCAGTCACAAGGCTGGGTCTGGTTTTACAAAGCAGGTACTGTGAGCCTCTCATTGCCTCATTTAGGACACTTTCTAGGGTTCTCTTTCTAAATGGAGACTTCCTAAAGGGATTTTGCTGGGTTCGAGGGTTAGTATGTTTTCACTCTCCTTTGACATATCAAATATCTTTAATTTCTGTTATCTTTGAAGTTTCGACCTTTGTCAAATACTTTTTAGTGGAGAAGACAATGGTCTGCATTTTGGAGATTTGCCTTTTAAAAATGTCTTTTTTTTTTTAAAGATTTTATTTCTTTGACAGAGAGAGAGAGGGAGGGAGGGAGAGAGAAAACAAGTAGGGGGAGTGGCAGGCAGAGGCAGAGGGAGAAGCAGGCTCCCCACCAAGCAGGGAGCCCAATGTGGGGCTCGATCCCAGGACCCTGGGATCATGACTTGAGCCAAAGGTAGCTGCTTAACCAACTGAGCCATCCAGGCGCCCCTGACTTTTAAGACATCTTAATAATTATAAGGTACCGATAGATTCAACATACACAGTTCCCTCTACTCTACCACTAAGAGTACATTCCTGGGGTGAGGGATGGGGTGGGGTAGTGAGGGGGCACAGCCCTCAAAAGACAGAAACTAAGTGGGCAGAAGATAGCTTAAGTAGCAGCATAGCTAATATCATTTTACAGTAAGTTAAATAAAATGGAGGATAACATGTTCCGTGCCCAAAGGCAAGAAATGGTAACAACTGATGCCTGTTAGTCGAAGAGCTAGAATTATATACAGAATGCCAAATATCCAGGTTGCACTTTCCTGCATCAGAACCTCTACTTCCCTTGTTTCCTGATCTTATGGCCACGGATGAGATATCCTCCAGTGTGGACGCCACTCTATTCATTTGTATGGATTCTACTTCACAATCCTTGCTTGTCTTAGCAGGCAATAGTTTTAGATGAAGTCTATCAGGGGAAGAAAAGCATTTGAGGTAAAGGATTCAGCAAGGAAATGCATTATGGCATTTTGGAAAAGATACAGATTTAAAGTAAAAAAAAAAAAGAACAGAGGAAAACAAAATCAACTAGGTTTTGATTTTAATGGTTATCATCGTTAACACAGTCTATTTGTGAGTATCTCTAAACACGTCCCTTTGCATGTATATTTATAGGGAAATATCATTTTTCATGAATAGGATCACATGATACACTCACATATGTAATCTGCTTTTTCCCCTCAACAATATTTCATGGTTTTCTAGAATAATAAGTATAGATGTATATACATCTTTATTTTTATGACTTCATAGCTTCCATTGTATACAGCAGAATTTACTTAACTAGTCTTTGCTTCAAGGGCATTTAGGCTGCATTGAGTTTTTCAGTATTATAAATTAAATGGAAATAATTAGCATATTTTACCCAAATAACTTAATATCTATGAATGTTAATACTCCTTTCAAATATTTTTTTAATCAGTTCTACAGACTTGTGACTGGCGAAAATTGTTAACAAGAGTGGAAGTGTTTTTTATTTCCTGAGAAGGAAAGCCTTTTTCTACTCCATTCACAATGTTACCATGTACATCTTAGAGTATGGGAGATGGGGAACTTAAATCTTGTTTCCGTCTTCTGTTTTGCACTCATATACAGAAGTGTCCCAAAGCAAAGTTGTGACCTATAAATTCTGGGAGCAGGTTAAGGTCACGGGGGTCCTATATCTGAGTCTTTTCTGCACTGATTTTATTTTCACCTGATCCACGGTCATCTGTGTATTCTCTCACCCCCATGTTTTCCTCTGAGTATTCACAGACCCTCTCCACAGTGGCTCCTGGCTGAGCACCCCCTAAGAGTGGGTTTTGTTCTCTCTTGCCTTTTCTCTAGCCCCTCAGAGTTTTATGAATGAAGATATAGCCCTGTATTACCACTGCTTTTGTGCCTTGAGTGATCCTTCTGGCTAATCAGATATACTAACTGGTTACAACTGGGCTATTAGAGAACAATAACATTTTAATGTGTGAATACTCCAGATATCACTTATCAAAGGCAAAATGTGATTTTAAGGCCTTATTCCCAAAGGAGGCCAGCTGGGAATTTTAAGCATCCTGTAAGGCAGTGAGGGCATCAGCACCAAACAAGGGGGGCCTGTGCATCTTCAGGCCACACTACTAAGGGAGGTGCCTGTTTTGAACAGCTTTTCTCCAGCCCAGTATGATAGCAAGAAGTCTTTGGAAGTTATGGGACTCAGCTCATTTTCAAACAGAAGACCCCAATTCTTGGGGCTGATGATAAAAGGTGCAGATGTGGAGCTGGGATAAAGGCAGAAGGTACAGATTTTCACTGCTTTCTTTGTATCACTCATTGTTTTTCTTGGCATTTACCCAGTGACTGTTTGACATTCATTAAAACTCAGCATCATGCACTGTGCCGAGGTAAAGTCCCCAGGAAATGCAGAAGGATTATAACTAAGCAACAGGAAGAAGTTTCTATGAGGTTTCTAATAGTCAGGTAGTCATTCTGTAGGCTTTTGAAGGTCTTGGGGTAAGGTGATATTATCATGAGGAAACATTGCAGGTAATATCAAATATAAGTTCACCTGCTGGACGGAAGGAAAAGTCTCATCTTGGAAAAACAACATGCTGAAGATTGTCAGGGCTGGATTTAGAATACAGCTCTCTAATTGTATGCAGCTTCTCTCTGTTAATATACGCAAAACCACTGTGGTCCATCAGTGGGAAACTAAGATTGAGACAATTACTGCTTCTTGGGATTTACCTGACAGTGACTTGATGCCTGCCAGGTGATGCTGTTCTTAGGAATGGAGTGTCTGTTAGACATTACTGTTCACAGTACTGGGGCTCCAAAAAATAAGAAGTTTTGCTTTCCACTTCAGAATTTCCTTGGAGAAATGTAGTAGAAAATAACACATATTAATAAATCCTGTGATATAGGTAGGTGTGTGTAAAATGTTAGAGGCAATGAAACTCATCCAGTTACAGATCACAGAAAGGCCAGAAGTTCTCAAAGGCTGTTTTCGTTTTAAGGTCTTAAATTTTTTTCTCATTTAAGAAGAAAAAAAATCTGTTACAGCCCTGCTTATCTGCAACGGGGCAGACTTCCAGGCTCACATATAACTTCCTAGAGTGTTGTGGGAAAACTGGAACCAGAATGACTGTTTAAAAGCCCTCCTATAGACATTAATCTTAAGAAGCATTTTGAAATTAACAATCTATCTTTGTCTTTTGAAAACAAGTGTCACTTCCCCCTTTTAAACTGTTTTTGGTGGGATGCTAAACTAGATAATGAACTGTTGCTTTCCTTCAGGTACTATGAAAAATGTCAGGATGTGTACCTCCTGATGGAAAGAATCAGTAACATTTGTGCAGTAGATAACTGGCCAATTTATTTATTTATTAAAAAGATTTTACTTATTTATTTGTCAGAGAGAGAGAGAGAGAGAGAGAGAGAGAACAAACACAGGCACAAACAGGCAGAGGTGGAGAGAGAAGCAGGCTCCCTGCTGAGCAGAGAGCCCGATGTGGGACTCAATCCCAGGACCCTGGGATCTTGACCTGAGCCGAAGTCAGCAGCTTAACCCACTGAGCCACCCAGCTGTCCCAGTAACTGGCCAATTTAGACAGGACTTTTCAACCTCGGCACGGCTGCCATTTTAGGCTGTACATCTCTTGCTGTGGGAGCTGTCCTAGTATAGGATGTTCAGCAGCATCTCTTGCTCCTACTTACTAGATAGAGGAGCCTTCCCTCCCCAGTGGTGGTATTAAAAAACATCTCCCGACATGGGCAATCTGTTCCTTCACTGACTTGGACAAACTGGCAAGATATGTCAACTGAATGATGAATGTGGCTTTTGAGTGTGTACCCACTGCTTGCAAGCACATGCACAGACATACTGCATATTACCTTTTTTTTTTCTGGAATTGGGTGTTTTCAGGTTAAAAAAAAACCATGAAGCATGGCAACCTAAGCTCTGGGATTCCAACTTCTCCTTCTGAAGTAAACAAGTTAATGAATGATATATTTCTTTCTAATACAGTCAGAACTAGGCTCTGAAAGCACAACTCCATCTCATAAGGGCTGTTTTCCTGGTTAATTCATTCATGAGAAGGCTAAAAGGGTAATAAACACTTTATTGCCTATATATCTCTATCAGTCTCAAGAGCCTCACAATGCAAGACATATTTCCTTGAATATTCTGCCATATAATAAAAGAGAATTATCAGTGAAGACTTTGTACATTCATCACTAACAACCCCCTGCCTGGTTTGATCTGCTCTTCTCCTGTTGAGAAGAAAGAACGGAGAGACACGGGGATTAAAAAGGGAGGGAGCGTGTTTAGGTACTTGCTGAGCCTGGTACTCAGGTAACAAACAGTCCTTAAGCACATCCTACATGCCAGGCACTGTGCAAAGGGCCACAAAGAACAAGCGGGGAAGCACAAGAGGATGCCCTTTCAGAGCGTAGAGTTTAGGAGGCAAGATAAAATAATGCATAAAATAAATAGAAAGAGATGAGTGGTTTTAGATAAAAACTATGAGTTTACGATTTCCAGCAGAGGGACTAAGAAAAAAGTGTGCTGGGCTTTGAAGGCTGAGGATTAAAAACATGGAGGTGGGCAACAGAGTAGGAAGGGTGTTTAGGTGATGGGAGTCACACAAGTAAAGCAAGACAGGAATGGCAGGCCTGATAGCGAGTTCTGAGCAGTTCTGATCAGCTGGAGAAAAGGAGGTGGCTTGAATGCCAGGCAGGGTGCAGTTTCTATTCTATAGGTAGTGAGAAGCTATTAACAAATCTTAAGAGAAGTGACCGGATCCACTTCAGTAGGATCGACCTAGCTGCCCCTATGGACCCCAGGGCTGTTTGAATGTTGAGTTATAGCTGTAGAGTATTTGGAGTTCCTTGGAGATTAAAAATGTGAGGAAGAGGCAGTAAGTTAACACAACTCATCAACTATCCTTATTTTACTTTTAAAATTCTGCTAGGTTTTGTCATGTTGGGAACAGGGTCTGAACTGAGGTCAGTTAACTAACATAAAGATAAGTATGTGAAAATGTCTGGCTCATTGTAGACGTTCAGTAAATCCCTACCAATGCCCCCAATACCAGCCATCTTAGCCTAGAAAGACATCTTGCCTGTGATCGGAAGAATACAAGGCAGCAGAAACCAACTTTCTACCTTTTTCCCAAGTAGTCAATGGAGGAGTCATGAAGAGAGGTCCTTTTTGACAGGAAAGAGTCAATTTCCTGGGTTGGGTGGATGTTCAGCATATATACCAGAGTGTGTGTATAGAGTTTCCTGCTCACAGGAGCCTTTGGTTCCAGTTCTGGGAATGCTAAAGGAGTGCTATATTAAAGTAATACATCAGACATTTATTTTTTTTAATTTCCATGGGGACTAATGTGTCTTTGGAGAAACAACTTCTTTTTGCCACAAAATCTAATCTTGACTCCAGAACCTGCCTACTCCATTTTCCCATTCCAACCTCAATTCTGCGATGGAGAACCAAGTACATGAGATGGCTGCACTGTTCTAGTCAGAGTCCCCATTATCTCGGGGCCAATCAGTGAAAACTGCTGACACAGACACACAGGACTGTATCAAAGGATAATATAAAATCCTTGCCAAATCAGGATCAGATTTGGATGCATATTACTTGGGAATTCAAAATAACCGTGGCTTATGCAACATAATTTATTTCTTTCATGTAAAACAAGCATATGGGGACATATCTTAGTTCACTGCTTTCATCTGCAAGGTCAGCTGGTATTCCAAAGTATGCACTAGAATTCCAGCCATCACGTCCACAATTCAAGAAGGAGAGAAGAGGAAACACCTTCGGAGAGTTTTCTTGTAAGATTCCACTCAGAAATCACTGGCCACACTTAGTCACATGACCAGCTATCATCTCTGAGGTCCTCACAAAATAGAGGGCTCCATAAAAAGAAAGATGGGGGACTGACCCGGGTTAGAGAAGTAACAGCCTCTCCCAGTCTGGCACTGTGAGATGCTGGGATTTGCCTTATCAAAAGTACAACCTAGTTCTTAGAGACTGCACATACCTTTACCATATCTCTTGCTGGTCAGCATGGAGGTATGATAAAGCAGGTAAGAGTTTGGCAAGGGCAAGAGAAAGATTAGACTTCTTAAGACTGGTTAGCCTGGGGACAGGAGGTGAATTCTCAGTTGCATGATAGATAAATCAGCTTCCAAGTGGGCCTCTTCCCAGAAACTCAGAGACCATGGCTGTCCCTAGCTTCAGTACTTGTTTCAAAAACAAAAGTTTTACTCATGGCACCAGTGCTATCTTCTCCTCATCCTCCTTTCCTTACGGCAGCATTCTTTCCTGTTGGGCTGGAGTATGACCTTAAGAATCCTACTTAACACATTGTTCCTGGCAGTTACTCTATTCCAAGGGACTTAGCATCAGTGTTTAAATCTACTAGCCATCTTTAACTGATGGTGGGAATTTTCATTCTGACAACCTCTGGATATAATTCTTTACGTCAGGGGCGCCTGGGTGGGTCAGTGGGTTAAAGCCTCTGCCTTCGGCTCAGGTCATGATTCCAGGGTTCTGGGATCGAGTCCTACATCAGGCTCTCTGCTCAGCAGGGAGCCTGGTCCCCACTCCCCCCTGCCCCGCCTGTCTCTCTCCCTATTTGTGATCTCTGTCAAACAAATCAATATCTTAAAAAAAAAAAATTCTTTACTTCACAGGAGTAAATCTCCCATAGTGGAATTTTAGATCTAACTACAGGCAAGAAAGCTTTTTAATATAGGTAGCAGTCTTGGTAGTCTTCAGACTTTACCACTAATTGACTACAATCATTTACATTGCTGGACACATTCTACACCTGATCTTCAACTGTTTACTTTACCAGATGACGAGTTTCTCAAGGGTAAGAACTAAATCTTATCCATTTTTGTATCCCTAAGGTGCCTGGCTCAGTATACTTTTAAGAAATGTTTTTTCAATAAATAAATCACTTACATTGGTCAAGGTCAAGTGGCTATCAAAGGAAAGACTTCCCCAGTAGCTGTTCATATTTTACACTGCCTAGTTTCAAGTACTAGATGGAGGCCTTATCTGGAGGGGAGGTCCCTGGAAAATAAGATGGTGACAGGAAGAACACTGGTGGTACAACAAAGGGTCTTGGTTTTTCCATTACTGCCTTACAAATGTTGAGCAACTAACATAGGAAACTGGTTACCAGGTGATAAGAAAAGGGCAGATATACTCTGGGAAGGTTTTTTTCCCTAAGACTCTATTTTTCTTCTTTTGACCAAAAGTCCAGGCTCTGGGTTAACCTGGCTCAGTGTTTTCTGTATTCTAGGGGGTCATTCATATTTCATAGGTTTAAGTGTGACTGAAGTAAGACCATAATTATGGTCTACCTGATTCAATTAAGGTAGCTTTTTCTTAATAGCCTGCTTTTTATAATCTTATAGGTTAATACTAATATCAATTATACGTTTGTGGTTCCACTGAAAATTTTGTTTAAAAAAAAAAAAGCTCCTACTGCTAAAAAAATTTGAAGAGCAATGACTTAGGTTGTTCACCTGTTTCCATACTCATCTCTTCACAATGACCAAAACTCTTTTTAAAGATTATTTATTTACATGCCAGAGAGACAGACAGACAGCGCACAAACAGGGGGAGCAGCAGGCAGAGGGAGAAGCAGGTTCTGTGCTGAGCAAGGAGCCCAATGCGGGACTCAATCCTAGGACCTTGGGATCATGACCTGAGCTGAAGGCAGATGCTTAACCAATTGAGCCACCGAGGTGTCCCACAACGACCAAAATCTTAAATAGTAATTACAGAGAAAGGTGAAGGGAAAAAATACCCAAATGATGCTTTCTACTTTAAGAGCAGGGTGGGTTATGAATATATGCAGGTTGAGGTTCTCTCCAGGATGAGGGCCATGGGTTGCAGGGCTTACCTTCCCTCTCTCCCTCTGTTCCCAATCCTGGGCTAGATTTACTCTATTGACGAAGTGTCCTTGCATTTAGATTCCCAAGTGATGCAATGTCAAAGACACTGGCTAAATGCACATTTCTGCATATGCTTCTCTTCAACCTTCTTGCCTATCTACTTACTCTGTCAGAAGGGTGGGGCCCACAGAAATAAGATCCCCTCTCTCCTTCAAGTCTAAAACTAGTCCTAAATAGTCAATGCAAGCTTCCTTCAAAAAGAGAATAAAGGAGAGAAGCAACACAAGAATCTCTTTTCCACTCAAAACTTTTGCAGATTTCTTCTCTCATTACTCTCATCTGCCTCTGTTCCCTTCCTGTTCAGTGATACCTGAAGGTGGGGGCAGGAGGTGTTTGGGTGATACAGCTGAGGGGGGCACCTTATGGACTTAGAAGTCAGAACCAAGGTTAATATCTCCACTTCGGCCTTTTTTCAGTAGTCTGATCTTAGGTTTAATTATCAGTATTAAAGTGTCTTTATTTGTAAAATGTGGGAAACAGCATAGGCTTAGATGTAAAAACATACTTAGTACATAGCATGGCTTCTAGCAGGTATTTAATAAATAACACATTTCATTTTCATCTTGGCATCACTGCTTCTGCAAGCTCTCCTAAAGTGTCACTGCCTTTCAAAGAGGCGGTGTCTTTGCTTGGAGGAGTTTGAAGTGTGTGTGTGTGTGTGTGTTGGGGTGTGTGTGTGTGGCACTCAGGAAAGTCACTAAAGAGGCTTTAGCACTAGTCCTGGGCCTACTGACCAAAAGTCCCACTTCTGTGTTAAGTCCAACAGATGCATTCCTAAAGGCAACGTGGCATGAGAGTCAAAGGGGGACTGGGGAAGGTGGAGGACAGAAAAGCCCCTGCAGACTGACGGCTGTCGATCTTCTGGCATAAGTCTGTGGCTACCCTGACCCCCCAGTCCTTTCTTTCCTCACCTCCAGATGCTCTTTTTAGTTAACACTGCCCGATGACCCGCCAGCACAGGAAGCTTGCAGACAGCTATTCTGCCTCTCCTCTTAAATCCTTCAAAGCCTATCACTGATACAATATTGTAAACTCTACAATCAAATGAAGATTATTTAATATGCCTAAGTGGATATGCCATATACCTATGATTAAGTATTTGGATGCTTATAGTGGCCCAATTACAAAACAGCAATCAGAACAGACAATATGATAACCCCTGTCCCAATTTTTATCCATCTTAACCATACACTGTAGCCCTGAAAATGTGAATATACACATTCACTGACTTGCAGTTATATTCCATTCAAACTTTCCTGGGAAGCAAGAAGGTCAAAACTGCCTTAACATAAGAGTATTATTTTGTCTTGTTGATATTTACCCACCTTTTCAGGGCTGCAATTCTTTGAAACGTCCTTTTACATGTCCTTTCTCATCTTGTCAACATCAGCACTTTGCTGCCATTTATTTTCCAAGGACATCTGCCACTTATTGCAACAAATAGCATTAATCTAGCTCAGAGCATGAAGTTTTTTTGATTATTGACTAATAAATGTATAAACATGAGTTCAAGAGAGACAGCACAGGTTGTAAAAAAAAAAAAGCTAGATATCGAGAATTAAATGAAATTTAAGTGTTTATAACCCCTCAGGCAAGTTGTCCACATGTTGCTAATGCTATGTAAGTATTAAGTTTCCTTACTCCTTTTGTTCCTTTTTAGTATTTCCATCTGTCACTAACTTGTACTGGGACCTTGGGCCAATCAAGACACTTCAACTTTGTCGACTTCGGTTTCCTCAGATCCAAAATTAAGAGCGTTGCCCCCTATCTTTTGTGTTCAAAGTCATTTTTTTCCCTGAATCTTCTCATGACTCCTTCATTGACAATTTGGAAAAAGAGTGGAAAGATTATTTCTGCCACTTTAGGCAAGAAGGTCATTCTGGGATGTTGGGAGGGAATGGAGCCCCATGATTTACTGAACATCTCACGTTAAGCCAGGCACTTTCACATACCTTTATCTTAGCTAACATGCTTCGGGTCAGGCTGGTCTCAGCAAGACAGAACCGCACAGCACTGAAAAGCAAAGGAGAGCTGATGTTAAGTTATCTATCTCTACTTCACATTAATTTCCTAGAAACTCAAAACACTGCAGCTAATTCGACATTGATGTAGCTCAGGGGTCCCCCAGCTTTATTTCACGGCTTAAAACAACGTCACCTCACCATCAAGTCCTGGCAAAACTCAAAATAGAAGCGAGAAGTGCCAAATCAAGGTCCAGTCTCCTTTTAAATACTTTCGAAATAAAAGAACCCCTTCTCTCCCCCGCCCCCCACCCGCGGTGTAAGAAAAACACAGCCCCCGCGCAAACCAGGGAGGCGGCCTCATCCCCATCCTCCCAGCCCTCCCTCAGGCTTCTCGTCTGCGCCCCCGGCGCTCCGGCCCCTCTGCACTCCCCGGGGGACCCCGCCGGCCCGCGAGCGGCGCAGGCCCGCCGCACACACCTCTCGTCCCAGCTTAGGCCCGGGAGAGGTGGAGGACGCGGAAGCGGGAGAGGAAGGGCATCGAGACGCTGAGCTTCCTTCCAGCCGCGCGGTCTGTGGCTCCCACGCCTGCCTGCGTGAAGCGAGACCCCCGGCCCCGACCCCACACTCTGCGCGGGGCCGCGCTGGCACGGGACCTCCCTCCTCGGCCGCCGATCTGCTTCCAGGGCAGAGGGAAGAGGCGGCGACGGGGCGGGGCGGGGGCTGCGGCGGGGGCGGGCGCCGACGGCGGGGGAGGGCGCCCGAGCATCCTCGCGGGTAGTGCCGGGCTTTGCAGCGCCGGGCGGAGAGCCGTGCCCACGCCCGCCCGCCGTTCAGCCCCGCACGGACTCGCGGCTCCCCCGCTTGAACCGGAACCTCTTGCGGAGGCCGCCGCCGCCGCCGGGGACCCGGGCGCCGACCGGGAAGCGCTGCGGGGAGGGTGGGGGGAGGCGGCCTGCGCGGCGCCGCCCGCCATGGCCGCGGCGGGGTGAGCTAGGCTCGGCGGCCGCAGTCGCGCGGACCCGAGCGCTCCTTCGCCGCGGACAGGCCCGCCGGATCCGGGCGGGCGAGTGCGGAGGCCGAAGGGGAACCGGGGGAGCCGGGGCCGCCGCCCGCTCGTCGCCGCCGCCGCCGCCGCCCATGGCGAGGCCCCGCCGCCGCCGCCGCTGCTGACCCGGGGGCCGGCCGCGGCTTCCGCCCCCTCCCGCGGCGGCGGGCGGGCGGGTCTCCCCTCCACGCCCCCGCCGCCCGCGCCCCGCGCCCGCCCGCGCCCCGCTCCCGGGGACCGGGAGGAAGGCGAGAGCGGCAGGAGTCTGGGGGCCACCGAAGATGGGGAACACTACCTCGTGCTGCGTGTCGTCCAGCCCCAAGCTCCGGAGGAATACCCACTCCCGGCTGGAGTCCTACCGGCCCGACACGGACCTGAGCCGCGAGGACACGGGCTGCAACCTGCAGCACATCAGCGACCGGGAGAACATCGACGGTGAGCGCGGGCGAGTCCGGGTCGCGCGGGGCGGCGGCCTCGCGAGCCTCCTCCTGACGTCCCCACAACCCTCCCGCATCCGCCGTGCTCTCTCTGCACCCCGCGTTTGTGTGGCCGAGGCAGCTGTGGCTTTCTTACCCTGCTTCTGTAATCAGGGCAGGACCGGGTCTTGGTCTCCGTAACCCCGGGAGCTCTGGGGTCTCGGAGACCCCCAGCGGCGTCCCGGCGTGTACCCCCGGGCGAGCGGCGGGGAAACTTTGCCAGCGGGAGGCTCGGGAGTACCGCGGGGGCGGAGGGGTGCAGGTCGAGAGGCTACAAGAGCTGGCCCTTGTCCAGACTTGAGTGGCCAGTGCTGAGGTGCCCCCGCCCCGAGAGCCTGCGTCCAAGGCACTGTGTGAACGTAGCCACAAGCCAAGTGATTCCCGGGAATGGTGAGCTCGTTTGTCCTTTAGAAGGCGAAGGGAATGGATGATCCCTGGCGTAAAGGAGGAGTGAATCCCATTTTGGAATTAGTCTCTGCCTGGAGTTGGGAGAACAGGGTTGTTGTGTATCCGCTTCCCCACGGAAACTTACAAATTGATCCCAATTGGCAGTTCCTTATTTCCGTTAAAAACTTAAAAAAGGATTTTTGTGTGTGTGCAGGATTGGAGTCAAATAGCTTCACCTGAAAACGGAAAAAACAAAACGAAACTACAAACTCAATTATTATCAAAATGGTTTGGAGACATCTTTGGGTTGTCACCCAGTTTTTGCTTGGGGCAGAATTACAGTCCTGTGGATTTCTGACTGAACTGAGTGATGTTTGGTTTGGTTTTTATAAAGGACTGATCACTGCACCTAGTAATGTGTGTTTATGTCCCACAGTAGATCCATTAGTACTGATTTGTCCTTAAGGTATGTGGCTTAATATGGATAGGTAGTTTCTGCATCATGCTTGAAACACAGTTGCATAATTTCAACTTAAAAAAATGTGAAATTGGAAATGTATTCTTGTGATAACGTGGTTTTTCTTTTTTTAAACCCCAAGTCTTCTCCCAGTTGATATAGTTGAACTAAGATGAAAAAATTTCTTGTGTGAGTGAATTGACAACTTTGTGATAAGTCCCATTCTTGACAGCTTTAGAGATGGAGAATTCCCTCTAGTGTGGAAATTTAAACTCTGCTAAGGGAAAAATTGTTCTCATTGTTTGGTCTCTTAATTTCTTCTAAATAGTAATGCCATCTCTGCAGGACAGCAAGTTTATTAAATGAGTACCATGTATTAAAGGGACTAATAGAACATCTGGTTTATAGTAAGCACTTAGTAAATTAGGGTTCCACATTATATTTCAAGTTTAGAAAATATCTTAATCTCTTTAGATGTCTTTGAACTACAGTTATACTTTAAATTCATGCATTTAAAGGCATCTGGAAGGATATTAAGGTCTGGTCTATCTTTTTTTTTTTAAGATTTTACTTATTCATTTATTTGTCAGAGAGAGAGAGAGCCCGTGTGCACAAGTGAGCGCGAGCACACACACAAGCAGGCACAGTGACAGGCAGAGGCTGAGAGAGAAGCAGGTTCCCTGGGGGGCAAGGAGCCTGATGCGGACTCGATTCCAGGACCCTCGGATCATGGCCTGAGCCGAAGGCAGTGGCTTAACGGACTGAGCCACCCAGGCATCCCAAGGTCTGGTCTGTCTTGATCACTGGTATGGTTCAAGCATCTGGAGGTTATGTCTAGCATACAGTAAATATTTAATAAGTGCTTTTTTTTTTTTTTAAAGGAATAAATGAATGAATGAGTTTATTATAGAAAGCCATTACTCCAGAAAATATTGTTTAAATAGTGAATTAACATTTCTGGTTTTTAAACTAGCACCATCTTATGAATTGAGTTCTGGGGTAAAAAGTCACTATGAATTTAGGTTAGAAATCTTTATAACCAGCCCTAGAGTCTCTTACAGTCTCCTGTTATCCTGACCTAACAAAGCAAGAGTTGGTGGTCTTCCAAATGTTTTCTGAAAGCTGACTTGATGACCAAAACTGAGATTTCTTTCAAATGAAGTACCACACAATACTAGTCTATTTTTCTCTGGCAAAATCCTTCTAAGACTTACTGCCAAATACCTGGTTATAATTACTCTTCCCCTCCCCAACCCCACCCCGTTTCCTCTCTATAGTCAATAATAGTATGCAGCATGGCTCTAAGAAACATTAATCTTCCTTTTGTCTGTATTTTTCTAATTCATTATGTAAAAATAAAGCCTCTTCCCAATATTAGCGCATAACATGGAGAAATTATTTCCAAATGTTTTTGCCTATCAGCATTGTGTAAGACTGGCTGATTCACTATTTAAACAATATTCTTTCTGTCTCGCCAAATTCAATAGATAATACTTCTAGGATTTACCTGTCTATCTGTGGTTCTCAGCATTGGTTTCAGTTACACCAGAAATCTAGGACTGGTCCTTGGCATTAATATGTTTAAAGTTCTCCAGGTAATTCGAAGATGCAGGTAGGGTTGAGAATCCCTGGCTGGGTAAGTCTGTTCAGGGACATTTTCCGTAGAAATTCATTCAGTGTCAGAAGCTGGGAGAAGAGAACAGACTTGTTTAAGTTAAATAGCATACAGAAATAGAAATAGGTATAGATTGTAACTTCTGAATTATATTGATAGATGATTAGTAAATATTTAAAAACTATAGCTGAAGCATTCTTGAATATATCACAAAAGCCAAAGTGCTCAAGTACCATCTTTATCCTTAGAGACATCTTAGACAACTAGAATTGAAAGGTTCCGAGAAGTTCATGAGGCTTCTGTGATAGGTCAGTTTCTTAAAAATCACAGAGATACGAGGTTTGAATCCATGTTTTCCCTGCCCAAAACTTACAATGGGTAATATTTGTCCTGTAATATTTCAGGACTGAGTTAAGGCAGTTAGGCTTCCATGACACCTACCAGCAACTTGCCCTGTCTTTGAACTCAAGTGTACCTTAGTATTAGGTTATTTATGTTTTTGGAAGTATTTATTAGACTCATCACCTCCCTAGGTATTATTTCTCATAAAATTCTTCTGAGATTGAGAATTAACAAAAAGACTTAATGACAATGATAGTAATATTTGCAGCTATTATATATTATTTATTCTGTGCTAAATGCTGCTCTAACTGCTTGATATCTCTTTAGTCATTTAATATTCACAATAACCCTATGGATAATATTATCCTTACTTTAACACAAAAAATGAGGCGGAGAGAGGAAAAACGACTTGCCTACAGTCATATAGCCAGTAATGGACACATGGGTACTTTCCATTGTTGCTTGATTAGCAAGCCATCGCACATTTACTAGTCCTGGGGTTGCTTTCTGGGAGAGGGTATCCATCTTTGTAGTCATAGCCACAGATTCTCTGAGAAGAAACATCATGTATGTTTAATAAACTGGCCTTTCCTGGTTAGATTATTGCTGTGGGAGGAGAGAAAAAGGGGTGGACTTAAAGAGAATTTAAAATTTGATGAGACTAAGTAAATCAGGATAGAATGCCTATAACATCTGTGCCAAAGTGTCACTTATGGTTTTGCCTCAAAATAATTGCTAGCAATTTCATCCTTTGTAGCTCAGCTCTCTTCTTTGACAACCCAATTTTTCCAACATCCTGTATCCAGTCTGCTAGAAAAGAATGGCTCTCAACCTTCAAAATATATCCAGAATCCAAACATTTCTTAAAAAACCTCTCCTGCTGCTTGTCTCAGCTAAGATACCCAACTGATAGACTTGCTTCTACCCTTGCCCACGACAGTCTGTTCTCAAACAAACATGGCAACAAACTTGGCAACCATGGTGAGAGCCTTTTATGAACTTTAATGTTTGGCTCCTCTGTTCAAAAACTGCAGTGACTCCTTATTTCATATCAAGTAAAAGTTTTACAATGGACTTTTACCATGGATAGAGTTGTTAAAATGGACTTCAAGGCCCTGTGTGATCTGCCTGCCTTCCTCACTCAACTTGCCAGCTCACTCTAGCCACACTGGCATCCTTCAGTGCTGTTCCTTGAATACACCTGCCATGCTGTCACACTAGGGTCTTTGCTCTGTCTCTTTGTCTGGAATGTTTTTCTGTGTTTCCTCTTGGCTCTCTCAACTGCCTTCAGTCTTGGTTCATGCCTCATCTTTTCAGTGAGGCCTTCCTGATGGCCCCCTTTAACATCTCTCCTATTACCCCATCAGCAATCCTAGTATACATTCTCTGAATTATTGTTTCTTACATATTGCCTATAATATGTAAATATTATATATTATATAGATAATAGTAACGTACCTACTGGTACGTAAATTTCAGTAGAACATTTTCGTTTTGTTTGCTGATTCATTTTGTTTCCCTAAGGGTCTTTTATCCTGAAGATACTCTATATTTGTTTGAATGAATGAGTGAAGTCAGCAACTTACTGACATTGGAGTTAGAGTACATCATGTGTATTTATTGCATAAGAAGAACAGGAGGGAAGTAGAGAAAGACTGAGACCTGTAATAATGAAAGTAGAGTGGATATGAAACGTTTTGGTTTGTTTGTGTTTTAACCTGAGAGATAGCAGGTAAAGTGAAACCCTGAAAATGAAACTTAAGAAAGGGTTTAAAGCATCACAAAAGGAAAAAAACAAAAACAAAAAACAAACCTATACCAAAGCAAATCATGGCTAATTGTAATCTATTTAACAGTGTGATATGTTTAGTCTTTTTCCTTATCTCTTAAGATGAATGGCTTTAGCTGTGGCCTTAAATCCTTAAAGATCAAAACGAGGCCAAAATAGTTAATAAACCAAAAAGTACAACTTGAACATATGTAATTATGAACTTAGCTACTCCTGGTGATTTTCTTTATTGTGAAGTGTTCTAAGATATACAGCAAATGATGTTTTAACTTCTGTAGTCGGAGAAACTAGAAGCCGAAGGGGCTCATCCTAGGTCAGGGAAGGATAACGGGGGAAAAGTACACTCACTGTTACAAGGGTGGGGAGACAAAGGAGCAATTTATGAGCTAAGCACCTGTTACAGAATTAGCTTAAATTACTGCCCTTGGTTTCTTTGGCTCTCTACAACCTCATCTCTTTGGGTTTCTTCTTGTGTGTCAGATCCACTTAGCATTTCCAGCCTGCTGGACAAAACCCATACCTGTGGACTTTCATTCCAGACTAAGATTTATTAGCTGCACTGCCTGCAAGATTTGTGAAGACACCCTGACCAAGCATGCACTGGCGCGTATTAGGCAGTGTGGAGAGGTGCACCTTAAAGGTTTGTGGAGAGTGCCATTCTCCAGAGCACCAATGAAGATTTCATGACCTTTACTTACTTCTTTTCCTCTCTAGTTTAGAAGTGTGGAGTCGTTTGCTCCCCATCTTCATTTACAGATAAGGAAATTGAATCTTGGAGAGGTGCAGTCTCTTGCCCAGGTCATATAGATCATGGACAAGGGTAGTAGAATTTATTGTGTGTTAACTTTGGGCCAAGTGCTATGCTAATTACTTGACTTGTATTGTCTTTAAAAAATCTCTGTCATTCTTCCTATTTTACAGTAAAGAAATTGAGACTGGAAAGTTAAGAAATTTGCTCAAGGTTTCATAGCTGGTTAGTGTCAGAGTTGGAATTCAGTCTGCTATCACTTGCTAGAGCCCCACATCCCAACTATCCTGTGACAGCTACTTAGGGAGTGACCTGGGTCTAGAAACTGACCCCCTGTCATCATGCCTGGCCCATGCCCACTTTGTTTTAAGACATTCATTCATTGCCTGTATGCTTTGAGTTCGCAATACTTTGAGATTAGGATTTTTACTTTACTGCTTACTTTTTGAGAAACGTGAAGATTAAATAATTTTATAGAATGGTAGATATTTTCACTCTTTTCTACAGAGCTCATTGTCTTTATCATCTTGAGATGAATTACTCTCACATTTCTGAATGGATGAAACTAACACAAAGATTAAATTCATTCCTATCTAGGGAAGGGTAGAACCAAAAGGAAAAAAAGAAACAAGATGCAAGATATGTGAGTGGCTTTGAAATTCTGTTTTAGTCACATAGGGTCAGAAATTTGGCTCCAATCGTGTCCTGTTGGGCTTACTTGAAGGAAGCAGCATTTGCTATTTTCACAAGAGTGTTATTGACGGTATCATGCCTGTCATACTTCAAAGTACGAATCCTCTCATGAGTCAACAAGAAGGCAGTCAGGGTGCGTCCACAGCGGTTGATCTCTTGCATTCAGTATCATTTTCAGCTTGTTACCTGCAAGGAGGGAGAGAGTTCACTTTCTCTGCCATATTTAGTGTCAGCTTGAAACATTGAGTAGTATATTGCTGGGAATCTTGGTGAGGACACCGTTTGTTCTCTGTTCTCTGAGACTCAACATTATTCTGCCTTTGCTGAAGAATGAGGTGGAACTCAAGAAGGATAAGTCAAGGACGAGCTCTTCCCGGGGGTTTACAGGATGTGCCTCTAGCTCTCTGAAGTGTGTTGGAGGGCAAAGAGCAGGAGTTCAGTAATCAGGAGACTCATGTTCCAGACATGGCTCTGCCTTTATTGTGGGCCCTCCATCTTGGTGAGCCTCACTTTTCTCTCTGCTTAAAAAGAATGTGCTTAAAAATGCTGCCTAGCTTTATTAAGCTCTGAGGTACCTAAAATGAGAATCAAAATCGGGCTAAAATGCTTCCAGAAAATACTTGATGAATATATGTTATTATGAACATGGTCCTCATGTTGATTTCCTTGCATTAAATATTAAGTGCGTTCTAAGATCTACAATAAATTATGTTTGAACTTTCCATAATCAGAGAAGCTGGGAGCCTGAGGGGCTTATCCTAACAAAGACATCACTGCAGTCAGTGTTCTTAAGGTGGTGCCAGAAGGATAACTGGAATTTTGGACCTGGATAAGACGAGGTTATACAGAGCTGTATGACCTTTGAATGTGAAGCTTGCTGGTAGTTGAACTTAGAATAGAAATACTGCTCTAATACTAGTTTTCCGGGTTGGGGTTGCATCTCTCCCGAGTCACATGGTAATGTCCTGCAGTGAGCAATGGTACTCCTGGAGATAATAGACCCCACCCAAACAGTCCCTTGACTCTGTCATGGAAAGTAAATTGCTAGGAATGTTAATATTGGACCCTTAGATGGAGGCTGAAGTCACCAGGGTTTTGTCTTTTTGTTTTGTTTTGTTTTCGTTTTTGTTTTTTGTTTTTAATCAGAGCAGGTCTTAAGGCTTATTTATGCATACATTTATTATGTTAAAATACTTCTTTAAGTAAAAGGGAATTGATGGGCTGAGAAATGAGCTCAGGCAGCTTGAAACAAGTTATTGGGGGCTGTTTGCGGCCATTTCTTTCCATAAAATCTAGCTAGATCCACAGCTGCAGAGAGCTCAGAAGATATCTAACGCACTTTTCCTTTCCCTTCCTCTGCTGTTCATGTTGTTTGTAGCTGTTTCCTATGGCTCTCTTACTTTGCTTCTTCTAGGGGCTCCTCTTTCTGTCTGACTCTTGGAGGAAAAGGGGTGTTTCAAAGCTCCAACTGAGTGTTGTCATACAAATTGACATATACCTCAAATCAGCAAGATTTTGCCTGGAAATTCTTGGTGAAGCTGAGAAAAGAGGTCATCTCCAGGGCTGATTAGCTACAAACTACAACACGCTGGGCATCTCTATTGCCTCACCAGGAAGTGGTTGCTTTCAAATACTGGATTGGGAAACCTTGAAATATTCTTTTTTTCCCCCCTCACCTTTGTCAGAATATTGACATTTTATACATTACTTTTGACTTTGTAAAGAAACTTTTATTTATTTTTTTATTTTTTAAAAATTTAAAAATTTTTTTTAGATTTTATTTATTTATTTGATAGAGATTGTAACTAGTCAGAGAGGCAGGCAGGGAGAGAGAGGAGGAAACAGGCTCCCTGCTGAGCAGAGAGCCCAATGGTGGGGCTTGATCCCAGGACCCCGGGATCATGACCTGAGCCGAAGACAGAGGCTTTAACCCACTGAGCCACCCAGGCGCCCTGAAACTTTTATTTTTGATTTGTTTTTTAGTATGGTTGAAAAATTCTGTTCTAAAAAAGGAGTTCTAAAATGTTTGGATGATTGTAACATTTCTGGGCTAAGTGTTCCCTTTCCCATGGTTATATGACTTTGATAAAAAATTATCATAACCTGGTTTTATTACTCTGTAGCCACATTCCCTAGTACATGTTATTTTAATTCCTGGGTCATTATTTTCTGATCTTTGCACCTTACTTGAGATGTAAAGTGGGGTTTCATTGGGTGTGATAGTTGTGAGTGCCATGGTCAGTGGAGATGTACTAGCATCAGTAGACCTGTCAGCTGGTGTTTGGCACTGAGAAAAGTACAGCTGGAGTACACGAAAGATAATTGTTAGCAACTCAGTTGCATCCTTGGCCGTTGCTTTGTGAGCCTTAGTCTTAGTTGGACGGTGAAATGCAAGTCACTTCTATTTTGGACACATCTGGTTATAGACCTTCTGGCATTAAGGAGGCAGAATCGGAAATACCCTCCATGGGAGTGCATATGTAATATAACTGAGTGTTGCAAAACCAGGAATGTAGTGTTTAAAGCATTTTCTAAACAGATTCTTTCCTGTATATGGTTGCTTTTGCTCTTGGTTGGCAAAAAGGGAAAAGAGAAGTTATTAAACACATTTTGATATATTTGGTAAACTCTTTATCTTACTTTACCAAACTTTTTTCAAATTTACCATTAATCAGAGAAATTAGTGCATGGATAGATGGGTTAAGATGTCTTGTCTTTGCCTTTCAAGAAAAGGTTTCACTCTAAATTTAGTATTCTGTCCATTAATGAATCTATATTTTTTTAGGGTATTAATTGATTACAGATATTCCATTAAGTGTAATCATAATTATCCTTTAAATAATTTCTGTTTTTTAGGTATGGATCCAGACTTTGTGTAGTTGCTTAAAAGTCTAGGTTTTAGGGCTTCTGTGTACCCTATTAGAGTCTGGGTTGAGAAATGAAATCATGATGCTGTGTTTAATTCAGTTTCAAAAATTTCAAACTCACAAATTCATCAAGCATTACTTCATTTAGAGTGAGCATTACTTTTGAAAGTTTATATGGATAATTTTATTTTCCCACAGCCTCCAGCTGTGTGTAAGTGATGGGCTGTTATTTTAATGTGTAGTTTTATTTGAAAAGCATGGGTAAACAGGGTTTATATAGCATTAGAGATTGCCTTCTGTCTCTTGAAAGCTAAAGTTGGTGTTACTGAAGAGATACAAATTGTTTATTTGCTTTAATTTTAGCATATCTTTTCTATAAAATAAATCTAATATCTGATTTTTCCATTTCTTATATATTGTAGGAAGAGCCGAGAAAGCCTGGTAAAGCCAGTATTCAAAGTGTGACTTTAATTATTAACCACTCAGGGATAAAATTTTTTTTTTTTTCTTCAATCAGGGATAAATTTAAGGGGTGGGGAGCATATTCTTGTTTTGCAAACCATTTGCTTCTGCGGAAGACGGCTTTTTCTGCCAGCCCATGTATCTGAAGCGCCGCTGAAGCGCCGTGCAAGCTCTGTGAGCACACTTGGCTGTGTGTAGAGCTCTCTTCTGCAGTAGGAGGGTTACTTTGTAACTCATGTTTTGAAGCTGTTGGCAGCCCCTGGGTGTTTGGAAGTGAAGTACATGAAGAGAGGAGGTGAGGAGGAGCTGTGACAACATTGTTAAGGTGGGACAAGTCAGGGGGCACCCAGATACAAGACAACATGACATGCACTGCAACAGCCCAGTAAGGCCCTGAGTGGTAAAGAATAGGCCTCCGTAGTGGATTGGTTGCTTTTATATTGGGTGATGTCTGGGCGCCTCTGCATCCCTGAGAACGATTTGGGGTGGATAGCAAGCATGGCAGTGACTTTCAGAGTTGATAGAGATGTTCTGCTGGGAGAGGCCCTGTGGAATTCTGACATGAAACCAGGAGACTGGCTATCCAGACAATATTTTCTTCTCTCATTTAAGTAGTGAGTATTCTGGGACGCCTGGGTGGCTCTGTCGGTGAAACTGTTGCCTTCGGCTTAGGTCATGATCCCAGGATCCTGGAATCAAGTCCCGCATCGGGCTCCTTGCTTGGCAGGGAGCCTGCTTTTCTCTCCGCCCCTGCCTGCCACTCTGCCTGTTAGTGCCTGCGCGTGCTCTCTCTCTCTCTCTCTCTCTCTCTTACAAATAAATAAATAAAATCTTTAAGTAGTAAATATTCTGAGGAACATTTGTGGGGTTTTTTGACAATGAAATTTATTCTTGTGCCTGGATATTTCTAAGACAACACTGTGACAGGACTAGAAGGAAGGAATGAAGGGGATTGTGGGAAGGAGTGTTGGGCCGAAGTGAAAGTTTGAGAGCAGAGGGCTCATGTGGGTAGATGAGTGTGGACATTAGTCTGTTAAATGGCAGCCAGCTACCTTAGGCATGGCTTAATGCCGCCTTGTCTTTGCCCTCCTAGTCTCCTGTGTCCTCAGACTAGATGTGTGCATTCACTTTGGGAATGAAAGGTTGATAGTTCAAGGCATCAAATGAGTGTTTTCCCCTTGCTCTCTGTGTCTGACTTTGATTAACATGGTTTGAAAAATGTGATGTCAAACTACAATACTGATGTCCAGTCAAGGACAGTCTGTAAATTGCCTGTATAGTTTTTGGTTTTTTATTCCTCAAAGTAGCATTCATAAATGGGTTTTTGTCTTGTTTAGCCACATTCACGTGTGAAAGTATATTCACTTGAGCCTAGCTTCTTAGCATAAAATTCTGGAACCCTTTCAGTAAAGCAGAGTTCTGAAGCTGTGCCAGGGTTTCACAACCTTGGCATTATTGATACTTTGGGTGGGATAATTCTTTGTTGATGGTGGGGGCTGCGCTGTCCATGTAGGATGATTAGCAGTGTCCCTGACTCTGCCCAGTAGGTGCGGGTAGCGTCTTCCCACCCCCAGTGATGACACCACAAATGTAATTGCCAAGTATAATTTCCCCAAGGGGGCAACTCTCCTCCTACTCCTCTTCAGAACCACTGAGTTACAGGTTCCAGGATTCAAAGTGAAAAAGAAACAATAGAGCAACTTCCTAAGGGTTCTACTATCTCTGTCACTTTGACACATTCAAGGCCTGGGTGTGGAACTTCATAGACTCTAGGCTGCACAGCTCCAGGGGCTGCCATTAACTCCAGACTTGATGTCAATGTCCTGTCCCTCCTCCACCAGTTTTGCAAAGAAATGCATTGTTTGTTTGGACTCCTTAGAACTAGCATCATGTTCCAAGATGGTGCTCCTAATGGTATTTTTGACAGAAAAGACATTGCTTGCAGTTCTGACCATGGGTAGTAGGATAGCTTTTGGTGTGTACCGGGAGGGTGTGTAGTTTCTTTACTTAAATTCAAAAATCACTTAATTTTCTTCCTTTATAGCTTCCTTTCCCTCCCTCCCTTCCTTTTTGGTGTAACATACTGAAAGGTGTGGTAAGTTTTCTTCTTTTAGCCAAGAGTTTTAATTTTATTTTTTACTCAATTTTAAAAATCAGCTAGTCCTGTGTGTGGGTTTTTCACATTTTATAGTACTGACAGTGGACCCTCTTTTTGAGAGTCTGTTATGATGAGGAATATAAAAATGGAAGGCCTATTAGAATATGTAATTCTCTGAACTGACTGTGTTTTCTGCAGTAGCTTTGGCTTGGTTTGACAAGTGTTCAGTACAATTTAGTATTTTTGTGGACCTTTTGAAATCTCATCAGCCACAGCTTGACGACCTGGCCCCCTGAGGCAGGCAGTGAACAGAATGAGTGCTTGATTCAGCCGTCTGATACTCAAGAACAGCTTAGTAGAAACCTTTGGGGGAAAAAAAAAATCCCTCGGTTGCATCTGTCTTGCATTGTTATACTCTTAAGGAAAAAATATTTAGGTAAGTACCTATTTAAATTATTTGATTTCAAGAGTCAGTTTCTTTACTTGAGAACACTTCTGCTGGAATAAGGAAATGGTGGTGTTGGTTTCTTGAAATAGAGGTTAAAAATTCAAGTCTTGAATTGTAGCTTGTCTAGGTGAAGAATGCTCCAAAAAAATGTGGTGATGTTGTATTCCTGATAAACATTTCCTCTAAAAATATTTGAACCGAAAATGTCAGTTCGAAAATGCCTTAGTGTAAGGTAAAGATACAAGTGGAAGTGATTCTTCCTTTTAAAAAAATTTTTTAAGAAAGATTTTATTTATTCATTTGAGAGGGAGACTATAGAAGCGTGAGGCGGGGGTTGGGGGGAGGAGGAAGCAGACTCCCCAGCACAGGGCTCCATCCCAGGACCCTGGGATCAGGACCTGAGCTGAAGGCAGACGTTTAACCGACAGAGCCATCCAAACACCCTAGAAGTGATTCTTGAAGTTAAAGATATTTTCCCAAAGCCTGAGGTTTGAAAAGGTAAGGTCAACCCCTTCTATGCAATGTAGCACGTATTATTTGTCAGGAAACATTATTATAAAAGTACAGCTATTCATTAAAGAGGTGGTTTTCAGCACTCTTGTTACAGGACACAGAGAAAAACTGAGTTGTTGGAGCCATTACTCAGAGATTGAGAAGGCTCCTGGTAGAGAGATGGGAAGACCAAGTCAGTGGTGCTGTGACTATTCCTGGGGCTCTCAGTGTCTGCAGAACCATGTCGTAGCATTATTTGGAGTCATAAGGAGGAGCCACTCCTTGTTCATGTGTCCCATCTGGAAGAGACATGGAAGTTAAATTCATCAGCACAAGTCAAGTCATGCAGAAACAGCTGGACCTCGGATATTTTCTCCCTCTTCTTTTTGTATTCTCCAAAGTGAAATTAAATATTGTTTTAAGAATGAAACTTAAGTTTAACAAACCCTAGTATATGCTTTTTCCATGAAATAAGCTCTCTCAGGGAAGATCCAGCCTTACTAGACCCAAGTGTATTGAGTTCTTTGAGTTGGTTTTCAAATACAAATGATACACAAAGCCTGTTTGCACAAAATGAAAATGTGACAAAACATATTTTGTACTACTTACATAAGGGTTCTTAGCAGTTTGTGGGGACCAGGGACATAATTCTGAAATAGAAAATTATGATAATAGAATATTTAAGATATTTTCATTTTAAGCATAGAAAAACATTGGAACAAGATGAACGAAAGTGCTTCTTATGAGGTGCCCTTACGGGACCTCTTTTGGTGAGCAGGTAACTAGCTCATTGTTAGGGTATTGTATACAAAGGGTTATTTATAACGAATGGAAATCATATGCTCTTAATAAAGACCAATGTTGCTTTTGAGTGTCGTTAGCCTAACAGTCTGTGGAGCCATTTCTCGTTGAACAGCTTGGTGGTTCAGTTCATCCAGACTGTGATGGGAGTGATCACCATGATCGAAGTTAGCTGTGTTGTTTCTGACGGTGTAGATAATTCATCTGATTTTAGGCGTTATTATAGGATGCTTGGTGTATGATGTTTTGGCCTTCATTTCACTATTAGTCCACTGAGGTTTATCTAATACATGTATGTCTCTCTTGTTTTTTATTTGAAAATAACTTAATGCTGATGGTGGGAATCACTCGGAGGTGGCTGAAAGCTGATCACAAAATTATTATTATTATTTTTTCCAGAGTTCAAACATGGTGACAGGTTTCCAGTTTGGAATTCTCACTATAGATGAAGAGACCGACCGTATTAAGCAGAATGCTTAATACTGTAAGGAGTTAAGCAAGCAGAGAAGTTAGGGAGTTCCTTTTTTTTCTAAACTAGTATTTTAGCAAGTGGTAAATCCCCTATGTGGAAATGATTCCAGAATGTGTTGTCTTCAGCCACAGAGAAGAAGTTGGAGAGGAAGTGGAATTCAGGAAGCAAGTGTTGCTGAGAGATGCTTATTCTCTCAGGGGCCTGCTCCTGATCGGTACCCGCAGTGCGGAGGCTCAAGTCATAACAACTGTCGTCCATAGATATACTGGCCCTGAGAAGGGGGCATTTTTCTTTTTTTTTTTTTTTTCAGATTATATTTATTTATTTATATAATAGAGACAGAGAGAGGGAGAAGCAGACTCCCCACTGAGAAAGCAGGGCTTGATCCCAGGATCCTGAGATCATGGCCTGAGCTGAAGGCAGACACTTAAACGACTGAGCTGCCCAGGGACTCCAGGAGGGACATTTTTAAGAAGTGTGAGAATTTGATCCCCCCCCACCCCCACCCCCAACCAGGAGTTTAAGGTTCACTTTTTCAGTAGGTCAACAAACATTAGTTCCTCCACGTATATGTTCCCAGCTGGATACCTGGAATGCAAGATCAGTGTAACTCGAACCTTGCTCTTAAGGTCCTAATGGTCTGTTAAGGGAGACAGATATGCAAATGGATGATTGCAATATACAGAGATAGAAGGGAGGCCAGAGGGATTACTTCTACTCTGGTTGATGAGGGGATGTGGTCAGGGAGGGCTTTGCCAAGACAATCGCATGGCAAGGGCAAGAGGGATGGGAGTAGGGAAGAGGCTGGAGGTGTGCTACAGGCAGAAGGAAGCTCTGTCTCTGAAAGATCCAGGGTGGATTGACACATAGGTTCATTCTGAAGTCAGTAAGTAATGTGGAACTTGGTGGCTTAATCCCCGAACATCTTATGTAATGAATTACGCTCATTAGGAGGACATTTGTTCTAAAAGATTCCATAATGGATGGATGTGTATTGGAGACCGGTTTTGTGTATTTTGCATATATTCTGGGATTTTGTAAAATGATTACTCAAAGTTGTAATGTGGGAGACAGAATAGATGTCTTCAGATCTGTGGAGGCAATATGCTGTTTTTGTTGAGTATGAGAAAATAGCCTTCATAGAATCCTAGAACATTCATACTATCAAGTGCCATAGAGATCCTCACTTTACAGATATGGCAGCTGTGCTAAGAGGGATTAGTTTATAGTGGTTTGTGGTCTGAGAGCCAAGTCTCCTGATAGGGGTAGGGGGGAAGGTCAGAGCATTTTCACTCAACATGGTTCTCACAACAAGAGAATTAATTTCCCAAGAGGAAATTAATCTTGACCGATCTTAGTTTTTTTTTTTTTTTTTTAAAGATTTTGTTTATTTGACAGACAGAGATCACAAGTAGGCAGAGAGGCAGGCAGGGGGGTGGGAAGCAGGCTACCTGCTGAGCAGAGAGCCCAATGTGGGGCTCAATCCCAGGACCCTGAGATCATGTCCTGAGCCTAAGCAGAGGCTTTAACCCACTGAGCCACCCAGGCGCCCCACCTTATTTTTTTTTTTTTAAATCTGAGTTAGAATTATGTTAATCTGAGTTAGAATTCTGTCTTAGAGAATTAATGTTAGTTATTGAGCTGTGTAACAAATTATCCCCAAATGTAGTAGCTTAGAACAGCAGTATTATCTCTCAGTTTCTGTGTCAGCAGTTCAGGGAAGGCTTAGCTGGGAGTCCTTGGCTCAGGGTCTCTTAAAAGATTACGATTGAGATATCTGCTGGGTCTCGAGGCGCAACTTGGAGACATTCTGCTTCCAAACTCACTCAAATGGCTTTTCATGGCATCACGTGCTCATTGGTTGTTGGCTGTAGACATCAGTTCTTTGCTATATTGGCCTTTCTTTAAGCTGACAACATGGTAGCTGCCTCTGCCCAGAGCACGTGATCTCAGAGACCCTGAGAGACCTGCAAGATGGAAGCCATTACCTTGATATATGTCAGTTTGAAAGTAACATTCTGTCACTGCTGTTTGTTAGAATCAAGTCCCTAAAATCCACCCTGCATTCCAGGGGATGGTATTGTATGTGGGTGGGATACCTTGAGATACTTCAGGGGCTGTGTTGGAGATTGCTCACCACAAGCATGAATTCAGACCCTTTAGTCTAATAGAAGTCCACGGAAACTGATTAGGGAGTGGAGGAGGGAAGAATTACTGGAAGTCTTGAGGAGATTTTATGGAAGGCAATATAACTTGAGTCTTACAAGGACTTGGAATAGGCAGTTGGATAGCTTGTAGGAACTGAGGCAGCTATTTAAGTATTTTACTTTTAAATTCTCTTGTCAGTTTTAGTTGATCTGATCTTTCTTTATGTCTCATTTATTTTTCTGTAGATCTTTATTATAAAATAGCTTTTTTTCTTTTTCTCTGGTAGCAAATGTCTACCTCGATGTCTTCAGTTCTAGGTCCACAAAAGTCTGACCAGGATCTGTGCTCCTAATTCCCCAGGTGAAAGTATTGAGTTCATTTAGATAAGTTAATAGGATGGCTTCCCCTGAGGGTATGGACAGAAGCGTTTCCACTGTTTGTTGTGGGGAATGGATATAAGGGTGAAGATGGAGGGGATAGTGAGTGATTGGGGAAGGCCAGAGAAGGGAAGTTAGAAATAATTTTCTCATATATTTGTTTTTAAAATTCATGTTTTGGTTTTCCTATGGCATTTCCACTATAATCCCCAAATAGTAGACCTAAAATGAACTAATTTAGTAAAACTCAGGTTGGGGATAAATTAACATCGATTTTGCAAAGACAAACCTTAGCAGAAAAGCATGATTATTTATATTAAGAAATTAGCAAAAATGTCTTTGAGACTTTTGTTAACTTAAAAGCTAGAAAATCAGTAAATTTTGGTTAAAATTACTGATAAAATTACCAATAAAATTTAAATAAAATTACGATTTCTCTTTCTGAACTTGCCCCTTATAAATTCCAGGTTCATCCACTTTTTACAAAACATTTTTATGCTGTGAACATCTGTCAGTTTTCTTATCTTAGGTTTTTTTTTTTTTTTTAAGCAGTTTATGTAACCTAAAATGAAATTAGCATTTATTTTCTAAAACTGCCCCTTTAGTGTCTTCACATATACTATGCTTTTGGCTATAATTGATTTAAATAAATTATAAGAAGTCAAAGAAGATTTTTTTGGACATTTTTGCATGTTTACTTCCATAGCATTTTAAAATAATGCACACTTTGACATAGTTGTAAAAATTTTTGTATTAAGAAGATAGGAATGGAAAACCTTTCCTGTAGTATTTTTCTTTTTGCTTTGTAGATTACTCAGGTGATTAGTTTTGGGTTTTGTCTTTACAGTGTGATTTGAGCAGTCCAGTAGTAGCTTTAATTAAAGCAGATTAAGTATGTGGTAAATGTTTAACTTTATACATGGTAAGACATTGTTTTGTTGGTTAAAAGTTGAGACTGGCAGAGGAGTCTCTGGGAACTGCTGTGTGGTAGATACCTCTCTTAACAGCCCTTGGAAGTTTGTGGGGGAAGCTGGTGGTGTGTACAGATGGGGGAAGCAAGGCAAGTGGCTATGGGGCAGGGCAGATGTGGAGACCAGAGGAGTGATTCTAATATGGCAGGGTCCACTTGGTTTCAGTAAGGTTTGCTGGGTGGTGGTGCTTTGGAAAAATCTCCTCCTATTATTTAACCTAATGTATTACTCACATAATACTCCGTTATTGCAGATTTAGATTTGGTAACTGCTGCTATTTCCTGTTAGAATCTGGTAGAGAAAAAAGGCTCTATATCGTAGTTGCAGAGATCTCTGGGAAGATGGAGCAAATTTCTCTGGCTTCTTCTTATTAAGTGCTTTTTACAATTTACTCTTTTCAGGCTGTTCTTTCTTACAATCCTGCCTCTTCGCCCCTTAACAAATGTGGAGTTGACTATGTCACTGTCCTGCCTAAAATCCTGCTTGACTCCTGTTGTGATTGGAGTAAACACAGACTTCCCTGCAGCTCACAGTTGGTAGTGTTTGTCCCTGCCTGCTGCACAAACCTCCCTTCTCCTTTAGCGACATCAGGGGCTTCCTGAATGTTTGTCAGACTACCACACTTGTCCTCGTCTAGGTCTGTGCATTTGCTGTTGCTTCTGCTTTGCCAGATCTTCCTGAAAAGGATTACCTGGTTGGCTCCTGGGCAGCCTGTGTCACCTTCACAGATGGTCTGTTCCTAGAAACACAATCCAGAGAAAGGCATCCTCCCACCATCGTGGCAGCTCCATCATTTTCTCACTTCACATTGTTGGCCTATTTGTTGAATGTCTCCCCTTCACCACCAGACTATATATAAACTCCGTGAGGATAGGGACTATGTCTGTCTTGCCCATCATGATATTCCCATTACCTGGGAATTTGGGTTTGTCTGATGCTTTCTCTTGATTAGATTCAGGTTGTATATACATTTTGGCAGCAATATTGCAGAAGTGATGCATCCTATCAAGAGGCACATGCTATCCAGTCTTCTCAGCATCAGCGATGTTAACTTTGTTGCTTGGTTAAGGGGTGGTACCATTCAGGTTTCTTCAGTGTAATGTAGCTTTAATGAGTAACAAGTTATTTGTGGGGAGAATGAGATGATGTAAGTATTCTGTTTCTTATCAAACTTTCATTCATTAGTTGTAATGTCCATTAATAATTTTTTAGCGGCTTCTCCTTTTTTTGATAGGCACTGTAAGGAAGAGCTCTTCCTTCTCCCCATTTGTATAATTATCAGCATGGAGTCATGGAGTCTTATTTTATTTGGTGAGTTGTAATCTCTTATTTTTGGTAGCTAAAATTGCCCCAGGTTTGGTTGTTGGGAGCCTCTTCAAACTGGTTCCTTTCCAAACTGTGTTCTTTAGATATATTCTTATCATTCCTAAGCACTTCCTTAGTTTCTGGCAGGATATTTGCTTTGTAGAAATAAGTTTTCTCTTGGTTTGTAAAAAAGGTTTCTTCCCCTTTAAAAAAATATGGATGTAATGTTTTTCTTTATAGAACGGTACAGTAACATCAGTAGCAAATCATGATGCTTGTCTCTCTCTTAAATAAGTCTCTCTCTTTTCTTCAACTGTTGTGATTTTACTTGTTGTTTCTGTGAAGTCTAAGAGCAGCATCTTATCTACTTGTGGCTCAGGGGCAAAATAACAGTGTGTAGATGGTCAGCAATACTTCTAGTAATGCCAGTGCATAAAGCTATCTACCCAGAGCTGATCAAATTATATAGGTAAGTAGAAGAAAACATGTCTGTTAAGGATGGGTTTATTGGAGGAAGACGACTGTACTGCACATAAGAACAAGTGAAATTGAAAAGGTGAATTTTGGCCACTGCTTTGTCCTATTCACATGTAAAGTGGTTTGTAGCATTTGTCTCAAGAACTTGGTGTCCTTTGTGACTGCTTGTTGTCCTCACACACAGGAGACAAGGCAAGGCGAAGGCCTGACTGATTCGATCAGTAAAGATACAACAAATCACTTTTAGATTTAGGTGGTTGATTACCTAAACACAGAGAAAAGAAGAATACGCTCAAAGGTGTTAGCTTCCTATAGTCTTCCCAATACACCAAACGGTGCCGCTGAAGTAAGAGAGGCCAGCGATTGCCTGTGTCATGTGATACGCTGCCACCAGGAAGCCAAGTCTAGATTGCAGTTAAGTGGGTTTATATTTTGGAACTCTATCTGGTTGCGGGGTGGACGAGTGTGTTGAGCGCCCTATTCTTCACCAGACCCAGGACGCAGTGAGAACCTGTCTCGTGACAGCCACCAGAGGGGGAGGCTCGTGGGAGATGGTCTCTGCTGTGGTCTGAATGTGGGTCCCCCACCGCATTCATGTGTTGCAATCCTAATGCACAGTGTGATAGTATTGGAAGGTAGGGCCTTTGGAAGGAGCTTAAGTTATGAGGGTGGTGCCCTCAGGAATGTGATTAGTACCTGATGAACGAGACTTCAAAGAGATCCCTAGCCCCTGCTACCATGAGAGGACACAGTGAGAAGTCTGCAGCACAGAAGAGGACCCTCACCCAATCATGCTGGTACCCTGATCTTGGACCTCTAGCCTCTGGGACTGTGAGACATAAATTTCTGTTGTTTATAAGCTACCCAGACTCTGATATTGTGTTATGGCAGCCCAGTTGGCCTAAGACAGTCTCTTAGCGGCTCTGTAGACCAGCCCCCCTTCTTGTGATATAGGAAGATTATAAGATATTCCTCCAAGTCATATTAGCTGTGGTTCAGACCTTGCCTTCATGGGCTGTTTGGATAAACGCAGGGTATCACAGCAGACCCATTCTTCTGTACCTCTTTCACTTCGTGATACCTCCAATACGTAAAATAGTTCTATCGCTTCTGATTATCATTCACCAAGCTGTTTTCTTCCATTGTCTTGTCCCACCTGTGTACAGGTCTGGTCTGTAAGAAGCTATTGTGTGGATGTGAATGAGGTTGCTCTCAGGGCCTTTTTTCTGTCTACTGTACTCTTTATATCCAGTCTAAGTTTGAGGATGCCATTTGTTGGAGAATCCTATTTCCAGCGAAGCTATCCTTGATATATCCAGAGCCACTGGACTTCTGCAGACATTATCTCATTGTAAATAACTATGTGTGTGTGTTTTTAATTGTGGCAAAATTAGAGGTGACATAAAACTTACATTTTTAAGGGTACAGTTAAGAACCACTTAGATACATTCCCACTGTGGTACAGCCATCAGCAGCATCCTTCCCCAGAACTTTCTCATTTTCCTAAACTCAAACTGTACTTACGGAATAATAACTCCCCATCTCCTCCTTCGCAGCCCCTGACAACTCCCTTTCTGCTTTCTGTCTCTCTGACTGGCTACCCCAGGTACCTCAAGTATGTATCCCATATGCCGAATTTGTCTTTGTGACTGAATTATTGGCCTTAGCAGAATGTCTTCAAGGTTCATCCATGGTGTAGCATCTGTCAGAATTTCATTCCTTTTTAAGGCCAAATAATTTCCCATCATAATACATATATCATTTTGTTTATCCATTCATCTACTGATGGACATTTGGGCTCCTTCTGTCTTCGGACTATAGTGAATAATGCTTCTGCAGACATGGGTGTATAAACTTCTAATTCTTTTCGGTATATATCCAGAAATGGAGTTGCTGGATGGACCTGTGTTTTGAAACTTAATTTTTGGTGAATTTGTATTGTCACTTCATCTTAAATGTGATATGAATCAGATTGATCCAGAAGTTGGTTTGCCATGTCATATTTACCTTTATGAGACCAAAATGAATGACTTTGTTTTAAAAGACAGTATTTGTTATTTCCTCGATTATAGGAGCAGTATATTCAGTGTAGAAAACTTAGAGAAGTCTATAGAAAAATATTATCTATAATCCCACTATGCAGAGCACTGCTTGTCTTAACTATTTTATACTATTATTTTACAGTAATCTGAACAAAAATACCCAATGATATGTTTAGATACATGTATCTTTTAAAAAATAAAAAAATATAGGTGTGTGGAATCAAAGGCAAGTTTATGTAGTGGGAGATTACCAGAACGCAGGTGTTTATTCATCTACTTGTTCAGTGGTTTGTATTCTCTCGAATACACTTATATTGTGTACATAGATGTAGATGTATATTTCAAATTGGGGTCGTGCTGTTACTATGACTCCGAATTGTCTTTTTCTCTTACTATAAAATTAATTCTAATAATAATAATTCTAATACTTGTAAGTAATCTTCTAACATGATATTACTGTAGGTTGTACTTTTATTTTTTTTTTAAAGGTTTTATTTATTTATTTGAGAGAGAGGGAAAAGGAGGGAGAGAGAGTATGAGCAGGGGAAGGGCAAAGAAGAGGGAGAAGCAGACTGACTCCCTGTTGAACAGGGAGCCAGCCCCACACAGGTCTGGATCGCAGGACCCTGAGCTGAAGGCTGACACTTAACTGACTGAGCCACCCAGGTACCCCAGGTGTATCAATTCTGTATTTAATCATGACAGTACTAATTATGGTAGCATTGAATTCTTAGATTTAGATTTTGTCCTTTAGGTTTTTCTTTCTTTTTAAAAACTGTCATAAATAATAATATATTTTATTCTAATGTCTTTGGAGGCATTTCCTTAGGAGACATTTCTGAAAGTTCTTTGCCTCTTTTAAAAAAAGATTTAATTAATAAATTTATTTGAGAGAGAGTAAGAGTGAGAGAGCACAAAGTAGGGGGAGTGGTAGAGGGAGCAGTAGAGGGAGAAGTAGAGGGAGAAGGAGAAGCAGGCTCTTTGCTGAGCAAAGAGCCTGATGTTCGGGACTTCATCCCAGGACTCTGGTATCATGACTCGAGCTGAAGGCAGATAATTAACTGACTAAGCCACCCAGGCGTCCCATCCTTTGCCTTTTTGAGGCGAAGGAACAAAACTTGACACATAGTAGGCAGGAATTAAAAAAACTACATGATATTTTTCAGGCATATGTTGGTAATTTGTATTATCGTTTTGAGAATTGTCAGTTTGCTCACTGAAATCTTCATTAATTCATTAAAAAATAATATTGAACATCTGCTGAGGAACACAGTATTAAGTATGAAAGTATTATAAAGATACACAAGGCATGACCTCTGATTTTTAGGTTACTAAATTTGAATATAGGTCATGGAATTCCAATAGTGAAAGATGAGAAGTATATACATTATCATTTAAGGCACTGTGTCATTAGTACCACATTAGTTGTTACAAAAGTAGATGCTAAAATCAGATGAAAAAACAATATGCTGTAAGATGTCAAAGGTGGAAGAGAGAACTTTTACCTCCAGTAATTTGAGATGGCTTCATGGAATAATGGATTGGACTGGGTCTTTTGGGTGGGTGGTTCTTGTGAATAGAAGAACATAAGACATTTCATGTAGAAGGGGAATGACAATAGGAAAGGCCTAGAGGTGGGAATCTATAGGATTTATTTGGGTCATGGCAAGTAGAGTCAGTTTATTCTGAGAAGAAGGGTAGAATAGTCTGGACAAGTCTTGGTCTGTTGTAGCCTGATGAGTTCATGTGATGTAGGGCCCTGAATGCCGTGTTAAGGAGTATCACGTTTTTTGGGTAGTAGGCTCACTTGCTCAAAGTAGCCCTAGGAAGATTAATATGTTGGAGATACGAGAACTTGACGGGCATGAGAAAAGATCAGAACCAGTGAGATCGGTTGCGCTGGTTCACTGAGAAAGTCTGATTGTGGGATAGTTGGAATGAAAAGAAGTTAGACAGAAAAGCTCTCTTGCTGCTGCTGTACTTCCCTCCCCCCAACTCTGATGCTGCAAATGTGCTGAGAGTCAGAGCAAAGGCTTTTACAAAAGTCTTTGTATTCCCCACCCACCTGCCACTGAGTAGTTATGCAATCATTGTTGAAAGAAATGACAGAGGCAGCAATATAATTTTGTGCCTAAAGGTGTAAGAGAGAGGGAGGACTCAGAGTTGACTCTGAATCTTTGGCGATTGGATGAGTGCTATGTTAGTGAAGGGAGGTGGAGAAGTAAGGAAGACTTGGCTTTGAGAAGGGAGAGGGTAAAATTTTTGAGTTTAGGGAGATTTATATACTCTTTTTCAATTGTAGGTGATAGTTTTTCCAAAATTCATTTTGTAGATTCCTGTTAAGAATATAATTTTCAAATGCAAGTAATGTGGAAAGATCTGAATGTTCCCATCCCCAGATTGGAGTCAAAGAAATGATGGAAGTTTACTTGATGACAGATGTGTGTTACAGCACTCTTGGTGGTTTGGAATCCCTTGATATCTCATATCTCATATGATATCTGGTCCTTTAATCCTTTCACCCATAATTCTTATCCTTTGGAACAAGAGAATGGACATGCAGGGGTGAAATTGAAGTATTCAGATTTAATAGAATTTTTTTTTATTCTTCTTTTTAGGTTATTCAGTCTAGTGTTGTTCTACATCAACACCAATAACAGAAAGTTGACTAACTTTTACACCCTATTTGTAACACATTCTTAAAAGTTTTGAATTCTTGGGCGCCTGGGTGGCTCAGTGGGTTAGGCCGCTGCCTTCGGCTCGGGTCATGATCTCGGGGTCCTGGGATCGAGTCCCGCGTCGGGCTCTCTGCTCGGCATGGAGCCTGCTTCCTTCTCTCTCTCTCTCTGCCTGCCTCTCAGTGTACTTGTGATTTCTCTCTGTCAAATAAATAAATAAAATCTTAAAAAAAAAAAAAGTTTTGAATTCTTATGTGAAAGTCAGCTTTAGTATGAACATTACCTTCATTAGTATGTTTATTAGGCAATTCACCTCTGTGAATTTTGACTTTGTACTTCATTTTTTCTAGCTACTGGTTTTGTGTTTTTCCAAAAATATGGGTTCTATATACATTAGCCTACTGTCTTATAATTATTACCGTTTAAAAAAACTTCTTTGGGGCACCAGGGTGGCCCAATTGGTTAAGCCTCTGCCTTCAGCTCAGGGATCCTGGGATGGAGCCCCATGTCTGGGTTCCCTGTTCAGCGGGGAGTCTGCTTCTCTCTCTCTCTCTCTCTGCTTCTGTGTGTGCGCGCTTTCTCTCTCAAATAAATAAAACCTTAAAAAAATTACCAAAAAAATCTTCTTTTACAAATTGAGGTCTTTACCAAAGCAAAGGCTGCATTAATCTGGGGAATGGTTCCAAGAGACAGTTGAGCGCTTGTTGAAATGTGGATTTTTTTTTTTTTTTTAAATTTTAGAGAGAGAAAGAGCGTGTACACAGGGACTGTGAGGGGAAGAGGGAGAGAGAGAGAATCTCAAGCAGGCTCCATGTCTAGTGTGGAGCCCTACACAGAGTTCAGTCTCATGACCCTGAGATCATAATCTGAGCTGAAATCCAAATGCTTAACTGGCTGAGCCACCCACGAATTCCAACGTGTGGAAATTTTTTGTGAGTTCTCCTAGTGCTGGTATAAATTCCAAGTACACAATGTATATGCTTGTGAGACTAGCCAGTTAGGACATGTTTAATAGTCACCTTAAATGTATTTTGCATCATGTTGAAATTCAGGCATTAATGCTTTGGAAGTTGGAAAATTCCAAATATAGGTGAAAGATTTTTTATCACTGGGCTTCATACTTGAGAGTCAGTTCTGTCTCAAACTTAACTGGTAATGTTTATTGAGCTGGTGAGGTTTATGGAGTATAAATAAGATATGTTATCTTTCCTGGAGGACATGGATTATTTTTCTGGAGGGCATTTGAAATTGAAAGCAAAAGTAACATAAATTTGATACTCAACTAGAAAAGAAAAAATAGATATTTACACATATATGTTTATCTGTCTTCATGATGTAAAGCCTTGGGTAGTATCAATGGTTGATACTGCAGTGTTAGTATCTTAAGGTCAAAAGAAACCCTAGGTTAATTTCTTCTGTGCTTAACAGATAAGGAGACATTTTTGTGCTTCCTACTACCAATTGAATAAATTATAAACTCCACAGAGTAAAAGCCACAGAAGAATAAATAACCAGAGCTAAAATGGTTTCTGATTTGTATGCGGTTACTGTCAGGATTAGCTGCCATAGGGTTACCTGTTGTAAATTGAGATCTTTTTCAACTTCCTTGGCTTCTGAGTTGTCAGTTCTCTTTTGCCCCCATTAATTTTTGTATGTTAGAGATTTCCAGGGGCACCTCGGTGGCTCAGTCATCAAGCGTCTGCCTTTGGCTCAGGTCACAATCCCAGGGTTTCAGAATCGAGTCCCACATCAGGCTCCTGGCTCAGTGGACCTCTCCCATTTCCCATGCTTGTATTCCCTCTCTTGCTGTCTCTTGTCTCTGTCTCTGTCTCTCTCTCTGTGTTAAATAAGTAAATAAAATCTTTTTTTTTTTTTTTTTAAAGATCTTATTTGTTTGACACAGAGAGAGAGAGTACAGGTAGGCAGAGTGGCAGGCAGAGGGAGAGGGAGAAGCAGGCTCCCCGCTGAGCAGAGAGCCTGATGCAGGGCTTGAACCCAGGACCCTGGGATCATGACCTGAGCTGAAGGCAGATGCTTAACCGACTGAGCCACCCAGCTGCCCCAATAAATAAAATCTTAAAAAGAAAAGAAATTTCCAGTTAAGTATAATATTAGATAAAAAATAATTATTAATCTAAATAAAATATTTAGTAGTATTAATATTAGTTAGAAAATTGTATTCTGCCTGTATGAGGTATTAACCTTTGGAGAGGCTGAGTGAAAAGTATAATATGGGAACTCTGAAATTTTATAGTTCTTCTGTAATCTGAAAATTCTCTCAAAATAAGTTAAAAGTGATATAGTTATATAAGTTTATATAATAAACATATTAAATAATAAGTTAAAAATGATTAGATTGATTTATCAGCTACAGAATTATTAGTGTATCACAAAACTGGATAGAAGACATTTGTTTGTCTGTTGTAGGGAATGGGAAGAGATTGAGATCCTTGTTCATGTTCATTGACCTGAAAAATTTAAGAGTTGATGTATCTCAGGAGGATGAAGATGCTGTGTTAGAGTGTTTAGTAAATGCATTCCTTATTCTTTCTCATTTTCTGTGTCTGTATGTGCAGATACATGCAAAGATACTAATTTGTGTACATATGTGCACAAAGTGCATCTCAGTGAGCTCACTGGCTTTCTAAAAATAATAACTTCCTTTTAGCTTGTTACACATATGTTTTCTTGATGATATGCTTTTTGAAAATAAATTAGATTCTTTTATTTTGCAAAAAGCAGGATGTGATTCATATACAAGTTGAGTGATCAAATGCTTTAATACTGATTTGGATCTAAATTTAAGAAATGAGGGGTTTTTGTTTGTTTGTTTTTGAAATGAGCGGAATTCATTCCCAAGAACAGTGAGGAAGTCTTTTGTGCAGTGGATATACCATTGGACTAAGGTTAACATTTGTAGGTTTCAGCGTCAGAGGATTTCAGTCAGATGCATACTTTATGTTATTAGTTTATGTTTAAGTTATTGCTGACATCTCTGTTAACAGATGAGTGTTTGTGGTTTTCCAGCAGTTGCTCTAGAGGCCGGGTGACAGCTTCGTGTGGACACCAGCCTTGAAGATTAGGCTGCATGCATTTCCATTCTTTATTAGTTAAGTCCTGTTTTATCTTCTTTGAGCCTACCCTTTTTTTCCGTTCTAGGGCAGTGCCCTCCAGGAGAGTTTCTGATGGTGGAAGTGTTCCATATCTGCGCTGTCTAATATGGTAGCCACTGGCCACATGTGGCTATTAAGTACTTGAAATGTGGGTAGTGTAACCGAGGAATTGAATTTTAGGTTTTTTTTTTTTTTTTTTTTTTTAAATTTTAAAGAATCTAAATGTAGATAGCCATACATGGCTCATGACTGTTGTTGGATAGCACAGGTCTCGGGCTGTTGTTGCTAGTTCCTTGCTGTCATTGCTAGTTCCTTGAGAGATGTGCTTTAAATGCCAGTGTAAGTGTGATGGAAGGGAATGGACAGAGACATTCAGAGGGTAACTGAATTGTCCATTGCTCAATACAAAATCTCCACTAAAAGGGTTTCAGCTGACTTGCTATGGAAACAGTGTTACTTGTTTCCTTGCCCTTGTTTCCTTACCTTGCCTGAGAGGTACCTTTTGGGGACCATTATAAAACTTCAGTTTTTTCTCTTTAACTTTTCCATGTAAATAAACATACTTCTGTCTCATCATTTTCAGTCAGTGTATGGTATTCTGTTTTATGATTCTGCCATCCTTTATTTATCTAATCATCTTTTATATTGTGGACAATTTTTATTTTTCATAAAATTCTTAGAAGACATTAGAAGACTTAATGTTTTGGGTTTACATCTTTGTTCCTTAGGAAATTCTTAGGATTAGCATTTGTAAGTCAGAGGGTAGTAGGTATATATTTAGATTTTTGTTTTGTTTAATGTACATTGCTAAAGTGCTGTCTGTTGCCACCTGCTCTCACCTTCCCCACAAGTTGTGCAGTTTGCCCTCTAAACTGGCATTTGTGAAAGGTGGTTCATCTGGATGAGAAACATTTTAGGGATTTTATGTTTACACAAAGGTACCTTTAAGGTAGCATCCACATATTCATAAATCTTTTGTCTATTTTTTCTGCTTCATTCAGGGCAATAATAAAGTGACCCTGAATTCTTGGGTTGATGTTGGGGTGATATCTTTAAAGGGGCCTCCGTGGAGTGAGGCTGAAGCTCATTTGGCTGGTCTGTTGCGAGCCATTGCCAACATTCTCTCTGCCTGGGGCTCTGTACATGCTCTCTGTTGCGTCACTTAATAGAGAAACCTGGTTCCTGGGACAGCAAGTCTGGAGCCCTGCAGCCCTCTCTTCATGGGCTGAGGTACATGGCTCAGTGTTGTTGCCTGGGGCGCCAGTGCTGCTGCCTTCTCCCATACCAGAGGCCCACCTCAGCACGATAGTGTGGTGTTTGTGAGGCTGGCACATCTTCTGCTGGAGTTAGCCAAATGGCTGGTCATTGCTTCCAGTCTGGCTTTGAAAAACAGATGCTTATTTTACATTTGGGACAAAAGGGGACCTTTTTTCTTTCACACTTTTGGTTAGGATGTGCTCTTATCTTTGTTTTGAGAAAGGTCTCAAGTTCAGAGCTTCTTGAAAGAAAGTGGTCTGTGTTATTTTTTTAATCTTTATTTTTAAAAACTGTTTTTTTGGAGCAGTTTCAGTTTACAGCAAAAATGAGGAGAAAGTACAGGGATTTCTCCTATAGCCCATGGGCCCCCCAACCCCCCAAGCATAGCCTCCCCCATTATCAGAATCCCCCACCAGTGTGGTACGTTTGTTACAGTTGGTGAGCCTGTGGTGATGTAGCATAATCACCAGAGACCATTGTTTACCTCAGAGTCCGCTCTTGGTGTTCTATCTATATTCTATGGGTTTGGACACATGTACAATGATGGCATGTATCCATCAGTATACAGAATATTTTCACTGCCCTAAAATCCTCTGTGTGCCTTCTATTTGTTCCTCCCTTCCATCCCAACTCCTGGCAGCCACTCATCTTGTTACTGTTTCCATAATTTGGCCTTTTCCAGAGTATCATATGGTTGGAATCACACAATGTATAGCCTTTTCAGATTGGTTTGAAGGGAGGGAAAAATTATTTTCTATCCATTAAGTTCTTCCAGCTGGACTGAGAATTAAATTTACATGAGACAGATTAATAGGAGAAATAAGCAAAGTTTTATTACATGTGCACAGAGGCACAGTAAGGAACTTGAGAAAGAAATGACCGAGGTAGGCAATTTTTATACTTTCAGACAAAGGGACAATAAATCTGCAAGGAATTGACAGGACAAAGAAAGCTTGACTTTAGGAGTGTCTGTTAGTAAGGAATTCTAAACAGAATTTGGGCTGGGGTACTAAATTTGTAAAAAGTATGTGTTGTTTATATAGCATTCTGGACTCTAAATTTCCCATCTCTGGTGATAAGGATGTCTCTTTAGCTCCTGGTATGGGGGGGGGGTAGCTTTTTTTCTTCTTCTTTTTTAGGATTTTATTTATTTATTTGAGAGAGAGGGAGACCGAGCACAAGTGAAGGGGGAGGGGCTAAGGAACAGGGAGAAGCAGACTCCCTGCTGAGTGGGGAGCCCAATATGGGACTTGATGGGGGGCTTGATGTGGAGCTGAGTGTGGGGTTTGATGTGGGGCTTGATCCCAGGACCCTGGGATCGTGACTTGGGCTGAGGGCAAATGCTTAACTGACTGAGCCATCCAGGTGCCTTGAGGATAGCTTTTCCTTGGAAGATTTAGTTCTTGCTTTTAGGGCGATGGAGGAGCGTCTGAATATCATTCTTAGGTAGGAGGTCTCTTTAGTCCTTTTTATTCAGAATAATCAGTGTGCCAGAGTGGCACATTTTGAAGCAGCCTGCCCTTGGATATGCATTCAACTTTCCTCCATAGCTTTCCATGGCTGATGGCTCATTTCTTTTGAGTGCTGAATAATAGTCCATCTTCTGAATGTATCACTATTTATCCATTCACCTACTGAGGGACTTCGCGGTTACTTCCAGGTTTTGGCATTTATGAATAGAAAGTGCTGTAAACATCTGCAAGCAAGTTTTTGTGTGGACATAAGTTTTCAGCTCCTTAGAGTAAATACAAGGAATGTGATTGCTGGATTATGGTAAAAATATCTTCAGCTTTGTAAGAAAACACCTAATTGTCTTCCAAAGTACCAGTTTGCACTCCCACTATTCTGTTAATAGTGAGAGTTCCTATTGTTCTACATCCTGGCCAGCATTTGGTATTGCTACTTTTTGTATTTTGGCCATTTTATTGGGTAGTGGTAGTGTGTGGTGGTATCTCGATTTAATTTGCATTTCCCTGATGACGTATGGTGTGGAACATCTTTTCATATGCTTATTTACTTGAATTATTTTAAATAATAATTTTGGAATTGTGGTGGAAATGGACCTATACTGAAACAGCCTGGGACAGTGCATGGTTACTAGCAGGGAGATGAAATCCTCATACTTTAGAATTCATGATGAAAGATCTTTTCTTTTAATAAGTACTGAACATATGAAAATGTAATGGGCTGTATATAGATGGGAGTAATAGTACTTGCTCATTAAGGAATAGAAAGTTTATGTGGGAAATAAGATTTACAGTTACAAAATAAGAAATCATTATTTTTATGAAACGGTGGAAGAGATGAATGGATTAATGTTTATTGAGAACCTGTTGAGTGCTGTGCTTCATACTCATTACTGAGTTTGATATAGCCATAGAGGAAAGTCGGGGGTACTGACAGGAACTGTTGTGTGAGTATTGCAGGCCGCATGATCCACATTGGGGGAGGACTACCATGGGTACAGTCAGGAGGAGGAGGCGGGCTCAGTTGGGACCTTGGAGCACTAAGTGGAATTTTTTTTTTTTTTTACTAAGTGGAATTTTGATGAAAGGGAGAGAATGAGGTTTCTGAGGCATGGAGGGTGGTATGTAGAAGGCTTGCCTCTCAGTTCTGTGAGGGCAGAGCCCACGCCCCTCCTGTTCACCACTGTACCCCAGAATCCAGCACAGTGCTGGCACTAGGAGATGCTCAGCAGAAAGTAATGGACTAAGTGATAGGTGGTAGATGCCCGGTAATTCTTTTTCAAATAAAGTGGATTTGCAGTGAGCGTTTCAGAGAGCAATTCTGGCACCGTAAAAGGCTCATACAGGAGTTAAGAGAGAAGACTGGAGAGGTTGTCTGAGGCCTCATGGAAGGGAAGGGAATTTCAGCTTTATTCTTTGGTAGTAAAGAGTGTTTTTTCTTAGCAGGGGAATGATGGGATGATTGAGTTTTTAGGGGATTCATTGGATATCAGTGAGTAGGTTATGTTGGAGGGGGAATTAAATAAAGAGGGAAATCAGAATTCCTGTCTGGAGACAGGGATATTTTTCAGTGTCATTACCTTTAAAATTATTGAAAGGCAGGAAGACCCAAGGGTCAGGAGCTGGGTCTCTTCAGTTGGGCTTAAGGTTGGCTAGCTGTGAGAACCTGGGCCTGTTACTTAACTTCCTTCAGCCTCAACTTCTTTTTCTGTAAAATGGGGATAATAAGAATATTTATATCATAGAATTGTTTTAGAGATAAAATGAAAGAAAAGGTAAAGTACTTGGTACAAAGAAAACAGTAGATACCAGTTATTAGTGATATTGCTAGGTAAAGATCATTTCTTATGAGATATGGGCTTAAATTTTAAAATTTAAAATTTTATGGATTTTACAGAGTAAAACAAATACCTTAAAACGTGGGACAGTTTAGACATCTCTGGAATGCAGTCCTGAAAGAGACTGGCTTCACAGAGGTGGCCTCTCCTAGAGACATCACATGCTGTTTGTCAGAGTGCATCTTCCCTCATGAGCAGTATGAGGTGGGCAGAGTTGTTAGGACATACCTGTATAAATGTCTCTTTTCCCTGGACATTTTTACAGCTCTGCAATTTAAACAACATTTTCCTAAACCAGAAAAAGGCATGTCTCAATTACCAGAAGTTAAAAATTTCATTGACCAAAACCTACTCTCAGGGGACTTCTAATTTTGTCTATCCTCATATACCGCTCCCTCCCCCCACAATAGCCCCCCTTTTAACATCTTTATTTTATTTTATTTTTTCAGTGTTCTAAGATTGTTTATGCACCACACCCAGTGTTCCATGTAATATGTGCCCTCCTTAGTACCCACCACCAGGCTCATTCGTCCCCTGACCCCCCCCCCCAAATCCCCAGTTTGTTTCTCAGAGTCTGCAGTCTCTCATGCTTTATCTCATGCTTTATTTCCCCCAATTCACTTTTCCTTTCCTTCTCTAATGTCCTCCATGTTATTCCTTATACTCCACAAGTAAGTGAAACCATGTGATAATTGACTCTCTGCTTGACTTATTTCACTCAGCATAATCTCTTTCAGTCCCATCCATGTTGATACAAAAGTTGGGTAACATCCTTTCTGATGGAGACATAATACTCCATTGTATATACGGACCATATCTTCTTTATCCATTCGTCCATTGAAGAGCATCTTGGCTCTTTCCCACAGTTTGGCAATTGTGGCTATTGCTGCTATGTACATTGGGGTACAGATGGTCCTTCTTTTCACTACATTTGTCTTTGGGGTAAATACTCAGTAGTGCCATTGCAGGGTAATAGGTAGCTCTATTTTTAATTTTTTTTAAAGATTTTATTTATTTATTTGACAAAGAGAGATCACAAGTAGGCAGAGAGGCAGGCCGAGAGAGAGGGAGAAGCAGGCTCACTGCTGAGCAGAGAGCACGATGTGAGGCTCGATCCCAGGACCCTGAGATCATGACCTGTGCTGAAGGCAGAGGCTTAACCCACTGAACTACCCAGGTGCCCCTATTTTTAATTTTTTGAGGAATCTCCACACTGTTTTCAAAAGTGGCTGCACCAACTTGCATTCCCACCAACCGTGTAAGAGGGTTCCCCTTTCTTCACATCCTCTCCGACACCTGATGTTTCCTGTCTTGTTAATTTTGGCCATTCTAACTGGTGTAAGGTGGTATCTCAATGTGGTTTTGATTTGAATTTCCTTGATGACTAATGATGATGAACACCTTTTCATGTGTCTGTTAGCCATTTGTATGTCTTCTTTGGAGAAGTGTCTGTTCATGTCTTCTGCCCATTTTTGGACATGGTTATCTGTTTTTTTTTTTGGGTGTTGAGTTTGAGGAGTTCTTTATAGATCTTGGATATCAGCCCTTTGTCTGTAGTGTCGTTTGCGAATATCTTCTCCCATTCTGTGGTTTGCCTCTTTGTTTTGTTGACTGTTTCCTTTGCTGTGCTGAAGCTTTTTATCATGATGAAGTCCCAAAAGTTCATTTTTAGTTTTATTTCCTTTGCTTCTGGAGACGTGTCTTGAAAGAAGTTGCTGTGGCCGATGTTGAAGAGGATGCTGCCTATGTTCTCCTTTAGGATTTTGATAGATTGCTGCCTCATGTTGAGGTCTTTTATCCATTTCGAGTATGGTGTGAGAGAATGGCCAGGTTTCATTCTTCTATACATTGCTGTCCAATTTTTCCAGCACCATTTCACAATACCCTTTTTAAAACCTGGCAGTATAGATGCTGGTTTAAAATGCTTGGTTAATACTCAGATAGAAGGGCATTAGTTACTTATTTTTGTATCAATATGAGGAAATGGGTAAAATCATTCGAAGAGTGATTTAGGTGAACATGCTAAAGGAACTCATGCTAGAGGAAAGTACAAATGGATAGAACCTGGAATTGAACACAGATGAGGCTGCTGAATGAGTCCTTTTGCTAGAGGTCATTATGACAAAGATGCGCGCTGCTCATTCGGGAAGGCACCTCTGTAGTGGAAAAATACCTAACCAGAAACCAGGAGACCTGGTACAGTATTCATTCAGTCTTTAGATGCATGACCTTGGGTGAGTCTTGTCAGTGTTCTGGGGTTCAAGCTTTCATCCTCATCTCTAGCCCTGATTTGTAGAAACTACTCTGCTTCAAAAGTGGGATAATCATAGTCTTTTCCTATTTACAGAAAAGAGCTTTTTTTTTTTTTAAGATTTTATTTATTTATTTGACAAAGAGAAATTACAAGTACACTGAGAGGCAGGCAGAGAGAGAGAGAAGGAAGCAGGGTCCCTGCTGAGCAGAGAGCCTGATGCGGGACTCGATCCCAGGACCCTGAGATCATGACCTGAGCCGAAGGCAGCGGCTTAACCCACTGAGCCACCCAGGCGCCTCAGAAAAGAGCTTTTAAAATTGAATGGCTATGCTATTATTCTGAGTTTTATATAAAATTTTCCGGAGGTTTTTTTTTTTTTTTTTTGCTTCCCTCCATCTCTACTAGGTGTTCATCAATATGCACTTATTATTTTCATGGATGTGGTAGATTAGGGTCATCATTTTATACTCTGTTCAGCTGTCATAGTTCTGCCATTCCCAGGTTTGTGGTAGAACTGTCTCAGGACATATCATCATTTTATGGTGTTTTCAGAGTGCTTCCCAGAGGTGGAGCTCAGACTGCTGCAGACTGGCCCTGTGGGCGGGTGCAGGCTTGCTGCAGGCACTGGGAGTGCCCTTCTTGGTTGGCATTAAAGAAGATTTTTGATGGAGAGTCATAAGATGATAGATTTTAGATTCTCTGAGGGACCTCAGAGATCATCTTACTGGACTCTCCTTAATCAAGGCTCAGAGTTATCTGAGGTCATAAGGCTGGCCTCAATGAGCAGATCTCTGGACTGCAAGCTGGTGTGCTTTCCATTACTGAATTCCGAGATCTTATCACTGTTTGTATTCAGAAATCATTCAGTGTTCTACTTTTTGAGTATACAGGACGGAATGGTGGTAGCTTGACTGTTATCTTGAGGAATTTCCTGCTGATCTGACATCATGGAAATCTGTCCAGTTTGCCTTGTGGAAGTTGTCCAGTGCTAAACTTATAAAAAGCAATCTGGACTAATAAATTATCAGGCAGGAATGGCCTTGCAGTGTATTATGGACAAGATTAGTAAAGAGTGTTTTAGGTACTGGTGCTGTGTTGATGACTTCCATGTGGGTATCAGTGGGATAGAGGGACAAAGCAGGACAAATGAGCCTTGACAGAGAACCTTCCTGTGACCTTGGGCTCATCAGCTCTGAATTTCATCTCTCCAGAAGCACTGGCCAAATTATTAAGTGCATGAACATTGTTTGGTGTCAGGGGTAGGTTTGTTGTTAATCGTATTTGCAAAGCAAAGGGTAAAAGGCTCAACAGAGTTTAGGAAAGCTGTGGTCTCTGGCAAGACTTAAACAGACTGTATTAGTAGTCACTGGAAACTTGGAATTCTTGCTTTCAGAAAACACAAAGGAGATCAATTGTTTATGGGAAAGAATTATGAAAATATATATTAAGAGAATAATTTCTTGGCTTAACGTATGCGTTTGAGAAAACTGTTCCATTGGGTTTTCCCCTGTTGAGTTCATTTTGCCTGAGATTTTCATAGGATTTTTATTATTGTGCTGAACTAACACTTAGGTAAGCAGAAGGTATATAAACATTTGCAACTGAAATGTGTTTCTGAGATTAAGTCTACTAATGTACAATCACATGTGTGAGTATTTCATAAATTGGACCTCAGAGAAATCAGTATTTTTTTGGGAAAGATTTTATTTATTTATTTAAGAGAGTGAGTGAGAGAGAGCATGAGTGGGGGGAGGAACAGAGGGAGATGGAGAAGCAGACTCCTCATCGAACAAGGAGCCGGATGTGGGGCTAGATCCTGGGACTCCAGTATCGTGACCTGAGCTGAAGACAGATGCTTAACCGACTGAGCCACCCAGAGGCTCCCAAAATAAATATTTTTGTTAGGTTAGAGGTGACCAAATACCATAGAGACTGCATTTGAATTCAGACTTGTGTAACTTCAAATTTTGCAGACCACCTTTAAGAATGTTTTAAAATGTGACCTATACACTTATATACATTAGACTTACCTAAAAATACAGATTTCTAAATCAGAATTTATAGGCATGGGACTGGTGAATATGTTTTCAGTAAATTGCCCAGATGATTTGCCCTTTACCTTATACTCATTGAGGCCTCACAAATCAATCCCAGGATTTCACAGGTGAGGGTATTAGAGGGGAAGTGAGCTTTGTTGCCCCATATATTCTTTCGAGATTTATATTTGCTGTGTACCTGGCTAGGTATGAAGACTAAATCGAACACTGTAAGTATAAACTTAGCTAATTATAGACCTTGGATGATAATGATTCAGAGTCTTCTGCTCTGTTGTTATTGCTGTGCAGTTATTCCAGAGACTTGGTCGGGTAATGGGAAGTACTTACTTCATACTTTCCCCATTACTACTTTCCTATCTAATCTTGGATAGAAGTCTGTTCATTGTTGATTGTCTCTTCATAGCTTATTTCACTTACTGTTTTATGTGGTTTAAAAAAAGAGGCTGGATTTCTTTTCTTACCTTGCCTGCTTGGCTTGTGTGTTCCTTCAAAACAGGGGCTGAGGGACGCCTGGGTGGCTCGGTTGGTTAAGCAGCTGCCTTCGGCTCAGGTCATGATCCCAGCGTTCTGGGATCGAGTCCCACATCGGGCTCTTTGCTCCGCAGGGAGCCTGCTTCTCCCTCTGACTCTGCCTTCCACTCTGTCTGCCTATGCTCGCTCTCGCTCACTCTCTCTCTGACAAATAAATAAATAAAATCTTAAAAAAAAAAAAAAAAAACAGGGGCTGAACGTGGGTGGTGGCGGTAGTCCCATTGCACAGCCCTGTGCAAGGACACGGGAGGAAGGTGATACCTGTTAGGGACTGGCTGATTGATGAGGGGGGACCTGGACAGCTGATAACTCTTTGTTCATTCAGCTCAGACTCTCACAGGCCTCCCCTTCCTATTTCCACTATTGTCGCATTAGTTCCTATTTTTATTTCTCAAGGCTTAACTGGGTGGTTATCCTTGCCTTTTTTTTTTTTTTTTTTGCTTCTAAATCTATCCTTCACAGTCTTGCGAGGCTAATTTTCTGCAGACATTTCTTCGAACAAGTCACTTCCCTCCTCAGCAGCCTTCACTGACCCTTACTGGCACGTGATGCCCTCTGCAGTCTGCCTTTCTAAAGTCTTTTCCTGCCCTATTCAAACTAAGTCTGTACCAGACTTGACAGGTGTTTTCATCCTCCTCACAGTTTGAAGTTTGGGACTTGGGCTTAGGAGGATCAAGATAGGGCAGATATGTATTATTCCTATGGCACTGGCCATAGGCCTTGGGAATTCAATACCCATGTTTGGAAGGCAGGTGGAAGAAGGAGAAACAGGAAAGGATGACCAGTTAGGACAGGAACCATGAGAGGCAGCCACAAAAGTCAAAGGAGGAAAACTTCAAGATGAAGAGGGTGATAAACAGAATTGAATGTTCAGGCAAGTTGGTGAAGGCTGAGTAAATTCCATTGCATTCAGTGGGCTATTAATGGTACTGTGGTGTGTTTCTTAAAGATTTAAGTGGGAGCAGAAGCTTCTACATTAAAGGCAACAAAGGATGCAGCAATGAGGACAGATTGGTGTGATTTGAAAGTGAAAAGGTATGTGTTGTTATTTTTTTTTCCCCAAATGGCAGATGCTTATTTTTTTTTGAAGGCCCAGAGGAAGGAGCCAGCATAGAAGAAAAGATTCAGAGTAATTTCAAGAGCCAAGCCAGAAGAGGAGGCAAGGGATGGGATCCTCCCCGAGTTAAGGAGTCCCTTAACTCTGACAGTGGGGAAGGAGGAGAGGATGGGAGGCAGAAGGGAGCACTGCATTCAGATTGCTTCATTTTTATCTGTCATGTAGAAGAGGAATTTCACATGTTAACAGTGTGCATGGGGTAGTTTGAATTGATTCTATGAAGGTGAATTTTTGCAAAAGTCTGTCTTGTGTATCTTCTCTTCACAAGCCTTAGACAACTCACCCTGAGTCTCTGGGATAAGCTCCAGTGCCTTCCAGGGCATGTGAGAGCCTTGAACTGTGTCTCCAATCCATCTCTTAGGCCATTTCTCTCCCTGTGTGCCTTCACAGACTCTATTCCATTTGTCATTCCCTGAACTATCCCTGGCTTATTTGCCAATGTGCCTTTGCTCACATTGGTTCCTGCTTTTGCCAGGAATTGCTCTTTCCTGCTCTGCCTTCCTCCTTTGTGTTTCATTATAGTTAATTATCTGTGTATCTCAGCTCATAGAGAATTGAAACACACTGCTTAAAATTAAGGTTGTTTTTATTTTTGCTTTTATTTTTTTTGCTGGGTTATACACTGGAAGGATTTTCAAACCCAGGGGTAATCTTAAATATACTAAAATGTAATAAAATATAAGTGTCAGTGGACATGCCTGATTTGGGCCAACTTGAGTTTGAATTCTGGCTCTGTTTCTCACAGGATATGGTCTGGAGTGGTTACATCCTATCACTTTGTGAATTTACAAAGTAAGGATAACGAAACCTACTTTTTAGGGAGGTGGAGCCTAGGCTTGGTATGTAATAAGTGCTCAGTAGACCTCATTATAGTTGTTAATAATGGATTCCTTGCTTCACAACATTGTTTGGTTGACTATCTGATAGATGATAAAGGGTAGAGCCATGTGAATTAGTGTCCTCCCCCCATTATGTTAAGTGAAAGTCTGGTGTATTCTACTTTGTACTTCTACTCCAGTGCTGATGTGTCTACTGAAATGGGTATAGTAAAGAGGAAGTGCATGCCTCTTTATGACTATATTGATCTGCTTTCTGAAGTACCCCACACAAATGACAGTTTCATTTTTTTTCATGGTGACTGAGTAGAAGGAAATATTTATTCTAAGAAACTAGTACATGTGTGGTTGATAGTGTCATTTTGTACAGCTTTTTTGATTGACAACTAGTTTGGAATAGCATATGATTAGATGTTCATAATATTTATAGCAAGCATAGCAGTATACAGCTTATACAATTAAAGTTTACCAATTACAGTCCTTCTGCTTACAGAACTCAACAAATGATTTATTTTTTGGCTCTTTCCTTTTCAGAGCAAATGCTGAGGCTTTGAGGTTTTAGTAGGGCAGCTGTGTGAAGTGTATATGTTATAAAGCTTATGAAACCAGAGATGGAATATTACCATGGGGTTAATTTTTCTTATTAATTTTTAAGGCACTTGGCATTGTTCCTGGATAGCTGATCCTTCAGTTTCTCAGTAGGAATACAGATGTCTCCTAACAGAGAAACAGGAAAAGAAGCTTGACACAGCAATATAAACGTTTTAACAGAGCATTCACTCTGTTGATCTCCATAGCCAGTCACAGGGAGTTTTCTCTGTCATCTTTCTTTGTGATAAGTGATAAGTGTGTGCACATTAATTTTTAGTGCTATAAATATGTCTTGTGACATAGAGCCCAGTGATGAATGATGCTTTCAAACCAAGAGATGGTGGTTACAGGTGCTCTTTCATTATTGAGCCGATTGAAAGTATGCTGTGGATTGGTGATGCAGCTTTGATCTTGGCAAACTGTTCCATGGTTTGTCATATATGCATTCTGACACAATTTATATTCATGTCATGTTAGAGGCCCTAATGTATGTGTCTGGAAAATGGGTAAAATGCCAAAGATAATGCTGACAAAAAGGAGGGAAAAGTGGTCATTGCCAACACTTTGAAATTTCATTGCAGTTTCTTTGGAAGAAATTTGGATTGTTAAAAACAGGATGCAAAACAGACAAAAGCACATGTCATTTGTTAGGAAGTGGTACTAAGTAGGTACTCTGATGCTTGTCAGTTGACCGAAACAAGGGCTTAAGAATAAGCGTTCAAACTGTAAGAAAGGAAGTTGAAAAACTCAAAGGGAAGGGTGTGGACAGATGAGTGCTTCTTATGGAATGGGGTGGGGAGTGGGGGATTGGAGTTGGGGAGGGTGGGAAAGGGATTTAAACTGCATTAGTTTTCTGTTACTGCCATACAAATTACCACAAATTTAGTGACCTATACCAACACAAATTTGTTACTTCACAGTGCTGTAGCATGGGAGGTTCTTCTGGGCCTCAGGGTGCAAAAGTCATCCTGCAGGAGGGCTGTGTTTCTTTTTAGAAGCTCTGGGGGGAGAATCCGTATCCTTGCCTTTTCCTCCTTCTGGAAGTTGCTCACTTTCATTGGCTGTAATGCCCCTTTCCCCATCTCTAAATCCAGCCACAGTGGGTTGAGTCCTTCTCACATCTCATCACTCTGATTTCCCCTTCTGCTTCCCTTTTCTCTTTCAGGGATCATGGCCATTACATTGGACCCATCTGTAATGTGTAGAATACTCTCCCTATTTTAAATTTTGCTGATTAATGACTTTATTCCCTACTGCCATGAAAGGTAATATATTCCTAAGTTCTGGGAATTAGGACATGGATATCTTTGGGGGTCATTACGATGCAATTTTGTTTTGTACTTCTTTTCTAGTTAAAATTTATAAAAGGAAAATTTGCTTTGAGTTTGTGTTACTGTAAAGCGCATTCATAATTCTGCGATTGTGCTCCTAAGGTCACTAGTTTTCAGTAATCTAAATATCGAGACATACTACTTACATTTTGGTGGGGTACTGAAATTCAGGGGAATCTAATGTCTCCAAAAATCATCTAAGACTTGGTTTAAATGTAGTTAGGTCTTAGTTTTTGCTGCTTCACAAGTGTAACAAATACTGTAGAACTTCAGTTAAGGAGAATATATCCTAGGAATTCTGGAGTACCACTGAAAGTTATAAGCATTTGAGAGAAAGTGTATTTGTAGGTGAAGAAACAAGTTCTCAGACTGTTACAGTGCATGGAGAAGAGTTTAATAAGGGCAGAAAGTTAAGTGCCTTGTTTGCCTGCTGTTATATAGAAGTGAGTCTGTTATGGAAAGCTAAGGAGCACAGCAGAAACACTAGGAGAAAAAGAAACACTAAAGACCAAAGTAAAAGAGATAGGAGAGAATAGAGAGAATTGAGTGGTGGGGCAATTAATGGTGTTAGCACCACAGTCAACAATGGCAGAGAACTGCCCCATTTTTGGGTTTGGGCTGAGCAGCAGAAAAACTGTTACCTATACTATATCTCAGAAGCTCAAAGAGGTGATTTTTGGATCTGTCTTTCTGAGTCTGAGCTGTGGTACATAATGGCCTTATTGAGGAATGTCTGTTATCTCAGTATTCCCTCAGCCCAGTAGTCCTCAAACATTTATGTCTCAGGACCCCATTTACAGTGTTAAGAATTATTGAAACCCTCATACGTTGTGGCAGAAATATAAAATGGTACAGTCACTATGGAAAACAGTTTGGTGGTTTCTCAAAAAGCTAAACATAGAGTTATCCAATGACCCAGCCATTCAATTCCTAGGTATATGCTGAAGAGAACTGAAAACATGTGTTAAACACGGTTTTCCATTGTGGTGGTGCCAGTTTCCAGCCCCACCAACAGTACTCAGAGGTTCCTTTTCTTCCACATCCTTGCCTGCATTTGTTATCTCTCGTCTTTTTGATGCTGGCCATTCTGACAGGCATGAGGTGTTATCTCATGGTGGTTTTGACTTGCATTTTCCAGTGATTAGTGATGCTGAGCATATTTTCATGTGCTGGCCATTTGTATATCTTTGGAAAAATGTCTCACATCTCATCACTCTGTCTCACATCTCATCGATTTATGTCCTTTGCCCATTTTTCAGTTGGATTGTTATTATTATTATTATTTTAAAATAGATTTTATTTATTTATTTGACAGAGATCGCAAGTAGGCAGAGAGGCAGGTGGGGGGTGGAGTGGCGGGGAGAAGCAAGCTCCCTGCTGAGCAGAGATCCTGATGTGGGGCTCCATCCCAGGACCCTGGGATCATGACCTGAGCTGAAGGCAGATGCTTAGCCCACTGAGCCACCCAGGCACCCTGGATTGTTATTATTATTAGCTCTTGGGTTCTTTATATATTTTGGATATTAGGCCTTTATCAGATATATGATATGCAAATATTTTATCCCATTCTGTAGGTTGACTTTTCATTTTGTTGATCTTTTTTTATTTGTTTTTGCTGTGCAGAAACTTTTTAGTTAAAAATAAATAGTCCCATTTATTTATTTTTGTTTGTCCTTTAGTATTATATATAAAAAAGATCATTGCCAAGGCACATGTTGAAGAGCATTTTTCCAGTGTTTTCTGCTAGGAGTTTTATAGTTTCAGGTCTTATTAAGTCTTTAATCCATTTAGAGTTAATTTTCATGAGTGGTGTTTGCTAGGGGTCTGGTTTTATTCTTTTACGTGTAAATTTCAAGTTATTCGGTCCCCACGTATTTAAGAGATTGTCTTTTCTCCATTGAGTATTCCAAACTCCATTGTCAGGTATTTGTTGACCATGTACACATGGGTTTATTTTCATGCTCTTGATTTTGTTCCACTGCCCTGTGTATGTTTTTGTCAGCTTATAGCTTTAGAATACAGCTTAAAATCAGGATGTGTGGTATCTCCTGTTTTGTTGTTCTTTCTGAGAATTGCTTTGACTTTTTGGGATCTTTTGTGGTTCCAAATTTTAGGATTGTTCTTTCAGGAAGAAATGCCATTATACTCTTGATAGGCATTGTGCTGAATCTATAGATGGCTTTGAATAGTAGAGATATTTCAACAATATTAATTCTTCCAATTCATGAACATGGGATATCTTTCCAATTATATGTGCCTCCTTTGATTTATTTCATCAGTGTTTTGTAATTTTCAGTGTAGAGATCTTTCACTTCCTTGGTTAAATTAATTCCTAAGTATTTTGTTTTTGATACCATTTAGATGGGATTGTCTATATTTCTTTTTCAGATAATTTATTGTTAGTGTTTAGAAACTGCTGATTTTTGTTTAAGTTTTATCCTGTAACTTTACTGAATTCATTGATTATATCTAGCATGTTTTTTTTTTTTTTTTTTTTTTTGTAGAGTCTTCAGGATTTTTTTGTATATAAAATCATGTCATTGGCATATAGAACCAGTTTTACTTTTCCCTTTCTAATTCTTCTGCTTTTATTTCTTGTTCTTTCCCAATTACTCTGGCTAGGACTTCCAGTATTATGTTGAATAGGAGTGGTGAGAATGGGTACCATTGTCTTTTATCTGATCTTGGAGGAAACTCTTTCAACCTTTCACTATTGAATATAATGTTAGCTATGGGATTGGAATATTTTTCTTTCTTTTTTTCTTTTTAAAAATTTTCCCTTCATGTTCCTTTTTTTTAAAATATAAATTTTAGGTAGTTAACATAGAGTATAATATTGGTTTCTGGAGTAGAATTCGGTGATTCATCACTTACGTTTAGTATCCAGTGTTCATCATAACACGTGCGCTACTTAATACCCATCATCCCTCTAGCCCTTTCCCCACACATCCCTCCATCATCCCTCAGTTTGTTCTCTGTCGTTAAAAGTCTCTTATGGCTTGTCCCCCCCCCCCCATCTGTTTTCTTTCTTAAATTCCACGTAAATTCCACGTATGACTGAGCTCATATGGTATTTATCTTTCTCTGACTTAATTTCACTTAGCATAGTACCCTCTAGATCCATCCATATCATTGCAAGAAGTCATGTTTTCATTTTTTTTGATGGTTGAATACTATTCCGTTGTGTGTGTGTATGTGTGTGTATATATGCACACATCACATTTTCGTTACCTATTCATCAGTCAGTGGACATTTGGGCTCTCTCCACATCCTCACCAAGACCTGTTGTTTCTTGTGTTGTTTGTTGTTGCTTTTAGCCATTCTGAGAGGTGTGAGGTGGCATCTCATCATGGTTTCGATTTGTATTTCCCTGAAGATGAGTGATGTTTCACTCATCATGTTTCTATTAGCCATCTGGATGTCTTCTTTGGAAAAATGTCTTTTCATATCTTCTACCCATTTCTTAACTGGGTTATTTATTTTTTTTTTGGGTGGTGAGTTTGGTAAGTTTGTTGTAGATTTTGAATATTAACCCTTTATCGGATATGTCATTTGCAAATACCTTTTCCCATTCTGTAGGCTGCCTTTTAGTTTTGGTAATTGTTTCTTTTGCAGTGGAGAAGCTTTTTATGTTGATGAATTCCCAATAGTTATTTTTGCGTTTGTTTTCTTACCTGTGGTGATGTGTCTAGCAGGAAGTTGCTGCAGTGGGGGTCAAAGAGGTTGCTACCTGTGTTCTCTTTTAGGATTTTGATGGTTTCCTATCTCACATTAATGTCTTCCACCCATTTTGAATTTATTTTTGTGTGCGGTGTAAGAATGTGGTCTAATTTCATTCTTCTGCATGTTGCTGCCCAGATTTCCTAATACCATTTGTTGAAGAGCTTGTCTTCTTTCCATTGAACATTCTTTCCCACTCTGTCAAAGATTAGTTGACCATAGAGTTGTGGTTCCATTTCTGGGCTCTCTGTTCTGTTCCATTGATCTCTGTGTCTGTTTTTGTGTGAGTACCATACTGTCTTGATGACCACAGCTTTGTAATAGAGCTTGAGATAGGGAATTGTGATGCCTCCTGTTTTGTTTTTCTTTCTCAGAATTGCTTTGGATATTTGGTATCTTTTGTGGTTCTATATAAATTTTAGATTTGCTTGTTGTAGAACTGTGAAAAATGCTGGTGATATTTTGATAGGGGTTGCATTGAATGTGTAGATTGCTTTGGGTAGTATAGATATTTAAAAAAAAATTTATTTGAGAGAGGGAACGAGCGGGTGTACATGTGTGTGCCCATGGGGGGAGGGGCAGCGGGAGAGAATCTCAAGCAGACTCCTTGCTGATTGTGGAGCCGGACATGGGGCTTTGTCCCATGACCCATGAGATAATGACCTGGGAAGAAACTAACAGCCAGACACTTAAACTGAGCCAACCCAGGTGCCCCAGTAGTATAGACATTTTAACAATGTTTGTTCTTCTGATCCATGAGCCTGGAATGCTTTTCCATTTCTTTGTGCCCTCTTTAATTTCTTTCATAAGTGTTCTGTAGTTTTTGGAGTATACATCTTTTACTTCTTTACCATTGTCTTTTCTCTGAACTTGGAGGAAAACCTTTCAACCTTTCACCATTGAATATAATGTTAGCTGTGGGATTGGAGCATTTTTCTTTTCTTTCTTCCTTTTTTTTTTTTCTTTCTTTTTTTTTTTAAGATTTTATTTGTTTATTTGACAGAGATCACAAGTAGGCAGAGAGGCAGGCGGTGGGGGGGGGGGGTGGGAAGCAGGCTCTCTGCTGAGCAGAGAGCTCGTTGTGGGGCTTGATTTCAGGACCCTGAGATCATGACCCAAGTGAAGGCAGAGGCTGAACCCACTGAGCCACCCAGGAGTCCTGGGAGCATTTTTCTTATAGTCTTTTTTATATAATGTGTATATTCTTTGATACTGTATCAAAACTTGACAGGTGGTAGTTTACTGAAGATTAGTTGTAGTGCAGAATCTGAAACCATTTGTTCTCTTAAATTAAAATTTATTAATCAAGCTTGTACCTGAGGTGGATGTTTTACCCAAGCAAGATTTTGTAACACCATGCTTGTATCATTTGGAAAATACTGGTTTACTAAGTTATGTAGATCTTCCTAATGTTGACATATTTCGTCTATTTAAAATTACATTTGATTCAACACTGATCTAATCAGAAAAGTGTTTTAATTATTGGGAAATTTTAAGGTTGTTTGTGATGGTAGGAGTTTTCCAGAGTTCTGACTTTGGGGGAAAGCACAGATTTTATCACTGGCCTTAAGAATTTGAAGTAATTCAAGGCTTCCTTTATCAAATATTTTCTCAGAAATTAACAGATATGCGAGCCTCAATAGCCAGAGTTTATCATTTGTTCTTTGAGGTTAGAATGATATTCTATGAAAAAAGTGACTAGGTTAGCTTAGAACCCAAACAGTTACTTAGGTGCTTTTCCTCAAGATGACCATTGAAATACTTTCCATTTCATCACATAGAATATTAAAAAGATACTTACTCAAGGCTAGAACTTTAATAAAGTTAATAATTTTTACTGCTTCATTTAAGGGCATTCTTAAGTGAAACAGCTTGTCCCCCCCCCCCCCCCCTTCTGTGAGTGGGTGATTTGAAGAATAGAGTATAGTGGCACAGTGTAGTGTCTCTACCTGGCTCTGTGAAAGGTGCCAGCAGATTTGCTCCCCATCGCATTTGCATGATTACTGCAGTGAAAAGGCAAAACAAAGTCTTAGTATTACAATGCAAGTAGTTTTGACCTTGCAGAACCCCTGAAAGTTTCTTGGGGACCCCCCGGGGATTCAGAAACCACATTAGGAGAACTGCTGGACTAGCATGTAATAGATGTTAAGTATATATATCCAACTGATACTGTCTTGTATTATTTTACGTCTGTTGTCTTTGGTCCAGGCTCTTATCTTTCATCCTAAGTACTGGACAAAGTATCCCAGAGGGATTAGGACATTGATAAATGTGAGATTAGTGAATGAACTCCTGTGGGTTAGGATTGGAAGGAGGGCATGTTAAATATAAATACTTGTTTTGCTGGATGCTAAGGTGGAAGAGACTGCTTTACTGGATGTAGCGATCACCGTTTGGTGATTTCTTTCTTTCTTTTTTTTTTTTTTAAAGATTTTTTATTTATTTATTTGACAGAGAGAGATCACAAGCAGGCAGAGAGGCAGGCAGAGAGAGAGGAGGAAGCAGGCTCCTTGCTGAGCAGAGACCCCAAAGCAGGGCTCTGAGATCATGACCTGAGCCGAAGGCAGTGGCTTAACCAACTGAGCCACCCAGGTGCCCCCGTTTTGTGATTTCTTGATAACTTTGATGTTGAAGGACGCCAGATAACTGAAGAATTTGCATATTTGACTTCTGGCAGTTTTCCTAGCTGTCAGATGTTCTTCCCCCCGCCAAAGATTTTATTTATTTATTTGAGAGAGAAAGGGAGGGGGGAGGAGGAGCAGAGGGAGAGGGACAAACAGACTGTATGCTGAATGCAGAGCCTGACACAGGGTTTGATCCTACGACCCTGAGATCGTGACCTGAGCCAAAATCAAGAGTCAAGATACTTAACTGACTGAGCCAGCCAAGCGCCCCCTGTCAGGTGTTTATGTGAGTAATGTTTGAGCCCATGAAGATGTCTGAGGCAGGCAGAGTGATTGTGTACTTTTCAACAGTCAGTCCTTTCCAGGAGTTGGCGCCCTTGTTCATTTGGATGAGTAGACAGAATGCAGATGCTAATGCAGTGCAGGTACTGGCTGAGCTCTGTACCGTGTCACAGCTGGGGCAGCTAGAACATGAGGAAGCTGAGTAGTACTTTGGCCCCAAACAACTTGTGCCAAAGCTGGGAACAGGTTTTACCTGGAACATTTTAATATTAAGACCTGGCTTTTCAACACTTTAAATAGTGTTTTTTGTTTGTTTCATTTGGTGACAAAATGTTCATGAGTATTGAAGCAATTACCTTAAAGAGCTGGAAGAGCTTTTTGCCACTTTATCCCAACTCTGCTATTTGGATAAAACTAACCTGGAGAGGTGACTCTTGTCATATTTAGATTTTTCAAAATGGATATCTGCTTGGCTTTTGAGTTTTTCCTTATTGCAGATCTTGTTTTAAGTGGGAGAAGTTGCTTTCCTCCTTTTGTGAGTGGATTCTCTGTGGTGTGCCAAAATAACTGTCTTCCTCCAAAGGGCTCAGGAGTTGGAAGGGGACTTCAGATGTTGGCCTCGGTGTGGGTGATAAGACATGTGATCTTCAGTGTTTTACTACATTAGAGAAGAGATTTTTGCCTGGTGTTAATCCATGTCCTAACCTAGGACCTTAACTTCCTGGAAGGGCTTGCCTAGAGTCCTCTCTGGTTGCTTCTTATGCTAAGTATGGTGTATGTGTCATAAGAAGGGTTATTAGGAGGGTTTTTTGTTTTGTTTTTGTTTTAGTGGACTAGTAGCTCCCAAAAAGAGCCTTTAGAGGAGAGACAGAAGGGGACTTGAAGGAGACTGGAAGTGGGATGTTGTAGGGGGAGCTGCAATGCAGGATGTCTTGAGGGAGATAGGCTCCCACCTCAGGGATCTACGGTAAGTGTAAGAGTTATGATTGTCAGTGTGATGTCCTATATCCTGTCCCTTTCGATCCTCACCATGATCTTACCAGTTAGACAGGGAGTTTTATAGGTGTGGAAAATGAGACTCATAAATGTCAGTCTAAAGGCATATGGTTAGTCAGTTGCAGAATGGGCACCAGTCCTCAGGCCTCCCTCTTCCTAATGGATGCTTGCTTATTTTAATTAGAGGCTTCTCATGGCCAGAGTCAAGAGGACATTAAAAGAGTCAGTGTGCTAAGTGGCTACCTTAGAGCAGACTTGAAGTCAGGAGTATTCAGGGTGATTTACTAGGGAATATGCTGTTGCCACTCTATAGAGGTGGGATGGACCCTACCCCAAATTTGGTTCATGTGTCAAAGATAAGGCCACACGCACCCCAGGAGAGTATGAAAAGGCTCCTACTCACATGATCAATCTTTGTCCGAGACATGAGGCAGGCTTTGAAGTAGGTGGAGAGTGTTGTCAGAGGGCAGGGAAAAGACTGGCGTGGCTTAATTTTGCAGAGAAAATGAACTTGGCTGAGGTCTTCCTTGCCTGCCTGTCCATGCTTGCGTGTTTTGAAATTCCTGCTTGTGCCAAAGGAGGGGGCCCTGGGCTTTCTTACCAGCTTGCCCACATGTGGGGCAGAAAGGGAACCAGGGAGAGCTAGGGCTTGAAAGCTGTTAGCAGTCAAACATCAGAAATGGAGCCAGACTGTATTAGAGGCAAAGGCATCTTTCTCCAGGGACCTAGCAACTAGCAGTTTGATTCTAGGGTAGTGACTGCGTGAGCAGCTGGAAGGACTTTTGGATTTAGCGATGATTATAACTCTGCATGATCTCAGCTTTGCGTATCCTATAACTGCACATTTCCTTTCCCATAATAAGTTAAGCATTTTAACTGATTTTGAGTGTTATGCTATTAGGAACAAAGTGTAGTCTGTGGGAAAAGAAAAAAAAAAGTGGTATAGAAAGGCCACGAATGCATGAATATTGCTTTTTCCCCTCCCCATTTTCTTATTTTTTTTTTTAATTAACATATAATGTATTATTTGTTTCAGGGGTACGGGTCTGAGATTTATTGGTCTTAAACAGTTCACAGCACTCACCATAGAACATACCCTCCCCCGTGTCCATCACCCAGCCACCCCCATCCCTCCCACCCCTCCTCACTCCAGCAACCTTCAGTTTCTTTCCTGAGATTAAGAGTCTCTTATGGTTTGTCTCCTTCTCTGGTTTTGTCCCGTTTCATTTTTGCTTTCTTTTACTGGGCGCTCTCTCTTGCTTATCTCTGTCCTCCATCCCAGCCCTATTTTACCTTGGGACTTGTTAGGAAAGTGAGTTAATCTGGGCCAACCGTTGGTGGAGCCATCTGTTGGAGGATTTGAAACCTCCTTTCATCACACAGGAGGAGGAATTAATAGCTGTCTTCCAGAAATTTTAGCAGTCATCAGGCTGAAACTGTCTAACAAAGCAGGTCACACAGCTGAATGAAGAAACGCACAGGAATTAATAGATGGATTGCGAAGGACTACTTTGTGATAGGACTTTTTGAACTTGGAAAACTGTCATTAGTAGGTTACACTTGGGAAGGTGTGTTTTGGAAGCCAATAGGACATGCACCTAACAGTATACTGTGTAGTTAGTTACATGTTGTAGTATTAGATGATTCAAAGTCGAAACATCTGTTCTAGCTCTTAAAACTTGCTTTTACTTTTGCATTGCTTTAGTGGAAAGGAGGATGCTGCTTTGAGGGTCACTTAGAGCTTGGGAAGAGAGGTGTGGTTTGTCTTTTTTCAGAAGGTGATTTCATTGGGGTCAGTATTGTCTTTCAGTAACATATCATGACTCTTACGATGTTTGCTCAAGTGAAATTATGTCATTTTTCAAGGTACTGTATCCTCTCACCTCCATTTTTGGTCTGTCTGAACTACTACTACAGTCTTTAAAATTTTATGTAACTTTGTATGTTGTGTACATTCAGACAGCCATTTCATTTCAGCTTGACGGAAAGTGTATTTGTCTGGTCATAGGTGTTTTTCCTGGTTTATAATAGATCTTCTAAGTTTTGCTGATATTTTACTCAACTATTTGTACAGTCAGCAAATAGAATTAACTATGAATGCCTTTTTTTCTGTCTTTTGCATATAAATTTCCCTCAGAAAGCCTTAAAGTCATTTGTGGTATGAATGCATTCAATTTATACAGCATTTTTTGGTTATGTCCTTCCCTCGGGATCAGTTCTCATCATTGTGACTTTTACTGTCCTCTTCTCCACAAAGAATAGAAAGATTCAGGTTATTTCCTGGGACAGACAGCAGTCTCAGATCATTGAGGGCTTGGATCTGGAAGTGCTGATTCCACTTTGGTTTGTGCTTGGAATTATGCCTGAATGCCTGGAATTAGTCTGACATCCAGTCATTGAACATTTATGTGTAAAGCATTGATTGTGCAGTGATTACTCTTAGAGATTACTGGTGCTCTGAGTTTACTTCTGGAATGTCTTGCCTCATTCCTGATATGCACCTAGAAATTGAGCCCTCTTTCCAGTCTAAGGTATGTAATAGGGTTTTAAAGTCCAAAGAGACCTTAGAAATCCCTATTTCTCCTGTCTTTTTTATATGTAGGCCTACCTGTTTTACTGCTTTTGCTATATAGCTCTTCACGGATAATGGTGTGTGTGTGTGTGTGTGTGTCTGGTCTTACATGTGGAAGGCTTGTGGCAACCGTGCATTGAGCAAGTCAATTGGTGCTATTTTTCCAACAGCATTTGTTCACGTTGTGTCTGTGTGCCATTTTGGTACTGCTTGTAGTCTTTTAGACATTTTCATTATTGTTACATTATTGCTGTAATTTCATGATAAAATTTTAATGGATAAAGAGTTACTTCTTATGGATGAATAAAGAAAGTGGTTTCTTGGGATGGAATCTACTCCTGGAGAAGATGCTGTGAAGATTGTTCAAATGACAACAAAGGGTTTAGAATATGACATAAACTTAGTTGACAAAGTAGCAGCAGGGTTTAAGAGGATTGAGTCCAATTTTTAAAGAATTTTTGCTCTGGGTAAAATGCTGTCAAACAGCTTTGTGTGTTTCAGAGAAATGATTTGTGAAAGGAGGAGTCAATCAAGTGTGGCAAATTTCATTGCTGTCTTTTTTTTTTTTTTTAAAGATTTTATTTTATTTATTAGAGTGAGAGAGATAGAAAGGGAACACAAGCAGGGGGAGTCGGAGAGGTAGAAGCAGGCTCCCCACTGAGCAGGGAGCCCAATGCGGGGCTCAGTCCTAGGACCTGGGATCATGACCTTGAGCTAAAGGCAGACACAACCGACTGAGCCTCCCAGGTGCCCTCACTGTTATCTTATTTTAAGAAATGATCACAGCCACCCCTGCCTTCAACAGTCACACCATCCTGATCAGTCAGCAGCCATCAATACTGAGGCAAGAGCCTCCACCAGCAAAGTGATTACAATTTTCTGAAACCTCTGATCGTGGTTAACACTTTTTAGCAATAAAGTATTTTAAAATTAAGGTATGTATATTGTTTTGAGACATAATGCTATTGTACACTTAACACACTACAGTTTATCATAAATATAACTTTTTGTTTTTTTAATTTAATTTAAAAAATTTTTAAAGATCTTATTTATTTATTTTAGAGAGAAAGAGTATGTACACAGGAGAGCACCAACGGGGGAGGGGCAGAGGAACAGACAATCTGAAGCAGACTTACCAGGGAGCCCAGCATGGGGTTCAGTCCAAAAACTGCAAGATTATGACCTGAGCCTAAACCAAGAGTTGGACACTTAACTGACTGAGCCACCTAGATGCCCCTTTTTTGTTTTGTTTTTTAATTTTAAATGTAACTTTTATATTTACAGGGAAACCAAAATTTAATTTGATTTGCTTTATTGTAATGCTCTGGAATTGAACCCACAATATCTTCAAGGTATGCTTCTGTAAAGAACGTTAAGATAACAAGTAAGTTTGGGGCGCCTGGGTGGCTCAGTGGGTTAAGCCGCTGCCTTCAGCTCAGGTCATGATCTCAGGGTCCTGGGATCGAGTCTCGCATCGGGCTCTCTGCTCTGCAGGGAGCCTGCTTCCTCCTCTCTCTCTCTGTCTGCCTCTCTGCCTACTTGTGATCTCCCTCTGTCAAATAAATAAATAAAATCTTTAAAAAAAAAAGATAACAAGTAAGTTTAAACATTTATTTTGAAAAATTAAAAAAATACAAAATTAAGGAGACCAGTATATTGATCTCTATATATTTATCACCCAGATAAAGTAATTTCAAGATACTGCCCAGGTGCAGCTAGCTGTTTTATATAGAGCACTTAACTCTGCTCTCTTTTTATTACCTTCAGCAACCCCGTGGGGGCAGATAGTATATCTCCATCTCGAACATGAGAAAACTGAAAGGTCCAGAGAGATTAAGTAACTTATCCAAGGGTTACACAGCAGCCAACATTCTAAGTCTGTCTCCTAACCCTGAATTGCCTGAAGAAGTTTCATGGCTTGTCTGACGTACATAGTAAGCTGGAATTGGACTTGAGATGGGACCAGGAGACCTGACCATTTCACCATTTCCTTTATGATAAATTTCTTATGACTTTTTTCTTTCCACTAGCCTTTTGTAGCCAACTGGTTTTGGACTTGAAACTTGAGTACTGTTTTAACCATGTTAGGTAGACTGTGTTATCCCAAGGCTTGGGTGGTGGGAGTAGTCTGCTCTGGTGCAGATGATAAGGGGTGCATTGTTTGCAGGGAATTTAATAACAATAATAAAAACATCCAAAAAGTTTGTCTGCAAAATCTAAAATTCTAGAATTGTGTCTGCAGTTCTAAACAGTGTCAGTGATAACATATTCCTTCTCCAAAAATCTTTTGTTGGTGTGTGTTCTAAATAATTGCTATGTAACTTGAGTTTTAATAATATATAATGTAAGTTTCAAATAAGCACTTTTTGATTATCCTTTGATAGATACTGTATTCTACACGGAACTTGAATCAGAGACTCTTAATTATACAGTTGGCCCCCAACACTGGGTATTCAGTGACATGCATTCACTTCCAGAGATTTTTAAGAGTTTAAAATTGTTCAAGCTTGCTTCAAACATTTTTTGTGCATTCAATCCCTGTGGTACTACATATTTCTGCATTTAAATGGTATATTTGAAGTTAACAGTGATATTATTATTGAGGTTTATAATTCTGTCATTGTGTGTGATTCTTGAAGTTTTTGTTTCTGCTTAATTAAAACATGAAACAGTGCAAGCCTTGAGGTGTAATATTTTTGTTGGTAATTGCCAATTTTGGTTTATACAAAAAATATTTTGCTGAGTTTGCATAATATGTGTTGAAATTTTTTATGTTATTATTTTATTTTTTAAAAAAATTTTATTTGAGAGAGAGAACAAGAGAGCATAAGCAGGGGGAGCATCAGTACTGTAAGTGGATAATAATGCTTAGATTAGAATAGTGACCTTGAATCAAGGGATTGACTTAGAAACATTTTTAACAAAAAGTGTTTCTGACCAGGTGCTAGTTGTCAGTGTTTTTTAGACTGCTCTGATTTAAGTTAACTGGGATATTTATTTTAAACGACATGACCCCTCCCTTGAAGATTTTTTAAAAAATAATTTAAAAAAATTTTAAAATATATATTATTAGCCCCAGGGGTATAGGTCTGTGAATTGCCAGGTTTTTACACACTTCACAGCAGTCACCATAGCACATACCAGTGTCCATAACCCCACCACCCTCTCCTCCCGCCCCCGCCACCCTGTTTGTTTTGTGACATTAAGAGTCTCTTATGTTTTGTATCCCTCCGATCCCATCTTGTTTCATTTATTCTTTCCTGACCCCCCAAACGCCCCACGTTTCATCTCCACTTTTTCTTATCAGGGAGATCATATGATGGTTGTCTTTCTCTGATTGGCTTATTTCGCTAAGCATAATACCCTCTAGTTTCATCCAGGTCGTCACAAATGGCAAGATTTCATTTCTTTGATGGTATTAGTATATAGTATAGTATATAGTATTCCAGTGTATATATATATATACACCACATTTTCTTTATCCATTCATCTGTTGATGGACATCTAGGTTCTTTCCATAGTTTGGCTATTGTGGACATTGCTGCTATAAACATTCGGGTGCACATGCCCCTTCGGATAACTACATTTGTATTGTTAGGGTAAATACCCAGTAGTGCAATTGCTGGGTTGTAAGGTAGGTCGTAAGGTGTTTTCAACATTTTGAGGAACCTCCATGCTGTTTTCCAGAGTGGTTGCACCAGCTTGCATTCCCACTACCTGTGTAAGAGGGCTCCCCTTTCTCCACATCCTTGCCAGCATCTGTCATTTCCTGACTTGTTAATTTTAGTCATTCTGACAGGTGTGAGGTGGTATCTCACTGTGGTTTTGATTTGTATTTCCCTGATGCCGAGTGATGTGGAGCACTTTTTCATGTGTCTGTTGGCCATCTGGATGTCTTCTTTGCAGAAATGTCTGTTCATGTCCTCTGCCCATTTCTTGATTGGATTATTTGTTCTTTGGGTTGAGTTTGCTAAGCTCCTTATAGATTTTGGATACTAGTCCTTTATCTGATATGTCGTTTGCAAATATCTTCTCCCATTCTGTCAGTTGTCTTTTGGTTTTGTTGACTGTTTCTTTTGCTGTGCAAAAGCTTTTGATCTCGATGAAGTCCCAAGAGTTCATTTTTGTCCCTTGAAGATTTTGATGAAGAGGTTTGACTAGAGCCAGGGAATCTTCAATATTCACAGTAACTGTAGGGATTTTCTAGGATCAAGTATGGGAAAGAGCCTTTTTAGGTTGGAAAAAAGGTTCCTTTGTCAAATATATTTGGGATACCCTGGCTTAGAGTAAAGCAGTTTTCTTTCATATAGCACTTTGCTGAATGTTTAGTGTGATAAGTGGCATGCATTATGGGGAGTGGGAGGAAGAATGTATATAAGGCAACATTTACCAGACTTATTTACCTTTACCTCTTTGTTTTAAGCACACGGCAGTACGATGTTCCACAGACAACACTTTCCAAAACTATGAATTACAACAACTTACTCTTAACAAATTCTAGTCAAAGGGGTTTTCCTGCTAGTGTCTTAGCAGGATAGCTACGTGGCTATCCTAGAAAGTAAGCAGATGAAACTAGTGACCCTGCGGTGGGAGGAGTGATGATACAGATCATGACTCACTGAAGTAGACTTGAACACACATTGATTCCATCTGGGTTTGCACACTTAGCACTGACATGGCTCCAGGCCAGTCCCGTACATACGGTTGGCATAGGGCACTCTTAGGTTGGGTTGGTGGAGGAGCTTTCCTTAGCAAACACTTTTGTGGACTTAGGATGGCAGTCTGCCCTCCGAGAATTCTGTTGTTGCCTTTGGGAGGACTATCTAATTTCTCCCCAGATGTACACCCATGTTTAACTCAGAAGTTTCTGCCAGTGCTTGGATGACTGATGAATTGCCTTTGGACCATCACTTCAGCTAAGGGCAGTCATCTCTAGGAACTCACATTATTGCACAAAATCTGATCCGGAGACCTTTGTTCCCAGCATATGGATTGAGCTCCTCTCATCTTTTACAGTGCTTGTGGTGCCAAGATAGAGCAGAGACCCAGGACTATAACAGCTGTGGGCCTGCTGAGAATTAATTGTGGTTAATAATTTAAATCTGTGTTATACAAATACATGAAATTAAGAATTAGAATATTATAGGTAAAACCTAGAGCTCTAGTTTATTCCTTTTAATTGCTATACAGTATTCAGTTGTATCCTTATATCCTATTTTATTTACCTATTCTGTTTTTTTCTAACTCATTAATATAGTATATTATCTCATAGTCAATGCAAATACTGATGGCCATGAACATTTTGCACAAGTCTCTTTGGGCACATGTTTGCATGTTTTCACAGGATAGATACCTAGAGCTGGAGGTATTAGGTTTAAGAAATTGCACATATTTATAAAATGTATGTAAGTTTCAGATTAACATACTTTTTATTACTTGTCCTTTTTAACCCTAACTGACACACAGTGAGTGATTAACCAAGAATAGGGAGATGGGAGTGATCGGCTTCCCCCTCTATCTGCAGGCAACACAGGGGTCCATTGTAGAGGATTTAAAACCAAGGATAGAGCTGACAGAAAGTCAGATTGTTTATTGTTTTTTCTTTTTAGCTGCCATGTGCCTGCCATTATAAACAATGTCCATAATAAGTCTTCCCCCACCACATCTTTTGTTGGCCAAGATTCCAGGTATTTGCTGCAGTAACTGTTGAGGCTTTTGTTTTGCTGTAATAAACATTCTGTTTCACATGGAAGTTAAATCTTATATATTTAGCTCCATATATGTTGATGTAGCTCTACACATTAGTTGTGAAAGGAAGTTCGTAATGGTTTGTAATCTTTTTTTTTTTAAATTTTTTATTTTTTATAAACATATGTTTTTATCCCCAGGGGTACAGGTCTGTGAATCACCAGGTTTACACACTTCACAGCACTCACCAAAGCACATACCCTCCCCAATGTCCATAATCCCACCCCCTTCTCCCAAACCCCCTCCCCCCAGCAACCCTCAGTTTGTTTTGTGAGATTAAGAGTCACTTATGGTTTGTCTCCCTCCCAATCCCATCTTGTTTCATTGATTCTTCTCCTACCCACTTAAGCCCCCATGTTGCATCACCACTTCCTCATATCAGGGAGATCATATGATAGTTGTCTTTCTCCAAACATTTAGCCCATTAACATTCAGGGTAACTATTGAGAGATATGAATTTAGTGCCATTGTATTGCCTGTAAGGTGACTGTTACTGTATATGGTCTCTGTTCCTTTCTGATCTACCACTTGTAGGCTGTCTCTTTGCTTAGAGGACCCCTTTCAATATTTCCTGTAGAGCTGGTTTGGTGTTTGCAAATTCTTTCAGTTTTTGTTTGTCCTGGAAGCTTTTAATCTCTCCTTCTATTTTCAATGATAGCCTAGCTGGATATAGTATTCTTGGCTGCATGTTTTTCTCGTTTAGTGCTCTGAAAATATCATGCCAGCTCTTTCTGGCCTGCCAGGTCTCTGTGGATAAGTCAGCTGCCAATCTAATATTTTTACCATTGTATGTTACAGACTTCTTTTCCCGGGCTGCTTTCAGGATTTTCTCTTTGTCACTGAGACTTGTAAATTTTACTATTAGGTGACGGGGTGTGGGCCTATTCTTATTGATTTTGAGGGGCGTTCTCTGAACCTCCTGAATTTTGATGCTCGTTCCCTTTGCCATATTGGGGAAATTCTCCCCAATAATTCTCTCCAGTATACCTTCTGCTCCCCTGTCTCTTTCTTCTTCTTCTGGAATCCCAATTATTCTAATGTTGTTTCGTTTTATGGTGTCACTTATCTCTCGAATTCTCCCCTCGTGGTCCAGTAGATGTTTGTCCCTCTTTTGCTCAGCTTCTTTATTCTCTGTCATTTGGTCTTCTATATCACTAATTCTTTCTTCTGCCTCATTTATCCTAGCAGTGAGAGCCTCCATTTTTGATTGCACCTCATTAATAGCTTTTTTGATTTCAACTTGGTTAGATTTTAGTTCTTTTATTTCTCCAGAAAAGGCTTTTATATCTCTCGAGAGTGTTTCTCTAATATCTTCCATGCCTTTTTCGAGCCCGGCTAGAATCTTTAGAATTGTCATTCTGAACTCTAGATCTGACATATTACCAATGTCTGTATTGATTAGGTCCCTAGCCTTTGGTACTGCCTCTTGTTCTGTTTTTTTGTGGTGAATTTTTCCGTCTTGTCATTTTGTCCAGATAAGAGTATATGAAGGAGCAAGTAAAATACTAAAAGGGTGGCAACAAACCAGGAAAATATGCTTTAACCAAATTAGAAGAGATCCCAAATAGTGAGGGGGGAGAAAGGGGATAAAAAGAGGTTCAAAAAGGAAGAAAGAAAAAAAAGAAAAAAGAAAAAAAAAAGAAAAGAATTAAAAAAAAGAAAACAAATAAAAAAATATAAAAAAGAAAAAATATATATATTAGATAAACTAGTTAAAAAACGTTAAAAAATAAAAGGTAGAAGTTAAAAAAAAATTTTACCAGAAGGCAAGAAAAAAAACAAAAAATGAAAAAGAAAAAAATTAAATTAACTGCAAGACTAAAAAAAAAATCACAGGGAGAAAGCCATGAGTTCCGTGCTTTGCTTTCTCCTCCTCTGGAATTCTGCTGCTCTCCTTGGTATTGAAACCGCACTCCTTGGTAGGTGAACTTGGTCCTGGATTTCTTGTTGATCTTCTGTGGGAGGGGCCTGGTGTAGTGATTCTCAAGTGTCTTTACCCCAGGCGGAATTGCACCGCCCTTACCCAGGGGTCGGGGTGAGTAATCCGCTCGGGTTTGCTTTCAGGAGCTTTTGTTCCCTGAGCGCTTTCCGTAGAGTTCCGGAGGACGGGAATACCAATGGCTGCCTCCTGGTCTCCAGCCGGAGGAGCCGAGAGCCCAGGGCCCCACTCCTCAGTGCGCCCTCAGAGAACAGCGCCCAGTTACTCCCGTCTGCCCGACCTCCGGCCGCGCTCCGAGCTCACCGAGCCTGCGACCGGTTCAAGGTAACACCGAGCTGTGAGCTTACTGTCGGCTCTGTCTCTGTAGCCGGCTTTCCTGTTCCAATACCCGCAAGCTCTGCGACACTCAGACATCCCCGATTCTTCTGTGACCCTGCGGGACCTGAGGCCACGCTGACCCCGCCTGGGCTTTGCCCCGGTTTAGCCTCTGGAGCGATGTCCCTCAGCGGAACAGACTTTTCAAAGTCCTGATTTTGTGGGCCGTTGCTCTGCCGCTTGCCGGGAGCCGGCTCCTCCCCCCGGGGTCTATCTTCCCATTGCTTTGGATTCACTTCTCCGCCGGTGCTACCTTTCAGAAAGTGGTTGTTTTTCTGTTTCCAGAATTGCTGTTCTTCTCTTCGGTCTGCCGATGGATTTTCAGGTGTTTGCAATCTTTAGATAAGCTATCTAGCTGATCTCTGGCTAGCTGAAGTAGTCTCAGCCTGCTACTTCTCCGCCATCTTGCCTCCTCAATGGTTTGTAATCTTGAACTCACTTTGTATGTAATGTGTGTCTCCAGCCCCTGTGAGCTAAACAATGAATTGAAATAAACAGTGCTAGCACATTGACTGTGATTGCCTCCTTCTGTGGGACCACTGGAGTTTCTGTTTGTATTTAAAATCTAAAACAGTGAAACAACTTGAGGTGTAATATTGTTATTTGCTACTTGCAAACTTCAGTCTATGCATGAAATACTCTGTCACCAGTATTCCAAAATGGAATATATACTCCCAGCAGTAGAGTTTAAAAATTGCATTTGTTAGGGCACATGGGTGGCTCAGTGGGTTAAAGCCTATGCTTTTGGCTCAGGTCATGATCCCAGGGTTCTGGGTTTGAGCCCCGCATCCCGCTCTGTGCTCAGCAGGGAGTCTCCCTCCTCTCTCTCTGCCTGCCTCTCTGCCTACTTGTGATCTCTGTGAAATAAATAAGTAAAATCTTAAAAAAAAAAATTGCATTTGTTCCACACCCTCACGAATACCTGATACTACTTTTTTTAAAAAAAGATTTTATTTTTATTTTTTAATTTTTAAATTTTTTTAGATTTTTATTTATTTGATAAAGTGAACTATAAATATGTGTGAGTTCTGAACATCAACTACACATTTGTACTAGTGTTTCTCTTGATTTAGGTATTTTGGTCCTTTATTTATATATTTGTTCCAACAATCTGATTAAAATGAGAAATAGAGGAATAGGAAATGGTTGTACTTTTGGACCTCCAGATAATTTCATTAGATTGAACTCAGAATTTGTGTCATGTGACCTGGGGCTGCTTAACTTGGTATTGACTGGTTGAGAAATCATTGATCACATTCCCACTAACCACGTAATTCCATGTCTCTGGGGCCTTATGATCCTTCGTTTCTCTTAATCTTGGTGTTAGAGAAAAGGTAGGTCTCGGTTGGAAATGGATCCCTAGTAAAGCATGTTAACTGTTACCATCTTGCAGGCCTTTCCTAGGAGAGCTGTGTGCATCACGGTTATATATTTATTTTTCCCTTTAGTTTGTCTGGAGGTTGGAGGAGCTCCCATAGGAAAGCAGAAGATTAGAATGACTAAGATTGTTCTGAGTGCCAGGGAAGGGTACAAATGAAGAGGAGGCTGCACTACACTAAGTTAATAGTGTAACCCTAAGCTGCATCAAGACCATTTGCTCAGTATTGTCTTGGTGCATATGTGGGACGAGGATGATGGGAAGGGGAATGGCTTAAATTTGATCTATCAATTAAATTCGTTGATCAAATATACAAAGTAGGATGTCAGGTGGTAATCCTGAGAGGAGATGAGCAGATAAAGAAAAGAAAGAAATCAAGGAAGGGAGGAGGGAAGTATACACAAACATGCATTCCTAAAAGTGATTGTATACATTCAGTTTATTACTTAAAAATGTATTGTGGGCAACTTTCTAAGTTCAGTAAAGGAGACAGAATTTTGGATTTAGTGTTGGAATAAATTTAGTCGTTAACGTATAGCATGTAGAATTAAGCATTTTCCTCCTGTGTGAACTCACTGATGCACAATATGATATTTAAATTTATCGTTGATAAATTGGGAACACAGCTGTGGAATTCCATGCATTAGCAGGGCTTTCCTGAAAATAACCAAATTAGGTGTGGCCCTTCTCCTCTGGCCTTAGTCCTGCTGAGATGGTGCTCCCAGGAGTCATCTCAAGTGAGCAGACAAGTACTGGGCTGGTATCCAGGGGAAGCCTCCCTCTTGGCTTTTTCAGGCTTCTTTAATGTTTCACAATGTGGCCTGGCAGGTAAGCGGGGCTATTTTTGACTCCTCTGGAGAGCAATTCCATAGGAATAGACTCTCTCTGGCCCCAGGTCAGAGTTTGGAAAATGATTCTGCAGCTTTTCCTGGAGTCAAATTTAAGTGTGGTGCTCCATAGTAGGCTCTATAGTGTCTGTTGACTAAGGCAGAAGCAAACTAGACTGTTTGACAGCAGATGTTGGGAAGGTCTACAGGCCTGTTAGCGCGCCTCCAAAGTGTTCACAGTGGTGGTGCTGGCACGATAGTTGTGGCCTTGTATTTGGTGAGTGGTTTGTCTCCCAGACCCCTACTCTTTTCGCCAGTGGGTATGTAACAGATATTTTAGGGACAGCCACTGGAGACTTTTTTATCATGCAATGACTGTGTACCCCCTGGCATTTGCATTTCTGGATTGAGCTTTAGGGTTTAGCAGCCTTGCTCTTCTGGTAAGAAGGAGTGTTCTCTTTCCACATATAAATGACTCTCTTTTCCAACCAAAGGGCTCTTTATTAATTTTCTCTTGCTGCAGTAACAAATGAGTACATACTAGTGCTTTCAAACAGTACAGTTCTCTATCTCAGAAATCTGACCTCAGTGTCAGTAGGCTAAAGTCAAGCGGTTGCCACTTCTCCCTGGAAGCTTTAGGGGGAGTCCTGTTTACTGGCCTCATTTGGCTAAATTCCTTGGCCCCCAGTCCTCTGCTGCATCTTCAGTGCAAGCAGCTAGTGTCTTTGAACTCTGCATCTGCCATCACCTCTCTCTCTCTCCTCTTCTGCTGCCTCTTTCCACTTCTAAGTGGACTATATTGGGTCCACCAGATAACACAGGATGATTTCCTTGTTCTAAAGTCAGAGGATTAGTAACCTTAATTCCATCTGCAGTTTTAGTTCATTTTTGTCATGTGAGGTAACATCTTTGCAAGTTCTGGGGATTAGGATGTGGACATTTTGGGGCTATTATTCTGCCCACCACAGGTTTTTTTTTTCTGTGTTTATGTAGTACCCTGATCTATACCAAGTTACATAGAAGTTACCTGTTTACATATAATTTACCCCTACTACCTTTCACAAACTTCTAAAGGGCAGGCACTGTGTCTGTTTCATCTTTGAATTCTCCACATCACCATAGCACCTGGTACACATGTAACGTGCTTACATGTAAGCAGAACTGTTTCAGCTCCCTGATTTTATGAACCAACCTTTAAGAGCTAGAGAATTGTAACTTTTACAGCTAAGCAATGAGAATCATTCAAAAACCCTTTCATCTGTTGACCTCCATAAAGCCATTAAATGCCAGGCTCAGAAAACCTATGTGTGGAATAAGAATGCATTATTGTTACCATCTCTTATAAAGGCATCATCTGATACTGGTCATGAGCGTGAAGCCAAATGAACAAAATGAATTAACGCTTGTGTATCTGAAGGCTGCTCTCCTCTAAACAGAGAATATCACTTACTAATAAATCAGCTCAGCATTTAGTAAATGGAAAGTGAAGAAAATCTCATACCAAGCATTTGTTGACTTAGCCATAAGGATTATGCTTCCAAACTCTGAGAACTATCAGATTATGTTTGGATAAAATATAGTATATAAATTAAATCAGCATAAGAGCATAGTTTGATCTTACTTTATTTTGTGACCGAATATGGATAAACTCTTGTCAGCTAATTTTGAATTCCTCTAAATGCCTTTTGTGCTGTCTTTCAATGAGTAATTAGTAGGAGGCAAGCCTGGGATGGAGAAACACTCCAAAAACCTTGCCCAGGATGCCTGGTGAGCCAGCAGACAGTATCCCAGAGGCAGGAATGCTGAGAAAACATACACTATTTTGGAAGATTTGCACATATTCAAGTGGTTTTAAAATAGAGTCGCACATCTGTTGCATTTGTTTTGGTATTTGAAAATTTTTATATCAAAGCTAGTCCTGATGAAAACAACAGGTTTTTTGAAAAATTTGTTTAAATGCTGGTTGCTTAGAGGTTGTGCCTGCACCTTTGGTTGTGGCATGAGCCAGAGGACCACAGGTGTCAACTAATAAAAGGGCTGCCTTCCCTTTGCCTTACTTCGGGGTCTTAGGAACTTTCTAGGCCCTAATGTTTCAGTCTTACTTCTCTCTGCTCCCTAACACATATCCAGGTCAGGCTTCTTTCTCCTTTGGTGTTCCCCAGCCCAGCATATATCTCAGCCATCTCAGGGCCTTTGCAGTGGGGTGGTATGGTGTAGGGCAGTGGTTTTCAAACTTTGGTTTATTTTTTGAAATGTTGGAACTCCTATTTTTTTTTTTAAACAATGTATTGATACTTGAAATGCATAATAAAATGGATTATAGTGGAACTGGTCAGGTTGATGCTGAATGGGAACCCGTGTTGAGGGCTGGGGCCTGAGGTTGTCTGCGGATCCTTCTGGTAAACACAGAATCCAGCTGAAAAATTCCTAGCAGAGTGGAAAGAGCATAGATAGACTCCACCATTTACTAGATGTGTGGCTTTGGGCGAGTTGTTCCCTAGTTTTTAGTTTTGTCATCTTTAAAATGGGAATAGTATAAAAAAATCTTTAAAATGGGAATAGTAATACCTACCTCACTGAGTGATTGCAAGGGTTAGATGAGATAGATCATACTTATAAATGGGCTGGGATCTAGTAGGTTCTCAATAAATGATAGCCTCAGAAGTTGATTTTCTCCCTGCCCCCTTCCTTCTTCTTCTTCTTCTTCCTTTTGTCTTCCTCCTCCTCCTTTCCTCTCTTCTCTCTCTCCTCCCCGTCCTCTTTTTATCTGCCAGCCCTTCATTGCCTATACTTTCTTCATGACCATATCATGGCCTGTTCCTACTCAAATGAATCTCAGCCTTCTCTAAATTCCTATAATATTTATTGTAAGTTCCTTTACAGTGTTTTTAAGGTGCCATTATTTGTATTAATAAAAGTAATATATGTTTATTGCAGAAAATTTAGAAAATGTATATAAGCCTGGAAGAGAATAATAGTAAAATCTTTTAAGATAGGAGCTCTCTTATTAGCAGTTCAGGAAACAACAGGTTTTGGCAAGGTTGCAGAGAAAGGTGGACCCTCTTACACTGTTGGTGGGAATGCAAACTGTTGCAGTCTCTCTGGAAAACAGTATGGAGGTTCCTCAAAAAGTTAAAAATAGATTAAAAAAAATACCCTACAACCCAGCAATTCCACTACTAGGGATTTATCAAAGATACAAACATAGTGATTTGAAGGGGCACATACAGCCCAGTGTTTACAGTAGCAATGTCCACAATCACCAAACTATGGAGAGAGCCCAGAGGTTCATTGGCAGATGAATGGATAAAGAAGATATAGATATACACAATGGACTGTTACTCACCCATCAAAAAGAATGAAATCTTGTCATTTGCAATGACATGGATGGAACTAGAGGCTAAATGAAATAAGTCCATCAGAGAAAGACAAATACCATGGTTTCACTCCTGGAATTTAAAAACAAGACAGATGAATATGGAGGAAGGGAAGGAAAAATAAGAGGAAAACAGAGAGAGAGGCAAACCATAAGAGACTTTTAAGTATAGGAACAAACTGAGGGCTGCTGGAGGAGAGGTGGGTGGGGGGATGCGGTAACTGGATGATGGACATTAAGGAGGGCACTTGATGTAATGGACACTGGGTGTTGTTTGCAGCTGATGAATTGCTGAATTCTACCTCTGAAACTAACATATGTTAATTAAATTGAATTTAAGTAAAAAATTAAAAGGCAGGGGCTCTCTTTTTATTCTTTTTTCTCTTCCTGATTTGTAAATGTTGATCTTAATCTTAATCATACTTTCCGATAGATTATTCTTATTAGTTTTAAGTCTGTAATGTTTTATTGGCTAATTTGATTTTTATGGTAGAAGAAGAAGGAAAAGATCTTTCCCATGGACATAAAGACCAAGGGAAGGCACTCTCCTAGATGTTGTGAAGGATGCAGAGTGATCTCTGACAGGATCTCTGACAGGATCTCTGACAGGATCTCTGCCTTCAGGGAGCTTTGAACTCAGATGGGGCTAAATGCATTAAAAAATAATCTGGGCTCATCAAGGATGAGGAAGTCAGGGCCTGCTGGGGAGGGTCTGGGAAGGGCTTCAAAGGGATTGGCATTAGAACCAGATCTTGAAATGAATTAGGATTTCATTAGATGTCCAAGTGGCACATTCTGGTGGTGGGGAAACAGGGAGAGGCAAGGGGGCAGGAGAGTCCAAGGTGTGTTTAGGTGGCCACTTTGGTGGAAGGGTGTGTTCTCGTAGAAGAGCAGAGGAGAAGGTGAAGGAGGAGCAGCCTCCAAACCCAGGCTCGTCCTGCAGAGCCGTGGAGGCACTGTAGAGTTGTGAGGAGAAGTGAGATGCATGGGTGACATGCATGATGGGGAGAGAATGGGACAGAGAGACCAGGAAGATTCATGTTGTGGGCACTATAGAACCTAGCCCAGGTATTTCAAGTTGCGTGCCATCTTTCTCCCTTGTTGCAATAGTCTTGACATCTATCACAGTAGTCCTGAATGAAGTCTTCCTTGTTTTTAAGAAGTGTCAGAATTTTTTTTTTTTTTTTAAATTTAGCACAGGCCCAGTAGGAAGCTCCTTTAATAGACGACAAATTAAATTGACTTGTGGCGGGAAGAGGGAATGATCAAACAGCAGTGTTTTCTCCCTTGCTGTCCTGGGATTTTTCTTGGCTTGGCCACGAGTGGTGTCCTGTACCTCTTATCCATTCAGAGAGAAATCATGGCCTTGCTTTTTGGGGATACATGTCTGTGAGTTGGTGTGAATTACATTATTTGCTACCTCGGCCCCGTGCTTTTTCTTTTTCCTTAGTTCATGTACCTTCTACTTCACTGTACCCGTTTCATAGGGATACTTCCCTTGCTCACAGATTGTTTTGGGGAGAATTTGTGAAGTGTGACTAGAAATGCCCTTCAAGGCTGTGCTGGTCTTGGATTCTTCCTCTTAGAGACATATCTGGGAGTTTTTTGGTTTCTCTTACTGATTTAAACGTTTAGTTTATTTCTTTCACTCTGGGAAGCCTGGATGGGAGTGATTTAGGAGGATAAGTTAATGCTGAGAATGCTGAAAAATAAGGAGTTGCCCAAACTGCCTTGCGGAAGTTATCATTAGCATTTTTATGTGTCTTTATAAAAAAATTTCACACTGAAAACCCTAGTAACTGTGATTTTAATTGTTTAACAAAAGCATTCATTTGATTGCAGATTTGAATAGCTCTCATTTGCTAAAAAGAAAAAAATCATTGTGGGGGGCACCTTGAAAGGTTGATTGGTTGAGGAATCAGATCTTAAGATGAAGTATCTGGATCACTTTGCCACATGCTGCAGTCATTGCAGGTGGTTCGTAGTGGGGCTCATGGTTTAGGGGTGCTCTTGAAATGTCAGGACTTCTTGTGCCTATTAGTCCATACTTTTTATTTTTGTTTTTAGGACAAGTTTCTCATTTCTGATTTTCCTCAATTTTGAAGGGCCTTTTGATCACAGTACTCCAATTTTTTGGTGTACAGTTGTTCATAGTACTCTCTCTCTCTTTTTTTTTTAACATTTTATTTATTTATTTGGCAGAGAGATCACAAGTAGGCAGAGAGGTAGGCGGAGAGAGAGGAGGAAGCAGGTTCCCTGCTGAGCAAAGAGCTTGATATGGGGCTTGATCCCAGAACCCTGAGATCATGACCTGAGCTGAAGGCAGAGGCTTTAACTTACTGAGCCACCCAGGCATCCCTGTTTATAGTACTCTTAAAAATTTTTTTTATGCCTGTAGAATTGGTAGTAAAGTCTCTACTTTTGTTTCTGATTTTAGTGATTTGAGTCTTCCTTCCTTTTTTCCCTTTGTCTATCTAGCTAAAGATTTACTTTTGTTGATCTTTCTAAAGAACAAACTTTCGGTTTCGTTGATTTTTCTTTCTTGTTTTTTCTATTCTCTATTTTGTTCATCTTTGCTCTAATCTTGATTGCTCAAATCTTTATCATTTCTTTCCTTCTGCTAGCTTTGGGTTAGGTTTTTTTTTCTTTTCTCTTTTCTCTCTTTTTTTTCTTTTTAAGTAGGCTCCACACACAGCATGGAGCTCAGTGCTGGGGTCGAACTCATGACCCTGAGATCAAGACCTGAGGTGAGATGAAGAATTGGATGCTTAACTGACTGAGATCCCCAGGCGCCCCAGTTAGTTTTTCTTTTTCTAGTGCTTTAATTTGTAAGGTTAGGTTGTCGATTTGAGATCTTTTTTGTTCTTTAATGTAAGCAATTATAGTTATAAATTTTCTCTTTGGCACTGCTTTTGCTGTATTTGCATAATTTTTGGTTTTGTATTTTTGTTTTATTCATCTTTAAGTATTTTCTAATTTCCCTTGTAATTTCTTCTGTGATCCATTGGTTGTTTAAAAGTGTGTTATTTCCACTTTTTAAAAAAATATTTTCCAGTTTTACTTTTATTATTGATTTCCAACTTCATCTTGTGATCAGAGAAAATTCTTTATATATCTACTTTTTAAAATCTATTGGGTCTTAATATGTGGCCTAACATATTTTCTATCCTGCAGAATATCTCCTGTGCATGTGAGAAGAATGTGCGTGATATTGTATGCTGCTGTTGTTGGGCAGACTGTTCTCTATATGTCTGTTAGATCTAGTTGTCTTGTTGTGTTAGGGCCTCTCTTTCCTTACCTTCTGTATGTTGTTTGTGTCCATTATTATGAGTCAATTATTGAAGCTTCCAGCTATTATTTTGGAACCGTCTCTTTCTCCCTTTAATTCATCAGTTTTTGTTTTATGCATTTTGATGTTTGTTATTAGGTATGCGAATGTTAATTTTTTTTTTTCTGCTATTTTGAGCCCTTAATTAATACATAATGTTCTTTTTTGTCTCATAGTATTTTGATTTAAAATCTTTTTGTCTGATATTAATATAGCCACCTCTGTTCTCTTTTCGTTACTGTTTGCATGGAGTATCTTTTTTTGTCCTTCATTTTCAGTCTCTTTGTGTCTTTGGATCTTGAGTGAGTCTCTTGTAGGTAGCATCTAGTTGGATCACATGTTTTTATCCCTTCTGCCAGTCTCTGTTTTTTTGATTGGAAAGTTTAATACATTTACATTTAAAGTAGTTGCTATTAAGAAGGGACTTATGTTGTACTATCCTATAGCTTTTTGTCCCTCATTTCATGTAGTACTTTCTTGGTATTTAGTCAGTTTTTTGTAGTGAAATATTTAAATTTCTTCCTCGTTTCCTTTTGTGTATATTCCATAGCTGTTTAAGATTACCATGGGGATAATGTTTAACATCCTAAAGTTATAACATTAATTTGAATTTATACCAGTTTAACTTCAGTAACATACAGAAACTATGCTTATTTACAGCTCTGTTCCCACCCCTTTAAGTTATTGATGTCAGAGAATTACATCTTTATCATTTTCTTGACTGTTTCCTTTAGTTCTTTAAGTATCTTTAAGACAGTTGTTTTAAAGTCTTTGTCTAATATATCTGTCATCAGTTCTTTTCAGGAATCATTTCTGTTGATTTTTTCCCCCCCTCTGTGATCAGGTCATATTTTCCCATTTCTTTGTATGTCCTGTGATTTTTTGTTTGTTTGTTTGTTTGTTTGTTTGTTAAATACTGGACATTTGAATCACATAAGGTAGTAACTTTAGAAATCAAATTCTCCTTCCCCAGGGTTGCTTTTTGTTGCTGCTGTTGTTATTGTTTTTACTTTTGTTTGTGTCTTGATTGTTGTAGGCTTTTTCTGTGCTGGGGATGAGCTTTAGGTCCTTTCTTTGGGCATGTACAATCGCTTTCTAGTTTTCCCTGTGTATGTCATGGTTTTTTGAGTGTTCTAGTCTTTTAACATCTGGCTCTCCAAAGGGCAAAAAGTGAAAAATGAAGGGGTCAAAAGGCTGCCAGCTCTTTAGGTCCCTGGGGAAGTGAGTTCATCCAGAAGGGGAAGGGCTTGCAACAACTGCCAGCCTCTTTGCCTCTGTGATCAGAAGCTACAGTCTCCAATCAGAGCACAGATTGCTGATGTTTGGAGGACAGGATACTTTCTGCCCACTGTGGCTCCTGAAAGCAATACTCAAGCTGTTGCAGGAACACGCTCATACTCTACTGTTGTGCTAAGAGGTGATAATTGGCCCAACTGCAGTTTACTGTCTGGGTCTTCTCTGGAAGTTGTAAGTCTTCAGCAGACTCCAGAGTTCTAAAATAGTTACATCAGAACAACTCTGCCACTTCAGGGAGGGGAGCTGGACTGCTGGTGTCTCCTACTCTGCTGTCCTCCTCAGTGACTTCTCTTCTGAAACTTATGCTCATCCCAGCTTGTTTCTTTTTCTCTCTGTCCCCTGCTTGTACTTGCTCTCTAAAATAGGAATTAAGAATTTGGGGGTGAAGAAGGTAAGTAGATGTATTATGAAACAGCATCATTTCCTTTAACAAAGTAAATGGTTATTCTGTTTTATCCTCTTTTCTTTATTTATCTGCTTCCTTAAAAGTGACCTGAACTAGTGACTCCTGCATTATTCTCCTTGGAGTCTGGCTTACTGGGATAGTAATAACAGGACCAAAAAAAAAAAAAAAAAGAATAGTCTCACCAGAAAGTGATAGGTGTAGTGCTGGCCTTCTGAGCTCTGTGTTGTATGCCTGTGTGTCTGGCTATGTGACACTTTTAATCCCTATGGGTTCTTCTTCTTCTTCTTCTTCTTTTTTTTAATTAATTGAAAGGAAGAAAACCTCTTACCTTCATATTCTATTGTTTCTGAAAGAAGGCTCCATTTAGGGCTTGGGGCTCTTTGGAGAGGCAGAGCTTGCATCTGTTGTAGAGTTTCAAAGCTGCTCTCAGGTAGCCCAGTGTGTGGGTGTCATGGGGTTGGCACCAAAGAAAGGATTGTGATCTTTTCCAGCACGTACACTGCTATATGACAGTGCAGCTGGCTCTTTCTGCGTCTGCCTTCTCTTGTAAGCCGTGGTATCCTGGAAGGGCTAGCATCTCTGTAAACTTTTTCATATCCCTGTCCCCAGCACCGTGTTTTACACCCTGTTTATTTAGCAAGTGCTCAGTAACTAGTGCATGTGGCAATGAATGTTGCATTTTTATGAAACTTAGGCCCATCTCTTTCTTATTTATGGTAACGGGACCAGGGGAATCATGGAATATGGAAACCAATAGAAAGAGCCTCGAATATAGAAAGCTTTAATTAGTCTGAAAGCTTCCTTTTGATTAGTAGTTTTATTCTCCTTCCCAAATCACTTATCAGACAAGCAGACTGGTGTTTCACCTCTCTTATTCACCTCACTCCTCCCTAGCTGAAGCGTGAGGAAGGGCAGGCGGCCAAGAGGAGGAGTGGAGGGGGAAGGGAGGCCTGGATAATCCCTGATTTGGATAATTAGCCCTTCTTCTTGGTCCTGAGTAATTGAATGTTACATAGTCTCCTGTGGTACTGTTAATGAGCTGTGGTGCCCTGATATTTCCACGGACTCTATAAGGAACAGTTTCCACCTTTTGGGTTCTCTGTTCTTGGGTGGGTCGGGGCAGCACTCCAGCTTTGCTCTTTCCGGTTGATGGGGGAGCTCAAGATAGTTTGACATTGACCGCGGAGGTACTTCCATGAGAAAAGAAGATTCCTACTGGGCAAGGGTCACCCTCTACCTGTGCAACTATAAGGGTGGTTGCTGAGGTTTTCCAGCATCACTGGGTGGGGTGTTGAGTCACCTCTGGAGTCCTCTGCTGGCTCTTTCCCCACGAAGCTCACCGGGCAGGAATCTGTGCATCGGCTCTAGCCTCCTCATTGCAGCATTGCTTTTCTTGGGGGCAAATGGCCATTTGCAAGATTCTTTCAAAGCTCTGTGCTTCTAGGACTCAGCTTTAAAGGGTTGTAATCCTAGCTTCTATTTGGTACAGGAAATTTGGAAGCATTAGAGTCAGTCAGTTTTTCTGCCCATTTCAGTTCCAGTGTTGGGCTTAATGGGTGGTTATTCAAAGTAAAGCTATAACAAAGGCACCCAAGGGAACTGTTTGACCCCCAAACTTCATAACACAGTCCTGTTCCTGCCCAGAGGTAGCATCCTCTGTCATTGCTGTGTGAACTCTTAAGGAAAATAAACGGGGCTGAACAAACTTGAAGCTAGTGGGAAACTTGTGTTCTGAAGAAAAGAAGCTGTGTCCAGGGGAGTTTTCCTGGTACCTGGCCTATGTGCAAGGCAGCAGTGAAGTCTCTGACAGCTTCCTCCCTTCAGAACTCTTTACCTTATTGCCTGAAATTCTGCCTGTTGAGTTCAATAAGTTTCATTATTATTTAGATACAAATACAGCTTCGGCATGCTAAGGGAGCTGTCACTTTTTTTCTCCCACCTTAGTTTAGGAGGTAGTTTTTGACTGGTCACACCTGCTGAGATCTCTACACGACAGAAGAGTTTGATTGGCGGTGTTAGACGTTGGGGGGCACTCAGATAATTAGGGCTAGGAATACTTTGGAGGCTAGGACAGGCATTTGATATGGAGCACTGTTTGACTTGTTGGCCCTGGATTGAGGAGGCTGAGTTCTAGGAGGTGAGGGCGAGACACAGAACTGATGGTAGGAGGGACTCAGAATCCACTTCTGGGGTCAGCCTTGTATGCAGGGCACCAAAAGATCCCTTTCCCCAGACTGAAGACTGAGAACTCTAGGTAGGTGTAGTAATGCTGGCAGTGCCTGAGCTAGGACTGAACAGTCCCAGGAGAGTCCTCATTTCGGAAGAGATACCTAAAGCTACCTCAGTATGGTGTTGGCTGCCTCCTTTCCTGCCCACCTACTCCTGTGTTTCCTTCCCTTCTGCTTTCCTTTTAGCTTCTCATGTTGATCCACATGTGAGGCACAGGGCACTCTGGACAGTGATGCTATTGTCAGATTTCAGGGATAAGGAAGGGGCTGGCTGGCTTTCTATGGAAATGCATTTTGAGTTCCAAACACTTGTAGGTTGACTAGGTTTCTCCATTAAAAAACAAAAAAAAAAAGATATTATTTATTTGACAGAGATCACAAGTAGGCAGAGAGGCAGGCAGAGAGACATGGCGGGGGGCGGGGGGCGGGGAAGCAGGCTCCCTGCATAGCAGAGAGCCTGATGCAGGACTCGATCCCAGAACCCTGAGACCATGACCTGAACCAAAGGCATAGGCTTAGCCCACTGATCCACCCAGGCACCCCTCCATTTTTTTTAAATTTCACATCTTATTTGGGTGTATTGCTGCATGTGCTTGATCATAAGGCAACTAAATGCATCTTGAAAGTGGGGATCATTTTGAACATCTCTCCCTAATACAGTGTTCAGATCATAACTCCCTACCACGCTGTGGACCCAGTGTCTGGCTGCTGACGCTCTGCTGGACTGCAGACCAGGGACTTCTTTTCCATGCTCAGGCAGGCTTCTCCATGCTCAAGTGTGCTTGTCCATGCTCAGGCGTGCTTGTCCATGCTCAGGCATACTTGTCCATGCTCAGAGGTGCTTCCCCATGCTCAGGCATTGTTGTCCATGGTCAGGTGTGGTTGTCTGTGCTCAGGCGTGCTTGTCGATGCTCAGGTGTGCTTACCCATGCTCAGGCGTGCTTGTCCGTGCTCAGGCGTGCTTGTCCGTGCTCAGGGGTGCTTCCCCATGCTCAGGCATGGTTGTTCATACTCAGGCATGGTTGTCTGTGCTCAGGCGTGGTTGTCCATGCCTCAGGCGTGCTTGCCCATCCTCAGGCACAGTTGTCCATGCTCAGGGTTGCTTCCTATGCTCAGGACTTTATTCCATGTTCTGGGATGCTTGGCCAGGGATGGGGTTCCCTCAGGGGCTGGTGCCTTGTGCTTCTCTCCTCTCATCTCCTGGAAGCCTCTAGTCCACTGAATTTGGGTGCTAGAATTTGGAAGTGGTGAGAAATGGTGACATGACCTCGGGTCCCAGCTTCCTGCCATATGGATCAACACAGGAAGCATGCTTTCTAGATTAAATTCAGTGGCGAACATCTTCCTGCAATGGAAACACAGGCTATTTTTTGGTTTGCTTTCCTCAAATAAAAAGAGGTTGTGTCTTTTCTGCAATAGATTTTTATTTTTATATGCAGAATTTTGATAGGGAAATATATAGTTGGATTTCCCCTTAGCAGATCCCAAGAATATGCTCCCTTTGATGCCACATTGGGGGAGAAAATTATATTGAGAACCCTTCTACAGAATGGGGACATTTGGACTGTATACAGGACCAGCCTCTAAATTGGTGTTTGAGGCCACATGCCCTTAAAATTGAAGGCCGGGCTTATTGTTCTATTTATAGAGGCATTCGGAAAACATGTGGAGCCAGAGTCTTACCAAAGCCTTTTGGACATGCTAGTCTCTCTTTCCTGGTTTAAACCACGTGCTAGCTTTTCTTTATATTTGGATTCCCTTCCAGCAACATATATTTGATGTGGGCATTTTTATAGAGGAAGCCTGGTGAACTCTGTGAAATACTAAAAACTTCTCCTTGTAGTTTGGTGAATAGGCTTTTCATTCAGAATCTCGTGGTACAGGGCTGGGGTTTTGTTGCCTTTCGAGGAGGGGAAGCTGCACAATTAAACTCCTTCTCATCCTCTCCCCCAACTTTGGAAATGAATGTTCAAGGCATTTGAGTTGGTCCCTAGTTCACAGAAGACACTTTGCATCATGGTTTAGTAGAAGTTTTTCCTGAACATCTCTCTTACCACCCCACCCCACCATAAAAACTATCAGTAGATGTTTCCAGAATTATCTAATTAGATAATTGGGGTTAGGAATATTAATGGTGCAATATGTACTTGAACAGTATTTTCAGTGGGGAGAATTCAAGTACATGAAAACAAGGGAGTCTCTCTTCCCTTCCCCCAGTACTGTAACTTGGTCATCCCCCCACTATTCCTTTCTCTTCTGGAGTCCTTTGAAACATTTTAGAATGGAATGGTTAATGTTGCAAGTTGGGCTGTGGAACAGTTGCTGTGGAAACCTTAGTGTGAATTTCCAGACTATTGTATTTTTCTTTTTAATAGTAGGCATATGGTGGCATTGATCTATTATTTTAATGTGCACTTTATTTCTTTGGAGAGAAGATGGTAGAAAAGAAAAGAGACTTCTGAATGTGTGCTTTACGGAACACTGACTGCAATAAACCATGCCCTGAAGGACATGCAGAATTGTGCACAACGGAGGTGCGGCAGCTGACAGGCCCCAGCCCAAGTGTCGGTGGTGTTGGGCTGTGTCCAGCACCAGAAGTTCCGATCTTGGTGGAGTTTTATACTGCATGGCCAGTGCAAAGAATCTTTGTACTGTGATGATTCCTTCTCAGGTTTACTAAGAGTAAACCTTATGGAGGAGCAGAGATGAGTGCAAAGTTCTGTGTCAAGAAATACTGGCTCACCAGAGCAGAGGAAGCCACAGATGTGCTCTTTTGTAATCATGCTGTTCATCTGTCTAATTAAATCCTCATTGCTGGGGAGGTAATACTGAAAGCCCAGAATCTATGACAGGACCACAACACACCTTTTCTTTTTAGCTCTGTTATTTCCAAATTACATGATTATCTGCCAGTCTTTTCCTTCAACAGCTGTCCTTGAACAGAATCAAATCTAAGTTTCCCAAAGTATTTTGAGGGTGGGTAGGGAGCAGCTACTTTCAAGCAAAGGTGTCTTCCTTTCTCATTCATAAGTTGTTGTTGTTGTTGTTTTTTTGCTTAAAATTGTGATATAATGGATTGAGGGAAATTTATTTTCAGAGGAAAAAAAGAAACAAAAATCTCCAGCTCTACTGCAAATGTTAGAGGTAGAATGAACAAAAACTTAGAGAAACTGACGTGAGAAATTGATTAAAACCAACTAACAGACCATACTTTTTCATCATTAATGGCTCGATTTTCTTTTCTTCAGTCATCCTGCTTGGTTATCATTCTTGTTATCTTCTAGTTATGGAGAAAAACAAAAATAAAGAATTAGTCTTTTACTTTGATCTAGGCACAGACATGAAGGAGAAATCGGATTTACTGTATGTAATACCTTGTTATTAGGCCAAGAACTACATTAAGAAGGCATTGTGTCCCCCCCGCCCCAAAGACTGTTAGTCTGTGTAGTGCAACCAGGCCTGACAGGCCTCTGACCCCTCTCCAAGTCCGGAGCTGTGATGCTGTGTAGCCAGCTGCCTTCACAGGGTAAGTGCGGCATCTGGCATCTGCCTCAAGGATCCCACTTGAATACCAATGATCCTGCCTCAGAGTGCCCAGGTTGTAACAATGATAGCTTCAGTGCCTTCGCTGCCTCTTTTTTAGATGGTCTGCCGGGAGAGCCCGCCGAATTCAGACAGGCGTGGGCGCTTGGCTGTGGGTGACTGCGCGCTTCCCCGGCAGCTGCTGTCTGAGTGTCTGCAGTGGGGCGGCTGTGTGTAAGGCGCCTGGGCCACACACTCTGAGAAGTTTGAGTCATTATGCAGTGACTGCAGGCAGCTGGGAACCAACAGCTGTGAACAGAAAAGAGGCCAGTGTCCTGCTCTCTGGAGACTGGGCCAGAGTGACAAGATGATGAGGGAGCAGAAAAACGTAATTCTAAAATTAAAGAAGAAATTGTCTTCAGTTAAACTGATGTATAGGTGGTTCCTAGGGAAGAAAGACATTGCACGGAATGCTTCAAAGAACTCCTGTTAAAATAAAATTTAAATATATACATAGAAATCTTCTGTCCCTTTGTGGAAAAGTTGTTTGTGATTCTTACATCCAACTTAGATGGTACCGAAGAGCAAAGTAAGAAGAAAACAGTCAACCTTCTTCTGTCCCTCTAGACAGAGGAAACTATAGATTCATGGTAATCTGACTTCTCCAAACAATGTCAAAGCCCATACTGAACTGAGGCTTTCAACACTGTTGAAGATGAAACAAAACAGTGGAACAGAATCTTCTCTATTGAGTGGGACCAACAAAGAGACACACTCATGAGTGATATAGGCGGACATAAAACAATCAACTCGGTTCTTTCCAATTTCCATCCCTGCTGTAGTTGTATACCAACCTCAAAGTTTGAAACCCCATCCAGGAGGACAATTATTAAGAGAGATTTTTAAAAGTTCTGTCTCAGAGTCTAAGGGAACTATCACATGTAATCAGAGAAGCATTATGGGTAATTTTTGGAAAATCATTAAGAGTGGGAAAGAAATGTTACAAAATAAGGCAAATAATTTCCTCATCTTCCTAAATGGGAGAAAAGACAGCCTCTGAGCACTCTGGACTGGGACCCTGACTTTGCCTTGTTATTTATTTATTTATTTATTTTTGTAGTTTTGCTAGAAAGGCTGATTAAATAGTTAGTGGCTATTCAGAAATAAGAGCTAATTAAGAGCAGGCCATAGTTCAAAGAGGAGAAAACTTCACAAGGATATCATACATTCTTGGGAGAGCTGCTGGACAGGCCAGTCAAGGAAATGCTCTAGAGCTCTGATTCAACTTGAGCCCCCTCCAACTCACCAGTGGGTGTGTTTCAGACACCTTAGGTCTGGGGTTGGGGCCAAAGACTGCGTTTCTAAAAAGTTCCAGGTGACACTGATGCTGCTGGAGAACAGCATGATGTCTGGACAACACTGCCCATGTGTTTCCTGTTGCTGGGTTTGGGGCAAGTCTTAGAACTTTTGGAAAATATACAAAAGCATATTGGTTGGAAGTATTAGTGGTGGTGGGTGGAGGGTAAGGGGCTTCTGGCAGATTAAACAAGATGTGTGACTTTGTTGGCACCATTTTACCTCAAACAGATTTCTTTAGTGTTTTGTTAGAGTGTCCAACCTTGACCCTTACCTGTTAAGTAATTTCATCAGATTAAAATGATAAAAAAAGTATGTCAAATATGAAGCACCAAAAAATGGGGTTGGGGGCGAAGACTAGTTAAAGAGTGTTGAATGGTAGAGTGTGGGTCTAAATGATCTTGGTATTTGGAATGTTGGACCAATAAAATAAGGTAATGGTTAGCAGTGATACATGTAAAATGTCTGTAGTTAGCTATTTAAATACAGGAGGCTTGAAAACATCTCATAGGATCAAGGCTTAGGGATTTGGTTTGACGACAGTATTTTTTGAAATAAGATTATGGTGAACTGTATCTTTTCCATCTTGTAGCCTGTTTCTGCTCTCTGCTAACCTGGGAAAGAAAAGAAAAAGCCAAGCTAAGTTTTGTGTTCTAGTAAAGGATTTCTTCTTCCATGGTCAGGTCATATCTAGCAGGCCATTTGTTACAATTCTAGCACCACATTTGAAGTTTTTGACAAAATTGAGAGTATATTTTGAGGAAAAAGACCAAGATATTTAAAACGGGTATTGACAGAGATTACCTAGAATGGTTGGAGGGATGTGGCTTGCTTAGCCTTGAGTCTCCTTAAGACATGATATGATAGTTGTCTTCAAATATGAGGCTGTTATATGTGTCTTATGAAATATCTGTAGGTAAGAATAGGTCCAATCTTGGAAAATAGGAAGTAAATTTGGCATCAGAATTAAGAAATATTTTTAAAATGTTTTAAAAAACAGCTCTCCCTAAACGTGTGTGTTTAAGCTGAGATTTGATGACTCTGGAATGTTCTAAAAAATATGGGATGGCTTTGCTGGGGTGACAACACCAGGATCTTAGTGGCTTACAGTCACAGCCTTTATTTCTTGTTCATATCATGAGGGGTGCAGGTGAGCTGGGCCTCTGCGGGGCTCTACTTGGCTCAAGTGTCTATTAATCAGGATCCAGACTGAAAAGCAGCTTGTTTGGGACATGCAGTTCTCATGGGGAGGGCAGGAGTATAGGAGAATTTGAGCCAAATCACGCAGTTGTGTTTGTAGCTTCCGTGGGGATGGGGAAAACATGATTGGCTCCATCTCACTGGCCAAGGGTGCCACATGGCCAAAGTCAGTGAGGTGGAGACGTAAACTTCCACTGGATGTGAGTGTATGGCCTATGACGGGGTAGTGGGAGCAAGGTGGGTGGGAGTTATAACCCTGTTATAGGGAGGGAACATATATTTGAAAACAATAATCCAATTTACTGCACACAGAGATTCAGTTACCTTAACATTTATCGATTGCCTATAACAAAATCAGCCATGGTGCTAACACATGGAGGATTCAGAGATCAATAGAAACAGTCACTTGGGTAGCTCAGTCTAGAAGGGCAGAAGGGGTTATAATCAAAGAAATTACTATGCGACTTACATACAAAAATAGCCATATGTTTCCAAAGTACAGAAGCAGCAGAGAAGAGGGAATGGCTGTGGGGGGCAGGGGATAAAAGAGAAGCATTCCCAGAGGAAAGATTTGAAGACGGAATTAAGAATTTGCTAGGTGGGCAAGAGGATGGGGGTCAGGCTAGGGACAGCAGCATAAGTGAAATCAGAGGCATACACAGTGGGTTGCTTCATGGAAGTGAATAGACCTTTGTTCACTGCTCTATCTTCTGTATCTAGAACAGTGCCTATTGAGTGATTGATCCGATAAGTCTTTTGGCATTGTTAGAGGGGGTTTGGAGGGAGTTACAATAGAGGTAGGTGCCAGGGGGTGATTTTTATGCTGTTTTTTCATGTGGTTCTTGGGGGGTTAGATTAGAAGAGGCCAAGACGGCATTCAAAGAGATGAGTTTGCCCGAGAGACGTGGTGAAGGTCTGTAGGATGCTAGGAAAGGATGAGATAGATTCAAGGGCTACTTAGAGAATGGAATTAGTAGGACTCAGTGGATGGTTGGAGGGAGGGGGAGTAAAGACAAAAGGGCCTAGTGAATTCAGTGGTGACTCAGTGGATGTTGGTGCTGAAATCGCCAAAGTTAGGAATGCAGGAGAAGAAAGAACATTTCTATCTTAATAGAAATAGAATAAGATTAATTTTTGGATTATGTTTACAGTTTGAGTCTCATGGCATCCAGATGAAGATGTCTGGCAGGCCACTGGATATATGTGGTTCTGCCCTGAAAGGGGGTGTGTGTATATATATATATATATATGTATTTTTTTTTTTTAAAGATTTTATTTGACAGAGTTCACAAGTAGGCAGAGAGGCAGGCAGAGAGAGGAGGAACCAGGCTCCCCGCTGAGCAGAGAGCCCAATCCGGGGCTTGATCCCAGGACCCTGGGATCATGACCTGAGCCGAAGGGAGAGGCTTTAACCCACTGAGCCACCCAGGCTCCCTGAAAGGGTATATTTAAGCTTATTAGCAAATAAGTGGTATTTATACCATGAAAATGAATTGCTCAGGGAAATGATGTAAAGTTTGAAGGACAGAAGCTTGAGGGCATATATGCATATGATATGGGCAAGGGAGGAAGCTGTTTGAAGGTGATTTAGAGGAAGTGTTCTCACCGGTGGGAGGAGAACCTGTGAGGGTGATGTCTTATTTGGAGGAGCGTGTTAAGCCGGCAAAGGTTGGCCAACCACATCTTACCCTGTCAGATGCCACCACAGGGTAAGACTGAGCACACGGGTCCATTGGAGCTCCAGGAGTTTAGGAAGGAAAAACAAAAACAAAAAACCAAAAACCTTCCAGTGGCAATTTTTAAATGGGAGAGGAGGTTAAAGTCAGAACTTGACTGAGAAGTGACCGATGGAGATGGCGAGTTACACTATTCAGCAGGCACGTCGCTCTCTCTCCCTCTTTCATAAAGGGGGGATGCAGAGCCAGTGGAAGTTGGACTTCTCAAGTTCCCTTCTGCTTCTGAGTGACTGTCGAAGAGGGAGCTGCAGATATTGGTCTTTTAGCCCAAGGATTTCTAGTCTTTTTAACCTATCCCTCTGTTCTGTTTTCTGTTGCTGTATAACAAATTATCACAAATTTAACAGCTTAAAACCACACACACTTTTAAAAACAATAAACTTATTATAACAGTTTCTGCGTGTCACGAGTTTGGGCATGGCTGGGTCCTGTGCTTCATGGTCTCTCACAAGATACAATCCAGGTGACTGCCATGGCTGGGGTCTCATCTGGATGTGTGACTGGGGAAGCATCTGTTTCCAAGGTACTTCCAGAACTTGGGTATTGGAAGGGTTCTCCTCACCCACAATCAGGAAAGGGGATTATACAAGAGAGTGAATGCTAAGAGGTGGGAATGATTGGGTAGAGGAGAAACCTACAGACTGCGTGCCACAGAATAAAGCTCCATGGTACATCTCTTAATCTTAAGACTTTTTTTTTTTTTTTTAAAGACTTTATTTATTTGACAGACAGAGATCACACGTAGGCAGAGAGGCAGGCAGAGAGAGAGGAAGGGAAGCGGGCTCCCTCCCGAGCAGGGAGAGAGCCCGATGCGGGGCTCGACCCCAGGACCCCGGGATCATGACCTGAGCTGAAGGCAGAGGCTTCACCAGTTAGCCACCCAGGTGCCCCTAATCTTAAGACTTTTGCAGCATGTCCTCAAGCAAGTTGAGATCCATGGTTGAAGGGAGGGATTCATTTCATGCCAGCAGACATTCTCATAGTGAAGATGAAATGTGATCTGAACTTTGACATGGTTGCTGCAGAATTTCCATGTGTACGAGGGGCTTAGGAATAGAGTGGTGGTCTGATCAGAAGGGGTTACACAGCACGCACAGTATTTATTTGGGGTAGTTTGGGAGGTAGAGCTAGAGCCTTCTCAAGCCACACCTTGAGACTGACACTGCTCTGAAGGATGCAAAGATTGTCTTCAGTCAAGAGGGAATGAGGAACCAGGATTAAACTGGTCAGAGAGACCAGCGGGAGCAGGGCCATTGGGACTTGACAGGCCATGGTGTATTTTGGGGAGAAGGTAAGCAGTTTCATGAGGATGGATCTTAAGGTACATAGAAGGTCATGAGGGAGAGTGCAGATGAAAGGGAAAGTTGGGGGAAGTTGTATGCCTTCAGAGGAGAGAAAGCTTGGTCCTGGAGGCAAAAAGGAAGAACGGCATAATTTAGAACAGTGTTTCAGAACAGCTTCTCTCAGGCTGCAGTAGGAGGGTGAGTGAGAGATGGAAGGGTGTTTTTGCCATTCAGGTCTGTCTCATTGGGTGTTGGAAGGAGACAGGAAAGGGTGTAGCAGTCCCAGGAACCCAGGCCTGCTGCTGTCTGTGTCTCTTCCTGAGAAACCTGGGCAAGGGCTCAGATTTGGGGAATGAGAGGAATGTGATAGCCTACAGAGGAATTATTGGGACTGCCCACTTTCAAATAACTGCAGGACAGCTTCCTCCTGTCATACCTCTCAAATGTGGGAATTCAAGGGGCTAGGCAAACAACATTACCAACTCTGATTAAATAGCTGATGAGAAATAGTTTTTCATATGTAAAAACCAATGATTTTTAAAAAGACAATCTTTCATGATGTAGTGTTGGCAATATTGGATATCAAGAAGAAATGGTTGCTTTTTTTCCTCTCATACTTATTTATTTAAAATTTTTTTAAAGATTTATTTGAGACTGAGAGAGAGAGAGAGAGAGAGAGAGAGTGTGTGTGTGTGTGTGTGTGTGTGTGTGTGTGTGAGAGCAGGGCAGAGGGAGAGCCTCCCAGCTGAGCAGGGAGCCTGAGGTGGGACTTGATCTCAGGACTCTGGGATCATGACCTGAACTGAAGGCAGACACTTAACCAACTGAGCCACCCAGGTGCCCCTCCCTTATTCATTCATTCATTCATTCATTCATTCATTCATTCATCAGAGAGAGGGCAAGAGTGTATGTACAAAGAGGGGGAACAGCAGGGAGAGGGAGAAGCAGGCTTCCTGCTGAGGAAGGAGCCTGATACAGGGCTTGATTTCAGACCCTAGGATCATTACCTGAGCCGAAGGCAGATGCTTAACCGACTGAGTCACCCAGGCGTCCACCTCCCTTACTTACTTAAAGAACAGCTTTACACATCAAAAGGGAGGGAAATTGGCATCTCTGGCAGGTAGTGACACTCATGAAGGTTGTATGTCCAATCAGCAATCTGTGACATGACTTGGAAACTTATGATAGTTGGGTATGTGTTTGTGTTACTGTCTTTAGGCTTTGTGTGAGTGTTACCTCTGTCCTAGATCACCCACCATTTATTTTGATGAAGCAGACATTTTTGGGTTTCTGGAGATGTATTTATTTAGGTACATAGCACTCTTTATTTGGTTTCTATCCCTTTCATTATTGACTCACATCATTACTTCCTGATGGTATTGAGAATTGCCATGGAGGTCCCCTGGATCTCTTCAGGCCACTCATTATCAATAAGAATGGGGGGTGCTTTGGATTGAGAAGAAATTGGAATTATATTTTTGAGAAGAATCATAAAATAAGTCATAAGTTTGGGAAAGCATGATGCCAAGTACCTACCGAATTATCTCCTGAATTTCCAAGTTAGATTGTACTAAATTTACCTCAGAAAACGGTCATGAAGATACCACAGAGCAAGAGCAAGATTCCTTATTGGTTCCTGGGCTTTTTCATTATACAAAAGTACATGTCAGAGACTTATTTGACTGTTGTTTAAACAGAGTGTTTAGATGGTCAGAATGGGGCCCAGTTGGAAGGACAGATCTGAACCACCTGCTTACATGGCCTGCTGCCCTAGAGATCACTCTAGCTGTGACTGCTTTGACCTCTGGAAGCAAAATAATCTTCAGACAGGTGTCACTGGGATCAAACTGTAGCCTAGAGGAAACCAGGGAAGGAAGAGTCTGGCTTAAGTACAATAGGAAGGAGATTCAAGTCTGGGAACATGTTCTTAAGCTTCTTGTATTAGTCATAATCATTATTGCTTGTTTTTACAATCATCAACCCTCAAGTCTCAGGGTTTAATAACAGCAGAAGTTTATTTCTTGCTTACACAAAATCATATGCTGGCGAGGTGACCCTTTTTCCATCTTTTCCACGGTCACTTCAGCAGAAGGAGAGAAATGGAAGAGGTATATTTAACTGCCTTACTTTGGAAGTGAGAAACATCACTTCCCCTTATAGTTTATTAGCTTGAACCTGTCACTTGGCCCCAGGTTGTTGCAGGGGTGACTGGGAAATGAGGGAGGCTTGTGAAACACTAGTCTTCACTAGATTTCCTGCACTGCTTTGACCTCTCCTAACAGTTTTTCTGTCAAGGAGGTATGTTAGATGCAGTCACCTTTACAGATTCTAATAGAGGTGATTTCCCATGGCGGTGCCTTTCAGGGAGTAGTGGAAAAGGCTGATCCCATAGGCAGTGGGGCATAGTGGTTCAGAGTGAGCTCTGGTTCAGAGTCTGAATTCTTGATCCACCACTTACTGCATGACTGTGAGCAAATTATTAAACTACTCTGCCTCAATCTCTTTGTTGGTAAAATAGGGTCACTAGTAGGACAGTGGTAAATATAAAATGATTCTTAATGCCCAAAGTGTAGAAAACTGCCTGTGCTTGTCATCATCTTCACTGCTATCCTTAACAGTGATTAAGTTTTAATCCTGTGCTAGCAAGATCCTTGCCCTTCGCATGTGTGTATGTCAGGAACTAGTAAGTTATCCTCAGGTCTATTTATGGTTTTATCTATAGAGGAAAGAAATGTTAATGGTGGTCAGTTTCAATTAAAGTGTTTGAACATGTTTCTTTGTCTTAATGAAGGGAAAGTTTAAAACCCAATTCCTCAGGATGCTTTTGTAAATACTGGATGCTTTCTAGAGATTTTGGTTGTGCATAGTTTTAGTCCTCTGGTGTTTGCCTTCTGTGGCTCTTAGGTTTTTGAGGGAATTAAATCTGCATCTTTTAATTGTGTTAATTTGTTTTAACTTATGTGCTTCAATAATAATGAACAAGGCAGTTATCAAAACTGATTTCGCCAGAGAATTATAAGAGATTTCGCTACAGGGTGCCTGGGTCGCTTAGTCGTTAAGCGTCTGCCTTTGACTCAGGTTATGATCCCAGGGTCTTGGGATGGAGCCCTGCATCAGGCTCCCTGATCCCCGGAAGCCTGCTACTCCCTCTCCTACTCCCCTGTGTGTGTTCCCTCTTTCGCTGTGTCTCTCTCTGTCAAATAAATAAATAAATAAAATCTTAAAAAAGAAAAAGAGGGGCACCTGGGTGGCCCAGTGGATTAAGCCTCTGCCTTTGGCTCAGGTCATGGTCTTGGGATCCTGGGATCAGGCCCTGCACTGGGCTCTCTGCTCAGCAGGGAGCCTGCTCTCCACCGCCTGCCTCTCTGCCCACTTGTGATCTCTGTCTGTCAAATAAATAAATGAAATCTTTTTTTTTTTTTTTTTTAAAGAGTTTTCACAACATGCATTAAGGATCTCTCAACATATCTGTGGACTAACAGAGCTTGGAGAGTGAAGAGCAAGCCACTAGGACTAGTTGACCTCTCTGGCAATCTGTTCTGTTTTCTCATCAGCTGTTTCCAAAGAGGCCTTCAGCAAGATGCTGAGTGACATTCAGCTGATACCATTTGCAGTCAGTCTAAAAAAGCTCTAAACCCATGGCCTTTTGGAGTGTGTCTCCTTTAGGAAAAATCATCAGTAAAGCTTGAGGCTGAGGCTCTTAAGTTATAAAATGGATTTTGTGCTGTAAGGTAGAAGCTGAATCATTTAGATTCAATTTGAGTGAAGGGCAGAGAATTTATGTACCAGGAAGCTAAGTGCTCTCTTTTATATCAGGGCTTGCAAACATTAATGGCCGGAAGCAGGGACAGGTGGGAAACATTCTTCTGTGGCCTGGATGAAGTGTTTACTGAGCTGTCTCACAACCAACATATAACTGTATCTGCCCGCAGTTGGGATGGAGGAACAGAAGGGCTTGGAAACTCTCCTGGCTAGATCACTGCATCTTTTCAAGGAAAGCTACTGTGTCACAAAACATGCTCTGTCCAGGAGGGAGAATCTGCAGAGAACAAAGCAGAAGCATGCTAGTCAACCGGTTTCCATATATCAAGCTCTGAGAGCCATGTACTGTGGACAGAAATCATATAAGGGTAGCTCTTTTGTCTGCAAGGTGTTGTATACTCTGGTGTGATGTGGTCATAGTTCTACCGAAAATGATAACGAATGGGGTAAGTTAGAATTGAGCATATTTGGAACTCAGAGTAGACAGAGTTGAGTTGCAAGCATGAGAGGCATGTAGGGTAGGCGGGCAGTGGAAGGTAGAGACCAACATAGCATAGTGGTTCTGAGTATGGCTCTGCAGTCTGACCAGCTGATAGGAATCCTGGCCCCCATTGCTTACTCACAGGAGACCCGACATAGGCAGTTGATTTGCTCATGCTCAGTTTTCTCTGACACAGAATGGGAATTATAATGGTATTTATAGCACACAATAGTTGTGAGTTAATGCATATGAAGTACTTAGGTTGTAAGTACTTGATATATTGTGAGTGCTCAGGTGTATTAATACTATTATTTAGGAATTCTTGAAGAAAAATTATTAAAACAGGTTGAGGTTTATTGTGAAGCATATCTAATGTGATATGATGCTAAGGAATTTGGATTTTATTCTGTTGATCTTAAAAATTTTATGTAAAATGGCATGAAGAAACAATTTTAGCCATATTGGAATGGCACAGAGGGCAGAGGTAGGTAGAGATTTGTGGCAGGAAGACTGACGGACGACCTCTGGGAATGACTAATACAGGTGTGTCCCAGGGTGCTGACAATGGGAACATAAAAGAAGAGCGGGGTCACATTGGGCCTTTCTCTTTCTTTGCCGGGTGGAGAGGTGCTAAATTACAGGTTGAGAGAACGAGTGGAGAGAGAATTGGGAGACTGTCCCAGACTAGACCTCCGTAGACATGCATTTCATTTTAGTTTCATCCCTGCTCATTCTTTGAATTGATTTTGAATGCTTTATTTCATAAAACACTTAAAAAGTATGTATGATAAAAAGAAATGTGGCCATCGTATTTTACTAATAAGCACAGTTCAGATTTGGTCCCACAAATGATTTCTTCTTTATCCAATTTTACTTGAGAAGTCTTGGCGACTCCTGTTCTTAATTTTCTATTGTTCTTAATTGGGGTCCTATGTCTGTGCTTTCTTGATTTTTCCTGTGCTCTTTTTTACAGATAAAATAGTGGAAATATCATCATGTATATAAATTCTAGAAATTTTCACTTAAACCACTTTGCTTCCTAGAGAAATCTGCATCATGCTTTACTTTTCATTTATAAGTAGGAGTGTATATAGCAATGCCTGAGTGATTCACGTCTTTCTCTGTGTAAGAAGAGTGCCTGATAAAGTTCTGCAATTGTTAACCTTATAGCAGGGAAGCCAGTTTGTGGAATGGTCCTAATGGGCAGGCTGGAGCTAGTTTGAGAAACTAGGTCTTCCTGGATATTCTGGGTCTTTCTCACTGATCGCCTCTTGTTTCTTGAGAGGTGTGAAGCTGCTGTGATGATATTTTTATGCCTCTGACTTGGCACAAGTAGCTTTTTGGTGATTGGATTTGAGGTCCAAAAAAGGGTGAAAATGGCTGGAGTGTGATTTGAATGATGTAAAACCCATGTGCCTGTGTGGGGATTCTGGAGAGTGAATGTGGGATCCAGGGTCACCTTATCTAGTCCCTGATAATTGAATCATGAAGAAAATCACCATCTTATCCAAAAATCTTATTTGAAAATGAAAACAGTCTCACCTAAAAAATAAGAACTGAATGCTAAGTAAACTTAAAAAAAAAATCAGCTCTCAAGCTGCAAAAGCAGATGCTTTCTTCTGTCACTTTTGCTTGTCAAACCTAAGCTGAATGTGAATGGAGGATAATTCTTAACTATTAGTGTGGAGTCTAGATGGAAATGAGTCTGAATTCTCATTTCAAAATCTTATGTGAACTCTAGCTTTGGCTGACTGAGGTGAAAAATGTGTCATTGTTTACTAATTCAGAACCATACCCTGTAGCATATTAGGCCAAATGTGAGCCTGTCATGGCCAAATGTAAATTTGCATATTTTCATTGATTTCTTAATAACACAACCAGCCGGCTCAGTAGGCCTGTCATCCAACTGAGATCAGGCTGGGCGCTCTCATGCAGATGCCTGCTCTGCTTTGGGGCTGGAGCTGGGATGCAGGACTCAGCTGAGGCCGTGGGATGCAGCCACACAGGTGTCCGTAGGCCTCCTCTGCTTTTCTGGGGATACCTATCTGAGGCCAATTATCAAAGGAGAAGACACTTGTTGTGATGGCATTCCTACTTTGTGGAGTTTTGGTGAAGTTACTGTCTGTAGGGTAGCTCGTCGTTAACACAGCGTGGTGTTTCATGCTGCTCTCTCTCGTTAGCTGCAGTAAATCCCAACTCCCATCTTCCACTGTTCAGCATATGCAGGTTTAGCAGACCGGTGTCCTTCTGTGATATCCAGCCATTCCTTTTCTGTGTTATTCTAGACCCCCTCGCTATGAAAAGCCCGGAGCTTGGCTAACCTACCTTCATTTTTTTATGTCCAGTTTAAAGCCAAGTCATTTTCTTTTGATTCCCTTTGGTATTTAGAAGAGTCAGGTGATTTCTGTCAGGGACTCAGTTTCATACCCCACTGGCTTGTTTCAAAACTGCAAGTTCCAAGTGAGTTTACCTACCCGGATTCCATTAACCTGGAGTCTGGGGTGAACTTTTACTCTAGTTATGACAGTTCCCTCCCTGATTAACTGAGTGTAGTCACTCATTTTTCATTCAGCATGCCATTTCTTATAGCTCACCCTGTTTGTTTTTTAAATAACTTCTCTTCTGATTTCTTTCCTTACTCATAGTAGTCTGTTAGGTTTGTACCGAATCATTCTGCATTCTCTTCTATTTTTGCTGTTGATATTTGCTATTAAAACTTATCTCATGATTTCTTCCTGGCTTATATAGTAGCCTGTTAGATTTGGATCAAGTCATTCTGCATTCTCTCTTTCCTGTTAATATTTGCTATTATTAAGAGCAGTATAGGAATTAGTATAGGGCAGAGATTGTTCTTAGTCTTGGGTGAATTTTAATTATTTCTTCACAAAATTCTTGTGAGGGTAGGTACTCCTATTATCCCTGTGTGGCAGGTGGGGAAGCAGGTACCTAAAGGGTAAGTCCCTGCCCCAGGTCATCAGGTTGCTAAGTAGGGGAACCAGGATTTGCGCTTGGACAACCTGGCTCTGGAGCCTTTTGTCTTGAACACTGCTCTCTATCACTTGCTAGTTCTTGGTACATCTGCTCTCTGGAATCTTTTTTTAATTTTTAATTTTTCAACTGGCCTGGTGGCTGCCAGGATGGGTTACCCCATTCATCTTGTTTTCAGCCACAATTTTATACAGGGAGTTCTGGTATTTTGCAAAAAGCCTTGGACTTAGAATTAGATCTGGGACACTAGCTTCAGCATTTGCCTAACTGTGTGACTTTGGGCAAACTTCTTTAACCTCTCTTACCTCACTTTCCTCATCTTATAGCATTGGTATTTGAGGGAACTAAATATGAGTAAGTACCAAGGTGCTTTTCACATATTGGATGTTCAGAAAATGGTAGTTATTATGCTTACTACTAAAAATGTTGAGAACGTATGAACCTTAGAAATATCTATTTTTTAAAAAGATTTTATCTGAGAGAGAGAAAACATGAGCAGGGGGAGGGGCAGATGGAGAGGGAGAAGTGGACTTCCTGCTGAGTGGGGAGCTACCCACCCACTCATGGGGCTCCATCTCAGGACCTTGAGGTCATGACCAGAGCTGAAGTCAGATGCTCAACTGACTGAGCCACCCATGTGCCCTTTAATCAGTGGATGGGACCAAAAAGAGAGTTTTCTCTTAATTTTTGTTTAGTTTGGGAGGAAAGGAAGACTGATTTATTGTCACTTAAGAGCCGAAGGATCGGAGAAAGTTTTGCCATCTAGTTTTAACATCTAGTTAAATATGAAGATATCTACCTTTGGCACATTTCCCTCCGTTTATCTTTAAAAAAATATCGACTCATTTAATTGTCTAGCTAGAGTAAAGGTTTTCTCTAAAAACACAATAAAATAGTATTTGCTTTCAGTAAATTGCAGTCTTTGATACTGATTTCAAATTTTGTTAGGTGGTAACTAAATCAGCCACAGTTACTGCCTTCATTAACAGGACTGAAAAACCACTTGATCTGTGAATGCTGTTCTAAGTGTTGTCTTGTATGTTGCACTTTCCACCTCCTGCAGTCTCCAAAAATAAGATGACTGGCCTTCTTTGGTTAGCATTTTGTCTGTGTGATGTTTGCCTTTAATTTGGTTTTACTCTCTATACATCATTTTTTTCCCCCATTTGTTTAATAGTTTTCTACTGAAAAAGCCTTTCCTTGGTGGGGCGGGGGTATGTGCATTGAGGGTGTTTGTTATAAGCAGTAGGTAATTTTGGTGCCCTGCAAACTAACACTTTATTAAAGATTTTTTTCCCCCTGAGTTTGTTGAATGGTAGCAGATGTCTGAGTTTTGTTTCAATGACTGAGTCCTTTGGAGAACTGTGCAAGAAAAGCTTTTGTGTAAGGAGAACTTTGGCCTGCCTTAGTTCCCTGGGTTACTGGCCATGTCCGATGAGGTAAATGATTAAAAGCAGTAGAGCTCTTTCATAGGCACAGGCCTTTGAAAATTCGCAAATTTGCTCTTTCTGAATTCCAGTAATGCTGTGCTTATCCGAAGGTCACTTTCTCAGTTACCTAATAGAAATCACCAAGTAGAATACCAGGGCTAGAGATGAGCCATTCAGGTGACATCTGAGCCCACCCTTCAGTGTGGCAATGAGGAAATGAGTCCAGGGGAGGTAATCCCCATGCCCAGTGATATGGTGGCAGAGCCAGAGAGGGTAAGAGCCTGGCTGTGTAGTCAGATGACCTGGGCTGCCTATACATCCTGGCTCAGCTCCTTAAGGGGTCTGAGGACTTGGGAAAGTTGCTTAGGCTCAGGCCTTTGTTATTTCATTGGCCCAAAGTGGGTCGTAATTCTATCTGTGCTGTGCCTTGTGGCTTCTGGAGTATTTTCTTGTTCAGTATCTCGTCTGATGCTTACAGAATCATTTCAGGGAGGTATGTCTGTTATTATTGAGTGCTGGTCCAGAGTCACCCAGCTCTTAAGTGGCAAGATCAGCACCTTGTCTTGCATCATAGGAATATAGTTGAGAACCAAGGTGTTTGTGTCCCAAAATGTTCCCTCCCAAGTAGGCACATAAGGATTACAAAATTCATGCTTTAAAACTTGTGCATTGTGTGATTTTAGATAGTCCCTTTGCTGTGATTGGATTTACTTTTAGGTACAAGCCCAGAGAAATGCCTAATCTACATTGTCCTTCAGCTGGACCAGCTTGGGAAGTGAAAGTCAAAATGTCAGATACAGCATTGGTTATAAAAACAAACAAGAACCTCAGAGGGGGCACCCCCCAAAACAACAACAACAACAATCCCCCAAAAAACAGAACTGTGATTTCTGCCAATAATACCCGCTTCCTGCTCCAGTAAATTGGCTGGGACCTCAGTCTCTGTTTTTTTTTTTTTTTTTCCTTGGTTCTGAAGAGGTCCTGTGTGTTGTGTTCCCAGGTGTAGCTGTGAAAATCCCTTCGCACTGTGCACATGCCTAGTCATGTCTCCTGGGTGCACAGGGAGATAGGCCCCATTCTTCTGCTGCAGAGATTGCCAGGCTGATGAGAGAGGGTCTCCTTCCCAATAGAACTGGCTTTGGGAATTCAGTTCCCATAGCAACGAGTGATAACCCATTTATTTGACTTGTTCTTATTTTCTCCCTTGCTTTGGCTAGGAACCTTGAACAAGCCTGAAGATTATTGCATTGGCATTGTATTAGATTAAAAATTGTTCTGTAAATTGGTATAACCTGATTGGAAGGCACATGGAAGATATCTGTTTATATTTATTCATGCCTTTTGACCTAGGAATTTCCATGTACATGAATATATCCTAGAAGTAGTTGTATATGTTTGCAAAGATCTAGGGAGTTCATCACAGCATAGTTTATAAAGTTCTTTATTGGAGCTTGTTTGACTATGTTGTGGTACATTCCTAGAATGGGTTATTATACAGGGCAATTACATTATACACCACAATTCAAACTTCATTTAGTGTTGGTGCAAATAGCCCAGGGCACCTCACTGTATTAATACATAGTCACTGAGGTTTATGATGACGTTGGACAGGCTTCAAGAACAGGTAAAATACTGTTCAAAACACTCTGTTTAGGAAGATAGAATTGTGTGCAATACAGTTTTTAAAATGCTCCTAGAATTTCTTTAGTAGGGTGATACATTAAAGCATTGGTTATCTGGAAATTTGCTGAGGCTAAATGAATGGTTTCACTGAGTTTAAAGCCAAAATCCATCTTCTCGAAACTCTCTGTCTCAAAAATAACTTGAGGCCAGACTCTTTCTGGAAACTCCTCTACCCTGGAGCAATATCCTGAATTGTCGTTTCTGCATAAGCCAGCACTCTTGACAGAAAAGTCTTCAGAAAAGACTTCACAGTTTACTTCTGAGGAAGGAGCCAAATTTCCACCCACCTGTGTATCACAATAGGGTTTGTGGTTCCTTCATTATTATTAGATTGACTTATGAAGAGGAGAAACCACTGTGCCTCTGGGGCTTCCTGTCTTGGCTTAGACATATAGAACCACAATCATAGAAACATTGATGCTCTCTTCAGAATTATATTTGTATCCTGTGCAGAGCAGAAACAAGATTAAAAAAATATATATTTGGGAGCTTTTAATTAGTGGTCAAGTGCAACAGACCTTATCACAAGTTTATTAAGCATCAGTGGAAAATCCATGTTTAAGCTGGAACAGTGGACATGCTACATGGAATGGATTTTGTTGTCGAACTTAACTGGTCCCTAACTGGACTGAGGTATTAAAATACTGGAATGAGGAACTGTGACAGGTGTCAGAGATTATGGCCTCTGTTAGGTGTTTAGCAGTAGTGTGGCTAGGTAAGGTACCCTGCCTAGAGGCTGACCTCAGGGCAGGGCATCTTGACTCTGGCTGCCCAGTGGAATCCCCCGATTGGCGAACAGTCTGCCTGGCCTGGGCCCCATCCTAGACCCGTTGACTGACGTTTTTTGGTGTGTTGTGGGGGACTCAGGCATCATCATTTTTAAAACTTGAGAGGTGAGTCTGTTGTGCAGCCAGGGTTGAATGTTGCTGCAGTCAGGATGGATTGATGAGTATTTTATCTTGTGTGGAGAAGAGCTCTCCGGTGGTTGAGGAAGAACACGCGTAAGTCCCATTCCTGCCTTCCTCCCCTTATGTCCCTGGGAAGAAATGAGCTCATGTTCTTCTGTTTGATAGATCACATAAGTGAGATGTCACAAATTAAGAATGGAAGGAACGATGACAAAGCTGACATTGAAAATGTAAAATGAGATGCAAACGAGGCTTTAATATAATTTCAGAGAGGCCAAAGGTCTGTCCTGACTGGCTCTCAATTTTGTAGTTGCCAGTGTCAGGGGGCGCTCTGCAGTGGTTCCCAGGCTTTGTTCACTGTAACCTTCCCTGGGGTGTCTGCTCTGACTGCAACGTGCGCTTGGTAGAGTGCTGTGCTATGCTAGGGCTTTTGTGTTTTCACACTGTGTGTGTGTGTGTGTGTGTGTATGTACACACACACATATGCACATGCATGCGGTTTGAATCATCTCGATACCTCATGGGATTCACTGGACTAGAGCATTCCTGCATGAAGTACAGCTGCTGGAGTACGTTAAACATCAGCACTTACAAAACGGTGTAGCTGGATAAAGATTCATAAATAGAGTGGACAAGAGTAGATACTCTATGTATCCATTTATGTGAAATGGACAAAGCCAGTTTATACTGACAATTCCAGTTTATAGTGACAGAAGTAGATCAGGGTTTGCCCAGAGGTGGGAGTAATGGCAGGTGCATTGACTAAGAAAGGGGCACAAGGGCATTTGGTGAGATTATGAAAATAATTCTGTGTCTTGATGTGGGTGCGTTTAATTATATATAAATAACTACCTCAGTAAGGCTTTTTTCAAGTTTTTATTTAAATTCCAATTAGTTAACATAATGTGTAATATTGGTTTCAGGTGTGGAATTTACTGATTCATCTCTCACATACAAGACCCTGTGCTTGTCAGAACAAGTGCCCTCCTTAAATGCTTTCACCTCTTTCCTCCCAAGCCTCAGTTTGCTCTCTGTAGTTAAGAGTTTGTTTCCTTGTTTGCCTCTCATTCCCTCCCTACCACATTCATTTGTTTTGTATTTTAAATTCCACAGATGAGTGAAATCATACAGTATTTGTCTGTCTCTGACTGACTTATTTCAAATAAATCTTGTTTTTGAAAAGTAAACGAAAGCAGACAAGGAGTAACTGTAAACAGAGGGTGCTGGTGTTACTGTGTACGTGGTGTTTGCATGTTGTGAGCATTTCTCTAGGGAGGGACATGGTTATTTTCTCAGTGCTGAAGAAACTTGCTTCATAATAAGCACGTCTTGTATTTTCCCATCTGCACCGGAAAGGGTGCAATCAAAAAAGTTAATTTCAAAAAACTTACAAAATAAATTGTATTACTCATTGTAGCTTCCCTGCTGCTTCTCTTTGGTGCGTATGATTGAATGTGGTTATGTCTAGCCCCAAAATTCACTCCATGGTGGGACTGAATCTCAGAATAAGCCCATTGTGCTAACTCTTTGTATGGCCAGGGCCTGAGTTTAGCGTGGAAAGATTACACTAAAGATGTATGTTTTTTTCTCTTAAAAAAAAAAAAAAAAGATCAAAACAACATTGTTCTTTTCAGCATCCTGATGAGCTCTTGGATGTTGGTGGTAGTTTGGCGGAAGCATAGTGAAGTTATCCAAAGGATCTCTTGGGGAGAAGAGATGACAGAGGCAGTGTGATTGAGAGCATGGGTGTAGAGCCAGACAGACTGGCTTTGAGTGCCGTCCCTACCACTACCAGCTGGTAACCTTGGGCGTAACTTGCCTTGTGGTAAGAATTAACTGAAATAAGACATGTAAAACCTTTTGTGTTAGGCCTGGTCATAATAAGTGCCCCGTAAGTTTTAATATGTGTTTGTAAAATATAATATTTATTGGTATACACACACATACTCTCTATATAAATTGTTGTGACCCACAGAGACACATACATAAATAAATAATATAGAGCACAAGGAAGTTGGAACTAGCTTCTAAGATTTGCCAACAATAAGTTATAATGTCAGCTGGAACCTGTCACAGGTCTTGGTAAGACAGGCTGAAATCAAGTCTCAAATTATATCCCTCATTGGGATTTAAGGAAAAGCAAAGTGAGTGCTGATAGTCGCCAACTGTTGAGAGGAACCTAGCACCACATGCTGGGTTCTGGACCATGGCCACCACTGCGCCTGGCAGCAGTTCGTGGCAGGAACCGCTTAGCTAAGACATCTAAACTTACCTTCCTTTTGGTAAACTACCTGTTATGACCTAGCGATGCAGGTGGGGGAAAGTCACTTTTACAGTTTGTGGGCACATAAATTGGACTACTTCTCTTGATTGACTCATTTTGTCTGATTATATCTTATTTTATTCATTTAATAGCTACTTCTTATGTACTTATTGTAAACCAAGCATTGGGTTAAAATGTTGAACAAAAACAGATGTTGTCACTGCTCTTCTATTGTTTATAATCAGGTGAGATAGAAGGGCATTTGTCAGATAAAACCACTGTGCTGAGTGCTGGGCGCATTTTAGGAGAGCCTAGAACAAAGAGAACCTGACATCACCTGGAGCTGGGAAGATTTTACAGACAATGTGATGGCTGAGTTAAGATCTGAAAGATGAGTTAGGATGGTGTGGGGTGTGTTGAGTAGAGGGGAGAGCAGGTGACTTGTCATCCAGGAACTGTAGGAAACCAGTCTGGCTAGAAAAACACAGTGAGAAGTAAGAGTGATATAGAGTAAGTCCTGAAGAGACAGGCAGGGGCTAGGTTATGCAAGTCCTTATAGGATATATGAATACTTTTGGAATTTATACTAAGAGCAGTGAGAAGCCATTGAAGGGGTTCAAGCAAGAGAGGGAAGGATAGATAAGTTGAAGGCTGGAGGGAGATGCCCACAAGACTGACAGACATAGTTAGAATTGGCTGACTGCTCTGGAGAATAGATTAGAAAGATCTAGATTGAATGTGTGAGGATGACTTGTATATAGGTAAGAGATTATGAAAATGAATAGAGAATTTTGTTTCAGAGAGAGTTAGGTGGTAACATTGATAGTATGTGTCGGATACATATGTGAAGGAACTATGTTCTGGTTTGTGCAACTGCATGTGGTTCCATGAACTTCAGGAAACAGTGCAGGACAGATCATGGTGGGAATACAAGGATATATTGAGTATGAATTACCTCTGAAAAATCCAAATGGACAAGTGCAGTATGCAGTTAGACAGATTGGTCTTGAGCCTAGAGGAGAGGTCTAGGACCAAGGTATGATTCTGAGCCATCTTGTACAAGTGAGCCTACCAAAGGAGAGGGTATAGGGGCTGACTCAGGAAGTGGCCTTCAGGGATGGACCTTGAGCACCTTTAACATTTAATGGCTGCGGAAAGGAGGCTAAGTATAAGGGAGCCTGAAAAAGAGTGGCTAGATGGACCAGAAGAAAACCCGGAGAGAAGAGTGGAATGGTGAGCACACAAATGCAGCCTCTGTCCAGAGGATTCTAAAAGCTTGTGCACTTAACCACATGTTAGTCAGCAGCAGCCAAGGGGAGGCAGGTTTTAGCAGCAAGATGAGAGAGCTAGAGTCCAGTCGGTTAAGGAATGAGGAGTGATTAGGAGGTTAGAGAATGGAGATAGCATCTCTAGCGACTCAGTCAGGAGTTTTGGTTGGTAGCTGTAGGTAGGGTTTGGGTAGAGATATTGGTTGAAAGGAAAGTTTATCTTTCTCCCTTTAGACTTGATCGTGTTTAAATATGGATGAGGAGATTAAATGTCGGGGATGCAGGAGAGAGACGGGATAATTTATACTGTTAAGGTTTCTAAGAATATAAAAAGGGCTAGCATCTGGTATAAGGGGGAGGGATTAAGTTCATCTGTGATGCTGAAACAACCAAGGCAATCTTGGTGTATTGGTGACTTTTTATAGCTAAATTCTGATCCAATTTATAACTGAGTTCCGATCCAGTTTATAGATTTGATTGTGTTTCAGGACACAGTGCTAATGTTCTTCATTTCCAGTTCCTTGAGAGCAGAGGCTTTTATCTCCTAAAGTACTTAAGGACCCTACAGTAACATGAAACTACTACTTGCATGATTGAGATAATGTGCCAAGGGAATTACATGGTATTTTTTTGCCCCTTTGGCTAAGATAGAATTTTATTCTATATATAGTGGTGATTTTATTACCACGAAAGTTAAGTAACTGTGTTATTTACCTTTATATTTATATGGAATGCGTTGAATAAGTATTTTAAAATTTATACAACAAAACAAAATAACCCATAAGTTAATTTTCTTTTAGGAAGTGTTTCTTTGTATTATCTTCCAGTTAGCCTCTAGGAATGTTCCAGCACTATGTGTGCTTAAATTAAAGTATTTTTTATATGGACACAGAACTCAGCTTTATATAAATAAAAGAAAAAGAATGAAAGGGAATACTGTGAAAAGTTAAAATGGAGGGCTTTTGGATTTTTATTTTTCTTACATTTTCTAAACAGTCTGCAATTGGCATACTATACTTTTAAAATGAAAATAGGCAATAAGAGCTAGCTTACACCATTTTAAATATTCCATACACTGTTATAATTATTTAAATGCATAATAAATGTACTGGAATCATACTGGAATAAAGTTTACCAAAATAGTTACAGGATTTTTTTCTGAGTTGTACTATGGATGATGGTGGTATTGACCTTAATTTTTGCTTTCCATTTTTTGCTTCATATTTATTTTTATAATGGATAATATGTTTGATAAAAGTGAAAATATAGAAGAACATTTCAGAGAGATGGGCATCTTCTAAGACACATTCAGTTATAAACCTATGCCTTTTACTGCACTAGGTAGTGAGGATGTCGTGGTTGTCAATTTAATTTTTAAGGGTTCTTTTTTTTTTTTTTTTAAGATTTTATTTACTTATTTGACACAGAGAGAGAGATCACAAGTAGGCAAAGAGGCAGGCAGAGGGAGAGGAGGAGGAAGGCCCCTCGCTGAGCAGAGAGCCTGATGTGGGGGCTCGATCCCAGGACCCTGAGACCTTGACCTGAGCCAAAGGCAGAGGCTTTAACCCACTGAGCCACCCAGGTGCTCCTTAAGGGTTCTTTAATACTGTAGTTGTGTATGTTTAGTTTATAATAGAACTTTAGAGAAATCTCAACAAATTTTTGAAATCCTGTATCATGGCCGTTTAGAAGGTATTCAGTGTCTTATGTGGGTGTGTTCTAGATTCCAGAGAAATAATTTTTAGATACTCCGGCAGTGTGTTTAATTTCTTTTCTGAGTCTGGCCAGTAATGATTTCTGAAAGGAAATATTTTGTGTGGTAGAACATGTGTCTTATTCCTAAGACATATTGAATTATGGTTTAGCTTTTATATGGTTTATCTTCTATTTTCTTTTAAAGTACAGTTTTGGGGCCAAGTTAAGCTGGCTCTTTATCTTAGCAAAGCATGATTTCATTTGGTACCATTGACTTTGGTACCATTGACTTTGGCAATAAATTATAAAAACAATTTGTATATAATGGTTGCCTTGAAGAGAGCTTGACAGTCAAACAGTAGATAGACACAAATATAAAGGGAGTTTCATGCCCAGAGTACAGTAAAATTGATAAAACCTTTTGCTGTGGCCTTAAGATCCTTAACATTTGGATCCTTATAGTTGAGTGACAGCTAAAATATCAGATTGGTCATTTTCTAGCACTTTATTTACCTGATAATATCTGACAGCAGTTTCCTTATTTTAAAGATCACTAAGCGTTAAAGATCACTAGTGACATGTAATACTGAAAATCATTCACTGAAAATAGCATATCCATATGTAGTATAAGTAAGATGTCAGCTGTTTTGGAGCATTAATTGGATTAATTTGTCATCATTGCATATGTGGTCTTTCTGACCATGGTAATGTGTCTGTCAGAGCACATTAACCATTCAAGTGTGTCTGGAGGCATAATGGTGTTCATCGTTTACATTTTAAAAACTATCATCTGATGAACTTTAATTTTTAGAAAGGTAACAAGTCTGCATTTTTCTTCAAATAGTGCATGGAGACGTTTAAATCATACATAAAAGAGATTGCATGTTTGTGAAATTGAATTTTCCTACAAAATGTGATATGTATTTTATCATTTCCTACTTTTGGTGTCTGTGAGTGGTAAAGTGAATGGGAAAAACCAGACACCTAGAGTTAATCTGTCCTATGGGACCGATTCCCCATGGCTCACTCACTTGTAGGACAGATTCCTGACATGTGGAAAGAATTGACTACACATTATTAACAAAATCCTTTTTAAAATTAACTGAAGTCTTTATTGTGGCTCTTTCTCAATTTCCATATTTACATTGACAGTTTAGTTCACACGGAATGAGTTATTCAGGATCCTGTTTACTGAGAAAGCTTTAGGGAGTGTTTTACCCACCCTAGGGCAGCAAAGTCCTTGCTTGGCCCCTTCTCAGAGCAAGGCACAAGTACTTTTTTTTTTTTTTTTTAAAGATTTTATTTATTTATGTGACAGACAGATCACAAGTAGGCAGAGAGGAAGGTAGAGAGAGAGGAGGAAGCAGACTCCCTGCTGAGCGGAGAGCCCGATGCGGGGCTTGATCCCAGGACCCTGAGATCATGACCTGAGCGGAAGGCAGGAGCTTTAACCTACTGAGCCACCCAGGCGCCCCGAGTACTTTGTTTATAATTTAAACATTTGAGGAGCAGCCACACTGTTTAGTTCTAATAATTTTTCCTTTATTGTTTATTTAGATGAGATTTTCCATATACGTTAAGCTCATAACAAGTGTATTTCTAGTCATCTTCTATGGGAATTGCAGCACCAAGTGCTAGTGGTCTAACCAGTCTGGGTAGTAAGGCATAGTCTTTGATTTAGTGATAGCTTCTTACAAGTAACATGATCAGTTCACTAGATTGTCTTTTTATCTGACAAGCTGACAAGGGAATACCTTGAGGTATTCTTGTTTGGAAAGTAATTTGAAGGAAGGTATCACTCAACCAAAGAGCAGTTGGTCCTTCTAACTCTTACACACCTCTCAAAGGTGTGCTTGGCCAAGGGAAATCTGTTCAAAATTAGAGGACTGTAGAAATAATTGTGTTAAAGAACTTGATCTTGATAGTGGAAATTGCACAGGGTTGAGGGGTGTGTGATTGTCAGCCTGTCTGCATCTTAAGCTGACCTGTACTGTTGCATGAACCCTTTGAGAGCAGGATTGGTACTTGGTAGTATGTCCCCAGAGCCAGTCTATTGTCGTGCCCTTTGTAAGCACTCTGAAAATGCTGGGTGAACCCAGACTAGAACCATTAAATGCAGTCCAGTCCTGGCTCCACCGTGGGTTTTCATCCAGTACTGAGATGAAAGAAATAGCATAAAAGAAGTGAGATTGGTGAGAAGTGTAGTACTACAATGGGAGTTAAAGGCAGAAGTTGTTAACTGTGTTTTATTTTTCTTTCTAATCTTCCTAGGGGTGACACCATGGGTTAGTAGTTCACAGTAAAAATCAGTCTGAATATTGTGAAACAGAGAACTTGAAATGAAAAAAGAGATGAAATGTCCAGCTCTAGCTTCTCTTGTCAAGTTTTTTAGATTCCCTAAACAAGGGTTACTTGGTGAGGAAGAGCCATATGTTTGTTTTAATTTTGATTTGGAAACAGCAGGGTCATCTTGGGTTGGGAAATGTTGGGTTCTTGCTCCCGTCCTGAGCTCAGAGTTGACTGAGGTAGTTTCAGGACCTAAACCACATCTAGCCCTCCTCTCCCTTGTTTCAATCAAAATCGTGATAGTTAACTGTTTTAATGAACATGTATGACTGTCCTGGAGGGGGATATGATTTGCCCCAAGGACCTTGGGTTAGTAGATTTGGGGATTGGTTCAATGTACCAAGGAATTGTCAGTTCCTCTCCTAGCTACTGCATTCCTGGATCTTGATTTTTCTTAGGCTACAAAGAGAAAGAATCATAGGCAGTTGTTCTTTTTTACCATACCCTAGAGGTGGCACATCATGGAAGTACCTTTATGTTTTTCTAACATGTTGAGTTCACTTTTGATTTAGATCTTCAGATTAAAATGGTTAATAAATTGTGGGGTCAGGTGACAGAGGTTTGAATATTTGGTCTGTCAGTTTCTAGCTTTGAGATATTGGTCCAATTAAATCTGTCAATGCCTCAGTTTCTTCATCTTAAAATAGTATCATCTCACTGTGCTGTCTGAAGATTAAATGAAATCACGCACTTAAAAAAAAAATTAGCTCAGTGCCAAATATGTGGTAAGTGCTCGATGCTATACAACTTCTTCATTACTCTTATCCTGGGTATGTAATATTCTAGTTTTTTTCAGATATGTAGGTCAGCAGCTCTCAAAATCTAGCCTTTGGTCCTTTCACAGGTAGATCATGAGATCAGAAACACTTTCGAAATAATATAAGTAGTTACTTGCATTTTTCACTGTATGGACATAGCACTAATGGTACAGGGGCAATGGTGGGTAAAACTGTTGGCTCATTAGTAAGCATTAAAGCAGTGGCAGCACCTATGTTTAATTCTTGAGTTGTAAGCTAAACTAGCTTTTTTTTTCCCCCCTTCATGGAACACCACTTTTAGTTGAAAGAACAGTTGACTTAAGTTATTCAGGTGGATATTTTCTTGAATATGTAAAAGACTTGGTCCCTTCAAGGAAAATGGTAATACTTGTTGCCAATAATAAAGTTCTGTTTTCATGCAAAAATTAGAATTTTGGAAAACTCATGTACCTGAGTTTTAACAGTTTCTTGTTATTTAAAGACATTTCTGGGGGCTTTTGGGTGGCTCAGCGGGCTAAGCCTCTGCCTTCAGCTCAGGTCATGATCTCAGGGTCCTGGGATCAAGCCCCACATTGGGCTCTCTGCTCAGCGGGGAGCCTGCTTCCCCTCTCTCTGCCTGCCTCTCTGCCTCCTTGTGATCTCTCTCTCTCTCTCTTTCAAATAAATAAGTAAAAATCTTAAAAAAAAAGACATTTCCAATGAGATGGGGTTAATAATGTGATTTTTTCCTCTTTTTAAAAAAGATTTTATTTATTTTATTTTAGAGAGTGAGTGAGTGTGGGTGGGGGCAGAGGGAGAGGGAGAGAATCTCAAGGAGACTCCACCCTGAGCATGGAGCCTGACGCTGAGTTTGATCTTACAGCCCTGAGATCATGTCCTGAGCCAAAACCGAGAGTCGGGCGCTTAACCAACTGGTCATCCAGGCGCCCCAGTGTGATTAAAAAAAAAATTAATAATGAAATATGTCAACATTTAGAAGATCCGTGAATAAGTATTTTTCAGATGACCAACGAAATGTTAGAGAATCTCACTTGAATAAAATATCCATTCAAAGTACAAGATAGACCAGTGGATTTTAACTAACAGTGTACAAAAGGTTCATTGGCATGGTTTCAGATTCTGTATTTGCAGCTAACCTTTAATACCCTTTTTTGGCACAGTATCAGAGAAGAATATAATTATCTGAAAAGGCTATTTAAATACTCTTCCCTTTACCAACCTCATGTATGTGTGAGGCCAGATTTTGTACATATACTTCAACCAAAGCAGCATATTGCCACAGACTGAAGGATGAAGCAAACAGGAAGGATGTCCTTCCTTAAGCCAGACACGAAAGAGATTTGCGTAAGTGTAAAATAACGTCAACTTCTGCTTTGGGAAGTATAGTTATTTTTTGTAGAAATAGTTTTTTATTGTAATTTAACACTCATATTTCTGATTTAAGATGAATAAAGAAATAGTGTTAAAATTTCTCTATTTTAATTTCCAGTATGATAAATATCAAGAGATGTAACTCATATAAACCATAGGTATTTGAGGTCTTCAGTACTTTTTAAGAGTTATAGAGCGGTCCTAAGACCAAAGAACTTAAAAATAGCTGCTGTAGGTTCTCCCTGGCTGTTTGACATTAGATAAATTATTTAAAGTCTTAATTTCCCTGTACGTTCAAAATAGGAAGAAAATGGTGTTGCTCTGAGTTTGGACATAATCTCTTTTAAGATACCTAACTCAGTTCCAAGTATTTAGTAACTGTTTAGTAAACTGATAGTTCCACTCTTACTTACTTATTCTTACTCTTAACACTTATTGGAATCATTTCCAACCACATTATAAGCTCTCTTTATGTGTCTCTGTATCAGAGACAAATATGCAGAATCTCTGTTATTGTTGGAACAGGTGTTTTAAAATGCCTGTTAGGGGACGCCTGGGTGGCTCAGTTGGTTAAGCAGCTGCCTTCGGCTCAGGTCATGATCCCAGCGTCCTGGGATCAAGTCCCACATCGGGCTCCTTGCTCCGCAGGGAGCCTGCTTCTCCCTCTGACTCTGCCTTCCACTCTGTCTGCCTGTGCTCGCTCTCGCTCGCTCTCTCTCGCTCTCTCTCTGACAAATAAATAAATAAAATCTTTAAAAAAAAAAAATTAAAAAAAAAAATGCCTGTTAGGGGGCGCTTGAGTGGCTCAGTGGGTTAAAGCCTTTGTCTTCAGCTTGGATCATGATCTCAGGGTCCTGGGATCGAGCCCTGCATTGGGCACTCTGCTCAGGGGGGAGCCTGCTTCCCTTTCTCTCTCTATCTGCTTCCCTCTCTACCTGCTGTGATCTGTGTCTGTCAAATAAATAAAAATAAAATCTTTAAAAAAAATGCCTGTTAGACAAGTGATTGGAAAATTCTTACTACCTTTGAAATAATCCTTGATTATTCAAGAACTAACCTTGAGTATTTGACTTACAGGTTAATAGTGATGTGCTCCATCAGTAGCAGTTTTAGCATAAAATTAAAGAACATAAACTTAAAGGACTTTGTACGCTCCCTTCTTTAGTTCCTGGCTCTGCCACCCATGAACTCTGTGACCTTAGTGAAGTCCCTGCTTCTCAGTCTGATCATTTAAAAAAAAAAGATGAGGTGCTGAAATCTTAACATAGAATTTCAAGTTCAAGCGTAGTGGATTTCATAGTAGTATTTTTTTTAAGGCACAGGTGAAGGGAAGGCGTGGGAAAAGAAAAAGGAGACGTGGATGATCTAGTGACTGAAAAATCAGAAGTTATCCTATAAATAAATTAGGAGATAACCATTTGAACTGTATGGGAATTTTTCACTTTAGGAATAGATTGGCTACATAATAGCAATGTCAGTGCATATTATTAACTGCTCAGGAGAGAAGCAGATTAAGAGGTAGAAATTAGAGTTTAAAGATTAATTGTTGTCCAACTGCCTGTCAGAATTGAAGGTAACAATTGACTTTTTAACCCAGTTTATGAAGAAAAAAGAATTTTTCGTTCATGCCTCTATCACTGGCTTAGCTCTAAATGAGCATAATTTTATGCAGTAGATGTATTTCCAAAAAAGTTATGTGTGTGTATGTGTGTGTGTATATATATACACATATGTATGTGTATATATATACACATATATATAAATTCAGCATTTAAATTCATCTTTGGTCATTTGGATAAACCTTTCTAATGAATAAATTTTTATACTAATCCTGTTAATTGCAGAGAAGCATCATTATATAATTTGTTACAGTTTTTCTCCTGTCCTGTCTTTGATCTTGTAAGTAAAATTGCTCACTTTTAGGAGTTCTCTCTCTTCCTCCGCCCTTCTGTAAGCATGCAAGGAGAGAGAAATAAAAAGTCCTTGAAGTTATAGCTTCAATCTGTCACTTATCTAACCTTTGAATTGTCTCTGATCTAGCTGACAAATGCTTTAGAAACCAGTGCTGTATTTAAAAAAATGGCTAAGCTGTCATTCTTAAGAGTTTTGACATGTGTTTGTAGTGCAAAATCTGATAAAGCCTTGTTTATTTTGTTGGGAAAGGAAAAGCATCCTAAGCATGTAGTCTAAACTCAGGCTTAGGAGCTCCACAGGCTAGGTTAGCTCCTTGGTTCCACCACTTACAGGCTGTTGGTCTTATGGTGAGTTACTGAACTTCATATTATGACCCTCTGTTTCCACGTCCGCAAAGTGGAGAAATTAAGATCTATGCCTTGGCTGGCATTGAGGTGTGTAAGGTATTTAAGGCAGAGGCTGGGAAAAACTGTGGTGCATTTTCTTCTGTTGAGGAACGGCACAAGCATAGATAGATCATATTGTGGACAGAATGGCAGTGTGGGCAAACCTTGTTGGTAGATCAGTGATTTAAATACTTGAGTCATGTGGCACAGTTTTATTGGTATAAGTTAATGCTGATTGTCTGACAGTAGGGAAAGGAGGATTAGATTTGACTCTGAAGAGCTGGGTGGGAATTTTGGCTCCATTACTTGCTGTTTTACTTTGGGTGGATATTTTTATTTTGCTCAGCTTTGGTGTTTTATCCTGAATGAGAAGACTAATAGCTGCCTCGGAAGACTGCTGGAGTGATGAAATGAGAAAGAACCTAAGAGTGCCTGTTGTACAATAGCCTTAATAAAGAGGAATTGTCTAAGTTTTGTAAATAAATAGTTAACATCTCTAACTGCTTACCTTTGCAACTTTGAATTTTCGGCAGTCCTTTGTGTAATTTTCATATCACTTAAGAATAACTGAACAGGGGGCACCTGGGTGGCTCAGTTGGTTAAGCGACTGACTGCCTTTGGCTCAGGTCATGATCCTCGAGTCCTGGGATTGAGTCCTGCATTGGGCTCCCTGCTTAGCAGGGAGTCTGCTTCTCCCTCGGACCCTCTCCCCTCTCATGCTTGGTCACTCTCTCTCCTCTCTCAAGTAAATAAATAAAATCTTTAAAAAAAAAATAAGTGAACAGGCTACCTTGTACAATGGGCATAAGATAACTGTACATATTTTTGTTTGAGTGTTTTTATAATATGTATTTTTTAAAAGATTTTATTTATCTTAGAGTACACACATGCTAGTTCGTGTGCATGGGGCGGGGGCGAGAGGGTGGGAGAGAAACAGACTCCTTGCTGATTGTGGAGCCCCACAGAGGCTCGATCCTAGGACCCTGAGATAATGACCTGAGCCAAAATCAGGATTCGGATGCTGAACCCAGAATGAGCCACCCAGGTGTCCCTATTTTTATAATATTTTAAGCTCTTTTTCCTTACCTGTTTATCTTAGTAAGATATCTAGTAGAACATATATATTGATCAGTCATCTTATGAAGAGCAATATCTGTTCCTTCCACTGGAATCTTTGAATCACAAAATGGCAATTTCTTTAACGTGGAAGCAAACACATTCACATTTTGGGTTTTATAAGTTTAATTATACTTAAGTTTAGAAGTTCAAATGTTTTCTGGAGAGGAATTTTCAATTCTTCTTGTTGGATAAGAAAAATCCAATAATAGAAGATGAAAAACAAAACAAGTATTTTAATTACATAGTGTAAGAAAGGACAAGAACCCCAATTAAATTTTCTGGTATCTCAGGTTTTTCTTGCAGTTTCTTCACCATGTAGAATTTTAGAACTGGAAGGTAACCCTAAGAGAACATCTAGTTTAGTCCTCTAATTTCAGAGTTGAGAAAACTAGTACTCAGAAGGGGTCACAGCTAGTTACTGGCAAAACTGAGAGATGTGACCTAGCCTCTGAAGTCTCTCTTGAGTGGCTTCTGTTAGGTGAAGGACATTCTGGGGACTCATTGTGTTAATTTGCTTGTCATTTTTATCAGTGCCTTTTTATTTGATCCTTAAAAATATGGAATGTGGTAAAACTTTATTAAATCTTTTTAGTTGTACTGATGTGCTAGTACTATGTGTACCTTGGTCTTACCATCTGAATTGAGGATTCACTTTGGTATAGGGACATGAAGATGGCTTCCTTTTCAAATAATATGTCACTGAAGTGCCCTCCCTCAGACTCCTCCCCCTTCTATTGTAAGACCTTTTAAATGAAGTAAAGTATTAGTCCCATCACTCTTTTCTCAGCTTAAAAATTATTTTTTGCCTTTTTATTTATTTAATTAATAAAAACACTTTTTTGGTTTCTTCTTAACATTTAATACCATAAGGAAATCTCATCAACATAGTCATCTGACAGGTTTTTGTCAAATAGTAAAACGTATCATTGTCAAAGAAAAGAAGTGAAGGATAATGTTCTCTGTCCCAACGTAGAATAATTAAGCAGATATGTTAACTGTTAGGCATAAAAAGAAAAAACACAGATTTTCTAGTATATATATATATATATCATACACTTGTCTCAGCTCTGCTGCCTTCAGAAATAGTTTTTGAAAGCAATGCCTTTTACTGTACAAATTAGACTGGTATTGGCAGTGTTTCCTTGACAGTAAGTTTCAATGCTGCAAAGTGTCGTCAGTCATATTCACACTCGTGAGTGACAGAGAGGGATGGGGGAAGGCTGCTTGTGAATTTTTTTAGCTGGAGAATAAACTTCTGTTAATTCATTCCCTTTAGAGTATTTTAAGTGACATGAAGCATGAAGGAAGAAGGGGCAGCCCAAGTTTGATAATGTGATTCTGAGGTGGGGCTCTCATTATGAGTTTGGGTTTTTCCCTTACAAAGGCAAGTCTAGAAAAGGCTGGCCCAGTGCCATGTGTTATTATGTTGTTTCCCTCTGTCTGAATAGGGGATTTGGGTATAACAGGTTCAAGGAAAAGCAATGGCTGTGTAATTTTTCTGCCCTCATGAATTAGTTATGACTCCCACGGCCCTTGGTGAAGACCCAGCTGGGCAGACTATTGAGTAGCATGTCCACAGTGTGGAAGGAGTCTGGCAACTTGCACTATTTGACAAATAGTATTTTAAAAAAGTCATCAAAGACAAATTGATTAATTTTAAACTTTATTTTCCTATATTTATACTTTGTCCTGATGTAACCCTTTGTCAAATGTGTGTGTGTGTGTGTGTGTGTGTGTGTTTCCCTCTTCAAATTCAAGAACAAAATTCCCTTTTCTGCTTATGAGGTATTATTTTCTAATCCTATGCTTTGAATGAAAACAATACATAGCTATTTTTGGAATGATTCTGCCTGGTTCCTTCTTTATATCACAGTTCTGAGAATTTACTTTTTATCCAAATCTAGGCAAATTTACTGTTCTCAACTATGGCTGCTACTTGGGGTTAAACAGTTACCTATTACCTCATTTATTAGTCCTCTTTTTTCCTCCTTTTCTTCACTTTGTGCCCCTCATTCTTCCTTTTTGCCTTTTTATGTGTCATCTCCTATGTTCTCTCTGCCTAAACTTAAATTTAGAATGTAAGTGAACAGAATTCCCTACCTGAAATGCAACGTGTGGTTGGAGGAGTGGGTACGGGGGGTAGAGAAATTGAAGGAGTAAACCCAAATCCACTGCTTCACAGGCTCTGACTGCTTGGGGAAAGCAGACTTCAGTATGTGGATGATCGTATTTCAGAGATGGAGCAGACACTATTGAAGGTATGTAAATAAATGATGGTTAGAAACGAATATTACAAGTGTAGGAAGGAGTCAGAAGTGTGACCCCGTCCCTGCAAGGGCAGTTAGCGGTTGCCAGACCCTTGGATAAAATGTTTATCTCCCTGGTAATTTGTTTCCTCAGTTGTGAAATAATGGGAATAACTATCCATTTTACCTCTTCACAGGCTTATTGTGAAGGTGGAATAAGATAGAATGTGCACAAAGGCCCCTTGTAACCCTTGTAAAGGGTTAAGTCCAGTGTGCAGAATAAGCCTGCCATCCCCTTGGGAAGCAGTGTAGCCTAGTGGGTCTCAGAGTGGGCTCTACTGTAGGCCATATGGCCCACGTGCATGGAGGATTGGTTCTGCCTGAGAGTAAGTAATGTGAAAGATTATTTTTATACTAAAATAGTAACATGCACATTGTTTTTATCGAATGCAACTTTTGCCTTTATTTTAAAGATAATATGACAGGGTCATGCTGCCATTACATCTCTGTGCCCTCCCCAAGTTTCTTATTTACTTACTATATTGTACATTAGAATATTTCAGTGTCAAACTGAGAACTGTTGGTATAGCCAAAAGCTTTTGTATTTAGGAGTATATGGACTTGTACTCAGATGCCCTTCCCAACCTTCCTGGGCCTCATCTTCCTCCATAGTGCACTATGTAGGTATTAAATAGTAGGCTTGGGTGAGGACGAAGAGAGATAGTATCTGGCACACCCTGGCCATTAAGATGTTTAAGTTCCTTTCCCTATTACTGTGGTAATGATGATGTATAGTTCCTCTCGGAGTTCTGAAGCAGCAAGCTCATTATAGGTGGAGGTGGTCAGCAGGAGTTTTAAAAAGTGAGGGAGATGTAAACTGAGTTGTAAAAGCAGGATGTACTCTGGATAGTGGATGAGAGGCCATTTCAGGTGGACAGAGAAATGCAGAGAGGTGGGCAGGAGCAGGGTCAGCACGTCCGCCCACCATGAGAGTGGGCTTGAAGGACTAGGGAGAGCAGCAGTGGGATGGCAGCTTGGGGAGTTTTGTTGGGAGGGTCCAGAGAGGAGGGCCTTGAATGCCAGCCCAGGAATTTGGACGTTGTCTTTTGGAGAAGACAGGGTTTTTGAGGAAAGTTTGGTGGTGGGATACAGTGCTCGAAAAGTAACTCTAAGTTAAGGTGATTCTCAACATGTCTCCCTGTTCTTCAACATGTATCTAAGGAGGTTGTCTGAGGGGCATAGTATCTGAAGAGTCTGGTACATGCCTCCCTTTTGTCAGAACCCACCTCAGGCATCACTCAGCTCTTGCTTCTGCCTCTCAGTTCCCCGTGGCCTTGTCAGTGCTGGATTTTCCACTGCTGCCATTTCTCACTTTACCTCCCAGCTTGGCTGAAGAGTTTCCAGTTGGTCTGCAGTGGGGAGACTGTGAGGGAATCCAGCTTCACCTGAACCTGAGGCATGTTAGCCCATGTCCCATCTCACCTGAGCCTTGCTCCGAGGAGAGATGATTATATTTGGTGTGACTTGATGGAACTGGGTTTGAACTGCCAAATACTCAAAATACTCATATTTGCCCTGTGTTCTTAAGTGACAACTTGATTATTTGAAATTACATTTTTTCATAGCTGTGGCCTCAGACTCAACATATATAGCATGCTTTTCAATTCAATTATAATTTGACTCTTAAAAATATTCTGTTAAATGAGACTAAGTATGATGGTAGCAAGAATTTGCTTGGCAGTTTAAGGGTTTATAAAATGTTAGCCATGTTTAAATAAATGCACATATCTCACTATACTTACTACTTCCCCTGAGCTTTTGATGCATCCTTCTAGGTCTTGTGTTCAGGGTGAGAAGTTTTTACTTTCTCTTAAGAAGTTTTAAAATTAGATAATTAAAAAAATAGAAAGGAATGAAAATAGTAAATGGATAAAATTGTCCCCTTTCCACCAGTCTCCTTTGCTCCTCAGATGCCAGTTCTCTGCCTGGAAGCAAGCACTGTTACTATCTTCTGTGTGGCTCTCCGCAGGCGGGCTCTGCATTCATACACTTACTGATAGAAATGTACATTTATCTTCACACAGGTGATAGCATAATACAAAACAGCTGTGGTCCATGACAGCCTATTTTAGGGTTCTTTTTGGATCCAGTATGTAAATTTCTAACTTACTCTTTTTAATAGCTATGTAATGTTGTATTGTACAAGTATATCATTGTTTATTTAGTCAGTCCTCTATTAACGGACATTAAAGTTATTTCCAATATTTTATTATTTTTTTAGTGCATTTCCTTGTAATTGGCAGGTCATTCGTTAGATGTGGAAGCCATATAATTGTCTGAAATATTTCTCCTACATACGTTCATAACCACACCAGACTGTGTTATTACACTTTTGGCTTCTACTGGTACAATATAGAAGACTCAAAAGGGGAACGAAAGCCTTTTGTATATACCATATTTTTGCATGCACTATTCTTTTTTCATTCCTGATGTTCCAAAGTAGGTTTTTTCTTTTGTCATTTCCTCTGTGTTTCCTTTGTGTTAGCTGTTCTTTCAGGGTAGGTGAGCAAATGCCCTTAGTTTTCATGAAAATATCTTGATTTCCTCTTCATTCCTGAAAGGTATTTTTGGTGCGTATAGGATTTGGGGTTGACAATTCTTTTTAACACGTGAAAATAGTTTCCTCTGATGAGAAATCTGCAATTTGTTTTTTCTTTATAGGTGGTGTCATTTTTCTCCAGCTCTTTTCAAGAATTTTTCTTTGTCTTTAGTTTTTAGAAGTTAAATTATTGATGTGAATTTCTTTGGTTTATTCAGTTTGAGATTCACTCAGCTTGAGTCTGTAGGTTTATGTTGGGAACTTCTCAGGCATTACCTTTTCAAGGGCTTTTCAAGTTCTGTCCTCTATCTCTTCTTCTAGGATTTCAATGATGTTAGACCTTTGTAACACATTCGTGCTGGCTTGACTTGTTTTTTTAATTATTTATTTGTTTTTTTTATATTCCAGTCTGTCCATTCTCTGTCGTTGAGGTTGGATAACTTATTTTCTTCCTTCCTGCTTCCCTCCGTCCTTTCCTTTCCTTCCCTTACTTTCCCAATCCCCCTGCCCCCTTCCTCTTTTCCCCGTTCCTCTTTTCTTCTCCCCCTTTCCTTTTTTCCCTTCCCCCTTCCCTTTACTTTTTTCTGTTCCCTGATCCTCTCCTGTTTCATCCATTCTGCTTTTGAGCCCTACTGAGCTTTTTATTTTGGTGGTTGTATTTTTCAGCTCTAAATTTTCCATTTGGTTGTTCTTCATATTGTCTGTGTCTTTGCCGAGACTCCCATGTTTTTGTGCTGCGACTTTCTATTTTTGCATTTGTTTTAAGTATTTTGATAACTGCTCATTGAATTTGATCATGGCTGCTTTAAAATTTTGTCAGATAATTCCTTTTTTTAAAGATTTATTTATTTATTTATTTGACAGACAGAGATCACAAGTAGGCAGAGAGGCAGGCAGAGAGAGAGAGGGAGGGAGAAGCAGGCTCCTTATTGAGCAGAGAGCCTGATGCAGAGCTCTATCCTAAGACCCCGAGATCATGACCTGAGCTGAAGGCAGAGGCATAACCCACTGAGCCACCCAGGTGCCCCTTGTCAGATAATTCTAATACTGATTTAATTCAGAGACAGTGTCATCTTAGTGTTGCCATATATTAGTTTTGTTTTCTTCCTTTTTTTTTTTTTCATTCAATTTGAGATCTTTCAGCTCCTTGGTATGATAAGTGATTTTTTTCTCTTTCTTTTTTTTTTCTTTTTCTTTTTCTTTTTTTTGGATTGAGACCTGGTTTTCTTATTATTAGCTGAGACCTTGGCTCTTTTCTAAACATTTTACTTTCGCTGTCTGATGACATCGCACTGATAGGAGATAGGAGGGGCACTAATTGCCTTGCTACTGTCTGATAGAGGTAGAAGTTCAAGTTCTGTTGACAACTAACAGATGTTTGGGGTGGGGGACTCTTTATTACTGCTGTTGGGGGGTATTATTACTGGCCAGTGGGGAATGAAGTCCCAGCTAGCTCCCTACTTGGCCTTCTCTGACCCTACTCTGGTGGGGATGTTGGGGTACCTTATTAGCTACCTCTCGAGGGTAGACATTTAGGCTTCCCACTTAGCCTTTGTTGGTAGGAGTAGAGCTGGGGCCACAGTCTTTTCTGTGGTGTTTGTCTGGAGTAGTGTGCTTACTGTCTAAAAGTTTCCTGTTTTGTTAGATGGGTCCCTTTGTGTGCTTTTAGCTAGGGAGAGCAGGCTTTTTTTTTTGGTCTGCATTTGTTCATTTTGCCAATTGCCCACTTCTTCAGCTCCAGGTCTGAGCTATATGAGGTCAAAAAAATAAAAAATAAAAAATAAAAAATAAATCATAGTTCCTCTGGTCCTGATATTCCTAGCCAGTCTGCTTTGTTCTCTCCACCTTTCAGAGTCTTCTTATATTTGTTTTATATATAATGTTCAGGGATTTAGTTTTATTTAGCAGGAGAAATAGGGGACGATACATCCATTTCATCTTCCTGGAAGTGCATTTTGATTTTGTTATTTCCAACTTGCCCACCAGAGAACTTTACATTTTCCGCCAGCAATATACTACAGGGCCTGGATCTATTTGGGAATTTTTTATAGTAGAAAGTTCTGTTGTGTCCAGATTCCATGGCTTGTCTAATTTCGTTGAAATGCCCTGGTGGGAGAATTAGAGAGGCACCACCTTCTGGGTGTCCTTATTTGACTTTGAGGTTCCTGCATTCCCATCCTTCTCTCCCCAGTCAGAAGCAGAAGGAAGAGGAAACCCATTAGGGACAGATACAAGGTGCTTTGCTGAGTGCACCTGTGTGTATAGCATGCCACTTCCTCCTTCCCCAGGGCTCCTGGATGGCTCAGTCGGTTAGGAGTCTTGGCTCAGGTCATGATCTCATGGTCCTGGGGTCATGCCCTGCGATGGGCTCCCCACTCAGTGGGGGTCTGCCTCTGTCTCTGCCCCTTCCCTTGCTTGTGCTTGTGCATTCGGGTGTGTGTGCAAGCATGCTGTCTCTGAAATAAATACATAAAATCTTAAAAAAAAAAAAGAAAAAAGATTGTCTTCCCCATTGTGGTCTATGTTATACCTTTGCCTTTGGAAGTTGGATTTCTGGAATCTCCAGGCTGCAAATGTGGAAGAAAAAGTGCTAGTTTTGGTATACAGGTGTCTTGGTCCCTGCTCCCGCCCTGTCACCGACTGTATGACTAGGGCTGCTGTCCCGTGCCTTCTGGCCATCTACAAATGGAAGGGATTAAACTGGCTGATCTTAAAAGAGCCATTCCTACTGAAGTTAGTTTTGTGATTCCAATTTTTCTTTAGGTTCTTATGGGTATTCATGAAATGTTCTTTGTGTATTACCTTGGTTAGGACAAATTTCTAGCTCATTCTCAAGCTTCTGAAGAATGGTTCAGGAATCCCTACTGTTCCCTGTGAAAGAATGTTGTCCAGTGGTGCCTGAGTGGCTCAGTTGGTTGACTGTCAGACTTGTGAATTTTGGCTTGGGTTATGATCTTTAGTTGTGGGATCGAATCCTGTGTCGGGCTCTATGATTGGTTAAGAGACTGCTTGAGATTCTCTTTCTCTTCCCCTTCTCCCTCTGCTCTTCTTCCCAACTCATGTGGCGTGAGCTCACTGTAAAATAAATAAATCTTTAAAAAAAAGAAAATATTGTCTGAATTTCTTGAGAGAATTGTTCAAAACAATCTTGTGGAATTTCTTTATTCTCTTTTGATAGAAGCTTAGGATTCAGAGGTTTGACAGTGCCAAGGGCTATGCTCACATCTCTGCAGATATAATACTATAATGATTATGTTTGGAAAGCATGCCCACCTATAACTGAACTATAAACTCAGATCATTTTGCGGCAGCATATTAATTACATACATGCATTAGCAATAGGAAAAGTGTGTGTTGGGGGAAGAGGAGGCAAAGGGTAGAGAACAAACGATAACTCCTTTACCTTTCCATTAAAAGGTGGTTGTAGAACAGAATTACGAAATCCAGATCTCTGTTAATAACCACAGGTCCAGTTTTGCCAAGAAAGGAAAAGAAAGAGTGAGCTAGCATTGAAGCAAATGATTATCTGCCTTTAGCTTAGAAAATGGCGCAGATGCTATTCTAAGCTGTAGGAACAAATACAGAAATTAACCATGGAGGATGGCAGTCTGGCAGTAGAGGCTGTATAAGATGTGAAATTTTTATAAAGACAGTGATATTGTCATTGCTGTTTATTTTTATAACTCCTTAGAAATAATGAGAAATGTTTTATTTATTGGCATAATTGGGGAATGACATGAAGTACGTACATGTGACTTTTCCTAAGAATTGAAGCTTACCACTTTGGATGCTTGAAACTTTTAATTTTACCTATACTTAGTGGAAATCTTTTTAATATGATGTAGTCAAAAGGACACTAATTTTTTAGTAAGTCTTTGGGAAAACACTTAAATTTTTGGCCTCAGTTTGCCCATCTATAAAGTGAGTTGGACCCTATGATCTCTGAGATCCATTCTGGTTCTGAAAGTAAGCACAGACGGCACACATGCTGGGCTTTCTTGTTTTCTAAGGCAGAGTCTTTTATAAGATTCAACTTCTCCTTAATGATTCATCACTTTTAATTGTGCTGAAATATAGAGTGACCTTGATTGAAATGTATGAAAATATTTGCTCTGATCCTCAACTGGCCTGAATGGTTATACTTCTAAAAATGTTGTTTTAAAAAAATTTTATTTGTTTCTGTTTATAGTAATAATGCTCACCATAGGGACGCCTGGGTGGCCCTGTTGGTTAGGCAGCTGCCTTCGGCTCAGGTCATGATCCCAGCATCCTGGGATCGAGTCCCACATCGGGCTCCTTGCTTGGCGGGGAGCCTCCTTCTGCCTCTTGCCTCTGCCTGCCACTCTGTCTGCCTGTGCTCACTCTCGCTCCTCTCTCTCTGACAAATAAATAAATAAAACCTTAAAAAAAAAAAAGAATACTTAAGAAAAAATGCTCCCCATAAATTGAATACAAATATGAAGAGGAAAATGCTCATTCTGAATTGTGAATCCCTCATAATATCATTTTTAACATTTTGTTTATTTCCTTCCAGTTTATTTTTTCTAATATATTTCTTTACATCATTGAAGTTACATTGTATATATGGGATTTTCCTTTTTTTCTTCACTTCATACTTTCTTATATGCATTAAATCACATTAAAATGTTTTTCTCCTTTAGAACCCAACAGATTTGGTTCAAAACCCTTTCCCCATCATTATGGTTGGCGACTGCCTATTTCACCTCTGTAAGCCTCAGTTTCCATATGTAAAATGGGGATAAAAATACCCATTTCTATAGGATTGTTTTAACTAGCTGCATTAGAACTTTACTAACTTCCACAGTATGCAAAACACATCAACACACACCCTATCTGTGTTGTTTTAATTGTGTGCAAAGAAAGGCAAATGGTAGGGAATGAGGACAAAAAAATGTTCTCTTGCGAGCAAAGTTCATGAATTTTTTTTTTAAGATTTTATTTATTTGACAGAGATCACAAGTAGGCAGAGAGGCAGGCAGAGAGAGAGAGAGGAAGGGAAGCAGGCTCCCCGCTGAGCAGAGAGCCCGATGTGGGGCATGATCCCAGGACCCTGAGATCATGACCTGAGCCAAAGGCAGAGGCTTTAACCCATTGAGCCACCCAGGAGACCCAATTCATGAATTATTTTTAAAGTATATGTTCGGGTTATGTAAATGTTTTCTAAACAGTTTTAAGTGTTTAGAGTTTTTTGAGGTAATTAACATTACAGAGTAAGAGACTCTTGAAAAAAATTATTTATCCCTATATTTCTTCCATGCGTGGATAAAAAGGATGGAATAGGTAGTGCCTTTTTTTGTTTTTAATGTTTTCAGAGAGCTAAACAGTTATTTTCCATTTCTTGTGGTTTTTCTTATAAGAACTAATCTTGCTTTCTACTTAGAAGAGAGTGGCTGTGGAAGGACATTACTGGGATGCAGGAGGAAGAGAGCATGGGACCATTTCTAAAGTTTCTGGGTTGGTTTCTGCTTATCTTTGCCTGTACACCTCTTGGAAATTAATTTGCCGTAGACATTCTTATTTTCCTGTAGACATTCTTATTTTCCTGTATTTCCTGTAACCAGATGCTTCCCGGTGTTCAGCATCAACCTTTTTCCTTAGCTCTAGACCAGTGGTCAGCGGACTCTTCCTCGAAAGGCCCACATGATCCCTGTCTTAGCTCCTCAGCTCTGCCACAGTCCTGCAGAAGTCACCATGACAAGATGTGCATGAAGGGGCCTGGCTGAGTTCCAGTAACACTTTACTTATAAAAACAGCCTGGGGCAGGATTTGCTTACTCCTGCCCTGGACCCTTACTTCCTATGCCTCCTCCAGGTGATTCTTTCCTGGATGTCCTCTAATAAACTTTTATTATACCAGTGTTCTAGTGTTAGCTAGACTAGTGTTCTAGACCCCTGTTTCTGGCATCTGGTTTTTGAACAGTTGTATGTTCATCTATAGGAAGGGAAAGAAAGACCTCAAGAAAAAAAGGACTTTTAACAGAGACACTGAGTAGCAGAAATGATGAACCTTGAAGCAGATTCCGAAGTAGAATGACCCATAATGGGGCACAGTAGAACAGTCCAGTCCCTTGTTATTTTGCCTTCTGATAAACACTGCATACGTATGTTAATAACACCTGTTAATTATACTATTAGGGAGATTATCTAAGTTATAAGTTAAGCTGAAGTATGACTAGATTTTCATGTAGCATCACTATTTTCAGACCTCTTTTTTTACATACCACATTGATTTGTTTTGTGTTTCCATGAAGTTGTTTAAGGATGGCTGTTCTTACTTCTGTTAAATGGCCATGGGATTGAGGCCTTGAGGCATTGAGAAATGGTGTGATTTTTCTCCAGCCATGAGCATTATGATTGCCAGTTACGTTCATTCTATATTGTTAAAGCAGCACCTCCCCGAGGAGACCCCATTTGCTGGAAAGTGAAGGTGGAGTCTCTTAGGGAGCTAAAATGAAATGAATAGTATGCATATAAATTATTTACTTGAGACCAGGCCTGTAATAGAAAAATCAAAGATGATAAATATTTGTGATATTTATCACAAATATCTTTATTAAAGAAAGGGGTAAAATAAACAAGAAAGGGTTAAAATTATGCTCACTTAAATGACTTGGGGGTAAAATAAATAAGAAAGGGTTAAAATTATACTGACTTAATTTGCTTGAAATATAAAATTTTTGAAAATGTCAGTTTTCATATCTCACACTAAAGGGACATAAGTCTAGTAGTAGAAGTTTAATATAGAAACTTAGTTCTGATTTCCAAGTGCTACAATTATAAAATAGCCTGAGCAAAAAATATACTCCATAAAAATTTCTTTCTTTGGAAGATGGGCTTTTATTCTTCTAGGTCCTCTCATGACGTTTCCCTGTAGGGAATGTTGTGGTCTGAGGGTAAGTAAGGTAGGGTGGTGGGAGTGGGGAGTTTCTGCAGCACTGACAGGTGTTTTGGCCTCTTCTTCTGAATACAGCCTGTTTTACCATGTTGCAGAATGGAGCCATTGTAAATGGAGAACAAGTTGCCTTTTAAACTATTGTTAGCAAAGAAGCAGAGACAGTCTTTTTTGAAATTACTTTTACTCTGGCAGGGACATTGACAGGAAGAATAAGAGCTTTTCCAGATGTTACGTGCTTGTGGCCTTAGAAAGTGACACAGGGTTTCTTTTCTGTGTATCTGCATTGTGTACATTTGTTTTCTTAATTTTAGTGCTCTGTTAATATGGTTTCAGCTCAGAAATTAGAGGTGAAAAGCAGTAGGTTATTAGCATAAACTTGATAACAGTTAATACTGTTTCTACTTAGAAGAAACATTTTAAAGTGTAGATGCCTTTAATAAAGTTAATTCAGTTAATGAAGGTCTTTACATTTGACTCCTTATAAAATAAAAGAAAATGTGTTTCTCTGCAAAGTAAACTTGGAATTAGGATATAAGATGATTATAGATGATCATACTTAAAAAAAAAACAAAACAAAACAACCAATTAAAAGAAAAAGTTTTCATTTATAGTTTTAGATAGAAAATATATAAAACGATAAAATGGTAATAAAGGAATGAGATTTTGAGTAATAGTTTAAAAGTCTGAGTAAAGCAATAGTGAAAGTGTACCTGGGCATAACACATGGGATAGAAATATTAGCTTACCTGATTACCGGAGAGTGTTGATATGCTCCTTATGTGTAGGGTCATGAGTTAAGCTTGGGCCTTTGCAGACCTTGAAGTCAGGGCTTGTTGCCCTTCAAGGCTTATGGTGGTGGTAAGTCAGCGAAATGGCTCATGTGCACTGGATGGCAGAGGCTAAATATCAAATGAGCTGTTATTTTAAGTACTGATAAATGTGGAGAAAGGAGCATCGTCTAAGGTCTCTGAGTAAGGGCACTAAATCAGTGTTAGGTTTAAGCAGAAGAGAACCCAGGTGGACAGAAGAGAGAAAAGAAGGCTTTCCAGGCTAGAGGAATAGTGTGAGCAAGACTGAGATGAAAATTAGTCTGGGATATGCTGCTTGAAGCCATGACCATCATTAACGTCTGGTCTTTGGCTGCTTTTACCTGCAGTGCATAGGTGAGTAGTTGCTTGGAGATTGTATGGCCCATAAGTCTAAAATATTTATTATCTAGATCTTTATGGAGAAAGTTTGCTGACCACGTGGGGTTGGTTCATGAACAAGTACATCAGTGTGGTAGAAGTGGAAGATGTAGATACATACACAGGAGAAATAAAAAAGTGACAAACTTAGTAACCTTGAATTAGAACTTTGAATTTGAGCCAGTGTGAGTCATTAAAGGGATATAAAATTAATTCAGCTTATTGATCACTGATTATATATCAGGCGCATAGTGTATGGGTAGAGAGAGAGCTTTATAATGAAAAGATTTTGAAATAACTTGACCAGAGACATTTGTAAATTGCTGGGATGGGAGGTTCTTTGGTGGGAGTTAGGAAGGTCTACTTATAGGACTTGACTTTTGAACGTAGTGCGATTATTTATATATTTATGAGAGAGACAGTATGTGCAGTGCAGGGGGTGGGGCAGAGGGAGAGAGGGAGAGAGAATCTTACTCAGGTTTCATGTGGGGCTTGATCTCACAACCCTGAGATCATCACCTAACCAAAATCAAGAGTCAGACACTCAACCGATTGAGCCACCCAGGTGCCCCTTGAACATAGTTTTAAAAGACAAATAGGAGTTTGCCTGTAGCACAAGGACTTTCTAGCTAAGGGAAAATCATTTGAAGTACAGAGGTGTGAAACAACATGATGCTTTGGGGAACCGAAAACATCGTCATGTTTGGAACATATGGTATATGAGTAATGAACCTGGGAAGGGCCACAGGGAGGAATGTCAGCCCCACTGATGATGGGTGGTGAGAAACGAGGAGAACTAGTTGGGGCCATGATCTAGCATTGTGTTACTTAACCTCCTTCATTTCATATGCTTTTGGTTTATAGGTTTTTTTGCAAATTAAGTTAGATTTGTATTTTTAAAAGATAATCTTGATAAAGCAGTGTGGGGAATGGATTTGGGGATGTAGGAGACAAAAGATAGAGGAGTTAGGAGTATTTTGCATTGGTCCTGGTGATAGATGATGAAGACTTAAGGGTGTAGATAAGAGAGGACCTTCTGAATACAATTAAATAGGAGAGTTGGCTGGATTTGAATATGTGAGGGATGAGGGAATGGAAGAAGTCTGGGGAATGTTTAGGTTTGTGCTTTGGACAAGAAGGGGACCAGCTTGCGCTTTTGGAATAAAGAATACATTTTGGTGCTGAATGAGTTCATGCCTGTGGGATAGTAAATGCAGCTGCACATGGGTGGTTGGCAGTATAGGTCTGGAAATCAGAGAAGTATGCCTTAAAATTTGGTGGCTATTGTAAATAAGTAGTTACAGTTGTAGGAGGAACTAGCTACCCAAGGAGAGCATTTAGAGCAAGAAATCAAACCCAGGTCGAGCAGGGAGGGATGTCAGATTCCAGGAGACAAGCTGCTCCACCTCCATTCCTACTTCCCACTGTCCACCCACTGCAGACATTGCTTAAATGATCACCATTTATTCCCTCTGAGCCTGTGGGATCTTCAGTAACCTTCACAACGCAGTGCATGAGGAGTTGACCCGAGTTGGGGCAAAATGTGGGTCTTCTATGAAACAGCAAAATATAGGGGTCAGGAGGAAAATTGCATGGAGATACCGAGCTTACAATCAAGAGTTAAATCCAGTCCCTGTCAGAAAAGATGGGGTACAGTTAGGGCTGAAATTTGTTGGCAGATTTGAGTATTAGGAAGTCATTGATGACTCTGGTGTGAACAGTTTCATTTGAGAGGAGACAGAAGCCATGTTTTCAAGCTCCTTGGAGCAGGGAGTAGGAAGGGGGTAGTCAGGGTGGAATGAGAGGGAAGAAAAGATGGAGAGTGTGGGGGAGATAGTTTATCTCAAATAACTCTTCTTCTGTGTAGTAAACCTGCTAACACATGCCCTTTAATGTTTAATTTCTAAGCTATTTCAAACATAAAGATGGAATGGAAGGACTACACCTATAGGCATCAGCTGGTAACATTTTGTCACATTTGTTTTATTTATTGTTTTTCTTCATACATACTGTTATTTTTTCCCCTAAACCATTTGAGAATCAGTTGCAGACCATAGATGCTTTTACTTCTAAATTTTCATGTTTTATAGGTTGTATTTAGTTAGCACTCTTTACTCTCATAAGAAAAGGTCTTTAGGAAGTTCTATTAAAAAATAATCAGAAAGTCCCCTTGACTTCTTAAAATATTTTGTGGTTATTTGTCTCATGGGAGAAAATTTGGGATTAAGACTATACTGTAGGCTTCTAAAATGCAAATTGTTTTTTTAGATATCAGACTTTGTTGATTGGTAGCTGATCGGCAGGAAAAATGGAGGGAAATGATGGCTATTTGGACCTTTTCAAAAGTGTAACCGTAATTGTATAGTCTGGTAAGGAAATAACAGGCAAGAAAGAAACAATATGCTTCTAACCAATGTTTGATTCCACAGTGTAAAACTCTGTTATTAATTGCCTGAGAAATGAGATAATAGATTAGCAAGGTTCAAAAGTTCTCTTCAAAATACTTAATATGATAAATAAATCCCTAAAGAATAATCTCTGATTTGGCACTGGACAAACATGTTCAAGGGGAAAATGTGGAGTTTCCTCCCTAAATACAGAACATTTTAGTTAATTGAAATTGTACTTAATTGCCCTAAGTTAACTGACTTTCAGAACATAGTTGTGGGCAGGAACTTATTCTTGTCCTTTGCCTGCTACTAGTAAAGGCGTGGCAGTGTACAATTGCCATGTATAGTGCATATTTTGAACATAAAACTCATGAACAGGAATTATTATCACATCAAGTTGTCTTTCATGAGTGGCTTGCTTTCTTTGCCAGGGTCTTTGTTGGTGGAGAGCAGGGGTCCATTTGTGTCCAACCTCCTTCCTACCAGCTTGCTGGACCCAGGAGAGCCTGAGACTGACTGTTTTTTACTGGTGAAAACATAAACCAGAGAGATACTTTTTATTTATATTTATATTTAAAAGCACCTGGGTGGCTCAGTGGGTTAAAGCCTCTGCCTTTGGCTCAGGTCATGATCCCAGGGTCCTGGGATTGAGCCGTACATTGGGCTCTCTGCTCAGCAGGGAGCCTGCTCCCCTCTCCCCCCAGCCCCCTTGCCGCCCACTTCCCTCTCTGCCTACTTGTGATCTGTCAAATAAATAAATACAATTAAAAAAAAATAAAAGCAGGTGATAGGAGACATCACTCTGGTTCTTAAGATGCTCATGATTATCATCATCATCTCAGTCACTTAAGGATTTTTAGCTACACAATCCTGTTTCCTAAGAAACATATGGGAATATTGAAAATAATGTAAATAAAACCTTAATTTCTAAGGTTTCAAGAGCTTTGAAGTGTTATTTAGTAGCTGTGTCATTTTAGTAGCTTGAAAGGTTTATAGATCATAGCCCAGTATAGCGTGTCTGCCATGTAATGCCAGAAGTAATGAGCATGTGTGACACTTTGGGGAGTTTTTGGGCTTCATGTGATTTCTTTCCACTGGTTTGCCCAATGTGTTTTAACAAAGTTTGGCTATTTGTGCTTGGTTTGTAATTTGATGAAGATGTGGCTGTAATCACTGATCATTTGATAAGAAGTAATAGACAAGAAACAAATGATACACTTTTAACCAAAATGTGTAGGATTATCCTGGGATCTCCTTTGATAAAGGTGTCTGTTCGGCACTTCACCGCTGATGGGGTACCTACTTGCTCACGTTCTGTTCCCAGAACTACTTGTTCCAAGCCTTTGCTCCTTTGCTCAGCTTGCCTCCAGCTCACTGTCCCCTTCCTCCAGCTGGTGAAGGAGAGCACCTTTGAGTTGGGATGCATCCTTTATCACTTACTTTATCACTTACTAGCTGTGTGACTTGGGCAAGCTCTATAATTTCTCTGTTTGTTTCCTTATTGGTTAAATAAGGATAATAATATTATTAAATATAAATAATATTATTAAATGATTCGTAGTAAATAATAAGTTAATATACAGAAAGTTCTTAGAATAGTGATAACTGCTATGTCTTAGGTATTACTCTGGTAATGTTTATATGAAGTGACATTATGTTATTCTCATGTAAAATGACATTTGAGCAGAAACCTGAGAGCTGTGAGGGAAGGAGCCATGTGACTGTCTGGGGGAGAAGACTTCTGCGCATACTGGGTATGTGCCTTGTGGGTTTGAGGGCAGGGAGGTGACCGTGGGATGAGAGCAGAGGGAGCAATCAGCAGTGGCACAGCGTGTCCCACCTTGGAGCCAGTGGGACTACTTTCTCAGTGGTACTCTAAGATGGGTACCATGTCACGATTTGAGTAGACATGGATTCCTGTGGAATCCTTGACAGGATTCCTCTGACTGCTGTGGAGGAATCAAGAGGCACGAGACCAGGTAGAGAAGATGAGTCACAGCAGTGAGAGCAGTGAGGAGTGGTTATGCCCTGGGTATAGCTGACAGGGTTTGCTAATGTTTCGGATGTATGGGTATGGGAAATGTGGAGGAGTAGAACACGAGGCCAGGTCTGAGTCTCTTGAGGAGTGGAGCTGCTGTCTCATGAGCTGGGAAAAACTGGAAGGGGAGTAGATACTGAACGTGTTGACTTTGATTGCTTTAGTAGGTTGTCAGGGAGAATGATAGAATGGTCAATGTGGGAGTGCAGGGGAGAGGTCAATGCAGGGGACAACATGTGAAAGTCATTGCATGCTGAGGCTCTCTAGAATCTTGTGGTTGAGGTCACCAAGGAGGCCTCATATAGGTGGAGAGGGAGAGACCTAAGGTGTGAGGATGAAGTCCTGAGTCCTGGGCGGGGGAGATAAAGATGTGAGGGAGAATGAAAAGGAGCCGACAATGTGGCGGTAGAGCTGAGAGAGAGAGAGGAGAGGAGGGACGCGGTCGGCCTTGGGAAGGAGCGTAGCATGTGTGTAGGAACCAGAGGTAAAAGTGTTTGAGGGACAGAGGCAGGTGGGTGGGCAGAGTGGAGGCAGGAGTGGGTGCAGTGCTTCTCCTGGCTCTGTCTTCTCAGCTGGACGGGCAGCAAGAGTAAGATGGGTGGTGGGGGTTGGAGAGACCATGTGAATAGAGAGGAGCTGCTTAGCAACACCAAGGGCCCACTGGAGGATTGTCAAGAATTGAAAGTGGGACTAGTCACATGACCATGCATATTTCTCCAGCTGGGTACAGCTGCTGGGGCAGATATGGAGGGGTGAAGAGTTGGATTTAACCCAGTCTAGGTTTACCAAGAGAGTTCTGGAGAGGGATGGAGGAGTGTGGTGACAAGCAAGTATACCAGGGAGCCACTATATTGATGACTCACTAACTCTGAGTTGGATAAAGAGGGAAGTAAGGTCATAGAAAGGATTAGGTAGCAAAAAAGGTAGCAGAATCAGTGTGTATGTACTCGATGGGTTGAAGAATTGATTGGAATTAGGGTTGGGATACCAGAGGGAGTGAGCTGGAATGATAGGAGATGGTATTTGGAGGGGACTGCTTGACATTGTCAGGGAGTGTCGTTAATGGTGATTACAGATATGTGACTGTGGAGATGGGGCTAGGGTATGGTCAGGATGTGGTCCTGGTAGACAGGAGTCATGAGCAGTGTAGGATCCTTACCTTGATTTTTAGCATGGGAAAGACAGGGATGAAGAGCAGGGCCTGGAGGGAAAAGGAGTTGTGGTGTGAACGTGGCAGTGGTCAGGTTTGGGAAAGAGTATCAGAGCGTGTAGGGAAGTGGTGTCGTCAGAGCAGGGACCACTGTATGTGGATGATATAGAGTACGGTGCTGAGTATGACTGTGAGTTTCAGAAGAAAAGTGTTTTAGGAGTTAACTGGAGGATGTCCTTAGAGGTTGTGTAGAAAATTGGGATGATAATGGACACCCTGGGAGTGTCGGTTTCTTCAGTTGACCAAGGTAAATAGGGATAAAGGGATTATTCTGTGAAAGATCTCTGTGGTATATTGGGAAGGATATCTTGTCAGGATTACATAGTTCTAGAGCTGCATCTTCCGATTCTTGAGTGTTGGGGACGAGTTACTGAAGGATGGAAGTGATAATACTGGTAGGTATTTGTTTTTTTACATTTTGTAAGTCAGTATTTCTTATTAAGATATGGTAGATTAAAAATTTTTTTTAAACTTATTTTTAAAATTTTCCCTCTGTCCTCTGGTTTGGAGAATGACACCATTAAATCCAAGGAGTCATATTTCTTTTCTTTTTTTTTTTTTTTAAGATTTTATTTATTCATTTGACAGACAGATGACAAGTAGGCAGAGAGGCAGGCAGAGAGAGAAGAAGAAGCAGACTCCTTGTCGAGCAGAGAGCCCATTGCGGGGCTTGATCCCAGGATCCTGGAATCATGAACCCAGCCGAAGGCAGAGGCTTTAACCCACTGAGCCACCCAGGCGCCCCTAAATTTCTTGTCTAAAGCAGATTGTGTTGCTAAAGGAAGCTAATATGATAGAGCAGTGGGCTGGAACTAGGGGATCTGTGATCTAGTCACCACTTCTTTCTTTGGGACCTTGGAGAGATTACTTCCTGTGGGACTCTATTCCTTTGTTTAAAAGAGGTGAGTTGTGGGGGGTAGGAGGATTCTACTATAAAATCTTGTGTGTGTTTATTTATTTGTTGGAGAGGAAGGGTGTGGAGAGAGAGTCTTAAAAGCAGGCTCTATGCCCAGCAAAAACCCTAATGCAGGCCTCCATCTCACAACCCTGAGGTCATGACCTGGGCTGAAATCAAGAGTCAGATGCTAAAGTGACTGAGCCAGCCAGGTGCCCCTACTGTAAAACCTTCCAGTTTTAGAATTGAACCCTTCCATTCATTTATTAAATTTAATAAAAATGATTCCTGCAATCATAACTTCCAATTTTGTTGTTTTTTAAAGGTTTAGTCATTGCATGTTTATGAACCAAATAACAAATTTTATGTGTAACACAAATTAATATTTTTTTAAAAAGAGTTTATGCAGAATAAACATGTATTCCCCAGCCCAGGAGGTTGTATTGATAAGGATAAGGACTTAAAGAAGACCATGGTGTGAATGTATTAGCATGTGTGTTTTATAGATTGTGAAATAATCTTCCTCTGTTTCTCCTTCTCTGTACCAAAGTGAATTCGAAGTCGATAGAGCAGAAACATGGAAGACGAAACATGGTTTGTTCCATCACGGACTGATCAGCTGCTTGGGTGTAGCTGTTTTGCTTAGTTGGCTCAGAGCTGGCTATATTCTTAGCTTTTTGTGTGCGTGCTTGGTAAACTGCAAATGTTACCAAGTGCCTCAGACTCAGAATGAGTTGGTGATTTTCCATTTCTTCTTAAAATAACTGGAAAAATCAGTGATTAACACAGATTCTTTTGATGTCAGAGTACAGCCAGGCTAAAGGCTGTGCTGAGCAAATGAAACCAGAGTAATTTTCCAAGCAAGTTTTGTTTGATTTGGTTCCTCCTTTTTTGGCCTTTTGTGAGGAACAAGTCTATATGACACTCAGCTTGCAGTGGTTAGCTTTGGGAAGTGAAATTTAATCATATAGATTGAGAACGGATACAAACACCTGAAGGAGCTTCCTGATGCTGTTCCTCCTAGTTCTTGGGTCAGCCTGGGCTTGCTTGACCTGTCACCTGGGGACAAGCTTGGAGCTCTTGTCTTTTACCCCAGAACAGTGCAGCTCCATGTGAGATTGCTGACTGCCTGGGTAGTTACTGACTCCCCCTGGGGAAAGGCTTGGGCAGTGCACACCTTCTCCTTCCCACTGTCTTCCCAAGCCAGCAGCAGCATTGCCCTGTTGTAGAACACTTGGAATGTCAGCAGCATTGGGCCTAGCAGTGCCAATCTCTTTCATAATTTTATTTCAACTTGGTATTATAGTGCAGTATTTAATAAGACATTGTCTTCCCCCTTGCCTTTAATAGTTCAGATGGTAATGTATGCCAGGATCCGGCTAATACTTTATTAGTTTAACAATTTTCTCTGTGTTCCTACATGAATTAATGAAGATGGGGGCAAGTGAACTTGTAGAACTTGTCCTTTTGAGCATTAGAGAAAAGATGGTAAACAACAATGATACATATTGGAGATGTAACTGTTTGCAGTGATGTTGAAAACATCCTCCTCTAACAGTTTATACTTCATTCTCCACTTGGGGCTCAGAGTGAATATTGGTTTTTTCCTATTATTTTTGTTCATCTCTGAGTATACCTTTAGGCTAGGTGCTGCAGAAATGAGAAATATGAATTTCTCCTCTTTTATTCAGACATAAAAATAACTCTTTAGTTCATATCAGATCAGTAATAATATTGGTCTGCTTTAAACCAGGCATAACTCTGCTTATCTTAGATTGAAACAATATTCCTATTCAGAGGTGAATAAATTTTAACCTTTACTTGTTTGATCTTTAATGTTTGTCTCCCCATTTCATGATGTGAAGTTCTTATTGACCCTTTCCTTTGCCATCTAAGCGGCTGCTAACATTTCTGCTGTTTTAGAATAAATTTCTTTGTTCTTTGAGGTTGGAAATTTTATGGTAAAATTCAAAAACTCTGTGGCATTGGTATGCTTAAAAAGGAAAGTTTGTTTTATCATCCTCTCCATTTTGAATGTGTAATATGCCCATTAGAGAAAAACCGGAAAATAAAGGAAAGTTAGAAGAAAGAAAAAGTTCCTATAGCTTGCATTATACAGAGAGAGCTATGAATATTTATGTGTAATTTCTTCTTTAAAAAGCTGGATTTGTTTAAAATAAAACCACTACCACCAAACAACCAAACCATCCCCCACCCCTCTGCCCACAACATATATAGCATGTAAATGTGATGATACTGCTATACAGTAGGGTAGAAACCCAGGAGTGGAATTAATGATTTAAAATTTCAAAGGCAATCTACAAAATTACTGTTTGAGAAGGTGCATGATACTAATATTTGAATTAGCAAAAACTACTTATTGGATGTCTAAGTTGAGCAGCATTTGGTAGCTTATTTTGGATTCTTTTTAATTACTTTTTTCTCTCAAGTGACTAGACCCTTTAAAAGATTTTAATCAGTAGGTGAAAGAAAAATCTGGTATATTTAAGGCTCTTTGCAACTGGGCTTGCTGTCTTTCTAGTAATAACTATATTGGTGTTTTACTGATATACTTGTGGTTTTCCAGGTTTTTTACTCTGACCCATAGTAAGAAAATACATTTTATCATCTGAACCCAAATCTATGTTTTATATAATAAACACACATGAAACAATATTTACCTTTATGCATTTTATATTTATTATGTTCTGATCTTTTTTGTTCTATTTCACTTTTTCAAAGTATGATTCATGATCCTCTAAATTGATATCGTATCCTCCCAAAAGGCCTAACTTGGAGTTTGAGAAACAGTGTATTATACTGTAGAACAGATATAAATTCAGTGAAGCACGTGGTTTTTTTCTTTCTGACTGCTTTGACTTTTTCTGTGTGTGTGGTTAGGAATCCTGGAGATTTCCGAGACATAAGGATGTTAAAGATCTTGTCCAAGGGCACATAGTTAGTAGCCAGCATGGGACATGAGCCAGCTCTGGGGGACTCCCAGGTCCAGGGTCTTCGCACCGTGCTTTATGGTCCAGTAACCTGGAGCCTTTACACCTTCCAGCACAGAAGCCATTCTAGCTTGTGTCCTGTAACCAAGGGAGGACCACAGTAGGAAAGACTCAGCCAAGCTGGTTAAGTGCGGGTTTACTGAAAAGCTGTTTATATCTGAATGGACTGTGAACCCCACCCAGGAACCATGGCACAACAAGCAGAAGTAAACCAGGGCAGAGCACAGCTTTTCATTCTGAAATTTCTCCTTGAAAAACTGGGCAAACTTGATCACGATTGTGGAGAGTTAGAGTCAGAAAGCAAGCTTTTGGTCCGTTGGTGGAGGAAGATCTTGATAGCTGCCTGAAGCAAGGATCTGCTGTGGAGGAAGATCTTGATAGCGGCCTGAAGCAAGGATCTGCTGAAAATGCAAGCCTGATCGCTTCTCTTGGTCCTTTACAACGGCAGTGGCTTCCCTTTGCCCCTTGCCTTTAACTGTTCAGCAGGTGTTGAGTGAAGTGTATCGGAGGAGATGGTGTGTGCACAGTGCCCGGTATTGTGTCTGGAGTGTCTTTATGTCTGGGGATGGAGTGCTCTCCCCGGCCATAGCCTTTGTTCTGGCTTTATTGTTGAATAGTCCCCACCAAAATAGTTCTGCTGGGATAGGAGTAAGGCCAGTGAACACTTTGTAGAGGAGGCTGGCAGTAACTTACAGAACCCTGAGTGCTTTAACGTCTCAGGAGGATGATGGGGCTGACCAGCTGCGAATGGCACGGGGAAAGGGACATTTTACTTAGAGGATTTTCCAAAGGGCCCGAGGTTACTGAAAATTTTGTCTGAATGAAATGTACCCTTCCATTGGATACAGTAACCATGGAAAGGTTAGATTTTAATGAACTTTCTTGGATGTTATAATTATGGAAGAAAATACCTTTCACCAAGTTAAAGCCATCACTGAAATCAACGCTAATCACTGTTAACATTTTTCTCTAACATTTCCGCTATTTTTAGAATCAAATCAAATAAAAAAAATTAAACTAAAACCTTGAAAATTGCAGTAGGAAAAATATTGAATAAATATGGATCTTTCCCCTTCTTTTCTCTTGACACAGGGAATTGATCAGAGGCTCCACTTAAACTTCCATCAAAAATTTGGAAGAAAATGGTTTCTGTAGGGTTGCTGTTAATTGAACCCAGTGAGGCTTGGCAATGCCTGGGGTACCTCTGAATCTCAGCCCCTCCGCTTACTGGCCTTTGGACCTGGGGCAGGTGCAAAATGGGTCTTTGACATCTCATGACCACCTCCCTAGCATGCCTAGGGCTCTGGAGGCATGGGTTGGCTTGACTGCCCATCCCCCACTGAGTCATGAGAAGGAGCCAGGACTAGTCCTGAGCCCCCAGCCTTCAGCATATTTTATTGAGCACTGTTCACTAGATTAACAAACCAGGAAATATGAATGACCCTTTGAAGGCCCTGGAAAAATCTGGCTTTGTTTTTCTTTTATAGTCATGCTGACTTAAAATAGCAGACTGTAGGTACTTTGCTGTAACATTATAGCCCTGTGTTTTTCCTCTTATATTTACCCCATGGCTCAGGTTTTGCAGAAGAGTCACGATTTTTGCATGCACTGGTGTGTGTATAATTGTACTCACATGTGTCCAAGTTATAAAGTTGACTTCACCATTCACCAGGTAGTTACAGAGAGAGAATTCACGGGTTCTCATTCTCTCTGTGTCTGTTTCTCTCAGTGCAACCTGGATCAGAGCCTGATGTGGCAGCAGCGCTTGAGCTCTCAGATGGAACAAAAAGAGAATTAAGACTGAGCCTCTATTGTGCTGGGCTAATTGCCTTATTGATTCAGCTTTAGAAATGAAATGGATTGTTTAAACATTTTTTGTTTTTGTGATTGTTTTAATTCAGGTTTTATTAAACTGGGCAGCAGATCTTTGATGCCAGGATTCTGAGGCACATTTATTTGGATCTTCTTAGTGTAGCTTTTCTGAATGCAAATCTTGTCCATCTGGCTGCCTATTATCCATCCCTCTGAAGCTCAGCAGACTTGATTAAATTCAGAACAGCTCTGCCTTGGTAGTTGCATGTCAGATTTTATCATTAGTTATGCATCACATTTCCCTGTGTCTGAGGTGACCCCTCCCCCTGAAAGCATGGTTTTCCTTAGAATTGGAATGTTTGAAAGGCAGGTTATAGTTACAGTTTGAGGTAGGAAGTAAATTCTTTCTCTTCTTAAAATAGAAGTTATGTATTAGATCTAAAAGTGGGTGAAATACTGATAGGTGATTTTTTTTTTTTTTTTAAATTTGCAGATGTGATGAATTTGACTGCCAGGAATCCTAGAAGTGCTGTAGAGTGACATATAGGGACTAAAACAATAATCTTCAGATTCTGTGGGATATAAATGGCTGTAAAAGGGGTTGATTGTTCTGCTTTCTCTGTCATCTGTTTTATATATATGCCATCTGAATCAAGCAGTGAGCCAGTTCTTTACTCTTCCTCTCTGAAAATTCTCCCTGGAGAAGTACCTTAAGTTTTCACATTTTAGTGTAGCTGTCCAACCAGGTTTTCTAACGCGTTGGCTCCACTGTATTTGTCCTAAACTGTGTATTCTGTTTTTCCATCTTTGAAGTGACACTCTTTTATAATCTTACTTGCCTATATACTTGGCTTATCTAGTTTCTTTATTACTTTCAGATAATCACTGATTATATAGGCATGGTTTTAGTTTTAAGAGTTTTCTCCATTTGGTTTAGATGTTACGTGGAATTAAAATCTCTGGTTGTTACCACCCCACTTCAGTCTGGTATGTAACCAATGTTCTCTTTCTCAACTCTTGGTGTCCAAGAGCTCCTTTTTTTTTTTTTTTTTTAAGATTTATTTATTTATTTGACAGACAGAGATTACAAGTAGGCAGAGAGGCAGGCAGAGAGAGAGGAGGAAGCAGGCTCCCCGCTGAGCAGAGAGCCAGATGTGGGGCTCGATCCCAGGACCCTGGGATCATGACCTGAGCCGAAGGCAGAGGCTTTAACCCACTGAGCCACCCAGGCACCCCTGTCCAAGAGTTCTTGGTTGTTTTGTCCACAGGTCTCCTTACCCATTCCTTCTTGATAGACAGACAGGACTCAGCACAGGGAGACTGTACCCCTTAGTGCCTTTGGTTTCTTCTGATAGATGGTGTACCTTGCTAGAAATAAGTAGCAATTGGATCATGAAACAGATCTGTACTCATTTTTTAAAAAGATTTTATTTATTGACAGAGATCACAAGTAGGCAAAGAGGACGGCAGAAAGAAAGGGGGAAGCAGGCTGAGCAGAGAGCCCAATGTGGGGTTTGATCCCAGGACCCTGAGATCATGACCTTAAGCAGAAGCTTAACCCACTGAGCCACCCAGGCACCCCTGTACTCATTTTTATAATGAATCCTGCACATTTATTTTATTGTAGTCCAAACTCAGGCTTTATTTTTTAACTCTCTTCTAGGGAAATTCATAAATATAAAAATAAAGTTGTATTCTCTCTAAAATTATTCCACCTGTTGTTTACGCTGTTTTATTTTTTATTATTTTGTGTGTCTGTGTATGCTCTTTGTTTAAAAAAACAGAAGTGGTACCTTCTCTACAAGGTCAAAGAGGTGTTTTGTGTTTTCCTATAGGGTAGTTTCTCTATGTTTGCCTTTGGCTTTTTCGAAGTGGGATTTTGGGGGATTTCATGTCAGTGTGCTGACAGACTCCAGCCAGCAGATCTCAGAGTTGTTGATCCTGGTGGCTGTGTACCTATACCTGGTCACTTTGATGAAATTGCACTCTTTTCTCTCATTTAAGGTTGAAAAGAATCAGTTTTCTCCTGCTGTCACAGTTCATTGGAGTTTTCTTTCCTGAATTTATTTGTTCCAACTCATAAGGAGTCTATAAAAGATTTTGCATTGTGGGTGTTAATTATGGAAGAGAGATTTTTATTAGATTACTCATTCATTCCTCCCTCATTCAGCAAATTTGTGGAATGCTTAACTCTGTGTTGGATGCTTGAGGCATCAGTGATTGTTATTGCGCAATAAACAGGATAGAAGGTCCCTTCCCTCAGATCCCTTCTCTCAGAGTTTCCATTGTAGTGAGCAGGGAGGGATGAAGGCAAAGTACTATAATATTACTTATCTTCCCCGTCTCTTGCCTCAGCTGTCTAGAATGCGGGAGACACATAGGGAGTGGGGCCAAAGCCCATACTAAAGTCTGTGTGCTAAAATTGTAAACCAGTGCTCCCCAAGCCTGGCTGCATATCTTATTCATAAGGAGTTTCCACTCTCAGGGAATCATTGCCTAGGTGTGAGGGGGTGCCCCTGCTCTAGGCTCTCTCCTTGGTGGACTCCTCATGCTCCTTCTTTGCTTTCGGCCCTTAACAAACAAAATAGCTTGCTTTCTCAGTCCTTAGTTAAAAGTCAGTTAAAAGCAGAAAACTGAAAAGAAAGAGTGCTAACCCACACACAGGGAGGGAGGAGACAGAAAAATCAAATGGGAGAAGCAGAAACTCCTTCAAACTCCTCATGACCTCAAGGCCACGCCACACAGAAGAGAACAAACTCTATTTAGCACTCATAGGCAAGTCCATCATATTTTGTAAAGAAATTTTATTCTGTTAAAGATTTTAGATTTAGAAGAAGGTAGAATTAAATGGAATTTACTCAGATGGGATTCCTCAATTGACTCTAGAGGGATGCAAACACATTGTGAGGGAGAGCTGAGAGAAGGCTCCTAGGGCTAGAGCTCTTAGCAGAGAGGACCATGGAATCTTCTCCAAAGGTATGACGGAATTAAGTGGATGGTGTCTTCTGAGGCATCATGACACTGAGCAAGGAAGGTCCCCATTTTCTAGAGTTTGTAGGAAGGCCTATGGTAGAAGATTCAATGTTTTGTTGGAGTGACTCCCCGTCTAGTAGAGGGGCTGGAATGGCTTTCTGGCTCCCACTTTTCTGGCTCCTACCAAGCTCAACCCAACATGCCCTTATGACTTGCCTAGAGGCTGAGTTTGGGGAGGGAGTTACTATCCCCATTACTTGATCAGACAAGTACTGGAGGAGCACCTTCTCAGGGGCTCACATTGTTTTGCAAATTGTGGGTGGGATATTTCACAGCAGGTCTATTAAGTGTGGTTAATTTATCTCCCATTACTGGCTGATTAAAAGAAACAAAGGGAAAAAAAGGGGGGGAGGTGTTACTGGCTGAGATAAATACATTGGTACAGCGTAAAACATCTGACAGTCTGGAAATGAAGACACAAAAGCTCTAAAGACTTCTGCCCCTGGTAGCTTTTGGTCCAGTGTTGCATGCTTGTGGAACAATAGGGGACATTAATATAGAATCTTTGAATGTCAGAGGTGGTTTCATGGGTCCAAGGTAGCATTGTGTTATTGAAAAGAATGACCTTTGTCTTTGGTCAGATCTCCTTGCCCTACCAGGCCTAGAATCTGCCCACTCCTTATAGCTGTGTGAGCTTGGGGGGATTTTCTTTAACTTCTCTACACCTCATTAGAAAAAAATTATCGTGAGGATAATTTTAACAAGTTTCAGAGTTATGGTGGGGAATTGGATTTCCTGTAGGTGAAATGCCTTGGTACAGTGCCTGGAACATAGCATACACTAAGTATTAAGCTGTTATTATAACTATGACTTGAGCAAATGGAGGGGAGGAAGGAGAATAATACCTCTAACAGAAGCTCAGAGGAAACAATCAGCATGAAATGTTTATGGAACATATTTATTTTATCTGCTCCATTACATAAAGTTTTCTGAAGTTTCATGAATATGAATCGAAGCGATATGACATGGTACAGTTGAAAAACTCCTTACTCAGTTGCTTCCTTGTTTTAGCAGGTGAGGTTCAGTTGTTTTATTATTTAATAATATATTGAGCATACATTGATAGAGAAGGCTCTGTGCTAAACCTATATGGTGTATGAAGGTGAAGAGGATATAGTACGTGTTACCATAGGAGCTTGTGTGTGGAGGTTGGGCTCAGACATCCAGGTGTCATAAACTGCAGAAGGAATAGGAGGGATGGGAAGCAGGATAGGGCTGTCCGTGGACTGAACAGACTGAAACACTGGCCCAGGACAGGGATGCCTGCCAGGGCCCTGTGGTAGCCTTGCTGATGACCTCCTAGATATGGAAACAAAGGGAAAAGATCTGAAGGATGACACTTTCTACACCCTGTGCTTGAGGTTTGGTTGAGGGTTGACAGTCAAGGTATACTTTATTTAAGACCATTCCCCAGCATCTTGGAAATCTTTTGGGGGTGCCTTGTAGCAGCTGATGAAAATTTGATCCAAAGATCTCTTGCTCGTGTTGTATATTCTTTGTGATAAGTATGGGCTTTCAATGGTTTTGTATTTGGAAGTAGAAAAAAATGTCTGATTTATTACTTGGCTGTCTCAACATTAGTAACTTTATTTGCCCCTCATGTTATTCAGTGTAGCCTACTTCAAAATGCGTAAATAAATTTTGTTGTGGACTGAATTTTCTTATGCTTTTATGTGTTTATCCGCAGCACACCCGACTCCCCTACACATTCTCATATTATGTACAATGTAAGTTGCTTCCCAGTGTTCCCCCCAGACTTAAGGCATTTGCTTGAATGTTGGGCCAGACTCTGGGGAATGGAAAACAGAAGTTTGATTCTAACTCTAAAAATCAAGTCTTTACAGCTTAGCCATAAGCCTTCAGAAGTAGATTGGATAGGAATTTTTATGATGGTTTCTTAGTATTACCGTAAAGTAAAACTGCTATTTTTTTTAAATTTTTATTATTATTTTTTTTTTAAAGATTTTGTTCATTTATTTATTTGACAGACAGAGATCACAAGTAGGCAGAGAGGCAGGCAGAGAGAGAGGAGGAAGCAGGCTCTCTGCCGAGCAGAGAGCCCGATGTGGGGCTCGATCCCAGGACTCTGGGATCATGACCTGAGCCGAAGGCAGAGGCTTTAACCCACTGAGCCACCCAGGTGCCCCCAAACTGCTATTTTTATTAAAATAACAATCTTACAGTTTTATATCTAAAGAAACAGTGTTTTTCCAAGTGGTCATGTTAAGTGGAGCTTTTTTTTTTTTTTTTTTTTTTTGCCTCTTTTGGAATGGTATTCGTGCCATTCTACCAGCCACAGAAGGATCTTGGTCGTCTAATGACTGGATAGTTTTCTTCTCTGTTCCTCTCCAATATTTCTACTTCTTAGGATTTCCATTTAGCTTCTCTTCATCCCTGCCCTTGCTCCTTTGCTGTTGTTTTGCCATTTCAATCCAAGAGGCTCCTCAAGAAGGGGCTTTGTAAAAATCCCCCCAAACACTGAGATGCTGAAACTGGGAACCAAGGTGAGCCTCATTCTGAACCTAGCAGGAAGCAGATTAACTTTCAGAAATAAAGAGGGGAAGGTCTCTTTCTGCTGTAGCTTCTGTGTTGCGTGCTGCATTTGGCACGTCCCTGTCGGCTGCTCTCTGTGGCAGGTCCTCAGGCTGTGTCAGTGGGACTTCTTTTTGGAATAGAGGGTTGGTGATTGAAAAGTTGCCCCCCAGCCCAGGTCAGAAGCACCAGCCATTCCCCCTGCATCAGCAGCTTGCGAGGTAGGAGCCACCTGCGTCCCAGATGACATTGTTAGCTTTCCTCAGGACCGGGGGCTTTTTACCACCGTGTGTTGTTCACAGCTTTGCCATGGGAGAGGCAGAGGAAGAGAAGACGTGGTATTTTTGGCATTCCTTTTTTTTTTTTTTTAAAGATTTTATTTATTTATTTGACAGAGAGAAATCACAAGTAGATGGAGAGGCAGGCAGAGAGAGAGAGAGGGAAGCAGGCTCCCTGCCGAGCAGAGAGCCCGATGCGGGACTCGATCCCAGGACCCTGAGATCATGACCTGAGCTGAAGGCAGCAGCTTAACCCACTGAGCCACCCAGGCGCCCCTATTTTTGGCATTCCTTAGGATTGTCTTGTGTATCAGCAATATCATGCTTCGATTAGGGATATTTGGGGAAATGGATACAAAAAAGCCAGCCCTATTGGTGAGGTGTGGAGATCTCTGTACCTTGAATGCACAGTTTGTTTTTCAGCAGATGGAGGTTCCTGATCTTCATGGCTTCTGAGTGACTTCTTTCACTGGAGGAGTGCAAGCCAGGGTTTTGCATTATGGAATCTTACAGAAGGAAGAACCAGTGACTTTTTGATGGTAGGATTCTAAAGAGACATGACCTAGTAGAGGGTAATGAATAATGAAACCCTGGCATCATCACCAAGTTTAGAAAGGAAGCAGAATCAATGAAACTAAGACATTACTATTTGAAACAAATGACATCATTTACAAGATCTTGGGAAGTATGTATGTCAAACAGAACTTTTAAAAAGATTTATTAAAACAGTTAAAAGGATTAAATTTGGCAGTACATCCTTGGAGAGAAAAGCAAAAGCAAAAAAAAAAAAATTCTCCTTCAGGACTTCATGCATATAAGCAAATGATAAACATTTTCACAGCTTTAAATTTCAACCACCATTTGCTTTAAAATAAGCAGTGGTAAGCCTGGTTTTGGAAAGTAAATTCATGCTTTTGACCTCTTCTGGTCAAAAGATCCTAGAAGGTCAGGGGTTACACACTGGCCATCATTTAAGGCTTCAGAATAAATAAATCTTCAGAGAAGATTCAGGAAACTCCTGCTTAGGCAGGATTTGCTACCATTGTCCTGGATGGTAACAGGTTATCTTGTTTAGACTTGGGGGAATGGTGTTGGGAAATGGGAAAAATGAGCAATTAAAGGCACTTAGCATGGCTGTTAGTGTTTGGGGTTTAACTGGGTTAATAGACTGGTGCTTTCCCACAGGTAAGATAAACCCAGCAGCACATCCACTCTGTGGCTCTTCCCTGCTCCCTCCCTCCACTGTGCCTAATCTCTGTGCTGGGCCCCGTTACCAAATGCATTGGGTCCCTCTGTAATATCTTCAAGTCCATCCACTTCTCTTAACCACCTTCCTTCCCCCCTGAATTATGGCCACAGCCTCCTTCCTTCTTGTCTTCCTTTGTTTCATTTTTTACCCCCACTGTGCAGCCATGGTGATTTTTCTTAGGTGTGTGTTTAATTATGTCACATCATTTTTCAGTAGCTTCTTGGTGCCCTTGCAGTAAAATCCTAACTCTTCCAAGAACTTTTTCTCACCACTTCTCCTTACACTCTTACATATTTTAAGTGTGCCCTAAAGGCTCAGTATGTGCTTTAAAAACAAAACAAAACAAAACAACTTTGTGCCTTTGGTACGCTAGTTCTGCATTTAGTACCCCTACTCTTAACACATTGAGGCTAACTAACCCCGTTTTGGAAGCCTCAGCTTGCTCCTTCCTTCTCCCATAGCACTTGCCCCTAGCAGAACACTTAACTACTGTTGGCTGTTTTGTCTGGTTCACTCCTCCCCTAGCCTTTACCCTCTAGTGGGCCACAGGCTCATTCACCAATGTATTCCTTGCACACAGTGACGACATCAAATTGATTCTCAATGAACAGTTGTTGATTGTTGAATTAAATAATGATGAGGGAGTTAAATATCTCTTCCCTGGCGTTCTGGATGTCATTTGGTACACTTTTTAGTTGCCTACAGTAGCACATTTTGTCAGTATTGCCCATATGTAAAAGACTAGGTATTTGCCTGGTATTAAAGTATCAGTGATCCAAGTGGTGTTTTTCCTGTTTCTGTGATAGTGTTAATTCATGCCTCTCAGGAGAGGCTGGTTGCTAGGAGATTCCTTCTCTTTGCATTAATCTACATTTGAGTTAAAGGTTGGGCCTTGCAAATTTTTCTTTTCCTTTCTTTAGAGCTACTTCGCTTGATCATGATTTTATTTTATTTACAATATTCAGTTAATTATTGTTGAGCCTTTGGATTTTGTACACATGGTCCTTTTCCTAATATGGTACTGATTCCATATGGTCCCCATGTGGGCCCATGAATCCCGGCTGGCTTTAACCTGCATTGCCACTGATTGCAAAGAAGGTGTGAGAATTACCATCATCTGTATTTTATTGAGATTTGGAGAAGTAGCATGGCTAAGTAGCTAAGCAGAAACCAGAATTTAGTGTTTTAGCTTTCAGTTGCATTTTTAAAAAATACCTTGTTGTCTGCTGGATTTCAAACACTGCAGTATATGCTTAATAATTTGATGCCAGGACAAGGTAAGCATTTTTCAGTTAATTTATCTGAGGTAATCAATCAATCAATCAATCAATCAGATGCAGATTTTTCTTTTCTCCTTTTTTTTTTTTTTAAAGATTTTATTTATTTATTTGACAGAGAGAAATCACAAGTAGATGGAGAGGCAGGCAGAGAGAGAGAGAGAGAGGGAAGCAGGCTCCCTGCTGAGCAGAGAGCCCGATGCGGGACTCGATCCCAGGACCCTGAGATCATGACCTGAGCGGAAGGCAGCGGCTTAACCCACTGAGCCACCCAGGCGCCCTTTTTTTAAAATTTAAACTTGTCCCTTCACATTCAATTTTTTTTTCCAGAGGCTATCTTTCTAAACACAGATACCACCAGCCAGATTTGTATTTTGGAACACCATAAGTGGCTTGTCCCTCATTGTTCACAGGAGAAATGCAGCTTCTTGTTCTGGCATTTGTGGTCTTCTGCAGTTTGGCCTGAATCCACTGTTCTTGCTTTGCTTCCTTTGGCTTTTCTTTCTGAACTCTCTAGGCTTGCCATGTATGTCTCCTGACTGTCTCTTAAAAAGCTTTTTTCTGTCCACCATGTGCCTTGGTCCATCCTCTTCCTTCTGGCTGAAATATACCCCCTTTGAGCAGCCTTCTTCAAATAAGAATCTGTCAGGTCTGAAATCTCATCTGTTCTAGGAAGTCATCTCTGTTCTACCAGTAATCCTTGGAGCACTTCCCATCAGTGTCACTCATGTGATCCTTCCCACATTCTGATTTGCTTAAGAATTTGTGGAAATAAGTGTGTGTATATGGGCCGGAGGATAGAAGCTCCTGGAATATCTTGTGTTAATATATGTGTCTGCTTCAGTAGCTTGGTGGCATATAGAAGATACTTGAATTTATTCACTGACCTTTATACAGTCAGTACACATTTGGGGGATCATGTATTCAAACCAACAGTTATGGAGATAGAAGAAAATTGCTAGAACACAGACATGTAACAAGATTGGTTGGAGTGGAGAAGGACAAGTGAGCAAGCCTAGATGAGTGAGAAGGTCTTTCAGGGACCACCAAGCCTTGGCCAGATTTGAGGTGGGAGCAGGAATGGGTAGGTGGGCTGACCTAGAAGGGGCTGTTCCTGGCAGAAGGGATGCTCTGGTCAAGCCCATGAGAAACAGAGGATATTAGGTGTGTGTGTGAGGAAAACGAAGTGTAAGGGTATAAGGCAAAGAGAAGTGGGAAACCAGACTAGCCAGTTGTATAGGGCTGGCCAGTGACTGAACATGTAAGCCAGTGAGAGCTTATTCTTACTTTTTAAGTGGCTGATTGTATGCAAATAACAATTGTACTGTGGGTATAACAAAATATTCTTGGATGTGTTAGCTTGTACTTACACTTCCACTAAAGCTAATATGGAAGTGAGCATGTAGTAGCACTGCTCTTCCAACCCCCCACTCCCTCTGTGATGACTTTATAACCTTCTGTATGTTCTTCCTTGCCTGACCTCTAGTGGATGTAGGCATAATCAGCAAAATGCTCAGAGGAGAGTAACGATGGGATGAAGCATGTATCCTGGAAAAGCCCCTGCTCAATTTTAGTTTCAAAGTGGAAGAGATTAGTTTGTAATACGAACTGTCACCAGACAGAGTGATCATCTTGAAACTTTCAAACACTTGGATTGATAATTCTGTGAGCAAGAACCTTGTCTGCTGTTTAGTGCTATATTCCAGCCCAACATGTAGCAAGGAGTCTGACACAGGGTGGGTGTGATGCCAAGTAAGGATGTATATGCATGTGAGTAGTTGTATGTATTTATGAGTGTGTGTATGTGTGTGTGCGTGTGCACGCAGAATATTTATTCATATACGTATGTATTTATTTTAGCTTTTTTATCAAATGTTATAATGTTCTGTATCAGATCTTAAAATCTTTTGTTAAATTTAATGATAGTTTTTTGTAACAGTAAATTAAGCCTTTTTTTCCCCAGCAGGCTTCATGCGAACCTGCACAGTCAAATTAAGCCTTTTTAATATTACCATTATTACATTTGTTAATTGTTGCTCTAGGCCACAGTGTTTCTCAGTGAATGCCCTGTTGACATTTTATGGCACAGTTCCTCATTGTGTGGGACTGTGGTAACAGACAAGTAGCAGCTGCTTATCATTGTGACAGCCAAAATTGTCCCCATACATTTCTAAACACCGTAGGGTAAGGGTGATGGTGCTGCTCCTTTAGTGGGGCACAATTACTAAGGTAATTGAATGAAAATAATTTCTGTATCTTAATTTGTATTTAATTCCAATAGATTTGCAAAGCCCCTTGTATTTTCTAAGTAGAGGATTATATGCAGATAATGACAGTTATGTTTCTTTCCAGTCCAGTGAATTCTCTTTGTGTTCTTTTGTTGGCCTGTCCCTTATAATGTTGAATTGAAGGTAGCTGGATCACTGCCTCCTCTCTGACCTGAGGAGAACGCGCCTGATGTTTGACCATTAAGTATGAGGATTGCTGTTGGTTTGGGGCAGATAGCCTTTATGAAGATACCTTTTATCAGATGAAAGGGATTTGCTAAGAGTCTTTTTTATTCTGACTGGTTATGGAGTGCAGAGCCACTGTTAGTTGGACTTTTTCATCCTATACATTGTTAGTTCTTGATCTCTCTGTGCTTCATTCTAAGTGATTTCCTCAGGTGTTTTTTCAGGGCACCAATCCCATGTTCAGATGAGTCTAATGTGCCATTTAACCCATCTATTTAGTTTCAGATTTCAATGACTGTGTTTTAAATTTCTGGAATATATATATGTTTACATGTATATGCATACATACATGTATATATATATTGATATACATATGGACATGGGCTTTTCCCAAAATGCTCTTTTTCCCTTACATTTTTATTTTTTTATGTGTTTAGTTAGCACATACAGTTGTGCACATATTTATCTTATGGTCTCTATCCAATTGTTCTTTTATTCCAAGTTCTTGAAAGCCTAATCTTGCTATTTGTTGTGTCTTCTGACTCTTGCTTACAATGGATTGTTTCTTCCTGTGTCTTGCCAGTTGTGTCTTGAATGATGAGTCTGTCTTTAGAGGACATAATCTGGTGGAGCTCTGGGAGGCAGGCTCCCCCTGCCAGAGCAGTTTACAGTTAATTCTGTCAGGTACCTGGGGATATCACTGACATGTGACCAATTTGGTATAAATGTGTCTAGGGATTTCCTGAACTACATGTGTAGAGTAGAGCTCCAAAACCACATTAGAGACACATCAGTGGTTACTAGTTACTGAGGGATTGGGAGCCTTTTCCTCTCTTGGCTCAACCTCCTTCTTCATCTAGGTTCATGACCTTTTTTTTTTCCTTCCAGTGTAGTTTTTGTTGAGATCATAGCCCATATATGTAAAAGCATGAGTTCCAACTTTTGTCAACTCTGTGGGCTTATATCCTACCCTGTAGGGCATTAAACTAAGGTGACTTAAAAACCAAAATACTTTTAAATCAATAAAAGGAGATTAGATTAGTAATTAGGCCAGGATGAGAGGTGAGACCTAAGACCCAGTTTACAGGGCTGGATAGCCTATCCCTGCTGGAAGACCTCAGTTCTCTCTGAGGCCTCAGGTCATTTCCCTTACTTTCTTGACATACACTCTTGTAGGCATTTAAAAGGATGTCTTATATTTTATCTCACATTCCTAAGTGCTTATAGTGTGACACCTTTTAGTTTATCTGGTCTGCCATATTGGCAGGATAATCTGTCTTTAATCTTAACATTAGGGTCTTTCTCTGTCTTCTTTGGTTCATCTTAAGACAGAATAACAGTGGAGAGAGACTGGAGAAGGTGGGTGGGGGAGAGGTTAGGAGTGGGGAAAGAGGAAAAGAGTGGAAGAAAGACTGAGAGATGGGAAAGAGGTAGATAGAGACAGTGGATAGACAGGTTGATGGAGAGAAAGAGAACACATGAATGAGAGTCAGACTTGTTTGAGCAGAGAGATGCACACAGAGACACATACATGCAGGCACAGACTCGGACCTGGAGACCTGGCACACCTGGGTGTGTGGACCCAGAGATAACGTGCTCACAAAGCCACACGCGTGCACTGCCCTTGGGGATGCAGGAAGCTGGAAGTAGACAGTGAAAACAGAAAATAACCAAATCTAAGTGCATTAGAATAATTGTAAGAGTAAACTCAGAATCAGTGGGAGTAGAAAAGATGGCTTTAAAAATGAACTGGAATTTTGCTCCCAGCAGTTTGGTGCCACAGCAACAGTGGTTATTGTGAGTGAGGATGTAGGCTGCTGGGGTGGGACTTGCCTGGTAGCAACTGAAAGAGCAAACCAGTGCGGGGTGGGGGGTGCGAAGGTGGGTGGGAGGTGGGGGGGTGGCGGGGGAGTCAAGCTCTTGATTTTGGTCTCCTTGGCACTGATGAATAGAGATAATCACTGATTTTTAGGGGGACAGTGGGACAGTAGTAATTTAAAAAAAAAGTAGATCAATCTGATTTTAAGCTGACTTTTCCGATTTCATCATTGCCTTGAAGATCATAACCAGATTTAGAAACGTGTCATCCTAAAGTTGAAATTAAAAGTTTGAGATCTTGATCATGTCAAATATTTAAAGATAGGAAACTGAGGCTGCCAGTGCAGAGTAAAGAGGTAGAGGGTGGCAAGTTACTGTTCTGTGCAGATTGTCTTTTGTGGCTCCTATCTGTATTAGACCCAGTACATTTTAGGCCTTGATGTACTTCTCTGTTTTCCTGTTTTTCCTAGCTTTCTAGACCATCAGTGATAGATAATGACTTCTGGATGTTATTTTATTGCATGAATCTTTTATAACAATGGTTATAATACTGGTGCTGCTTTAAAAGCCAAGATGAGCCATTTTGGATCTCTGATACTGTGACATCTGTGGAAAGAACAGGAGAAAATTAGGTTACCTGGCGTAGGAGAAGACTGCTGAATTAAGCTGGTTGGCAAGCACGCTGTTTGACTATTTTCAGTTTTGAATAAAGGATCCATCCCTTCATAACCTGTACCCAGCTGAAATGGACTCAAAGCAGCGTGACTGAATATCTCTATTAGCACCTGAAAGTGTGGCAGTAAACTCTTAGAAAGTCCGTTCTGTTAATATTTTAATTGGACTGTATTTCTTAATAAGTGTCATGATGGTAAAGAAGCAGTTAGTAGTTCAAAACTCTGGTTCCCAGGGTTTGAAATCAACTCTAGAGATTCCATAATATTTCTTAAAACCGCCCTTTTTCTGTAAAGAATCCCTTCCTTAGGGGCTGGTTCATCATGTCATTATGGATCACCTTGTCCTGTTTTATGAGAGGTAGGAAGATCTGTATCAGGAGTGTGAAACACTGAAGTTATTTTTTTTTTTTTAAGATTTTATTTATTAGAGAGAGAAACAGAGAGAGAGCGAGAGAGAGAGCGTGTACGCACAAGCAAAGGAAGCTGCAAGCAGAGGGAGAAGTAGGCTCCCTCCTGAGCAAGGAACCCAGTGTGGGCTCCATCCCGGGACCCTGGGATCATGACCTGAGCCAAAGGCAACAGCTTAACTGACTGAGCTATGCAGGCGTCCCTGAAACACTGAAGTTTTAAACATCAGTCTCTAATCAGGACTCCCTAGAGAAAAGATACTGTATAATGATGGTTTAGCATCATTTTTAGTGTCTTTAACATACATATTTGAAGAGTTTTGTGTCTCTAGCATTGAGCTAGATGCTATGTAATACTGTTTTTTTTTTTTTTTTAAGATTTTATTTATTTATTTGACAGAGAGAAATCACAAGTAGATGGAGAGGCAGGCAGAGAGAGAGAGAGGGAAGCAGGCCCCTGCTGAGCAGAGAGCCCGATGCGGGACTCGATCCCAGGACCCTGAGATCATGACCTGAGCCGAAGGCAGCGGCTTAACCCACTGAGCCACCCAGGCGCCCCTGTAATACTGTTTTTTAATACCCTAAAATTTTAATAGCCATTCTTTATGGGGTACCTATTGTATGACAGATATCATGCTTATTGCTTTATGTGAATATCTTCTAATCATCATGGCAATCCTCTAAATTGGGAGTTATTTGCCCACTTTGTAGATGAGGAAAATGAAACCCAGTATGGCATAGTATGGCAATTTGCCCACGGCCCTAGAATGAGCAGAGATGTATTCAAATCTAGATCTTTTGTATTATAAAAGGTGTTTTTTCTACTCCACCTTTTGTGCCTCTCTTTGGGGAATGAATGATTCCTAGAACTCTAGGATAGTTGATTTTTACTTTCTAAATGTAGATTATAGGATTTAAAATATACTTTTTTTTTTTTTTTTAAAGATTTTAGTTATTTGTCAGAGGGAGAGAGATCACAAGCAGGGGGAGCAGTAGGCAGAGGGAGAAGCAGGCTCCCTACTGAGCAAGGAGCCTGATGTGAGACTTGATCCCAGAACCCTGGGATCATGACCTGAGCTGAAGGCACCGACTGAACCACCCAGAAATCTTGAATTTATTGTGTTCTTGATGGTTTTTTAAATTATTCTTTTTGTATTTTCCACTGGTACTTCACACCTTAAAATTAGAAGGACACGTTATTAGAACAGGAACTTGATCTCTTGATCTGTTTTGTTCCCTTCTGTATCTTGTATCCTCAATATGTGGAACCTAGAGATGCTCATCGATTGTTTGTTGAGTGAATGAATGAAAACCATGGCAGTTTGGACTGACCTTGATAAATACCCATTGTATTCATACTCATGGTATCTAATAAAATGCTAATTTACCCTGTCACAGTGTAATTATTAAGGCAAATATGTGATAGAAATAACATGATTTTTTTAAATCTAAATACAAGTTTTGTCTCACTATTAATGTACTACAGCCCTTTGAAAGTCGAGAATGCATTCTCATGCCCAGGAAATAGCTGATGGAGGTAACTGGAAGGGGAAAGACACAGACATGGTTACCACCCCAAAGTAGTCTTTGTTATCAACAGGACTGAACATACGTAGTATAGACTCAGTGCCTTTTTGTTCCCCTCGTTGAATTGAATGGCCTTGCTGGAGTTGGGGCAGGAAGGGGGAAGCAGTATAAATTTTTGACTCTCAGAAAGAATCCAGTGCTTTAAGTTCTTTTGAAGCACACTATTCTCTATCTTGTAGCATTTGGTTAGATACCCTGTTCTTCGTAATTCACTGGCTGGTCCTCTTTTCTGATGGGATCAGGTATTTCATCTTGTTTCGCTGACTAAATTGTAAGTTCCTGTAGGACAGACTGCATCTCATCCTTCTGTGTGCCCCTTCCAGAGATTGCCCAAGTGCTGACCTCACTTGCTGCAGGGCTGTTGGCCCCTATGTGGTGTCACTAGCCAGCTCCTCTCTGTGGGTCTTTTCTTGGGGATGGCAGTATTGCAGTGGGGTTTTATTCTTTCAGTAAGGATGGTGTTGTCATCACTAAAATTATACTTAGTGACATCCAGCCTAGTGAGTATTTAATTTTGTAAGTTATCACTTCTCCTCATTAAGTTGGCACATCAGGTAATTCAAGAGCTTGATGGGGCTGTATGTGCTCTGGGAAGGCGGGTGGGTCTGATGGCAAAGCTAGGGCTTGTGGGTTTCTAAGAGTGGGGTAGGGGAGGGTGAGGAGTGTTTGTCATGGTGGTGAATTGGAGGAGGATTATGGGAACAATTAGTGTTTATGACTTTAAAATAGGTAGTATACTGTCAGAACTGACTTCACAATGGGTAGCATTCCTTAGCAGTGAGGTTTATTTCATCTGTCATCTCTGATCTTAACCTTGTTATTTCATGACTTTCTTCCTTTAATTTTTGACACTCAGAAACATCACTGAGAGGTGCCTGGGTGGCTCATTCAGTAAAGCTTCTGACTCTTGATTTTGGCTCAAGTTATCTCAGTGTTGTGAGATGAAGCCCTTGTGGGGCTCCACTTTCCACAGGGAGTCTGCTTGAGATTCTTTCTCTCCTTCACCCTCTGCCCTTCCCCTTGTTCGAGAGCTCGCTCTCTCAAAATAAATAAATAAATCTTTTAAAAGGAAAATAAAGAAAAAACATCACTGAGCTGAACTGAAATCATTACACTCTTCCATATGTGTTCCAGCTCATTCACATCTGGGATATCATTTTTCCTAACTTTCTATAGTGTGGGGATTTTTTTCTTTATGGCTAAAGTAGCAGTTTTGTCATGCTTGAGTTCAGAGTGTAAGTTTGAGTGATATGGCAGGTTTATTCTGCTTGGCTTGTGAGAATGCTGCCTTTTCTCATTTTTTGTTCCCTGAAAAGTTGGTATTCCCTTGCCAAAGCACTGTAATTGCCATATTTCTCTTCAAGATCTGGGGCTCTTCTGTGTAGGAAACACCTGGCAGTTCCTTATACCTTTGTATTCTGCTCTTGTGCATATGTAAATCAGTGCTAGGTAAACCAGGTGCTGAGGTTGGCCCACCTTCACATGAATAGTTAATAGAAGTGGGGCTTTCATACTTGCCCTATGCAAAGTTAGCCCATTGACCTACAGTTGGCAAGAGTTTTATTACTTTCCACTCTGTGGTTATGGAATATGGATCTGGGTTAGGATTGCAGAAAGTGCAAACCAGCATGTTGTTAGATGCTTTTTTTCTGAGTAATGCCCTGGCAACTCATGAAAGTGTTGAGCTCGAATGTGTTAACCTCTGGGCATGTTTGATGATAAAAATTAGTCTGTGTTCCTCAGCAGTGTTACATGTACTCTTTAGAAGCAGAGATAGCCTTGATTTTTCTTTGTATAAACTTCCTGGTTATCTCCTTCAGGATCTAGATCCCAAAATTTAAATTCCAGGGAGAACTTAAGAAAGATTATGTGAACCCAGCTTTAGAGGCTTCTGGATTTTCCTCTGTGTTGGCTTTTGCCTCCTTTCTCTTTTGAGCTCCTGTCCTTCTAGGGCAGTCAGGATCTGAGGCAAGGTCGGGGCCTAGTAGGGGTAATGGGAAAAACTTTGGAGTCTAGATTTCAGATGGAGACCAGAATTCTGGTTCACGTTCTATTATCACGCAGCTAGACCCTTAACCTCTGCACAGGAGAGCAAGTGGTTGTCCTCCCCCATGGCCCCGCTCAGCTTAGACTAGGACGTGTGCAGTGTACTAACAGGGCGGCTGCGGGCAGGACAGAGGCTCCTCCCCGGGAGGGGGGGGGTCCCTCGTCCCTCACAGCACAGTGTCTTTTATCACGAGTTCCTATAGCATGTGGCCAGTGCTGGTGGGGCGACTCAGCTTGGTGGCTTTGCACAAGGCTCCCCGGACTTGTGGGAAGGAGAATGCGACAGCCACAGCCCAAATTGCTCAGGGCATCTCCTGGGAAAATCCATGTGTGCTGGAGAAATAATGTCCAGCCACCTAGTGGATAACAAAGTCTTACATCATTTATCACAAATTGTTTTAAAACATTAATGTTTGAAATGATGAAAGTTAAACAGATGAAAATATGCTCAATGCAGAAACTTAGAAAACATGGAAAAGAAAAAGTGTCTCCCTTGCATTATTCAAAGGTAACCAAGTGTTAGTGTATATTCTTTTAATATGTATACTATGCCTGTGCATATACCCCCCCCCCCCAAATGATACCATGCTGCTTTCTTTACCTAATGACATATGGTATTACTATTTCCATGTGACTAAAATATTCTTCACATTTAAAAAATTATATGAAGTATTTTTATTGAAGTATAGTTGACATGCAGTGTTAGACTAGTTTCAGGTGGAAACATAGTGATTCAACAATTCCTTACATGAGGCTGTGCTCACGGTGAGTAGTGTGGTTCGCGTAAGTGTTTTATGGTGGCATAGCATTCTCCCATCTAGGCACACCATTAGTTACCATAACAAATGCCCTGTTATCGGCAGCCTTCTCTCAGAATCTGTGAATGTCTCCATTCTTAGCCATTTCTAGGGTTTGTGACCATTATAGTATAGAATCCTTATCTCTAGGGATTGTCCTCCAGGACATTTCTTAAATTTAAAGCAGCAGGATCTTAATTCCCTAAGAAGTGGCAGTTTTGTGTTACTTGGGCACCACTTTTGTCTTGAAAGAGAAAAACTACACTTTCTGTTTGTGGTGTTTTACAAACCCCTAGTGAACTTTTTAATGATAAAGTGAGGCTGCATAGGGTGGCCTGCCTGTGTATTTTTCAAATGTCTAGGTTAAAATCTGTCACTTGACAGTCTTCTGCCCACCCTAGCCCTGCAAACAAATCCCTCAAAACTGGTCTGGTGGATGAGTTCAAAATAGATGCAGTGCTGACACTGTCCAAGGCTAGGGCGTTGAGTTTCTGTTACTCTACCATCAGCATGGGACACTGCAGCACCTTGTTTTTCAGTCAATACTTCTATGGGGACCGTAAGTTAAGATTTTGGAAGTTAACAGCATCCATCGTGGTTGGGATTACATATATGCCTTCAGTTTTCATATGCTGGAGTTCTCAAAAAAATAATTGAGTAACATATTTGTTACTTGACCTTTTTAAAAAAATTTATTTATTAACTTTTTAAATAAAGACTTTATTTATTTGAAAGAGAGGGAGAGAGCATGAGCAGGGGGAGAGGCAGAGGAGAAAGCAGACTCCCCACTAAGCAGGGAGCCCAATATGGAACTCTATCCCTGGGGTCATGACCTGAGCCAAAGGCAGCTGCTTAACCAACTGAGCCACCCAAGCGCCTCTGACTTTTTCATAACAAAATCCTATTTGAGCAGGAAACCCCGTAATAAAGACTCATTTTCACCAGATTTCTGGCCAAATTTTATCTAGTTCCAATTGAAGCAAGTGTGAACAATTGTCTTTTTTGGCTTTCTCCTTCCATAGCTTTTAGCTGTGAAACGGCTATACTGTAGATATGATTTTAATAGTTGTCACAGAAGAAGGACCAGATAATTGAAATAGCATTTAAGATTCAAGAATGCATTGTTTAAATCAGGCACCCAGGGTGAGGTCAGGAGCTGTAGTCCAATAAGCCATTGGCTGATGTAGGGAAGATTGCTTTACTTCAAAGGTTTGTTGAGGTGAGTCTCTGTGGATAAGTGGTTAGGTGTTGCTTCCCACGGGTATATGACCATCCTTTTTTCTTTTATTTTTGACTTAATTAGCTATGAAAGCTAAGGATAGATACCATCTATTTTTATTGGCCTTGAGTAGGTTTCTTTGCAAATTTATTGAAATGAACTCAAAATAGTCTTTGTTCTGATGCTGGAAGCTGATTTGAAGACCATTCTGACTTTCTAGTAATTTTGGTTTTCTTTTCCCTCCCCTAATTGAAATCTTTTGTTTTGCTTAACTATTTTTTCCCTCCCCTTGAAATCATTTTTTTTTTTTTTTAAGCTGGAAAAACTTCTATGATGGGATTCTAAATTGTTTATACTTTACTGACAAGCCTCTAGCTCTTGGAGATTGTTTGGAGGCAGGGATTACAAAACCAAATGCCCATGGGGTGGTGGGAAGGTCTGAGAGTGAGGAGCAGTACCTGATGGATGTCACGGAGGCGAGAGGGTTGACCGCTGAGCACTGGAATCTTAGGTCTCACCCGGAGGGGCCAGCAGCTGCTGTATTCAGCCCATTGTGACCACTGGGATGGGAACCCAGTGGAAAGAGAAGTTGGAAATAGATTTTTGTCTCTGTGTTATATGTTTGAAATATAAAAATCATTATGTGTTTGTCTGTGGCTCAAACAAAACATATCCATGGCCTGAGATTATCCCCACCGTTGGCCAATCTGTGGTCTTTGCTCTGAAGGATAAATTGTGCTTTTTTAGAAAATAACAGTTTTAAATCAAGTAGTTTGTGAATGCAGATTTGGCTGAGATACTCTATTTTAATCACCTTTAACAAGGAAATACTGCTTAAATAATGGTAGATTTTTAGATGAGTCGGTTGTAGCACCTAATTCCCTTTAATTGAGGTTATACTCTATCTTGCTATTTTGTAGTATCCTGGGTGCAGAGTAGGATTTTAAAAAGAAAATGGAATTTGAGGCCAACAGATCTTCCACCAAGTGTCTAATTTTTATGGGTGACTTTCTCAAGTTTCTAAATAGCAGTGTTCTCAATTGAACCTAGAATGTATTAACATAATAACTTAGGTTTTTGCCAGAATCCTTGAATGTATTATCAGTTAAAAAACCTGAAAATTAATCTTGACTCCCCTGAGTTATCAAATCAATATTTATGTGTTTTCTTTTTCTTTCTTTAAAGATTTGAACATGGAATTCAATCCTTCAGACCATCCTCGGGCCAGCACAATATTCCTCAGTAAATCTCAGACGGACGGTAGGTTACTAATTTATTTGTGTTCTTAAAACAAAAGGCTCATGTTGGTAACCTAAGTCTTGACTTTCCACTAGTTGTGATTCTTGAGGTAAAAGTAGAATCCCCTTTAGTAGCCCCTCAAGTGTATTGCTGGATGGTGTTCTCTGGAGGTTTCTTTCCTTTGTACGTAGTAAGTTATGTTTTTAGAACTTCCTTCCTTCCTTTCCCTCCCTTCCTTCCTCCCTCTCCCTCCCTCCTCGCTGTTCTTTCTTTCAGATTTTATTTATTTATCTGAGAGAGTGTGAGCGCACAAGGAGGGGAGCAGCAGGCTTCCCTCCCACCTCTGCAAGCTGAGCAGGGAACTGGATGTGGGTTTTGATCCCAGGACCCTGGGATCCTGACCTGAGCTGAAAGCCGATGCTTAATGGACTGAGCCACCCAGGTGCTCCTAGAATTTTCTTTCTTGAAGCAGCTATTATCCTCATTTTGCTCGTCAGCTGGATTATTTCTGTATGTATTCTATACTACCAGTTTTTACAGCAGTCAGACATTTTCTCTTAAGAACTGATACTTGCATAAATCTCTAAAGATCAGAAGTGTTTGTTTTTTTAGATAGTTTGTAGAAGAAAGCAAAATGTAATCCTTGAATAAAATAAAATAAAATCCCTGTTATGTCTGTTGTGCCATTTGAGAGCTGAGTTAAACCTGTACACTAAGGGTAAATGCTTTCTTTTTTGCCAAACTTCTACTACCCAGATTATTCTGCAGTCTTTGTGTTTGTCCCAGGAGTATGTGTGGAAATTCTGTTAAACGTTTTTCTCTCTTTTCAGCCCCTAGCTTATCTCACTGTTCCCTGGCCTTTGGCTACAAAGGACAGATAAAAGTTATACAGTATAATGAACATGAATCTTCTCAGTTGGTTTCCTATAAAACGGTAGCCAGAGAAATTTGTTAAATGACCATGAAGTGACCAGGATATTACATTACAGTGCTGGAGTCCTGTGTAATTCAATCCCTGACAGGTCTGGCAAATCACTAAGCCCTCCTTTAGAGAACATCCTAATTTGACTAGAAAATAATCAAACATTTATAAGACAGACTTCATTTATAAGAACTGATAACTTTCCAGTAATGGTTAGGTGACAGTTTTGACATGTTAAAGTGATATTGATGATCATTACTTAAGCAGCCACTGACTTGATCTGAAAGAATCTGGTGCATTTATAAAAGTCAGTCAGTGTTTCCAAGCATAAAAACAAATCGTTATAGGCATCAAATACTTTAAAAATAAGTTTTAAATATATCAGGTAAAAACAAAACAGGATACGTATTTCTTGGCCTGGTAAAGTGGGAAGTCACTGGGAGAGGTAGGATATTGTAAGGGAAGGGCAGTGATAGAAGGCAGGAGGGTTTGGAACAAGGAGAATATAAAACAATTAAATTTTGCACTTGATGCAAGATTGGCATACTTTCAGGTTTGGTTCCTGTTTCTTGTGACTTCAGGGTATAGACCAATATCATTCAGGAAATTTTCTTTTCTTTTCTTTCCTTTCCTTTTTTTTTTTTTTTTTTTAAATGCTTGGAAACAGAGAGCCCGATGTGGGGCACGATCCCAAGACCCTGAGATCATGACCTGAGCCAAAGGCAGAGGCTTAACCCAGGCACTCCTCATTCAGGAAATTTTCTAACTTGAATCAGATGGAATTGCAGAAGGGCCTCTAAGTAGATGACACGTACCTTGTTTGTCTTGGTAAAATGAAACTCAGCCATTTTCTGAGCTAACAGAAGGATTGCTCCACAAATGAGTTAGGGAAGTGTATCTTTCCCCTTTACCTTTACTACAAATTTTATTTCCTGCTTCCTCTTCTGGAACATTAGAGTATTGATTCTTCTTTTTTTTTTTTTTTTTTTTCTTTTAAAGATTTTATTTATTTATTTGACAGAGAGAGATGACAAGCAGGCAGAAAGGCAGGCAGAGAGAGGGAAGCAGGCTCCCTGCTGAGCAGAGAGCCCGATGCGGGACTCAATCCCAGGACCCTGAGATCATGACCTGAGCCGAAGGCAGCGGCTTAACCCACTGAGCCACCCAGGCGCCCCAAGTATTGATTCTTCTCACCCTTCTGTTTAATCCTTCAATTTTTCCCCAAATGCTGGATCTTCCCATTCAACATGTAAACCTTTTTGAGTTACACAAGAAATATAAAAAAAGGAAAGATAATCAATAGCCTCTCCCTGAGGTTTTCTTCTCTCCTCTGTTCAGTGGGAGTTTCTTTACCATCTCAATTTCTCTTTCCATTCACTTGTCCACTAGCATCTTCCCACCACCACTTTTCTCTGGAGCATGAGGGACATCTTTGTTTCTCTTAGCTCTTGAGCTCTCGTATGGCATTTACAGCCACTGACTGTTCCTTGCTCCTTAAAACTCCTCTTCTGGAATTTTATATTCAGACAGGCCAATTTGAGGAAAGCAAGTCCCTCTAATGAACAATTGCTATATAAATAATTTAAAAAATAGGTTTAAAAAATAGGTACACTTGATAACTTTACTAAGTTAATTCTTTGGTGAATTGATTATCAGTCAGGGAAATATTTAGGGAATTGGTCCTGAGAAACCCTCCCTTTTTTTAAAGGTCCTACTCAGGCATCTTTGATCAAGTTCTCCATTCATCTCCGTAATGTTGGTGTTTTATAGGGTTCTGTGCTTTATCCTCTTATCTTCTGGGTTTACACACAGTTTCTCACAATGTTCGTTTCAATAATGATCTCTAGTCGGGTTTTTCTCTGCAGTGTTCAGATCCCTTATATCCATCTGCCTGCTGGACATCTTGATATCTTCTTCTAACTCAGTATGTCCCAGTCAGGACTTAGTAACTACAGGTAGTGCCCTGCGTTTCCTGTTCTACCCAGGTCCCCAGAGCAGGGGAGGCTTGACTTTTCCTTGACTCATCCCTTGTCCCAATTCTCCTGTGCTGGTGGTAGTGCTGGAGCTCACTCACACTGACTCGCAGCAGCTGATGGTGCACATTTCTGCCCAGTTCCAAGTTCAGTGACACCACTTTGGGAGTTCGAGAACAGTCACAAAGGGAATTTTACCCTGTAGAAATTGACAAATGCTACAAATCAGGGCTTTTTTCTTTCTTTTTTCTTTTTCCTTTTTAAAAGGCAGCTGTGGAGCACTTCCTGGCATATCACTACAGCCAAGTGATCAAAGGTGTGCTAGTTTCTGCCTCATAACTGTCCCCTGAATCCGCCTCCTCTTTACCATTCCCGTTGCTGCCGCCTTAGCTGAGACTCCTGTTTTCCCCATTGGATTACTGCAGCAGCCTGTGGACCCACCTGTGACTATATCTCTTTCCCGTCCTATGGCTCTGCTCTTGCTAGGTGAAAAGACTTTCTGTAAATCAGATCTGACTATGTCACTTGCTTGCTTCAACTTTTTTAATGGCTCTCCAGTTGCCTTAGAATTAAATTTCAGCTGCCAGTTGGAAATGTCATATGATTTCTTCTTCGAAAACTATGAACTCCTTCGAACATTTTTTTTTTAATTTTTTATTTTTTATAAACATATATTTTTATCCCCAGGGGTACAGGTCTGTGAATCACCATCCTTCGAACATTTTTATGTGATAATAGACAAGGCCCTCGTGATGCATCCTCTGCCTTCCTTCTCAGCCCACTTTCTTCTTTTGCATCTCCGGGCTTCCATGGTACAGAATCCCTTACAGTTCCCCTGGTGTGCCACGTGGCCTCCTGTGCCTTTGCACTGACCTGCGTTTCCCCTTCTGTCTTCAACACAGCTCATTCCTCCAGTCTCTAAGCCTCATTTCAGCTATCACCTCTCCTCATCCCTCAGGCTGGGTTAACTGGGCCTTTGGTGGGTTTCCGCTCTTCATGGTCTGAGCTGTATTGTGGCATTTATTTATTTATTTATTTATTTATTTATTTATTTTCAGATTTTATTTATTTATTTGACAGAGAGAGATGACAAGTAGGCAGAGAGGAAGGCAGAGAGAGAGAGAGGAGGAAGCAGGCTCGCTGCTGAGTAGAGAGCCCGATGCGGGCGGGACTCGATCCCAGAACCCTGAGATCATGACCTGAGCGGAAGGCAGAGGCTTTAACCCACTGAGCCACCCAGGCGCCCTATATTGTGGTATTTAGAACTATTTTCTTGTCTGTGTTGACAACTAGCTCCTAGAGAGCAAGTGGTCATGGATCTCAGTATCTCCTGTGCCTTGCTCTGTCTGGCACCGAGGATATTTAACTTAGGTGATTGAAAGAAGGAAAAAAAATGACAAAGCCACGAGACATTTTTGATTTACTTGTGATCATTCTTTGCTTCCACAGACTTAAATTTTCATTATAAGACCATATGTCTAAGAGAATTAGAGCAGTCCAAAATTGTGGGTCCCTCCCATAATTAAATTAAATTATTCTATTTAATTTCAATTTTTGGAAGAAATGTTCTAATCCCAGATTATAAGGCACACAGCACCTTTTAGATTTCTTTCTTTCAAATTTGGTGATCTCCCCTCTCTTCTCAGGGTGATGGACTCCTTCAGTAGTTTGCACTAGGTTTGTGGGTAGGAGGCTGTTTGTGGGGTGGTGGCAGTTCTCTATGAGGGCAGCTCCTGCCTGGGGCCACAGCCATGTGCTCTTTGGCCTTTGCCCCTTTCCACGCTGCAGACCCGCCATCCTCTTTCCTTCTCCAGCACTCGATGGTGTGATGAATACACACTATCTGCTATGCTCCCCATGGGCCAACTGTTCGTTATTCTGCTCTAGCTGATACCTATATTAAGTCATTAGGAGTTAAATTAGAACCTACTAAGTTCCTTTTCCCTCTGATGTCAGAGATTTAGGATGTCCTTGGATCCTTTTTCTCAGTGTTCAGAAGGAGACTGGAAACTTTACCATAACAGAATGATAATAGAGTGCTTGCCTAATTAGAACTGTGCCAGCTGGCTGAAGTTAGGGATATTCTGTCCAAAGCCAGACTGACTGCTCTCTCAGTCTCTTCTTCACACAAGTGGGATGCAACTGCAGAATCTTTGTTTGAGAGCCACTCAACAAAGAAGGGACCAAAGGTTCCTTTCAGGACTGGGTGGGGTTGCCAGGTGAGAGAGAAATTAGTTTGCTTAGCCTGCCTTGGCTTTTCGTGCTATCATTTTGGCTTGTGGAGAAGAATTATAGTTCCTAGTGTTTTTTCCTTTTCTATACTATTTTAATTCATTGTTTTCGAAGACATGAGAGCCTACTCTTAAGTAGTAGGAGAAAGCAGCCAAACCACATCTTTTTTAACTGGTATGGTTTTTAGACGTTCTTTATCTTAAAAAAGAATTTGGACAAAAATAAGAACTTAAGTGTCTGTGTTTGTGTGTGTGTGTGTATGTGTAATCTGTGTGTTCAAGAATTTCTTGAAATAATTAAAGGAATGAAAACCAATGTCTCTTGAGTGACTTAAAGCCAAAGCAGAAGTGTTGAAATTCAGAAATAAAAATATGATCCTTCGTTTTCTTTGCACATTCTTTCAGAAATACTGAAATTGAAAAAAATGTTTTGTGGCCTTCCTTTGTTCAGGTCATGTTTTTGTTCCTGGGCAGTGTTGAACTTATCTATCACGAGGGGACCAACCGTTTTGTACTCTTTTTATCTGGCATTTAGAAGCAGCTGATCCCTGTGCCCTGCCAGGAATCTCTTCCGAGTGTTCCCATGACCTTTCTGTCATCCCCTTTCCTACATGTCCCCGGCTGTCTTTATCACCTTTGTATGCACTGTGCTCTGTCGTGCCCTTTTCTCCATGTCACTATCACTCTGTGCATCTCCCTTACAGTCTATCAGGTTCCTTAGAGAATATTTTTACTATTAGATATGGAAGAATCCATAGAACCTCAAAGCTCTTACACCAGTGGTTTTCATTCTTTTTCTTCTTTACTTACATACCATAGAAAATAATTTAGAAAACTATGAACTCCTTTGAGCATTTTTATGTTGACTATAAAAATTTTTCACTTATCAAAAGATGTAGTTTTTGATGTATTTTAAATATGGACATTTAAAAATGAAACTATCCATCTTGAAAAAGATGTTTCAAATATTATCTCAATATCTTAGTGATTTAGTAATCCACCATGAATCATTTAAAAATGTATGAACAACTCATTTTTAACAGTTGGAAATTTCATATGATTTCTTTTTCATCTTGAACTTGTATTTCCATGTCATTTTCTTATAGAATTTTATCCTAATGTAATATATTTCTAAGTCATTTTGTCACACCATCGTCCTTCCATTTTATGAAAATATGGATCTAAGTTTAATTTAATTTTTATTTCTTACAATTATAAATCTATAATTTATCTTTAATTTTTATATTCATACCATTATAAAAAGTAAATTCTGGATTGATAAATCATTATTATTATCATTAACCCTCAGTTGATCAAAACAACACAAACATTAAGATTTTAATGGATAATTAGTCAACAGAGAAGTGGAGTAATTTTTAGAAAAACATTTCTTACTGAGATGCTTCTATGGCCGAATATTACATGTTACTGGAATGAGGTGCTAGTCAACATCAAATTCCTTGTTTTTATAAATGTAAATGCTGAGGAACTTTGTTCGTATAGCTACCTACATGGGAATAGGAGATTTATTATAGTAATATCACTAAATTCTATTTCATCTGATTCGTACGTCAAAAAATCTCCAATGGATTTATCATCCAAAACCATTCCCTAATGATGAGCTACAATTCATTCTTGTCCTACTTCTGCTTTGTTGACAGAAAGGAATTGGAATCCTTTGATTTGCAAAAGAGCTTCTCACCCCGAGAGAAGCTTCTCACTTCTATAGTTTCTGGGAAATATACCAAAAAGACTTTACCAGATATACAAATGACTTTTAATTATATCTGCTGTTAAAGAACAGCATTTCCATTTGGTGGCACCGGGTTGAACTTGGTGCATTCAGGAGCCTTGGGAAAACAAATCTGTGATTCATTTCAGAACACCTTGCCTGATTCCTTTGACCCCATTGCATTCTGTTATACCCCTCGAAAGAAGGAGTGCTCTTCACTTTATGGTTTTAATTTATTGCATGCCTTTCTCACATTTACATCTCTATGCATGGAACTCTAATATATGTGGAATGAAAGATTTCCCAGCTGTCCTTTTCCCTCCAAACTATTGTTTTTTTTTTAGCTTCTCTTTTGATTTAAATATATTTTTGTCAAAATGTTGTATGTCCTTCATGTGACCTTGATGGCAAAGCTAGCCATCATTTGTCAAGCCAGTCAGTCAAATCAGACTCACTTTCTATCAGAAGTGGTCTGATTTTATTTCTTTTCAGTTCATGTCATGTGTCATGCGCGTGACCACCTTCACTCTATGATCACGACAGATGGCCAGCCAGGTAGGACGAAGTGTTTGCCTTGCCAGCTGTTTGCTGTACCTTTATGCTCATCCCTGTGCTCCCCTGGGTCTCTCCCTCAGAGCCTGTCTTCTTGACGGGGTCTAAGCACTGAGGAGGCATGGTGCTAGTAGATACTGTCAGCCGTGTATGATAGCTATAGAGTGAGAGCCAGAAGTCCTCACTGTGCCCCTGGTAGAAATGGCCACAGGACATGGCAGATTCCAGGCTGTGCTGCAGGTTATAAAACCTGGAATAAAGGCAGCAGCCTCACCCATCGGGTCTGTTTTGTCCATATGGTGCCCTGGGATAGGTCTTTCATGTCAGGCTCATGCATGTCCACGGGTGGGTTGGCATGCCTTTTTCTGAGAAGTGGGAGAAAGGTAACTGTGAAGGAAAAGGCATTCATGGAGCCACTGCCTCACACCTCAGCCATGTTCAAGAGTTCTTTGAAACCCACTTTCAAGACTGCTGCTCTAATCCAGTTCTGAATTATCTGTTGACAAGATCATTTTGAGGGAAAGAATGATGAAAACTAGGATTGCCTTACCTTATCTTTTCCTTCTGGTCTGAGGGGGTAGATGCCCAAGAAATATCAGAAGTCCAGAGTAGTGGAAGGTCAGTTCATAAGTAGGCTGACTGTGATTATCTTTAGCCTGTGGTGAACCCCTTCTTGCAAGGGAATCATTCTTTGGTCTCTAGTTTGGTAGCCAGGGCTCTGGGACTGACCTAAGGCTCTTGAGTGCTATTAGTTAGCTTTATAGTTATGTGATCTCCTGGGTCATAATTTCCTGTAAATGGACAGTGATCATAAGTGTCATATTAGTAGATCATTGTCGTGAGGCAATAGGGAGATGTTTTAACCTTACACACAGTAAGTAGTCAGTCCGTGCCCACAGTCTCTGCTCTTGTACCTGTTAGCAGGTACTTGAGTCCCTTAGCACTGACACCTGGGACTCCCCTGAGCCATTCCGCCCCAGGACCTCAGGCAAGGAGAAGCCAAGGCAAGGAGAAGCCCCTGCCTTTGCACTGTGGTTAGGTATTGCAGATGCATATCTCCCATTGCCTGAGAGACATTCCCTCTGGCAGTCCCACTAATCCCTCAGGACTGTTATGTCTAAATTGGAAGCTGCCATCTTTCCTTTCCTGTCTACTTCCTCATCCCGTATTTTAAGGATTTCTGGGTCCCCGGCCAGCAGCCCAGGAGTCCTGTGATTACTTAGGTCCCATCTCTCCCCTATATGCTTGGTATCCCTTCCTCTGGTGTCATGACTCTCAGCTCATATTCCCTCAATTGGTCTGTGACCACAGGTCCTTTCCTACCCTCCTGCTTCCTACCCTGTTCTCACTTTTCCTCCACTTTGCTACCAGAAGGAACATTCTGAAACACAAGTCGACTAGCGCCCCTCCTGCTCAAACTGTCCTTCTTCAGTGGTTTCCGCTTACCCATAAGGGACAGTGAGCCCTAGGCGTGGCGTGCAGCCATTCCCTTGGACCCTTTCTAAGCCTTCCCTGCCAGTCCTCCCCTGCCTCTGCTGTGTGCTCCCACAGTCCTGAGTTGCTTCCAGTCCTGAAAGGCCAGGCCTCTGCTTTGTCACACTGCAGCTGATGCACCATCCTTATCCTCAGTGCTCTTCCTTCTTGCCCGTGCCAGCCCAAAGTCTGCCTCTTAGGTGGTACTCCCCCTGATTCCCCACATTTCATCCATTCTGATAGACTGTTCCCCACCTATAATATCTCTGAAATCAAGACAGGCAATGGCTTCCCAGCATTTAATTGGCGGCTTTTTTTTCCTTCCTAAGTGGGCAAATAGAATAAAATCAGTGGCATTAAATTCAATGCAGTTTGTATATACCCCTTGTGTAGTTCATTTTTTTATGGTTTGTAAGTAAAGGAATAGTGGGTGAATGTAGCCACTAAATTCCATGTTGCTTTATATAGGGACGGTTTCCCTCATTTTGCATTCTCTGTACCAAGCACAGAGGCTAGCACATCTTAGAAACTTAAAAAGAAAATGGATTGAATGAATGAAATAATAAAAGAGTGAAGGCAGGGAGTCACTCCTGGGCAGACATGCTAGGGCATTGTGACAGTCTTTCTGACAAGGTGGCTTTCTAGTTTATTCTGCAATGTAGGGATGTAGGTTTTTGAGGCCTGGGCAGTGTATTTGGACTTCCTGCTCCCAGGTCTGAACTTGATGTGGCCATCCCACCCTCAGGACAGCTCTCCTGTCTCTGCAGTCATCTATTGAGCTGCACAAGGCGGGGTGTTGCAGGGTTTCTTGGCCATGCTAAGCCCTGTAAATTAAATGGTCCAGGGAGGTCTTTTTTGGCCTCTGTGGCCCACTTTTCTTGGAAGCATTGCCTTGCCCCAGTGTCTGATCTCTTGAGCCTTCTAGTCTAGATGAAGCTGCTTGCACAGTATAGACTCTACTGAAATCAATTGAGACCCAGCATATCAGTTTTTCCTCAATGTGTCTTGCATTCTGTTGTCTCTCTTGACCTATGCTTTCCCAGTTTCAGTTGTCAGAAAACTGCTCAGTGAGCAGAAACCCAGAGGCAAGGCTTGGGGTAGTCATTCACCCCCCCACCTCTCCACCCCCCGCTGGGAGTTGGGGGACAGGTGAGGGCAGGGCTTTCTGTCCTCTCCACCACAGCCGTGTTCTGCTGTTCGCTAGCACCCTCTGGTTTGGTAGTTGGAATGATAAACTTACTTTTCTACAGCTTCTTTCAAGTCCCCTTTTTAAACTGTGAGGACTTTCAGTCTCCCTTCTACTTTTCATAGTGTCTCATGTCTATAGCCTACCTTACATGGTTGATGTCTGTGGTCAGCTCCTCTGCGACATCAGGGAGGCAACTGAATTTCATTGAGAAGTCTGAGTCAGTCACCATGTAAGAACAACTAATGCCTTGGAAAGATTTCCTGAAGATAGTCATGTATTTTTTTTTTTTTTTTTTATCTTACTTATTTATTTGACAGAGAGATCACAAGCAGGCAGAGAGGCAGGCAGAGAGAGAAGGGGAAGCAGGCTCCCCGCTGACCAGAGAGCCCGATTCAGGTCTTGATCCCAGGACCCTGCCGAAGGCAGAGGCTTTAAAGCACACCCTTCCGGAATCAACCTGATGGAGCTTTGAGCCTGCATCCCTCACAGTCTATATGATTCCACCTGATTTGCATGGTGTTCCTGAACCACAGTAGACTAGAGTTAGTGCCTCCTCATGACGTTGTCAGGAAGACCTGCTCTGTAATCTGTCAGAGCTCTGGGTGCAGAATCTAAGACAACAGAGGCTCTCAGTAAGTGCAGTCCTTATTCTGGGGTGGAAGTACTCATTTGCTTTCTTGGATTGAGGCTCTTCCCTGACCTCGGTCTCTTAGGTATGGGTCCTTCTTCATGCCGACTGCAGCACTTTACACTGAACCCTGGGTCTGACGGGGGTAGATATGACGACTACCAGTGAAAGAGGAAAGGATAGTCTCTGGGCTCTGCTGTGCCCAGACCCATCGTCTTCTGTCCATGTTTCTTGAGAGAGAAACCCTCTCATTTAAGAGTTGCTTCCACACATCTTGGAAGCAAACCAGAAATAGGTCAGATCTGAAATGGTAGCAACCAACATTTGATAGCAGTCCTTTATAAAAGTATAGAGAGCATTTTGAATATCACCTTTAAAAGAATCAAATGATAACTTTGCCACCATGTGCCAAAATGGATTTCTGATGGGTTGGCTAGTCATAGGTTAACTGTGGTGAATATAATTATAAATATCTAGAAACAATATGAGTGAATACTAATCTCAGAATGGGGAAGGGGGCATGTATGCTTATAGGACCAATAGGAAAAATTGCCCAAAAATGAAAACTTATGTCAAAATGCATCCTAAAAATTAATCTATCAAGTGGGAATAATACTGTAGTACATATGACAAAGGATTAATACCCTTTGTGTTAAAGAATCGTTGTACAACCAATGACACTGCTAACATAACAACAGAAGAGTGGGTAGCATTTCTCTTTATGCTTGTATATGTGCACATGTATATTTGCATGTTTATATCTTAATATATTAAAATGCAAAAGGGCATATAACACATCTGTGTACATATGTGTAGGGAAAGACTCCCTTTGAAAGGATATACACTAAAATAGTTATCTCTGGGTTGTTGAATTATATCATTTTTCTTTATGTTTCTCTGTATTTTCCTAATGTAAATTTTATTTGTATCTTTTTCCTTAGACTGCTCAGTATTTTCCAGTGTTTTTTATAGTAAGCATGCATTTCTCTTACAATCAGTGAAGTTCTCAAAGAATCCAATTTATTGAGGTTTCTGTGCTTCTGCATAAATATTTTGACTCTTGGTGTTCTCCAAGGTGAACAGAAAACATCTAAAGTTAGTTGGCAGTTTAGTAGATGGACACTTGATCTTTGAATGGTTTTCTCCATATGCCTGTACTTACTTCTGCCACCTGTTCTGTTCTCTGGAATCTGCTGCTCTCCACGACTGATCTCCCCTAGACGTCTTTGCAACTTTTCTTATCTTTTCATTTTTGTTTCATCTGCTTTGCTTAGTTAGATTTCACTTTGAATGTTCAGAATATCCCCTTCCTCTGTGCCCAGATTTAGAAATAAATGCAGGTCCAGGATAATTCATTGTGGGCCAGAGTTCTTGGGAGAAGCTGCCCTCCTACAGTGCAGGAGAGGTGCCTCGTGGGGTAGTGACCTCATCAGGATACCTCATACGGGGCCCCTTAGGTGTGGGGTGAATGTGTTCCTATACTGTACAAACCTGTGTCCCGGTCACTGGTGGTCATGACTTACAGCCCTGTGAAGCTGTGAGCTTAGACAGGCTGGGACCTTAGAATATTTTTGCATTTGTCTCCGAGCTGTGTTCCCTAATGGGACTCAATGGTTGTGTTTTGAATTCACTGAATAATTAAATTCACTGAATTATTGAAAACTGTGGAAATTGTGTGGTAATCTCAAACATAAGAAAAATTAATATAATCCTTTGATTGTCTAAAGCTGTATGGTGTTCACACACCAGAAAAAGGAAAGGGAAAGAACACGTCTTCTTTTGAACCAGACTTCAGTGGTCCCGGTTGACTCTGCTATCCCAACAATCACCTTTACACCTCAAAACCAAGTCTAGAATTCTTTATGTTATTGTCAAGGCCTCCTACTTGAATGGCCTGCCAGTCCTTCATATCCAGAGTAATTAATAAGCTAAGTAGGTTTTCTTTGTGGAGCAGCTAAGCTCTGTTCATACTGGATCCTAATTATCTGTTGTCAGATGGAATTCTTCTCATGCAGGTTCCAGGCAGCGGCCACACTGCCCTTGGAGGGAGGCTAGAGCAGAGGATGGAGTCTGGAAAACCTGGCAAGCCATCCCCAGTCTTCCCCATTCTGGTCACTCCTTGCCTGGGACTACATGGGCTACTTCCTCATTTTAACATTTTTTTAAAAAAAGATTTTATTTATTTATTTGACAGACAGAGATCACAAGTATGCAGAGAGGCAGGCAGAGAGAGGAGGAAGCAGGCTCCCTGCTGATTCAGGGCTGGATCCCAGGACCCTGGCATCATGACCTGAGCTGAAGGCAGAGGCTTTAACCTATTGAACCACCCAGGCACCCCTGCTTCCTCATTTTCAAAGGAAGGATGTTGGATTGCCTGTTTTAGGACTTATTTAGTCCTCTCATTTTGTGTCAGATAGTGGCTGATGCCAGTCATTGGAAGGTCTATTTTAGAGACAGAACAGGGGAAACCAAGATAATTTTTTAAATGCCTGTCTGTAAAAGAGGTTAGCTGTAATTGCATTTAGATTGTTAACAAATCCTCAGTAATTAGGCAGGTTGCTTGATTTTGTTGTTGTTTTTTTAGATAGTTGTATTTTTAAAAAGTAAAGAAATTTTGCTTCTATGACATTGTGATAAGGGGATGTCATGTGGCAACCTAAGTGAAATTTTGGTTTCCTCAGATGGCGAACACTGCCATTTTCTCATTTTATCTGGAGAAGACTTAATATTAACAGTAGTGTTTTTTTGTTCATTTTAGATGGCTTATTTTTAAAGCCTTAAATACATTCTCTGTTTCAGTCATTATGGAGTTATTTCAATAGCTAATTAAAAATTCTTTTACCAAACCATCAGGAATGGGATCCCAAGGAGAGAGAGCTCTTATTCCTTTTCCAGGAGAGTGAGATGTATGATCCACATCAGCTTATTGTCTGTTTTCCCAACAAAGCAAAACCTATTAGTCACTCAATTAATATTAGAAGCTCTGAAAACTCCAGAGAAATTTGATTGATATGTTATTAGAACACAAAATATCCAGGTTTAAAAATGATTAAACTAGTATCAGAAATGAATTGGTATATTGCTTATTCTATTACATATAACAAAACGGTTAAAAGCCATTTGAATTTCAGAGCTGACTAATGGCCTCAGTAGTTTCAAATTTATTTTAAAGACAGATTTAGATTTAAGCAATATAATTCATCTTTTTTGGTATTAGTGTAAGAGATTCTACCTACTTTTTTTCTCCTCTGGAACTGTCTTAGTCTTGGTTCCTACTAGCTTAGGGGAAAAGGAATAATTAGTTGTAAGGACACCAGGATATCTGAGAAACATTATTAAGTTATTGGAAGTAAGGACTAAAAGCCATTAGGAATAAGGAAGCACCTGCCTTCTCCTCCTCACCATCCTGCCCTCCATTCTTCTCTGCTTGGCAGCTTCGTTGGAGATCCTCAAGATAGCCTCCCTCCCCTGCCCGGGGGTGATGACTAAGCAGGAGGAGCGATAGCCCTCAAAATATAGTCGTATTGATGGCTGTGGCTTATTACAAAGAATACATACAAAGCAAAATCAGTACGATGAAAAGGTGCATGGGTGAAGTCCAGAGGAAACCAGGCACAGGCTTCCAAGAGTCTTCTCCAGTTAGAATCATGCAGGATGCACTAAGTTTCCCCAGCAACAGTCCGTGATATGTGCCAGCCAGGGAAGCTCCTTAGAGACCCAGAGCCCAGGATTTTCACTGAGGATTGGTTAAGTAGGCAGCCTCTGCCAATGTGTGCCAAAATTAGATTCCCAGGAGGGAAGCAGGTGTTTAGCATAAACTTGTATTGTTTGCACAATTTAAGTACAGTGAGCCACTTTTATTGGTTAGGGAATGGTAGGAACCCTCCCCAAATCTATATTCCTAGACATCAGCTTAGGGCCTCCCTTGCAAACAGGCCATTTCAGGGATGGCAGTCAGACCTGTGTTAACTGTTTTCTGCAGAGAAGGAGATGCACTTCATCCCACCCACCCCGTATCTTCAGATGAGGTGCTAGCAATGAGGAACTAGCATCTCCAGATTCCTAAGAGAGAGAATTCACCTGGTTAGGAATGGGTATCTACTTGGATCCAGGCAGTTACGGTCAGGGTCACCTGTATAAGCATGGATGTTGGGAATTGGTTTTGTTTGTGTCAGGACTGGCAGTTGGTTTGGGGATTCAGGAGACACTCCACAAGGAAGTCAGTCATAGGGATGTGTGTGTGGAAAGGCCTTTCAGATACTATGTAGACAAAGGCTTGCTTAGGAGTGTCATTACACAATAATAAAGAATACAAAATAATCCCATGAACCCAGATTTCAGATTAGAATCAGCAGACTCAGTTGATCTAAGTGAAATAGGATAAGGTAGAGGTACTCACTGTATAAAAACAGTGAGTGCCCAAGATATTCTGAAATAGATTTGGATACCTTATCCTTAGGTATTTTATAATGTCTTAGGGCATTTTGTTTTTTACTCTTTAATTGGAACCAGTGGGCTTCATGGAAATGGCCTGATTTTTCCCTGAGACTTAGTTTTGTAGGAGAGGTACAAGCATAGTATACTTGTTTAGGGTGGTTTGTTTTTATTTTTTTATTATAAACTTTCTTATTAAAACTTTCAGTCCATACTATTGAAGACTCTGATTTTCAATCCTCTCCTTCTAGTTTTGAATAATGTTTAATTTTTTGGTAGTACCCATATATATATTCTTTGAGGCATGGATATATTTTATCTGTTGGAGGTTGGGTGATATGGGGCATTAAGGTGACCTTGGAGGCAGTTCCCATAATTGGGAGCCTCTGCACAAACCTATTTCTGGGATGTTCTAGAATTTGCTAGAAATCCTGTGAGGTCTGCTGCCTGTGTATAAAGTGTTTCCAGATCCCTTCAGGCAATGGGAAACCAGCATGGAAATGTCATCGTACCCCCATGTGGTCGAGCAACCTTGAATAGATGCATGATAATTCAGTATTGAATTAATTTAAGGAAAAGATGCACATGTGCACACACACATGCACAGAATACGTGCACACAAACTACGTATGCCAGGAAGTTCAAACCCAGTGCTTCTGCCAGACCCTCATTTTTCTTTGTTGTGGTTCACATGTGGATGATGCTTATTTGGAATTACGTCAAAAGAAATCTTGCAGCCTCCACAGTGTGAACAGCAGACACAGTATGCTGCTGTTTTATGTGCCTTGGTCTGGGTGCTGGGTGCTGGTCTGGCCTCCAGTGTGGCGAAGCAGCCCCCCAGTCTGTGTGCAGTGCATGTGACTTGCAGCTGAATCCATCTGATGACCAGGTCGAGGCACCGTCTCTCAGCAGTATCCTCAGGCTGGTTTTTGCTTTGTACCTCAACCATCTCTGAGATAGCAAGAGGGGCAGCTTTCATTCCAGAGATGATACAACTTTTCTAAGGAAAAGCAAAATGTTTCCTTGTGAATTGAAGAACAGAACATAAACTTAGGAAAACGGTTTCCCTAGCCCCTCAGTCAGATCAGCTGGAGGGCTTTTGAAAACTATTGAATCTGCCTTGGGTCATGGACTGCAGAGAAAAGAAGTCCTCCTCAGATGAGCTCGATTTTTATGCGTTTGTATGTTTAGGATACCCTGAGGTAGCATTAGTGATTCCCGGGACCGAGGATGTCATCACCTTGAAGGAAACCTATTCTTCATATCTTCTACTCGATAAACGTGTCAGCTGACTAGTATGTACCCTCATAAATGAGTGTTCAGGAAAAAAGAGGCAAAACTCAATGATATTAGGGTATTTCAATAATGCTCTGGGTTCCCTGTCACTCTCCTACGTCTTTGGGGCTAAGGACACCTGTTTTGGGACACATGGTGTGGGAGAGGCTGAGCCGTGATGCAGACAGTAGTAGGAGAAATCGTAGACAGGGCAGTATTTTTTATTGTGAGGCCTACCAGCCTTCATGAGCGGGAGAAGGTACAGCAGATGCCCCCCTGGAAGGGCTCCTGGACAGCAGAAGCCTGGTTTTATTCATTAGCACCCAGCCTGGAGCATAATCGGTTTCTGCAGTGAATAACACTTCTGATGTACATTACCTGTCTTTATGTCTTCATGAGGTTGCAGGTGTTATTGTTATTTTTTTATATTTCAATGTCAATAAATTAATATATTGTTATATTTTTATATTTCACCCATCCCTTTGTGGGGAAGGTGGGGTTAGAAATAAATAGTCTTATTATTCTAAATTAATGGATGCATACAAGTTCTATGAAATCACTATGTAATGTACTTTTTAGTTATTGGAAAGCTGTTAACACACCGTTAATCGCGGGGGCAGTTGTTTTGTTAGGGTGCCGTACTTAAGTGGGTGTGTATTTTTCTCTGTTTGCCAAGTTTATATCCTCACTTGTGCAGCTCCTGTAGTCTTAAATATGGTAATGGAGCATCTGGGGGCATTGGTTGGTGAAAGGATGGGGCCGTGACGCCAGAGGCCCCGTCCTGCAGGGGGTTGGCATGCAGGTGTGTAACACTTCTGTTGCATCTTTTGTTTTCACAGTGAGAGAAAAACGCAAGAGTCTCTTCATTAACCATGTAAGTGAAGCTGTCTCCTTGTGTTCTCCATAATGATGATACTATGTAATCACCATGTCTGGAGTAGGTACAGTTGGTTCACTTATTTTGTCAAGACATGGAAGAATGTGAAGAATGCTGTGATGTACTTATGCTCAGTTTGGTTTGTAATTGGACAAGTGTGGCTTGGTATTTCCACTGTCCGAAGTGTTTTTCCCAGAAAACCCACACTGCTCCTGTTCTTGGGAAGGTGTGTGTGAACAGTACCACAGCACACACTACAGGTCCAAATGAAAGCCACTTTTAAATTCTCATTCTTTCCTTCTCCTTCCCCACCCCCAAATTACTGTTTTTCTCCTTGTAGTTCACTTCTATTTGAATAAACCCATACTTGTTTCCGTGAGGCTATCTGCCTCCACACACTCTTGTTTCTCTTTAATTGGTATTTATAGGTCCAGTAGAGGATCTTTGTTCTTTGGGTGCTCATGAAAAGAATAAACTTGATAACACTTTAGTTTTAAAAGAATTTGAAAAATTCAGCTCTAGGCTTTTGGCCTGTTCTAAGCAGTGTCTGTATTCCCTGCTGGCTGGGCATAAAGTGTCTCTTGGAGATACTTTGCTGTTCTTCCTTGAGCAACGGGGACAGCTGGCTGGCTCCATCTCTGCTCTGTCCGCCCTCCCACCAACACCTCCCCACCCCATGGCACCCCAGCTGGCACGCCTCAGGAGTGTGGAGACCTGCCACTTTGCTCTCCCTCTCAATATATGCCTCTTCATTTAGGAAAGAAAACTGTCTCCGTGAGGTATGGAAGGATGAAGTAGGTGAATTACCAAAATAAGTATGCTATAAATTCTCATATTGAAAAGAAGAATGATGTATTTGACCTTACAGGGGTTTTTCTGAGAATTTCTAGACTGTCTGCCTTTAAGTATTTGTGGATTTTGAAATATTTGGCACTGAAGCTGTGTTGAAGAGACCTAAAGCTATAATATTGCTTTCCCTGCCCTTTGGAAATCTGGACAAAATGCAACTGAAAAGAAATTCAGAAGCCGGACCCATACTCTCAAAGGGGCTCCATGCTTGGCCCTTAGGAGATAGGTAGTATCTTCTTAGGCAGAGTCAGTATATACATGCCTGTACGGTGTGTGAAGGGCCAGAGAGAGGGTTCTTTAGTTTTTATTGTATTCTTGAACCATTTGTGACCTCTTCCCTGGCCATCTCAAATTTTGAAGCATCACTGTATACAGCATCTGTGAAATTAAAATTTATGTCGCAAGAAAAACATACACCTTATTTTAAAAGACAGTATATACCTAGACATAAAAATTTGAGTGATTTGAGCTAATTTTATAAATCCTTACTTTTCATTTCTTTGCGGGATACTCTCGTGTACTTTCTGACCCATTAGCACATCTGATGAGGAACTTGCAAGGAAGAGAGAAGAGCTGAAACTGCAGACAGCTTACCTTTCCTGCTCATTGCAGCTCTAGTAAAGGAATTTTGAAGAAAGAGGAGGTTAGGAGTTTGTCCGTGCCAGCTGTTGTGATTGTGCTTAATGAGATAGAGATGTACTCTCCTCGTGCTAACGTGCAGAAGTGCTTGTATAATTTTTCCCACCTAACCTTGCACTTTGTGTTGTGTACAGTCCTGGCACACACTGAGTACATATCTCTTGGACTGAGAATATGGATTAGACAGTTGTTGAAATCTGCTCTTTGTGCTTGTTCCTACATAGAGAACATCTCCGTGCTGTCTTCCGTAACAGATGACTGTGTAACAGCATGACCCTTCAGTTCGTGAACAGACCTTGTTGCCAAATAGCATATTGGTTCTGGCTGTGCTGGGAAGAGCCATTGGAATGTGCCATTCCAACCAACTGGAATATAATTTGAGCGAAATTACTGCAGATTCAATTGGGCTAATAAACCAACTGTGCTTTTCAGGTTTTGAGGCACTGGGGAGTTACAAGTTAGAGCACTAGACAGATCAGGAGCAGCAACTGAGTACTTTACCATGTCTCTTGAGTACTTTACCATGTTTCTGCCAGGGTCTGTTCTAATTGATTGAACCTACTTAGTAACCATTCTGGGCAGGTACAATTTATGATTTCCATTTTATGGTTGAGGAAAGTGAGGCACAAAGAAGTTAGCCAAATTAATAGTGGACCCAGGATTGGGAATCAGGTGGTCTGGCACCAGAACTCCCTCTTAGCTCTCATCCTGTATGTTTCTCAGAGGATGATGCCAGTTGCCATTTAGCTGGAAGTTGTTAAGCTTAGTTATCTAAAGTTAGAGATGACATTTATAATTAAATTTTTATAGGCTCTTTTGTAGGACTCATTTCTGAATAGGGGCCCTATTCAGGGGCCCTAAGTAAAGGTTGTCAAACTGTGGAATGATGGTTATTCTTTTCCCTTGCTTATAAAACCTCTTTATTTTTTATTTGTTTTACTGTGAGGGATGCTGTTTCTTTAATTTCTCTTTCATGTTTCTGAAGAGCCTACTTAGTGCATGTTGCTAGGATAATCTACGAAGAGGCTACTGCTGAACAACAAGGAAAGCAGTGGCTGTAGGTAAGCCATTTTCAGAACGGCAGGGGTGGTCAGCTCTACTCCGGGCAATGATGACTGTGGGGAAATAGCTTCCACTAGTTGGAGGGAAATTAGACTTTTCTGGCTTCCAGGTAGCAACACCTTAGCAAGTAACAGGAGGAGACTGTGGGAATATCATGCAGGGAAGAGATAGTTGAGAATGGACCACCACCCAGGCCACCCAGGCTGGAAAAGAGATGGGCCTTTAACTGACTCAGAAGAGCCAAGACAGACATAAAAGATTAAGTAAAAGGAGGCTGTTTCTGAAAGAATTATTATAGGCTTTAAAGCTTGAAACCATTTGAATATAAACCTCTCTACGTATTTTGGTAATTAAGTCAGGGTGAATTTTAAAGATTAATATTCTACTCAGCATCTATCTGTGTTTTAGATGTAATTAGTATTAGGTTTTTAAAAGAGGGTTGCGTTAAGAGCTTTGTTTAAAGTGTGTTCTTTATTCAACATTTGCTAAAGTTTTGGCTTTGCTTTTTCTTTAAGGTTAGTTTTTTTAATGATTCTTTTAATTAAAATGTTAAGATCTCTCTCATAATTGTGAGTGGCCTTGCAGGTGTCTGGAGTCTAGAATCACTCTTGAAACTGAGGGAAAACTTACACCTTTTACTTCGGCCTAATTTTTCTGTGACATCCTCTTGCCACTTGGTGACAGCATACCTTAAGTGAATTGATCATTCTAAGAAGTTAAAAAAAAGAGAAACTTAAAAAAAAATGTATCAGAAGTTGAATGGCTGGACTATTTTAGTCTCATGAAAAACAATTACAGTATTTTTCTTAATAATGAGATAGGTGATAGTTCCAGAAACTGTGAAAGAATAAAGTAACTATAGGGTATTACATATCAGTTGAGCAGTAGTCACACTGTTAGCTGGACTTAGAGCCAAAAGGATTTTCTCAAGCACCTCATGATTTGGGGACCTTGAAAAACTCTGGAAGTCATAGTTCTCCTGTCTTATAGAATATAGGGCATAATTCCTGGCCTACCTGACTCAAATGTTATAATGGAAAAGAAGGTGATTTGCAAACTAACTGTTAACACCATATAAATATGTCACTGTTACTACTATTACTCCCTCTTGGGATATAGATAAATTCTGTTTAATTTTCCAAGTTCAGTACCAAAACCGATGAAAGTCTTTCTGGTATTTTAATTTTGGATACAGTGTTTTCATAATTGTAAAGATCAGGGTGGAATACATTCTCCTCAGCTTTGTTTGGGGATACTGCTGTGTAGAGAGTTGATGGTCTTCTTAAATAGTTAAATTCTGAATTGATTTCTGCCATCTAGCGTTGAGTGGGATAGGAGTAGATACCTTCTCTAACAGTGTCTATTCCATTATAGTCTCCATCTGTTAAGCCATAAAAGTCCAAGAATGACGAATGAGCTTGATCCAGGGACTGAAATTTTAAAAATTCTAAAACTTGCTTTGCGTCTTTGGGAAATTTGCTCATAATAGGACACAAATTTATTGAGTAAATGCTATGTTAGCATCAATACAATATGCTTGGACAGTGTGAAGAAAGCTTCACTAAGATTTTAATCTCAGTAAAATTTTAAAAGTTCAGGAAGATCAAAAGATCCAATCTATATTTTGAAATAATTTCAAATTTATAGGAAAGTTGTAGTAATACAAGCATATAGGATTTTCACAGTTCACTAAGGGAACCTTATTTAACTCTGGTTCTCATACACTCACTCTGCTTGACACAGGATATTGAAAGAGGGGGCACACTTTGTTATTTTATCTGTTTTTTTTTTAAGAGTATCAAGAAATGATAATGGTGTGCACACTGATAATGTTGATACAGATGAGAAGTTGGTACAAGGTGTCAGGTCCTCGAGTGTCTTGGTTATGTCTATGAAACACCTGTTTCTTTCTTATTTCCTCCTCACCCACCCTTCCCTTTCTTCATTCGGCCACTCATTATGTGCACAAATAAAGGGTGGCTGGTAAAATGTGATGGGGTCTGCAAATACAGGATAACCAACAGGTGAAACTGCTTCTCTCGTGCCTTCACAGGTCATTTTGAGAATTATATTGTCCTTGTTAAGACACGCAAGTGAAGGAGTCACTGAACCAGTGTTAGGATTTGTCCTAGAAAATTCAGGGCAATAATGTTGGTTGGAGGTTGCCCTGTTTGAAACCCTGGTCTTTTGTATATGCTGTTAAGATCTCATCTGTGAAGAAGCCAGCACAAATTCTTGACCATGGCTGCCTGTTTTTCACATTGTTTAGACACTCCTGTAGGGGTGGAAGGAGCTGTTCTTACATGATTTCAGTCTGTGACTTCCCAGTTCCTTTGTTGTCATTTACTAAGGGTAGATGGGACATAGCTGTTCCTTCCGTAAGCTGGACAGGCACCCACTTTACTACTGCCATTTTATTTTTCACGTTTTGCTCTTAACCTCATTTTTAATTTCATCACCTCACTTAGGAGTTTCTAGAGTAGAGAAAGCAAAGAAAAAACAGAAGGCTGAGAGAGTATGGAGTTGGCCAGAAAAGCCCTTTAAGAAGCAGACTGTCTTGCCCCTTACCCTTTAAGCAGAGGCTCCCACCCCAGCATCTCTGCGTTACAGTCTGTTCTTCTACTTTATATAAACATTGTTATATATATGTATGTTACATAAAGTTATATGTGTTACATGTATAGTCATATAAACATGGAACTTTTTACACATGTATATATTTAACTTTTTCTAGAAAAATTTCAGACTTAAAAAAGTTGTAATAATAATAGTACAACAAATTCCTATATACCCTTTACCTAGATTTACCACTTTTAAGCCAGTGTTTTTTCACTTTCTGCCCATCCTCTGATCATTAGCCTGTGTATTTTCTTCTGAATTGTTAGGGAGTACATCATTCCCTTTACATCCTTACTACTCTACTGTGTATTTCCTAAGAACGAGGCTATTCTCTGTATAACTACCATATTGTTATCAAAATCAAGGATTTAACATTTGCAAAATTCTTTTTATTAGTTATTATACTTATTACTGTCCATAATCCAACTGTGTTAAGTGGCCTCATAATGTCCTGTGTAGCATGTTTTTCTCTGGTACTGCTTTCAATCCAGGATCCGCGCATGGCATTTAGTGGGTATGCCCTCTCAGTGTCCTTTAATCTGGAGAGATCCTCAGCCTTTCTTTGTCTTCCATAACACTGACATTGTTGAAGAATATAGGGCCTGGTGTTTTTTGTTTGTTTGTTTGTTTTTAAAGGTTTATTTATTTATTTATTTATTTCAGGAGGGGCTGGAGGGAGGGAAGCTTCCAGCAGACTCTCCACTCAGCCTAGAGCCCAACACAGGGCTCAGTCTCATGACCTGACCCATGAGTTCATGACCTGAGCTGAAACCAGGAGTCAGATGCTTAACTGATTAGGCCACCTAGGTGCCCCAGTTTTTGTTTTTGTTTTTGTTTTTGTTTTTTAAACAAAATGCTTCTCATTTTGGATTTGAGTGAAGGACTTAGGAAAGCATTTGCAGCCAGAATTCTTCATGGAATGCTCCCTTGCGCTTCTTAGTGTTTCAAATCTGGAGACACGATATCCTTCTGGCTTCAGTGGTGATGTTGATTTTGATCACCCTGCCAGGTGCTGTCCAGATTCTCTACCCAGACCTAATGCCTTCCCCCTGCCAACCAATAAGCAGTCTTTGGGCCGTACAGATATCCTGTTGCCTATCTCCAACCCCAGATTTAGCATCTGTTGATCATTCTTGCTCGAACCAGTCTTTATATTTTGGTTGCAGAATGCTGATTTTCCAGCTCCATTGCTTCCTTCCCATGTGGCAGTCATCATTTTGCTCTCAGGGGAACCCTTTCTTCCCATCCACCCATTCTACCATCCATCCATCTTTAGTGTAGAATTCTGGATTTCTGGTTTTTCAGTGATTTATAGCCATTCCTGTCCTTAATTATTTTGATGCTCACATTTCCCTTGATTTGTCTAGTGGCAGTCTTTTCAAACTGGCTCTGTGTTCTTGTGGCATGCTCCAGCTTTTTTTTTTTTTTTTAAAGCACTCTCTTACTTTTTGGCACACTAAGATATTTCAGGCTCACCTTGTACCTCCTTGGGTCAGCCCTGAAATCAGCCATTTCTCCAGGGAGCCCTGATTTTTTTTTTTCCCCCACTGTGGTGACAAGACCATTAGAAACCCAGATCTAGACATCATATGTACTTCTTGCTGTTGGACATCAGTGCTTCTCACTGGCCCATTCAGCAAATAGCAAAGAGATGTTTAGAAATCATTTCTGCTGATATTTTAATTTCCAGTTCTGGTCCATTCCACCAGGTGTTTTCTTGCTTTTGGTTTTTAACTATTTTTTCCTTCTATGAAAAATATATTAAAAAAACCTTTATTGAGATATAATTTACATATCACAAAATTCACCCTGTTAAAGTATACAATTTAATGGTTTTTAGTATATTCATAAAATTGTACAACCATTACCACAGTCAATTTTTAGAATGTACTCATTACCCCAAAAAGAAACCTTGTATTCATTAGCAGCCATTCTCTGTTCTTCATCTCCCCTCAGCTCCTGGCAACCACTACTCTGCTTCCTGCCTCTACAGATTTGTCTCTTCTGGAAATTTCATATAAATCTCATCCTACATTATGTAGCCTTTTGTGACAGACTTCTTTCTTTAGCATGTTTTCAGGGTGCATCCATATTGACTTAGTTTATGTTAGAAATCTGTTCCTTTTTATGGCAAATACTGTTCCATCATGTGGCTAGGCCATATTTTATCTATCTGTTCATCCGTTGATGGACATTTGAGTGGTTTCCACCTTTTTGCTATTAGGAATAATGCTGCTGTGGACATTCTTGTACAAGTTTTTGTGTGGACATGTATTTTCATTTCTCTTGGGCATATACCTTGGAGTAGAATTGCTGGGATATATGACCATTCTATATTTAGCGTTTTGAGGAATTGCCGAACTGTTTTTCAGAGTAGTTGGTCTTTGGCTTTTCATATTGTGGCTGCAGTCCTATGACTTCAGTTTTAAACTCTGATCAACAATTTTCTTGCTTTTGGTTTTTAACTGTTTTCTCCTTTTATGAAAAATATATTGCAACTCTTACTTTTTTCTTCAAATCGCAACTCTTTTTTTCTTTACTTCCTTCTTTTATTTTTTAAACTTTTCCCAAGAGAAGAAATCACCTTCTGGAACCAGAAACATTTTTACCAGTATGACTATAACTGCATTCATTAGGAATTTTGAACAGACGATGCTTCAGAACAGGTTGGTGTAGCAAGAACACTTTATTAGGAGTTAGGTGGCCTGAAGTCTAATTGTTCTGACACAGTGCCACTTCGTGATGCCTGGTTCCTGTATGACTTGGTACAGTGCTTTGAGTCTGTCACCCAAAAAAAGGAGTGCTATTGCTTACCTCCCAGAATTGTCTTGCAGGATAGTTATGAATGGCAGTGGAGATAGGATATGTGTGGGCCCTTAAACATTTGCATTGTGCATATTGGAGCTTCTGCAACAGTTTCCTAATTGTGTAGAAGAGTGAACTCAAATGAACTGGGAAGGAAGCTTGAATTTCTTATATACTCAGACAAGTCTAACCTTTTTTAAAGATTTGTATTTATTTGACATAGAGAGCAAGTGAGAAAAGGAACACAGCAGGGCAAGCAGGAGAGGGAGAAGCAGGCTTCCCCCTGAGCAGGGAGCCCAACACGGGGCTAGATCCCAGGACCCTGGAATCATGATCTGTGCCGAAGGCAGACACTTAACAACTGAGCCACTCAGGTGCCCCAAGTCTAACCCATTTTTGAGTCTTTCTGTAAATAAAAAATGTTAAGACCTACATTGGATAAACATCCACCCTACTTTACGCCTAGCATTTTGGGATATGCTCATTTCCCACCCCCACCCTACCCCAGAAAATGTAGTGTGGACTGTATACACCATTGCATTTAAGAAATGAAGTAATAGAAAAATGTTATTTCAGAAATGAACCCCTTGTTTCGTTTGTAGCTGCAGAAGGAACTCAGGCGGCAAAAAATACACCCTATGCCAGTTGCTGTGCAAAAGCCTCCTGAGGGACTGCGAGGCCCGGGGCAGCACCACATGCCTTCAGTGCTATCAGGGAAATCTCTCCACCTCAGGTGGTGTCGGGCCTAAAAGATTATATTTCTGGATTTTGCTCACAGCCAGAAATTTAATGACAAAAGGTACTTCTCATTGAGAGTTGGTACACTGAGCCATAATAAAACCAAGCTTTGACCTGGGATTGAAGTACAATGTGAATGTAATTATTTTGTAGCGACAGCATGTATGACCCACAGTAGAGCAAGATTTGACCTCAGTGCTGGCATTTGCCCAGTTTTTATTCTTGAAATCCAATGTTGGTTTATTTTCTGCCTTCATAAATTAATGATTTTGTCTGCTTCTGTTCTTAATTCCATGGATGTTTGCTTTTCCTTTTAGTCTTTGAGAACTTGTAGTCTTTCCCTGCTCTAAAAAATTGATCCTGCTAAAAGCTGTTCAGTCTCCCTTTTTCTTTCCATGAATATTAGTTTGTCAATACCTTGAGATCAAAGATGAGGGGTCTTCCTTTTGTTTGTTCTGTTCTTTTGTCATTGTGTTTCTGAGGCCTCTCGTGGTATTGGAAGGATGCTAGTAGAGTTCTCCTTTCTCGTGGCCCTCCTCTCAGCTGTAAGTGCTTCTGCCCACTTGGATAAGTGGGTTTGTATGGACTTAGGTGTTGCAAGAATGTCCTTGTGTCCACTCCATATTGGCTGTGTGACTTGGACAAAAATACTTTCTTCATTTAATGAGGGAACTACCACACCCTGCCTTCATGGTCTTGGGACTGTCTACACATCATGAGTGTTCAGGTGGTGGTAGTGCTCTTTTCCCATCTGTTCTGTGTTCTTCCCACATGTATTTTGCACCCATCAGACCTTTAGTTAATTGTAATAAAGGAATACTAGAGCAAAGTTCATTTCTCTGTGCTCTGGGAAACTAGCTTTCTCAATGAAGGTCATGGTTTTAAAAAAACAAGGGAATGTTCATTTTTGGAGATTTGATTTGGTTTCCAAACTTTTACAACTTTTTTCCTCTAATGATATTATCTCATATTTTCTAATGCTTTATTTTTATTAGATCCTAACAAACCCTAAGAAATAGTAGGTCAATCTTGTCCAACCATTGAAAATGGGAAGTTAAAACACAGAGACCAAGTGTTATTAAGTGACTTAATAATACTCATTGAGCATGTCCATGTGGTCAGCACCCACGTGTTACCCTGGGATAGCCCTCACAGCACAACGATGAGGGGTGGATCAGCTCTGCTTATTTTACAGATGAAGGCATTGAAGATAGGGGAAGTAAAGCATATGGTGACCTTAAAATTTATTGCCCAAACTAGGACTCTTACTGGTTACTCAAGACAACAGGGGCAAACTCGGACTGTCCCCCAGGAAGCCGGGACGTGTCATCATCCTACTTAACTACCTTGCCCAAGTTTACATAACTAATCAGTGACAGAGCTACATCCTGAACTCAAGGCTTTCAGACTCCAGCCATACTCTCGCTTTACCTGTACTGGAGTATCTCGTACACATTAGTTCCCAGCAGGACCACAAGAGAGCTAGGACTTTGGCCCCTTTGTTTTGCCAGTCACTGTCTCACAGCAGTTTGTCCTGAGTGTGTCATTATTATTTCTCTGTCCAATGGCAAGAGCCCTTGGCTGTTCGCCAAGCTTGTTTGCCTGTTTGCCAGCTTCTTAATACATGGCACTCTCCTTTCTGGTGTTGGTAGGAAAGCATGGACTTTGGAGTCAGGCAGATTTGTTCACAAATGTGAATTCTGGTGTCTTACATTTGACCTTGGAAACATTACTTAATTTCTCTGACCTCCTTTGACTTACCTATAAAATGAGAATCCTGCCTGCCTTGCTAGGTGTTTGTGAGCTGTAAATGGACACATGTAAAGTATCCAGAATACTACTGGCTTTTATTTAATCGCTATTAAATAAAAGTTGTTGTTGTTATTGTCATCATGTCACCATTTAATTATATCTAAGTGTAGTGTATGTGGAAGGAAGAAGTGAGTGGTGACCTGGGGACATGAAGAGACAACAAATGTCCCCTCCCTGCAATGGAGAATCTCCGAATTATTTAAGCAGGGAGGGGACATGATCTGATTTGCTTTGTAGAAAGATCACAACATCAGAGGAAGACTGGTTTGGAGAGGAATGAGCCTAGAGACAGGATGGCTTCAATGGTAATGTGGGTGAGAAGTGATGGAGGCCATTCATATATACCAGTTAGTGGCTGGAGGGATGTAGAGGCAAATGCTTTTGAAATGTATTTAGGAGGTGGAATCAATGCAAGGAGACCAAAGGAAAGATAAAATATTTAAGAATATTTGTGGATTTCTGGTTTTAAGTCATTATAATTGAATGGAAAAAGAGATTCATTTGTCATTTGAGGTGTCTATGAGGAACATTTAGGTGGAGAACTCAGAAGAGGGGTTGGGCCAACGAAGAGAGATTTGGGACTCAAAGGAGAGCAGAAGGAAGTTGAACTAATGGGGCTACAGGAGGACCCCCTGGGGAGAGAGTGTACAGGGGGAAGAAAAGACTATCACCTTCCAGGGAGTTGAGAGAATTGGAGTCCACAAAAAGGGACTAGGTAGCCAGAAAGATAGAAGGACACTAGGAGAGCGCTCAGGCTGGAAAGCCCTCATTGCAATAGCAGCTGGGGGGTCTTTGTGAATGGGTGTTGCATGTGGAGTGTGAGCCAACTTCTAGAAAATTTGAAGAGGTGGAGTCATTTACTAGCCCTGGCCTGGAGAATGGTAGGTCTTCCACTGGGGGTGAGGAGGGCAGTGCGTGTAGGTGTTTGGCAGGGAGGAAGAAGGAGTAAAGTGAGCGGATACTGCCTCATGGCCTCTCAGTTCTTTGCAGTGCATGCTGCCTGCGGGAGCTCAGAGTGAGGCGCTGACAGAGGACCTGGGAAGGTGGGGGTTGGGATAGTTGGGGTCCAGTGGTGGTCTTATCCCTGTACCCCATTTTTCTTTGTCCTGCACTTGGATTTTGTGTGCCTGTGTGCATATGTGAGTGTATATTTACATATTTTTGTATCTGACAGACATCTAATTGGAATCACAGAAAGGAATGATCTCATTATTTGGGACACATGATAACTCTTCAATAAAATCTTCTTAAATACACGGTCCAACAATTGTGTGTTAGTGGGTCTGGCTGTAAATAATAGGTTATTTTATACTGTGGACATTATGTTAATAGGTGGACTAGATGATCTTCACTCCAGTTCTAAGGCTTTATGCCACGTATTTATTGCTTTGTAAAAGATACACTATTTGTAATTTGTAAAATATACACATTACAAAGATAAAAATTTTCATTTTCTTAAAATATTTTGAATAATAGTTTAGAGCATTTATTTCCTTGCAGTCCGTAATTGGGCTTTTCACTAATTGGACTGTTCTTTGCTCCCCCTCCACACAGTTTATGCTTGACATTACAGTATCTACTGTAATGTCACTGTAATAAGACTGGCCTTCTTGGTACCATCTGTCTGAGCCAGCCTACGAAACTGTTGTGCCCTTCCATTTCCAGTAAAACATTGTCTTAGGTATTTTGTTCTGTGTATTTCTAGTATGTTACAGACATTAGCACAAAAAAGCATTCCCATCACTTTTCTGGACATATTTAATGTTCTTATTTAACAGGGACTGATGTAATGCTTCTCACGCACTGGCCATGTTCTGAGCACATTATAAATATGACCTCATTTCCTCCTCATTATGCCCCTGGGAGGTAGGGTCTGCATCTTCATCTCTGTCTCACAGACAGGGAAGTAGAAGTGCAGAGAGGGAGGCTAAGTGACGCGCCAGCTCATGGCGTGAGTTCTGGCTGAGTCCGATTCACCTGTCTTCTTGACAGCTCTTCCCCAGGGCATCGTATGGCTGTGTAACTTATGAGCAAAGACTGGAGCCTAATTGGAAGATTTCATATATCCAAACATACACATGTCCAAGCATATGGACTTTTCAGAATCATGGGATGACTAAATTAATGTGGTATTATGTTAGATAATACTGAAACCGAGAACCATATATCTGGTGCACCATGCGCTCATTCAAAATACTGAACACATGAGAACACACGTTTCGGTGAAGTACATGTGTCTGTTGCTTCAGAGGCATCGCCAACGTTTCCCGCTGTCTGTGTTGCTGGACACACACTGGTGCCGCGCATCGGCATGTGCTGGTGCCTGGGCTGGCTCAGCCTTACTGCTGCTACACAGAACAGTTCAAAACAGAACCCAGAACAGGAGAGCAACCCCAGAGTCCAGAGCTTTTCTGCTGCAGGATTCTTTGATTTTTTTAGTGACATGGATTTATTTGAGCTTTTTAAATTTGAGCTTTTTAGTGACATGGGTTTCGGATCCAGAGAAGTACACGTTCTCTGAATCTTGTGGTCCTGACATTCAACAAGTGACTTCACACCCAAATGGTATTTCAGAGTGATGAGGCATCCTGCAACTGCAAATCTCTTGGTAACTCAATACTGAGGCTTTGTCTTCAAGTTAGACATTATTACAGAGTTTGAAAGCTTAGTTGGTGTTCCCCTGGCAAACTGTAGGGTTCTGCACACCAGCCCTGAGTGCCAGGAGGCTGTTGCGCTCTGTGGGACTCCTGTCCAATGAACCCTCTGACCCTTAGGGACTGTGTGTGCCAGGGGTGTGCCTGCCAACAGGCTCACAGGAGTTTCTAGATTGAAGGAGGGTAGATTATGTTCACCTGCGTGCATCTCTCATCTCCTCTCCTTGACACCCGTGCTCAAGTTTTCTTAGAGTAACTACTTACTCTTTGCAGTTCCCATCACGCTTTAATCCTGAGAAATATGTGTCAGAAGGAATAGTTGAAACCACACGAAACAGAAGTGAATTCTCATTGTACTTTTGCTTCATTGTTGGGGTTGTATCTAAAGTTATCCTGTGTCTCTAAAAATTCATTAACATACCAGTTGATTACAGAATTTTTGTGTTAAATGGAATACCTGTTGAGCTTTTGTTTTGTAGTAGATTTTAAACCGGTGAGGAAAAATTTCCTAAGACCTTTAAAAGCTTGCTGCCTGTATTAATAGCTGTCTTATGTTCTGAGTTTTTGATGTGTTTTATGTGACTTAAATATGATTGCTATAAGAGGTTAAGAAGAGAAAAAATTATTTTTAGTGCCTTTGGATTACTGTAATGAGAATGTTGTAATTTGATAGATGTGAAAATGCCATCATAAAATTGACATTCAAACTGTAACTTCAACTTTGCGAGTTTTCTTTGTGCCCTTTTCTTACCCAGGCACAAAAGGGTGTAAGCTTAAGAAGGAAAGCCTGAGAACTGAATTTCCTTCCTGACTTTGGTTATTTCCTTCTGACCCACATGCTATTTATAAACCAGTGCTAGGGAAGGCTATAATGTTTCAGTAGTGCAGTGCCCTCTAGCTGTGATCTGATGAACTGGATACTTGAAATAGTGACTTGCCTGCCATTTATTTAGTTTTGAGGGGAGATTCTGTTTATACATTGGTTTTACATTTCTCAGGCTATTGCATATTTTCATAATTTTATTACAGAGGAAACTTTATTAAAAATGAAGTAAATTTTCATTTGGTCTGTGATTAGCTTTGAGGCTTCCTTTACATTTGTAAAGTGTGGACACGGGAATTTGTTGCTGGTGGGCACTCGAGGCAGGCAGTTTTATTAGCACTAAAGGGATTATTTGCATCAGTTGCTGAAAATGCCTCTTACGCTGTCAACACAGCACCAGGCAAATGGAAACTTGTTTGGGTGATTCGATTTTTTCCCCCCTAACTTGCTTTTGAATAAGAACTATCTGGAGTAATGTCTGCTAATCACATCGCCCACATATTGGCAAAAATCTACTTAGTATTCAATTAGAATATCATCAGTGTATAATTTAAATTCTCTTTTCTTTACCAGTATGTTTCAGAAGTAGTTTTCAGTGCTGAGGTGCTTCAAAGAGCTCAAAGTTTATACATTTGTGAAAGAACCAGTCATAAGTTGGAACAGACACTACCTGAAGGCCATCCATTGGTTGTATTTTCAAAAGTGTCCAATAATCTTCTTCTTTAAAATATGTTTCACCCCTAACAAGAAATACTTTTTTCTTTATAACTTCACCTCCTGAAGTCAAGCTGATAAACCAGAAGATCTAAATTTACATTGGTTGCATTTTCCATGACCTCCAAATCAGCCGCACTCAGGAATAAAGAAAATGGGTATCAATGGGTCTTTGCCTTGATCTCGATGCATAAAACCAGGATGCTGCCTTGATTAGGCACTTTCACTGATGTAATGAGCAGTGTACTGATTGTTTCACATGGGCCTCAGGGTTAGGTGATTTTTGTGGATTTTGCAACACACTCATCGGTGCTTGCTTGTAAGAGAGTACTGTTCTCCTAGTGAAGGAGGTTTGGGACTAGCAATGGTGGTGGTGACTTTTACATGTAGAAGAACAAGGGATTTCACTGTACAAAGAAAGTGTTTTTGTACTGTTCTTGATGGTGGTAGTGATATTTCTTGCTAAAACATTTTCCTTCTGTGGTCTGATATCAAGTTTAAGGGAATGATGTTTCTTGGAAGAATTGTGAGTCCCATTTAATTGTCCTGTCTTGTTGCCATTGTTTTCTAGCATCCTCCAGGACAAATAGCGAGGAAATACAGCTCCTGCTCCACTATTTTCCTAGATGATAGCACAGTCAGTCAACCAAACCTCAAGTATACAATTAAATGGTGGGTATACACATTTTTGCTTGACTGAATGCTTTTTTCTGTTCCTTAACCTGACAGCTAACTGGTTGGTTGTGGGGTCTGGAAGTGGTAAGACTGGGCTGGAGGACAGGCCTTTGACTATTGAGGATATCTGTTTAAAAAGTGATTTTGGTAGTTAAAATGTGGGGTGTCCAAAATATTTGTGTATATTACCATTTACATAAAAGACCAGATTTAAAAATTATTTTAAATGTAGATGAGAACATGTATTTGATTTCTGCCTCCCCACTTTTTATTAAAGCCATCCTGGAATAACTCTACTAACATTTTACCTTTGAAATAAAGAGGGGCTTTTGCGGTCCCATTTAAGACTCAGGGCTACAGTAGAAAGCAGGCCTGACAGTGAAAGTGTATTTGCCCAGAGTTGAGAAATCTGAGTCCTGATCTTGGCTCTTTAGCAACAGGGAGGGTTTGGGTAAGACACTTCTCTTTGAAACCTTGTTTTAAAGAGGGGTTTAAGGGGAAAGGGGAGTCTTCGGGCTTCCGTTTCCTTATTTTAAAATGGAAGGTAAGAGGGATGGAACACTTTTTTCTTGTAATGTTCCCCCATTAGCATTGTGATAATAATGGCCTTTGACAGAGATCGCAGAAAACCTGATGTGCTGGGGGTCTGTGGTCATCATTTCAACTGCAGAAAACCTGGGGTATTTTATTCTATATGTGTTTAAGAAATTACACATTTAACAACAGGCCAAGTTAGTGTATGATGTAAGTGTTTAAATTTCTAAATAAGAGGTATTCTTTCATTTCAGTGGGCCATGTTTTCAGGCTTAGAAGCCCTATTCTGAGTGTGGCCATATGTAACAATAAATCACAACCTCCGTCAGGCAGCAGGGACTATGTCAGTCTTCTGCGGACAGCAGCCACTCCAGGTGCTGGAAGATGGGGCCACTTGGAGGGATGCTGCCTTCTGTCCTCAAGGGTTGCATGTTTTCTAAGATCTAAATAGAAATGCAGCTTCTTCCCTTATTACCTTGGCATTTTAGGGCATGATAAATGGTGAGTGGGCATAAACCCAAACAGTCCATGTTTGTGGCTGGGAAGTGGTTTGCAGGTCATAGCCTTTGGGGCACGGTTTACTGCCAGGAAATAAGAAGTGCAGCACTTCTTGGGAGTATTTTCTAGAGTAAATCATTAGTGATTGTGGAGAGGCGCGGAAAGCCCTGAGGATCTATGTACCATGTAGCTGTTGGCGTCCACACAAGTTCCAGAGAGCCTGGAATGAAAGCTGCCAACCTCTCTAATCCTGGGATCCTCTTCAACGGGAGGGGAGGCCAGGTGGAGCAGAGGGCACCTTCACTTTCAGGGCCAGTGGGAGCTCTTGGGATTTACACATGGATCCAACTCAGTTGTTCAGTACTTCCCCCTGGATAACTGAAAATGACCACTGGTTGTGACATAGACACTTAGGAGCCTGGTGGGAAAACTGGCTAACACTTAGATATGTCAGTGTTATATAAGTGTTATATATAAGTTATAAATGTGCTGCTGTGCAAATCAGTGGTTCGAAGCTCTGGTTACACCTTGGAGTCCTCTGGGAACTGGGAAGTAAGCTGATGTTTGATGTCTTGCCCTGCAGATCTGGGCAGATCTGGTGTCTGGATTTTTAATACCCTCCCTAGGAGATTCTAGTAGTCAGCCAAGTTTGAGAACTCCTAATGTAAGTGGACAATTGCTCTCCCCTCCCCCACCAAAGTTCACTCGAAACTTTTAAATTATAGGTTAATATATGGAGAAAGGAGAGCTAAAAGCTGGCCCAGTTAAAGAGTAGACTGTTGAAACAAAACATTTAGTGTAGATACTGTGACTTCCCTGATCCAGAAGACATGTTCTTTGCACCACCTGAAATCCCTTCAGTCAGTAGTTCATTTATTTGTATTTTGGACCTGGGACCCGGGTGGACCCTAACCGAGGTAGTACCATCAAAATCCTTCCCTGTAAGTGCCTGCATCCCATTTGGCTGTGTCGTAGTCAAGGAGCAGAAGAGTAGAAGACGTGGGTGTTAACAGGCCTGGCTGAATGTTAGCCACGTCTTTGATGGTGTAAGGGGAGAGGGATACTCGGAAGGAGTCGTGTCAAAAAGCAGGGTAGAAAGAAGCTAAACCCGAATGCCCTCCTATTCTGGAACTCTGCCTGGAACTTAACCCGACACCTAACTAAAGGAAACTCCTGTTTTCCTTTTTATGTTTTCCCTAAATCTAAGTTCTTTTCTCGGTCCCCTTTCCTGGGACATTAAAAATACCAAAACCATTAAAACTCTTGAGCTTCATTATGGACATGGTGAGCATCTGTGGGCTGAACTTACTTCCTGAAAACCAAGTATGACCTTGTTTCTTTGAGAAAATCCTCTGACTTCTAACCATCAATTTCTAACTTAATTTTTTAAAAGAAAACTCTTCTGTAAAATGTGGGCTGCCAAAGGAACAAACATATTTTCAAATTCTAGTTGAGGAATGCATGGGGGTCAAGTGCTGTTCTAACAGTGAATGAAAAGTTTTAAATGTAACAAGTTTGGGTATTCTGTGCTTATTCTTCTCAGAGGCATAATTTCTTTTTTGAGAACTTGAGTTTCCCATCTTTCCCCTAAATGCCAACAGCTGTGTAGTATGAATTTAGCATTTGCTAACCAACCCCCATGCCTCTGCAGCCGACCTCCATCTTCCCTTCCAAAATCCTATAACAGGCATAGGAATGATGATGAGTGAAAAGGGTCTAGGGCTAGTGGAGCCCCATGCACAATAGCGGCCAAATCACCCATGGTCCTTGGCCTCTGAAGGTTGGAGAGCAGCTGCTTGCCCGCATGCCTGCACCCCCTGCACCTCCTCTTTGCTGCCGGAACCCACCATCTCTTGGTCTTCAGAGGTTTCAGGATTGTCATGCGCTTTGCTGATTGAGCTCTAGGTCAGAGGATAAGTACAAGGCCAACAGCCACAAATCTGTTTTGTTTTCTTCATCAGGAAAATAGCATTTCTTTATTCCCAACCGTGTGGCAAACACAGTTGAGCAAACCCTTTGGTCCAAATATACCTCTGGTTTGACCCCAGCCCATCTTTGGTGAGATATCACCATTTTCTGAGGATGTAGCAGAACTGACCAGGCCTCCAAAGCCCAAAGTGTGGGATTGATTTTCAGCTGACTGCCCCGTGCTTCCCACAATTACTCCTTTCATGATGACCAACTAAACTGGCCAATGGAGCTGTGCTGTATGTGAATTCTGAGCTTGGCTTTCCTACTTTTGGGGATATCATCTCGAGTGGAAACTGTCTTACATTGTGGCTCTCTTTTTCCTGAAGATCTAAGGCCATGATGACGTCCAGTTTTGCTTTTGGCTTAGGAGATTCAGAAGATAGTGACCTTGGGGCCCTGAAGATTTCACTCCATTTGCAGAAGCAAAAACACCCCTTGAGTTGAAATTGTGCTAGGGTAACAACTATAATGATAATGAATTTTGTTTTTAGAATTTTGGTTGAAATAACACTTTTATATATTTCATTTGGTTATAATAGCTCTGTAATATATGTTGAATTGTCCTAATTTTGTAGGTAAGGAAATGTAGGCTCTGGGAGGTAAATGAACTCTAATAAATGAAGCAGCCAGGTTTTAAACCCAGTTTTTTCTCCCTATCCAGAAATACTTTTCCTGTGTCATGCTCCCTTATAGAGGAGGCAAGAACCATTTTCTTCCTCAATCAATTGAAGTGATTAAACTAGTCACTACACCACATCCAGTCGTATGAAACATCCGTTTAAATCTGACATTAGATTAGAAAACAGTTATCATCACAGCATGACTATTAAATGAATTAAACAGCAATTTCTTCCCTTTTCCCAGAGGCAACATGGTAGCACGAAAGGGCCCCAAACCACTGTACCAGTCAGAAATCCTTGGTGTCCAGTGTCTGAACCTGAATTTTTCTCACTTATGAAATAGAGTTGATAACATCTACTGTTTTTCACTACTGGGCTGTTAACGTATGCTTGAAAACTGTATAATTTTTATTTTTTAATTCTGAAGCCCTTTCACCCCAGTTATAATTCCTTTGTCAGCTTGGACACTCTTAGGAGAAAGAGAATATATTGCCATTTGCTCAAGAGGACTTTTAACACTTAGCTGAAATCCTATGAATGAATATGCCCAGAGAGAGAGAGTGCCTTGGAAGATGAGAAGTTTCTTGTCATTGTCATAGGAAGTCATAGGGAGCCTTTGAGCTGTTTGGAGTCCAACACTGAGTAAGCGGATATGTTTTGGATTGAACCATCCACCTGCGTCCTGTGCCCTGGATGGTGGTTTCTGTGCTCTGAGTACCCAGAGCACAGTCTGATGCAGCTAGTTAGTGAAATTCTTAGAAGCCTAAGCATAAATTCTGTTTTCCTCAGTAAATTCTGAAGTAAACAAAAGTAGTGGAATGATTTAGACAACTTACAGAAGAGGAAATTAAAAAAATATATAGGCCAGTTAACATGAGTAACCCTGCTAACTTAATAGGTGGTCATAGGAACTCACACTGAAAACAAGCGCACTTCTTTACCTCTCTGGTTAGAGAACCGTTTTTCAAAATAGTCAAGGTAAGTGTCAGCATGAGGTTGCAGCAGACACTGGTGGGGAAGTAAACCAGCATTCTTTTTCTGCAAAAATTGGTGGCAGTGTATGTGGGGAGCCTTACAATTATTAATGACTTCAGATTGGATAATTTCAATTACAGAGTGTTTCCTTATGGAAATAATATGGTCCCGGGTTGCACAAGTACTTATCTATGAAGGTATCAATATGGTGTTAATTATAATTGCAAAATACCAGACACAAGTGTTGAGTAGCAGGGCAGTAGTTATTCAGCAGCTATACAGTGGACTGTAAGCAGCCATTTAAAGTCATGTTTTTAAAACATATTTTAATGGCAAGAAAAATATTAATGAGGAAAAAGTAGTATGCAAACCTGTTTATACATATCATTTATAGATAAGAATAGATATCTTTTTTTCCTTTTAAGGATTTTATTTATTTGACACAGAGAGAGAGAGCACAAGTAGGCAGATTGGCAGGGAGAGGGAGAAGCAGGCTCTCTGCTGAGCAGGGAACCCCATTTGGGACTTGATCCCAGGATCCTGGGATCATGACCCAAGCTGAACGCAGACGCTTTACCAACTGAGCCACCCAAGTGCCCCAAATAGGAATACATACCTATACCTATATATCTCAAGCTAACAGTAGTCATCTTTAGGCAGATGGTTTACTTTTTTTTTTTAATATACCTTCTATATTTTCCAGAAGTTCTACAATATGAATATAACACATTTTTAAAATCAGTAAACCATTATTTGGAAAAAAATATTCAGGGGAGGGGAGTATCATCATTAAATTAACATCTTTTAAAATGTAAAATAAAATTTTAAGGTAGTGTTAAAGTAAGAGTTATAGGGATTCCTGGGTGGCTCAGTTGGTTAAGCGTCTGCCTTTGGCTCAGGTCATGATCCCAGGGTCCTGGGATTGAGTTCTACATCGGACTCCCTACTCAGCAGAGAGCCTGCTTCTCCCTCTCCCGACTCTGCCTGTTCCCCCTGCAGCTCTCTGTGCTGTTGTCGTCTCTCTGACAAATAAATAAATAAATAAATAATCTAAAAAAAATATCTGGGGGGAAAAAAAAGAGTTATAGTTCTATTTCAGTAAGTGAATGAGTAAGTTAGGTGGATTGCCAAGAGGTTATTGATTTAAAAGGAAAAAAATCCCAGCAAACCACTGTGGGTGATACTCACATTTTTAGGTAGTTATAAAGAAACTATAGTTTTTCTAAATTAGGAGGTACTAAGTTGGAAATTTCCAATGGTATTTGATTTTACAAAGTGCCAGCATTTTACAAGTGAAGAAAGCTTAAAATTTCAAGTAGAAAGAGAATTTGTTTCTAAATACCTCTTGAAGTTTTTGTGTTCCTGGAAAAGATTTAATAGTTGGAGGGAATGAGTACAAGATTGACTTCCTTTGGAGAGTGTGATTTCTTGATTAGTGTTCTGAATTAAATAGGACTATTCAGTTGAATTGTTTGACTTTTACTTCAGTTTATATATTTATGGTCAGAAAGATAATATATAACATCTTGAATATGCTTACAAAACATTGAACCCTGCATTTTATTTTACAGTGTAGCTCTCGCAATATATTACCACATCAAAAACAGGTATGTGGATGATTAATTTTGTGCTAAAAACATTACATATTATCTCCTATATTGTTTCTCCTATTTTTTTCCTCTTATGTTCTAGTTGCTTCAGCCTTTGTATTCTTAACTTATGTTGTCATGGAATTTCTAGAATTAGTTTAATTTACCAAAACTTCCCAGGTAAGTGCTGAACTGCTTGCCGCTCAGTCAGAGGGAACCAAATGGGTGTTCGTGTTTGAAGCCAGCAGAACTGGCTGATAATGCCCAGCTTCCTTTTCACTCTTGAGTTTCTGTATAATTTGCTTAAACAGTCTTTCTTTTATAAACTACTATTTTAAAAATTTACTATGTGCTACTTCAACACAAGAAAAAATGTTTATAGTTTTAAATGAGAGGGAACTTCGGTGTAAATTTAGATGTAAACTATTTTAATGTAGTAGAAACCTTCTCTCTGGTAGAAGTCAGATGACAATACAGATGAAGGAGGAGCCGGCGCAGTGAGGTGCTGTGGTCTCTGTGGCGCCCAAGTCAAGGCACTGTGCATCCAGTGCAAGTCACCACTTTTGATGGCATTTACTGGCCTTGTAACAACCAGCCATTCTTTTAGAGATGTATGGATTACTGAGTTAAGCTTTTCTACACATTACCTCTTGTTTTTCAGTATAAAATCATGAAACTCTTAATGAAGTGTTTAAGTTAAATGTTGTGAAAAGTTCAAATTAATTTCCAGGGCAAACTGAATGTTCATTTTTACCCTTGAACTTCTTTCCTTTCAGCTACCATATAGTGATGGTTTAAGTTATATCCATTAGCCTTTGTTGAGAAGCAAGATGTTTAAAGAAGTTTGTCACTTGCATAGATTTGGTTCATTTGAAAACTCAGAAAATGAAAATCTAGATTTTTTTTTTTTTTTTTTTTGCTTAGGTTAATTCAGCTAAATATGGTTTATAACCTTCATTTCATAGTTTTTAAACAGAAATGATTAAATATTGTACACAAGAGAGATTATTTGTGGATAACCAGTAGCATCTCTGACATCTAACATTGACTTTAGTTTTTTGAAATACGTTAAATCCAAATGTATTTTTATTTTATTTTGAGTGACATCCTTGCAGAAAGTAAACTCCATTTTCTCTTATTTTCCCCACCAGGGACCCAGATGGAAGGATGCTCTTAGATATTTTTGATGAAAACCTTCACCCTCTTTCGGTAATCTCTTCCTTCTGATAGTGTTTAATTATTTCTCTTCTGTTTTTATTGGGTGGCCAGTCATCTGAAAACATTTCCTTCCCCAGAAATCCGAAGTGCCACCAGATTATGATAAACACAACCCAGAGCAGAAGCAGATTTACCGGTTTGTTCGGACACTGTTCAGTGCTGCTCAGCTGACGGCCGAATGTGCCATTGTCACCCTGGTGAGTGCCTTCCCAATGACCACAGCCATTCTCTAGATGACTGGAGTGGGTGCAAACAGGGAGTCTCACCAGGTACCCTCGGGAAACTACATCTTCGCCTTCAAGGTTGTCTCCCCCTCCACCCCGGGAGAGTACAGAATGGATGTCCCAAAAGGGGAGTGTGAAGTCTGTTCCACCGTCCCCACCTAAAGGCAGTTGTAAAATCACATTCAAAACCAATGAATGTTGAAACATTAAATGCACATAAGTAAAACCTTGGGCTAAAAGGGAAGTAAGAAGGACCAAGGCCACTTACTCCCTACTAATGTCCCGGTTTCCTGTTAAACCCTGCAAAGGTTTTCATGACATTAAGAAGATGTGATGAACACATACATCCTCTGTGACTCCCATTATAGGAAGAGGTACTATATGTTGCTGCCTTCTTTTTTGTGATTTTTGTGTCAATAATGTGTTTGTAAGATAGAGACAACATGGACGTGTACTTTAAGACACACAGAGATAAAAATCTGTAATCTTACTTAGATTCTTAAAACTTTAGGGGCTATTTAGGTCAAATCTCATTTGGGAAATAGATGGACAGTAGAACCCATTCTCGCTGACCTTTTATTTTACCTTGCATGCAACTCAGATAAGCAGTTAGCTGTGCCTGTGAGTGAGCCCTCCCAGGGGGAGAGCAGAAAGCCATTCCCTGTTGCCTCTGAGAAGAGATTGTTCTGTCCACTAGAAAGTTTACAGGCCACCCAAGGATCCTTTGTATCTCTGCTACACTAAGAGCTTTATGCCCTTCAGCTAATTCAACAGTAAACCTGTTTGTTTATTCATTCAGTGGTTTGTCGTTTGTGTGTTCAGGCTTTCTCTCACTGAACTTGCCACCTAATGGGTAAAACAGACATTGAGCAAGTAATCATTGGGTATTTGGAATGATAATAGCTCTTCGGTCCTATGTGAGAAGTGTATTTATGGCTTAGTTGTTCACCCAGTGGATTTCAAGCTCTTATAAAAACATGCAGCAGGGAAACAGAGTTGAAATTGTTGTAAAGGGAAAATGGTGATAAAGAGAAAAGGAGGGTAAGAAAACCAGATGAAACCACAGATGAGATTCATACTAAACTTTCATGCCATGATGATTTATTTTGAAGCTGCTGCGGATGGAACATGGTGGGGATTTTTTTTTTTTTTTTACCTTTAATTCTTAAGAAAATTATGACCTGACTGTGACCTAATTGTTTAGACTTATTAGCATGAAGAGGTTAGTGTCCTGTGGAGGACAGTGGGCTGAGATTTTAATCCCTGCCACTCCCAGCTTTGGCGGAGATGTTGAGAGAACATCTAAAATGCATTCCATTTCCAAGGGTGACAGGGAGGATTGGTTAATTCATGTCTTTGGAGTGCTGTAGGAGTGGTACATTTTTGTCAGTAATTATAACTACTGAAATCTTCACTTGTCCTCTTAGATAAACTGGTGCTTAGCAGGAGATTAGCTTGTATTGAGGTCTTAGTAGTTCCAGCCTAAAGATAAGCAGCTTTGGGGTCCTGTGTGGTGGGTACAGCACTGCAGACTGACCCCCCCGGCTGCTGCTGTTGTGCTGCTGCTTGTGAGGCCAAGAGTCAGCCTGCATGCCTGTGGGCAGAAGGCGGATCTGTGCGTGTTCTGAGCTAGACCCTTGTGTGATAATTCTTCCCTTTGCTCTGTCCCTTGGAATTGGAAGCAGCCATTCAGAGCAGGTTCAGTCTGAGTAGACAGAGAAGCATTAACCTCTGCCTTTCTACTGGGCATTCTCTTGGCATCTTGGCATGCTGCCCAGGAGGAGGCTGATGGTCGGAGGAGGCTGGTGGTGCAGGGAGGACAGCAAGTTAGCTGTGGCCCTGTTGCTCACAAGGAGCAAAACTGCAGCCTGCCTGTGGTAAGACGGCTTCCAGGACCTTCAAATACTCAGAACCTAGTTACTGCAAAGCAAGTATTTCATAGCTTAATTAACTTTATTCTAAAAGAGTCACAGTAACTTTACATCACCAAATGTATTTTTTTAGCCTAGCAGAATATTGGGAAATCTCTGCCATTGATATTGACGCATGAGGAAATTAAAGGGGATAGGTAACTGAAATGGCTCTTTGCTGATTTCTGAGAAGTTTTCACTTGGGGGCATTGTGTAATATTCCCACCCAAAGCTGTGGGGAGCCAGGGTTGGGTGGAAGGCCATGGTGCCCAGCTGCCCCTCTGTAGAGCCCGTCCTTTCCCTCAGGGGTTATTAGAGCTGGGTTAAACTTAAAGCTGTGAACAGACAGCCATTTCAGTCCCATGTGTGATGCTTGGATAACAAAATACAGCTCCCTGTCAAAGCCAGGGATTTTGACTATAAGGATGAGAAACCCACACAAAGAGGCCAAGGCAGGAGATTTATTGGAAGGTTCAGGAATCCCATATATCTGTGTACTCACCCTCCAGCAGGTTCCTCTATCCGTCCCCTTTCTGGGGCTGCCTCTTCTTGTTTCTGCTCCTCCCTTTGGGTTTGCAATATTGAATTTCAGGTTGGCTTCTGGCTGGTTGGACGTGGCAGGGAAGTAACTGCCCTAACCTTGACTGTCCATCACTTTTTCACTGAAGGCCCAACACTGGCTAATTCAACCTCTTGTGTTTAGTTCAGATTTTGGAGAGGGGGTGAATTTTGATTGGCTTTATCATTGACTAACCCAGTTCCTTTGGGTCAGATGTTTACCCTTAGAGCAGTCATGACCCAGAGGTGATAGGACAGAGGGGCCCAGGGCTCTGTCCTGAACCATTGTTTTTCTTACTCTGTTCAGAACCTTCAGTGGTTCCTCATCTTCCTCAAGAAAGACACCGAGAAGGCCCTTATGTAACCTATAGCAAGGTTAGGCCACCTTTCATTGCAACTCAGCTGCCTCTCTTCATACCAGTACCTGACTTGGGACTTTGGCATGTGACACTGCTGCCTGGAGTCCTCTTTCCCAATAGGCATGTGGCGCCACCCTGCCTTCCTTCAAGTCTTTGCTCAAAGGGCACATCCTCGAGGCCATCATACTCTGAATTGTAATCTCCCTCCTCCCCCACATTCCTTTCTCATCATTTCCTGCTTTGTTTTTCTTCATAGCACTTGTCACCAATTAACATTTTTTATGCTTTACTCATTTATCTTATTTTGTTTATACGTTCCATGATTAAGAGGTTTTAAAAAAATCTTTTTGTCGTTCTTGTTCACTGCACTGTGACCAACATCTGGAACAAAGCTGGGTGCCTAATAAATATTAAATATCAAAGTAAGTGTAGAATAACTGCCTACTCCTGAGGTAATTGAAAGTGGTATTGATGTGCCTTGCACTTCGCCTGAAACAGGGGGAGCGTTCAGGAGTTACTTGCGGTAGTCTTCTCCTACGCTGGGAGTTTTATAACTTTAAACTCTATTCTGCTATTTTGCTTAAGGTATTAAGGTAAGCTTTCTGAAGGGAGGGTGGCGAAGTCATTGGCCTGGGGACATTGCTCAGCCGAGCCCCTGGGTGTTGCTTATAAGGTTGGTTCTATCTGGAGGGCCACAGTGATGGATGATGGGAGAGAGGGAGGAAGTTAGTAGCTGATAGAGAGGAGTCGGGCATAAAGAAAGGGGGAGTGGAGAAGAAATGAGGATGGCAACAAATGGGACTAACCAGACAGAAGATGTATTACCTTTTTATTAATTTCTTCTTTTTTGCGGCTTTATTGAGATATAGCTTAGCTTACCATAAAATCCCCTTATTTAAAGTAAGCACTTCAGTGGTTTTTTGGTATCTTGTGCAACCATCACCACAGCCTAATTTCAGAATATTTTCATCATCCCATAAAGAAACCCTTTAGCAGCCATTCCCCATCCCCAGACTCCATTCTAGACACAGATAACCCCACCAATCTATTTTCTTTCTCAAGGGACTTCCCTATTCTAGACATTTCATAGAACAGATGGGTACAATATAGCCTTTTGTGACTGGCTTTTCACTTAACGTAATGTTTTTAAACATAATCAGTTTTGTAACATGTAGAGTATTTCATTCTTTTTTATTGCTAAATAATCTTCCATTTTGTTTAGTCATTCATCAGTTAATGGACATATGAGTTTCTGTTTTTTAGCTATTATGAATAATGCTACTGTGAACATTTGTGCACATTTTTTTTTTGAGTAGGCATATATTTTCATTTCTCTTGCTATATACCTAAGAGTGGAATTGCTGGGTCATATGGTAAGTCTTTAATTTTTTTGAGGAACAGTCTGTTTTTCTGTGTGGTTGTACCATTTTACATTCGTTCCACTTGGCAGTTCCGTAATAGGAGGGTTCCAGTTTCTCCACAAAATATCCTTGCCAACACTTGTTGTTGTCTTTTTTGATGTTGGCCATTCTAGTAGATATGAAGTGTTGAGCATCTTTCCATGTGTTTATTGGGCGTTTGTTTATCTTCTTTGGAGAAATGTCTATTCAAATTCTTTGCCGATTTTTAAATTGGGTTGTCTTTTTATTATTGAATTGTAAGAGTTCTTTATATGTTCTGCCTTAAAAGTCCCTTGTCAGGTAATGATTCACAAGTATCTTCTCCTATTATCTGTGTTGTCATTCACTTTATTAATAGTATCATTTACAATTTAGGTTTTTCATTTTCATAAAGCCCAATCTGTATGTATTTTTTCTTTTGTCTCTGTGTTTTTGGTGTTGTATCTAAGAAACCATTAAATAACACAGGGTGATGTGATTTGCTCTGATGTATTCTTTTAGGAGTTATGTAATTTTAGGTCTTATATTTAGGTATATACATTTAGGTATGATCCATTTTGAGCTCATTTTTGTGATGCAGGGCTCCAGATTTATTCCTTTGCATGTGGATATCCAGTTGTTGCAGTGCCATTTGTTGAAGAGACTGTCCCTTTCTCATTGAATTGTTTTATAACTCTTGTCAAAAATCAGTTGACCATAAATGGGCAAGTTTATTTCTGGACTTTCAGTTTTATTTCATTGGTCTGTTTGTATTTCCTAATGTCCACACCATACTGTCTTGATTATCATAGCTTTGTAGTTGAAGTTAGAAAGTTTTAACTCTCAGGGCACCTGGGTAGCTCAGTCGGTTAAACGTCCGACTCTTGATTTTGCCTTAGATCTTGAGATTGGGCTCTGTGCTGGGCATGGAGCCTGCTTAAGGTGCTCTCTCCCTCTGCCCCTCCCCTCACTCTCCCACTCTCTCTCAAAAAGAAAAAAGGGAAGTATTTCTCTGAATCTTCCAACTGTGTTCTTCTTCAAGATTTTTTTAGCTATTCTGTGACCCTTACATTTTCAATTTTAAAATCAGCTTGCTAGTTTCTGCAAAACAAACAAGCAGAAACAAAACCAGCTAGGATTTTGTCAGGGACCGCATTGAATATGTAGATCAATTTGGGGACTATTGTAGTTTTAACACTAGTAAGTCTTCTAGTCCGGGAACATGGGATGTCTTTCCTTTTAGATTTTCTTCATTTTCTTTAAGAAGTTTTATAGTTTTCAATGCATAAGTCTAGCACTTCTTCATAAAATTTATTCCTGGGTATTCTGTTTCATGTAATAGTAAGTGGAATTGTTTTCTTAATTTTTATTTTCAGATTGTTTATTGCTAATGTATAGGAATATAATTTATATTTGTAGATTCATCTTGTATTCTTCCACATTGCTGAACTCATTTTAGTCCTAATAGTATTTTACTAGATTCCTTTGAATTTTCGATATGGAAGGTCATGTCATCAGCAAATAGATATAGTTTCACATCTTCCTTTCTAAGCTGAATGGTTTTTCCCGTTTTTTTTTTTTTTTTTTTCTGGCATATTTGGCTTAGCTAGACCTCTAGCACAGTGTTGAATAGAAGTGATGAGAGTACGCATCTTGTTTTGTTCAAAATCTTATAGGGAAAGCTTTCCGTCCTTTTCTGTTGGGTACGTTAGCTGTGGGTTTTTCATAGATGCCTTCTGTCAAGTTGAGGAAGTTCCCTTGTGTTCCTAACTTGTGGAGTTTTGTTTTGTTTTTCTTAAAAGAGTATTAGATTCTGTCAGATGCTTTTCCTGCATGTATTGAGATTGATCATTGGTTTTTCCGTTACTTTATTGATATGTTAAAACCAACCTTGCATTCCTGGGATAAATTACCCACTTGGTTATGGTATAAAATTATTTTTATGTGTTGCTGGATTTGGTTTGCTAATTTTTGTTGAAAATTGTTGCATTTATATTTGTAGGGGATATTGCCCTTTGAGTGTATTGTGATCTCTTCGGTTTTGGAATCAGCATAATGCTGACCTCATGATTAGGAAGCATTCCTTCCCTTGCGGTTTTTCTTTTTCTTTTTTTTTTTTTTTAATTTTAATTTTCATTTTTTGTTGTGTTATTTTAGTCATTATACCATACATCATTAGTTTTTGATGTAGTGTTCCAAGATTCATTGTTTACATATAACACCCAGTGCCCCAGTGCTCCATGCAATATGTGCCCTCCTTAATGCACACCACCGGGCCTTTCTGTTTTTCTGAAGAGTTTGAGGATTGGTGTTAATTCTTATTTTATTTTATTTATTTATTTTTTTAAAAGATTTTATTTATTTATTTGACAGAGAGATCACAAGCAGGCAGAGAGGCAGGCAGAGAGAGATGAAGGGAAGCAGGCCCCCTGCTGAGCAGAGAGCCCCATGCGGGACTTGATCCCAGGACCCCAAGATCATGACCTGAGCCGAAGGCAGCGGCTCAACCCACTGAGCCACCCAGGCGCCCCTAATTCTTATTTTAAATGTTCGGTAGAATTCACTACCAAAGCCGTTTTGGTCAATATTTTTCTTTGTTGGAAGTTTTTATATTATAAATTCAGTCTCTTTCCTTAATATAAGTTTATTCCAATTCTCTATTTCTTCTTCAGTTAGTTTGTGTCATTTAGGAATTTGTCCATTTCATCTAAGTTATCCAGTTTGTTGGATGATAGTTGTTTATAGTATTACCTTATAATTTTTATTTCTGTTAAGTCTATTGTAATGTCTCCTTCTCTTCCTGCTTTTACTAATTTTAGTCTTCTTTCTTTTTTTCTTGATTGGTCTGGCTAAAGGTTTATCAATTTTAGTGATCTTTCTAAAGAACCAACATTCAGTTTTATTGATTTTCTGTTTTTCTGTTATGTATTTCATTTATTTCCACTCTAATCTTTACTAATTCTGTCCTCCTGATTACTTTAGGTTTAGTTTGCTCTTCTTTTTCTTCTGGTTACTTACAAATACTGTTCATAAAAATCAATTGTATATTATTTTACTTGGTAGAGAATTAAAATACCAAAGTGGGAATTAAACTAAAGAAATTACAGCTTAAGGTGGAAGATTAGGTTATTGATTTGAGATTTCTCCTTTTTTAATGTGGGGATTTAATAAACATCCTTGTAAGCTTCAGGTATTTTACATAAATTTTCATATATTGCATTTTCATTTTTATTGATACATTTTCTTGAGTTAGTTTTTAATTTTAGATATATAGGAATTGTGAAGATAGTACAGAGTTCCCATATACCTCAAACCTAGTTTATTTCTAACATCTGTAACATTACATAACATCTATAACATTATTTTTGGCCTCTTATATGTGTGTATTTGTTACAATTAAAGAACTGATAGTGATTAACCAAAGTTCATGCTTTATTCACATTTGCTTAGTTTTACCCATTGTCCCTTCTCTTTCCCAGGATCTCATCCAGGATACCATATTATATTTAGTTGTCATATCTCCTTTGGCTCCTCTTGTCTGTAATTGTTTCTCAGACTTTTTTGTTCTTTTAGGTTTTTATTTTAATTACTTTTATTTCATTTTATTTTAATTACATTTAGTTAATTTACAGTGTTATATTAGTTTCAGGTGTACAATATAGTGATTCAACAATTCCATACATCAGGCTTGTGCTTATTACAAGTGCACCTATTTAACTCCTCCCCCTGCCACCCTCCCCTCTGGTAACCATTAGTTTGTTCTTTATAATTAAGAGTTTGTCTCTTGGTTTGTCTTTTTCTTTTTTTCCCCTTTGTTGTTTGTTTTGTTTCTTAAATTGCACATATGAGCGAAGTCATATGGTATTTGTCTTCTCTGACTGACTTATTTTGCTTAGCATTATATTCAGTCTCCACCCATGTTGTTGCAAATGGCAAGATTTCATTCTTTCTTTTAATGGCTGAATAATACTCCATTGTGTGTGTGTGTATGTGTCTTTGTTTGTGTATGTATATACCACATCTTCTTTATCCATTCATCAATCAGTGGACACTTAGGCTGCTTCGGTAATTTGGTTATTGTAAATAATGCCACAGTAAACATTGGGGTGCATGTATCCATTTGAATTAGTGTTTTTGTGTTCTTTGGCTATATACTCAGTAGTGTGATTGCAGGATCATATAGAGTATTTCCATTTTTAACTTTTTGAAGAACCTCCATGCTGTTTTCCACATAAGCTTTACCAGTTTGCATTTCCACCAACAGTGCATGAGCGTTTTTTGTTTCTTCACATCCTCGCTAACACCTGTTATGTCTTGTATTATTGATCTTAGCCTTTCTGACAAGTTTGAGGTGGTGCCTCATTGTGGTTTCCATTTGCATTTCTCTGATGGTAGGTGATGATAAACATTTTTTCATGTATCTGTTGGCCATCTGTATGTCTACTTTGGGGAAATGTCTGTTCATGTCTTCTGCCCATTTTTTAATTGGAATATTTGGTTTTGGGGTATTGAGTTTTCTAAATTCTTTATATATTTTGGATGCTAACCCTTTATTGGATATGCCATTTGCAATTATTTACTCCCATTGTGTAGGTTGACTTTTAGTTTTGTTGATTGTTTCTTCTGCTGTGCAGAAGCTTTTTATTTTGACGTAGTCCCAAGATTTTATTTTTGCTTTTGTTTTCCTTGCTTCAGGAGGCATATCTAAAACAAAAACTTGCTATGCCTGACAGCAAAGAAGTTACTGTCTGTGTTGTCTTATATGGCTTTTATGGTTTCAAGTTTCACATTTTGTTGTTTAGTCCATTTCGGATTTATTTTTGTATATGGTATAAGAAAATGGTCCAATTTCATTCTTTTGCATCTGGCTGTCCAGTTTTCTCAGCACCGTTTATTGAAGAGACTATTTTTCATTGGATATTCTTTCCTGCTTTGTTGATAATTAATTGACCACATAATTGTGGGTTTATTTTTGGGTCTTCTGTTCTGTTCTGTTTATGTGTCTATTTTTTTTGCCAGTACCATACTGTTTTGATTATTACACTTTGTAATATAACTTGAAGTCTGGGATTGCGATGCTTTCAGGTTTGCTTTTCTGTTTCAAGATAACTTTGGTGTCTTGTGGTTCCATACAAATTTTAGGATTATTTGTTCTAGTTGTGTGAAAAATGCTGTTGCTGTTTTGTTAGCGATTGCATTAAATGTGTAAATTGCTTTGGATAGTACAGGCATTTTAGCAATATTTGTTCTTTCAATCCATGAGCATGGAATGTCTTTCCATTTCTTGGTTTCATCTTCAGTTTCTTTATCAGTGTTTTATAGTTTTCAGAGTACAGATCTTTCACCTTTTTGGGTATTTATTTCTAGGTATCTTATTGTTTTTGGTACACTTCTAAATGGGGTTGTATTCTTTCTGTTGCTTCCTAATTGGTGTGTAGAAATGCAAGATTTCTGTACATTGATTTTGTACCCTTGACTTTGCTGAATTTGTCAATTCTAGCAGTTCTTTGGTGGGGGTTTTCAGGTTTTTTGTATGTATTGTCCTGTTATGTCATCTACAAATAGTGAAAGTTTTACTTCTTCCTTAGTGACTTGGATGCCTTTTATTTCTTTTTGTTGTCTGATTGTTGTGTTTAGGATTTCCAGTACTATGTAAAATAAAAGTGAGAATGCACATCCTTGTCTTATTCTTCACCTTAGGGGAAAAGCTGAGGATATTATTAGTTGTGGGTTTTTCTTATAAGGCCTTTATTGTGTTGAGGTATTTTTCCTCTAAATGTACTTTGTTGAGGATTTTTATCATGAATGGATACTGTACTTTGTCAGATGCCTTTTCTTTGTCTTTTGAAATGATCGTATGATTTTTATTCTTTCTTCTTAATGTGATGTATCACATTGATTGATTTGCAAATACTGAACTACCCTTGCATCCCAAATCGCACTTGATGGTGGTAAATGATTTTTTACTGTATCCTTGGATTTTAGTTTGCTAACATTTTGTTGAGGGTTCGCTATATTCCTCTATGTTCATCAGAGGTATTGGCCTGTAGTTCTCCTTTTTTATGTTGTCTTTATCTGGTTTTGGTAATCAGGACAATGTTGGTCTCATGACCTTTCCTTCCTCTTCTCTTTTTTTGGAATAGTTTGAGAGAAATAGGTGTTGACTTGTTCTTTTTTTTTTTTTTTTTTTAAAGGTATTAACTCTTCTTTAAATGTTGGATAGAATTTACTTATGAAGCCATCAGTTCCTGGACTTTTATTTCTTAGGAGTGTTTTGATTACCGAATCAGTTTCATTGCTGGTAATTAGTCTGTTCAAATTTTCTATTGCTGATTCAATTTTGGGAGGTTATAAGTTTCTAGAAATTTATCCATTTCTTCTACATTGTTTGGTTTGTTGGCTTATAATATTTCATAATATTCTTTTATAATTCTTTATTTTTTGTGGTGTTGGTTATTATTTCTCTCATTTCTGAATTTGTTTGAGTCCTCTCTCTTTCTCTCTCTCTCTCTCTCTTTTTTTTTTTTTGTGAGGCTGGCTAAAGGTATATCAATTTTTTTGATCTTTCCAGTGACTCAGCTCCTGAGTTCATTGATCTTTTCTATTGCTAGTAGTATCTATTTTGTTTATTTCTGCTTTAATCTTTATTATTTGGTTCTTCTTCATATTTTGGCAGCGGGGGGTGGGTGGTGTTTGAACTGGTTTTTCTAGTTCCTTCAGGTGTAAGGTTAGGTTGGTTATTTGAGAGTTTCCTTGCTTCTTGAGGTAGGCCTGTATTGCTATAAACTTCCCTCTTTCCTCTTTTGCTGCATCCCAAATATTTTGGACTATTGTATTTTCAAATTCATTTGTCGATATTATTTTTTTATTTCCTTTTTGATTTCTTGGTTGCCCCATTCATTGTTTAGTAGAATGTTACTTAATCTCCATGTATTTGTGTTGTTTTCAGAATTTTTGATGTTGTTGATTTCTAGTTTCATAGCATATGGTAAGAAAAGATGCATGTATGACTTCAGTCTTTTTTAATTTGTTGAGATTTGTTTTGTAGCCTAATATCTGACCTATTCAGGAGAATAATTCATGTGCACTTACAAAGAATGTTTATTCTGCTCTTTTAGGGTGGAATATTCTGAATATAACAGATCGATCTTGTCCAGTGTGTCATTCAAAGCCAGTATTTCCTTATTGACTTTTTGTTTGGATAAGATTTACCAATTGTTGTAAATGGGATATTAAAGTCCCCTACTATTAATGCTATTGATTACTTTATGTTTGCTATTAGCTTCTTTAGATATTTGGGTGTTCCCATGTAAGGTGCATAAATATGTACAATTGTTATATTTTCTTGTTGGATTTTTCCCTTTATAATTATATAGTGCCCTTCTTTGTCTGTTGTTAAGTCTTTGTTTTGTAAAGTTCATTTTGTCATATATGACTACTGCTACCCCAGCTTTCTTTTCACTTCCATTTGCATGATAAATACTTTTCCATCCCTTCACTTTCAATCTTCATGTGTCTTTAGGTCTGAAATGAGTTTTTGTAGGCAGCATATAGGTGGGTCATACTTTTTTATCCATTCTGTCACCCTGTATCTTTTTTTGGAGTGTTTAGGCCATTTACATTCAAAGTAATTATTGACAGTTATATACTTAATGCCACTTTCTTACTTGTTTTATGGTTATTTTTGTAGTCTTCTCTGTCCCTTCTCTTGCTCTTTTTGTACACATTTTGATGGCTTTCTTTAGTGATAAACTTTATTATTTACATGTTTACATTTTTATTATTGGTATATTAACATCTATTACTGGTTTTTGATCTGTGGTTACCATTAGAGTTGTGTATAACATCTTCTGCATATAGCACTCTATATGAAATTGATCATCACTTAAGTTTGAACCCATTCTTTACTCTTCTCCCTGTTACATTTTAGATATGTGGTGTCATACTTTACTTCCTTTTAATTCTGTGAACCCCTTGACTGATTTTTATAGATATACTTAATTTTACTCCTTTTGTGCTTCCTACTTTTTTTTTTTTACTTCTGCTTATGGTCTTTCTTTTCCACTCAATGAATCCCCTTGAACATTTCCTGTAGGGCTGTTTAGTGGTCATGAGAACCTCTAACTTTCGTTTGTCTAGGAAACTCTTTATCTCTCCTTCTGTTCTGAAGGATTGGCTGCAGGTTGTTTCCTTTCAGCTCTTTGAATATATCATACCACTGTCTTCTGGCCTGCAAAGTTTCTGCTGAAAAATCTGCTGATAATCAGATTATAGGGTTTCCCACATATGTAAATGTCTTCTTTTCTGTTGCTACTTTTCACATTCTCTGTCATCACTTTCTGTCATGTTAATTACTGTGTGTCTTAATGTGGATCTCTTTGGGTTGATTTTGCTGGGGGCTCTCTGTGCTTCCTGGATCTGGATTTCTGTTTCCTTCCCTAGATTCAGGAAGTTTTCAGCTGTTATTTCTTCAAATAAATTTTCTGCCTTATTTTCCTTCTGTCATCTCCTTGTGGGATCTCTGTAATGTGAATGTCATTACACATTTTTTATTATTTTTTTCTGTCCTATTCATCTCAATTACTTTCTGTTACTCTGTTCTTCAAATGGTGGTCAGTTCTGCTTCCTCTAGTCTGCTATTCATCTAGTGTATTTTTAATTTCAGATGTTGAGTTTCCATGTCTGATTTTTTTTTTTATGTTTTCTGTCTCTTTGTTGAGGGTCTCACTGAAGTCCTGCACCCTTTTCTCAAGTCCAGTGAGTATCTTTATGACCATTACTTTGAATTCTGTCATGCATATTATCTCTGTTTTATTTAACTCTCTTGCTGTGTGTGTGTGTGTGTGTGTGTATGCCCCTTGATTTGGGGCATATTCCTCTGTCTCCTCATTTTGTGTCTGTGTCTGTTTCTATGTTTTTGGAAAGTCACCTATGTCTCCTGCTGTTGAAATTTGTGATCTTGTAAAGAAGTAGTATCCTGCAGTACGGTATCCCCTATTCCCCAGAACCTGGTGCTTCGCTCAGGGTCTCCTGGGTGTATTGTGTGTGCCCTGCTATTGTGGCGAAGCCACTTTTGCTTTTAGTCCAGTAGCCTGCAGTGTCTCATTTTGCTTGTTTTGGGAAGGTTTGGTTCCTACATAGGCCAGTCTGGGACTGCCTTGGGCTTGAGTTGAGTCAGCCCAGGCATTTGTCAGAGATGTAGTAGCACCCAGTGGCAGAGGCTTTCCCTGTTTTGTCCCTTGAGAAGTGTTGGTTGTGTGGGGGGCGGGGAGGAGGGGAAGGAGGTGTTGCAGTCATACCAGATATCTCTCCTTAGGCCACTGCTGGGGTCACAGTTGGACTGGTATATGAGGTTATCTTCCTCTGTCCCTGGGGTAGAAGTCACTTTGGGGTTGTGCTAGCCCCTGTTGGGGCTCTTTGCACATTGCCAGGGTTGCAGCACCACATTGGATGGGCTCTGGCCAAAAACATACTGGAGGAAACAGGACTGCAGGAGAACGTGGGTGCAGGTGGGCATTGTTAGCAAGGTTTGTGCTGGTCCACTGAGGTAGGGGACCTTAGCTTTGGGGACTTGGCCTGCTGGTTGGAGGGGGCAGATCTGCAGAAGCAGCTGGGTCTAGGACACACAGTGTTAGCAAGGTTTGCTTGGGCCTCCTGTGGGAGCAGAGGCCTGGCTGGAGGGGGCACATCCACGGGAGAATGTCCGGGTGTGGGGGATGCTGTTAAGCAAGTTAGGTGGGAGCATGTTTGCACTGTGCTGGTTCCAGAACATGCCCTTATGTTTTGGCTAGGGGGCAGGGGAGGGAGATGGCCCCTGCCAGCTCCTTTGTTCCTGGGGAAGTCTCCCAAGGGTTTCTGCCCCTCCAGACATGCTTGAATTAGTAAGCAAATCTTCCTCCCCTAATGGTTTTTTCTTTTTTTTTTTTTTAAAGATTTTATTTATTTATTTGACAGAGAGAGATCACAAGTAGGCAGAGAGGCAGGCAGAGAGAGAGGAGGAAGCAGGCTCCCTGCTGAGCAGAGAGCCCGACGCGGGGCTCGATCCCAGGACCCTGAGATCATGACCCGAGCCGAAGGCAGCGCCTAACCCACTGAGCCACCCAGGCGCCCCCCCTAATGGTTTTTTCAAACTGCTCTTTGTATGCTCTATTTCTGTGGGGCTGTTTATTGTGCTGTCTAAGGGCAGAGACTCCGTTTCCTTTCACCTTGCCTACTCTCCCAGAGTTGAGAACACTGATGTTTAAAGTTCCAGGTGTTATGCCCCTCTAGTTTCCAAAGCCTATTGTTGCTAGGATGTGTCTTCCCCTTGTGGGTTTCCCCTGCAGTCTCCCTGGTGTGAGGGTCTGTTTCTCTCCCCCTCTCCATGCCATACGTCCCTCCCTCCTGGGGACAGCCCCTGTGAGTCCATTTGGCTCCCAGCCATGTCTCTGCCCTTGCTACCCTCTTCATTGTGTCCTCTTCTCTACGTTTAGCTGTGGAGAAGTCTTCAAGTTGTTTTCTGGGTTATTCACACTGATGTGGGTGTTACTTAATTGTATCTATGGGAGGAGGAGATGAACTTCAGGTCCTCCTACATCACTGTGTTCTCTGGTAGTCCTAGATTAACGCTCTCAAATTAGTTTGGAATAATTTCAGTACCATCAGGGTTTTGGTATATATCCTTGATTCCAAGAGTTTCCATTTTATTCCTCCCCCATGCTTTTGAACAGTTTTGTTACATGCAGTCAGCTGAATGCTTTTCATTACTCTATAATTGCTCACTAACCTGTATTTTCTAGAGACTCCTAGGATAGTCCTTCTCATGAATTTAAATCTGAAAATTTAATTGAACAAGCTTGTCCTATTAGCAATGAATGGTCTAAGAATATTGTTTAGGCAAAATCAATTATTATTTTACTTAGCAGAGAATTAAAATATCCAACTGGGAGTTTACTAAAGAAATTGAAGCTGACCCTTGAATATGGCCTTACTGACAAGTTCTGCTAAATTACATGCTATTAAGTGGAGCTTATTATGAATGCCTCATCTCCCAGCATAACAGCTGCCTTCCCTTGGTAATGCAGTGTATTGTAATACCTAATTCCTTTAGTTAGCCCTAGTGGAATATCAGACATGGAATTCTTTTTGTTCTTTTTTGTATTAAATGTTACTGTAAATATCATTAACATACTTATTAATAAGTCTACTAACTGTGGTATAAAGTAGGTAAGAAGAAAATTGAGTAGCCACCCACTTGCACTGAGCCAATGAGAATCTGTTTCAGTGGGAAGCTTGGCGAGATTTGCATACCTCATATATGTAAAGGTATAGAGTCTTAGGGTGAACATTGTTTCCACAGCCACCTTTGTCTCGTGCTTTAAAAAGCTGAAAACTTACTTAGGTCCAGTCTTAGTTTTCTGCTTTTAATTTGTATTATTATATATTTTGTGATTCTTTTTTAATTTTTAATTTTTTAATTATTTTGAGTGTAGTTGACACACAGTGTTGCATTTGTTGCACATGTACAACATAGTGATTTGATAAGTCTATTCTTTATGCTGTGCTCACCACAAGTGTAGCTCTTCTTTTTTTTTTTTTAAGGTTGTTTTTTTTTTTTTTTTGGGTATTCACTTGAGAAAGAGAAAGAGTGAGAGAGTGCAAGCACAAGCAGCGGGGAGGGTCAGAGGGAGCAGCAGACTCCCCCGTGGAACAGGGAGTGGGATGTGGAACTCGATCCCGGAACTCCAGGATCATGACCTGAGCCGAAGGCAGTCACTTAACCAGCTGAGCCACCCAAGCACCCCAAGTGTAGCTCTTCCTGATGGAGAATGAAAAGAGTTCATTGTCCACCTTTGTAAAAGATGCAGTCTGGGGTACCAAGGTCAGAGTCTGGCTGCAGTTTGCTTGACCTCGCCTGGATCTTTACCTGAAGAACGACAATTTTCACACAAACAAAAGTCATGATCTAAAACATTAGCCCACTCTTTTTGCTCATTTAACATAATAAATGCAATTAAAAAGTAAAATCTTCAAAAATTGAAAATATCGTTGAGCTCTAGTCAGTGACCTACTTTTTCTCACCAGTAAGTGTCACAACCAAATGCTGTTATGTTGCTGTTCACCGAGAGAGGCTTGGAAACTCCCACAAAGGTGCCATAATGTTGTAAGAATGCCATGCTGTGTGACTTCCTGGGGCTTCTTGGAAGGTCTTCTTGCCTTTCTGTGCTTGGCACAGCAGAGTTGACTCAGTCCTCCTCTGAACTACTACACCTGGCTCACAAACCATGGGCTCAGTGTCACCTTTAAATCTACTCTGCCTTTGTCAATGCAGTTCCCTTTCTGGAATGCCATTCTTTGTGGCCTCATTCTTACCTCAGTCCCTCATATGAAAATGTACCCTCTTGTTGCCAGATTCCAGAGCCAGAGCTCTTACGTGGGTGATGTGTCCATGAATCAAGCACTCTGAGGTTACACCCTTTTCTAGCATTGGGCTAGATGCTGGGCACACAAGTGGGAATGAGATGCGGTCCTTGTTCTCAGGAAACTTGGGGTTTACTAGGTGGAGAGACTGAGAAGTCAACTACCTACACTATACTCAGAAAAACACAGCCAGGGGGGTGTGGGGTAAGTGGAAGGATCACCCAAACTAATTTGCTGGTACATCAGTGTAGACCTGCCCTATATTGGTTTCCTGTTTCATTACTTTCCAGTATATTTAAGACTGGACTTCTTAGCAGTTTATTGGCTATTTGGAATTTGAAATATGTTAGTAATTTCTTCTCATGATTTTGGCTTTTAGTATAGTACCCCCTTGATCCATTCTGGGGAACACCTGGTATCTGAAGTTAGCTTTAAGAGTCTAGTTTTTTAAGATTTAAAAAATTGTTTATTCATTAATAAAGGACGAAAAGTGGAATAATAACCCTTCTTAAGAAAAAGAACTGTTATACATCTATTTGCTCATTCAGCAAACATTTGAGTGCCAGCCTCCCGCTCTCCCTATCTTGGAAGAACCCCTGTTTCAGTGGGAGCGGCAGACAGACTCCCTGGGTATTGACTGTGCACCTGTTTCACAGACACTTGGCTGGTACGAGCTGGCCACAGAAGCCATAAGGGAGCCCCTGCTGCTTTGGAGGCGGTGTAGAACTCTTCTCTGTCTATGGTTTAGGGATCAGGAGAATCATGGGAAGCTCTGTGGAGGAGCTGCTGCTAGCTGATGGTTTGACTTTTCTTTTTAAAAATATTTTATTTATTTATTAGAGATGAGGGAGTGGCAGAGGGAGAGACAGAGCAGACTCTTGCTGAGGGTGAAGCCGGACTCAGGCCTTGATCTCATAAAACTTGAGATCATGACCTGAACCAGAATTAAGAGTCAGATTCTTAACTTAACTGACTGAGCCACCCAGGAGCCCCCAATCTGACTTTTCTTTATTGGCCTAGAGTTTCGCTTCCATTAAGGTTCATTTCTTCCATCTTTCCTCCTTTCCTCTCTTTCTCCTCCCTTCCCCCCCTCTCTCCCCTTTCCCTCTCTCTCCTTACCCGCCCTTCTTAGTCCCCACCCCCATGGCCTCCTCACCCCTCTCTACCCACACAGTCACTGCCTGAAGTGTTTTTACATCTTTTATTTTTCACTATGAAAGAGATCAATTTCCTTTTTATAAGCCCTGTCTAATATTGTAAGCCTAATGCAGCTACTTAGGAACACCTCTGTCTGCCTGGTAGCTTCTTCTCCAAAGTATTACACATCTTAAGAGCAGAACATACCAGATTTTATTCCTCCCTCTCCTTTGCTGCCTCTTTACTCTCTCCCCCAGATGTTAAAACAGGAGGGACTCTTAAGGCTCTGGTCTGGCCCCTCCTTTTCTCTCTCCCTAAGCTGTCTCCCCAGGCCTTAATTCTGTTTATGTGTGGAGACACTTATATTTCTGAGAGCTGTTTTCTTCAAGCTTCACAAGGTGTGTGTGCACTGCCTACATGGGGAATGTCCTCTGGGCTGTCCACCTGTAACTCTCTTTCCCCCAACAGGGCTCCCTGTCTCAGAAGGCACTGCCCATCCAGCTGCATGAGCTGGAAGCCTCAGGTCTCCTGCAGCAGCTCACCTTCTTGGTTGTCAGGGGTCACTGGACTCTAGGTCGGTCTGATAGGACTGTCAGTCTCTCCTGTCATGTCCCCATTCAAACCCTGATCTTCCTATCCTGACTGCGGCAGTCTCCCATGCCTATTAGCTGTGCTCCTTTCCAGCCCATTTTCCACTGTGTGGCCAGAGCCACTGGTGCCTCCCTCCTGTGTCTCCAGTGATGTGCCGTGCCTGGCATAGTCGCTGCTCTGTTACACAGGGAGCCATGGGTTAAGTTCAGGGGTTTAACACCACCTCTGATGTGTCTGTTCTCATCTTGTGGGCCCTGTGTTATATAATTTTTAGTCTGCTTCTGGCATTATCCTGTGCTTCTATTGACGGATTAATGTCATTTAGTGAACTTCTCTCAATCATTTAGTTAGTTGCCCTGTTTCTTCAGAATTTCCCAAAGTGCAGTCTCTTCTCCAGACCGTGGTGACATAACAGGTGTGGACTTCACCATCTCATTTATGAGTATTGATATTTAACTGATAATTATCTTTATTTGTTTATTTGTGTTAACATTTTTTCCCTTTTTAAGATTTTTTTAAGGGGCACCCCTTTTTAGGGGCACCTGGGTGTCTCAGTGGGTTAAAGCCTCTGTCTTCAGCTCAGGTCATGATCCCAGGGTTCTGGGATCGAGCCCCACATCCAGCTCTCTGCTCAGCAGGGAGCCTGCTTCCTCCTCTCTCTGTCTGTCTCTCTGCCTGCTTGTGATCTCTGTCTGTCAGATAAATATATAAAATCTTTTTAAAAAAAGATTTGTTTTTTTAATTTTAGAGAGAGACTGAGCAAGCAAGTGCAAGCTGGGGGATAGGAGGGGGAGAGGGAGAGGGACAAGTCTGGAGCCCGACATGGGGCTTGATCCCACAACCTCAAGGTCACAACCTAAACCAAAACCAGAGTTGGACACTCAACAGATGGAGCCAACCAGGAACATCCTCCACCCCCGCCCCTCACCACATGCCTTTTAAAAAATTACATGATATTTAAGACTTTATGGACATTATAAACTATGAAAGATTTATCACTATCTAGAGTTATCTGTTTTAGAAAGCAGGTTCTTAAAAGTTTATATATGATTCATTTTGTTTCTTTAATTTTATTTTTTCAGTGTTCCAAGATTCATTGTTTATGCACCACACCCAGTGCTCCATGCAGTACGTGCCCTCCTTAATACCTACCACCAGGCTCACCCATCCCCCCATCACTCCCCTCTAAAACCCTCAGTTTTTTTCTCCGAGTCCACAGTCTCTCATGGTTTGTCTCCCACTCTGATTTCCCCCAATTCACTTTTCCTTTCCTTCTCTGAATATTCTCCATGTTATTCCCTTATGTTCCACAAGTAAGTGAAACCATATGATAATTGACTTTCTCTGTTTGACTTATTTCACTCAGCATAATCTCTTCTAGTCCCGTCCATGTTGATACAGAAGTTGGGTATTGATCCTTTCTGATGGAGACATAATACTTTATTGTATATATGGACCACATCTTCTTTACCCATTTGTCTGTTGAAGGGCATCTTGGCTCCTTCCACGGTTTGGCGATTGTGGCCATTGCTGCTGTGAACATTGGGGTACAGATGGCCCTTCTTTTCACTACATCTGTATCTTTGGGGTAAATACTCAGTAGTGCAAGTGCAGGGTCATAGGGTAGCTTTATTTTTTAATTTTTTGAGGAATCTCCACACAGTTTTCCAAAGTGGGTGCACCAGCTTGCATTCCCACCAACCATGTGAGAAGGTTCTGATCCAGTAGTTCCAGACATTCCTTTACCTTCATCCTTTACCTTCGTCACATCAATGGGTTGATAAACTATAGAAATAATAATTCCATGGCTCAGAGAAGTATAAAACATGCTGATAAATAGAAGGGAAACTTCAAGACAGATTCTTACCTTGTGACCCAAAGTAAGCAAAGCACTTTGTGGGTATTTCTAATATCTGTCTTCAAGCTAAATTTTGCCAGTTTATAAATCTTATGTTACTGGGTTTCATTTTCCAACTTCAGCTAAAATTATTTCATTTAGAAATCAAATCAAAACCACAGTGAAATACCTAACATTAGGATGACTATTATTTAAAAAAAAAAATAACAACAAAAAACAGAAAACAAAATAACTGGTGTTGGCAAGGATATGAAGAGATTGAACCCTGTGTATTGCTGTTGGGAATGTTAAGTGGCCTAGGTACTATGGAAAAATAGTATGGTGGCTCCTTAAAAAATTAAACATAGAATTATATGATCCAGCAGTTCTCCTTCTCCGTCTGTACCCAAAAGAATCAAAAGCAAATACTTAAGCAGGTACTTGTACACCAGTTATTCTCAATAACCAAAAGGTGGAAACAACTCAAATGTCCATTGATGGAAAAATGGATAAACAAAATGTGATATATACAGGCAGTGGATTATTATTCAGCTTTGAAAGGGAAAGAAATTTTAATATATGCTACATGCTTTGATGAACCTTGAGGACATGCTAAATGAGAAAAGCCAGAACAAAAAGACAAATATTGAATGATTCCTAGAGTAGTCAAATTCCTTGAGACAGAGGTTGGGGGAAAGGGATCAGGGAGTTGTTCAGGATAGTGAGAAAGGTCTGCGGACAGAGATGGCGGTGACTTTACAACAATGTGCATGTACTTACTGCTGCAGAACTGTACACTTAAAAATGACTAAATGGTAAATGCTATGTATACTTTACCACAAAAATAAAAAATAGGTTTATCAATGGCTGTGTGTAAATTAATAATTACCTCAAAATAAGAACTTTATGAGATAGAGAAGAATCGCTTTGCTCCTTTGACACTGTTTGTTGAAATTTGTACTATTGTGTGTTGAATCTGTATTGATACTGTAGTTGATGTGATATGAGTGAGAAATTAACCTGTGGTATCTGGAGTTTGTGCTTGCCTCAGTCTTTTGTGATCCAGCTACATCGACACTGTTCAGTTATGGATGGTGTCCCTTTCCCATCACAGTAGCTGAGCCCTCTGACTTTTTAAAAATAGGTATGATCAGGGGAAAAATCCCTGCTTAAAGTAGCTGTTCAAATGGAGTCAGGCGGTTTTAGAATTTATGTGTGCTAGCATGTAGGACAAAAACAAGTCAAGTTCTTTATCTCCGGGATTTTCATGTCTTCCCAGGTATACCTTGAAAGACTTTTAACATATGCAGAGATAGACATCTGTCCAGCCAACTGGAAGCGGATTGTTCTAGGAGCGATCCTGCTGGCCTCCAAGGTTTGGGATGACCAGGCTGTGTGGAATGTGGACTACTGTCAGATCCTGAAAGACATCACAGTGGAGGACATGTAAGTGTGTGTGCTGGTGTGGGGGCGAGGGGAGGTACTGTTTGGGAAGGAACTGTGTCCCTCTAAATGGTGTGTGTGGTAAAGAGGGAATGAATGTGACCGAAGGTCAAAATTCGTGAGTGGGTACAGCAAGGACACAACTGTGGAACATTACATGCAAACACCTGTACTACTCTGCGGTAGGATCATGAACAGGTATTGGTTATACTTTTTTTGATTTTGTGAAACTAGTTACTGAGATTATATTGTTGACAGACATTCCTTTACCTTCATCAGAAAGGTATAGACTAATGCTGTCACCAGACTATGATGGCTTCTATTTTGGCTCTGTACCTCACTGCAGACTCATAACAATGTCCCACACCAGTCTTTTGTGGGCAGCAGCATGCCCAAAAAGCAGAAGAGCTAAAATAGTATGTTTCTGTTTCATTTCGGGGAGAACTCGCAAGTTCAGTTGCTCATTCTGTCCGTGGGTCCTCTCATGGGTCTCATCAGGGCTGCATGTTCTCCCCCAGCTGGTCTCAGAGCCTCAGCTCAGTGGAAGCGCCATAAGCTTGAGGGGCAAAGGGGGTCCATCCCCATAGCTCTCAGGGTGATCTTGGGATTTCTCAGATGGTTCAGTCCTTAGATTTAGGTGAGGATTGTTAACCGGAGACCTGCCTATTGTCTGTGATGTCTAGGGTCTGGGAATACAGGAAATAGGTTTAGAGCCTCTTAGGACAAAGGAGCTGTTTTGGAAAACAATCAGGATAAACTATCTACAGTTCCATATGGTTTTTAGTACTTCTGACATTATTTTTGCTAAAATTTTTCTAATATTGTCTGCTACAGCTTCCTTGAGGAAGCTTTAGTCTGGAGGAGCTTCCTAGCCACGTCTCAGTCCACCTCTGTGTTCCTGGACCCAGTAATCCTGGGAATGTGGGATCCTCACAGTGCCTGTGCAGGCTGCTGGTGGGGGTGTCTTGTGGGCACCCTGGGTTCTTCACTACCCTAAGGCCCTCCTTGCCTCTGGTTACTGATTAGATGGGACCCCATTTGGGGGGTACCCTGTGAGGCACACTAGTTTGTGTTCTTGGGTCTTTTGTTACAGAGCCTATTTCTGCTGTAGACCTATAAAACTCCTTCCTGTGTCTCTAATTCTTTATTATAAAAAAGGAGGACAAGTGTAAAGAAGTTTTTGATAGTAAGAAAAATTAAAGTCTTGATTATATTTCAAAGTGAAAACAACTACTAAAATAATTGTCATCAGGACCACAGAAGAGGATGCAAGGTGGTAAGAAGTTCTGACTCATTTCCTTTATTGGGGGATTACTCCGTCAGCTCCGTGATACTGACACTGAGTTGTATGCTGTAGGAATAGCATCATGGTTGCCCTTTCCTGGTTGTGTTGGTGATGTATGTATGCAGGGAACAAAAATTTTCCCTTTTTCCCCCTTTTAGGTTCTTTTAGGTCTAATAATTAAATTGACATAAGACCAACAGGAGAAAAGCAAATTTAATTTTGTACATATGGGAGCCCCATAAAAATATGAGACTGAAAGCCACTCAGGCGAGTGAGGCTTAAATGCCATCTGAGCTCAGGAATGGGGTAGAGGCCTAGGGTTTCAAAGGGGACAGGGGCAATTCAGAGGAAGATAAAAAGAGCAGATGCTTGGTAATCCGATGTTTGCTCTACCATGCAGGTCTTTCACATGGTGGGGGGCAACCTCAGTAAGGGAGGGTGAGCAGCCTGCCTTTCTCTCCCAGAGCAAAAGAGTGGGAAGGGAGGAGCCAGAAGGAGCACCTACATGCTTGATGTGTTCTTGGACAAGTCAGTTCTAACAGTGAGAAATGCAAGTTACAGATCTAGAAATCTGTTCCCTGATGCTGTTGTGTTTTTAGGCACACTTGGAGAAAGCGTTTATGTATTGTAAGGGAATACATAGACCAGCATGAAGCCCAGTGGCCCGCTGAGCGCTGCAGCAGATAGCCAGTGTTATGGGCCGAATTGTGTTCTCTCAGAATTCCTGTGTTGAAGCCTAAGTTCCACTGCCTCAGAATGTATCTTTATATGGAGCTAAGGTCGTAAAGAGGTAATTGATTTAAAACAGGGTCAGGAGGGCAGGCCCTAATCCAGTAGACTGGGATACCACACGGGCAGAGGGACAGCCATGCGAGGACACAGAGAGAAGATGGCCATCTGCAGGCCAAGAAAGAGGCTTCAGAAGAATACATTGCTGCTGGCACCCCCATCTTGGACTTCCAGCCTCCAGAATTGTGAGAAGATCAGTTAATGCTGTTTAAACCCCCAGTCTGCAGTAGTGTGTTATGGCAGCCCCTTGCTGGCTGACACAGACTTGATTCTGGCAAGTGGGGTGCTGCTCTGACAGTTACCTAGAGATGTGGAGGTGGCATTGCAGCTAGCTAATGGAAACTAGCTTCCAGAATTTTGAGGCACATGTTAGGAAAATCCTAGATTACCTTGAAGAGCTGGTTGGGAGAGATATGGTTGAGAAAGGTGATTCTGACGAGGACTCAGAAAGCAGAGAGCTTTAGAGGAAGCTTCTCGCAATCTTAGAGATAGAAATGTACTGCAAACAGAATGTTGCTAGAAATAGGACTGTTAAAGGTGCTTCTGGAGTGAGGTGTCAGAAATGAGAGGCTGCTGTTGGACACTGTTCCAAGGGCAGTACCTGCCACACGGTGGCAAAGAACTTGGCCAAGTTGTGTTCTAGTGCTTGTGTAAGGTGGAATATTCGAGAATGAACTCAGATATTTAGCTGAGGAGATTCCTAAGCGGAGTGTCTAGAAACCGTGCCTGGTTTCTTCTTGCTGCGTCCAATAAAATCTGAGGAGAGAGAAATTGAAGAAGGAGTTGTTAAACAAGAAGGGACCAGATGTTGGAGATTTGGAAGAACTCAAATTTTCCAACCTCTGCTTATCCCTATTGCAAAAAATGAGAAAGCGTGCTCTGGAGAGAACAGTGATGGTGTGGCTGTACAGTATTTGCTCAAGAGATTAAGAGTGTGGCTTGGTGTTCCAATCAGTCATCCCGGCGGAAGTGCTCCCAGTTTAAACTGAAGGGGAAAAAACAGGACAAAATGAAGGAAGGCTGTCGAACTTCAGGATTCTCCAGAAGACCTGTCTACTCTGACGTGTTATCCTTAAAAAGGGAAAATGACCATGGAGGCAGTTTGCATGTGGGCAGGGCTGCTTTTGCCACCATGGGCACAGCAGGTCCAGGTCATTGGGGGCTGAGGCTGCTTCCCCCTCGGCTAGGATGTGGGGCTGCTTGCCCTTGGCTAAGAGCCCAGCAGCAGGGCTCTCCTCTCACTGGGCTGGATGCTAAAGCATCAGCCAAAGATTATTCTCAAGCCTGAAAATCAAATGCATTTGCCTTGCTAGATTTCAGACTGGCTTGAGACCCAAGAACCCTTTCTACTTTTTGATTTCTCCCTAAATGGGAACATCTGTCTATGCCTGTGTGACCATTGTACTTCGGAAGCAGATAACTTCCACAGTGAGGAAGCTTCACAGGTTCACACCTGGAGAGGAATTTTGCCTCAGGATGAATTAGACCTCTAGGCTCAACCATACCTGATTTAGTTGAGATTTTTGAACTTGGAGTTGATGCTGGAATGGTTTAAGACCTTTGGGTTGTTGGGAGGGGGTATATGTTTTCTGCATATGAGGTGGATGTGAATTTTGAGGGGCTAGAAGATAGAGTGTCAAGGGCTGAGTAGCATCTCCCTCAAATGCACGTGTGAAGTCCTAACCCCTAGTACCTCAACGTGTAACCGTATTTGGAGATCAGGTGTTTCAAGAAGTAATTAAGTCAAATTGAGGTCATTAGAATAGACCTGAATCAAATATGATGTGTCCTAAACAAGAGATTAGGTTATAGGCAGCACACAGAAGGACAGTCTTGGGGTATTTTGCTACAATAGCAAACTGACACATACAGTAAACTTTATTGAGAAGGAATGAGATCTGATGTGTTCAAGAAGCCATACAGGGGGTTGTGTGGCTGAACCAGGCTTGTGGAGGGGGCTTTAAGTTACTTTGTAGTATCTATACAGAATCCCAAATTTCCTGTTTGAATATTAAAAAATGAGTGCTTGATTTCAGTTTTTTTTCAGTCAAACCATATGAACTTGGGGGCAGCAATGGCTGCGAGGTACCCAGTCTGGGGAGAGGGAGTGGTGTGGGACATCGCTGGAAACTAGAGGCTCTGGCACTTGGCACTGTGTTAGTCTCATGTCAGTAGCAAGTGTTCATTTCCTGGCAGAGGCACCCTAAGCTTTCCCTTGGGGCTTCTTAGTGGGGAGACGACTCCCAAGTTTCAGATGGGAAGCTTTATAAAAATTTGCGTGTTGGTGCTGTTTCCAGGCGTCTGTACTTCTGTCTTCTTCTGCACCCTTCTTTGTGGCCTTGCCTGTGTCCTAGCGTCCTGATGTGACCGTCCTGATATTTCTGAGCCCAGGTTCATTTCCAGCTAAAGAATCATCCAACATTGAAGGACCTGGACTTGGAGTCCTTTCCACCTTCAGACAGTGGGGTTCTGGCTTGGAAGGCAGCTGATTGTGTGTGCAAATGGCTGGGATCTCAAGTTGAAGAACATTTTAAGAAGTATCACTGAAACTTGCAGGTGGACCGTTGGGGCCATCAGCATCAGTCAGTCAGACTTCAGATTCAGGCTGACGTTGTGCGGCAAGATAGGGCCATGGGCCAGTCTTTGTTTCTTTCTATCTTGCCAACAGTAAGTGGTCAAACCACCACATGTCAGCTTTGAGCACCTAATGACAGTTTCTATGCATGGGAAAGGGAGGATGAACTTTGACAGGCAGAAATGCTGTTAAAAGAAATTAAACTTTGGGGTTGGTTTGTTTTTGTTTTGCAGTAACCTTGGAAAAGTCATTTTCAAATATAAACAAGGAATCTGAAATAAGGAGAAATGAGGCAGTGTAATGCCCCCAGCTTTGTTTTTCTTTTTCAACATTTCCTTGGTGATTTGGGGTCTTTCCTGGTTCCAAACAAGTTGTAGATTGTTTGTTCCAGTACTTTGAAAAATGCAAAATGATACTTTGATCGGAATGGCATTGAAAGTATAGATTGCTCTGGCAGCATAGACATTTTAACAATGTTTATTCTTCTGATCCATGAGCATGGATTGTTTTTCCATCTTTTTGTGTCTTCTTTAGTTTCTTTCATGAGTGTTCTGTAGTTCCTCGAGTATAGATCTTTTACCTCATTGGTTAGGTTTATTCCAAGGTATTTTATGGGTTTTGGAGATATTATAAAAATGAAATCAATTCTCTAATTTTCCCTTTCTACAGTTTCATTGTTAGTGTATAATGAAGCAGCTGATTTCTTTGCATCAATTTTGTATCCTGCCATGTTACTGAATTGCTATATGAGTTCTAGGAGTTTGGAGGTGGAGTCTTTTGGGTTTTCCATATAAAGTATCATGTCATCTGTGAAGAGGGAGAGTTTGACTTCTTTGCCAATCTGAATACCTTTTATTTCTTTTTGTTGCCTGATTGCTGTTGTTAGGACTTCTAGTACTATGTTGGACAACAGTGGATAGAGTGGGCATCCTTTTTGTGTTCCCGATCTCAATGGGAAGGCTCCAAGAGACTGGTTTCAGTGCTGCATAGCAGATAGACACAACAAAAACCTTCCACCCTCCATGGTGTAGGGTGCCTGGTCTTTGGTTTTCAGTTTTAATTGTGGTAAAATATGCATGGCATAAAATTTTAGCCATTTTTAAGTGTACAGTTATGTGGCATTAAGTGCATTCAGATTGTTGTGCAATGATCACCAACCAGAAACTGCGTGCCCAGTAAATAATAGGGCCCCACATCCCCCTCCCCCTGGCCATCATTCTGCTTTGTCTCTGAATGTCACTACCCCTGGATGCCTCACAGAAGTGAACTTGCCCAGTATTGTCTCCTTGTGACTGGCTTATTTCACTTAGCATGGTGTCCTCAGGGGTCATCTGTGTAGCAGCACATACTGGAATTTTCTTCCTTTTTAAGGTAAAAAATATTACAGTCCTTGTACATATTCTGTTTGTTTATCCATTCACCCATTGCTGGACACCTGGACACTTGTACTGCTTCTGCCCCTTGGCTGCTGTGAGTAACGCTGCCGGGAGCACGGGTGCACGGATCTCTCCTGGAGTCCTTGCTTCCAGTTCTTTGCGTCTGTGCCCAGAAGTGGGATTGCCAGGCTGTTAGTGGCTGGTTTTGTAAAGTGAACCCGTTTTTCTAGAAAAGCAGATAGATGGTAAATGTTTAGATGATAAAATCCTTACTCCATTTTAGAGGTCCCTTCACAAGTTGTGAATTGTGCTAATTCAGTTGGGTTTCTTTACAGTTTTGATTTAATATAACACGTATTTCTGAATATATTTGTTTACAGATTTGAGTTTAGTTCTTATAAATTTTTAATCGGAACGATTTTCTCCTGCTTATGCTGTTGAGGGCAGTAATTCCATCAAGCCTATTCTCTCTGTGTCACTGTTAGTATTTTTTGTGATTTGTCATGCAGCAAGCTGTCACATGTCCCTGCAAGCTGTCCCACTGCAGTTTGGGAATTCAGACTTCGGGAATTACTTTTGTTTGCTCAATCTTGCCTTAGTTAGAAAGCACAGCAGCTCTAAGGCCCCTATTTCCCTCAGAGCTTAAAAAAGAAACCCCCGAAGAAAGACTATTTTTTCCCAAGGAATCTTGAGGAAAATGCCACCTTGTTCCAAAAGAGATTCCTCTTGACTTTAGTCAGAGAGTATCCCCTCAACAAGAGTCACTGCTACCTCGCTACCCTCTGGGCCAAGAGTCACTGCTACCTCGCTACCCTCTGAGCCATAAATGGCTCTCGGAAAAAGGCGAGTTTTTCTTAGCCTCCAGAGAGTAAGAGCTGCAGTAGCGTCTTTGGCCACCAGTCGGCAGTCTGTCCCCGGGCTGTCCCACAGTCCCCCAGGGAGAGCGCCTTCTAGCCCATTTGTTTTGGCACCTCTGGCCTTGGCAATATTTTTACACTCTTGTTTCATTAATATCTTAGCTGAGTTCCAGTATTTTGCAGGATGATCTCTTGTTAAATTTCATTTAAAGGAAGCATAAATAAAAAATATTTAAAGTAAAAATTATCCTAAATAAGTCAAAATAATTTAGACTCTTTAAAAGACTAAAATTTAGCACGATAAGCCCATTTGGAGGTCACCTCCATTCACTAGACTGTATAGAAACGACAAATCATGGTGTTTCTCTGATGAAAACACCTGAATGTGACTTCTCAGTCCTCCAGACTGAGGACCACGAACCTTCTGTACCAACTCCCATTTTGCCCAGTATCTTCTCTATCTGACCAGTCTTGCTCAGATGCCAGCCTGCCTTCCCCACCACCTCGGTGCTCCTGTCCCTTGCTGTCATAACAGCACAAGACTGGGACAGAGTCCTTTCAGTCTCTGATGGCTTAGTGAGGTCACTCACAGGGGGTAGACAGACGAGTTCTCGGGTACACCATGGGGACAGGATGGTGCTGAGTTAGTCTGAGGCTATAAAACATCAGGTGCCTGCATCCGGGATTTGGAACTTGAGCTTGGTGTTCAGTGGAGCCCATGGAGAGTGGTCTGGGATAGTTGGGGTGAGGCCTAGCACTTGGGACAGGATTTGTCAGCCTTCAGATTCACTTATAGGAGATGGCGATCAGGTCTCCTGCCAGAAATCATCTACCCCAACCCTTGTTCCTCTCCACTAGAGCTCTGTGTTTCCACACTCAGTTCACCTCTTACTTCTCTGGGAAGCCTTCCTCCATCCCTCCATCCAAGCTGAGCTTGGCCTGCTCCATTCAGTAAGGGTAATTATCAAACACTATCTGTATATCAGGTACTGTGATGGGGCCAGGTGGCCTGGTTTCTGGCTAGGAGGATACAGGCAGGGACACTGAGTTAAGGTGACGCTTGCGGTAGAGTCTGATAAAGGACAGAAGTTGAGGGCTGTGTAGTGTGCTTGGGAGCACAGGGTGTTTCAAGGGGGAGACAATGCTGAAACTGCGTGCCCGACCTGGGACCAGTCTCAACAAACTGAGCCATCGCTGAGGACTTTTCTCCCTCCAGGTACTAACTGTTAAGAAATGAACCTGATCTAAAAGATAATTGACATGGGGAAGGTCTCCAAATAGAAGTTTTAAAATTTATTCTGGCTACCCATCATTCATTTCCATCAAACTATAAATGGGTTGGCCAGTTGGATCAGATGGAGCCAGTGTTGGCTCCTTTATTGACCAGTGTCTGGGGATGAGTGGTTCTAGAAGTTTGGGCTGAGACCAGCCGTGTCAGCATCCCAAGGGAGCTTGTTAGAAAGACATGTTCTTAGGCCCACCCCAGCCGTGCTGAACCAGCCCTGGGGTGGGCTCCTCAGTCCATGTTGACAAGCCCTCTGCGGGATTAGATGTGTGCTCAGGTGTGGGAAGTACTGCTCTCATTCTTCAGAGTTGGCGGGTTCCCTTTCTGTGAGTCCAGGGCTGTGATTCATTCTCCCACACCCTGCTTTGCCTGGGGAGGCCCCTACCGCACTTCCTCCACTCTTCTCCCAGGGAAGGGCCACTGAGGAAGGACGGGCCTCTAGGGGTAACAGAGGCTTTTCCCCTGGGCTCCTGTCTTGGCCCCTTGCCAGACTCCACTTGGCCCCTCTTGATTGCTTCATCTGCCTCATGTTTGGTGGATCGTGCTGGGGTTTGAAGCCAGAGCTGCTGTGCGTGCAGTTGGGTCTCTGTGAGATGCATCACCCTCCAGCACTTGCAGGTGGTCCCCCCGGCTAATCAGGCCTCACCCTTCTGGGCACTTGATCATTTGGCTTTTAACACCTACTTGGTGGCTAAACTGCAACTCTGGTGTCCAGCCAGGCAGTTACTTGGATGGCTTTCCTCTCTGGAGGTCACAGTTTCCTCCAGTCTGATCTCCAGCACCTTGCCGTGGTGGGCCACGCAGCCCGGTAGGGCAGCTAAACGTGAGCTCTTGCTGTCTTTGCTTGCAGGAATGAGCTGGAGCGACAGTTTCTTGAATTGCTGCAGTTCAACATCAACGTTCCTTCCAGTGTTTATGCCAAGTATTATTTTGATCTTCGTTCTCTGGCAGAAGCAAACAACCTGAGCTTTCCCTTGGAGCCCCTGAGCAGGGAGAGGGCTCACAAGCTCGAGGTAAGAGGCTTTCACATACTGGTTTTTGACGCCGTATTGCAAAAGCCTCATCTGCGTTTCCCAGAAGTGGGAGGTCACCGTGCTGATTTCTCCCACTGTGTGTTGTTAGGAAATACAGACAGGTTACCCTGGATTTAGAGTTGATGAGGTCATTTAGTTGATTATAATTCATCCAATCATAGTTTTAATAATGTGCCTCATTTCTAATCTTCAAATGTTAAAAAAAAAAAACAAAACACCTGGTTTTTAAAAAGATATGCTCAGAAAAAAGTATTTCTCGACATGCACTGTTACAAGGAAAAAGATACCAGATGACCCTAATGATTGGGAATCCCAAAAGGTTATATTCTGCTTTTTTATTTTTATTTTTTTTTTTAGTAACATAAGTATTATTTGCTTCAGGGGTACAGGTCTGTGAATCGTCAGGCTTACACAGTTCACAGCACTCACCGTAGCACATGTTCTCCCCAGTGTCCATAATCCAGCCACCCTGTCCCTCCTCCCCCACCCCCCCAGCAACCCTCAGTTTGTATATTCTGCTTTTTATTTTTTATTCCTCACAGCCCAGTTAGAGCTGGAGCTAGCCCCATGGGTCTTGGTCTGGATTTGGGGTCATCTGCGTTAAGCTGTGTACCTTCTGTGCTCATGGCTTGTGTACATAGCTCAGCTTCATATTTGCACTTCCCATCTGACTTGGTGACTGAATGAAAAGTGGTGGGGTGACCAGGAGGATCACTGGTGGAACCCCTTCCTCCAGAGAAGGGGTGCCCAGGCTCTCTGTACTTTCATCACCAGGCACTGTTGTGGTCACATCCCATAGACCCTTTGATCAAAGCAGTAGATGGTACAGTCACGTCCCAAGCTTGGTGAGACCCAGGAGGTCTGTGCTGCCTGCCCTATTGTCCGATCTGAGTGACATGTTATCCCCTGATTCGGTACAGGATTAGGGTGGCTAGCATGCTGGTCTAACAGGGTTAATAGCTGTGAACAAAACAAAGTCTAGAGATAACAGGGGAAGAGGTTATTATGGTTTGCAAGCCTAAACAAGCCAAGATTTTAAATAAAATTGTAAAAAGTACATAGTATGCTGATCCCAAGAAGAAACTCAGTAAAACTGGAACAGACTGGATATGGCCCACAGTGTTTAAAATAAAAGCCCAGGGAGGTTTTCCAAACTCAGCCACTTTACTATAATTGTGTGCTGGCTGTTAGGAAGCAGCTGCTCAGTTAAATCTCCCATTTCTCTTGAGCAAGAAATGGAAAACCAGACAAGTGTTGTCAGACTCTCACGGGTACACACATGAAATAGTTTTCATTTCACAGTGAGCAGGCGCTATGTTTGAGCCCAAGTGGCAGGCCCTGGAAGCACTCATGCCCAGTGGCTGCTGTCATGCCGAGGGGATGGGCGTGGAGCTCCTGGAAGCAGCCCCTTTGTCTGCCGCTCGTGGCTCTCCAAAGGAGAGCGTCCAGTGTTGCTGGTCAGCCACACCGTGGGTACACAGGCTGGCTGACACGGGACTCGCTGGTGCCTGCTGTTAAGTTTGGCAGGTTATCTGAGTGGGAAGAGGGGGTGCTCACCTGCTCCTGGGGCTGTCACACCAAGTGCTCCATAGGCTCACTGGGCTGATGAAGGCCCATAGTCCTGACAAGAGTGCTCTCCCTCCTCCCGAGAATCGGAGCTTTCTGAGACCCTCCTCTGTGGAAGGATAGTGCTTCTATCTGGAAAAGCACTTGGCATCCCTTTGAAATAATTTTTAAGGAATGGATGTCATTATTCTCCAGACCCCAGCATCCCTTAGTCCATTTGGTTAGCAAACTTGAACCCCATCGTGGAAAGCAAGGGGGAGTGAGACGTACTTGAAGTGGCTTTTATCTGAAGCTCAGTACTGATCAGGCGCAGTACACATGGCTGATCTGATAGGTGCAAGGTAGAGTGTGGAGGCTGGTGTGTACCAGGAACCAAGGCAAAGTGGTCTTTTCATTAGTCTGGTCATTTCTCTTTGACATAAGTTAGTATCTCTGTATGCATATGGGAGATGGGGTGAAAGCTCAGAGTTTACATTGTGAAATCTAGAATAATATCGTACATTGCTCTTTCATCATTATGATATTCCATTCAGACCTTTGTACTGTTCATAAGCTGAGAAACCATACACAGTAATCTCAGAGAGTTTAAATAAACGAAAATAATTTACTTTCAAAAATCGTTGCTCTCCTGTCTATGAGGGATCTGATTTTCTCTTAAAGTGTGTCACCTGCATTAGTGTGTGAAATGTGTTTCACATGGGGAATTCCCAGTGTTCTAGGCCATCTCCTGTTCTCATTCATCTGTCATTTGGAGGAAGACGTCCTCGACTCCTGTTTCTCTCTTCTAATCCCTGCTCCTAGCTGCCACTGAAGTTGCAGTTCCAAGTGCAGTTATGGGTTTCTGAAAATAAATGAGAATCAGTTGTCAGCACCCTGTTCCCAGTACTTCGACCATAGCGTGATATGCGCATGCCCCTGTCACGTGCTCGTCTTGCTTGGAGCTTACATATCCATTCAGCACCTATTTACTTAGGGTCCCCTGATCCCAGGCATCATCGTGAACAAAACTAGCTTTTTGGAGTTTACATTCTGCTGGGAGGACACAGACAGTAAACAGTAAACATAATACTAGTTTATTAAACAAAATAATAAACTAGTGTGTTAGGAGGTGAGCACAAAAGCAGCAGTGGGGCGGGGGTTGCCATTGCCAGGAGCCTCCCTGAGTCGGCCATGGTTCCTTGAGGACTCTAGCGTGAGATGTCTTAGCTTTGCAGAAACCTCCAGCCTGAGGGAAGAGCTGCTTCGGAACCTACAGGGCTACCAGCTCAGGCTCAGGTGGCAGGGATTGGAGTGGCCACCACAGAGCGGGGTGGGTGAGGTGGGAGGAAAATGTGGGAGAGGAGATCACAGAGTTAGCTGAAGGGGAAGCAGGGAGGATTGTTAGCTGAAGGGAGCAGCTGGAAGGATTATTGTTGTCACTCCAGTGAGAGCCATGATGATGTGATCAGGGTCTGCTGCTTTTGTGCCTTTGTCCCTTGATGGTGACTTCTTGCCAGGTGTTTTCTAGCCCCTGCTTCGTCCCTGGCCTATTGCTTGAATTGTATACAAGTTAAAAGACCTCATGTTTGCATCATCATAAGTAAAGTCAGCCCCACCCCTGGGTTATTTTGACAGAAAGAAAGGTGAATGTGAGCAGGACAAGACATCTGGGGTGATGTGAGCTGGCTCCCACTTTGTCATTGATGTGCTCTCAACCTGCACCCAGGAGTAACCCTGAAAGAGCTGTGACTGGGCTCCGACCCCCCGGAAAGGCTGAGCCTTGCTCTTGGCTGAGGGTCTTCCCCCAGAGTCTCACTTTCTTCATCAGGAAAATGAGGGCAGTGTGGATTGTCCTTGCTACATTGGCCCCTTCCTGTTCCTTTCTTCATCGGTTGGCTAGAGTTGACTCAGACACTCGGTCAGTGGCTCTGACTCCCAGTGTGGCCCAGCACGAAGCTGTGGTGTGTTACTACCGCCGCACAAGGTGGGTGGGTGCTCCTTGCCCCTTTTGCAGATGAGGATGCGGGACTTAGGCACAGGCCCGGGTCCCACTCCTGCCGAGTGGTTAGCCAGCATTGAACCTGCGTCTAGCTGAGCCCCAGGCTACACTGTCCTGGAACTGTTGCACATTTTGTGATGATTTTCTCAGACCGTAAGCACTTTGGAAACAGGGCCTGCATCTATACTTCCTTTGTGGTCCCCGTTGTGAGCGGCACAGCTCCGGGCCACAGCGTGAAAACTGCACGGGGTAGGAACTCCTGTCAGTGTTGTCCCTCATGCCCTCAGCATCTGGAACCACGCTGGCACCCGGCAGTGGCTGGTGTCCGATGAGTGAGGGCGTGGAGAGCACTTAGGGGCTGGCCCTTACCTGAATTGTCTCTCTTTTGCCCCTCAGGCCATCTCTCGCCTCTGCGAGGACAAGTACAAGGACCTGCGTAGACCCACGAGGAAGCGGTCAGCGAGTGCTGACAATCTGACTCTGCCCAGGTGGTCCCCGGCCATCATCTCCTAACCGTCGGGCCCGCTGGAGGCCGCACCATCCCCCCGTTTCTCCTTTAGTTTGAGAAAAGACAAACTTGGGGTGGTTTTGTTTTTGTTTTCCTTTCCTTTTCTTTTTTAATTCATAGCTCTGTCAGGCTGCCTTGATGACCGCCTCCAAGCTGTGTGGCCCGCACGCAGCAAGGCCTCCAGGGAAGCGAAATCAGTGTTCTGGAAATCCCGTTTCATGCCCTTCGTCATTAACAGCACTTCCCTCAAGGAGGAAAAAGACTCTAATCCTGGAGAAGGAAACAAAGGGAAAGGGAAGTCGTGTAGAGGCAGGGAAAGGGGGAAATGGCTCGGCCATTTCTTAAGTCCCCGTCTGGTCAGTAGATGAATATGATGGAAAACCCCAGCAGTAGGTAACAAAGTCGGATGTGCATTAAAGACAAGAGCGCGCGCTTATCCACCTCCATCTGGATCAGTATGTTCTGTAAGACTTCTTGCATTCCTTCTAGCTGCTTTTTTGGGATTTGGGGGATTTTTGTTTTGGTTTTGTTTCTGTTTTGGTTTTGGTCCCACAGAGCAGAGAATATAGTTTGTACCCACCATGGCACAGACATCCAAATAAATAGTACTGGTTGTTTCTCTCTGCACTATTCCTGTGAGCTGTCTTCTGAGCTTTCTTCCTCACAAGTGGGATGCGCTTGTTATATTTCTGTATGCCTTTATTGAATACAGTTTTTCTTCAACGGTGGCAAAATTAACTTGACTGTAGTGCTGAACCAAAAGTATCCCTTTCCCTTTTATTCCTCACCCCGAGAAAATTCTAGATCACATGGGTGCTTGTGCCTTCCAATTTATTCACAGTTGTTTTAATTTTTTTTCTCTGACCTGAAGTCGTAGTTACAAATCAGTCAGATTTTTTGGGCTGAAGGAAACCGTGTGCAGTGGAGGGGGTCCTCTGGGTGAAGTTTTTTCTAGAGTGCTAGGTGTCTGCCTGCAGTTACTGAGTAGGAGCCATTTCTCTGTACCCCCTGCCCAGCTCATTCCTCTACTTCCATGTCCATTGTTGCAAGCAATATTCTTCTGAACTTTTATATGTTTACTTTAAATCAAAGTTAGTCTATTTGTATAAAAATTTTTTAAAAATCTAAAATTAAAAAAAAGGGGGGGTGGGTTATTCCAGTGGGAAGATATTGAAGGGCAAAATGTTACTATTTACTGAGGTATTTTTCACAGGATGATTGAATAAAAAACTCAACTTGCATATTCATTGTGGGTGCTTAGCAAAGTTACACAAAATTCAAACTGTGAAGGTTTATGCTTCATTAATTATGACCGTACTCTTTCATTTTCTGATTATCCCTAATTTCCTTGTGGGCTAGATGAGAATCTTTTGTATCAAGTAAAATAAAAGGGTTAATGATAGAATATCAGAGTAAATTTGATACTAAGTCTAAGAATCTGAGTCAGTGAAGCATATAATGCTTTGGGTTTTTGCGTACTTTCTTGGGTCACAATGACAGGCTTCTAAGTTTTCTCCCTTTTCAAGTCTCTGCGAGGCGAATGGCAGCAGATGCTCTGTGTTTCACCTTCTTCCTCTGTGAATGTGGAGAACTTTGGAATATTAGTCTTGGGTACCCTAACGTCCTACACCTGATCCTCAAACATGCCTGCTTCTGATGAAAAATGCTTTGGAAACGGAAGAGACTCAGAAAGTTGAAATCCCAAGATCCCCAGGCCAAAAGTCCTAGTCAGGTTTCAGTGAGATTTTTATCATGTGTAAACAACTGGTTGGACCAGAAATACTGTCAAGGTCTTTCTGGCCTAAACTTTCAAAAGCCGACAACAGAATCTGAAAAGTTAATTATCTTTCCATTATAATGGTGTTGATATACTCTGTATGGGTACCAAAATCAGCTTCTCTCTTCAAGTAAGAGTTGGATTTAGAACTTTAAATAGAGATCTAAAAATGTAGAAAATATCATTTTATATTCCCTAATCTATATAGCTTAAAAAGGGACATATTTTCTTAGCTGAATATGAATACCTCTCAAGCATAAATTAGTTCCTCTCATGTAAAGTATCTTATTTTACCGGTCCATTTCAGGAAAGAGGTTCTGCTGCCTTTAAAGCAGAAAGCTTATTTTTATCCCTTTTATTTGAATGAGAGAGATTTGAAAATTGAATTATGTAAATATTTCAATGCATCTGCTATTATTTTGTGGAGTTTATTAAACTACTTTAAAAAATTGTATAGTCTATTTATTGTATGTATGTACATACAGTCTGATAACTTAAAATTTGAAGTGGATTCCGTAAAACCTGACTCAGTCTTGTTGAGACTATTGAATATTGTTTTAGCCTTGTGCACTGGACGCTACCTCTGTATAGGGAAATTTCCCATATTCATTAATAAGTATTGATCTGTATTAGTTGGTTATGTTTCTTGCACTGAGGATTTTTAAAACTCTGCTGTAAGTGTAGATTTTAGTTTTACTTTTGCAGTATGAATCACTTGACACATAGGTAGATACTTTAGGTTTGTTTATTTTATTTTTCTACATGATGATGAAGACTTAAATTTTGTTCTCTGGTTTGTTCTAAGTTTGCCAAAAAGAAACCCCAAGAACACCCAGTACAGTACCTTGGTAAATCCCAGTGACTGTAACTTGTTTGCAAGGTGACTCCGTGCCCTACAGTTAAAGCCGGATGGCTATTTGGGATGACATTGTCTTAGTGTAGTTTGTGAATGGACAGTTGTCATTAATGGAGGATGAAGAAAACAACGCATTTTGTTGACTTTAATTTTAGATTAGATTTAAACAACGAATAAAGTCATTGGGACAATAAGTATATATCCCAGTGAAATTTTTTTTATTTGTTTTACTTTTTTTCCCCCCACCACTGGGAAAAGGGAAAGAAGTTAGGGATTTAGAACCAAATTAGAGGGTGAGGTGGGAGATCCTGCCAAGATCCGAGATATGCTCTGATGCCTTAACGCACTAGGTGAGGCCGGTGTCAGAGCCTCGTGCCCGTCGTCGGCTCTTCCCTGGGCTGGCTCTCCCTACTTCCTTCTCTTGGTCTTCAGCAGGGGCATCTCCATCTTGGGGTTTCCCTTGGTTCTGGGGATTTTGATCCTCAGCAGAACTGCAAAGCAGAATTTTGGGAGTAAGCAATTTTGATTCTATCCGGCTGCTTTTGGTAACCTCTCACCTGGGGCCATATTTTACAGCTTTGAATTTTTTAAACAATAAAATACAATTCCTGGTTCATTGTAGGTACTTAATAAGTGTTAAATAAATAAATGCATAGAACAAATAGTGCCTTCCTGCTGCATTTTTTTGAATACCACATTGAGATAAAATTCCACAGGTTTTATGGCTGCTGTGTGCGAACCACTTCTTTGCAAGAGCAATGGGAAAGGTGTTCTTAGTCCATTTGAGTCTTGAGCAATTCACAAGAATACTGAACACCTCTTACTAAGATGTTGCATGAGAGAGACCTCTCAAAGCATTTTATATGGATACTTTTATATTGTCACTTTATATTGATACCTTATTTTATCTCAATAACTTGATCCCCTTTGACTTCATTGGAGTCAACATTTCAAGACTGTGTTGGGTAGATCTTAGAAGCATGGAGCGTTGTTTGAGAGGCCAGCCAGAGAGAGCCCGTATCCTTGTGGAAAAAGAGAAGAGATCAGAAACATGCCCTGAAGCTGAAACGGGAAAAGGAGGCTTGAGATTTATTTTTTAAACTATACGGATTGCAAGGAAAACGCTACACGCAACTTCATTAAGGTTTGCTGTTAATGCAGAGCCTTACTAGAGCTATTCCATCTAAAAACAAACGCTCCCCCCAGCCCCCCACCTCAGTACGAATGAGGCAGTTGTAGAAGTGTGCTTGCAGTCACAAAATGGGTGATGGGTTGTGGACCTGACCAATTCAGGGGACTTCGTTTCCAGTTTTCCTGTTTGATTTTCTTAACAAGTTTGTATTTGTGAAGCTGCTAAAGGAATACTGAGTCCCTTTCCATTAGAAGCTTCAAGAGTTCCGTGACCAGTACTGACGTGGTCTGCTCTTGGTTGTCTCTCAATTGAAAGTCTTTGGAGGGCCCTGTGTGTCTGCATCGTGCTGCTCTGGGCCACAAGCACTCAGGTGCGGATTTGTCCTGGCCACTGGGCTGTCCATTGTAGGCTTTGCTGAAGGCCTCTGGAAGAGCCTATGACAGTAAGAAATGAGTTTAGAAGTTATCTGACTGGATGGCGTTCAGATTTTACAGGTCTCTGTAAGCTTTCCTATGTCTTTTAGTGGCTTGATTTAGGTAGAGTTCTTTATTTTGAGAACTTTGTTCATATAACTAAATTATTTTAAATGCTAGCTGATAGAGTGGCATTCCAGAATAATTCTGGGCCCTTCATTGATTAGATCTGGAAAAAGAATAGCCAGCAAAGTCGTGAGAGAGGGTTCTCCCGGGGCAGCGCCTGGGAAGATCCCTCCTTCCCTGTGTCAGGCATTTTGCGTGCAGAGGAGCTGCTCACGAGGTTTGGAGTACAAGCCCTGTGCTGTCTACCAGGCATTGTACACGGTGGGAGTCCATTGGGACTGAAAACTGGCTCCATCCACTGGATCAAACCACATGACAATAAAGAAAATACACACATTTCATCCTATCGTGAGCGTGAGGCAGAACGTCTAAACCCATCTCTGGTCAGGGACGTGTATGAGGGGCTTCTGAAACATCGTTTCTCCCTGCAGACATGCATGGAGTTCCACTGTCATTTAGTCTCACATGCTGGTATTTGGGGGAGGAGGGGACCTTAAAGCTGATGGGATGGCTACCAAGGAAATGGAGTAGAAACCACTGGGAAAGAATCAGAATTTAGTAGGATGGCAGTTAGGAAATCACTGTACAGAAGTGATAGTTTTCCTAATCACCAGCAGTAACCAATTAGAGAACACAGTGGAGAGGAGGTACCATTCGAAGCGGTATCCAGTTACAACCTACCTGAGAACAGAAACAGGCCACGTTTACAGTGCATCTAGCGCACCTGAATTCATTTACTCCTCACTGGGTTTCAGGGTAATTGCCATTATCATTCCCAGATGAGGCTGCGTCGCCTTGCAGAGGTTAGAACCTTGCTTTGGGCCCACGGTCAGAGAGTTGTAGAGCCAGAAAGCCTGACTCCAGAGCTTATTTTTAACCACCCGGCTATATGGCCTTTCACTGCCCTCATCAGGGAAGAAAACCTATCAAGAAATGTGCTACAGCCTCCCCCCCGCCACCCCTCACGAAGTCATGCCAATCCCAAACCTGCAAATGTGACCTTGCTGGGAAATGGGGCCTTTGCAGATGTAATTAGTTAAGATGAGGTCATACTGGATTATGATGGGCCACTGTCCTATGACCTGTGTCCTTATAAAGAGAGGGAGGTTTGGAGACCGAGACCTAGGGAGACCTAGGGACAATGACAACGTAGAGAATGGAGCAAAACAGCCATAAGCCGAGGGGTGGCAAGGCCGGCTGATAGGCTGGAAGTGGCAAGGAAGGAGTCTTCAGAGACATCACGACCCCGCTGATGCCTCGTTTGAGACTTTGAGCCTCCAGAACTGTGAGAGCCTCCATGCCTGCCGGAAGCCCCCCAACGTGTGGCAGTGTTGGGGCAGCTCCTGGAAACCAACATGTGCAATTCCTAAATAAAGAGAACAGTGAACTTCACAGGCAGGCAATAAAAAAGACACGAGACACACTGTGTCGAGTGGGGAGTCAACGTACTGGAAAAATGTCCCTTCCTCATTCTTCCCTGCGACTCTCCCCTTTGGCCAGCGGACGCTGAGCACACCCGGTTCTGTCCCAGTTTAGGACCTTTCTCTGAGCTGGAATTTCTGTCTGGCATGTTCCCCCAGAAACTGGCACCACTCATTTAAGACTTCTGCTTATAGTCCAGGTCCAAGAGACCTGCTGTGACCCTGACGCCCTCAAAGGTCGCCCTCCCGGTGACTCCTGCAGCACCCCACTTTCAGCCTTGTGTGGCTGCCACTGCTCCGTGCGCTCTTCTGTTTCCAATGGGCCTCCTGCCCAGGTCCTGTCTGTGTCCACACCCAACCGAGACCTCCTCCTTTAGAGGGAGGAAGGGAGTTAACCCCAGGTAGAACGCAGGACAGCCTTGAGGCAGGCTTAAGGAGAGAAGCAGAACTTGAACTGGGTGTGTGTGGGATCTGGATGAATGGAAAGGAAAGGAATTCCACTCCAGAATGTTCTCTCAGTGCTCCGAGGGACGGTGTTGGGGAGGCACGGCTTTCGGGAGAGATGTACATGTGCGTATGACAGGCTTTGGAAATCAACCCGGGAAGTGGGAACAGTGTCATTTTGTCTTGAACATCAAGTTTTTTTCCCCCAGAAACATCCTTCCCTCTTATATCTTGGGTGTTTTCAGTTTACTAAGCTTTCTCCTCATCTCAGCAGCACCCTGGTGGCAGTGGGGCAGGTGCTGTTCCCGTGTTTTCCAGCTGGAGCTGAAGTTGGAAAGGCTTGCACAGTCAGCAACCCGCGGGCCGTCCAGGCCGGCTCTGCCGGCCCGAAACACTGCCAAGGAGGCAAGCTTCACCTGTCGCATGCATCTGCATGTGCGGCGTCCTGGGAGAAGAGACAGCTGCAATATTTAGCTTTTTAAATGAAGCTTCGCCATACCTAAAGCATGAATGTAGGGGTTGTTATTTTTATGGCTCTAAGTATAGCTACCGTGCAGATGGTGGGTCTGGCGTATTAACAGGCATTTCACAGAAATCTAGGAGTTGCTATTTCAGAGTTCCTGCTTGGCCTCCAGTGATACCCTCGACCCCTCAGGTCTCAGTTTAAGGGCTTTAGACAACTGGATCCCTGGGGCATTGTCCCAGAGCCACCCCTGTCTCCTCCCTTGAGGCAGGCGTGTATGGGTCCTTCTGGGCTGCGGCTTTATCCTTCTGTGCTTGTGATTTCTCATTTTTAAGTTTGAGGTGCATTTTCTAGCTCAAAATAATGTCCAGCCTCAGACTTTCACTGGGTGTCCTGGGGTGGCCTGTTCTTCCTCACTGTGCATGTCTCAGTCATGCCCCTCGTTGAAGTAGCACTTCTCCCCACCTCCCACCCAAGCACTCACCTTAGCCTCCTTGTCTTCTTTCATGGCACGGTTGTGCGAGAGCCTCTGCTTATTCACATGGGGGGTCAGCCATCCTCTTTTCACCAGAGGCGGAGCCTCCCACTTGCCTCAGTCACAGGAAGCTGAATTTACTGCTTGCTGAGGGACAGACAGCTGTGAGGCACTGTCTCGGAGCCCAGGGGACAGCTGATCTCCTGGAGGTTGCTGGAGGGGGTGGGGCTCAGGGGCTTCAGTGCCCAGGGCACCGAGGTTGGTTGACCTTGACCTGTAGAGGCGTGGCTACTGCATGACATTGGTGCTCCAGGCCTGGCCTTGCTGCTGCTGGGAAGCTCTCACTCACCCGTGAGAGTGGGTTTTAAACCAGTTCTATGGTTACTCGTGTGACCAATCCTTCCTGAGTGGGTAGAAACTTTTTGCCCCCGCACACTGCCCCCATAAGCTCTCTGAAGCCAAGAATATTCTGTCTTGTTCACCGCGGTTCCCCAGAGCTTAAACAAATGCTCCTTCTAGGTTCTGTAAATATTGTTGGTTGGATGAGGGAATAAAATATCGTCCCAGGAACTGGTCTCAGCCTCTCCCTGTGCCCGGAGGGCCTGTGAGATCCGCATTTGGGAGGACTGAGTGACGAAGCTGAAAGATGGAGCAAGTGTTGCTCTGGCCCTAGAGGGGAGAACTGGACCCAGCGGTCCAGCTGAGTCACGGAGATGCGGCTGTCTGCTCTGTGTAGAGAGGACCCTGGAAGAGCTGCAGCTGTGCTCAGGTGGAGAGCTCACCCTGGTCCTGGCGTCACCTGAGAACCGCTGCGGCACAGGCCGGGCCACGGAGAGCCTCCAGGGCCTGTCTGATGCCTCCCCAAGTGGCCGGGGCCTGACAGTCGCAGAAATCTGTGGGTTGGACATGCGGTCAAAGGCAGTATTCGGTTTCTCTTCCAAGTCGGGTGCTTCTGCACTAGGCACCTCTTTCCTACTCTAGTTATCAGAGGGGTAGAATCAAGGTGTTTGGCACCAGGCCCTAGACACTGTCTGCAAAGACGTGGATCGGAAACTTTCTCCCATTCTGGCAGAAAGCCTCGTTTCCAGCCCTAAAAGATCTGGGGACAATTGATCAAATGTGTAGGTAGAGCCATTCAGAAAGGAGGGCCAAGCAGGTTCCCTGCCATCCATCTACAAATGACCCATTTGTGTGACTCTGTAGATTCTCCCCTGGAGTTTCAGAAAACACCCCCTGCCCAAACATGTCTGTAGTTCGGTTCTACCTGGAGCAGAAGGTGCCCAGCTCCACAGGTGTATTCTGGGTGAGGTGGAGAATCTGTGCTCACCATGTTCATGCTGAGTCCCCAGATCAAGGGAGGGGAGGAAGAATCTGTGAGTGGACTCCGAGTCCGGAGTTGGATCTGCACCGAGAGGCAGAGGGTCAGTGTTTGGGGCTGCCTGGTGCCTGCCTGAGCGAGCCCTGGCCAGGGCGGCCCTTGCGGTGCTACCAGCCCTCCGGAGCCCAGAGCCCTTTTGTTCACGATTATAAAACAGGACTCCCCAGAAGATCATCAGGTCCTACCTACTCACTTGATGGGCGAGAAAACCGGGCTCCCCAGCCGAGCCTCTCCGGAAGAACACTAGCAGTTCGGAAGATTTCTGACCTGTCCTCCGTCCCACAGAGCGCCTTTCCCCTTCTCCCAGAATCTTGTTCAGCTTGCACCCATGGTTGTGAGAAAGGAGAGGGTGTGCCCTGGAGGCCCCTGGCCCTGGCGGCTGAGGCGCCTCTTCCTGTTGGACGCCGGGGTGTCCCTGTTGTGTCACCCCTGTCGGACGCAACAGGGTGGGGGCCACCGGCGTAAGCCACGGTTCCATGCTAGCAGCTACGGTTCCCGGCGCGCCCCCGCCAGCCGTGTACACATGGGTGGCTCCCATTGTGTGTGTCGCCAGTGCAGCCCTTTCTAGAACCCCAGTGAGCCACAGCGCGAAGTCCTCTCTAGAACCCCAGTGTATTTAGGGCACAGGCACCCGGATCTGCTCTAGTGGAAGAAATCATGCAGGGCCGCTTTCCACCCACTTAGCCATTCCTGCACTACCAGGAGCAGACCTCTCAGCGTTCTAAGAAACAAGTTTAAGAATCCCTTTTCACATTAATTTTTAAATTCCCCCAATTACTCTATGCAGTAGTATTATTTCCCTCACTTTCTAGCTGAGAAAACTTAGGTGAAGAGAAGTTAATTAACTCGAGGAGGGCTGAGCGGCGATTTGAACTCACGCCAACCTGATTCTTAACCAGTCCGTTGTTAGAAAGTCTGCCAGGAGGAAGAACAAGCTTCCTGTGGTTTCTTGGATTTTCAGATTCTGTTCCTTTTGCTTCCCTAGACATCCTGGTGACATTAACAACAGAGATGCTTCAAGAAAATATTGCTTAAAAAAGTCTTGCGAGTGCAAATCCACTGCTTGAAAAGAATTGAGCAAATAGAAAAGAGTTCTCCCAGTCGTCAATGGTCTATTTATTAAAGAGCCGAGTACTGAATACCAATGAAAATACTTTCCCACCCATTGCCCCCTTAGGTGTCCAGCTCATTAATCCACAGCTCTGCCTTCCCTTGCTACCTTCACGCTCTAATAAATGGGGGCTTTGAAAAACCCACTGGCTAGTCCTAGACACGGCATTTTGAACTTGAAATTGGACACTTGTGGGTGCTGGAGGTTTTTAGCTCCAATTACATATTTTCTCTTTTCACTCACTGGTCAGTAGCAGAAATTGCTGACAGCAAAGCATATTATACTTTGTTTCCACTAGAGGACCTTTGCTTCTGCAGATTGCTTGACCTACTCCTTTCCAAAACTTTTTCGAAGCTATAATTATGTTACAAACATAAGATTAGGGACACTGCAACGATAGAAAACCTTAATACTAACAAGGCAAGATAGTCTCTAAATCCTCCTGATGACTATTATCATCTTCCCAGTCCTGTTCTTTTGAGTTTCCGTAGAATACAGATTTGCCCTGAGGCACGTCTATGTCCACCATACACAATTAGCCTAACTTGGTACAACATCAAACTCATTCTGCTACTTTCCCTGATCAGAGTCTACAGCTTTTTTTTTGCAACTTCCACTGAATCTCACTGATCAAATCTCTTGGAACCAAATACTGAAGGAATCTGAATGTCCCTAGCTATTGAAATATCTTTGATTTCGTGACTAGATATTTTCAGGTACTTGTGCATTTGTTGTGTATGTTACCTATGACAAAGAGGAATTGGGGTGTTAAATTATGTGAAGACATTTTCCCCATCCAGATTCTGACTTCATATGATACTTGTTAGAGTAAACAAATTCTACTCTTAAGCCCTCAGATCAAATAATTGTCAGCTTCGCATGAATTAGGTTGAAGACTGGATGCTCCTGGGGAAATGTGTGGCAATCAGGGACAACCTGTTAGCAGAAAAATGTCCTGAAATAACTGGAACAACTAGGCATCACACAGGATTTTCCAGCATTGCAGTTCATTTTTGTGGAGTCCCAGCCCAAAGCCAGGGTTGGATGCTCATGGCCTTGAGGGTGGTGGGAGCTTCCAGAAAGGCATGGATAAGGGCTAGATGCAGATGTGCCAGCTTTAGGAGAGCTGACTCATTTCTGAAAATCGACTCCCTGTTGATTAAGATCAAGAGGACTTTTTTTTTTTAAAGTAAATTTATTTTTTATTTATTTTCAGCATAACAATATTCATTATTTTTGCACCACACCCAGTGCTCCATGCAATCCGTTTCCTCTCTAATACCCACCACCTGGTTCCTCCAACCTCCCACCCCCAGCCCCGCCACTTCAAACCCCTCAGATTGTTTTTCAGAGTCCATAGTCTCTCATGGTTCACCTTCCCTTCCGATTTCCCTCAACTCGCTTCTCCTCTCTAACTCCCCTTGTCCTCCAAGCTATTTGTTAAGGTCCACACATAAATGAAACCATATGATAATTGACTCTCTCTGCTTGACTTATTTCACTCTCTTCCAGTCCCATCCATGTTGCTACAAAAGTTGGGTATTCATCCTTTCTGATGGAGGCATAATACTCCATAGTGTATATGGACCACATCTTCCTTATCCATTCGTCCATTGAAGGGCATCTTGGTTCTTTCCACAGTTTGGCGACTGTGGCCATTACTGCTATAAACATTGGGGTACAGATGGCCCTTCTTTTCACTACATCTGTATCTTTGGGGTAAATACCCAGGAGTGCAATTGCAGGGTCATAGGGAAGCTCTATTTTTAATTTCTTGAGGAATCTCCACACTGTTCTCCAAAGATGCTGCACCAACTTGCATTCCCACCAACAGTGGAAGAGGGTTCCCCTTTCTCTACAACCTCTCCAACACATGTTGTTTCCTGCCTTGCTAATTTTGGCCATTCTAACTGGTGTAAGGTGATATCTCAATGTGGTTTTAATTTGAAACTCCCTGATGGCTAGTGATGATGAACATTTTTTCATATGTCTGATAGCCATTTGTATGTCTTCATTGGAGAAGTGTCTGTTCATATCTTCTGCCCATTTTTTGACACGATTATCTGTTTTGTGTTTGTTGAGTTTGAGGAGTTCTTTATAGATCCTGGATATCAACCTTTTGTCTGTACTGTCATTTGCAAATATCTTCTTCCATTCCGTGGGTTGCCTCTTTGTTTTCTTGACTGTTTCTTTTGCTGTGCAGAAGCTTTTGATTTTGATGAGGCCCCAAAAGTTTATTTTGGCTTTTGTCTCCTTTGCCTTTGGAGACATATCTTGAAAGAAGTTGCTGTGGCTGATATCGAAGAGATTACTGCCTATGTTCTCCTCTAGGATTCTGATGGATTCCTATCTCACGTTGAGGTCTTTTATCCATTTTGAGTTTATCTTTGTGTGCGGTGTAAGAGAATGGTCGAGTTTCATTCTTCTACATATAGCTGCCCAGTTTTGCCAGCACCATTTATTGAAGAGACTGTCTTTTTTCCACCGTATATTTTTTTCTGTTTTGTTGGAGATTACTTAACCATAGAGTTAAGGGTCCATATCTGGGCTCTCTACTCTGTTCCACTGTCTATGTTCCATGCTGTCTTGGTGATCACAGCTTTGTAGTAAAGCTTGAAATCAGGTAATGTGATGCCCCCAGTTTTATTTTTGTTTTTCAACATTTCTTTAATGATTCTCAAAATCCAGCATCCGTTCCTGATTAAAACGCTTCAAAGTATAGGGATAGAGGGAACATTCCTGAACTTCATCAAATCTATCTATGAAAGACCCACAGCAAATATCATCCTCAATGGGAAAAAGCTTGCAGCCTTCCTGTTGAGATCAGGAACACGACAAGGATGCTCACTTTCACCACTCCTGTTCAACATAGTATTAGAAGTCCTAGCAACAGCAATCAGACAACAAAGAGAAATAAACCTTTTAGGTATCCAAATTGGCAAGGAAGAAGTCAAACTCTCTTCGCAGATGACATGATTCTTTATAAGGAAAACCCAAAAGACTCCACCCCCAAACTACTAGAACTCATACAGCAATTCAGTAATGTGGCAGGATACAAAGTCAATGTACAGAAATCAGTGGCTTTCTTATGCACTAACAATGAAAATACAGAAAGGGAAATTAGAGAATCGATTCCATTTACTATAGCACCAAGAACATACGATACCTGGGAATAAACCTAACCAAAGAGGTAAAGGATCTGTACTGGAGGAACTACAGAACACTCATGAAAGAAATTGAAGAAGACATAAAAAGATGGAAGACCATTCCATACTATTGGATTGGAAGAATAAACATTGTTAAAATGTCTATACTGCCTAGAGCAATGTATACTTTTAATGCCATTCCAATCAAAATTCCACCAGTACTCTTCTAAGATCAAGAGGTCTTAATGATCACATCCCTCTGCTTGGCTTGGAGGAAATCATGCAAGCCACGCCTCCTGCCACTCACTGGGCATTATACCGGGGCAACCCCAGAAGGCCGGCCTGGCAGACAGGATTGCTCCAGCTTCCCACTGAGATCGTGGCAGAGAAGTGTTTGCAAAAGGGCCGATGCACGGCACGCAACCTCACTCCCTTTGGCAAAGGAGGCTTGAACAAGCAGGTAGCTGCATTTGGAGAGGGAGAATGAAGGAGGAATTTGAGAAGCAGGTGGCAGCCAGAGTCAAAGTTAGGGAAAGGGCATTTCACGGTGGGCTGGGTTGGTGATATTTCCTATCCCTGCTTCTGTAGAGAGGCCAATTCTTTATGTATCAAAACAGAGGTCTCACTGTACCATCTACAAAAAGGGAAGTTGCCTTTGGTGGGGACCTGTGATGCAGCTGATAAAGGCAGAAACGTGTTGAGAAATCAAGGAAATGCTTTTGATGAGCAGGTTGTTCACCAGTCAGCCTTCTGCTTGAGACTTTCTTGAGTTTTGCCTCCAGCCCAGAACAGAGTCACATCCCACTGTCACAGATGTCTCTGCTTTCTCTCCCTCCCCCACCCATGATCCTTCTCTGAGGTGCTCATCTCAATGAAATGCAGCCCTGTTTGCCCGGTTGCCCAGGCTGGAGACTGCTTTCCTTGGAGACTCCCCCAACCCAGCACACATGTCAGCTGGGAGTGGAAATGGCTTGCGGAGAGCAAAACAGTGTGCTGACATAAGGTACAGCAACCGGTATGGGAAAGCCGGAGGAGGCATTTCACAGAGATCGTTACTGCGTGAAAACACATTAACCAACCTGACTTCAAGGGAAATGACTCAGGTCCATGAACAAGGCTAAAAACAGGCAATCCGTGCTAGTGGGAAGCCTGAAGAAAAGGTGAGGTGTGCAGAACTCTGACCAAATGGACAGGAGAGAGAGGGTGCCCCGGGGACATTTAATATTAGAAGAGGACCCGAAGATTTAGGGACTTGGCCTTGAAGCAGCTCGCAGTTAAACCGGAGTTATTTATTTGTTCTTTGTGCATAGCCATTCAAAAATAGCCCTGTTCTAAGCTCTCAGGCACCATAGGAGCCCAGGAAGCATTTACCCATAAGCTGGGAGTGTTTGGTGGCAGTAGCCAGCGCACTTACAGCCCAGTACAGGCTCGAACCAGCTGGGAAGGAGCCAAAGGTCCTGTAGCTTACCTCAGACCATTGTCACCACTACCTACCCCCCCCACGACACTCTCTCGGGCTCTGTCACACATGCACCCCTATCCCCAGCACCTGTGCCCCAAGCCATCAGATTCAGAGTGCTTGCTGTGCACCAGCTCTGCTTCTCAGGTGAGCTTCCAGGGGTAGGCTTCTCACGATCACTGTAAGTAGCATTGGAATTGCACACATTTTCCCATCATGGGCCTCTATGGCTTCATAGAACTATACAGAAAAAACCCTCCTAAAGTTTGAGTGACTCCTCTGTTATGTACGTGTGTGCTCTGTGGTCAAATGTTGCAGTTCTGGAAGACTCGGAGCTCTGACTCCAAATTCTTCTGCAAACTTGGACAAATTTCTTTACCTTTTGTATCAGTTTGCAAGTGCTACCTTGAACAAAGATAGGCTAGAGCAAGGGCTATCAGGCTACCAGAACGAAGTACTACAGGCTGGGTGGCTTACAAAACAGAAATCAATTTCATCACAGTACTGGAGGCTAGAAATCCAAGATCAAAGTGTGGGAAGAGTTGGTTTCTTCTAAGGCCTGTCTCCTTGGCCTGTGGATGGCTGCCTTCGGCCTGTGTCATCTTGTGGTCTCTGTGCTCCTGCATCCCAGGTGTATATCCTAATCTCTTTTTAAGTGCACCAGTTGGATGGATTAAGGCCCATCCCAATAGCCTCATTAACTTAATTGCCTCTTTAAAGGTTCTGTCTCCAAATTCAATCACATCCTGAGGCATTGGGGGTTAGGACTTCAACATAGAATTTTGGGGAAAAGGCAATTCAGCCCTTAACAATTTTCTTAACTTCATTTTACTCTTTAATGTCTGAAGAATTTCTTGAGATGAGCCAGTGATGTCTGAGGTCTTTTACCTGCTCTACCAATGCTGCCTGGGAATTTTGCTTCTCTCTCTCGTGAGATTTTAAATACTTAAATGGCACTGGCCATGTTGTCTTCCCCATCTGAAGATAACACCCGTCCCCTTTCATCCATTGTCAGTTGCTGGTGCTGCCATTGCCAAGGTCATCTGAACTGGCCCCCTATCTAGCTAAGACTTTAGAATGGCAGTCAACACACAGCACTCTTAAGAGGACTGAGGCCAGCCACACTGCAACTGCTGTGTGGTCTGGTTCCCTGACATCACAAATATCATTTTTAATTGGGATTCTACTTGTCACAGACACATTAACAGCACCATTGAAGGGATGCACAAGCATACCCCTGCTCTCTTTAAATACTTGTTTTGAGAGTGTGAATCAGGAAATGCATTCCTGTCCCACATCTGCCAATTGTCCCTTCCTTAGTTTAGAATCAATGAGTGTCACCTCTTTCTGATCTACCCTCACTTGTAGTAGAGAGAGTGGTGGACGAGGCAGAAAAACCCAGCAAACTCTCAGGTCTATGGTCAAAATAAATTTTTGCTTGAAATAATCCTTTAGGTTTTTCTCCTCTCAGCTCCAAGTAGAGGAAGCATATGTAGCTGATGTTAGACGCTCATGCACATACTATCCACAGACACTTAAATTGCTCCTGGCGGCCATTTTTAAAAAGCTGTACTTGAGACATTTTTTTGTATCTTGAGTTTCTGGTCTGTCTCAGTGTTCCAAGTTAGCAAAGAGGGAGAAACAAAAAACAACTACTCTTAAATTTTGGTTGTCCATGAGAAATGGCCAAAAACACTTCTAGGAAATCCCCTGCAATTCCCAGCCTGTTCAGTCCGTTTAGTCTGGCTGAAGATTTTTGTTGAATTGTAGAAATTTTTCCCACAGAGACAAAAAAAAAAACAAAAAAAAACAAAAAAACCCCACAATATCAACCTGTTATTTCCAATCATTTGTCTTCTGTCACAAAAAATACCCTTAGCTTTGATAACTCTGGCAACCATGGCAACAGTATGGGCTTTGTTTCTAAAGAGCTAAGTCTACAATATAAGTAATAAATTAGAAATATGAGTAAGAAGTAAGAACTCAACACCTGTTGCCTTCCAGGATGGATTATTTACTGATGTCATAGACAGCACATAGTAAGCCATTTTGCTGTGGAAGCTGAAAGGAATGGAAGTGTGTTAGCTGTGTTATCTGGCACAGGTAGAACACTTACTCATTGACATCTCCAGCACTCAATACTCACCTTCATTCCATTGCCAAAATCCATTGTCTTAACTTAATAATGGAAAAAAATTCTTAAAATATTCCATTATTCTTATCACTTTTTTTTTTTAAGATTTTATTTATTTGGCAGAGAGAGAGAAGGAGAGAGAGCAAGCACAGGCAGACAGAATGGCAGGCAGAGGCAGAGGGAGAAAAGCAGGCTCCCTGCCGAGCAAGGAGCCCGATGTGGGACTCAATCCCAGGACGCTGGGATCATGACCTGAGCCGAAAGCAGCTGCTTAACCAACTGAGCCACCCAGGCGCCCCTATCCTTATCACTTTTTATTGTCTTATTATAAGGATTTCTTATCATCAATATGTATTTCCTTGCAAAAGGAAGGAAATGCAATGACTGAAACAGAAATATTTTGTCCCCTTTTTCTCTTCTATTCCTCCATGCTCACAGCACCCCAGCTGTAGGCAGAACTGTTATTCTTCTGAAAAACTTAATTCCTGATGATTTACAATTCTTGTTCTTCTCCTTATTCATTCTTCTTATGTGATCTTCTTTCTTCCCCGCCTCTTTCCTTTGCCCTTTTTCTTCTTCCATTTTCTTGCTTTTCATTTTTTTTTTTTTTCTTTCAGGTACTCAGTCTGCTCCATATGTGATGATAGCCAGGTTTACCTATCATTTTCACGGCCTGGTTAGGATACTTCAGTTACTAAGATACTTCAGATACTAAGTTACTTGCAGAATCCTGGCAGCAAATACATATCTCTATATAGCAAGGATAAATTAAAGATTGATGGGAGAAAAATCCTGCCCCCAGAGTAAAGGGATATTGGGTCAAGGTTCACACAGATCATTAAGCCCATAGTCATGACAGAATAATGATAATGGAGTAGACCTCCCACTGTAAATAACTAAAAAAGCTGGATGAAATATGTGAAGCAACAGTTTTCAGTTATTGAAAATAGCCAGCAAAGAACGACAATTCCTGACTTTAGGGGGAGTAATGAAGTAAACCCTGTAATTGTTTTAGCTTTTTATGTGAAGGCAGTTTTTAGACTGGACCCAGGGAAAACCCAAGCAGAGCGTGGAGGGCTCATTGGGTTGAGAAGACAGGGATTAGAGTTTCGGAAGACTGACACAGTCAGAGAGTATAGGCTAAGATACCAGAAAAAAGGGAGCTATACAGAACTCCAGAAATGTGCAGAGAAGTTTCCTTGAGTCTCTGGCTAAATACTAAGCTGGAAATGCAAAGAGCAAAACTCCAGATGGTCAGGAAATGGAAGCTTTAAGCTGGACAATTCCTAGGCCTCATCTAGAGTAGGGAGACATTTGGGTTCTGGCCAGCCAAAGTGAGGATAGCTTGTTAAATAACTGGAAGGGTCAATAAAGAGTTTAGAAATGAAGTACTCTTAAAAGGGCCAAATGGGGTCCACTTTAACAAAGCTTAAAACAAGCCTCAGGAAGATCAAGCCAATAATCAGACAACTTAACTGCCTATCAAATCAATTCAACACTTTTTGAAGGAAAATAAAACCTGGCATTCAACAATGTAATACAATGTCCTGCATTCAGTAAAAATAACTAGACATGTGAAGAAACAGGAAAATGTGACCCACAATGAGGAGAAAAATCAGTCAATATTAATAGACTCAGAAATAATAGATCCAGATGATGGAATTAGCAGACAAGGACTATAAGACCAATTATAAGACCAATTAAATAAACTCAAGAATTAAAAAAGAACAAAAATAATGAAGAAAATGGCTATATAAACATCAGAAAAATATACATCAGGACTAGGAACATTACTAGAGATCAAGAGGGACATTTCATAATGATAAAAGGGTCAATTCATCAATAAGATGTGAAAATATTAATGGGTATGCATCCAGTAACAAAACTTCAAATTACATAAAATAGTCAATCTAGAAATGACATCTATAGCTGCTGTTTTAAAGATTTATTTATTTGAGAGAGTGAGAGAGATGATGAGAGGGAGAGAGAGCATGAGAAAGGGGAGGGTCAGAGGGAGAAGCAGACTCCCTGCCGAGCAGAGACCCTGATGTGGGACTTGATCCCAGGACTCCAGGATCATGATCTGAACCAAGGGCAGTCGCTTAATGAACTGAGCCATCCAGGTGCCCTATAGCTGCTCTTTTAAATTGAAAAGTGAAATACTACATGGCTACTCAAGGTTGTCTTTACCACCATGGATTTACTGAGTAAGCTATCCTAGGGCATTATTAGGGGGATAGAAAAACAGTTTTAATAGATTTGGCTTTGACCTCAAGGAGCTCACAATAAGGCAGAAATACAGAACACACACACACAGCAATTAAAAGATTAAAAGATATGTCTCATGTATTTTTTCCTTAAGCTTCTTTCAATTTTTGAATCAAATATATCATTAGCTCTTGTTGGCTATTTTCCATCTTTAGGTATTAGTTCCTTGTCTTAAAAACATTGTAGTAACTACTTAGTCATCCCTGCTATGCCCAAGTTACTACTTGACCCTTACTTCTAGGTTCAGCTAGAACCCTCAGAATTGGGAACCTGATAGAGGATCATTGTTAGTATTACTTAACACGGAGATCTACTTTAGGGTCCAAATAAATCTTGCAATGAGCTGCTGCAGGTCCTTTACCCTGCTTTCTACCCATTAGAAGCAAGTCGTGAGCCCTCAGTGCACTCGCATTAGGAGAATACTTTTGAAAAAAAGAAAAAAAGATTGGTTTTCAGGGTGATTCACACTCATTATAGTTAATTAAACCAGTCCCACTTAAGAAGAGAAAGGAGCCACTCCTTGGGAAAAATCATTCTTAAAAATCCACTTTATATACACAATTTAATCTTTTAAAATTCAGTCATATTTCCCAAGAAAACTGCTTGGGGGTAGTGTTGGGATTAGAATGGATTATCTCTAAAAGAGCTTATCCATAAATCCAAACTCAGCTAACAGGAAGAGCTCTTTGTTGCCTCTTAATGAATGATTGAACTTATTTATGCCACTTCTTTCCAAAAAAAGATCAAAGTAGCTTACCAACAAACCTACTATAGATATTAGCTGGTTCCAGAAAGGAGCTGCCCAAAAGATAAGCCTCATCTAGTGTTGCCTGGAAATGTGAGCTTTTCTATGACGCTTTCCCCAGGTTTCCTGGTTGTTCCTGTCTCTTTGTAACATGGAAAGACTATGGACTTTGGAGTCAAATAAGTTGGGAAAGAATCCCAGCTTTGACACTATAACCTGTGCGGTCATAGGCTGTCAGGAAACATCATGGAGACTTATTTTCTTCATTTATAACATGGCTGTGTACACATGTACACACACACACACATGCACACACACACACAAACACACAAACACAAAGGCTACAAATACTAGTTCTCTCCTCAATTCTCACCTTATACCTGTATTATAGGCCTTATTATTCATTACTCTAACATGTCTTAGATCTTCTGGAATCTGGAAAGCTGGTTACTGTTCTTACTGTTAGAATTGTACTTGTCTGCCTCATACTCCTTGATGCAAAGAGCTGTGTCTTATTCACCTATGTCCTTATCTGGACACAGTGTCTGGCACAGAGTAGATGGTATTATTATTGTTGAATGAAACCCTCGCTCTTCTTTAGAAGCACTGAATAAGCTCTCCATCCTTCTTCAGAGAAGAAAACAATACAAAACAAAAATTTTAGAACTCCTCAAGTATGAGGCCATACTTCTCTTACAGGGGTACTGGGTGAAAAGCTTTGAGGTCAAGCCCTGGGTTCAAGTTCCTGTTTCTTCTACCTAAACTTGAGCCATCAAATAAAGGAATGTGTGAGTCAAAGCTACAATGAGATATCACCTCACACCTTCCAAAATGGCTGAACTCAACAACACAAGAAACAACAGCTGTTGGCGATGATGTGGAGAAAGGGGATCCCTCTTGCACTGTTGGTGGGAATGCAAACTGGTGCAGCCATTCCAGAGAACAGTATGGAGGTTCCTCAAAAAGATAAAAGTTAAAAACAAAGCTACCCTATAAAACAGCAGTTGCACTACTGGTTATTTACCTGAAGGAAATAAAAATACTAATTAAAAGGACACATGCACCCCAATGTATCCTTAACATTGGATTTAGAACATTATAACAGCTAAATTATGGAAAGAACCCAGATGCCCATCAACTGATGAATGGATAAAGAAGTTGTGGTACACACACACACACACACACACACGAATATCAGCCACAAAAAAAAAGAATGAAACTTGTAATTTGCAACAACATGGGCGGAGCTAAAGAGTATTAAGCTAAGTGAAATAAGTCAGAGAAAGACAAACACCCTGTGATTTCATTCATGCGTGGAATTTAAGAAACAAGACAATGAGCAAAGGGGGAAAAACAGAGGGGGCAAACCAAGAAACACTCTTTATAGAGAACAAACTGAGGGTTATCAGAGGAGAGGTGGGGGGGTGGGTTAAACAGGTGTTGGGGATTAAGGAGGGCACTTATTGTCGTGAGCACTAGGTGTTGCATGGAATGCGGACTTAGTATTTTGTACACCTGAAACTGATATTTCACTGTCTTTTAACTAATTGAAATTTAAATCTTAAAAAAAAATAAAGAACTGTGTGTACAGTGGCCTGGTCAATCCTGGCTCATGGGAAGGACACTGTGTTGTTTTTCTCTGAGCTGTCCCCTACTCTTAAACAAATCACACTCTTAGATATAAAAGTGATATTCTTGACGGTCGACGCTGCCTGATCCAACTCTGCATTATCACCCAGTCACTCTATTTTAAAACCCTTGTCCATTTTCCTCACACTTAATTTTTCTGCTTTGTTGTTTGTCTTTGCTTTCATATGGAAATGGAGCTTCGTAATTGCATGGCTAGTTTCTGTGGAGGTCCTGGCTGTACCAACTGCCTCGCAGCAAATGAAATGGGTACTCTCTACCTTCTTTTCATTTTGTTCCTTAAGAGAAAACTTGAGTTAAAAAGACTGCCTGAGGAGATCCCCTGTCTCTCAAATTGCTGGTGTGCCGGGTAGGATATTGGCTCAGAGACAAATTGTCGCCTGCTCTTTGAGACACCACTGTCTAGGGCTTCTGAATATATCCTTCATTTGTAACAAACAGGCTAATCATTCGTTGCAAATCAAAGAGGTTGTGAATATTTGGAGCGTTAGCATTTAACAGTTGTGAGTTTTAAAATAGATCAAATTCCTTCATTCCCCCTTCTAGTATTTCATAGTAGAGAACAGGCAGAGAGAAACACGGAATGGGGGGTGGGGGACATGGACTGCTTTATTCTTTATTTATCGAACACTGAACTCACTTAACATCACAGTCACCCAGTGTCTTCCTCCCTTCCTTCCACATAGAAAAGTTGGGGGGAAATCGTTGATGACAAATGTCTAATCCCCAAGGAAAACTGAGTCAGGAAGTGTTCAAAGTGCTGCTGGTGTGCTGTGACTGCCCTGTTCATTGAGCAAAGAGAAAGAACCCCTCTAGCTGGTTCACCATAAAAAGGCCAGCCCTTTATTAAGGAAAAGAAAAAAAAAGGAAAAAAGAAAAAGAAAAAAAAAATGAGGTTAAAGACGTAGGAGATACAAAACAAAGTGACCTTAATTCTAGCTACTATTTATTGAATGTTTCCACTGTGCTAGGCACATATATGTTGTATCTTGTTTAATTCTCTTAACAATCTAAGAGGTAGGTGCCATTATGATCCCTGTTTTACAGTGGAGGAAATAAGACTCAGAGTAAGTGATATGTCTAAGATTCAAATCCGTATTTGTCTATTGTATTCTTTCTACCCTTGATTGCTAAGTTGAACCGATGCTCAGGTGAGAAGCAAAGAGTGTAAAGGAAGATTGTGGAACAGTGAGGAGAACTGGAGTCTAGCTGTGATCTTGAGGGGACTGAGGTGCTGAGGCAGAGAGGCTGGTCAGGGACCATACACAATCGATACTGCCCAGGGTTGCATGACACGGGAATAAGCAGAGGATGCTATGTGAGCACGAGTGAGGACACCTAACCTGGTCTTGGGCGGAGGAGAAGGAAGTCTCTGGAAGTCAGCTACAGGGAAGGTAAGGTGCCCTATATGCAGGAAACAGCTGTGGCAGGTCTCTGAGGTCACACAGGTCAGGGGAGCTGCAAGAAATTCAGGTCTTTGGGTGGGGAGAATGCTGAGCTGGGGAGATGAGAGGCCAGGTCTTGCAGGGCTTGGTGAGCTCTGCTTAACACCATCCTGGAGGCAATGCGGAGATCTTAAAGCACATTAAGCAATAAAATTTTTAAAGAAGTGTTTAAAGCAAGTTGAATGCTGCGATTTTGCCTTGGGTGTGGTGCATCTTGGTGTCATTCAGCTAGAGAGAGAACATAGGAAAAAGAGCAGCATGTTCGGTTAGACATGTGAGTTTGAGGTGAAACCCTCTAGGTGATATCCAGAATGGAGCTGAACTGACAGTCTCCTATTTTCCCACATAATGCAGTTCTGAAAACTCCCACTGAATGAAATATGGGGGAGACTAATATCATCTTACTATTTCTGAAGAATTTGTCCTGAGACATTTTGTTTATGATGCAATTGTAATTTTTTCCTTTCCTTTCTAGACTGAACACGGAGTTGACTACCTTAAGTATAATTAGTTTTTTGCTGCGGCCAAAGATTTGCCCCTTTGGATCTGATCAGTGACTCCTCAGATCTGTGAAGTTGATGAGATATTTACTTAGGATTGCTAATAGTATCACTTTTATTTTTCAACTTTCCACTTCCTTTTCCAAAATAATAAAGGCAAATCTTGAAATCAGGAAGGAATTTGGTGCCTGCCTCTTAACTTGCCCTCAGATGCTATGAGACTAGATTCTTCCAGAAAGACTCCTCTCTAATGGTCCCGTGAGCATGTGCTCCTTCACATGTTCCCACAAAGCAGCACCCCATACTTTCCTTATGCTCTATCCCTCACACTTTACTGTAAGTGCTCACTTATTGAATTTTATTTTTTAAGAGTTTATTTATTTGACAGAGAGAGAGCGAGAGGGCACAAGCAGGGAAAACTGCACAGAGATAGGGATAAGCACCCTTCCCGCTGAGCAGGGAGCCCAATGCAGGTCTTGATCCCAGGACCCCGGGATCATGACCTGAGCCAAAGGCAGATGCTTAACTGACTGAGCCTCCTGAGAACTCCTCATTTGTTGTACCTTAAAATTATCTTTCTGCCACAGGCAAGAGCCCTTTAGCTTTTGCTTGACCGCATTCTCAAAACTTGGCTGAGTTCTTAGTGGGTGCTCAATACATTTGAAATGAATGAATCCTCAACTCCCTGAAATAGGTATCATCATCTCCCTTTTGAAGATAACACAACCACCTCAGGTAAGTTGATATTTGTTCAAGGCCAAATGCTGGTAAGTGCATGGGACCAGGACTGTGTCCATTCATACTAACCCTAAAGTCTGCCATCTCTCTCTTTTGTCTACTAGCAACTGCTTTGATGAATCAATTTTTTTTAAAGATTTTATTTATTTATTTGATAGACAGAGATCACAAGCAGGCAGAGAGGCAGACAGAGAGAGAGGAGGAAGCAGGCTCCCTGCTGAGCAGAGAGCCCGATGCGGGACTCGATCCCAGGACCCTGAGATCATGACCTGAGCCAAAGGCAGAGGCTTAACCCACTGAACCACCCAGGCGCCCTTGATGAATAATTTTTAACTGATTTGACTCTACCTGAAAACACACACACAATGCCACCAGTGAAAGGAATAGGCCTATCTGCCGTGAGTACAGACCTTGCTGGACACCTGTGGTGGCCATATGAGGAAATGGCGTGGACAGCGGGAAACAGTTCAACTCTGTGCCTGGTCCCTGCTCTATAGGGTGGCTCTAGTGCTTCAACCTGTGACTGAGCTGGTAAATGATGTTCCTGGGAGTTTGCACTAGGTAATATGGTCCATATGCATGCCCTATAAAGGGTTTTTTGACATTTAGAAACTCTCAAAATGTGCTCTATAGTGTAAGCCCATGAAGAGTAGAAAGAATAGGAATCAATCCAGAAGGTCTTGTGGATCAGGATATCCATGTGTTCCCTCCTTTACCGGCTTCAGTCTCTTTTCAGATGGGCTCTTAAGGAGGCTGTCACGCCTCTAAACTTGACATCCTCTACTTCCTTCTCTGCATTATTCTTCTCCTTAGCATTAATCACCATCTAATTAATAATTCATTTTGCCAAAGATATTGATTTTGGTTTTTTGTTTTTTTCTTTCCACTTGAATGTAAGTTCAACAAGGTCAGAGGGCAGAAATGTCTGTCTGTTTCATTCTCTGCCATTTCCTCAATGCCTAGGATAGGCCTTAGACAAAGTTGGTGCTCAGTAGTTATTGACTTACCTGTATTCATCACACTATCAACAATGTTTTGAAAGCCATCACTAAGTTCAAAGGGCAGTGATAGTACCAGTAATGAGGACAGGATGCTCCTTCCTGCCTGGAGGGGGAGAAAATCTATGGGATTTGATTTCAGCTGACATGACAATGTGTTGGTCCATTTGGGCAGCTGTAACAAATAATACCATAGACTAGGTAGCTTATAACAATAGAAATTTTTTTCTCACAGTTGTGGAGGCTGAAGTCCAAGATCAAGGTGCTGGCAAATTTGGTGTCTAGTTAGGAAAGCTTCTGGCTCAGAGAAGGCCATTCTTTTTGCTATGTCTGCTCCTAATACTATCATCTTGGGGGTTAGGATTTCAACATGTGAATTTTGGGGGGACACAAATATTTAAACCACAGCACTCAGCCCTCAAAGGGCTAACAAAAGACGTGTGAATATAAAGCAAGCTTATGATGGAGACTTCCACTTTCTTCACAAAAAAAATCTGACCTGAAATATTTTTCCTCCTTTGCCAGACAAGTCATACCTCTCTGCTTATAAGAATCAGTCTAAGTGCTACAAAAACAAATTCCATGGGACACTGTCAATGTCAGCTTGGTAGAAAGAAGATATCTGTCTTGGTTTCTAAAAGCCATGAAGTTGAGTTGAACTGGAGTTGAAGATACAGTCTTAGACCACAGCTCTTAGACCACAGGGAGAGAAAATTCCTCAAGGAAAGAAAATTCCCACCTTGTACCTTTTCTTTGGGGTCTCTTATAGCCTAGATCATTAATTTTTAGCTGTAAGTCTGGTGTGGGAAAGTGTGTGGGTTTGGGTGGCAGAAGGTCTGCATAAAGCTGGTTCACCCTAGATTACCTAGGCTTATATTGCCAGAAGAGTAAGTGGTTATCATAAATTGTTACTGGATTTACATGTGCACATGAAATGTATCTGCTGGCATAATTAGTCTGTTGTGCTGGTGCTGAACCTCTGATTTCTATCCAGTCCTGAAAAAGTCATCTAAATCCTGAAATGATGAAAACCTTCATTTCCCAAATTATCTATTTATCTATCTATTCCTTAAACACATACACACGCGCACACACACACACACACACACACACACACACACACAGCAAAATAAAACAGATGCCATCATTTCCAAGCCTTCCAGAAGACGAATTCTATTTCCCTAGTAACCATTTGTCAGTTTGAGCCTCCTCCTGCCATGCCAGGGTTCTCGGCTGGCTTCTCAGAGTCCTGGGGCACCCATCCTCAGGAGAAGAAGCCAGTGCAAGACCCCCACCTTCACTTGCACCTCATTCTTGGGGTGATAAGACGAAGGACGAATAGTTTGAGTACACATCATTGGCTGGACGCTGTTCTCTGTGCTTCACGTATTCTCTCATCAGTTCTTCACGATCATTCCAGGGTAGGGGTTAGATAATGTGCTTTTACAGGGAGGAAACTGAGGAAAGTAACTTCCCAAGGTCACATGGTCAAGAAACTAGAATATTCAACTAGCTCATCAGGCTCCAGAACTTGTGTTCTAAACGTTGATATTAGGCTGCCTTCCATCCTTATTTTCACAAAATCCACATTCCTAACATCTCTTTTTAGAGGCACATTCCTTTATTAAAGGGGGATCTTGGCCAAAACATAAATATAATGAAGGGAGACGTGGAAGGGTTCTGACTGAAGTAGGACTGGGAGTGGGTGGGGTCTGTCTTGAGTCCTCCCTCCACTATCATAACTCCACCCTCCCTGAATCCACACTTTATCAGCTTCCGTTTCTCTTCCCTCTAGTTAAGTCCCTATTATTAGTCAATCCTCATTATTCATGGGCTCTGTATTTGCAAATTTGCCTAACTGCTAGCTGTTTTTGTAAACCCAGAATCTCTACCTGTGGGCTGTCATGGTATTTGTGGACATGCACAGAGTACTGCAGACTTCTTCAATCAGCCTGGGCATTCCCAGCTGAGGTGGAACATGTTGATGAGCTGCCTTCTCCTTTCAGGAACTGTAAACAAGCCTTTGGTGGTGGTGGTGGGGGGGGGGAGTAGGTCTTCTTAGTGCTGTTTTTTTCCAATTTTTGTTTCTTTTAAAAAAACATATATTTAAAAAATATAATATACATATTATATATTATATGTATTTAATATATTATATAAAAAGTATATATATTTTATGTATATGTTATATAAAATATATACATGCTTGTTTATTTATTTGACAGCCAGCGAGCACAGGCAGGGGGAGCAGCAGACAGAGGGAGAGGGAGAAGCAGGCTTCCAGCTGATCAGGGAGCCTGGCATGCAGCTGGATCCTAGGATCCTGAGATCATGACCTGACCCAAAGGCAGATGCTCAACTAACTGAGCCACCCAGGTGCCCCTCAGACTTTTGTGTTTTTTGTTGGTGATTGTGCTGTTTAAAGTACCCCCCAAAACAGTGCTGACATGCTAATGTTCCTGAGAGCAAGAAGCCTGTGATGTGCCTCACAGAGAAAACACGTGTTGAGTTTCATTCAGGCATGAGTTACAGCACTATAGGCTGTGAGGTCAGTGTTAATGAGACATATATAGAAAACATACATGTTAAGTTTGATGAGTTCTTTATAGATCCTGGATATCAACCTTTTGTCTGTACTGTCATTTGCAAATATCTTCTCCCATTCCATGGGTTACCTCTTTGTTTTTTTGACTGTTTTCTTTGCTATGCAGAAGCTTTTGAACTTGAAGTCCCAAAAGTTCATCTTTGCTTTTGTTTCCTTTGCTTTTGGAGACGTATCTTGAAAGAAGTTGCTGGGGCTGATATCGAAGAGGTTACTGCCTATATTCTACTCTAGGGTTCTGATGGATTCCTGTCTTACGTTGAGGTCTTTTATCCATTTTGAGTTTATCTTTGTGTACGGTGGAAGAGAATGGTCGAGTTTCATTCTTCTACATATAGCTGTCCAGTTTTCCCAGCACCATTTATTGAAGAGACTGTCTTTTTTCCACTGTATATTTTTTCCTATTTTGTTGAAGATTATTTGCTCATAGAGTTGAGGGTCCATATCTGGGATCTCTACTCTGTTCCACTGGTCTATATGTGTCTGTTTTTATGCCAGTACCATGCTGTCTTGGTGATCACAGCTTTGTATTAAAGCTTGAAATCAGGTAATGTGATGCCCCAGTTTTATTTTTGTTTCCTTAGCGATTCGGCGTCTCTTCTGATTCCATACAAACTCAACACACAAAAAACAGACAATCATATAAAAACATGGGCAGAAGATATGAACAGACACTTCTCCAATGAAGACATACAAATGGCTATCAGACACATGAAAAAATGTTCATCATCACTAGCCATCAGGGAGTTTCAAATTAAAGCCACATTGAGATACCACCTTACACCAGTTAGAATGGCCCAAATTAGCAAGACAGGAAACAACATGTGTTGGAGGGGATGTGGAGAAAGGGGAACCCTCTTCCACTGTTGGTGGGAATGCAAGTTGGTGCAGCCTCTTTAGAGAACAGTGTGGAGATTCCTCAAGAAATTAAAAATAGAACTTCCCTATGACCCTGCAATTGCACTCCTGGGTATTTCCCCCCAAAATACAGATGTAGTGAAAAGAAGAGCCATCTGTACCCCAATGTTTATAGCAGCAATGGCCATGGTCGCCAAACTGTGGAAAGAACCAAGATGCCCTTCAATGGACGAATGGATAAGGAAGATGTGTTCCATACACACTATGGAGTATAATGCCTCTATCAGAAAGGACGAATACCCAACTTTTGTAGCAACATGGATGGGACTGGAAGAGATTATGCTGAGTGAAATAAGTCAAGCAGAGAGAGTCAATTATCATATGGTTTCATTTATGTGTGGAGCTTAACAAATAGCCTGGAGGACAAGGGGAGTTAGAGAGGAGAAGGGAGTTGAGGGGAATTGGAAGGGGAGGTGAACCATGAGAGACTATGGACTCTGAAAAACAATCTGAGGGTTTTGAAGGGGCAGGGGTGGGAGGTTGGAGGAACCAGGTGGTGGGTGCTGGAGAGGGCAGGGATTGCATGGAGCACTGGGTGTGGGGCAAAAACAAAGAATACTGCTACGCTGAAAATAAAAAAAAAAAATTTAAAAAACCATACATGTTAAATAAGGTATGTTTAACAGAAGCACACATAAAACAAGGTTATGTATTGATTGACTAAAATGTTGTGACCAGACCAATTCCGTGTTTCCCCTAGGAGTCCCCAGCAATCTCTAATTCAGTTTTTGTGGCAACTTATGCAATGCAAATACCATGAATAATGAGAAATGACTGTAGTTATTTATTGAGAGCCTCCTACAGGCCAAATAATGTGCTAGAACCTCATTTAAACTAACTACTTCTCAACAACTCTAAAAACTAAGTATCATCTCTAATTTATAGATAGTAAAACTCAGGCCTAAATAATTGCAATGTCATTAAGCAGGAGGGAGGGAAGCCAAAGCTGGGTAGCATATGGTTCTGATGTTCTCTTTCCTTTTTCCTCAGTTCTTTTGTGGACAAATCCCAGGAGCCATATTGTGCAGTTCAGTCATATTCATGTCCCTGACTCCCACTAGATTTCTTTTCCATTGAATTGAACACAGCACTCCCCAAAGCTTTTCTTCACTCTACAGCCACACAAATAGAAACCTTCCTATTGATTCTGGGATTTTTTTTTTTTTTTGAGCCCAAGTGTTTTATTAAAAATGTTCCTGAGTGAGTTTCCCACCATGTTTCCTTGCCCACCACCTTGTGAGGTTCCAGGTGGCTGGCTTGTGAGAATGGAGGTTACTATGTCTCCCTGTTCCACAGGTGCTGCGAGCTACCACCATGACACTTCCCTCTCATTAAGCTCTTCTGGGGTTGCCTGTCAACCTTTCTTTCTTTCCTTCAACTACCATCCACTGTCCCCTTGCTTGCTGTCTATGATCTGCCTCCAACTGTTACTCCAGGAGAGCAACTGTCTCCTTGTGAGGGGGTAGGGCTAGATCCTGGTATGGCAGCAGGTGAACAAGATGTGCTCCCAGACTGGGGTCTTAAACATGTGTCACTCTTGGCTTTGAATGATGTCTTTGTTACCAACAACCAGGTCCCCGAAGACTATGCTCTTGTCCCTCATCAGGCTATCTCACTCTCAGACTGAGGCCCCAGCTGATTGTCCACCCAGTGGTACTTCTCACCCAATTCATACTTTATCAGAGGGCTGTTGCAGATGAAGGCTTCAGTGTCCAGCATGTTCATCTCCTGCATGGTTTCCAAGGCTTCAGAGATTGGCTCCAAGTCTAGGAAAAAGCCTTGGGTTTCAGTCATTTGCCACTTTGTCTGCTGGCTCCAGCCAAAGGGCTCAGTACTGCTCTTGGTTGAGGGAATCCAAGTTGCATTTCCAGTGCCACCTGTGGCTCCCCTAGGAGGCTGTAGGAGAAGCCCCACAGGAGGCTGGCCTTGAAGTTGGCCAGCATGACATCCATGTCCACCAGCACCCACACAGGCCATGGGTGCCAGGTCTGGGAGGCCATGGAGGCTGGGATGGGGGACTGGGCTAATTGTATAGAGAGCCATATGTTTGATGCTCCAGCCATATCCCCCTTCTCTTGTGTCCCCATCTTCTTGCAACTACTGGGATTTAAATATCCAGGCAGAACAAAAATACCCTTTAGTAGGAAAAAAGACAAGGAATGGAGATGGTATGGACTTAGAGAAGCAAGAGCAGAATAGATTAAGGTGAAGAGAGAACAGGCAGCATTACTGGTTCAGAAGATGCTGTGGGAGCAAAGGGATAGACCAAGAATGGGAGCCCAGAGGAGTAGACCCTGAGATGCACATGTAACCCATTATATTTTAAAATCATTTTCATGTCTAAATCTCATTTTCATATCACAGCCACTCTGTGTATGCAGAAGACACATTTTTTTCTACTTTACTGATGAGAAAACTGAGGCCTGAAAAGCTGTAGCAATTTACTCTAGGTCGCAAAATTCCCTTTTATTCCATGTTCAGAATGGACTATTTATAATCACACAGCAAAATTCAGAAATCGCTTTCCTGATATTTCAAATTTTAAGCCAGTATCATGAACAGTCTATTAATAAGGAAAGATATTTTCCCTTATTTTATACTTGAACCATATGGCTATTTCAATATTTTTTTGCTTAACCACAGTTTCTCTAAATTTCATTGTTCATGTTGAAGCATTTGACTAAAATATAACAAAACTACTGTGCCTTTCAAGGGGGTCAAAATGTTTTCTGTGGATGGAAACGTGTCATGTGAATAAAGATGAAAGGACCTTTGTTGTACTCCTCTTCTGGGAATCTTTTTAGGGATATTACTAAAGTCAAGAATAGATCAGAAATGAAGAAAAGATGGGAATAAAAGAATAGCTTTCATGGAAAATTGAAATCATTCCTTTTAAAGTTCACAATTTCCACCCTGATGATAGATCCCCAGCCTTGCAGGATGGGTTCTTCCTAGATATAAAGGTGACAGCCACGAGAGGATTTTGATGCAACTGTGATTGATGTCAGCAGGGCCAGGCAGTGATACTTTATTACAAATTTAATGGACATTTATTAAACTGATTCAATGGGAGCAGCCCTGGGCTAGATGGGGCTGAGAGATACAAAAGGAAGATGCAATCTATGAAGGTCTGGTGGACCAGTTAGGGATTGAAATTCCACTGATTTGAGTTGTTATACACTCATTCCATGCCAGGAACTCTTAACATCATCATTTTGTGTTTGCCTCTCACAAGCCCGGACTGGAACAGCATGATTCTCCCTCATGCAAGGTGAAAATATGTGGAGAGATTCGGTGACTTCCCCAGGGAACCTCTTGTCACTCACCTAGACAGGAAATAGCTAGGGAATAACGGAGGCACAGCCTAAAGTTGGGACACATGTCTAAGATGCAGATTTATGCTTTCGTCCATGATACAGGAAGTCTATGCTTCATAGAGAAGACAAAACATGAACATTTCAGTTCTTTTTCAATTAGTGAAGTGGTTGTGGAAATATTTGCAAGGAGGAAACATCTTTTTAGTAGAGAAGAGTCCTTGGCTAGTTGACAGAACTTTTTCTTTCTTGGGTTAAATGTAGTCACTTCTATTATATCCTGAAGCATCTGGCTCTCCTGGTAAAGACATGTGAGCACTGCCACAGGCCTGGAATGTCTCAAGAGGGTAAGAATAGCCTACAATGAGAGATGACTCTTGCTGTCTTCTGGTCACTGCAGTTGTCAAGAATGCTTTGCCTCAAAGGCAAACAGCTCAGGGCCGTCTCAGCTCAGAGATAGAAAACTGACCTCCCATTCCTGAGCTCGAAGCTTTCCATTTATATTTGCAGCTCTCACCTTTAAGTCTTTTGTAGAGAAGATACATTTATTCCTGCAAAGATTTGCCACCTTCTTGGAGAATAATACAGCCTTCCGACGTCTCCAGCAGCCTTGGGTCTGCAACACTTGGGAAAGATGGAACGTCTGGATCTGCTGGGATTCCTTCTTATCACCGTAAACTGCAACATGACCATTGTGGGTGAGTGTAAGGAAACAGCTCCAAAGCTCTTGTATTTTTGTTTTTATCACTTTGCCTGGCCTGTTTGTTGCTGGAAGAAAGGGAGCTGTGTACTCAAGCTTTATGACTCCCCAGTCCCACCACCATTTAAGGAAGTCTTGGGTGTGTGTGTTCTCTCCTGGGGGCTTTCTCACTGATACTTGGGTGCTGAGCCCAAAGACTGAAGCAAGTGGAAGGAGTATCTTTGAGTAACTTTTCTCTGACTACCTGATCAGGAGAAGGAACAATGTAGTAAAAATTAATGAGAAATCAATGCCTTGATTACACTTCCTTTTTGTGCATCTTTTTCCTTGAACCTTAACTTGCAAGGATTAGTCATTTCTCTTGTGCAGTTTCAGCCAAATCCAAATTTTAGTTTATTTATTTTTTTTTTTTTTAAAAAGAAAGTAATAAATATTTCTGAGTTTGAGGCAGATGTGTCAAATTTTTAGAGAAGTATGGATATCTTAGAAAAAAGACTTGAGAAGGGGCACCTGTGTGGCTTAGTCGGTTGAGCTCTGGTCACAATCCCTAGGGTTCTAGGATTGAGCTCCTGGGATCCTAGGATTGAGCTCCACATCAGGCTCCCTGCCCAATGGAGAGTCTGCGTCTCCTTCTGCCTTCCGCTCCCCCTGCTTGTGCTCTCTTACTATCTTGGTCTATCAAAATAATACAATAAAACATTAAAAAAAAAAACACCTTGAGAAAAGGATTACAATATGCCTATGATGTGGCTGAAATTTTTCTTACTCATCATTTTGTAGAATTTATTTATTTATTTATTAAAGATTTTATTTATTTATTTGACAGACAGAGATCATAAGTAGGCAGAGAGGCAGGCAGAGATAGAGAGGAAGGGAAGCAGGCTCCCTGCTGAGCAGAGAGCCGGATTCGGGGCTCGATTCCAGGACCCTAAGACCATGACCTGGGCCGAAGGCAGAGGCTTAACCCACTGAGCCACCCAGGCGCCCCTATTTTGTAGAATTTAAACAAAATCAACTTGGTCTTACAAATTTGAGTCAATGACTTGATCACATAATGCTATTCTTTGAGCTTAACTGCCTTTATTTATGATAGGGTTTTTTTCTGCTGTCAGGTGATGTTTTCTGTATCGTGTCACAAAATATTTACAGATTATTTTAACTGAGCCTTGGCCATGTTCCAAAAGAGTTAACCTGCAACATGAAAATAGGACTTTGATGTTATTTTGACTTCCTAGGTTAATCTAATTTATTCATAAATTAGATAAATTGAAGAAAGAGGAACATCATTATTTCATAATAACTGTAATAAAAGAAAATAAATTCTGAATCACTGAAAAATCTGAAAAGTTGAATGTCGTTAAGGAAATCTGATTTCAAGGACCATAAAGTAACAATTAAATGAAGATCTTCTGGACCAAAATAAAGATGACTGAACTATAATTAGTAGCTTGTATTTGCTACACACGGTTACACAAATGTGCTAACATTCTTTAGAAAGCTTATTATCTGCAGAGAGTAAGATCTTATTTACATCATTAATTTGCTTAGCTCAACTTTCTTTCTAGAACTTTCAGTCCAGGAAAGTCTGGACCAAAAGTCTGAACTAGTAGACTCAGATCAAACATCTTTGATTCTAATACTTCTTTAAAACCTGTCAGCCTCAAAGTATTTTACAAACAACTAGTTCCGCCGCACAGTGTCTGACACATTGCACAGCCTCTGGAAATACTTGACAGATGAGTTAACTAACCCCCCCCCCCCCCCCCCCCCGCCATTGCCGGGATTAAAATACATGCTTATTGACTTCTCAGTTCTCCAATCTTACCCCTGTAAATACTTCAAAACTGTTGTTGGAAGGGAATATGTTTGTATGCTGGTGATGGTGCCTTCCTGCTTCCTCCTTTCTAGGGAAGATCTGGCTTATCTTCATGGTACTGCTGAGGATGGTGGTGATCATTTTGGCAGGCTCCCCCGTCTACCAGGATGAGCAGGAGAGGTTTGTGTGTAACACTCTGCAGCCGGGATGCGCCAATGTTTGCTACGACATCTTCTCCCCCGTGTCCCAGCTGCGGTTCTGGCTGATCCAGAGTGTGTCCGTCCTCCTCCCTTCTGCCATTTTCAGTGTCTACGTGCTCCACAGAGGTGCCGTGCTTGCCACCCGTGGACTCTGTGCGCCAGATGGCGGTCCCACCCGCCCTGAGCCCTGTGACCAGAGCCCTGGGGACAGGCACTCCCCTCCGCCCTGCAGGGAGCCCTACCACCTGACAGTGCCGGATTTCTCCTCCAGCTACATCGTCCACCTCTTCCTTCGGGTGCTGACCGAGGCAGCTTTTGGTGCCTCGCATTACCTCCTCTTTGGATTCTTGGTCCCCAAGAGATTCTCTTGCACCCACGCTCCCTGCACCAGCGTGGTGGACTGTTATGTCTCCCGGCCCACGGAGAAGTCCATTATGATGCTTTTCATGTGGGCGGTCAGTGCGCTGTCCCTGTTGCTCAGTGTGGCTGACCTCCTCTGCAGCGTTCGTGGGAGGACGAGTAGGGGCAGGGCCCCCGCCAAGGATCCCCTGGGCCACACCGCCGGCCGCCCGCTGTCCCGGAGCCTGGGCGCTAGGTCAGATCCAATGGCCGGCAGTGGTGCGTGGGTGGAGGAGAGGGCGCCCATCCACCCCGGCCTGTGGACTGGAGCAGAGGGTGCCGACAGCCCCAGTGGGAAGTCCGCTGTGTCGGGGCGGATGGGGCTTCCGGATGAAGATGAGAGCGAGGTGCTGTCCTCTGCCAGCGAGAAGCTGGCCACGGCTTGCAAAGAGCCTGGGAGTAGGGCACAGGCGGAGGCCTCCCAGGACCCCAGGGTCGAGGGTCCCACAAGGTCAGAGGAGCATCTCTTAGTGTCTCGGAGCCGGTTGGGCCGGCGCTATCCATCCAGTCAGCTACCGCCCCCCGACGGGCTCGCCAACTCCAGATCCAGAAAGTCTGAGTGGGTCTGAAGAGGGAGTGCCAGGCAGCCCCGGGGTGCCCTGTCCTGTCCAAACAGACACGTGGCCCACGAGGATGCAGACTCGCTTTAGCCTGTGTGAAAGCTAATCCTCTAGGTTCCAGGAGAAATCCGCAGGCAGAAAGGAGAGCAGGCATGGGACCCACGGACGTCGTGGGACACTAACTTCCTCGAGACACAGATTGATTTAGATGACAATTTCTCTTGACAAAAGCACTTCACATTGTGCTTTTGACAATGTGACTGGAAGCTAAAATGATTAATTGGAGAGTGTTAGGGGATGGATGATGCCATGCTCTGTGTTTTATTTATTTATTTTTTTGAACCATAGTATGTGCTTAATTTAAGTGTGTTGTTTTCCATTAATAGAGCTCATTAATGTTTTCATGTTTTCCGGTGAATTATTATGAAGTATTATTTTTGTTTTTCTGTTTGGATAAAAGAGGCATCTGATATGCATGTTATCAATAAAGAGATACTAGTTTAACTTCTCCCCATGCCTTTAATAAAATTAATTGTGATGGAATTGTAGTATCATACCTCCCATTGTTATAGGAGAAATGAGAAATATGGAAAATATGCCTCCTAAACAATTGGGGATTTGGGAGGAAGCCCCTTAGATGGTTTTTGCTTGTGAGTATAAGGTGCCCAGGACCGCCGGATTCCCAGGTGCTTGATGTTCCTGTGTGTTTGCTAAGTGGCTGGTCCTCACTGACGTGAGGGAGCACATTTTTGTTTGCTTTATTTTTAATTTTTAATTGAACTCTAGTTGACCTAGATGAGGCATTTGCGCCGTTGGTGAGGGGACGTAGAGTTGTTACATGTATTCCAATCTGGGCTTCTTCTGTGTCCTTTAGACAGCCAGACAGCTAAGTTTGTTGGAGAGGCTTCATATTCCAGTGGAGCAGATGAGAAATGCTGTTAGTGTTGTGGCCTTGCAGTCTGTGTTCCTGTTTTTTGGGAAACAGAAAACTGCCTCCTGTCTGGAGATGAGCTTCATAGAAGTACTTCCCTACACTTAGTTGCTCTGGTTTGGGTCTAGGAGCTGCTCAAGTTAGAGGTGACTTTTGTGAGGGACTTAGGGTCGCCTTTAACTGTGACACAGATGGACACAGTGTAGCCGAAAGAGCTACTGTGGGGCAGGATAAACCTGCTTACCTTATCAAGAGAGGAGGAAGAGCCATCTGGGTACACTTAACACAAAATGGCTAAGGACAAGGAATTGCCATTCACTCCAGCAAATAATAAAAAGGTGAACCGATGCACTCATGAACCCAATGGAGTTCTGAAGAACTTCGACAATGAAACATCTGCCAGGATGCAGAATAACATCCTTTTTGGTAAATCCACAGGATGTCAAAGCAATCGGTTAAGACCTAAATCATCCCAAATTCGTTTTGGCATAAAACTATTTGAATGAATGTGCCTGTTTTTAATATATGCGGTAAATCTCTCCTGTGACTCCATTCACTGGAAGCAGTGAGCCATGATTCAGCCATGATTCAGACTCCTTTCTTCAATACTTAGTTCAATGTCAGGTACATAGCAAGTGCTCAATAAACGTGATTTTTTAAAAAAATAAATGTGATTTTTTGAGTCTAATATTCCTAAAGCATTCAGGGGAAAATTTGGTTCTTGTGCCTTGCCACATGCAATTCTGGTGGACCTCCCAAGTTTGGGTACAGTCTTAGAGATATGACAACTCTCTAGCACTTCATTATTATTTAAAAATAAGTTTCACAGGTCTCTCAAGCCCCCAGTATTAGCCTTGATAATACTGAGTGATGAAATCTACTCAACACATGGGGGTGGTGTGTGTCCATGCAGGGTACCTGGACAGCAGCTGGGAAAGCAAGGTGGTCAGGGCTGAGCTGAGGTTGCCTCTTGGCCATGTCCCCAGAGACAATGGGGCAGAGCATGTCTGTGTTCTTTCTCTTGCTGGAGTCTATGCTCACGTTTGGATTTGCAAGATAGTGTGATTTTATTTGGGTGCCACTAGGAAAGGCTGCTTTTGCCTGTCTGCTGATGTCCAAAATCCCACTATTAGAGAAATGACTTCATGGAAATGCTTTCATGGAAAACTGTAAATACTGTTCAGAGCACTAGGTGCTCTGAGCACTAGAGAGAAGGGGAGAGGTGGGGACACGAGGGGAGGACACCTGGGTTCTCATCCCATATCCACACTACCTGGCAGGTCACTTCATAGCTCTGGGTCTGTTTCCTTCTCTGCATGAAGAGGACCATAGACCGGATGATTCCTTAGTGGTCCACACATTTAGAAATTTGCCGAAGCCGTGTGCTGTGTAGAGCTGTCATTTTAACACTTAACAACATTCTGCTAAATGCCTAAGCATGGGTTTCGAGAAGTTGAAAATAATGGTAAGAACAGGACAGGATGAGTCTCATAGGAGGGGAAGCTATGCAAGGTTCTTAGCAAGGGTGTTAGCTCAGTTTCTTGGATGTACTAGGGCTGGAGAGAAGAAAAAGGAGGTGCTAAGTCTGAAGAGAACTGACTGAATTGGACCTAGAACCCAAGTCCCTTGAACTTTGGGACTCCTCTTAATTTTAAATAAGATTTAAATTATTAATTAAATTTTTAATTAATTAATTAATTAAATTAAAATTTAAAATGATATAATTTTAATTTTAAATAATTTTAAATAAGTCATTTTATTTTATTTTATTGTTTTTTAAAGATTTTATTTATTTTTTGACAGAGAGAGATCACAAGTAGGCAGAGAGGCAGGCAGAGAGAGAGAGGAGGTAGCAGGCTCCCTGCTGAGCAGAGAGCCTGATGCAGGACTCGATCCCAGGACCCTGAGATCATGACCTGAGCCGAAGGCAGCGGCTTAACCCATTGAGCCACCCAGGCGCCCCTAAATAAGTCATTTTAAATAAGAAGGGATCTTAGTTGGCTTAAGAGTCTGCCCGTGTGCCTGGTTGTAGTGGAGTTCTTTTGTGTTTGCTCAGTAAGAAAGGGTCATTAGATATTGTCTAACTTTCCAGGAACTTTAATTCAGAAATCTTGTCAGTTAGCGTCCAGGTGATTCTCAGGTGGTCCGGCAGTGACGGGAGCCCACTGGTGGAATCCAAACTCCGAATCCACACGTATTGCAGCTGGCTGGCTGCGGAGACAAACACAAAAGCAAGCTCATGAAGCTCAATGAGATTATGCTCGTGTTTACTCAAGAAAAGTATTATTTACAGAATTAATAAATGTGACTCCCTTTCTCTAGGATGTTACAATCTACTGTGAGAACTTATTATGAATTTTCTGAGTGTAAATTTTGTTTCGGGCAAGAAACGAGGAGGAGGGTGGTGTTTTGCTGATGAAGACAGGGGGCATCTAGGCTTCTCAGACACAGACTTGCCGAATGTTTCTTGCGAAGGAGATGCTGTCCCCTTGCTCCCACCCCCCCAACCGGGGCGTTTCAGGGGCAGGGTCAGCTGTGGAGCCTGTAAATCCTGCCAGCTGCATTTTGGTTGTGCTGCAGGATAAATGTTCCCTAGAAACCAAACAGATGTCTCCCCCAACCCCCACCCGACCATTGGAAATGTATGTATATATATTTTTCCTTTCTCCTGTCAATCGTAGAACAAATCTTTTCCTTGGGGAACTTTCTCTCTGTGTTGTAACCTCAGAGAGTGAGTGGCAGACAATAGAACTGAAAGAAGTGACTTAATTTTCTCATAAGCCGAACTTGAATGAAATGGGTTTCATGGAGAATTCAGGAAATTAAAAAAGTCAAATGCAAGAACTAGATTTATTAAGAAGAGTTTCCTCCCTCTCCAGACAGGCAGGGTGGAGGCATGACATGTTTAAAATACTGAGTGATTATAAAGAGTGTTCCTACCTGACCATGACATTGATTGGCCATTCATTTCCCTGGCCATATTAAAGCTGAAAGACTCCTTAGGCTGTCATCTGTGTGTCACTGGTCCTGTTTCTCTCCCTCCAAACCTCCACCCCTCCTCTAGTGGTGCTTCCTGTTCCTCACACAGCCCCTGACTGTTTTATCAATAGACTGAGACATCAGACTTCACATCAATAATCTACGTTGATAAACTAGTATTTACTGAGTATCGCCTCTGTACCTAGCATTAAATCTCTTCTGTTTCTTTCTGTGAAGCTAAAAAAACCTTATCATGTCACAGGTCAGCAAATTGGTGGGAAGGAATTCTAGCAAAATGTCACTGTTTGAGTACCACTGTTCAAACAACTTCTCCAATTCCTGTCAACTTTCATTTTCTCAGTGCTGAACTGGGCACTTAGAAGGACAACCTGATGTTGTGGGCTTTGTTGGGAAGCTCAGATGAGAGAGAGTGGGTGTGGAAGCCCCCTGAGACAGACTTGTATGTCACAGGAAGGTGTTCCCTGGGCTGTGAACCAGTCCATGTTTGACAGAGCACACCAAACAGGTCTCTCCAGGAATTGGTGATTGTATAATATTTGCATGAGGAGAAAGATGTTCACAGACCTAGGAATGCTCCCAACCTTTCCCCACAGCCTTCCTTACCAACACAGGCCTTTCTTGGACCATATTTAGGATGCAATATTTATGGATGCAAAAATGTTAATTTATTTCTGGTGGTACCTCTTGACTATTTCCATACTTCCCTATGTTTGTTTGCGTCAAGCTGCCCAGAAAAAGCAGGATTTGGGAACTCTAAGCAGCAGGTCTGGGAATTGTATGAGTTTACTTTGGATAACAGAGGGGGTGATAAATTAAGGATAATGAAGAAATTGTGGACAATCTGGCCTCTTGGGAAGGAGATAAGTTAAAAAGACAACAAGTCATCCCTTTGGGTTAAGTTGCAGTTCCTTATTTCTAATTAAATTTCTTTATTTTGCCCACAAGTGTCAGATTGTCCTTCCCCTGACTTTTCACGTGATCAGGCCGCTAACTGCAAAGGTTTAGCTTGAGATGTAGATTCATAATAAAAGATGACAGTCGAGACAGACAATGGTGGAATTCAGTAAATATTGCAAACCCTATGGTGTGACCACTCAGGAAGGTGTGTGGTGGGTGCCAACAGGACACAAATATTCTTTCATCCCATAAGATTCCTCAGCTGTGTACTGAACAGCTACAAAAAATTCCTTCTGGTTTTAAGTTGTCAAATAAGGAATCTGCAAAAGTGCGTGAGGTTTTCCCCTTTCGTTTATGAAATGATATGTTATTTTATGTTCAAGAATTTATTTTTCCTCCTTTTCTTGTGCATTAGAAAGTTGAAGTGCTTTTGATCTCAGAAGTGGTATTTGAGAGGCAATTTAAATGTCCATAAATTGATCTCCCTTACCTGGGATATGTGATCTGAATAAAGCCTAAAGCATTATTAAAGTTTACACCAGGCGTACCCAGTGCCATTTCCTCTGGAAATGAAAATTCAGTAATTTTATAGGAGAGGTGTGTGCGCCTCTGATTCGCCATTTGAAGGAAATAAAGTCTCATGTTAAAGTGAGCTCATCAAATTTTGTGGTGTGCCCACAGTGTTTCTTCAGGGAGAAGTAAAGACCTGTACTCCAGGGACAAGGAAAGTTTTCCATTCTCTCACTACCTAAGGGCTCTGAGAGCATTACTTTTCTCTGTGTCTTCATTTCCTCATCTATAAAAAGAAGTGCCACTTTTCTACCTAGACACATGATATTTATCAAAGTGTGGATTAAAGAGTCTTTACCTTTTTTTTTTTTTGGAGTAAGATAAATGTAAATACTGAAGATAACTTGTTATGTCCGTGTATTTATTGAGCATCTCTTGTATGTCTGGTACTTGTGCAAGGTATGGGATGAGTTGCGAGAGAAAGATAAGGGAAGATCATCCTTGCGTTTGAGAATCTCTTCCAGTTAGACAACTGGGCAACATGAGGGCAACATATACTCAAAAATTAAATTTCATGGTTCCAGACTTTTACCATAAAAGTAAACTATCATTTTGCCAAATAATAAAACATCTTGCATCAAGTTAAGAATTGGGCCCCTTCCATTACTCAGCTGGGGAACGGAAGGCTGAACCTTCGGTGATATCTATCTATCTTCAACCTTCCTGCAGCCCTCAGCTCCCTCTGGGTGCCACACCTTTGGGCACCTGCTTCTTCTCTGCCCTATCTGACTGTGACTTCTAATTCTAGATAACCCACATTTCACATCCCACTCCACCCTCAGGAGGCCTCCCGAGCCCCTTCCCCTTAGCACCAACCTCAGCATCATGGAATCTTCCATTTGTTGGGAACCTTAGTAACGCCAATCAGTGACTCATTTTATACCTGAGGAGATGAAGGTCCAGGAAGGGGAGATAACTCGTTTAAGACAATCTAGTCAGTTAGTGGCCAACCCTTCTCTCTCTCAGCTGGTTTTGCCTCCTTTTATTGCTTCAGGAGGCCTTCTTGAAGGTAGTCAGATAGAAAGTGTTATTGCTCATAAAGCTTAATGTTCTCAACAGTGTAGGATTTCTAGGAGTATTAACAAATGAACAGAGGGTTCAGGGGCACTTTAATAGTATTTAGTGGCATTTGAGGCAAAATGAGGGTCCTAGAGTGGATCTATAAAATAGAATGAAACTGGTGTTTGGTTGCAAGTTTGATTAAACATTTCTTGAAGTTAAAGAATTATAATGGAAATACAAGAACACAGACGTTTTGAAATAATGCCCTTAGTCTTTTCCCACAATGAAATATCATAATCTGCTTGTGTTCTTAGCTTCTTAGGTTTTAAACTTTAAGTTCTCATACAATCTTAACTATTAAGCTAGTTTCAACCACATTCTGACTAGTATTTGGGGTGTTGCCATAATTTCATGCGTTAAATTTAAAATGCTAACCTTGAAAATGCCATTTCCTTCTGGTGCTTTGTTTAGAACTTAAGGGACCTCCCTCCAGGTAGATGGGCTATCTGAGCTCTCACTAAGTTTTCCAGTGAAATTTCTCAGTGGACACCTAACTGAATCACAGTGAAGCATGTTGATTACATTTTAGTGACTAATCTGTCATTAAAACAGTTATATAAAATATTTTAAATTAAAAAAGATTTACAAATTGGGCCAACTTTTAAAGGAAATTGGTCAGCTTGTGTTAAATGCCTTCCAGGTTATAATTACTTAAATCATGATTTTTTTTTTTTTTCCTTCCATGCATGAGAAAATGACCTCTCTGGAATAAATTTCAGTCCAGTATGAACTAAGAGCTCAATTTTATCTTTTCCAGCCTATGGCTCCCAACTGTCCTAATTAAGAGTTGGTCTTGGCATGTTCCCTGGCTTCTCTGCCTGATCTACTTTATTTCAACTTGGGAGCCCCCAGACTTTATCCACACACTGGAAATTGGGATGCTGAGAAGGTGTTTGGGAGGCAGCATCTATGTGATTCTGTAACTAGTTTGACTGGGGGAATAAGGAAGAGGAGGAGATCCTGTTTCGGCTTACTGGGTTCCATCTCCTAAGAAAAATTCCTGGTGGAGGAGATAGATGCTAACAGTTTCTGGTTTGGAAGTGCCAAAGTTGAGTTGTCTGTGGAGCATTTAGGAGGAGATGCCTAGAGGGAAGGTGGACTTACTGGATCTCAGCTCAGAAAGTGGTATGACAGAGATAGATTTGGGAATAATCAATGTAGATCTGCTCTTAAATCCTTGGGCATTCTTGCCTCTGCTTCAGGTGACCCCACACCTTCTTGGTGACCCTAACGGACAGGAAAAGTGAGTGGTGTCAGCAAGACTATCAGGATCCTTACAATCACTACTAAGGGAGTGAATCTCTTGCTTTCTAATTTAGGAATCAGACCCTCTGTCAAAGCAGCCCTGATTTATTTGCCCTGAGCAGGCACTGGGCCAGAACCCCAGAAATTCTCAAGTATCCATGTTTGAGTTTAAAACTCTAAACTCCTTCCTTCTGTGTTTCCCCTTCTACCCCAAACCTGAAAGGATGAATGGCATTTACCACACCCCATGTGGGCTCACAGTCTTGCCTCCTCCCCTGGCCAAAGAGGCCCTGACTCTCTACCCTTTTTTATTGCTATGTCATTGCCAGAGGGTGTCCTACACTACCTTATTTGGTAGATAGAACACAGAGTTACTTATTAATCGTATAGGCATGAGTTAGTGTTAAACTCAATCATGTTTTGAAACTGCCCTAAAACTTTTTCCATTTTTTTTGTCTTGTTGCCAAATTGTCTTTTTCTCAGATTATATTTACCTTTTTCTTTGAAATACTAAATTTCAACATGCTAATGTATTTTATTGCCAATTTTACTTCCAGACACAAGTGGACAAGATGCCCCAGGGACAGTGCGTAAGTTTCTGGGAAGAGAAAATGGCCAGGGTAGTGGCCTGAAGGGGCTGCCTGGTGGCTGATCTTTCTGGAGAAAATTGTCCTAGCTCCCAAACCAGTACCATTATAAATTCAGGGTCTCCAGGAGGGCCTTTAAGACTGTTTCCCCAACTCCATGTTTTCCTGATTATCTCACTTTCCTGTGCTTCCCAGAAACCATTTTAAACTTTTCTTCTCTCCTCATATTTTTGCTTCTTGCTGTATGGAGAAGTCATCCCATGGGAACTTATCCACTGCCCACAACTATTTACCCTGTTCCCTGACTTCCTGTTTACTTGACTGTATCTCTCATTAGATTCTAACACTGCATAAAGATTTACTGTGTGCCAGGCAGGGTTTTGGGCCCTCTTTGGATTTTCTAATTTAATACATCATTACCCTCCATGACATAGGCAGAATACAATAGTGGTATTCAATGTCCAGATGAAAAAGCTGTAGTTAGAGTAGGTTCTATAAGCTCCACGTTCCCAACTGTAGCCCTAATATATGGCATAGTGTCTGAGACTGGGTAGGTGTTTAATAAACTATTTTAAAAACTGGTCATAACGTAAAGCCTATGGGGCAAAGGTAGCACATAGGGAAGGTTCGAAGATATTAGAGAGGGAATCAATCAGATCAGCTATTTGAGTTGAAAGACGATCTGACAAAGAACACAGGTGAGAGGAATGGCTTTGAGCAGAAAGGAGGTGGCTTTAGAGACTAGAGGTAAAGGACAAGAGTGGGAGCAAATAAGTATGTTCACTGGAGAGTTAGGGAGTTTCTATAGGTCACATGTGTTTGGAGAGAGAATTGAGGCACTAAGGATGGTGGTTCAAGAAGAGGATTTAAGTCTAGAATAGCCACTGTAAGAAATCGGGGTAGAAGCTGATCAAGGACACACAAAAGAAGTCACATGGTGTTCCTATGCCTGGAGAAAAAGGCATTTATTGTCTACTGCATGTCAAAGGCACAGGCCATGTCATTTGATCTTTTCAGTAGCTCTGTGAATACTATTTTATAGATAAGGAAACTGAGGCTCACTGGTAACTTTCTCAAGGTCACACAGCAGTGGAAACAACTGGGATCGGAATTTAAACTTGACTCTAAAAACCCATGTTCTTTTCCCACACCCTACTGCTTCTTGTGAACTTTTGGCTCATTATGGAGAAAAGCTCTCCCCACACTGTAATCAACTCTTGGCCAGCTCAAGGCTTTTTAATCACTCCCTTTCTAGGCCAGGCACAGAAAGGATGCTTACGGTTGCGGAAGTACTACCTTGCCAACTCCTGATTTTTTAATCAAAAGAGGATTTCTCAGCTGCTTGATTAACCCATTCTATGTATCTCTCTCCAATTGGGTATGCAGAAGTTCATTTGCACTTTTTTTTTTTTTTTAAATCAGATTCCCAACATGCACAGAATCAGTCTGCATGGAGTATAAGTAACTTCAACCATGTCTTTTTCCACAACTTAAATTCAAAAGTTATATAAAACTTTCAAAACTCATTTTTCTATGAGGAAGTGGTGATGCAACATAGGGGCTTAAGTGGGTAGGAGAAGAATAAATGAGACTCCAACCAATCTTTAAGACAGAGGTGTGAAATGCTATTTCTATACTCGTACTTTTTTTTTTTTCTAGTTGAGTGGGGCCCACCTATGGCTGATTTTTGAAATTACCCATCAAAGACTCAACACTTTATCTAAATATTCAAGCTTGGACACCTTGTAAAATCTAAATGTCTTAGGAGGAATGGCTCCCTGTATCATTGTGTGTGGGTCAGTTGCTCTGGTGAGCATAACAGAACAGAGATATGACTAAGGTAGGAGGAGGAAGGGGAGGAAGATAAGATGAGGGAGGGCCCAGATTTCTTGAGGATAGAGAGGAGAAGTTGTTGGCACCAAAGAGGGAAGAGGGAGAAAAGTAGGAGAGACTGGAATCCCAGAGACCAACTTTGTATAAGAGATGCCAAGAGATAGGGAAGGGAGCCTAGCAGGGAGTACTAGGACCCGCAACTTTTTGTGCTTGAGGAGCTCAAAGGCAAACACCAGGACCAGAAGAGACAGAATTTAAGGCCCTGAGTTTGAGTTTGGAACCTGAGTGAGGCTGAGATAGGATGAAGAGGGAACATGGTAGCTTTGAATGGGGAAGTGGAGAAATAGTGGCTTGCCTTTGTGTGTATGTAGATCAAAGAGATCTAAAGGGCCTGATATGTTAATAACTCCATATCCCTAAATGGGACAATCAAAAGTCCAGAAAATGTTCCTTTGAGTCACTCAAAAGTAAAGGAGTGCATATATCTCCTTTATGGATGGAGATAGAAGATAGAGGGGTGTTAGAAAACTTTGCCCAGGTATAATTCCCCAGTGGAACTTGTCAGTAATCCTGGATGTATTCCTGACACCAATTGTTCCTGACAAATTGTTGCTCATTTAGGTAATATCGAGACAGAAAGCATACTTTCTATATTTTTTTATGTTTCACAGAAATTCTGGTATGGACAGGGTGTGTAATTTGTTCTGTATTCCTTTCCTTGGAGTCTTACTGGGTTTGGTTAGTGAAGAGACTAATAATAAAATTCATTGTAAATAAGAGGATGCAGGACTTGGTCCTGAGAAGGAAACATGGAAGTCATTAAAGAGGAGGATGCAGTACAAGAGCTCATGGGAGCCCAAAGATACAACTTACTTCCTTCTCAAATTAATTGGTTCTTGCCCCAAGCCTAGCAGGGTGCCTCCAGATAGGTTCTGGCCCACTGAGGGATATTATGGGAGATTTAGAGGCAAAATCTAGGTCTGGAGCATCACATAAAATAGGGTTAGAATGGCAACCAAATTGTTTTAGTAAGTCTTGACTATGCTAGGGAAATTACACTGCTGATAATCTTAATGGAATTAACACCTTTTGTTGTTAACTTGACACTTCTCACACAAGTTAATGAACAGCTTACCATGAAACTAAATCAGTAACTTTAGGGCCTAGAAAAGAGTTATCAACTCACATCAGGCCCACCCTTACTTTATTGAACTTGGAAATGTCTGTGTTAGTCTTGCACTAATCCTTCTTGAGTTGGGCAATATGATTATGCTGGAAACTCATGGAATTCACCACATTCATCCTTTAATTACACTAAACTTGGATTTAAAAGCTTCTGTGTGATTTGGAAAAATTCAATCTTTGGTCTCAGACTGCTAAATCCTTTGAGAATTTTGAAGTACAAATATACAAATCATAATACAGTGTTAGGTTCTGTTAATCTTAAGAGTATGTGAGTCATTTTAAACTTAGAGTATTTTGGACTTAGTCATTTCCTTCCTATGAAATCCAACTTTCCAACATAAAAAAAATATGAAGTGTAAAGTTTTCCAGTGTATGGAATTACAAGTCTAAAACACGGGGACTGTGCCTTGATGTAATACTGTTGCCACTGCAGCATTTTGTTGCAAGTCTGATTTAAGTGTTTTATTTTGCTTCATCTGAACTTTACTTTTCATAAAATTTCTTCTTTCTTCTTTATTATTCTTGCTATTTAGCTTTACTGTAAGTTCATTTTCTCCATGGTCATTCAGTTGCACAAGAAGAAAGTGTCTACAACTGAAAATGGTACAAAGACTTCTCCTCCCATATCATGGCAGTTAGTGGAGACAGTGTAATTCTCAGTTCTCAAAAACTATGTGCTGATTGAATGAATTTTTAGAACAGCATAAGTTTTAAAAATAGAAGAAATTCTTTTGAGTGGGAAAAACACTGATACTTAACCATTATAACACACTGGAAGTCACAAACATCTCATTGAGGAGTATATCTTGAATTTCCTTCTATGTTTTTGTAAGTAGAGATTTAAAATATATGATTTTTGTCTTGATCTGTCATTTGTTTCTCAGAATTAGGTGAGAGGGTGAGCAATATTATGTTAATGATACCTCAAGGGAAAAAAAAAAAGAATGGTAAGAGCAATAATTATTCTCATTCATGGGTAAAGGAAATCAAGTCCAGAAAAATGAACAAGATTATAAGCTAATGAAAAACTAGGGTAAGAACATGGAAATTCTGATATTAGTCTGTTTTTTTTTCCCCCACTTCACTGCTTTCAGTTGAAGACAGACTTAAATATGGTGAAGAGTAAGATGATACATGAATATATTAGTGTGAGGAGCTGTGGCATTCAATAAATATTTCCAATAAATAAATAAATCCTGTCAATAAATATGACAGGATTATTTCCTATGCCCTTTGGAGTACCATGTAGCCATATGACTTGCTATGTCCAGTGACCTATGTTTACTTCCAGACAGAAAGTAAGAATCAGTTAATACATTCCTTCCCAACCCATGCTAGGATAATGGAAGCACGTGGCAAGATAAAGTTTTCACCAACCTGGATCTCTGAGCATCTAGGCTGAATAGAAGCCCCTTGCTGAAACATGATGGACATATATAAGTGATAAATTATTTTTTTGTTGTAGTAAACCATTGAGATTTTGAAATTGTTATTGCAGCAAAGCCTAATTTATGTGGCTTGACACAGAAATTAAGAAGCACAAATAAGTAAAGAATATATGGAATGATGGGTAAATGGAGAGATGAATAAATGGATAAATGAAAATGACTAGTATCTCTTTGTATCAATATCCTAAATGCTCTGAATCAAATAAAGTGCAAACCACTGGATCCTAGTAGGGTATTTTTATAAATCAGGGCACACTCATATATTCATTTTCACAGGCAAAGTATCTATAGTTACATATTGTACTTCTAATCCCAGTATGGTAGGCAGAAGAATGGTCCTGCATAAGGATCCATGCTCTAATCCTTAAAAATTGCAAATATGTTATCTTGTATGGGGCAAAGGAACTTTTTAAATATAATCAAATTGTGATCTTGAGATGGGATTATCTCTTATTCTGGATTATTTGAGTCAGCTCAGTATAATCACAAGGATCCTTTTAAGTAAAGCAGGGAGGCAAATGAGTCTGAGAAGAAGATGGGACATCAGAAGCAGAAGTTGGAGAGGTGCCTGTGTGGCTCAGTTGGTTAAGTGTCTGCCTACAGCTCAGCTCATGATCCCAGCATCCTGGGATGGAGCCCTGTGTGGGGTTCCTTGCTCAATGGAAAGACTGCTTCTGTCTCCCCTTCTGCCACTCCCCCTGCTCATGTGCATATGTTCTCTCACTCTTGCTCTTTCTCAAATGAATAAATAAAAAAAATCTAAAAAAAAAAAAAAAAGCAGAAGTTAGAGTGATGCAATTACTGGAAGGGGTCATGAACGAAGGAAGGCACATGGCTTTTAGAACCTGGAAAAGGCAAAGAAACAGATTTTTCGCTAGAACCTCCAGAAAGAATATAGCTCTACTGACACCATGATTTTAGCCCAGTAAGGCCCATTTTGGACTTCTGGCCTCCAGAATGACAAGATAATACATCTGTGTTGTTTTAAGCCATGAAGTTTGTGGTAATTTGTTAAGAGTGGCAGTAAGTAAATACACCCAATCAATTACTTATTATTATTGATATTTGATCTCAAGAGATCTCAAGGGATCAAATCTCTTAGCAGAAGAACATAGGAAACTCAAAGAAAATCCATCACCACTTCTGGGAGAAACATATTACAAGATTTATAAACTTTGCTTAAGCCCAGGTCAGATGGGTAAGTTTTCTCCAACCCTACCACCCCAAGGTGACACTGAAAGTTCCTGAAGTCATTATCAATGAACAGTCTCATTACACTTGCCTCTTCTGCCTTAGAGTTCTCAAAAAAGTTGAATTTGCGTTACTGGATTTTTGTTTGTTACTAGAATAGATCAATTGCCCATTGCACCACAGGAAACTTGCCACTTGGCACCATTACAGATCTGAGAGAATTCTAGATCTGTTAATCCCTTTGACAGTGGACAAGGTCCTCTGTCACCCATTAGTCCTTTAAGTCCTTGGAAACAGGAGCAAGTCTTAAGTCTCTTTGCATTGCTCTCTAGGCACCAACACAATGTTCTAAGGAAGTAATGTTCTGCACAACATAATTTTGAAAGCCTCCTAAAAGGTAAATAAGATGGTGCCTGGCTCTCACTTAGTACACAATCCTATGAGAGAGAGAGAGAGAGAGGGAGGGAGAGAGACATGAACAAATAGAATATGGTGTGGCAAAGGTTATATTGAGAAGGATGAATTGAGAATACAGTTGAGAGGAATGAATTGAGAAGGGAGGAACAATGACTCAGTGTGAGGCGGTCAAGGAAGATTTTAGAGGGGAGTTAAAATTTGCCTGGGAGGGGCGCCTGGGTGACTCAGTGGGTTGCAGCCTCTGCCTTCACCTCAGGTCATGATCTCAGAGTCTTGGGATGGAGCCCTGCACTGGGTTCTCTGCTTGGGGGAGAGCCTGCTTCCTCCTCCCTCCCTCTCTCTCTCTGCCTGACTCTCTGACTACTTGTGATCTCTGTTTGTCAAATAAATAAATAAATAAAATAAAATAAAAAAATTTGCCTGGGCCTTTAAAAATAAAAGACTCCTAACCAGGAGTTTGCTAATAGAGAAGGGACTTCCAGGCAGTGGGTAACACATTCAAAAGCTCGGTGTGTGTGCAGGGAGTATTTGCAAAACAGTGAGAACTGGAACAGAAAGCGCTCAGGGAAGGTGGTACAGGTCACCTGCTTTATGCCTCCATTTCCAAGTACAGTTGTACAAGCTGAGTGGTTCTCAAACCTACTGAATCAGAACCTTTGATGGAGGACTAGGGTCCAGGCACCAGCATTTTATAAACATTCTATTTCACAACAAGGATAAAAAACACTGACCTAGATGGGCTCAGAGTTTTCTTCTAGGTCAGAAGTGGCATGATGCTATGAAATGATACCTATTGTTTGGTTCTAACAAACTTCTTTTTAATATTGACTTCCATTTAAGAATATTATTTCTAAAAATAGAATTTTAATAACCAAATTTGATTAACATTTTTAAGGCATAAATAAACATTTTATGCTTATTAAGAGTAGACACTTTAAGATAATTATGGTTTCTAAGAGAAAAATTATCTGCATATGTTAGTATTTATTAATCAGGAAATGAGATAACATCGTCTTTGAATTGCCTTTAGAGGTGGTATAAAGTTCTGTCCCTGGAATGGGAATACAGTCAACTTCCAAGCCTGGACTATGACCTGGGATTTATTTTGCAACAGAGAGCTATTTTCACAGTACAACATTAGGCTTTGCCTGGACTCTGGGCAGGATCCATATTGAATTTTTTCTTCTATAGGTAGGTGTCCCATACGAAGTAAGGAGTATTACTAGAAAAGGCCAGCAAACACACTAACATCTTTATCCCAAATCCATTGTCATGTGAGCTTTCTGCTGTCTATGTCTTTTTAAATGATCGGTTTGTTTTATTTATTACCACTGCCAGCTTGTTCATTTTGCTTTAAAAATGCTCATGGAGAAGAAACAGGCAAAAATTTTCATGATGTTGGATTTGCCAGTGATTTCTTGGATATGACACCCAAAGAATAGGCAACAAAAGTAAATATAAATAAATGGGACTTTGTCAAAATTTAAAACTTGTATATATAACAGGATGCAATCAGCAGAATGAGAAGGCAATGTATAGAAAAGGAGCAAATCATATATCTAGTAAGGTGCTAATATTGAGAATATATTAATAACTCTTACAACTCAACAACAACAAAAAATCATCTAACCTGATTAAAAAATGGGCAAAGGACTTGAGTAGACATTTTTTCAAAGATGACATACAATGGCCAAAAACTATATGAAAAGATGCTTGATATCGCCAATCATGAAAGAAATGCAAATCAAAATCACAGTGAGATGTCACCTCACACCCATTAAGAGATCTACTACCCCAAAGCCAGATAATAACAAGTAATGGGATTGCTGGGAAGATGATTGAGTAGGAAGACCCTAAGCTTACTTTGTCCCACGGATACAACTAGGTAACACATCAGTATAAATAACCTAGAAAACAACCCAAAGAATGACAAAACAAAGTCTACAACTAAATGTAGAGAAGAGGCCACATCAAAGAGGGTAGGAAGGGTTGGAGACTCGGTGGGAAGCTAAATGGACCTGTGGGACTGTCCATGGGAGGTAGGGACTTGAGGACATGGAGAAGGGAGAGAAACAGACTGTCACACTGGGGAGCCCACATGGGTAAGAAATTCCCCATAACATTTGACTTTGAAAACCAGAGAGGCCAAATTTTGTGAGTTCTTACAACCAGTGGAACTTAAAGTCTGGAATTTGAAAAAAATCAGTGGATTCAGCTCTGGGAGAGATGGGAGGATGAGAGGAAGCTGAGTCCCTGCCCCTAAGAGATAGCAAGAAAAACAACCCACAGGGGTATAGCATGAAACCAGCAGCTTGAAATATGCTTGGGGAATATGGGAGAGAGAGTTATTTACTAATCTCATAATATGTTCTAGAGGGACAGAGATCATTGGGAGATCCCTCTAGGAACTAAGAAGCTGGCAGGTGCCATTTCCCTCCTCTGCCCTCCAGCATAAATACATATCCATCCACCTGCAAGAACCAGTGCAGCCCAGACATTTACTACATAACTTGCTTACACCAAGCCCTACACTTCCAGCCTTCAAGAATCTGCTTTCTGCACCAGGCTTGCTTGATTCCTCGTATCGTGAGCCTCCTCCCCCAAAAGACTAGTGTAAACTCTGCCAACACCATATCTTCTCACCCACCTGCTTTGGGGGCCTCAGTCCTTATGGCAGCAGCAGTGGTCCCCCCGCCCCTTTTGCAAGGCACTAAGGGACCTCTTCTTCATAAGGCTGCTACTTTCAAGAGCAAGACACATAGCTGACTTTCCTAACACATAGAAACTTCCAGATTCATTTTATGAGACCAACATTACCCTGATTACCAAAACCATATAAAGACAATACCCACAAAAAAGAGAACTACAGTCTAATAATATTTCTGATGAACATAAATGCAAAAACCCTCAACAAAATATTAGCAAACCAAATCCAACAATACATCAAAAAAATCACTCATCATGATTAAGTGTGATCATGGGTTGCAAGGGTGGTTCAGTGTTGCAAATCAATCAACATGATACATCACATCAATAAGAGAAAGGATAAAAGCCATATGATAACATTTGACAAAGTACACATCCATTCATGATAAAAACTCTCAATAAAGCTGGTTTAGAGGGAACATAACAATGTAATAAAGGCTATCTTTGAAAAACCCACAGTAAACATTCATACTCAATGGTGAAAAACTGAGAGCTTTTCCCCTAAGGTCAGGAATAAGACAGGGATGTCCACTCTCATTACTTTTATTCCACAAGGTACTAGAAATCCTAGCTATAGCAATCAGACAAGAAAAAGGAATAAAATGCATCCCAATCAGTAAGAAAGAAGTAAAACTCTCACTATTTGCTGATGACATGATGATACCATGTCATCAGCAAATAGTGAGAGTTTTACCATGATACCATGATGATACTTAGAAAACCCTAAAGACTCCACCAAAAAACTACTAGAACTGACAAATGAATTCCGTAAGGTCATAGGATACAAAATTAACATACAGAAGTCCATTATATTTTTATACACCTGTAATGAAACAGCAGAAAGAGAAATTAAGAAAACAATCCCATTTACAATTATACCCCTCCCAAACCTAGGAATAAACTTAACTGAGGAGATGTAAAGATCCATACTCTGAAAACTATAAAACATTGATGAAAGAAATTGAAGACAACACAAACAAATGGAAGGATGCTCCATACTCATGGATTGGAAGAACAGGTTTTGTTAAAATGTCTATACTACCCTAAGCAATCTATAGATTTAATTCAATACCTATCAAAATATCAACAACATTTTTCAAAGAACTAGAACAAACAACCCTAAAATGTGTATGGAATCACAAAAGAGCTTGAATAGGCAAAATGATCTTGAAACAGAAAAGCAAAGCTGGAGTTATCACAATTCTGGACTTCAAGTTATATTACAAATCTGTAGTAACTCCTTCTCCCTCTCCTTCTCACATAGCATGGGACAAAATACTGGGACAAAAATACAAACATAGATCAATGAAACAGAACAGAAAGCCTAGAAATACACCCATGATTTTATGGTCAATTAATCTTCAGCAAAGAGGTAAGAATATGCAATTTGATAAAATCAGTCTCTTCAACAAATGGTTGTGGGAAAACTGGATAGCTACAAGAATGAAACTGGACCACTTCCTCAAATCACACCAAAATGGATAAAGATCTAAATGTGAGATCTGAAACCATAAAAAGTCTAAAATAGATCACAGGCAGAAATTTCTTCAACAGCAGCTGTAGCAACATGTTTCTAGATATGTCTCCTGAGGCAAGGGAAATAAAAGCAAAAATAAACTTCTGGAACTCATAAAAATAAAAAGCTTCTGTGCAGCAAAGGAAACAAACAACAAAATTAAAAGAAAACCTATTGCATGGGAGAAGATAGTTGCAAAAGACATATCCAATACAGGATTAGTATCCAAACTATATAAAGAACTTACACAACTCAACATTAAAACTGCAAAAATCCAATTTAAAAATGGGCATAAGACATGAATAGACATTTCTCCAAAGAAGATATACAGATGGCCAACAGAGACATGAAAAGTTGCTCAACATCACTCATCATCAGGGAGATACTAATCTAAACCACAATAAGATATGACTTCACATCTTTCAGAATGCCTAAAATTGCAGTCAAATGCTCTACCACTGAGCTATGCCGCCAAGAATGGCTAAAATTGAAAACATGTGAACAGTATGTGATGGAGATAATGTGGAAAAAAAGTATTCTCGCGCACTCTTGGTGGGAATACAACCTGGAGTAGCCACTGGGAAGACAGTCTGGAGGTTCCTCAAAAAATTAAAAAATAGAATTATCATGTGATCTGGTAATCGCACTATTGGGTATTTGACCATGAAAAACTAAGTTAAGGGATATGTGTACTTCTATGCTTATTGGAATATTATTTATAATAGCTAAGCTATGGAATTAGGAATGGGTAAAGAAGATGTGATATCTATATAACAGAGTATTATTCAACCATAAAGAAGAATGAAATCTTGCCATTTGCAACAATACAGATGGACCTAGATGGTATTATGCTAGGCAAAATAAGTCAGTCAGAGAAAGAAAAATACCGTATGATTTCGCTTATATGTGGAACTTAAGAAAAACAAAACAAATGAATGAATGAAAAGAAAAAGAGACAAGCAAAAACAGATTCTCAGCTACAGAAAACAATCTGGTGTTACCCCAGGGGAGGCTAGCGGGGGAATAGTGAAGTAGGTTAAGGGGATTAAGGAAACACTTACCATGATGAGCACCAAGTAATACATGGAATTGTGGAATCACTATATTCTAAACCTGAAATTTATAACATTGTATGTTAACCACATTGGAATTAAAATAATTTTTTTAAACAAGAGAAAATAATAATTACTGGCAAGAATGTGGAGAAATTGGAACCCTTGTGCATTATTGGTGAGATTATAAATTAGTGCACCTGCTATAGAAAGCAGTATGGCAATTCCTTAAAATATTACAATTAGAGTCACCCTATGATCCAGCAATCCCACTTCTGGGTATATATTCAAAAATAATTTTAAACAAGGTCTCAGAGAAATAAGTGCACACCCATGTTCATAGGAGCATTATTCATAATAATTAAGAAGTGGAAATTACCTGAGTGTCCCATCAATTGATGAACAGGTGAAGATGTGGTATATACATCCCCTAGCTTATTGTTCAGCTTAAAAAAAAAGGAAATGCTGTCACATGCCACATGCCACAACTTGGATGAACTTTGAGGACATTATGCTAAGTAAAATAAATCAGTCATGGAAAGATAAATATTGTATGAGTCCAAGTTATATGAAGTACCTAAAATAGTCAAATTCACAGAAACAGAAGGAATAATGGTTATTCTTATAACCTTAGAGGATGGGGGAAGGAGAGTTGTTTAATCTGTAGAGTTTTAAGTTTGTAAGATGAGAAAGTTCTGGAGATCTGTTTCATGAAAATGTGAATATACTTAACATTGCAAATATGTACCCTTAAAAACTAGTTAGGATGGTAAAGTTTATATTATGTGTTTTTTACCACAATAAAAAATAATCAAGATACAAAATACAGGTGGAAACATTGCTACAATAAAAACTGGCTCTTTGATGATGGTGGCTTGCTTTTACTGGCTTTTTATCTGTATTAGAATTTAATTCTCTTAACAACCCTATGAAGTGGCACTATTCTTGCGCTGTTTCGCAGAGAAGAGGTAGAGGACAAGTAACTTGCTGAAGATCACACATGAATGGAGCTGGGCAATGGGGTTCAGATCTCTGTTCTTTTTTTTTTTTTTTTTTTTTTGAAGATTTTATTTATTTAATGGGCAGAGATAGGGAGTCAGTGAGAGAGGGAACACAAACAGAGGGAGTAGGAGAGGGAGAAGCAGGCTTCCCATGGAGTAGGGAGCCCAGTGCAGGGCTGGATCCCAGGACCCTGAGCCGAAGGCAGATGCTTAACAACTGAGCCACCCAAATGCCCCTCAGAGTCTATGTTCTTAACATCTCCATTTTATTGCCTCTCTGTGTCTTACTGGAGATGCTCTAAGTTAATCAGGTAAGAAAAATGTTCATTATGAGATCCTTTCCAGAACGATTAAATTGAGTTATTTGCTCTTTTTTGGTTCCCATTAAGTATAGCTACAAGATGCCCTTTAATGGTATCATGCAAATTTGTATCCCTTTCATGATCTATGACTGCAATAGGTTTAACAGTCAGGATCTAAAATCATATTTATTACATAGACTCAGGAAAACCTCAGAGTTTACTTGTAGAAATGAATCTCATTTTCTGGGTCTTTGGTTAAGGGCTTGTCACAGATTTCGGGGGATCCAGAGAAAGAGTAGACTTCTGCACTCAGTAAACTTTTCCTAAAGTTCTAAAACTTGACCAAAATTCCATCAATAGGTAAGATAGTATCAGGTTCCCTTTAAAGATATAAACACATATTAACACATATTTAGGATTTCAACCAACCTGCCTCCTGGACGTAATAAGACAGACCACCTGGTTTTGGAAAGTCATGCCCTTATTAGGTCACTACAAGATGAGGTTTCATTTCTAGCTGAGCTGGTTTGACTGAATAAACATTTACTGAAGAAAAAGAAAACATTTTAAGTATCTTTCCTAATTAATACATCAACATTGTTGGCTCCTTTTAGGATCACAGTTTGGGTTTAATTTCTAGCTTAATAGAATCATCCCTGTGTAAATAATTCTTTGTTATTTCTTTACAAGTGAAAGAAAAAGCAGGGGTTATCCAAAACTGTTCTGTGTGATTAAGATCCTCAGTTCCCAACAACAAAGCATGGAGTTCTCCCTTTGGACCAGGTGAGGGCACTCCTGTTCTCTTCCAAATATTTATTTACTCTAGGGGACAAAAAGGGAAAAAAAAACCCCAATCCACTTCTATTTAAACTACTCAAGTTGGATGACAATAGCTAATTTGCTTAGTTAATTTCTATTTCTATTTTGTTTCATTTTAGATCAAAACATCAGTTTTAAAGAAAGTCAATTATCATATGGTTTCACTTACTTGTGGAACATAAGGAATAACATGGAGGACATTAGGAGAAGGAGAGGAGAAGTGAAGGTGGGGGTGGGGCTGGGATCAGAGTGGGAGAGGAAGCAAGAGAGACTGTGGACTATGAGAAACAAACTGAGGGTTTTAGAGTGGAGGTCCGAGGGTTGGACCTGGTGGTAGGTATTAAGGAGGGCATGAATTGCATGGAGGACTGGGTTTTATAGGTAAAGAACGAATCTTGAAACACTACATCGAAAACTAATGATGTACTGTATGGTGATTAACATAACACAATTTAAAAAAAGGAATAAAAATACCCAGTGCCTGAGTAACCTAGAGACACATGTTCACATGTTCATATATCAAACACATTTCGGTTCAGGTAAGCCATTTCATTCTCTGAGATAGCATCTATTACCTTCATCAATGTATCTGCAAGTATTCTTTCAAAGGTAACAAAAATTTTATATTATTTTCCTAATATTGCCATATTGAACCTACTTGCAGAAGTTCAAAATTATATTTTATAAGCTTATACAAAACTGTGAAAATCTGAAGAGATGTTACTTATTGTCCCAACATGCTTATAATAAACATTTATGAGTTAAGACATTAAAAACACATTTTTCTCTTAAGAAAGAAAGAAAAAACTCCACCAGCTTTGGTTACATTCTCTGGTTTTCAACCCTGGCTAAACATGAGAAGCACCTAGGATAGTTTTAGACACGTTGACTTCCCAGGTTTCATCCCCCCAGATTCTGATTCAGTTGGTCTCTGGTGGTGCCGCAGCACTAGTATGTCCAAGAAGCACCCCGAGTGCTTGTAATGTGTAGGCAGGGGTGAGACCTACTGCCCATGTGTTGCTTAATTAGAATCAGGTTTGTTAGGGGACAAGTGTGGGAGATTGCATTCCTAGTTTAAATTAGTGTCTGGCTAGCCTTAAATAAGGCAAGATAAATAGGTACCTTCGTCCTCCATGAGTAATGGTTCTCTGCCAAGGCTTGGAAAGCCATTACAACTTGGTCATTGAGTTGAAGTTCATCCTAACTTCGCTCTTGCCCTGGCAGGAGGGTTCTTTTACTTCCATCCTTCTCTAGCCACTGGCTGGCCTTTTCAGGTACCACCCAGACTTTTACGTCATCTCCTGGGGCCTGTGGTTTAAATCGGCTGAGCTAATCTCCTTCTTGATTTGCTCTCTCACTCCAGAGATTTCCAGGATGCTCTCCTTGGACTCAATAGGCCCCAAGCTCTGGATCCTGCTCCCTTCCATTCCCTTCACTGCCAGTGGCTCTGTTGTTTGCCTTGTGTGGCCCTGCTGGGCTCTCCCTGAAGGCCCCCAGAGCCTGGGCTGAGCACGGCAGGCATTTTCCACTGCTGGCTCTTCTTGCCAGTGTGAGCTCTATCAGCAACAGACTCTTCTTTCTCCAGGTCCCTGCTGCTCCTCACTAAGCCTAGCAGACAGACTCTTTCCTTGGGCCTTTTGTATCAAGGAGGCAAATGTAAACTCTGCCAATGATTGCATTACTATGAACACAGGCAGCACAGAGTAGGTGAGTTAGCTCAAGTCAGCCAGGGACCAGAGAGGCAAACCTTTCCAAAGCTGCCCTGGCAGGCTCTCAGACTGTGTGTTTGTATGTTCTTGTGTGTAGGTCAGCACCACACCATGGAGAAATCTGTACTTTGGTCTGACTGTGTAACTAGGTAAACACAGCCCTGGTAAGCTGATGCTCAGGGATGCCTACACATAGTGATGGTCTTAGGGATTTAGAGAGCCAGGCAGCTGGGAAAGGCCTATAGAAAGAGGAGTGGCAAGTAGGATCAATAGCTTCTAGGCCCAGGGCTGCTCTTGATGGCATGATCTTTGGCAAGTCTAGGCTTCATTGGGCTTCTGGTTTTGGGGATCTGGTCACAATACAGCTTCAGACTCAGTAAGCAAGACCTGAGACTCCACATTTCCATCATACTGTCCTAGATCTTGCCCCTGCCACTTGTCAATGAAATAGCAAAGTTCTTGATGATCCTGGGATCTCTGTCTTTAGGAATTCCACGATCTTGGTAGGTGAACTCTAAGATCTTTAGTCTGTATCTCCTTGACTAGTGCTGCCTCCTTCTTTCCTGTCCCTACCAACCATTCAGTTCTCAGAACGAGGAGCCTTCAGATGTGGGCCTTGTAAGGCTGCCTCTTCTGTATATGCACTTCCCACCCCCTACCCCTGTTAAAGGCCTGGTCTTCCCACACTGCTGTGTATGGAAATCTTCCTCCCTCAGGGTCAGACATTCCAATGCAGATGATTCTCCCTTCCTCCCTTTGGCTGACCTTGTTTCCCAGCACAGTTTCTATTTCTGGGTGTGTTTCCACAAACACCTGGCTGGATAACAGGGGAGAGCCTGCATCCCACCCAAACCAACAGCATTTATGTGCAGCACTGAAGGGTGTCCACTGCACTCCGCAGATCAACTTCTGTGTGGAAAACTGGAAAGCAGCCCTTTTAAAAAAACAAGTCAACAACATGCCACCTCAAAATATTCTTCATGACTCATCCTTTCTCCCATTAAGTTTCAGATCCTCTCCCGTTAGGTGGTGGATCTTTGGTGACTAGCCTATTCTTTTTTTTTTTTTTTTTTAAAGATTTTATTTATTTATTTGACAGAGAACACAAGTAGACAGAGGCAGACAGATAGAGAGGAAGGGAAGCAGGCCCCCTGCTAGATCCCAGGGGGCCTATCTACCAGGACCCTGAGATCATGACCTGCGCCCAAGGCAGTGGCTTAACCCAATGAGCCACCCAGGCGCCCAATGACTAGCCTATTCTTTAAATAAAAGTCATTCAAAAGATAATTTAAAAAAGATAGACCTTTTCATTTCAATATAGCTTAACTACATTTTTAAGCATAATCTTTATATTGAGGATTTAATGCATTAAGATCTTGTGGGGGTTTAAACTGATGCAGTTTGGAGATCCCAAAGAATTCAAAATTCTGAATACAAAATGCTTGTAGGTCCTATGGGTGGGCTCTTTGGGGGGACAGGGCCAGCAGTGGGGGAGCTTAGTAGTTCTGAATGAAGGAATTGAATGAAGGAAACTGGCCCCTCCTCCCAGCTCTGGAACTGCTGGCACCACAAGGTGGCAGTATGGCACCACACGTGTAAAGCAGATGGCTACAGTGATTGGTTTGGCAAATTTTAACAATGTTTTCACCTATACTTTCAATTGCATCCTGTACTCTGCAACTGCTTGAGTCTCTTTGTCTAATTTTTGTTTTGGCGAGACAATCTGATTTCTTTCCCCCAAACTTTCAAGTATTACAGGAACCAGCAACACCATCTATGTAGGTTAAGAAACAGTAATGGTGACATTGTTTGCTCCTTAAACTTTCTTACACCCCCGCCTTTGTTTTATGGTACTTTCAAGTTGCACTTATTATAAAGCAAAAAGAAAGTGTTTTGCATAGCTTTTCCCACAAGTAATTGTAATGAGCTTTGGCTTTAATAATGGATTTAACCATATTAGACTTTATTCATATTGATCTTCTAGCCACACAGTAACCATACCCCTCCCCAGTCTGCTACCTCCACGTTAGACAAAATTAAAAAAAAAAAAAAAAACACTTGTTCCGTATAGCTAATTAAGAACACACCTGTATATCACAAAGGGGAGTATTCAGGCAAGGGACCTATTCATTGGTCTAATGCAAATTTCCAAAATGATACGTTTCCTCCATGTTCCCAACCCCCAAATCAATTTTGCGTATATCTACCATTTGGTATTAGTAAATTTTCAACTCAAGTTTTAGTTTTAAAGGCAAAGAACCTTGTGTTTTAGTATCAGCCTCTAAAATCAGTTTTTAGTGATTACAGGTGCACGGCTTCTTACTAAGAGTTGCCCTAGAATAAGAGGGACTTTTTGCTTGTTTAATAAGCCTATTTATATTGAGCACATTTATAGCCATCTTGTAAAAGCTATCAAATATGGCATTTTACAAAGATATGTTCAAAGATTAATAAAGGAAAAAAGCTTCAAAGTTGGACATTTCCCACCATGTCAGGTAGTGAAAATGTCTCAGTAATGAGAATACTGCTACATTAGATAACCAGTATGCTAAGTAGTGGCTTTTAGCTCTCTCCCTATTCCATATATGTGGTAAAGAATGAGAGGTGCTCTCCCACTTACACTTTATAACTGAAAGTGTAGTTTATGGCTGGCTAATGTATGTTACAGCACATGAGTGTCAGTCACCCCCTGGGGTAGATGCAGGCCACCTATTGGTACATACGTCATAAAATAGTAATTCTTTAATAAATAAAAGTTCTCGGAGGTGAAGATTTTACAATGCCTCTGACTTTAAGAAATATAAACAGCATGATTAGCTAATGTAGGTGTCCTTACCGCATATCTAATTTAAAAATCCAATTAACACCAAGAGTGGCTCTGGAAAGGATTTGCAAAATGTTTCTACCAAGAAACTCTTCTTAAAAGCCTCTCACATGAGGAAGATTAGCCAAGGAAGTCGCTTTCAACCTATTAATTAAAAAAAAAATTTTTTTTTAGCCAATAAATATTCCTATGAGGGAAAGTAAAGAGAACATTTTTAGCAGGATGCAGGGAATATGTCCCCTCCCACTATGCAATGTTTGATGCCCCCCATCATTAGCAGCCTAGCTGCCCATTTCTTATCTTGATTGACAGGTTAATAAGGGACCTGGGGCTATCTTTTCAGTATGAACACACAACCTTACCAATTACTTTTAAATTATTGCTAATCTGTCAGAAAATAACAAGCATGGGGAATAAAAATATCTGAAAAAGTGAAATGTCTGAAGAAGCTTTTACTTCCGGTGCTTTAAAAGGTTTAGTTCAGAAAACTTGCCAGAATTTAGTCAATAGATTTTAGGGAGAGGATTTTTTTTTCTTTTTCTTTCTTTCTTTCTTTTTTTTTCTTTTTTTTTTTTTTTTAAGAAAAACTTGTAGTTTATAATAGTTCATTGGTTCAATTAGGGGCGAAAAAGAAGGGAGTTTTGTAATGCAATTGTCCAGCAAAGGAAAACGCTTTAAATTGGGGGATTATGTGCACAGACCACCTGTAGGGCATTCAGAGCCCTTTTCTATAATGCTTCAACCCATGCCTAGCTGCCTGCAGGCTGGCTAACAATGCCGGGAAAAGCTGTTTAAAAGGCTGAGCGCACTTGTGCCTCTGGTCTTCACTAACTGTTACAAGTCTTCCTCTCCCTCGCTCTCTCTCCTTTTTAAAGTAAAAGTCCCACATCCCTTTAATGGAAGAACTTTAAGGCTCCGCGGTGGCCAATTGGTCTGCACCAAGAGGAGCCGGGCAGCAGGGAAAGAAACTTCAGACTATACAGCACATTTGGAGAGGAGAAAAGATCAAAGTTTTTCAAACTCAAAAGACCAAGTTCCCTACAGATTAACCCTATTCATTTAGCTCCTCTTAAAGGAATGATGTGCTGGGCCACTGGGCAGACAGGTAAAAAGTTCAACAATTGCCAAAGCATTCTTCTGCTAATTCAACAGCCTTCTGCTCAAATAAATTAGCTTAGTCTTGACAGAGGAACAATAGCTTTTTCTCTAGGAAAAGCAGCACATTTGATATACACAAGCCTGGAAGGTTATTAAGATGTTAACCCGTTAGTCTAATCCATTAAAGAGCGCCTGCTCCACTACCAGATAGTCAAGTGACTTACACTGTAAAGTGTGATCTATGGTTTAAAACATTAACCTCTACACTTAAGCAGTGTGTTCAGTCCCTGAAAACCCAGGTGCTTTCAAAATCAGGGACACCAAGAAATAAATGTGGGGTTTTGAAGCTTTTAGTGATATTGTACAAGATAAATTAACAAGGCCTGAGTGCAATTGTTGCCTTGCAAAAGTTCCATTTACATATACTAAGATGAGTGTTATTATCCATGGATGAGAAAAGGGATACCATGAAAACACCATCTTTTGGGAAGGTGCAAAAACTCAATTTTGATTTCAGTTCAACAATGATATTTACTTTGCTAACAACTTAAGAACTAGAGCTTAACAGGTCATTTTCTCCATGCCTAAGGTCAGTGTACAGAATGAGAAACCAGAAAAGTCCATTTTTTTCAATGCATCCTTAGCAAGCACTTTAAAGGTAACAGCTTAGAAGAGGCAGGGGGAAAGGGTGATGCTTAAATCATTTATCAAAAGTCATTTTTATTGACAAAATAGAATACTTATATTTGTTCTTACAGGGGTGGCCTCTAAACTTTTTACAAAAAATGTACAGACTGTATATCTTTGGATATGTACATATTTTACACATTTTTACAATTTAACAAATAATTATATAAATACATCCTCTAATGTAAGAAACCCGTATTTACTTGGGGTGTATAATTAAGACATTTCTTGTTTGTTTATTTAAGGCATTTGCCTGGTCATTAAGAATACCCAAACCGTGCAATTCCATTAGGTCGCGGTCATTCCTCCTCTAGAATATGTTAGGAGTAAGAGTTTACGTAGAACAGTCGAGGGAGAAAAATAGGTCCCTCAGGTGAAATCTGTAGATCTGGCTTCAAGCTCAGCAAATGGCAACTAGCGAGGGCTCCAAACCTTGCGTTCTGAAACGCAGCAGAGTCCACCCTCCTCTGCCAACAGAGATTAACGCCTGGCGGGAGGAGCTCCTCGCATATCAATGGAGGAAAGGGGGCTGGGTCTGGGAGCCTTCAATGCCAGGTACTTTGTTCTAAGCGAGTCATTCAAGTCCCAGCTAATGGATACCATTAAGAGTTCATTATCATGCTAATAGCAATCAACACGGTGAAGGGGTGGGAACCTCAGCCCCTCGAGTGTCCCTTCGCTGCACTTGGTTTCCTCGCCCCCCTCCCCATTCCTTCCGGGTGCCCCCTCCCCTCCACTCAGACCTGGGACAAGGGCATCTGCTTTGGATAAGACACGGAGCTGGCCGTGCCAGATCGCCACGTCAGGCCGGTACTGACGTCGCTGTAGAGGGATCCCGCCCCACCGCCCGGACCCCCGCCCCCACCGGACCCCACGCCTCCACCACCCCCGGCTCCCCCGGGTCCCCCCGCGGCCGCGGCGCCCCCGCCCCCCGTGGCGCCCTTGCTGGCCCAGCAGCAGCGGGTGCACAGGGCACGCCACGACTCTAGCGTCTTGCCAGACCAGACCCACACGCCCGAGGTGATGCCCACCACGAGGCACATGAAGTACTTGAGCATGAAGACAGCGTAGTCGGGCCGGCGAGCCTGGTCTGGCTGCAGGTCCCGTAGGCACGGACAGTTGTGCGTGGCCTCCCAGCGCGGGCGGTTGTGCTGCTCATAAAAGAGGCAGGCGACGACGACGGCGGCGGGCACGGTGTAGAGTACGGTGAAGAGACCTAGGCGGATCATGAGCTTCTCTAGTTTGTGCGTCTTGGTGGGGCCGCCCTGCTGCTTGATAACCGAGCGGATACGGAAGAGCGACACGAAGCCGGCCAGTAAGAACATGGTGCCAATAAAGAGGTAGATGACGAGCGGCGCCAGCACGAAGCCGCGCAGGTTGTCGAGGCTCTGGTTGCCCACGTAGCAGATGCCAGCCACCGGGTCGCCGTCCACGGAGCTGAGCGCCAGCACGGCGATAGACTTGACGCTGGGCACGAGCCACGCGGCCAGGTGGAAGTATTGCGAGTAGCCGGCGATGGCCTCGTTGCCCCATTTCATGCCCGCCGCCAGGAACCACGTGAGCGACAGGATCACCCACCAGATGGAGCTGGCCATGCCGAAGAAGTAGACGAGCAAGAAGACCACGGTGCACAGCGCCGGGCCCGTGGTCTCGTAGCGCACGTGCTGCTCCACAGCGCCCAGCTCCTCATACTCGCCGCGCCCGCCCGGGCCGCCCGCTCCCGCTCCCGCCGCGCCCGCGCCTGCCGCCGCCGCCGCCGCGCCGCCGGCTCCTGCCGTGCCGCCCGCGCCCGGCGCGCCGCCGCTGCACGCCACCTTCTCGTGGCCAGCCACCAGTCGTACCAGGTAGCCGACGGACACGAAGAGGTAGCAGGCCGAAAGAAAGATAATGGGCCGCTCGGGATACTTGAAGCGCTCCATGTCGATGAGGAAGGTGGAGACGGTGGCGAAGGTGGACACGAAGCACAGCACAGACCACAGGCCGATCCAGAAGACGGTGAAGGCGCGTTCGTCCTGGCTGAAGAAGGGGTTGTGGCAGGGCAGCGCGCAGTTGGCGATCTGGCCGGTCTTGACGCGGTTGTAAAGCGGATGCCGCTCGCTGGACACGCTCACCATGGGCGCGCGGCACTGGCAGCCCGGCTCGCAGGGCGCTGAGCCGCCGCCAGGGGGCCGCGCCTTCCCGCCACCGCCGCCGCCGCCGCGCGTGGGGGGCGCCGCTGCGTCCCCGCCGCCACCGCCCCTACCGCGGGACGGGGGCCTGGCCCCCGGTGGGCGGCCGTGGCCGCTGCCGGAGGGCGGCTGCTCACCCGGAGGCGGCGGCGGCAGGCGGCGCGGCGGACTGGGTGCGGCTGTGGTGAGGTCCGTGCGGTTGTAGTCCATGCACAGCGTGTCGGGGTTGCCCTGCTCCGGCAGCCGGTCGCAGCGCATGCGGTCGGGCCACGCGAAGCCGTACTGGCGCATGAGGGGTGCGCAGCCGGCCTTGGCGCGCTCGCATACCGAGCGGCAAGGAGGCAGGGGCTTCTTGTAGTCCTCCAGGCAGATGGGCGTGTACATGCTGCACAGGAAGAACTTGAGGTCCGGCGAGCACTGGATCTCTACCAGGGGCCAGAACTGGTGCACCTCCAGGCCCGCCTCATCCTGCGTGTCGTGGTTGAACTGGTTGGGCATGTACGTGTAGTTGTAGCCGATGCCTTTGCAAAGCGGCACGGTAATCTCTTGGCACGCCAGCTCCTTGGCGGAGGCAGCCGCCGCGCCGCTCGAGCGCTGCAACAGCGCCAAGGCGGCCAGCAACGAGGTCACTTCCAACAGGTAACCCCACTCCATGCTGCGCGCCGCGGCCCCGCGCCCTCGCCCTCCAGGCGGCGCGCGGAGGGGCGCCGGGAGATTCGGCGAGGGAGCCGGAGAAGGGTAAAGCGGGTGTCCTGTTGGTCTCTCTCCTCGGGACGCGTCCGCACAGCGGGGTCCGAAGCCTGGGCACCGGCGGTGAGGGTTCTGCAGGCGTGCACCACAGTCCCCGAGAGTCAGCCCTCTCGCAGCACAGCGGCTAGTCTCCGGCTCATCGTCCCTCTTTCGCTCGCTTTCTCTCCCGCGCGCCCGGCCACTTCTCCACGAGGCGCCGGCGACGGTGAGGTGACTTTGCCGGACACAGAGGGCGGCGGCACAGCAAGTTTCCTTTCGGGCCGCGGTGCGCAGTCAAGATGGCTGGGCCAGGCCGCTCCCCGCGCCGGGTCAGCCCCTGCAGCCCCCTTTCTGTCCCCGGGGACTCATGCTCGCCCCCAAAGCTGCGCAGCTCTGCTGCCGGAGTTCGGGACCCGCCTCCGCAGAGGCCTCCGCCCTCTTTCCCCGGCGTCGGTCCGTCTGTCCACCTCCGGGACTGACAGACTCCGCCTCCGGTAAAAGTCCGCTCCGCGCTCCGGCCGGCAATCGGGCGAGGTGTAGGCAGACCCCTTCTTGCTAGACACACAAAACCAAATCCAGACCAAGAAGGCGGAGTAGACACCTGAGCGGCGCAGCCCGCGCCCAGCCGCCACCGCCTCCGCCGCCGCCGCCGCCGCCGCCTCCTCCTTCTCCTCCTCCTCCTCCTCCTCCTCCTCCTCGGCGGGAGCAGCGCCCTTCACCCAACTTCCCGGCTCCGGCCCCGCTCGCGCCGCCCGGCCGGCTCATGAATATTTATACAGCGCGACTCGGTCTCCGCCCTCGGCCGGGAGCGCCAATCGCCGGGTGACGGGGCGGAGTCTATGCGCTCCCAAGACTCGGCCTTCCTTAAGGCGGTCAGGAGTGTCCCCCATGGCGGTGCGCGCTTTCTGCAGCTGGAGTTTCGGTAACCTTGGGATTGACCGCAGAGAGCGAGGTTTTGCCATAAACGTCGCCACATAGCCCAGTGCGTTTGAGTTCTTGGTTCCTTTTCCCCAAGTCTGCTTTTGGGGACCGGGATGGGGGTTTAATGCACGTGCGTGCTTTTCCAAGCTCGTTTCAAACAAGTCACGTCCCTGCCTACTCATGCCCAGTAATATCAGTGACCCCGCGCACCTCCGTGAACTGGGTCATTGGGAAACCTAGGCGGACGCGAGTGTGCGGGAGCCTGACTGGGGCCGGGCTCTGCAGGAGACTTGGGAAGGGGTGCTCTTCTTGGGGCTCTTAGAATGATGCTGTTTGAGGCTTGGAAATGAGGGAGGAGCGGAAGGACGGGAATTCATTTTGGATGATGGATCTGGACGGGGCAGTGGGGGACAGGGCGGTGGGGGGCGGTGCGCCCCAGGAAGTGTACGGGAGCACAGTCGCCCGTGCCCCAGGGGCGCAAGAGGCGCCAGACACAAGGGCTGGCTCAGTATTCTCTCGCTTCCGCTGAGTGGCCTCAGTTTCCTTACCTGAAGAGTCGGGTAATAGTGCGGATTTCAAAGGGTGTTCCGGTAGTTAGGTGGGATAAAGTCTGTAAAGCAACTAGGACACAGTGCTTCCTTATGAAAAAATAATTTCCTTTCCGAAAGAAAGGAAAGAAAGAAAAGAGAGAGAGAGAGAGAAAAGAAAAGAAAAAGAAAAAAGAAAAGAAAGACCAACTTATAAGTAGGGCAGACTGCGTCTGGATTGTCTCTCTTTGCCTCGTACTTTTGGAACAAATACGTGTCTATACAAAGTTCACCGTTTTTCCAGAGCCTCCTTTTCTACCGTGGGAGGCGGTGCTGAGCCCTGGCGCTGACGCACCGACACGTATCAGTGATCCGCTAGGAGCAGAGCGGGACCCAAGCTGCTTTTAGCAGCCGCTTGGGACAACGCCAACGAGTACTTGCCCCTGCCAGCTCCGCAACTACTTTAAGATGGGGAGGGGAGGCGGAGGCCCGAGGGGCCGGCGGCCTGGCAGGTTCATTTACGCTTGTTAGGACGTCCTAGGGGGTTGTCTTTCTCTTAGAATGGAGTGTTTATTTTTTAATTGATGTGCTGTTTCATTTAGCGCTTGTATGGAACTCATGCTGTGGCTGTAATTACTGTAATCTCGGGAACAAGCATTTCAGTTAGCCAGGAGGGTGGCAAAATACGTTCTCTCTCTCTCTCTCTCTCTCTCTCTCTGTGTCTCCCCTCCTCCACCCGATTCTCTCTTGTTTCTCTTTCTGTTTCAAGATTTTTGTCAGGTTTCATAGCAGGAACGAGTAGGGCTAGGAACCAAAGTTGTTGTGTGGGAACAGAAAGAATAATTAAGGGTATATTTGAGGCCAGTTCAGTTTGGGGGGGAGGTGTTGTTGGTGGTAGGTGGTGTTTATCTTTATAAAAACAATTTTGTCGTGGAACAAAAATAATTAGCAGCATTTGTATATTGCTTGAGCTAATGGAATCTGTGTCACCCCCCCCCCCCCGTTTTTGGCAAATTCTGTATTTTGGCCAAGAATTCTAGGCATATCCATCAAGCTGTATATCTTTTTTTTTTCTTTTAATTGAAATCTAGTTAGAACCTCTTTACACTGAAAAACAACACTTCCTTCCCACTTTTGTTTTGGAAAAGCTAAACTCCGTAGGAATCTAATTCAAAGGCTTGAGAAATACTGTATTAGCTAATTCAGCAGAAAATGGTTGCTATTCAAAAATGCAAAGACTTGACCTTTAGTTGGTCTTTTCTATGGATTCCTTTCCCCTCTCTTCGCATTCGGAATTCCCTTTTATGGTGTGCTGAATGTAGAAAGTCACCTATCTCTTTTGTTGGTACTTTGTTCATAGACGGCCTTCTCCAGGACATCCAGCTTGCAGAGCAACCGCAGGTAATTGCTGGAGTCCTGAGAGCAGTGTATAGGCAGTCCCCTTAGTAAGGACCCGCCTGGGCACTATGTTGTCCAGACCACAGATGGGAGGGGCTAGTTTCCAAAAGCAACACAGGTGGTGAAAAGTTCTACTGCTTTTCTTCAGCAGGAAAACGTCAAATAGTGAAGTTTAGAATTACACTATATAAATTTACTAGAATTAAGTAAAAACAAACTGACATTTGAAAATTGAGTCTGAAAATAGTTGATTTTGGCTTTTAATCAGCATTTAAACTTTTTTTCTTTTGAGACAAGATGAAAGCTTTGATGATGTGGAATGTGGAAATTTTTGGTAAGTATATTAAGCTTGCAGGAGAAAATAAGCAGACAAAAGTTCAGAGCTTTCAAAAATCATGGTACAAGCTTTTGGGAGAGCTTACTGATTTGTGAGGTTGAAACCATTTACATAAAAATCATTAAAATTTGCTCTTAATTGAGAGGATATAAGAATAGAATTTAAAATTTACTATTAAATGGCTACTTGACAGTCTTTGAGAACAGAAGAGACTTATAGTGTATAAAAAGCTAATTAGTATATAGAAAGCAATGACAGTTAGCTAAAAGACACCGGAATCATTTATCATCATTGCTGGCTAAATAATGATCTTTTTTCTCTTGTATGTATGTAAAGCAGCTGTTTTTTAAGGGAGGGGAAATAGTTTTAGTAGTGACATAAATAATGTAAGAAACCTTCTAGAGGGATTTCTGAACAGATGTCTTGTTACTGAATAGCCTACAAGCATAATAATATATACAGTTGAGGCAGGAATCTAAGTCATAGGAGGGAATATTTCATAAAACATTGGATACCAAATTAGGTAGGAGACTATCAATATAGTATATATCTTGACTGTAAGGAACATTGGGGAAATTACATTTCAGTGGATTATAGTTTAAAAATCCAATATAAAAATCTCGATTCCAGTGTGAGTCCCTGTACCAACACCAATAAAATGATTCATTCAAGATTAAATGGAGAACCTTTTAGTAACTAATGAAATTCTTAGACATTATATAAAACAGCAATTGTTTCTTCTAAAAGCTTATTTTCTTTCAGGTAAACAAACAAGTATTATATCATTGGAGAATATAAAACTTGATAGGGTAATATTGGGGCTTCTTGGTATTTTAAAATCTTTCAGAAAATTTATGTTTTGAATCACTTGCTACATGGATGGAAGAAAAGGTATAGGTCAATTGACCCTGCTTCAATTTCTGTTAGAATTAAAATGGGTGAAATTATTTCCATGTTAACATTAAACTCTATTAACCATCATCCTCTTCTGTTTTCTCTACCACCAGGAAAAGGATTCTGTCAGAAGGAAGTACTCTTGCTGTGTCTGCTGTAGGAAGGCCCAGTTGTGAATGCCTGGAGACAACGGAGCCAAATATACACTAAGGGCCAGGAGTCAGATTCTCACTTTACATGCAGCTGCCATTTTGAAAAAAAAAAAAAAAAAAAAAATGGCGATTGCACTGTCATTATTTCATTTTATAGTTCTTCTAAAATGTGTTTTAAAAATCAATAACTATTATTTGTTTCTCATTCATACTGCAATATTGGCCGGATACTGAAACTCTTCATGCCATAGGGTGCATTGTGCTTTAGTTTGGGAACTTTCAGGGCAATAGACCACTAAGTAAAACTGGCTTTGTTAAGGAGGTTACTTAATTAATATGGTATGTCAGTCAATCTGAAGCAAGAAGTTCCACCATTGTGACTCAGTGTTAGGCCTGCAGATAGGCTTCTAGGCTCTTGGCTTCCCCTTTGGTTACATGGGGCCTCTCGTTGTCAGGTCATCACTTTTCATAGGACTGCAGCAGAGGCAAGAAAGATGGCAGAGCCTGCCCCTGTGCAATTGTCCTATTAGAAAAGAAAACCTTTCCTTGAAGATCTTCTCTTTAGGTCACATTGTTGGAAGAATTACACCATTCTTAGCTGCAAGGGGGCTGGGAGAGCGAGCATCTGGTGGGTGGCAGGTGACAGGTGGGGTCTAGTGGCAGGAAGTCAAGGAAGTGAGAACGGCTATTGAGCAGGTAAACCACAGTCAGCCGCACATTACTAGTTGAAGTTAACTTTCAAGCAATATCCTTTAGTCTTTTAAGTCTTATATCATGTAATATAAAAAAAAACAGTCAAATATACTACAGGAGAAACTATTGAATACCATCTGTGAAGGGCCATGTAAGTCAAAGAATCTTTATGTTAAAAAATGTTGGTGTATAAGAGTTTACTTCTGGTAACAGTGATTCACTTAAAACGATGGTCTTTTACATTAGTAATACAGTAATAACCATAAGGGCACTGAGTGCATGGAGGCGATAGGGTGACAATGACATTTCTTTCTATTTTGTTTATCTTTGACCAGACTTAGGTAATCGGATGTAATTTTAATTTGAGAGGTGATAGCACTTTATTTTTTGTCTGGTGTGAGTCTCACATGCTCTCTCAGAAACAAATGTACTTTCATAGGATTAACCTTATTAGTTTATAAGAAGTATAATTCATAGTATAATGATTTAAAGACAGCATAAGAAAAAAAGGATGCATTAGAAGGTGGAATTTACATAGATTGTATCACATTAATATAAACTCCTGGATGCTTTCTCAAAACACAGTGCTGTAGGGTTTGGTTTGGTTTTCCAGTAGGGCGCCTGGTGGCTCAGTTGCCTAAGTATCTACCTTCAGGTCGGTCATGATCTCCGGGTCCTGGGATGGAGTCCACATTGGGCATCCTATGAGATATTGGGAGTCTCTCCCTCTCCCCTCCCCCACCCTGCTCATGCTTGTGCAGTCTCTCTCTCTCTCAAATAAAAATGTTTTAAAAAAATTAATAAAAAATCCTATTCAAGAATGTGTTCAGAATATACTATTAAGTGAAATAAAGTGGGACATAGAACAATATGGTTTGAGCCTCAATTATACCATTATGTATGTATAGAAAAAACTAGAAAGAATCCATAGAAATATTACTTATAGTTGTATTTGAACCGGATTGACTAGGAGTAATCTTTATTTTTTCTTTTCTTTTCTTTTTTTTTTTTTTAAAGATTTTATTCATTCTTCAGAGAGAGAGGGAGAGAGAGGGAGCACAGGCAGACAGAATGGCAGGCAGAGGCTGAGGGAGAAGCAGGCTCTCTGCTGAGCAAGGAGCCTGATGTGGGACTTGATCCCAGGATGCTGGGATCATGACCTGAGCCGAAGGCAGCTGCTTAACCAACTGAGCCACCCAGGCATCCCTTTTCTTTTCTTAATGGTCTGAATTTTATACTTAGAAAAAGTCTTGAAACAACCCTAGACTTAGCACTTGTATATTGTTTTGTGCTGTTCTTCATTTTACATATTTTGTCCTTTTCCCTTAAATGGACCAAAATTACCAAAGAGCAGGAATCATGTCTTAGCTATCTTTTTCCCCACAGATATTCAATCCCATGTATAACCCTGTGCTGTCAAAACATGTGTTGGGCAATTTACAGATTGACTTATTTTCCTTACCTTTGGTTGGATTCTCTATCCCAGTGATCCAGAGCTATCCTTCTGATTGAAGATCTGTGGTTTTGAATGGGATGTGAGGGAGAAAAGGACAAAGTTTGTTATTGCAGGGCCATAGAACTGGCATTAGAAGTAGAATTCTGACTCTTGGGTGGCTTAGTCAGTTAAGCATCTGCTTTCAGCTCAGGTCAAGATTCCAGGGTTCTGGGATCGAGTTCTGAATCCGGCTCCTTGCCCAGCAGGGAGCCTGCTTCTCCCTCTGCCTGCTCTTCCCCCTGCTCGTGCTCTCTCTCTCCAACAGATAAATAAATAAAATCTTAAAAAAAAAAAAAAAGAAGTAGAATTCTGATGGCTCTAGCCTTATCTGTCCTTGGCACAATGTCCAGATCTGCCCTAGGCTGATCTAGCTTATTGCACGTATTCTTAGGTCACAACTGTGCTATTACATAGTGATATGCCAATATCACTTTTTGGACCTTTCTTTTTACTGGTTATGGGTAAAGTGCAAGTTAGTGAAGGAGATTTTGTGCAGTGGTGGAGAGAAGACCTGGTTTGAAACAGGCAGTCCTGGGGGCAATTCCAGCCTAGTTATTTGCTACCCATAGAGACAGGTAACCTGTAGCCTCTCTGAGTTTCACTTCTTCATGCTTAAGGTATGTAATGACAAATATGAGGCCCCTCCCACCATTGGTTGTGAGAGTTAGATGAGCCAAAATTTACAGGCACCAAGCACAATGTCTAGACTTTGATACATGAATTGAGCTTTGTAGGAGTTCACTCTTACTGCACAGAGGGATAGAAAATGTATCTTTGACCACAAAAATTGCTACAGGATGAAGTTATCCTGCTTATCCTTAAAACATTTTTTTAATGGTAGGAAGATCTCCTTTACCTCTCATTCATAAATTCAGTTAAGATTTAGCACTAATTGTTCTGGTTACTATTAATGTGTAAAGGTGATCTCAAATTTCGGTAGATTAAAACAAACTTTTTTTTTTTCTTTCACAATTTTAAGGGTCAGAAATTTAAAAGGGGGTTACATATCTTGCTTGGGATCTCTCTTATAGTTGCAATCAAGTATTTGTAGGATCACAGTCATCTGCAGACTTGGCAGGCATATATGACCAAGCTGGTTGACTCATGAAGCTACCAGTTGATATAAAAACCAGCTCAGATTCAAGGGCAGAGGCATGGATTTTCCTCAAAATGGAAGGAATTTGGGGAGCCATATTTTAAAGTAGCCACACCAGCTAAATTCTGGGTCCTATGTTAAGTAGGCTATAAAGATAGATGAGACATTGAGTTGGAGTTCTCTAAAGAAACCAAACCAATGGGATATATATGAATTATTATAAGGAATTGGTTCATGTGATTATGGAGGCTGGGAAGTCCCCCAATCCACCATTTGCAAGCTGGAGATTCAAGAAGGCCAGTGGTGTAGTTCAACCAACTCCAAAAACCTGAGAACCACCGGAATCGATGGTGAAGTTCCCAATCTCAGAGGAGAAGAAGTCTAATGTCTCAGGTCAAACATGCAGAAAAGGGGTGAATTCTCCCTTCCTTTGACTTTTGGTCAATTCTTGCTGTCAATGGATGGATGATGCCACTCACACTGGGGAGGGCAACATACTTTAGAGTCCACTGATTGGAATGTTAATCTCATCCAGAAAGACCCTCACAGATGCACCCAGTAATAATGTTTAGCCAAATATATGGGTACCCTGTGATCTAGCCAGGTTGACACATAAAATTAACCATCACAGATATTGTTTCTTTTGTAGGGAACTCACATAGGACAGCAACAGATACACAACTACAAGCTATTTGGTAGAAGGATCTACAAAATACACAAATAATATTAGGGAACAACTAGACGTGCTGTAAAAAGCTGGGAAAGGCCTTTACAGGGATTTTGAAGAACGATCACTGAGTTTGTTAATTTGAGGAGAGGCCTAATGTTCTAATGCATGTGACAAAGCATTTATGAATCTGGAAGATGAATTGTCTTCGCATTTGTTACACTTGTTCATGTAACAGCAAGAATATTCCTTGAACAGAAGCATTTTTATTTGCATTTAATCAGTTGACATATTTGCATCTTTGCCAGGTTACATTTAGATAGACAGAGTTCAGCATCTGTTACTGTATTTTCAGCTTTCAGGAAGAGAATGCTAGCTGAAAATGACCCAGAGGACACATTATCTCACGTTACATGGGATCCGGGGGTGGGATGGCTGCAAAGTTGATTAATTCTGTGCATCTATAGACACTGTTGAGACAAGATACTTTCTAGTTATTTCTTTGTTAGCATCATTGTATTGGTTAGTTTCCCTCATGGTTCCAAAGTGGCTTCATATTGCTGGTTACAGCTCATGTCTTCACATACCAATATCCGGAGGCAGAAAGAGGGACATTTTTATGTATCTCCAGCCTTTCCTGGAACAGAATTAGGCCACAACATTCAGATCTGGTGCGCCGAGGAGTGATCACTTAAACAAAATCAAGGCTTTGCCAAAAGGTAAGGGGATGGCCTTAGGTAACCACAGGTGTCTGCTGGAACCCCAAGGCCTGTTAGAGCACGTGGTAAGAGGCCAATATGTGTGTAATTCTGGCTCTCCAAGGTCAGATATGGTATAGCTTTGCAGTCTTTGAAGAAGATTCTCATGCTCTTTGTGTGTTAATTACCAGCAAAACTCAAATCTCTCCTTCTCCTTTCCCTATAACTGCATGCAGGTGGGATCTGTTAATAAGGTTGCAGTTATTTATTTCAATAGGAGTAGTATATTCCTGCCTTCAGAAATCCAGTTGCCTTTAGGGCCTCTTGGCCAGGCCAGGTTGGAGAATGACTGTCTGGCAGAACGAGCTGGGTGGTTTGTAGTGTTTGCTCATGTCCCTGTCTCACCACAAACTACCTAAGGGCAATTACTTGAAGGAACACCTTACTGAACAGCTGGGAAGCATGACTATTAAAGACTGCCAGAGATGAAAATTTCTCACCTGTGTGGTTTCCAGAACCATGTGGGGCCGAGTAATGAAAAGCTTGCAAAAGCTGCAGAGAACATGGACTCCGTAGGAACCATAACGGAGCTTCAGTCTGTGGTTATGTCTACCTGCTAAAGGCAGTACCCCCAAACAATCCAGTGTGCAGAGAAGTGTGCCCTATGTAAGTTTATTTTTTATTTTTATTTTTTTTAAAGTTTTTATTTATTTATTTGACAGAGAGATCACAAGTAGGCAGAGAGGCAGGCAGAGGCTGAGCAGAGAGCCCGACGTGGGACTCGATCCCAGGACCCTGAGATCATGACCTGAGCCGAAGGCAGCGGCTTAACCCACTGAGCCACCCAGGCGCCCCAGTTTATTTCTTCTTTATCTTTCCTGTAGCATTCTGTGTCTTATTCAATTTCACTTTCCATACATTATTCCAATTTTTACATCATTCATGCTTCTTAGGAAAACCTTTGTGGCATGACGGCTGAGCAATGTTTCTGTATTGATCCAATTGCCTTTCTTCTGTAGCTGCTAGCTCAGAAGGCTCCTTGCTTACTAACTCTTGCCTACAAAGCTTTTAGTAGAATATGATTGTTGCACTTGTTAGGACAGGGTTTTCTAGCAGGAGATTCTCCTTTCTCACCCAAGGTAAACCAGATTCCACCTTCTGGTGGCTTTTCATGTTATTTATTTGCTCTCACTGCCATTTGTAAATCTGTGCTTCAGTAAGCCACTGTCACTCTTAGGGGAGAATCTTTTCTTCAAATGTGTTTGCTTTATTATGTTCTGCCACTTTTGGGGGCTAAAATGGAAGGATTCTTGTTTTACTTGTTTGTCTATTACCCTGTTGATTATTAAATCACTATGATTTGCAGTGGGATCAATGTGGTCTCTGGATTCCTATTTAAAAAAATATGTTTACCTTCACATCTCCTGTGGCATCATCTTTTCATTTTGTGATGTCTTTGGTCTTGTCCTCCAGTCTTAAAATAAATAGAACAAAAAGATTCCCTTTATGTTTTATCTGTCAAAAATCTGAAAGGATTCATTTTCTATTAGGATTCTATTGGAATTTGGTTGCCTCATGGTAGTAATATACCAAGGTTTCTGCTGGAAGGTAATCCATCGAAATTATACTTCCTGTTTTTTTTTTTTTTGATTAGAGTAAAAATGTATGTAGAACTAAACAGAATGAATCCTAACCTATAATTCATAATTGCAGAGTGATGAATGTGAGTCTTGTTCCTAAATTCCCCGAGTGAGCAATAAAAACTGTACTTAGGAAATGAAGTTTGGATTCTATGCTAATAGTTACTATGGGGAATAGTCACTTCATTTAAGAATAGGACTGACCGGAATAAAGATGGAAGTAGTTTGATCTGTGTTGCATTGGTAATGTATTGGAGGAGAGTGAGGGGAGACTGGCTGGACAAGATTGGAGTGGAATAATAATGTTAGCTGCCATTTATAGTCTGCCTTTGATGTGCAAGGCTTTAGGTTTGACCTTTTTTTTTTTTTTTTTTAAATCATTTAGGATGTTTTAGCAACCAGTAACAGTTAACCCTACTCAAACCTGTTCATTCAAGATGGAAATTTATTTTCTTACATAAGAAGAAGTACAGAAGAAGGGTAGATTCACAGGTTGGTTGATAACAGATTTTCAAAAATATCACCAAAGAGTCAGGTTCTTTCTATTTCTCTGATTCCCTTAGTGTTGACAGTGGTGACCTCAGGGTCAGAAGATGGCTGAAGCATTCTCAGCTTCACATCCAGAGACAAAATCCACAAACAAGCGAACAACAATGGGGCTCTTTCTTTCTTCTCCCTTTTTTAGGAAGACATCTTCCTCAAAACTCTTCTGGAATACTTCATGGCACCATTAGGCCATTCCTAAACCATTCATTGGTAAGAGAAATGGGATTACCACAACTGGCTTAAAGAAATCAAGTGACCCCATCTCCTGAGCTGGGAATTACTTCTTCTTCCTGTAAAGTACCTGGCCATGTGGAGAAGATGAATACCTGAATAAAATTAGGATTTCTAAGAAAGAAAGAAGGGAAGTAGAGACGAATGTTGGCTAGCAACCAACAATCTGCTACATGACTGTGTCCGTATCTATTTTTATCTCTCTCTGTATTCATAATGTCTAAGCCTCATGGAAAATCTGCAAGACGGGTATTAAAAGTGACATTTTACAGATGGGGCTCATTCTAATACCATGTATTATATCACAATGTTTTTAAAAGTAGAATCAGTCTTGTTGGTTATGAAGATGTATTTTATCTTCCACCATTTGCCTCATATTTTATTTTTCAATTATTTTATAATCGAGGGAATAATACAATTCTTCTTTATCTCCCCACCTGACCCCCATTGTGATACTTTGGTTTGCTCCTTTATAAAAGCAAAATTATAAAATTATAACTTTATAATTATAAAAAATTATAATATGAAATAATAGAAATAAATACAACAAATATGTCATATTTAAATTAACATTTTGACATATTTGAGATCTCTTTTCTTTTAAATAAATAAAACTTCACAAATATGACTAAAATTCACCCTCCACCCTTCTCTTTCCTAAAATAAACAGGCTCCTAAAGATGTTGTGAATCGAACCCTTGAATGTTTTTGGAATATATATTTTATATAAGTATATTTTATATAAGTATTTATATAAAATATATATTCCAAAAACATTCAAGGGTTTTATATAAGTATTTATATAAAATATATATATTTCTTTATCTTTGATATTTCACATCCTCTTTATCTTTGTATAGACTTCATTTAATTTCAAATTGACTGTGCAGGAGTTTCTGATTTCCCATAGTCTCATCAACACTGGGGAGATCGGACTATCAGCCTAATAAGTTTACAAAGGGAGCTCATTGTTTAAATCTGTGTTTCTGTTTGCTAATGGTTATATGTTTTTTGGCTAGTTGAGTTATCTTTTCCACACATTACCTCTTCTTATTCTTTGTCCATTTTTTCCTCCTGCATTATATTGTCTTTTTTTTTTTTTTCTTTTTGATTTGTTGAGGTCCTAAAAGTATCTTGGATATTCATCCCTTATGCTTTGAAGATGTTTGAAGATGTTTGAAGATGTTTTCTCTGAGTCTGTGGCATATATATATACATATATATATATATATGTATATATATTTGTATATATATATATCTTTAGTAATACAGAGTCTTAAAATTTTTAATCTACTCACATTTATCAATCTTCTCCTGTATGTTTTTTTGGTCTTATTTAAGAAATCCTTCCCTAACATGTAAAGTTATTTATGCTATGTTTTTTTTCTAAAAGTTTTGAGGCTTTTTTGGGTCATATTTAGGTTTTAACCCATTGGAATTTATTTTTGTGATTCATGTGAAGTAGGCGTCTAATTTTATTTCTTCTCATATGCATTGGCAGTTAAGATGATACAGTTACTGAATGGTCCATTGTTTCTCTTCATTTGTGAGGTAATCTCTAGTGTATGATCTGTACACTATCTTATATGTACCTAAGTTTGTAACTAGTTTCTATCCAGCTACACGGATCTGTTTTCTATGTCTGCACTAAAATATTTTAATCACTGTGGTTTTTATGAGCTTTAGATTCTAGTAGGCAAGGACACATTGGTTTTCCTTTTCAAAATTATCCTGGTGATTCAAATCCATTTTCCTCCAAGCATTTCAGGACCACTTTGTTAAAAGGTCTGAAAATTCTGTTGTGTCTATGGTTTGTTTCCTCATTGCTCCTAATTTTTAGCATTTGAATAGTTTTCTTAAATAATCTTGTCAGAAGTTTGTCCATTTTTCAGTCTTTTCAAGGGCTTTCTCTTTGGTTTTGTTGAATTTGTTTTCTAATTGTTATTTTGAACCAAGAATTATTTCTTGGTTCTTTTTGAACCAAGAATTATTCAGAAGTGTTGTTTAATTTTAATTTTTTAACATTTTTTGGTTAGAGAATGATGTAGTTTTTTTTTTTTTTTTTTTGAGATTTGTTTTGTGGCTCTGTCCATTGTCAATTTTTTTAAATGTTCCATGTGTGTTTGAAAGAGTATGATTTTCCCTGTTGTCTGTAGAGTTCTATAAATGACCATTTAATCAATTATTGAAAAATGTAAGTTTGAATCTCCTTTTAAAATTGTAAATTTCTAGGTTCTTCCCAGTAAATCCATTTTGTTAGTTTGTTTTTAGCCTATGTTGCTAGGTGCATAAAGAGTCAAAATTGTTAGTTTTCTGGTGAATTGTTCCTTTCATTATTGGGTGATAGCCCTTTTTATTCCTTAAAGTCAATTTTACTGGTGGTTATATACTTATATGGGGATTTGCTACTGTTATTGTTAGTATTTTTCAGATATACACCCTCCATTCTTTTACTTTCAAGTTTTCTGTGTCATTATATTTAAGATGAGTCTCTTATTAACATCTAAATAGATTTTCAAAATACAATTTGCAAATCTCTGTATTTTATTTGGGAGGTCTTGTTTCTTTACATTTATTAAATGATACAACATCATTTTAGTTACCATTAAGAAGCAAAAAAATAAGTGTCTGGGTGGCTCAGTCAGTGAAATTGTCTGCCTTTGGCTCAGTTCATGATCTAGGGGTTCTGGGATTAAGCCCTGTACAAAGTGCACCTTGCTCAGCTGTCAGTCTGCTTCTCCCTCCCCCTCTGCCCTGCTCTCTGGCTCGCTCCCTCTCTCTTTCTCTCAAATAAATAAGAAAAAATCTTTAAAAAAAAGAAAAGAAAACTATAACAATTAAACAGCAACACAATGCTTATTTGGGCCTTATTAAAAAAGCTCTTATAAATAATTATAGATATTTAAAAATACTATGTTGCTCTTCTGCATAAATATAGGTGAAATTAATTAATAAAGTATTTCTAAAAATTATCAAATTCAGAGTCTAACTCTTCTCAATTAGTTTTTGAGGTAGGGTCACAAATGTTTGCATTTTCCAGGCCCGGTCACCCTCTGTGCTGTCCGAAGCAGCATTTTTCAAAAGAACTAAAAGCCAATACTATTGGCTTTTAACTCATTAAATCTCTTTTTGAGTCTAGCTTTGGAAATGTTAAATCTGTTTGATTCATCACCTTCTCACTCCCTCCCCACAATGGTTTGGTTCTTAAGAATTAAAATACTACTCTACTATTTTTTTTCAGGTTTTTCTTCTGAGGTATTGCTACCCATTATGCAAGTTTTGATACTGGTACTTAGATGTTCACATACACAGAGTTATTGACATCCTTGTTGTAATTGCCACATGGTGAACAGTCATTTTAAAAACACCACCAATTGAAATATGCATTCTGATTTCAGAGATGTTAAAAGGTGGACACATGTGCATCTTAGAATTGATGAAACATTTTATAATTTATTTATACATAAAGATATGAAAACTGTTTTATGGTTTATTCTGCTTTCTCTTTGACTTATCTTTTTCTCTGGAATATATTCCCCTTCTTTCCTGCCTTCTATTGGATCGAGTTTTCTTTAGTTTCCACTACTAGACTGGGTGTTACACATTTTGTTTTTATTCTTTTTTGTAAATTTTAAGTTTTTGATATCCATATTTGATTTAATAAAGTTAATATCTCTACTCACCTTTTTTTTTTTAATTGAAGGGTGTTTACATCCAATGTTATATTAGTTTCAGGAGTACAACATAGTGATTTGACAATTCTTTATATTAAGCTATGCTCACCATGGTAAGTGTAGTCATCATCTGTCACCGTACAATGTTATTGCACTATTGAGTATATCTCTTGTGTTATACTTTTTATCCCCATGACTTATTTATTTTATAACTGGAGGTTTGTACCTCTTAATCTCTTTTATACATTTCATCCATCCCCAATTTCTTCTCTGGCAACCATCAGTCTGTCCTCTGTATGATGATTCTGCTTCTGTTTTTATTTGTTTTCTTCGTTTTTAAGATTTCTTTTTTATTATTACTATGTTCAGTTGCCAGAATATAGTACATCATTAGTTTTTGATGTAGTGTTCAACAGTTCATTAGCTGCATATAACACCCAGTGTTCATCACCACACGTGCCCTCCTGCTTTTCAGATTTCACATACAATTGAAATCATATGGTCTTTGTCTTTCTGTGTCACCCTGCATAATATCCTTTAGGTCTATCCATTCTGTTACAAATAGAAAGACCTTATTCTTTTTTTATAGCTGAATGATATTCTATTGTAAATATATAGACCACACCCTCTTTCTCCATTCATCTCTTGTTGGACACAGGTTTCTTTCATTACTTGCTATTGTAAACAATACAGCAATAAACACAAAGGTGCATATCTCTTTTTGAATTAGTATTTTAGTATTCTTTGGGTAAATTACTGGATTGGATGGTATTTCCATTTTCAATTTCTATTTTCAATCTCAAATTTGAGGAACCTCCGTAGTCTTTTCCACAGTGGCTATACCAGCTTGCATTCTCACCAGCAATGCCCAAGTGTTAAGTGTTCCTTTTTCTCCATATCCCCTAAATGCTTGTTCCTTATCTTTTTGATACTAGTCATTCTGATGGGTATAAGGTGGTGCCTCATTGTGGTTTTGATTTGCATTTCCTTGATTAGTGATGTTGAGCATCTTTTCATGCATCTGTTGGCCTTCTGTATGTCTTCTTTGGGAAAATATCTGTTTAGATTCTCTGTCCATTATTAAATTGGACTAGTCATTTTTTTGGTGTTGACTTCCAAGTTCTTTATATATTTTAGATATTAACCCATTATTGGATATATCATTTGCAAGTATCTTCTCCAACTCAGTAGATTGCCTTTTCAATTTGTTGATGGTTTCCTTTACTGTGCAGAAGCTTTTTATTTTGATGTAGTCCCAATAGTATATTTTTACTTTTGTTTCCCTTGCCTGAGGAGACCTAACTAGAAAAATGTTGCTAAGGCTGATGACAAAGAGATTACTACCTAGGTTTTCTTTTAGGAATTTTATGGTTTCAGGTCTCATCTTTAGGAATTTAATCCATTTTGAATTTATTTTTGTGTATAGTGTAAGAAAGTGATTTGCCTTTATTCTTTTGCCGGTAGCTGTCCAGTTTTCCCAACACCATTTATTAAAGAGGCTGTCTTATCTCCATTGCATATTCTTGCCTTCTTTGTCAAAGGTTAATTGACCTTATAAATGTGGCTTTATTTCTGGGCTCTATAATGTGTTCTATTGATCTATGTGTCTATTTTTGTGCTAGTACCATACTGTTTTGATCATTGTAGCTTTGTAGTTTCCCTTGAAAGATGGGACAGTGATGCCCCCAGCTTTGTTCTTTCTAAGTTTGCTTTGGCTATTCAAAGTTTTTATAGTTTCATATAAATTTTAGAATATTGTTTTAGTTTTGTGAGAAACACTACTGGATTTTTGATAAGAATCACACTGAATCTTTAGATTGCTTTGGGTAGTATGGACATTTTAACAATATTAATTCTTCCAACTCATAAGCATGGTATTTTTCCATTTGCTTGTGTCATTTTCAATTTCTTTCATCAGTCCTTTATATTTTCAAAGTACAGGTTTTTCACCTCTTTAGTTAAATCTCTTTACATATTTTATTCTTTTTTTAAAAAGATTTTATTTATTTATTTGACACACACACACACACACACAGATGACAAGTAGGCAGAGATGCAAGCAGAGAAAGGCGGGGGTGAGGAAAGCAGGCTCCCCGCTGAGCAGAGAGCCCAATGCAGGACTCAGTTCCAGGACCCAGGGATTATGACCTGAGCTGAAGGCAGAGGCTTAACCCACTGAGCCACCTAGGTGCCCCTTACATATTTTCTTGGTTTTGGTGCAACTATAAATGAAATTGTTTTCTTAGTTTCTTTTTTTATTACTTCGTTATTGGTATAGAAAGTGACAGATTTTTATATACTGATTTTGTATCCTGCAACTTTACTGAATTTATTTATTAGTTCTAACAGATTTTTGATGGAGTTTTTAGAATTTTCTGTATGTAATATTTTGTCATCTGGAAATAATGACAATTTTACTTCTTTCTTACTAATTTGGATGCCTTTTGTTTCTTTTTCTTGTCTTATGGCTTTTTCTTGTCTTTCTTGCCATGACTTCCAGTATTATGTTGAATAAACATAGTGAGAGTTAACATCCTTGTCTCATTCCTGATCTTAGAAGGAAACTCTTAGTTTTTCACAATAAAGTATGATGTTGACTGTGGATTTGTCACATATGGCCTTCATTATGTGTTTTCTTTAACTAATCTTGTTGAGAGTTTTTATCATGAATGAATGTTGAATTTTGTCAAATGGTTTTTCTACATGTATTGAGATGGTGTTTATTTATTAATGGATTGTTAATGTGATGTCTAATCACCTCTTTATAAATCACTACATTTGTTGCTTTGACTCTACTCCCTCTTCATCTCATATGTTGTTTTCTAGTATTATGGTTCCAATTTGTTTTATTTTTTAAAGATTTAATTTATTTATTTGACAGAGAGAAATCACAAGTAGGCAGAGAGGCAGGCAGAGAGAGAGAGGAGGAAGCAGACTCCCTGCTGAGCAGAGAGCCCGATGCGGGACTCGATCCCAGGACCCTGAGATCATGACCTGAGCCGAAGGCAGCGGCTTAACCCACTGAGCCACCCAGGAGCCCTCCAATTTGTTTTTAATCATTCAAATTGTTCATCATCATTAATATTGTCATGATTTTTTCATGATCAATACTTACTCAGATTTACCCACACCTCTAACAATGTCTTTCCTTAGCTTTACTCCTTATAACTGTTTCTTCAGAACACATTGCTTCTTTGTTCTGTGTTCAATTTCTTCCTGAGATAGATCTTTTTCATGTTTCAAGGTTAGTAAACTGTATCCAAGAAAGGACAAATTTCTGGAACTTACCCTTTTGCAAATACAGCATTGAGTCTAGTCATCATGGTGTCCAAATTGTCAGTTGGCATAATTTTTTCTTTGTAGTTTTGAAGTCCTGACTGCAAATACTACACAAAATGTTATGGTATCATCTTTCCTAAATGATTTCAATTTAGTCTGAATTCAGTTAGTAATTACTCTTTTGTGAAACATTCAAGAATCTAGTGAATTATAATTTTGGAACTGACACAAGTAGAGATTAAATTTTTACCACTTTCTGTCCATTCCAGTCCAAATTTTTAGCCTTCTATAATTTCTGATGTTTCTGCAGTGTATTACATAAAGCTAGTTCACTGTCAGTAGGGACTATTTCATTATTCTCTATCTGTCTATATGCCCCCTTTGTGGTTCCGTGGGAAAGGAGTACTGGCAGACAAAATACCAAAGTTATCTCGCTGGCATGCACATATAACTTAACAAAAAGTAAGGCGAAGAATGCCTCATTTTATTGATCAATTAGACTAGAACACACAGAAACTAAGAGTAAAAACTCTAGTTTTGGGGTGCCTGGGTGGCTCAGTGGGTTAAAGCCTCTGCCTTCAGCTCACGTCATGATCCCAGGGTCCTGGGATCGAGCCCCTCTCAGGCTCTCTGCTCAGCTTCCTTCTCTCTCTCTCTGTCTCCCTCTCTGTCTACTTGTGATCTCTGTCTGTCAAATAAATAAATAAATAAATAAATAAATCTTAAAAAAAAACCCTCTAGTTTTATCATAACAGTTAAAAATTTGTTTCAGAAACCACCGAATATTAGTTATGATTATTTTGTAGCATTTTCTTACTCATTCTTTGCATCTATGCTAAGTGATCTGTTTATATTACTGATTTATTATCCTGAAGGAAAAATTTAAACTACTATGACAAAAAATTTTAAAAATACAGTTTTTCACTTGTTAACTGCAGTTTTTAAAATTCTGTGCTCCCCTTTCTAGTCTCTTTTTCTTGTAAAAATATACAGATAGTTTTACTGTAGAATACATACACGTGCATGCACACACACATTTTTCACTAGATTTGTTAAGAAGACCATTTTCCTACAAGGGTAGAATAGTGTGCGCTGCTCATATACACTATGACTCATGTCATCACTCTGCATTTGGAGAGACTGTTCAATCTCTGAGAAACGTTAGCCTCTTCAATTTTTTTGGTTTAATCACAGAATCACTGGTACTAACTGCATATGGACACTTCTGTGAATTATAAGATGGAGCATACAGTGATTTCCATAAAGCTTCTTGATTCAGAGGTGTGTGGGGTTCCTACTTGAATTATTACTTTTAGAGTATAGCATGTCCTTCATCAGGTGCAAGAATTCTTATTTGGTGGAATAATATTGCAACCAATACAGGTGTAATATATTTGATGCTAACATTTAAATTTTTCTTCCAATTCAGTGAATGATGCCATACACTAGATTTTTATCTAATTGGTTAAAAATCAGAAAACTATTAAAACATTTCATAAATTAATTAGAGGATGACTATTACTGATTGGCAGCAACTGAAAGCAAAACAATTGATCTGACACAAATATTCTGGAATGTAAAGTCAAGAATCTGTAATTTACCAAAATGTTTCCCACTTGTCAGTGAAATATTAATATATACAGAAAGCTTTCCTTATTTAATAAATTCATTTTCTGTTAAATATTTGGATATTATAGTGAGACTTCTGTAAATATTTAACTGTGAGTTCATTCAATTTTCCTAAAAGTGAATGAGATTATCCTGTAGCCACATTTTAGTCCATTAAATGTGGTTTAATGTTTATATTAAGTGCACCACTAAAAGTTTCAGTTAATACTGACATGCTCATTTCTGAGAATGTATTTATTCTAAGGAGGTCCAATTTTTTATTCCGCCAAGATGGTTTATCTGCTTGATTTTGGTAGACACTGCTTTCATATTTAGAAGACTATTCCGTCTAATAATGTATTAAAAGAGTGTAGACCTACACACATAGACGATATTGATTCTGGTGTTATTCTCTGAGCTCCTTCATTATCTTATATACTGTATTATTGACATATAGTTATTTGTGTGTGATAACTTGGAGCTCTAATTCCCTTCACTTCTATTTACCTCCTCCTGGGTTTATTTACGTGCAGCATTGCTGCTAATTAGCTTCAGGGAGGGAGGAGGGAGATTTCAGTATATCTCTTGGTTGTTGGACCCATGAAAAGCCAGTCCCCATACCTGGGAAGAACTTCATCTTTCACTCATTACCTTCAGTAAACAGAGGCTGTCCCTCCAGTGACCAACTGCTGTGTTCACAGCTTCTAGTGAGGAATTGAGCAATTTGCCAAATTAATTTTCTCCCCTTCAAGGTAGTTCTTGGTGGGTAATGCCTATGTATATGCATTCTTAACTGGATGTCTTCTTGTAAGTATGCTATCCAAGATGGAAAAGTTGGGGATGTTAAAGAAATATATTTCCTATCCCTTGGGACTGGTTTTTATAGATTCTTGAAAACTATATTCTTGTGGTTACACTGTAGTTATGTTTTTTAAAGAGCCTTGGCCAATTTTGAATTAATTGAAAGCAAGATATATTGATTTGTTTATACTGACGGTTTTTATCTGGTCACCTGATGGTAATGAAGAAGACAAAAGGTTCTGACAATGCTATTTCATAGATGTTTTCATGGAGCCTTACATGCTGCCATGTTCTCACTGACAACATTTGAATTCCTTTCTGTCTAGACAGAGTACCCATAGTTGTAACATCTAGGCATTCCTATTTCATTATTTTTCCCCCCAGCAAAAGCCACGCTGAATTTTTCCAGAAGTCAGGATTGACTAGGTGAGATTCTGTGTCTACATGAGCTTCCTGGAAAGGTTAACACACTTTCCTTCTTGAAATCTCTTTAGGGCAGACAGAGGAATTTTTACTTAGACTTCTTTCCACATACAACATCAATAAATATGGAAATTAAGGCTTCAAATCTCACTTCTGATGAAACAATATGCTGTCTAAATTCAGTTAATTGCAAGGTACTTAGTGTTGAAAAACAAAGATATGCTAATCTTATTAAAATATGCCTAGTTAAATTTAGCTATAAATTCCATTCAGAGACTCCTGCTTTATACATTGTTCCAAGTCAGAATGTCTGGAAAGAAAACCACCCACTGTGCAGGATACAGAGTTAGTAATTTGGAAAGGTGAAAAGTTTAATTATGAGTCTATCTTCTGGGGAAAAAGTGAAACAAGGCTGAATTCTTAATTTTTTTTTTGTTTGTTTAGATTAAACCATCTGAAGGGCTCTTTCACATTGTTTACATTCATATTACTCTGACAGTAAGAAAAGCTTTTAACATTTTTTTCTGTTTCATTTGGAATGATGTTGTTTTTAACATATACAAATGAGGGAAAGAGTCTTAACTGAAGTAGAGTTCAACCCTGTTTAGACAGATTTGATCATTTTTAAATTTTCCAGACAATTAAAAAGTATAGAAGCTAAAGACCTGACTAGGGATTTAGAGACTAGGCTTTCAATCCTGACATTTTTCTCATCTTGTTACATAACATTATAAGGCATTATGAAGCCTATTCTATTTCTTTATACATAGTCTGGAGTAAAACAATGATGTGTTTAAAAATTTTTAGAGTACCTCAGCTTTTATTTTTATTTATTCTTATAAAATAAAATATATGTTCTTTACAGAGTATTTATATAAATTTATATAACATTTATAAAATCCAGATTTTATGTATATATATTTACACACACATACACACTCTACTATCCATATTCCAACCACTCAGATGTAACTATTCAGTTTTGGTTAGATTTCTAGCCCCTTGGTCATTCATCTGTGCACACCCGTATGCATCTAATTATCCATTAACAAATAGCAGATCATGCGGTAGCTATTTTTTATAAACTTCTATTTTAAATTGCTTCATGGTGACTATCTTTTTTCCCATTAGTAGATATTTCTATTAAAACGTGATACTAATTTTATTTTTTTATTTTTATTTTTTATTATTATTTTTTAAAGATTTTATTTATTTATTTGACAGAGAGAGATCACAAGTAGGCAGAGAGGCAGGCAGAGAGAGAGAGAGGAGGAAGCAGGCTCCCTGCTGAGCAGAGAGCCCAAAGCGGGACTTGATTCCAGGACCCTGAGATGATGACCTGAGCCGAAGGCAGCAGCTTAACCCACTGAGCCACCCAGGCGCCCCTAATTTTATTTTTTAAAAACCACCCATAAGTTATAGAACCATATTGGGCAATTGGTTTGTTCCATTTTTGTTAATCCTTATAACAATGCTGTAGGGAAAATCTCCATGCAATATATCCTTACGCACCTCTATGATTATTTAGTCTGATTTAAATTGATTGTGATAATGTATTTTCACATCATGATAATATATTTTAAATAAGTGTGTATGTATCTCATTATGGGATCTTAATAAAGATATTTTAAGATATTTATTTATTTATTTATTTTTATTTGTTCATTTGAGGAGATACAGACAAAGAAAGCACAAGGAGAAGGAGAGGCAGAGGGAGAGGGAGAAGCTGCTGAGCTAAGAGCCCGACATGGGGCTTCATAGCAGGACCTGGAGATCATGACCTGAGCTGAAGGCAGATACCCAAACATCTGAGCCATCCAGGCACCCCAATAAAGATATTTTAAATAAAAATTTGATTTTTGAACATTTTTGTTATTTTTAAATTGATATTTTACATCTGTTTAAAAATAAAATTACTCAGCTATTTATATTGATTGATTGCTGAAAAATCTGTTTGACTCTGGTGATTATGAGTTAGTGGAAAAAGTGAAAGAAGTCATGATATAGTCCTCTATAATGGCCACATATAAGAATGGCTTAAGTCTCTGAATTTTTAAAGAAATTTTTATTATAGAAGAGAGATTTTGGAATCAAATATATTGAATATTAAGCCTTCCTCACTACTTACAAGCTGTGTGATCTTGGTCAAATTATTCATTTTCCTTAAATTTCAGTGTCCTCATGAGAAAAATGGGCAACTGGACAGGCTGTTTGCAGGTCTGAGTTAGATATCAGTTATGTAGGGGTGTCTGGGTGGCTCAGTGGGTTAAGCTTCTGCCTTTGGTTCATGTCATGATCTCAGGGTCCTGGGATTGAGCCCTCTGTCAGGCTCTCTGTTCAGCGGGGAGCCTGCTTACCCCCCTCTCTCTGCCTGTTGTTCTGCCTACTTATGCTCTCTCTCTGTCAAATAAAAAAATAAAATCTTAAAAAAAATATCAGTTGTGTAAAGACTGGAGATGCCAGTGGAGAAACCCTGGCCTGTGCTTCGCTGTGTGTATAATATATGAGACCTATTCAGTCTTATTCACCTTCCTGACCCAAGTACCAGCCAAGCCCTGTGATTCCATGTCCAAAATCTCGCAGATCCACGCACCCTTTTCACAGAGCCAGTCTCACCATCCTGGCCATTTCTCACTAGAACTGCAGCTGTTATCACAAGCTGAGCTAGTGACCAACTGAAGGGCATTGTTGCCTTTGCAATCCTTGAATCATCAGGCGCATGTAATTTGTAGGGTCTTTGCCTTGTGTATCTCTCCCTGGAACACTTCCCCTTCCCCAAATGACCCTTCCCCTGCCTAATCTGAACCTTGTGTACTGGGCACTTTCTTGTCATTCTGCTCTTAGCTTAAAAATTACCCTCTCAGAAAAGCCTTCCCTGGCGCCCCAATCTAGAGTTACACCCTGTAATTTTTCTCTTTTAATCTTTATCGATTAGTTGATTGCCAGTTTCCTCACATGTGAAATGGAGGGTGATGTATTGTCTACCTTATGGGGTTGTTGGGAACATCAAATGAGTCAGATATATGTCAAGTACTTAGAAATTTTGTGGGGCAGAGACAATGTTATCTAAAATAAGATATTGTTATTATCTCCATTAAACCACGCACATGAACACCATACCACCACCATCACTTCGATCACCCCCACCACTCCCCCAACTAGAATCACTAGCATCCCCACCACTCCCCACCCTCATGGTAACCATTGCTTCCAGCACAACCACCGTCACCACCGTTGCCAGCCCCTCCCTCCCACAACAATGCCTGGCATATACTAGACCATGATTGTTGGCTGAACGGGTGCGCTTTAACTATTGCCAATCACCTTCTAATGGATATCCTTCCATTTCATTCCCATCCATTTTTCACTGGACTGCAAATCTGATCATGGCACTCCTTTTAAAATCCAGTGTTTTCATTCCTCAAGTCACATCATGGTCTCATGTAAAGAGGCCTCGAATTTGTTCCTTCACGTCCATCTCTTGGATGGGGTAGTACCCTTGCCCCCTGGCTTCAGTTGCACAGGCCCACTGTAGTTTCCAGAATGGATCAATCTCTCCTGCTTCTATGCCTTTTACTCATGTCTGGAATTTATTTTGTCATCTCACCAGTCTGGCTAACTTAAATCTATTCCCCGAATTTAAGCTCCTGCATCATTTACTTTTGGAATTACATCCTGAGCCCCATTTCTCCCACCACACATTGTTGATCAGTGCCTCCTCTGTACTTGGCCACTGGAATTCCATTCATCATCATCTTCTTTTTAAAAGGTTTTATTTATTTATTTGAGTGATAGGGAGACAGAGAGAGAGCACAAGTTAGCAGGGAGCCGAGTGGGGGTGTTGGGGAGGAGGTAGGGGCAGACAGAGTCAGGAGCAGACTCCCTACCCTGCTGAGTGGGGAGCCTGATGGGGAGCTGGATCCTGCAACCTCAAGATCAAGATCCAGCTGAAATCAAGAGTCAGAGGCTCAATCAACAAAACCACCCAGGCACTCCTCCATTTGTCTTCTATTACGGCACTCATGCTCCACCAAGACGGCAGAGCTTCTTCCCCTCCTGGTTGGTGAGGATGGGAATTATGCCTTGCATATTGCTGTATTTCCAGCAGGTGGCACATTGATAAGTGCGTATTTGATGCACAGTAAGCATTGGTTGAATGAATAAATGAATGAATTTTCCATTACATTTCTTGTGTGGGTTAGACACCATTCAGTTAATGAAGGAGAGGACTATACTTGCGAGAGAAATGGAAATCTTACAGTAGGTTTCTAGATATCTGGATAGAACTATATTCAAAAGTCTGTTAATAATAAACACAAGTATTATGTATTATGTAAGCTTTTATATTGAATATATTGGAAACTTGGAATGGGTTGGGGACATAGCTCCTGAGTGCATCAGACACAACTTGTGCACCATGGTCTGTTTCATTTTATTCCAGCTGCTACTATAAGGACCAGTCCAGTGCAAGTTCCAACCTGTTGGAACCTGTTGGAACTTGCACTGGACTGGGCCTTACAGTAGCAGCTGGAATCACCTCAGTATATAACAGCTCCTGTCTCTACTAGTCTGGGAGCTTCCCTGAGTTGGATGTCTAACCATGGGAACTGGCTCAATGCTCAGGCATAAGCAACTAGGAGTGTGAGTGAGTATTGGGGGGGTGGGCAGGAGTTAATAGGGAGTATTGCCTGTGGGGCCACCCTTGACCAACAGGGGCAAAAGCCAATGAATAAACGTTTCACCTTTACCTCCCCCAGGCAGGCAGTTATGACCTGCATCTCAATAAGGTGCCTCAGAAGGTCCTGGCAGGATCCAACACCAGCTGCTTGCAGCAGTGGCCAATTCAATTACACATCCCTATAGCTGCTATCCCTTTGGCCTTGTTTCATCCTCCCTAATCCTTCCTTCTGAGTCTTGGGGTCACCTCCCAATTAAACTACCTGCACACATGCCTTTGTCTCAAGCTCTGCTCTCAGGGACATCCAGGCTAATAAGGGCTGTTACAGTTCCAGGCTTAAAATTATAGGGAGGTCTCACGCTCTTTCATTCTGGGAAACAACACTTTTCAAGAACAAGAGTCTTTACAAACATGGAAAATAATTTGGTAGTAATGTGTTTATTTCTCCCTTTTTGAAGACCTGGAATTTATGGATTTTTAATCATATCTACAGAAAATAAAAATTATTTTTCTAACCTCTGAGAATACCCTTAAATATTTATGTTTGGTTGCTGATAGGGATTCAGTTTTTTGTTTTATTTTGTTCTGGTTTTTGTTTGTTTGTTTTAGGGATTCAGTTGTTGATGTCTTTCTTTGGTTTTATTAATTAACCATGTATTGTTATTATTATGCTTGTGGTAAGTGGCATCATTTTTTGGGTTTATTTTAGGGAAGTCTTATGTTGGCTGTATTGATTGATTATGATCCAAATCCCTTGCTTAAAGAGGGAATATTAAGAAGTTTACTCAACAATTATCATATGGTTTCATTTATTTGTGGAGCATAACAAATAGCATGGAGGACAAGGGGTGTTAGAGAGGAGAAGGGAGTTGGGGTAAATTGGAAGGGGAGGTGAATCATGAGAGACTATGGACTCTGAAAAACAATCTGAGGGGTTTGAATTGGCAGGGGGGTGGGAGGTTGGGGGAACCAGGTGGTGGGTATTATAGAGGGCACGGATTGCATGGAGCACTGGGTGTGGTGAAAAAATAATGAATACTGTTATGCTGAAAATAAATAAATTAATTAAAAAAAAAGTTTACTCAAAATTTTCAAAATGGTTAGGCATCTAGGTACAGATATAGTCCTGAGAATTCATTGTTCCTTTATCACAGTAAATTCTTACACAGCTAGCAGTTACATTGTTAACCATATACTCAGGTTATAATAGAAGTTTGATGTGGCTCCTACTTCATGCTGCTGCCAGGTTGGCGAGAGCCCTCCCTTGTACTACAAACGTGCAGTGGAGTTCTTCAGGTACCATGCCAGAGCCAGGCACTGCCTAACCAGAGGGAGTGCTGGATTTTCCTGGAAGTAGAGAATGGGAGGGGGAGAGGTCATGAAAGCATCATAGAAAAGGTGACATTGGGGTCTCATCTTCAAAGCAATGCCAGGGATGGTGAGTAGGGAGTGGCAATCCAGAACGAGGAGCCAGTGTAAACAAAGTACAACAGTGGGAAGGTGCCTGGGAGGTGGTAGGTGATAATATATTGGATTTTATTATGCAGGCATTGGGAGCCACTGAAGAACATCGGATAGGAGGGTGATATGACCAGCAACATGACTTATTGTGAGAACAGAGACAGGAGCCCTAATTTCAAGACTTGCAGTAATCAAGGTGAAAGGCACTGAAATCTTGGGTCAAGACTTCCTTGGAGGAAATGGAGAGAAGGCCTTATGTGGGAATAATGTTAGTAATTAGGGCCTCCCTTGGTCAGGAGCAGTGAATCAGTCTGCTTTGCTGAATTGTAGGAAAATTTATTGGTCTAATATTGCCCTAATAAGCATTAGCTCCTAGGAACAGGGGATGGAAGGCCCCAAGCTCATCTATAAAACTTTTCATAAATTTTTATATCTGTTACATCCTTGTTCATGTTTGATTACCTGTTTCCAGGTTGGCACCCTCTACCCACCCCTTCCTCTATGTAAAAAATAACGAGGAACAGGGAGTGAGCTTACAGATATGACTTTTGCACCCATTTCAGAGACGTTTTTCTTAAAAGTCTCTTCCGGGATTCCTACTCCTTTGGCAGTCGGAGCCCACAGTATCTGACCACAGACTCAGAGAGAGTGTAAAGCTGGGTCCGGGGATTCTAATATCATGTTTTCAATGATCTTTCCTGTGTTTTGCTTAATGTCCAACATGATGATGTTTAAACAGCAGCAAGCTTACATAAACCATAATACAAATAGAGAGCAAGTAAAGGCAAATCTTTTCAAGTTAAAAAGGGGAAAGAAGAAAATATATTCACTTCTACATATGACCATACACTTATAGAAGATACATGCTAATGTTTTTTCTAAACACATTTAAAGCAACATTCTCATCTTTTTTTTTCAGAAAAATTGAAGTTTTTAGTCATACATGCATAGAAAATGATTTAAATTTGATTCTTTTTTAAAAGATTTTATTTATTTGACAGACAGAGATCACAAATAGGCAGAGAGGCAGGCAGAGAGAGAGGAGGAAACAGGCTCCCTGCTGAGCAGAGAGCCCGATGAGGGCCTCGATCCCAGGACCCTGGGATCATGACCTGAACCAAAGGCAGAGGCTTTAACCCACTGAGCCACCCAGGCGCCCCTAAATTTGATTCTTTAGGGAAAACATTTGTACAAGTGAATACAGTATAACTGCGTCTACTATAAGTTCTTAGAATGCGGTAATAATAATAGTCTACCACTTATATAAAAAAGTAAAATTTTATATACTAATAAATGTGTGCATGTATGTGTGTGAATTTTGTACACAGCATATTCACACTTAGATATACTTCCATCTGTATTTTAACATATATATGTGAATATGATGTGTCTGTATGGCAAACAGTGTAACAGAATAAATTTAAAGGTAACGACTTTCAGTGGATATCTGTATAAACCAAGTCATAGCAAAAAATGAAATTGACCAACTATGATAAATTGATTGCAAAAATACCCTGAATTTTTACTTGTCCCTGTGTCCATACCCTTGGAAAGATGAGCTTGTAGCTACTCCCAGAGATGAACTGTGTCCTCCCATCCTAAATCTGGTCTGCTTTGTGACTCTTCCAGGCCAACAGAGTATGGCAGAAGTGACTATGTGCCACTTCAGAGCATAGGCCCCAAAAAGCCTTGTCCATGTTTGCTAGGTCTCCTGGTACCCTATCACTGCAGTGAGAGCAAACCTGGGACAGTCCACTGGAAGATGAGAAGATACATGGAGGAGAGCTGAGCTTTCCCCTCCTGAGAACATCCTAAAATAGCCAGCCCCAGTCAACCCACCTGTGGAATACAGACATTTGAGGGGCCCAGCAAAAATCATCTATCAACCTATAAACTTAAGATCAAAAGATAAATGTTTATTGTTTTAAGCATTGATGTTTTGTGATTGTTATACAATATTACTATGGCAACAGATAAATGAAAAAATTCATTCTTATATAACAGATGCCAAAATAACAGTAAAATTGGTATAATTTAGCAATTATATAATATAGCAAAACAGTAAATTATAATGCATTTCTTTATAAGTTGCAAAAGGATATGGAATCTGTTCTTAGTATTATATATGTTTTTTATATTTTAACATATTTTAATTCAATTCAGAATAAGAAAACAATAGAAAAATAAATCTGAAGGAATGTCTATCTCGTGGATGCCCTAAACCATAGTAACTGAATAGTAGCATCTAACTGGCAGTAAGAAAAAATGATTTAATTTAAATAGAAGAGGAATTTTTGTTAACATAGTTAATGACTTAAGGGAAAAACACATTTTTTTTTTTTTACTTTTCTATCTTCTCGAAATTTAGAGAATCATCATTTTGAGTTGTCATTATCCCCTGTGATTCACTTGATCAAAGGCATTAACCACAGTTCAGACACTTTTTCTTATACTAAAGTCATTATTATTTTGAAATAGTCACGTATAGACAAATGATGCATTATCTTTTTTTTTAATCAATTCTCTTAAAATATTAGAATCCTAGAGATGGTAACATACTCCCAGACACTTACTTAAAGCAGAAAAAAAGAACATGTAAGGGAAAGGAAACTAGAGGAAAGAAAAAAAAAAGATCAGAGATACAAGAGGAGAGCCAAAAGAAACAGCCAAAGGAGGAGATAATTCCTAGGAAAGAGTGGTCAACAAGGTTAAATGCTTTTGAAAGGTTTAGATGATATTGAAAATGACCAATTCAATTTGACAATACGTCATTAGTGATCTAAGAGTAGTTTATACCGTTTGTGTGGACATTGCTCTGGGTTGGACAGACAAGCTGTAAGAGATAAAGGCAGTACATGTATATCTTCCCTTTAAAGAAATTGGCTGTAAGAAATAAGAAAATAGTATTGAATCTAAAAGGAGATACATGATCAACTATGTTTTTCTTTTTTTTTTAATTTTTTATTTTTTATAAACATATATTTTTATCCCCAGGGGTACAGGTCTGTGAATCACCAGGTATACACACTTCACAGCACTCACCAAAGCACATACCCTCCCCAATGTCCATAATCCCACCCCCTTCTCCCAAACCCCTTCCCCCCAGCAACCCTCAGTTTGTTTTGTGAGATTGAGTCACTTATGGTTTGTCTCCCTCCTAATCCCATCTTGTTTCATTGATTCTTCTCCTACCCACTTAAGCCCCCATGTTGCATCACCACTTCCTCATATCAGGGAGATCATATGATAGTTGTCTTTCTCTGCTTGACTTATTTCACTAAGCATGATACGCTCTAGTTCCATCCATGTTGTCGCAAATGGCAAGATTTCATTTCTTTTGATGGCTGCATAGTATTCCATTGTGTATATATACCACATCTTCTTGATCCATTCATCTGTTGATGGACATCTAGGTTCTTTCCATAGTTTGGCTATTGTGGACATTGCTGCTATAAACATTCGGGTGCACGTGCCCCTTTGGATCACCACATTTGTATCTTTACGGTAAATACCCAATAGTGCAATTGCTGGGTCATAGGGCAGTTCTATTTTCAACATTTTGAGGAACCTCCATGCTGTTTTCCAGAGTGGCTGCACAAGCTTGCATTCCCACCAACAGTGAAGGAGGGTTCCCCTTTCTCCGCATCCTCGCCAGCATCTGTCATTTCCTGACTTGTTGATTTTAGCCATTCTAACTGGTGTGAGGTGATATCTCATTGTGGTTTTGATTTGTATTTCCCTGATGGTGAGTGATATGGAGCACTTTTTCATGTGTCTGTTGGCCATCTGGATGTCTTCTTTGCAGAAATGTCTGTTCATGTCCTCTGCCCATTTCTTGATTGGATTATTTGTTCTTTGGGTGTTGAGTTTGCTAAGTTCTTTATAGATTCTGGACACTAGTCCTTTATCTGATATGTCGTTTGCAAATATCTTCTCCCATTCTGTCAGTTGTCTTTTGATTTTGTTAACTGTTTCCTTTGCTGTGCAAAAGCTTTTGATCTTGATGAAATCCCAATAGTTCATTTTTGCCCTTGCTTCCCTTGCCTTTGGTGATGTTCCTAGGAAGATGTTGCTGCGGCTGAGGTCGAAGAGGTTGCTGCCTGTGTTCTCCTCAAGGATTTTGATGGATTCCTTTCGCACATTGAGGTCCTTCATCCATTTTGAGTCTATTTTTGTGTGTGGTGTAAGGAAATGGTCCAATTTCATTTTTCTGCATGTGGCTGTCCAATTTTCCCAGCACCATTTATTGAAGAGGCTGTCTTTTTTCCATTGGACATTCTTTCCTGCTTTGTTGAAGATTAGTTGACTGTAGAGTTGAGGGTCTATTTCTGGGCTCTCTATTGTGTTCCATTGATCTATGTGTCTGTTTTAGTGCCAGTACCATGCTGTCTTGATGATGACAACTTTGTAATAGAGCTTGAAGTCCGGAATTGTGATGCCACCAACGTTGGCTTTCTTTTTCAATATCCCTTTGGCTATTCGAGGTCTTTTCTGGTTCCATATAAATTTTAGCATTATTTGTTCCATTTCTTTGAAAAAGATGGATGGTACTTTGATAGGAATTGCATTAAATGTGTAGATTGCTTTAGGTAGCATAGACATTTTCACAATATTTATTCTTCCAATCCAGGGGCATGGAACATTTTCAAAGAACCCGCTCCTAGTTTCATTTATTTGTTCTATTGTTTTTTTTTGGTTTCTATTTCATTGATTTCTGCTCTGATCTTTATGATTTCTCTTCTCCTGCTGGGCTTAGGGTTTCTTTCTTGTTCTTTCTCCAGCTCCTTTAGGTGTAGGGTTAGGTTGTGTACCTGAGACCTTTCTTGTTTCTTGAGAAAGGCTTGTACCGCTATATCTTTTCCTCTCAGGACTGCCTTTGTTGTGTCCCACAGATTTTGAACCGTTGTATTTTCATTATCATTTGTTTCCATGATTTTTTTCAATTCTTCTTTAATTTCCCGGTTGACGCATTCATTCTTTAGAAGGATGCTGTTCAGTCTCCATGTATTTGGGTTCTTTCCAAACTTCCTTTTGTGGTTGAGTTCTAGCTTTAGAGCATTGTGGTCTGAAAATATGCAGGGAATGATCCCAATCTTTTGATACTGGTTGAGTCCTGATTTAGGACCAAGGATGTGATCTATTCTAGAGAATGTTCCATGTGCACTAGAGAAGAATGTGTATTCTGTTGCTTTGGGATGAAATGTTCGGAATATATCTGTGATGTCCATCTGGCCCAGTGTGTCGTTTAAGGCCTTTATTTCCTTGCTGATCTTTTGCTTGGATGATCTGTCCATTTCAGTGAGGGGAGTGTTAAAGTTCCCTACTATTATTGTATTATTGTTGATGTGTTTCTTTGATTTAGTTATTAATTGGTTTATATAGTTGGATGCTCCCACGTTGGGGGCATAGATATTTAAAATTGTTAGATCTTCTTGTTGGACAGACCCTTTGAGTATGATATAGTGTCCTTCCTCATCTCTTATTTTAGTCTTTGGCTTAAAATCTAATTGATCTGATATAAGGTTTGCCACTCCTGCTTTCTTCTGATGTCCATTAGCATGGTCAATTCTTTTCCACCCCCTCACTTTAAATCTGGAGGTGTCTTCGGGCTTAAAATGAGTTTCTTGGAGGCAACATATAGATGGGTTTTGTTTTTTTATCCATTCTGATACCCTGTGTCTTTTGACAGGGGTATTTAGCCCATTCACATTCAGGGTAACTATTGAGAGATATGAATTTAGTGCCATTGTATTGCCTGTAAGATGACTGTTACTGTATATGGTCTCTGTTCCTTTCTGATCTACCACTTGTAGGCTCTCTCTTTGCTTAGAGGACCCCTTTCAATATTTCCTGTAGAGCTGGTTTGGTGTTTGCAAATTCTTTCAGTTTTTGTTTGTCCTGGAAGCTTTTAATCTCTCCTTCTATTTTCAATGATAGCCTAGCTGGATATAGTATTCTTGGCTGCATGTTTTTCTCGTTTAGTGCTCTGAAAATATCATGCCAGCTCTTTCTGGCCTGCCAGGTCTCTGTGGATAAGTCAGCTGCCAATCTAATATTTTTACCATTGTATGTTACAGACTTCTTTTCCCGGGCTGCTTTCAGGATTTTCTCTTTGTCACTGAGACTTGTAAATTTTATATTAGGTGACGGGGTGTGGGCCTATTCTTATTGATTTTGAGGGGCATTCTCTGAACCTCCTGAATTTTGATGCTCGTTCCCTTTGCCATATTAGGGAAATTCTCCCCAATAATTCTCTCCAGTATACCTTCTGCTCCCCTCTCTCTTTCTTCTTCTTCTGGAATCCCAATTATTCTAATGTTGTTTCGTCTTATGGTGTCACTTATCTCTTGAATTCTCCCCTCATGGTCCAGTAGCTGTTTGTCCCTCTTTTGCTCAGCTTCTTTATTCTCTGTCACTTGGTCTTCTATATCGCTAATTCTTTCTTCTGCCTCATTTATCCTAGCAGTGAGAGCCTCCATTTTTGATTGCACCTGATTAATAGCTTTTTTGATTTCAACTTGGTTAGATTTTAGTTCTTTTATTTCTCCAGAAAGGGCTTTAATATCTCTCGAGAGGGTTTCTCTAATATCTTCCATGCCTTTTTCGAGCCCGGCTAGAACCTTGAGAATTGTCATTCTGAACTCTAGATCTGACATATTACCAATGTCTGTATTGATTAGGTCCCTAGCCTTCGGTGCTGCCTCTTGTTCTGTTTTTTTGTGTTGAATTTTTCCGTCTTGTCATTTTGTCCAGATAAGAGTATATGAAGGAGCAAGTAAAATACTAAAAGGGTGGCAGCAACCCCAGGAAAATATGCTTTAACCAAATTAGAAGAGATCCCAAATCGTGAGGGGGGAGAAAGGGGATAAAAAGAGGTTCAAAAAGGAAGAAAAAAAAAAAAGAAAAAAGAAAAAAAAAGAAAATAATTTAAAAAAAAGAAAACAAATAAGAAAAATATAAAAAAGAAAAAATATATATATTGGATAAACTAGTTAAAAAACGTTAAAAAAGAAAAAGGTAAAAGTTAAAAAAAATTTACCAGAAGGCGAGAAAAAAAAAATGAAAAAGAAAAAATCAAATTAACTGCAAGACTAAAAAAAATCACAGGGAAAAATCCATGAGTTCCGTGCTTTGCTTTCTCCTCCTCTGGAATTCTGCTGCTCTCCTCGTATTGAAACCGCACTCCTTGGTAGGTGAACTTGGTCTCGGCTGGATTTCTTGTTGATCTTCTGGGGGAGGGGCCTGTTGTAGTGATTCTCAAATGTCTTTGCCCCAGGCGGAATTGCACCACCCTTAATAGGGGTGAGTAATGCGCTCGGGTTTGCTTTCAGTAGCTTTTGTTCCCTGAGCGCTTTCTGTAGAGTTTCAGAGGACGGGAATACAAATGGCAGCCTCCTGGTCTCCGGCCCGGAGGAGCCGAGAGCCCAGGGCCCCACTCCTCAGTGTGCCCTCAGAGAACAGCACCCAGTTACTCCCGTCTGCCTGACATCCGGCTGCGCTCCAAGCTCACCGAGTGCGACCGGTTCAAGGTAACACCGAGCTGTGAGCTTACTGTTGGCTCTGTCTCTGTAGCCGGCTTTCCCGTCCCAATACCCGCAAGCTCTGCAACACTCAGACACCCCCGATCCTTCTGTGACCCTGCGGGACCTGAGGCCACGCTGACCCTGCGTGGGCTTCGTCCCGGTTTAGCCTCTGGAGCGATGTCCCTCAGCGGAACAGACTTTTTAAAGTCCTGATTTTGTGCCGTTGCTCTGCCGCTTGCCGGGAGCCGGCTCCTCCCCCCGGGGTCTATCTTCCCATTGCTTTGGATTCACTTCTCCGCCGGTCCTACCTTTCAGAAAGTGGTTGTTTTTCTGTTTCCAGAATTGCTGTTCTTCTTCTCTTCGATCTGCCGGTGGATTTTCAGGTGTTTGCAATCTTTAGATAAGCTATCTATCTGATCTCCGGCCAGCTGAAGTAGTCTCAGCCTGCTACTTCTCCGCCATCTTGACCGGAATCTCCTGTTTTTCCTTTTTTTTAATGATGAAAAATATTTTAAGAATATGTCAAATTGGTGATGTAGGAATCAGTACAAAGATGTGCATAGTAAGAATAATGGAATGATCATATTCAAAGAAGAGCCTGCTATGGTCAGTGATTTATTGGAATTTAAAATTTCAGACATAATTCAGTTATGGGAGCCTGAAGACAGTCTGTGATCATAGGAGGGGGTGCTGACAGAGATTTAGGAAATTTGAAAGGTATTGGCAGGATTTTTGACATGGATATTGAAGGATATTTTCACTGGGTATAGAATCATAAGTTGCTAATATTTTTCTTTAAGTGCATTAAAGGTGTATGTAATTCCATTGTCTTACACAGTTGGCTGGTTAGAACTGTCAGACCCACTTTTACATGGATTTTTTAAAAGTAAGTGTAGTACTGTACTATAAATATATTTTTTTTCCTTATGACTTTCTTAACATTTTTTTCTTTAGCCTATTTTATTGTAAAAATACAATATATAATACACCAAATATGTGCTGAGTTATTGATAAGGCTTCTGGTCAACAATAGGTTATTACTACTTAAGATTTTGGGGAGTCAAAAATTATACAAGAGTCTTTGGCTGCATGGGGATTAGTGTCAGTGCCTCTAACCTCCATGTCATTCAAGAGTCAACTGTTTATTATTTGAGTTTCAGAAATTTCATTATGATATACCTAAATGTTTAAATTCTGCTTGAGGTTTGCTAATCTTCTTGGATCTGAGAAGATTTATAAGTTTTGAAAAATTTTTTTGATGATATATATTCTTTCCGATTCTCTTTATCCTTTTTCAGGGACTTCAATTACATATATTACAGAATTATCCTAGAGGCCTCCTATGCTCTGTTCTTTTTTTTTTTTTTTTTTTTTCATTTTTTTAATCCATGTTACAATTTGGGTATTTTCAGTGCATTTGTTTTTGAATTCACATATCCTTTCTTCTGCTGTGTCAGTCTATTATCTCATCCATTGAATTCTTCATTTTAGATATTAGATCTTTCAGTACAGAATTTTTATTTGAAATTTTAGAACTCCCAATTCTGTGATGAAATTCCCTATCTGTTCATTCATTCTATCCATATTTTCCTCTAAATTCTTAAACATTTTTATGATAATTATTTTTTGAAATGCTTATCAGCTAATTTTAACAGCAGGGGCAATTGTCAACCTACCTCTGTTGAGTTTTTTCCTCTTGATTATCGGTGAATTTTCTGCTTTTTTCCAATCCTTAAATTTTAAATGTATGCTGGACATTTTTAAAAAAAAAGCAGCAGAGATTAAACTAGGTATTTTTTTTTTTTGTTTTGTTTTGGCTTATTTTTCTCAGATAGGGTATTTATTCCATTTCCTCTATAAGACAGGGTAAGAGGGTGACCATTCAGATCCCACCCTGAGTCAAGCTGAGCTGGGGATTAGCTACCACTTTATTTAATTTCAGTTATCCTGTGGTTTCAAATGAGATTATAGGGATCTCTCTTTGCCCTTCAGTTTAATTACTCTTGCCATCATAGAGAGACTTATCTTGCTGATATTATCAGGATTTGGGCTGGCAGGAAGTTGGGTTCCAGCTTTAGTTAGTTTCAGTTTTTCTCTAAATTCAATAGCAGCAGCACCCTGGAACTTAAGCACTAAATAGCACTACAAAATTGCTTTCTACTTTCCAGTTCCACTCCGAAGACAATTTATTCAACAATACTCCTGCTGGGTGGAATTGTTAGCCCAATTGATTCATTTTGTATTTGGGACTCTTCCAGAATTCAATCTATCATGCCAGCTCCAATTGTTCTTAAAAGTTTGGCTTGCTTCTTCTCATCCCAGAAAATCTTTCTACTTATGGCAGGCCCTGATCTCTGTCCACTCATGCCCGGATGAGGCGATGCCCAGTCCCAAATATGGAGGCAGCTCTGAGCTCTGCTAATCTATGAAGGACTTGCTCCTCTCTGAAATTTAGTTTATTTAAACTACTCTGGAGTCATCAATTATTAATGACATATTTTTAGTTAATCTAATATCTTCTTTTTATAGCAAGAGTGAAGATCTTTCATGATCTACATTTTAACTGAAAATGAAACTCCTCCACATGGACATTGATGTCATGTGGCAATGACAGTAGATTTTGAGATGAAAATAAAAACTTGGGGTGCCTGGGTGGTTCAGTGGGTTAAAGCCTTTGCCTTTGGCTCGTGTCGTGATCCCAGGGTCCTGGGATTGAGCCCCACATCGGGCTTTCTGCTCAGCAGGGAGCCTGCTTCCTCCTCTCTCTCTCTGTCTGCCTCTCGGCCTACTTGTGATCTTTGTCTATCAAAGAAACAAATAAAATCTTAAAAAAAAAACCCAAACTTGAACTATTGCCAAAGTCCTTACAAAACAAATGACTGTGTGTGAGTGGATGAGAGAAGGGAGGTAGGCTGTGATGGTTTTGATAATTGGATTAGTAGATGACTTTAAAGGAAAAAAATGTTGTGATGTAACTATAATTCATCAATTCAGAAAATGAATGGGCAAAGATATAAGAGGTTGAGGATAAAAGATACTTTACTTACAATGAAATAAAAGGCCAGAGGAAACAATGGGAAGGAGGATCCGCAGAGCTGGAAGGTAGGGTAGCTGAGAAATAACATAATTTGAGAATGATAATATGTAAGAATATGCTTGACTAGAGTTTCTTGCATTTTGGAAAGTGGCCAAAGATAGAGATAAGTGGTCTGGTTAGAGTGATGGCTCCATGAAGTAAGACACCTGTGCTGAGTGAGGCTTTTTCAGGTCAGCAGGCTATAGTATTTTTTTTTTTCCCAACAGCATTGAGGATCTCTGCTAGTGACTTTTGAAGATGTTTTCTCCTCACAGTTCACCAGAACTCAGACTATTTGTGTTCTTCACGGCAAATGTTCTCTCAAGAGAGAGAATCTCAGAGCTATGGAGGGTAGAACTGATTAGGCAAAGATTCGATAGAGAACTAAATTATTTTGTGACATCTTTGAATTTAAAGGGTATCAACAACATTTATTGAGTATTGTGCTAGGACTTGATGTACAAAGATACTATCCTTGCCTTACAATACACATTATTTTAATATGTTGTCTGAATCCTCATGGAAGTGTTGCTGGAGTTGGTTACTCTACTGATAAATGGAAGTTTTCCATGTCTGTAAAATATAAGTTGAAATGTAAAGCTATAATTTGAAGTATTTCAGATAGATTTTATATTTTAATTATAAATAGATGATTAATCTTCCTTTTCCTTTGAGTGTGTAGACAAAGTTTGAGAGAGACAGAAGGTCTGAGACAAACTTACCCATGTCCACTGTCCACATGGAGTAAACCAGCTCTGGTACAAACCAAGGTATGCCTCCACATTACACTCTAAATTCAAAATCGTATCTGTTTAGGAAGCACAGTAACAGCAAAAACAACAAAAACAATGATAACAATAGCTGTGTTTTTAAAAGCAAATCCATGGTATGAACAATAAAGCTGACAGGTATCCATGTTTGTTAACAAAAATTCTATTTTGCTTTGTAAGAGGTGAAAGCACATTGTTTAATCACAGAATTGTTTTGGGGGACTGGATCTCCTGCATCTTCAGGGTTCCTAGACTCTCACAAACACAAGGCCTTGTGAAAAAGGCAGACTTCACATTTTTATTCATGACACATTAATAGGAGTCAATATTTTTAGTATCTTAGACTCAAAATAAATTGAATTTATGGTATAATGAATCTAGACAAATTCCAATTACTTACAATAATTGCTCTGATTGAGGAACTCACTTTGAGCATGACACCGTGACTTGAGCACTTTTTAGATTATAAAATAGTTACAATTTCATTAAAAAAAAACACCCAACTATTTCTATTTGAGAGAGAGAGCACAAGTGGGGGGCAGAGGGGCAGAGGCAGGGGGAGAAGCAGACTCCCCACTGAGCAGGAAGCTTGACATGGGGCTCCATCCTAGGACACTGAGATCATGACCTGAGCCAAAGGCAAATGCTTAACGAACTGAACCACTCAGATGCCCTATGATTTCATTTTTTAAAAAATTAATAAACTTTATTTATTATTTAATAAACTTCATTTTTTATAGTCATTTTAGGTTCATCGAAAAATTGAGCAGAAGATTCAGGGATTTCTCATATTATCTGTGGTCCCACATCGGAGTGGTACATTTTTTACAATTAATGAACCTACATTTTGACACATCATTGTTACCCAAGTCCATAGCTTATATTAGGGTCCACTCTTAGTGTTGGACATTCAATGGATTTGACCAAGTGTATAGTGACATGTATCTGTTATGATAGTACCATACAGAGAATTTTTGCTGACAAAATTCCTCTATGCTCTCCCTATTCAACATTCCCCTGACTGATACCTGACAATAATTAACCTATTGATATTCTGTAGTTTTGTTTTTTCTAAAATATCATATAGTTGGAATCATGTAATATGTAATCTTTTTAGATTGACTTTTTCCATTTAGTAATAAATATTTATAGTATCCTCATATCTTTTCATGAGTTGATCATTTCTTTTTAGTGTTGATTAATATATTCTATTGTCTCAATGTACCACAGTTTATTTTTCCATTCATCTACTGAAGAATATCCTGGTTGCATCCAGATTTTGGTAATTATGTGTAAAGCTGCTAAAAACATTCATGTAGAAGTTTTTACTGTATATAAATTTTCAATTCCTTTGGTTAAATAGCAAAAATTCCAATTGCTGGATTTCATGATAAGGATACTTTTAGTTTTATAAGAAACTGCCAAAATGTCTTCCAAAATGGCTATATCATTGTGCATTCATTCCAGCAATGAATGTGAGTCTCTGTTACTCCACAGCCTTGTCAGCATTTAATATTGTCAATGTTTTGAGTTTTGTCCATTCTAACAATGTGTGTTATTTCCTCCTTGTTTTAATTTGCAATTTCCTAATGGCATATTGTGTTGAACATCTTTTCGTAAGCCTAGTTACCATCTCTGTAACTTTTCGGTGTGGTGTCCATTCAGATTTTTCATCCATATTTTAGTTGGGTTGTTCTTTTTCTTATTGTTTTCTCATTGTTGAGTTATTTGCATAGTTTATATAACATTTATTTATCAGTTGTTTCTTTTGAAAATATTTTCTCCTACTCTGTAGCTTGTCTTTTCATTCTCTTGACAATGTCTCATAGAGCAAAAGTTTCTAATTTTAATAGGTATAACTTATCATTCACTTCTTTCATGGATAGTACTTTTGGTGTTGTCTCTAAAAATCACTGCCATACTCAATTTCACTTGTTTCCTATGTATCCTATGTTATCTTCTAGGGGTTTTATAGGTTTGCATTTTATAATTAGGTATATACCAAATGGATTGTAGAATCTATTTGAGTTCATGAAGGTTTAAGTCTGTCTAGATTCATTTATTGGCAGGTGAATGTCCAGTTTGTCTTGTACTATTTGTTGAAAATACTATCTTTGCTTCATTGTGTCACCTTTGCTCCTTTGTCCAAGATCTGTTGACTGTATTTATGTGGGTCTATTTCTGGTTTCTCTATTCTATTCTGTTGATCTTTTTGCCTATTCTTTGGCCAACACCACCCTGTCTTGAATAAGTATGTATTGAAGTTGGCTAATCTTAGTTTGTCAACTTTGTTCTCTTGCAATATTGAGTTGGCTCTTCTGCATCTTTTAAATAAATTTAAATAAATAAATAAGTAAATTTAGAGTTAGTTTAACTCTAACTCTCTAAATAAATTTAGAGTTAGTTTACTGATAACCACCAAATAACTTGCTGGGATTTTGATTGGGATGATGTTGAATCTATAGACCAAGATGGGAAGAATCAACATTTTGAGAATATTGAATTCCTATTCATGAACATGAAATATTTATTTATTTAGTTCTTCTTTGATAGCTTTTATCAGAATATTGCAGTCTTCCTTTTATAGAGCTTATACATATTATGTTAAATTTATGCCTGAATATTTCATTTTTGGGAGGTGCTAATATAAATGATAATGTTCTTTTTTAAAAAATAATGTTCTTTTAATTTCAAATTCCAGCAGCTCATTGCTGGTATTTAGGAAAGTGATCAACATTTTTGTATTAATTACCCAGGGATACAAGTATCCTACAAATTTGCTATAATCATTAATTAATTCCAGGAATTTTTTTTTGTGGATATTTTAAGATTTTGTACATAGGCAATCATGTCATCTATGAACAATGATAGTTTTATTTCTTTATTCCCAATATACCTCCTACTTCCTTTTTGTATCTTGCATTAGCTAGCACCTCCAATACAATGTTGAAAAACAATGGGACAATATCTTTGCCTTATTCCTGATCTTAGAGGGGAAGTTTGAGTTTCAAGTCGCTAAGCTATAGGTTTTTGGTAGATGTTCTTTTTCAAGTTGAGGAAGTTCCCTTCATTCTTAGTTTACTCAGAGTTTGTATCATTAATCGATATTGGAGTTTGTCAAATACCTTTTCTACATCTGTTGATATTGATCATATGTTTTTCTGCTTTAGTTTGTTGATATGATGGATTACACTAATTAATTTTGAAATGCTGAACCAGCCTTGCATACCTGGGATAACTTCCAGTTGGCTGTGGTGTATAATTATTTTTATACATTGTTAAATTCTATTTGTTACTATTTTGTTGAGAGTTTTGTATCTATGCTCATGAGAAATATTGGTCTGTAGTTTGCTTTTCTTGTAGTGTCTTCCTCTGGCTTTGGTATTAGGGTTATTCTGGCTTCAAAGAGTTAGTTGAAATATACTCTTCTGGCTTCTGTCATTTTTTTTTTTTAATTCCAGTATATTTTGTTAACTAATATAACTGTGTTATATGTTTCACATGTACAATGTAGTGATTCAACAATTCTATACATTATTCACTGCTCATCATGATAAATTTATTCTTTTTAAAAATTTTTAAATTTTTTAAATTTCTTTTCAGTGTACCAATTCATTGTTTATGCACCACACCCAGTGCTCCAGGCAATACGTGCCCTCTTTAATACCCACCACCAGGCTCACCCAACCTCCCACCCCCCACCCCTTCAAAACCTGATTGTTTTTCAGAGTCCATAGTCTCTCATGGTTCGTCTCCCCCTCCAATTTCCCCCACTCCTTTCTCCTCTCCATCTCTCCATGTCCTCCATGTTATTTCTTATGCTCCACAAATAAGTGAAACCATATGATAATTGACTCTGCTTGACTTATGTCACTCAGCATAATCTCTTCTGGTCCCGACCATGTTGATACAAAAGTTGGGTATTCATCCTTTCTGATGGATGCATAATACTCCATTGTATATATGGACCACATCTTCCTTATCCATTCATCCATTGAAGAACATCTTGGTTCTTTCCACAGTTTGGTGACCATGGCCATTGCTGCTATGAACATTGGGGTACAGATGGCCCTTCTTTTCACTACATCTATATCTTTGGGGTAAATACCCAGTAGTGCAATTGCAGGGTCCTAGGGAAGATCTATTTTTAATTTTTTAAGGAATCTCCATACTGTTTCCCAAAGTGGTTGCACCAACTTCCATTCCCAAACAACAGTGTTAAGAGGGTTCCCTTCTCCACATCCTCTCCAAAACATGTTGTTCCCTGTCTTGCTAATTTTGGCCATTCTAACTGGTGTAAGGTGGTATATCAAAGTGGTTTTGATTTGAATCTCTGTGATGGCTAGTGGTAATGAACATTTTTTCATGTGTCTGATAGTCATTTGTATGTCTTCTTTGGAGAAGTGTCTGTTCATGTCTTCTGCCCATTTTTTGACATGATTATCTCTTTTGTGTGTGTTGAGTTTGAGAAGATCTTTATAGATCCTGGATATCAGCCTTTTGTCTGTACTGTCATTTGTGAATATTTTCTCCCATTCTTTGGGTTGCCTCTTTGTTTTGTTGACTGTTTCCCTTGCTGTGCAGAAGCTTTGGATCTTGATGAAGTCTCCAAAGTTCATTTTTGCTTTTGTTTCCTTTGCCTTTGGAGACATATCTTGAAAGAAGTTGCTGTGGCTGATATCGAAGAGGTTACTGCTTATGTTCTCCTCTAGGATTCTGATGGATTCCTGCCTCACATTGAGGTCTTTTATTCATTTCGAGTTTATCTTTATGTATGGTGTGAGAGAATGGTCTTGTTTCATTATTCTATATATAGCTGTACAATTTTCCCAGCACCATTTATTGAAGAGACTGTCTTTTTTCCACTACATATTTTTTTCCTGCTTTGTTGAAAATTATTTGACCATAGAGTTGAGGGTATATATCTGGGCTCTCTACTCTGTTCCACTGGTCTATGTGTCTGTTGTTTTGCCAGTACCATGCTGTCTTGGTGATCACAGTTTTGTAGTAAAGCTTGAAATCAGGCAACGTGATGCCCCAGTTTTGTTTTTCTTTTTCAACATTTCCTTGGCAATGCAGGGTCTCTTCTGATTCCATACACATTTTAGGATTGTTTGCTCCAGTTCTTTGAAAAATGCTGGTGGAATTTCGATGAGAATGGCATTGAAAGTATAGATTGCTCTAGGTAGTATAGACATTTTAACAATGTATATTTTTCCAGTCCATGAGCATGGAATGGTCTTCCATCTTTTTGTGTCTTCTTCAATTTCTTTCATGAGTGTTCTGTAGTTCCTCAAGTACAGATCCTTTACCTCTTTTGTTACGTTTATTCCCAGGTATCTAATGGTTCTTGGTGCTATAGTAAATGGAATCAATTCTCCAATTTCCCTTTCTGTGTTTTCATTGTTAGTGTATAAGAAAGCAACTGATTTCTGTACATTGACTTTGTATCCTGCCACATTACTGAATAGCTGTATGAGTTCTAGTAGTTTGGGGGTGGAGTCGTTTGGGTTTTCCATATAAAGAATCATGTCATCTGTGAAGAGAGAGTTTGACTTCTTCATTGCCAATTTGAATACCTTTTATTTCTCTTTGTTGTCTGATTGCTGTTGCTAGGACTTTTAATACGATGTTGAACAAGAGTGGTGAGAGTGGGCATCCTTGTCATGTCCCTGATCTTAGAGGGGAGGCTGTGAGCTTTTTCCCAATGAGGATGATATTTGCTGTGGGTTTTTCATAGATAGACTTTATGAAGTTGAGAAATGTTCCCTCTATCCCTATATTTTGAAGTGTTTTAATCAGGAACAGATGCTGGATTTTGTCAAATGCTTTTTCTGAATCAATTGAGAGGACCCTGTGGTTCTTCTCTCTTCTCTTATTGATTTGCTCTATCACATTGATTGATTTGCAAATGTTGAGCCATCCTTGCAACCCAGGGATGAATCCCACCTGGTCATGGTGGATAATCTTTTTAATGTGCTGTTGGATCCTATTAGCTAGGATCTTGTTGAGAATCTTAGCATCCATATTTATCAGGGATATTGGTCTGAAATTCTCCTTTTTGGTAGGGTCTTTGCCTGGTTTGGGGATCAGATTAATGCTGGCTTCATAAATAGAGTCTGGAAGTTTTTCTTCTGCTTCAATTATTTGAAACAGCTTCAGGAGAATAGGAGTTATTTCTTCTTTGAAAGTTTGGTAGAATTCCTAGGAAATTCGTCTGGGCTCTTGTTTTTTGGGAGGTTTTTGATCACTGTTTCAATCTTGTTACTAGATATGGGTCTATTGAGGTTGTCAATTTCTTTCTGGTTCAATTTTGGAAGTTTATAGTTTTCCAGGAATGTGTTCATTTCATCTAGCTTGCTTAAATTATTGGCATATACTGTTGATAATAATTTCTGATGATTGTTTCTATTTCCTTGGTGTTAGTTGTGATCTCTTCCTTTCATAATTTTATTAATTTGGGCCTTCTCTCTTTTCTTTTGGATTAGTTTGGTCAATGGTTTATTGATCTTATTGATCCTTTCAAAAAACCAGCCACTAGTTTCACTGATGCGTTCTACTGCATCTCTAATTTCTATCTCATTGATCTCTACTCTAATCTTGATTATTTCCCTTCTTGTGTGTGGAGTTGGCTTAATTTGTTGTTGATTCTCCAGTTCTTTAAGGTGTAGAGATAGCTGGTGTATTCTGGATTTTTCAATTTTTTTGAGGAAGTCTAGGATGGCTATGTATTTCCCCCTTAGGACTGCCTTTGCTCTATCCCTTAGGTTTTGGACCGAAGTGTCTCCATTCTCATTGGTTTCCATGAATTGTTTAAGTTCTTCTTTGATCTCCTGGTTGATCCAAGCATTCTTAAGCAAGGTGGTCTTTAGCTTCCAAGTGTTTGAATTCCTTCCAAACTTTTCCTTGTGTTTGAGTTCCAGTTTCAAAGCATTGTGATCTGAGACTATGCAGGGAAGAATCTCAATCTTTTGGTAATAGTTGAGCCTGATTTGTGACCCAGTATGTGGTCTATTCTGGAGAAGGTTCCATGTGTACTCAAGAAGAATGAGTATTCTGTTGTTTTAGGGTGGAATGTTCTGTATATATCTATGAGGCCCATCCGGTCCAATGTGTCATTCAATGCTCTTGTTTCTTTATTGATTTTCTGCTTGGATGATATGTCTATTACTGAGAGTGGCATGTTACAAGCTCCTACTATTAATATATTAATATTAATATGACTCTTTATCCTGATTAACAGTTTTCTTATGTAATTGGCTGCTCCCATATGGGGGCGTAAGTATTTACAATTGTTAGATCTTCTTGGTAGATAGTCCCTTTAAGAATGATGTAGTGTCCTTCTGTATCTCTGACTACAGTCTTTAGTTTAAAATCTAATTTATGAGATGTGAGAGTCACTACACCAGCCTTCTTTTGAGGCCCATTGGTATGAAAGATGCTTCTCCATCCCTTCACTTTCAGTCTGGATGTATCCTTAGGTTCAAAATGGGTCTTTTATTTAAGACTACATATGGATGGGTCCTGTCGTTTTATCCAGTCTTCAACCCTGTGTCGTTTTATAGGTGCATTTAGGCCATTCACATTGAGAGTGATTATTGAGAGATACGTTTTTATTGACATCATGTTACCTATGAAGTCACTGTTTCTATACGTTGTCTCCATATATTTCTGTTCAGTGATATTCTTGGTTTTTTTCCTCTTTTATAGAACCCCCCCTTAATATTTCTTGCAGTGTTGGCTTGGTGGTCACATACTCTTTTAAACCTTGCCAGTCTTGGAAGCTCTTTATCTCTCCATCCTTTTTGAATGTCAGTATTGCTGGATAACTTATTCTTGGCTGCATGTTATTCTCATTTAGTGCCCTGAGTACATCTTGTCAGCCCTTTCTGGCTTACCAGGTTTCTGTGGACAGGTCTGATGTTATTCTGATGGGCTTTCCTCTGTATGTAAGGGATTTCTTCCCCATAGCTGCTTTCAAGAGCTTCTGTCTAAAATTATGATTCATCAGTTTCACAATGAGGTGTCTCGTGGTCTTTCTAGATTCTATGATCTTGGAGGGAGACCTTTCTGCCTCTAGTACACAAATGCTGGTTCTATTCACCAGTTTGGGAAAATTTTCATGGAGAATTTGTTCAACTATATCTTCTAGTCTTCTTTCTTTCTCCTCCTCCATCAGGGATTCCAATAATTCTGATGTTGGAATGTGTCATGGTGTCATTTATCTCCATAATTTTGTTTTCATGGCTTCTAAGCTGTTTGTTCCAGGCTTCCTCCTGATCCTTTTTCTCTATCTGTTTGTCCTCCAGATCACTAATTCTATCTTCTGCCCCTGTTACTTTAGCTTTTAGAGAATTTAGATTAGATTGGGGCTCATTGAGAGTATTGTCAACATGATCCCTGGTGGCTTTCAGTTCTGCCCTAATCAATTCCATTTTGTCACCAAAGGCTTTCTCCAACCTAGCTATTGCCTGGAAAATTGTTAGCCTGAATTCCTTTTCTGACATACTGTTTATGTCCGTATCTAATAGCTCTGATGGAGAGGGTCCAGTCTCTGAATTTTTCTTCTGTTAGGCCTTCTTCCTCCTAGTTATTTTGGTGAGAGATGGCTGAACGGATGTGTAGCTGAATGTATCAATCATGGTGCAGGCAAGGTGCACCCTGGGATGCTTTTGAGCAATTGAGAGTCCCCACCAAAAAGAAAGACTAAAGAAAAAAAGAGAGAGAGAGACAGGAAAAAAAAAAAAAAAAAAGAAAGATAAAATAAAAAGGATGGCCCAGCCCTAATGGGCCCCAAAGGTAAGATTTATGAAGTGTACAAACAAAAACAGAAAAACAAAAGACCAACAAAAGTAGATGACAAGAGAGTGCCTGCCTTTGACTCTGGTCATGATCACAGGATCATAGGATTGAGCCCTATATTGGGCTCTCTGCTCAGCAGGGAGCCTACCTTCCCCTCCCTCTCTCTACCTCTCTGCTACTTGTGATCTCTGTCTCTCTCTGTCAAATAAATAAATAAAATATATATTTTTAAAAAAGTAGATGACAAGAGAAAAAAAAATAAAAAAAAACCCCCTTAAAATGAACCCCAAGTATAAGATTTATATATACCAGAACAAAAGCAAATACACAGAAACACTGACAGAAGAAAAAGATGGGAGGGTGGTTATAAATTCTCAGTGGGGGTGAGGAAGTTTATTTTGATTTTTTCTGGATGTATCTTGATGTCTTTGTTAAAGGACTCAACTTTCCTGAGATAAAAGGGGGCTTAAAACTGGTCTACCTATAAGGGTAGAATTGATTGGGGAAAGGGGATTACCTTGATACTTAGCTCTATATGAATATTAAAAAAAATAAAAAATTAAATTAAATTAAAAATTAAAAAATAGAAAAACAAAAGAAAAACACAGGTATATTTATCAAAAAAGTTCAGGTTAAAAGGTTATTATGGAATTTGATGTACTGAACATCTCATTGTGATGGTAAATAGGTTCAAAAGTTATATTAAAAAAATGAAAAGAACCAGAATAGTGGGAATAAATTAAAAATAAAAGTTTTATCTATGAAGTAGTGCTGGTTGTCTTGTTGTTGTTGTGGCTGGCTTTCTCTGGAAGGGGCCTGTGAGGGAGTCAGCGACTTTTGCTAGAGTTGAGTCCTCCTGCCCCCATCAACGGGCTAGGCTCTGAGGAAACCGGTTTTTCAGGCTTTTGTTCTTTGGAGGTTTTTTTGTTTTGTTTGTTAGTTTGTTTTTTCTCTCCATGGTGGCTTTTGGTGGTTCTTTGGAGGTTTAGAGGAAAGCAAACTGCACCCAGACCTCCATCTCAGAGAGAAGCCTCAGTCTGTTCCCCTCTGGGTGCTCCAGAGCACATAAATTCCCCCTCTCCTGCTGGCAGAGCATGTTCCCAGTCACAGTCTCTGGGGACACAGGAACTCTCTCTTGTATCCAAAACCACGAGAAATACTAGCCAGGCTGTCTGGGCAGCTCCAGAAAGCAAGAGTTCCCAAGCAGGGATAGAGCACTGAGATTTTCATGCTGGCCTGGGCTGAGAGTGCTCAGAAGCTCCGGGTCCTAGAGAGAGCCGGTTGGTTGGCACCTGCACGCTCCTCTCTAGGCGGAGGGTGTGGGGTGTGAGTCAGACCCCTGTCGCACAGCGTGCATGCAGAGTGCAAAAGGCTGTGGTTCTGCCAGCTGGGCTGGTGTCCAAAGCAGGCTCCCTCACCCTCACAGGCACCGCTACCCAGATGCTCTCAGGTGCGCAGGCAGCTCAGGGACCAAGACGGGGCTTCTTCTCAGCACTCTCTGGTTCCCTGCCAGCAGCAGCCATTCTGGGTCGATGGGCTTAAGTCCCTGTCTCTAACCACCCAATTCTACCAATTGCCCATTAAGATCTTTTGCTCTTTTTGTGTGCTTTCAACCAGACTCCAAGTTAATGCTGGTCGTAAGCGCAGGGCACTCTCATATTGGGGTATTACTTTCCAATGGGTCACTTCTAGTGGCTCCCTCCCCCTTTTATTTATCTTCTTCTAATGTTCCCACTCTGCTTTACCTGCCCAGTGGCATCTTCTGCCCCCATAGAGATCCAGACGTGTATAATTCTAATCTCAGGCTGATTTCATGGGTGATCAGAGTTCTTTGGTAGGTAATCAGCTCACTTTAGGGGACAGGTTGAAACAATGGCTCTTACTTCTCTGCCATCTTGTCTCCTCCTCTCATCATGATAAATGTATTCTTAATCCCCATCACCTATTTCACTCACCCCCCTCACCCCATGCACCTCCCCTCTGGTAACCATGTTTGTTCTCTATAGTTAAGCGTCTGTGTTTTGATTTGTCTCTTTTTTCTTTGTTTTCCTTTTACTTTTGAAAGAGATTATAGACTACTAGTATAATTTCTTCCTCATGTAATTGGTGGAGTTCATCAGTAAATTCATCCAGATGTGGTGTTTTCTGTTTTGGAAGGTAATTAATTATTGATTCTATTCCTTTAATAGATATAGATAGATTCATGTTACCTTTTTCTTCTTGTGTGAATTTGCAGATTATGTCCTTCAAAGAATTGATTTGTTTCATTCAGGTTATCCAATTTGTGAACATAGAGTTTTCATAATGTCCTTTTTTTTTTTTTAAATTTTTAAAATTTTTTATTTTTTATAAACATATATTTTTATCCCCAGAGGTACAGGTCTGTGAATCACCAGGTTTACACACTTCACAGCACCCACCAAAGCACATATCCTCCCCAATGTCCATAATCCCACCCCCTTCTTCGTAATGTCCTTTTAATATGCATGTGTTGTCAAGTGGACTAGGAAGACCCCAGGCCCTGAGGCCCCAACTCAACTCTACCCAAAGATGCTTCCAGAGTCTCTCATTATCGAAAGAATTCAAGAACAAACCAGACAGAGCAGTTGAGTAGTGTAACTAGGAAAATATATTGAAGGAAAAGTACACTTTTAGAGGACAGGCCTCTGACTTTCTTGCTGCTGGGTTGGCGGTGAATTTCCCTTTTCTGGCCTCCAGGCATCCTGTTAAAACTTAACTACTTGCCTACTCTAATAACAGATGGGGTCTGTGTGATGTTCCTGCTTTTATTTCTGATACTAGTAATATGTGTCTTTTCTCTGTTTCTTTGTTTGGCTAAAGTTTTATCAATTATATTGATGTTTTCAAAGAAACAGCTTTGATTTTGTCAATTTTATCAATTTTTATTGTCAACTTCTTGTTTTCAAGTTCTTTGATTTCTGCACTAAATTTTATTATTTTTTTTTCTTCTGCTTACTTTGGATTTAATTAGTTCTACTTTTTCTAATTTTCTAAAGTGGAGGCTTAGATTATTGATTTTAGGCTATACTTCTTTTCTATCATATACATGGAATGCTGTAAGTTTTCCTTTAAGCACTGTTTTTACTGCATTCTGTGAATTTTAAAGTTTTATTTTTATTTTCACTTAGTTGAAAATGTTTTAAAATTTCTCTTAAGATGTCTTCTTTAACCCATGTTTTATTGAAAAATGTTTTGGTTAATCTGTATTTTGAGATTTTCCAGCTGTTATTAATTTATAGATTAGTTTCATTGTGTTCTGAAAGAAGGTATTGTATGATTTCTGTTATTTTAAATGTATTATGGTGTGTTTTATGGCCCAGAATGTTGTCTGTCTTGGCAAACGATCCAAGTAATCTTGAGAATAATAAGTAATCTGCTCTTGTTAAATAAAGTGATCTATGGGATGTCAATTATATCCAGTTATGCTATTGAGTTTAACTATGTCCTCATTGGTTTTCTGCTGCTGGATATGTCCATTTCTGATAGAAGAGTGTTCAAATCTCCAACTATAGTAGTGTGACCATCTATTTCTCCTTTCAGTTGTGTCAGTTTTTGCTTCATACACTTTAATGCTCTTTTATTAGGTATATGAAATTAAAGATTGTTATATACAATTGAGGATTATTATATCTTCTTGAGGTATGGTTCCTTTTATCATTATGTAATGCCTCCTCTATCCCTGGTAACTTTCCATGATATAAAGTTTGTTTTAAAATTAAAGTAGCTATTTTTACTTTCTTTTGATTAATTTTAGTCTCATACATCTTTCTCCAACCCTTTACTCTTAATCGATATGTGTCTTTATATTTAAAGTGGGTTTCTTTCTTTTTAAAAAAGATTTATTTATTTGAGAGAGCAAGAGTGAGAGGGAGCATGATTGTGGGGAGGGACAGAGGTAAAGGGAGAGAGAGAATCACAAGCACACCCCACACCAAGCACAGAGCCCAATGAAGGCTCCATCCCACAACGCTGAGACCATAACATGAGCTGAAATCAAGAGTTGGATGCTTAACCAACTAAGCCACCCAGGCACCCCTAAAGTAGGTTTCTTATGGACAAGCTTTTTGATGCACTCTATCTCTGTCCTTTCATTGGTATATTTAAACCATTGATATTTAACATAATTATTGGCATATTTGTGCCAATTTCTCCCATATTTGTTGCTCTTTTCTATTTCTTGTCCTTTTTCTATGTATTTTTATTGTCCACTTTTTTTCTGTTATTTGTGGTTTTATTATTTTTAAAAAATATTTTATTTATTTATTTGGGTGAGAGAGAGAGAGAGAGAGAGAAAATAAGCAGGAGAGGAAGAGGGATAGGGAAAGGGAGAGACAGATTCTCCACTGGGCAGGGAGCCTGATGTGGGGCTCAATCCCAGGACCCTGGGATCATGACCTGAGCTGAGGGCAGACACCTAACAGACTGAACCACCCAGATGTCCCTGTCATTTGTGGTTTTTTTAATTGGTCATTTCATATGGTTCTATTAGAAAGTAAGAGAGAACTCCTTTCTTAGCTTGCCAATTATATCTCTTTTTTTACTCTTTAAGATGGTTAAGGTGATTAGGGTTTGCAATATATATTTACAACTAACCAGAGTTCTCTTTCAAATAACACTCTATTGCTTCCGGGGTAATACAGTTATCTTATAATAATGAAATACATCTAATTACTCTCTCATGTCCCTTGTGCCATTGCTATCATTCATTTTGCTAATTAATACATAAGCATATATATAGATAGATAAAGATATTATCTAGCAAATAAATTGTTGCTATTATCATTTTAAAAAGTCATTTTTTAAATTTTTATTTTTATTATTTTTAATTCATCTAAAAAACTTATTTTCAAATGAATTAAAAATGATAAAAATCAAAGTTTTTATTTTACCTTCATTAATTCATTCTTTGATGTACTCCTTTTCTTTATGTAGATCCAAAATTCTGATCAAATCATTTTCTTTCTTTATTTTTTTAAGATTTTATTTGTTTATTTGAGAGACAGAGTATGAGTGGAGGGAAGGGCAGAGGGAGAGAGAGAGAGAGAAGCAGACTCCACACTGAGCGCAGAGCTCATTGCAGAGCTTGACATGGGGTTCAAACTGGGGATCAACCGCAGGACTCTGAGATCATTACTTGAGAAGAAGTCAGATGTTTAACCTACTGAGCCACCCAGGTGCCCCTGACCAAATCATTCTCTTTCTCAACAAAGAACTTCTAACATTTCTTGCAAGATAGACCTACTTGCAACAACTTCCATCAGTATTTCTTTTTCTGAGAAAGTATTTCTCCTTCATTTTTGAGGGATAATTCCTCATGTACAGAAGTTTAGGTTGATAGTTTTCTTTTCTCAATACTTCAAATATTTCACTCCATTCTTCTCTTGCTTCCATGATTTCTAAGAAGTCAAATTATTTTTATCTTTGCTACTCTATAATTAAAGTGTTTTCACTCTGAATTATTCCAAGATTTTTTTCTTAATCTTTGAAGTTTAAGTATGATATGCTATAATGTAGGATTTTATTTTGTGTTTTTCCTATTTATCCTGCTTAATGTTCCCTGAGTTTCCTAGGTCTGTGGTTTTACATTTGACATTAATTTTGGTAAAATCTCAGTCACTATCCCTTCAGATATTTATTCCACTCCTTTCTTGTTTTCTTTTCCTTTGGTATTGCTATTATGCATATGTTATACCCTTTGTAACTATCCCAATGTTTCTGAATACTCTATTCTGTTTTTTCCATTTTTTTCTCTTTGCTTCTCAATTTTAGAAGTTTCTATTGTCATATCTTCATGTTCAGAGATTTTTTCCTTATTTGTGTCTAGCCTACTAGTAGCTCATCATATTCATACTTCATTTTTATAAGTGTTTTTAATTTCTAGCATTTCTTTTTGATTTTTCTTAGAATTTCCGTCTTTCTGCTTACATTATCTGTGTACTGTTTCCATTAAAGCACCTAGGTTAGAAATCATAGTTTTAAAAATTACAGGCTTACTTTGGAGAACAGTGTGGAGATTTCTCAAGAAATTAAAAATAGAGCTTCCCTATGACCCTGCAATTGCACTCCTGGGTATTTACCCCAAAGATACAGATGTAGTGAAAAGAAGGGCCATCTGTACCCCAATGTTTATAGCAGCAATGGCCACGGTCGCCAAACTATGGAAAGAACCAAGATGTCCTTCAATGGATGAATGGATAAGGAAGATGTGGTCCATATACACTATGGAGTATTATGCCTCCATCAGAAAGGACGAATACCCAACTTTTGTAGCAACATGGACGGGACTGGAAGAGATTATGCTGAGTGAAATAAGTCAAGCAGAGAGAGTCAATTATCATATGGTTTCACTTATTTGTGGAGCATAACAAATAGCCTGGAGGACAAGGGGAATTAGAGAGGAGAAGGGAGTTGAGGGGAATTGGAAGGGGAGGTGAACCATGAGAGACTATGGACTCTGAAAAACAATCTGAGGGGTCTGAAGGGGCGGGGGGTGGGAGGTTGGGGGAACCAGGTGGTGGGGTATTGTAGAGGGCACGTATTGCATGGAGCACTGGATGTGGTGCAAAAACAATGAATAACAATGAATACTGTTACGCTGAAAATAAATTAAAAAATTTTTAAAAATTACAGGCTTGATAATTCCAATGTTTCTGTCATAACTGACTATTGTTTTGATGCTTATTCTATCTCTTCATAATGTGCTTTTGTCATTAGCATGATTTCTAATTTTTTTGTTAAAAGGCAGACATGATGTACTAGGTAAAAGGAATTGTAATCAATAGTGCTTTAGTAATGGAGCGGTAGGGTGTGAGGGAAGGGAAAGCATTTTGTTGCTCAATAATTAGATCTCAGTCTTTTTTTTTTTTTAAAGATTTTATTTTATTATTATTTATTTGACAGAGAGAAATCACAAGTAGGCAGAGAGGCAGGCAGAGAGAGAGAGGGAAGCAGGCTCTCTGCTGAGCAGAGAGCCCGACGCGGGACTCGATCCCAGGACTCTGAGATCATGACCCGAGCCGAAGGTAGCGGCTCAACCCACTGAGCCACCCAGGCGCCCCTAGATCTCAGTCTTTTGATGGGCCTGTGACCTGAGACTGTGAATTTCGCCAGTGCTTCTGTTTTTTTTTTTTTTTTAAACCTCTCTTGGATGGGACAGAGTGGTTCGAGTTCGCTGGAGTGGGTATTCATTCCCCTCGCCAGGTAGGTTACACTCTGATAAAGTCCTAGTAGGTTAGGCTCTGGTTAGCTCCTTCTCCCTGACAGCTGGGGAAGAAGACTTGATGCTCTGACATGTTTCAAAATATTCCTTTTTCCCTTCCCCCTGCTGGAGGTTCAATGGGATTTTTCTCCAATATTAACTGTGAAGACCTGTTAGAGGTATTGGAGCTGAAACACACAGAAACCTGAGGTCCCTGCAACTGGGTTCCTCTGGAATTTTTAACTTTCTGACTTGCCAACACTGTCTCCAGCCATTTGTGAAGTGCAGTTTTTAGATTTTCCTACCTTAGCACTGGTTTCTATGCAGGTAAATTTGTCTCTCCGATCTTCAGGGTAGCAGTTTGTGTTGTGACCTTGCTTCTCCGGCAGATCTAAGAATGGCTGTTGATTTTAGTTTAGTCAGCTTTTAACTCCTTAGGTTGCAGTGACAACTTCTTAGTTCTTCACCTGAGGGACCAGAAACTGGAAGTTACTAGTCTTGGAGAGTTTGACTTACATTCTTGGAGAGTTTGACTTACATTGTCAACATTATCTGTATATAAGATCAAATATACAAAATACAAACCTGCCTGAAACCTCACATTGCACAGTGGTGGGGAGGAGGCCAAGTGACTGTTTCTGAGCATGTAACAGCATGTATTAAATGTGACATTTGATTCCACTAGGTGCAGATTTGCTTAAATATTCATGTTCATGCACTGATATTTACATATGTGTATAAATCAATTTCACAAAGTGGGTTTACAACCGATTTTTCAAAATATAAAAACAGATCTGTGCCTCCGAAATACATTAAAATCCAATGGGTATGTTACTTAAAAAGAGTCCAAGTTACTCTGAGTAATGTTAATTAAGAAAGTCTAAAATTATCCCCATTTTGAAAGAAAATGCTTCAAGTCTCTTTTGGAGCTGTTTTTGAATGTAGGGTACGATGGAACTGACTAATGACAGACGTGGAAATAAGCTAGTTAAAACCTGGAGAGTTTGAGAAGGTGCCTGATAGCTCATGTGGGTGTGCTTGTAGTGTTGTTTAGTATGCCGCTCAGGGAGGAAAAAATTCACGTTTCCTAGTAGTAGAATTGCTGACCTTGACTTGGAAGACACTTCAAAAGAATTAGAGTAGTGACTCTTTATATTTTAGCTTTTTTCCCCTGATTACACAAATAATATATTCTTGTTATAAAAAAATTCAAAAGAGCACAGAAAGGTGTAGAATGGAAACTAAGAGTCTCCTGTAATCTCTTCTATGCCTACTCACCACTCCTTCATGATAGCTTATCTGTATTCTTCCAAATTTTATCACCTATGTTGCAGTTAGCAAGTAAGTAAGTTAGTAAGTAATTATTATTGATGCATATTAATATATCCTAAATACATTCTGGCACTAACTTTTTCATTGAACATACTTTGTATATTTTTTGGTTAGTCTATATAGATTATAAGTTAATTAAAAATGTATTGCATATTATCTCATTGTTTATAGTTTGCCATAATTTATTTTACCAATTGATTATTGTTGAGTAAGTGCACTATTTCTAATTTTTCCACACTTAGAAATAATGCTGAAAGAAATAGCTTTGTGCCCTTGTGAGAACACTTCATTAGGAAAAATTCTGTAAGTAGAATTGCTGAGTTAAAAGACATGCATATTTTCATTTTTACTAATTAGAGACAAATTCCCCTCCAAAAGGCTTATATCAATTTAAACTTCTGTTCACCCATGTTTTAGAGGACCCTGGTTATTGTGCATCTCCTAGAATCAATTAATGATTAAAATGTTCTTATTGATTTTTATATTTCACATATGTAACAAATATACATGCCTATTATATAAATGTAATATAGCAATACTATTGGTGAGGTTGAACATTTTTTGATATTCTTGTTTGTAATTAAAACAATGTTTTAATGAATGCAATTTTTAGTTGAGTACTTTACTGATAGGTAGTTGACTTTCTTAAATTAAGTAGCCAAGGTGATGGAATTGTTTTGGTTTTGGTTGACACTATTCTAAAGATGCCTGCAGCTAATGAATCTAGCTGAAAACCATAACTATTAATTTGCCTGATAAATTAAACCAATACAACATCCCCAAAGTTATGAAAGCTTAATTCTGATGGTGTTGACAATATACTAAATATCTGGATGTACAGTGAGAATTTAGTTTGACAATCTACAGATGACCATAACAATCTGGATGGTGAGCTTATGTATTTGTGTCCCTCCTTTCTTCAAAATTCTTTATCCTCTATCTGTGTGTACTTGTCCCTAATGCTGCACTTTTCAGTGTGTTTGTCAGGAATAAATGTGTGTATTTTGTTTCCCCCCTCCCTATTGAAATTCCCTGAAATTTCAGATTTATTTAAGGTTATGATTTCTTGTCCAGATTAAATACCTATTGACAGATAATGTTTTGAGAGAAAACTGAGGTAGCCTATCCTCTTAGCTAGACTTTAATTTCTTGAGGTGGTACCAGTACTGATAAACATTAGCTGCAATTGTTTGAAAGCTGGCAAACTGGTAGACTTGCCACGGGGAGACAGGAAGTTTGTCTTTCCTTGCCCTGAAAAGCTAAAGCAACTTTTTCTATTCTCTTGTGCTCATGTTCACTTGCAGCTGTGTACTCCTTTCTTCTCACAATATCCTCTTCTTCTTTCCTTTCCTAAAGAGCGAGGAAACTACCTACTGTGGGTTCACCTTCCTATTTCTTCTTCATTGCCTCCACCTTGTTTGTTCTCATTTTAGATACTAAGATGAATATTCTCCTTGAATGTTTGCATGGGCCACTTCCTTTATATCCATATCAATACCCAAAATCTTTGTTCTCTATCTCTTGCGGTTCTAACATCTCATCTCACAGCATTTCTAATTGCCCTGATAATCCGTTCATTTTGTCATTTCCCCTCCCTGTAATGAGTTCTTGTACTTCTAGAGCTCCAGAGGAAACCCTCTCCTCCCTTAAAGTCATTCATAAACTCCCTCCCCCTTAAGCATATTCAAATAAAGTGCATCTGAGGAAGACGTTGGGTCCCTAACCCTTAGCCAACTGTCTCTATATCTGTTCATAGACTTTTTAGCATGTTAAATCACTCCTGTTTCTTATCATCTACTTTTTACTCCCAAGTGCCTTTTTCTGCACTGATTCATTTATTCATGGATTTATTTATCCCTAAGATGCGTATTAAGTTCTCACAGGTACATAAGGCAACAAACGTTAAGTGTCCCTTTGGGATGGAGGACAGTAGTAGAGGGAGGAGGAGGAAAGTTTTCTCTCCTTTCTCGAAGGAATTTTCAGTCTAGACAAAGACCCAGGCATTTATTTGTAGAAAAGTTGATACTGCATATGATTAAGTGACAAACGTTTGGTACAAGTTGGTACAAGCAATATGTGCCTCAGGATGTCAGAAGAGAGAGTAATTTCTTTTGACGGGAGGATGGGGTTGGGAGGTAGGTTGTAAAGGAGCTGGCCTTGAAGCAT